>NC_067248.2:54125000-55375000 GCF_019359855.2 Lolium perenne | reverse complement strand
CAAGTGGCATTAGTTAGATAATTTCATGGGCTTTCCAATGATATAAAGTTTGCTAAATTTGGTTTGGCAGATTTCAAACTATTCAATTTTGAAGTGAGCAGCAGTATTTGAATTTGAACTAATTGGATTAATTCGATTTGAATTTTTGGGCCTGGCGGGAAAAGCAAATGGGCCTAAACGTTTTAACTAACACAGCGCGGCCCAGCAAGCCACGGGTGCGGGTGGGCTGTGCTGACAAGGTGGGGGCCAGCTGTCGGCCGCTCATAACGCGCGAAGCGGTACGAGCGAGGTGGAGCGTCAGATCAGATCAGCGATCAACGGCTCACGATGCTCGTCGTCTCCGGCGAGATTCCGACGAGGCCGCGGCGTCAGTAGGGGGTCGGAGCGCTTACCGGAGTTCCCGCGGGGTTCTACTGGTGACGAGGCGATGTTGTCGAGGGTGCTGAGCCACCTGGTAGCAGTGGCGTCGCTCGGGGTGGCGCCAATCGTCGACGGTGAGCTGAGTTCCCCGGCGGCTCCGATCTTGAAATTGCGGCGTCTCCGGCAGCAATCGAACGCACTATGGTGGTGAGGATGATCAGTGGTGAGAGGGGAGTGGAGTGGTGTGAAGATAGCGTCTGGGGAGGGCCTCTATTTATAGTGTCGAGGGGTGCCGCGGGGTGCTGCAAGGGCACGGCCATGGCGCGGCGCTTCTGGCGCTCCAAGGGGCAAGTGAAGGACGGCTAGGGCTAGGCGGTGTCCTGGCGATGCTCAACTTGCATTGGCGCAGAGAAAAGGGCGAGAGGATGGCTCGGGCGCGTGTGATGAGTGCCGCAGTACCCGCGGTACTTCACCGGCGAGGACGACGGTGACAAGGCCCTGGGCGGTGCTTGAGCATGTCTAGTGCGTAGGGTGCTTGGAGTGGATGCTCGACGCCAGGGTAGGGATGCAGGGCGAGGACGAGCACGCTCGAGTGCATGGCGTCCTGGCGCGCTCCAGAGCGCGCTCACCGCGGCATGGGCGCGTACTGGCATCGTTTTGGACACGGCCGTTCTGGGCAAAGCCGTGCACGAGCAATTGAGTGGGTGGTACAGGGTGAGTCCTTGTGCTGTGTAGATGCTAGCGGACATGGAGATTCGACAGGGGAGAGGCCATGGAGGGTTTTGGCCAAAGGTGGCCGGCATGGCCACGGCATGCTCTAGTTTAGGATTTTCTTCTCCCTCTCTCTCACTTTAATCGATCAAGGAGGTACTGGGAGGTTGCAGGGGTCCTAGAACTAGCAAATGATCACCAAAATAAAGTGGTTTAGTGAAGAAACCAGTGGACACTTGTGTGTAACACAATTCTGATTTTATGTCTGCCAAGTGTTCGACACAATGCCCGCAAGAGAAAATTATTCAAATTTCGAAATTCTTTTTGGTGAATCTCAAAGATATAATTATTGTGAGGTATTGGTGGTGGTGGCACTCAAATTGGAAAAGATTTGCAACTTTTCAAATTTGGGATGATCTTGTTTTTATTCTCAGATCCCATTTTGGCCATTTAATTCTGGTCAACCTAGTCAACTCTGGCCATGGTGGTCAACATGAAAAGTACTCACCTTGACATGGTCTTGGATGACATGGCTTTGGTTGACAAAGTTTAGTTTAGGTTTTAAGAAATACAGGGGTGCAAAGTGGTGAAGAAAATATTTTTAGCCCAAGTGACCATTATCACATGTATGAAGAATTCTTGATTTCTCTTGATTTGATTCATGATCCAAAGATGCAATTGTGTTAGTTTATCATATTAAAGCATTTTAGAAGCAAGGGAGCAAGCAATTATGGCCTTAGTGAAAGATTTGCATTTTTGCATATGGTGTATGTGAGTGAATATGGGTTTTTCCCATTTTCTTTATTCCTCCTTATTTTAGGGTTTTGTGATCTTGATTAGGGTTTACATATCAATAGATCAACATGCTAACACTCATCATGGCAATTGCACAAAGAAATATTACTTACATGCATGAATCTATATGTGGCACTATATGCATAGAAAAGTTTTTGTTTGTTGTAAATTTTGAGTAATTGAAACTCTCACTTGCTTTATTATTGTTGAAAACTTGGGATGTTACAAACCCTTCCCCCTTACAAAAGATCTCGTCCCGAGATCTGGAAGAAAACTAGGTACTAAAGAGATTAGGGTATTCAGTCTTCATAAAGTCTTCTCTTTCCCAAGTGGCCTCTTCTTCGGTGTGGTTACTCCATTGGATCTTCAGAAACTTGATACTCCTGGTACGAGTGGTTCTGAATGCTTCCTCCAGAATGCGAATAGGTACTTTGCGGTAGGTTAGATCTGAGTTGATATCCACAGTTCGATGGTCGATGTTCTTGAACACCTCAGTTTTCTCAGGTACCTCTAAGCACTTCCGAAGTAACAAGATGTGAAACACATTGTGCACCGTTGACATTTCTTCCGGTAACTCCAGCTGATAGTACACTTCCCCTCGGCGACTCAAGACTTTGAAAGGTCCGACATAACGGGGTGCAAGATTTCCTTTAAGCTGGAATCTCTGCATTCCCTTAAGGGGGGACACTTTGAGATACACGAAATCTCCGATCTCGAAGGTCATCTCTCGGCGTCTCTTGTCGGCGTAGCTCTTCTGTCTTGATTGAGCGGTCTTGAGGTACTCACGGATCTTGTGAACCTTCTCTTCAGCTTCTCGGAGAATATCTGGTCCAAATACTTGACTCTCTCCAACTTCCGACCAATTCAGAGGGGTACGGCACTTCCTTCCGTACAGGGCTTCAAAGGGGGCCATCTGCAAGCTGGCTTGATAGCTGTTGTTGTACGAGAATTCTGCGTACGGTAAGCAGTCTTCCCACTTGGATCCATATTCTAACACACATGCTCTCAGCATATCCTCTAGTATCTGGTTGACTCGTTCAGTCTGTCCATCCGTCTGAGGGTGATAGGCTGTGCTGAAGTTCAGCCTAGTTCCGAGTCCTTCATGCACCTTCTGCCAAAATCTGGAGGTGAATTGGGATCCTCTATCGGATACTATTGACTTCGGGGTTCCGTGCAGGCTGACTATCCGTGAGATATACAACTCTGCAAGTCTTGGTCCTTGGTAGGTGGTCTTGACGGGGATGAAATGGGCGACTTTGGTCAATCTATCGACTACTACCCAGATGGAATCATTCCCTTTACTATATTTGGGCAATCCGGTGATGAAGTCCATTCCTACGGAATCCCACTTCCATTCGGGAATCTGCAGGGGCTGTAGCAGTCCTGCGGGTCGTTGATGTTCTGCCTTGACTCTCTGACAGATGTCACACTTGGCGATGTAACTCCCGATTTCTCGCTTCATCCCATGCCACCAGAACTGTTCCTTCAAGTCCTGGTACATCTTGGTACCTCCGGGATGAATAGAATATAAGGTGTCATGGGCTTCCTTTAGAATCACTTGTTTCAACTCCGAATCTGACGGCACGCAAAAGCGTCCGTTGTACCAAAGTACTCCTTCTTCATCAACAGTGAATCCCGGTGCCTTTCCTGCTGCTAGCTGGCTCTTAATCCCGTCAATGCTTGCATTGCTCTTCTGGGCTTCCTTGATTTGACTAATCAGGGTGGGTTGAAGTTCAATGCTGGCGAGAAATCCTTCACTTACTAGCTCCATTCTAAACTGTTCAAACTCTTGGTGAAGGCTAGGTTGCTCTACGGCAATCATGGAGTTCAACAGACACGGCAGTCTACTTAAGGCATCTGCTACTACATTGGCCTTGCCTGGGTGATAGTGGATATCCATATCATAATCCTTGATTAACTCTAACCATCTCCTTTGTCTCATGTTCAGTTCCTTCTGGGTGAAGATATACTTCAAACTCTTGTGATCCGAATAGATCTCACATCGATTACCCATGAGGTAATGACGCCATACTTTCAAGGCTAACACGACTGCTGCTAGCTCTAAGTCATGGGTCGGATAATTCTGTTCATGCTGCTTCAGTTGCCTGGACAGGTACGAGATCACTTTGCCTTCTTGCATCAACACACATCCAAGACCAATCTTGGAGGCATCACAATACACATCAAAGGGTTTGGTGATGTCCGGCATGATCAGTACTGGGGCTGAAGTCAGTCTGCTCTTGAGCTGTTGGAAGCTCTCTTCACACTTGTTCGTCCATTCAAACTTCTTGTCCTTTTTCAACAATTGGGTCATTGGTCTGGCTATGCTTGAGAATCCTTCAACGAATCGGCGGTAATATCCTGCCAATCCGAGAAATGCACGGACCTCAGTCTGGGTGGTTGGGGCTTTCCATTCTGCAACGGTCTTTATCTTTGAGGGGTCAACGGCAATTCCTCCTGCGGACAAGATGTGTCCCAGGAATCCTACTTCCCTCAACCAGAACTCACACTTGCTGAATTTGGCATACAGCTGGTGTTCCCGAAGAGTCTCTAAGACCATTTCCAAGTGTTGCTCATGTTCTTCTTCGGTTTTGGAGTAGATCAGGATGTCGTCGATGAAGACAACGACGAACTTATCCAGGAAGTTCATGAAGATCTTATTCATGAGATTCATGAAGTAAGCGGGGGCATTGGTCAATCCAAATTACATGACATTGTACTCATACAATCCATATCTGGTGGTGAAGGCAGTTTTGGGAATGTCCGATGCACGGATCTTCAGCTGATGGTACCCTGTCCTAAGATCAATCTTAGAAAACACGGTGACACCGGTCAACTGGTCAAATAGGTCTTCTATTTTGGGCAAGGGATACTTGTTCTTGATGGTGACATCATTGAGCTTGCGGTAATCCGTACATAAACGAATCGTACCATCCTTCTTGTCCACAAACAAAACTGGTGATCTCCAGGGTGATGCACTAGGTCTAATCAAACCTTTGGCTAACATATCATCCAGTTGTTTCTTTAGTTCCACTAATTCTGCCGGGTTCATGCTGTAAGCTCTCTGGGCTATTGGTCCTGTTCCGGGGATTAACTCGATGATAAACTCGATATCCCGATCCGGGGGCATACCGGGTAGGTCATCCGGAAACACATCAGAGTATCTACAGACGACTCTGATTTGATCCAGGGTGGGTTTGGTTAAACTCTGGTTGCAGGTAAATTTTCTGGGCAGCTTTTCTGAGATGTGCTCAACTAACACTCCGGTGCTACTAGTCATGGTGATGGCCTTCTTGGCACAATCAATCAATCCATGATGTTTGGACATCCAGTCCATACCCAGTACTACCTCCAAACCTTTTGTTCCCAGAACAATCAGATTGGCATAAAAGTCAATTTCATGAATTCTGATAGGAACATCTTTGCAAATTTTTCTAGCCTTAGTGGTTGATCCAGGAATTTGCACTACCATGACATGCTTCAAACTGATGGGTTGAATCTTACTAGTGCATGCAAATTCTTCCGTAACAAATGAATGAGATGCTCCAGAATCAAACAGCACTCTTGCAGGTATTGAGTTAACAGAGAACATACCCAGCACGACATCTGGGGCTTCCTGAGCTTCTTCCGCACTCATGTGAAAGAGGCGGCCGCTGCGGTTGTTCGGGTTGTTGGGGGCGAACTTCTTGTTGTTGGCGACACGGCATTGCTGCTGAGCAGGGCCAGTGGTGTTGGCGGCCATCTTGGCGAGTCTCTGGGGACACTCTTTGGAGTAGTGCCCCACCACACCGCACTCATAGCAGTTGATGGTGGACTTGTCCTTGGGGGCGACAGGGATAGCATTGCTCCCAGTCCTTGGAGCAGTGTTGGTGTTGGGGTTGGCAGGGGCTCTTGTCGGGGCGCGGTTGAAGTTGTTGTTGTGGTGGACGAAGTTGTTGCTGTTGTGGTGGTGCCCTCCTGTCCTAGGGTTTCCTCCGCTTCGATTCTGATAACCGGGGCGTGACATCTGTGCCGGTGGCCTGTTGTTTCTGGGGGTGAATCCTCCACTAGGGCGAAACTTGGAGGTGTTGTTGGGCCCACTCTGGTGCATCATGCGGCGCTTGCGGTTTTCATTGGCTTGGTTCAACTTGCCCTCCATCTGGATGGCGGAGTCCACAAGGGCTTCGAGGTCAGCAAAGGGGATGTTGACCAACACAGTCTGCATCTCATCGTGCAGTCCGTTCAGGAACCTCTCCTTCCTCTTTTCGGTGGTGTCAGTCTCATCCGGGGCGTACCTTGACAAGGTGAGGAACTTGTCGCGGTATTCTACCACGGTCAGACGGCCTTGCTTTAACTCGCGGAACTCATCCCGCATCTTCTTGATGAGACCCGGTGGCACATGGTACTTGCTAAACTTGAGCTTGAAATCTGCCCAAGTCATGAGCTGCCCTGCATTCAATGCGCGAGCACTCGTCCACCAGGCACGTGCAGGTCCTGCCAGATAGTGGGTGGCAAACAGCACCTTGTCATCATCTTCCACTCCGGCAACCTCAAGATTGTTCTCCATTGTTTGGAGCCAATCATCAGCATCAAGGGGTTCCTCCGTCTTGCTAAACACCGGTGGGTTGGTGTTCTGAAAGTTCTTCAACTTGGAGCCCGGGTGATCATGGTTCCCGTGGCCTTGGTTGTTCTGTGCTAACTGTTGAAGTACAACTAGGTGAGCTTGCCTTTCAGTCCTATCAACTTCTCGATCAGCCAACATCTGTTGCAGTATCTGTGTCAGCGCATCCGGGTTGGCGTTGCGATTGGGAGGTGCCATCTGAACAGAGACATGGATCATAAGATGAGAGGGAAAATTTCTATGGCTTAATTTTTGGGGAGTAAACTCACATTTATTTAAAACTTGGTTCATAATATAAAAATATTACACATACGAACATAGTCATGAAGGTAGCAATTATTACAAGCCAACAATCCGGAGGGTTTGAAGAACCCTTTCAACAATCTACGATACAAGGGGCGAATGCAAAGGACCGATACATCTCAGACTACGCGGTGCTCAGGGAGGGATGGAAACTATCCATCGATGCGGAGCGGGAAGGTGGTGTCCATTCCGGCGGGTAGGTGCTGGTGGAAGTCCTGGTCTTCCTCTTCCTCCGGCTCGAAGTCGTTGTCGTTGCTGACGTAGGAGTAGCCATCCCCTTGGATGTCTTCCCCCTCGCCTTCACCTTACAGGATCTGGAGCTGCTCCACCTGAGTGGAGATGGTCTCCTTCAGGACGGCGATCTTGGTCTTGAGGCGGTGGATGGTGGCATCCCTCTTCGCGACCAGCTGGCGCAGAGTCCTGCGCTCCTTCGCGATGACCTTGATGGTATCCGCGTACTGGTTCAGCTGCTGCTGAGTGTGGTTGGCGGCGGAGCGGGAGTTACTCAGCGCAGACCGAGTCTCGTACAGCATGTAGTCGAGGTGATCCACATGGTGCCTCAGCACGGGGTGGTACGGCAGGCTGAGGGGCAGACCAACAGAGGAGTGCCTTGCGAAGTGCGCAAAGCGTTCCCCTTCGATGGCCAGCGAGTTCTGCCCGCACAGACGAGCGAGAGACTCCTGCAGAGCATGGGCGAGTCCATCCACCCAGGTGTTCTCGCAGAGCGAGAACTGGATCTGGCGGAACATGGGCGACTCCGGCTTTCCAGGAAGGTTAGCCATGATGAGCCACTGGAGCTGGCCGTTGGCTTGGTTCGAGATCTGACCCCCGTAGAACACGGGAGGAGAGCGTCCAAGGAACTCGGTGAGAGCAAACAGATCTCGTTCAAAGATCAGATCCCCACCGTTCGCCAAGTCGTACACTTGGGTCTGGATGAAGCGCTCCGTCGGGATGATAGGCTCCATCTGTAGAGGGAGTGACAAATCAGTTAATAATGGTAAGTGTTCAGAATTTTAAGTAATAATCAATGAAATGGAATATTTGGAAAATATTTTTAAGATAAGAGTATGAGTGTATTTTTATAACTATTTTATTATAAACTAAGTTTGTTGGACGTCCATTCTAACTAGGGTCTCCTAAGTTCAAACAATGGCTCTGATACCAACTTGTCAACACCCGGGTTTTTAAGTCCGGATGCCCTATTATATCATACATCGCAATCCCAGGAAGATTGTTTTTGCGAGACATAATAGTAAGTCGTTCAGAGTCATCATTTATTACAACACATAAAGTCTTACAACAAGGGATCACATGATCCAATATTACACAAATAGATTGTTCAACATCACAATAAGTAGCGGAAGCGTAGTAGTAGTGGACTCTATATTCCACAGGCAACGCTTGACGTTAGAAGACGATCCTAGTTATCGTAGACGTCCTGCTGTCCGTCATCCTGATACTGTTGCTCCTCTTCATAGTCTGGCATTTGAATAGCCAGGGCAAAGCCATGAGTACTTTTAAAGTACTCGCAAACTAATACTATGGTAAAGCATATTAAGTATAATAATGTGGTACTAAGCTCTAGGTTTATTTGCATAAAGCCAAGTTTTCCTTTGATAAACATTTAATAAAATCCTCATTATTTAATAGACTCACTCAAGTGGGAACATTAGTGTCATTCCCACACTTCATTTGGAATCCAAATCAATTCCCAATCACCATCATTATTTCAACATAAATCCTGATAAAGGAAATAGTATGGCCTTTCCAACCGTCCGTAACCGTGGACACGGCTATTCGAATAGGTTTAACACTCTGCAGAGGTTGTACTCTTGTGCCACAACTATTGATTTCATCCGTCGAGGATAACCCCGAATCATCGTAACTCGGTACGCGGATCATCAATCATAACCTTTCACTTATATGTCCTAGTATAGGCACCTCTCCCCATGAGCTTGGCCTCCCGGTGAGAACCAACTGTTAACCCGGGAACTGCACAGGGCTTGGGTCGTACATTCACCTCATATTCACATCATTCTTGCATACGGAGGCAGCCTCAGTGTAACCCCTATGATGCTTGTTTAGAGGGAACCCATACTAAAATACACAAGTTTCTAGTTAAGCCCTACCCATAATCAGGTATTGTGGGGGTACTTGTATAATTGGAAAGGTATCGCATTCAAAACCATATCAGGTTTATATCAAAAATCACTATCTTCTCTTGGTCAGATATCACCTTAGAGTCATTCCATGGAATGAACCATCATTCCAAGGTTTCAATTTCATATCAAAATCACTTGTTCCCATCTAGAGTAGTCAATTTTAAATGGATTAGCAATAGCAACTATATGAGGGGTGCTATCTAGCTTTGAGTGGTGTTCATCTAATCCAAGTATTGTTCTATTCTATACAAAGTGAATCATAAATCAAAAAGTGCTTTGAAATAAATAAGCCAAAGTGAAAATTAAGTAAAAACATGGGATAGGTAATACATAAGAGTAAAGGGTGAGGATGCCTTTGCTCTTGTAGAGCTAAGCATTTGTATTTAGCAAGGGTTAGCTTGCCTTGAGCTGAGTAGTTATCAAAGTGCTCTTCCTCTTCTTGGGAGTAGGCCTCCTCCTCTTGATAATCCTCGTTACTAGCGTCTATATACGAATACGAGGTATAAGTACTAAACCTAACTCACATGCTAAACTGGGAACACTCAAAGAGTTCACACTCTAGTCCTATTATCAATCAAACATGGCATGGTGAGTTATTTGATGATTTCTTATTTATTAGAAGAATAATTTCCTCTCATTATTCCTATTTCTTAAATTTAGATATGTAGATCCTTAGAGAAATTCATTTCTTCTCATTACTTCATAATAAGATTTAATCTCTTCATATAATAATCAGGTATGAAATATAGGTTGACCCAAGTCAACATTTCATATCTATTATATGTGAGTCTAATTTAATTAAAGTGCTACACTACACATGTTATCATAATATTATTTTAAATGCATTAAAATCTCTAAGTAATACTTATCAGGGGTTCATTAGCCCAGGTCATTCCCCCTGGTTATATTACTTAGGATCAAGATTTAAATGAGAGAGTAGCTCTCATACTATTCATTAAACTAGCATAATGGCCCTCGCAAATGCGAGGGCATAATCTTTAGTGGGTTGAAAGTGTTATACACATGATTGCACTGTTCCTTGGATATCACATTATTACCTACTATCTAATAATGTACAACTATTGCAAATTATATGGTAAAGAAAGTAACTCGTTTGCAAGCATCATGTTTGATGATCTTATATTGTGTGTGTGCGCTCGCATGTGTTTTGTCTCTACATGATGTTAGATCTGTACACAAAGTTATTTAACTTCGATAAAGATTGATGAACTAAAAGGACCTTATATTTTTATATTTTTGAAGGTACACTCATTTGATCCGTATTTAATCTACTTTTAATGTGTAGATTTTCTCATTTTGATAAATATTTAATCCACATTAAAATATCTAAATGGCATTATATTAGTGAACGCGTGGAGTATATAGAAAAGAGAAACCTGATGGTTGTCGTCTGGCTCATCTCTCGAAACAAACGTGGGTGGATCAATTTTAACCAAAGCCCTCATTTTCATCAAAACTTAATCAACTAATAAGGTCCTAGCTAGCTGCACGGCGAGTTGGCGACAACACTATCCAACTTATATACATCGGACTTTGCTAATTTAATCAGCCTCTGCACGTGGATGCATAGCTTCCAGCAACTAACAGGCACACACAACAACTTGATAACCATTAGATAGACACATGAATTGGTGCAAAAGATGGGCGTCCTACACGGCTACACTTGAGCCAATAGTCAGCACTGGTAGTTGCGCGGTAGCACTCAACTCTCGATAGCAATACGATCAATGCCTTTTATCCACCTCCACCAGAGCATCAAGCCATCAACCTAGCACTGGATGATCCCATAAACCCATCAGGCGGACGCATCTTCTACTCCTCAAATCCGGGGACAGCTGTTATCCGGAAATGCCCGCGCCTTGTTACTTCGGTGCAGCTCCCTCTGCCTTGTTACTTTGCGGCGGACAGTCCTTGCGCTCCTTCATCTCATGCATGCACCCCAATCAACTGCCGCCGCCTATTACCCCTTACCGCTGGACCACATGCATGAGATGCACCAGCAATGCAGTTCGCCTCCAGCACCCAGCGCCACCGCTCCGCCTCGGGCTTGCTTCCGATCGACAACAAACTGCGGTACCATCCCGTGCACGCAAGCAAGCCATCAGGCCATCAAAACCTCTGCCGCATGCATGAACACCTTGGACCTTGAGCCATCGAGGTGCCACGCACTAAATCGCCGCGGATCGAAAATATTACGCCACTCGGCCCTTCGCGATTTTTCCTGCGTCCTGGTGGCTGAAAACGACGAAGGCAACAGGCTTTGTGTCGAGATATTTTGCTGGTTCTTTAGGCTCCTACGGCTGCAGAACAACCTATCTTGCTGTCAATAGATTGCAAGGTTTAGAGTTATTATGGGTCAGTGGGTCACGTATATATATTGGTTTATATTTAGAACACGGACAAAGGAAATCATAGAGATAACATGTTTCTTTTTCTTGATCTGTACGTGTTTCAAAAGTTATCGTGTCTATGTAACAGAATCACGTGACTTCAAGTCTACTAAACCTTGGGCTAAACCAATGAACATGCAAATCAAGGATACGCAATTTTTTTTTTGAGATTACCTACTATTTTTTTCTTTGAGATATATCTCTTATTCTAAGAACACGTATTGATTGTGAAAAAAAGAAAACGTGTGGATCCATACGGCCCTCAACGTGCCATAAGCTAAACCAATTAACATGCAAATCTGGGGTACGTATTTTTTTTTTGTTGAGATTGCCTACTGTTCCTTTTTCTTTGAGATATATCTCTTATTCTAAGAAGACGTGTGGATCCATATGGCTCACAACGTGCCATAAATTTACTTTCGCACTTATATATTGTTGTACGTAACACTTCTTATCTTTTAATCTCAGACGTTAAAATTAAAATCATTGGTTTATATTTTTTTAGTATATGTGGATTAACCTGGTGTCTCGAAAAAGACCCTTATTTTGCTTTTAGTATATAATAGATTTGAATTCCAAGTTGAATTGTTCTAGACTTAACTACATAGCTATCTTATTTGATCTAGTCCATGATCATACAAATAACATGACTATATTATTGCATAATCAGTTAGAGGACATCATTTGTGATTTATTAGAATTGGAATCAACTTAAAATCATTTATAGATTATTTTTAATAATTATTTGAAGTTAGAAAAGGCCCTGCCTTGTTATTTTTGTCATTTAATATTTAATACGAATTTGGACATGGGACCAGTGGCATTAGTTAGATAATTTCATGGGCTTTCCAATGATATAAAGTTTGCTAAATTTGGTTTGGCAGATTTCAAACTATTCAATTTTGAAGTGAGCAGCAGTATTTGAATTTGAACTAATTGGATTAATTCGATTTGAATTTTTGGGCCTGGCGGGAAAAGCAAATGGGCCTAAACGTTTTAACTAACACAGCGCGGCCCAGCAAGCCACGGGTGCGGGTGGGCTGTGCTGACAAGGTGGGGGCCACCTGTCGGCCGCTCATAACGCGCGAAGCGGTACGAGCGAGGTGGAGCGTCAGATCAGATCAGCGATCAACGGCTCACGACGCTCGTCGTCTCCGGCGAGATTCCGACGAGGCCGCGGCGTCAGTAGGGGGTCGGAGCGCTTACCGGAGTTCCCGCGGGGTTCTACTGGTGACGAGGCGACGTTGTCGAGGGTGCTGAGCCACCTGGTAGCAGTGGCGTCGCTCGGGGTGGCGCCAATCGTCGACGGTGAGCTGAGTTCCCCGGCGGCTCCGATCTTGAAATTGCGGCGTCTCCGGCAGCAATCGAACGCACTATGGTGGTGAGGATGATCAGTGGTGAGAGGGGAGTCGAGTGGTGTGAAGATAGCGTCTGGGGAGGGCCTCTATTTATAGTGTCGAGGGGTGCCGCGGGGTGCTGCAAGGGCACGGCCATGGCGCGGCGCTTCTGGCGCTCCAAGGGGCAAGTGAAGGACGGCTAGGGCTAGGCGGTGTCCTGGCGATGCTCAACTTGCATTGGCGCAGAGAAAAGGGCGAGAGGATGGCTCGGGCGCGTGTGATGAGTGCCGCAGTACCCGCGGTACTTCACCGACGAGGACGACGGTGACTAGGCCCTGGGCGGTGCTTGAGCATGTCTAGTGCGTAGGGTGCTTGGAGTGGATGCTCGACGCCAGGGTAGGGATGCAGGGCGAGGACGAGCACGCTCGAGTGCATGGCGTCCTGGCGCGCTCCAGAGCGCGCTCACCGCGGCATGGGCGCGTACTGGCATCGTTTTGGACACGGCCGTTCTGGGCAAAGCCGTGCACGAGCAATTGAGTGGGTGGTACAGGGTGAGTCCTTGTGCTGTGTAGATGCTAGCGGACATGGAGATTCGACAGGGGAGAGGCCATGGAGGGTTTTGGCCAAAGGTGGCCGGCATGGCCACGGCATGCTCTAGTTTAGGATTTTCTTCTCCCTCTCTCTCACTTTAATCGATCAAGGAGGTACTGGGAGGTTGCAGGGGTCCTAGAATTAGCAAATGATCACCAAAATAAAGTGGTTTAGTGAAGAAACCAGTGGACACTTGTGTGTAACACAATTCTGATTTTATGTCTGCCAAGTGTTCGACACAATGCCCGCAAGAGAAAATTATTCAAATTTCGAAATTCTTTTTGGTGAATCTCAAAGATATAATTATTGTGAGGTATTGGTGGTGGTGGCACTCAAATTGGAAAAGATTTGCAACTTTTCAAATTTGGGATGATCTTGTTTTTATTCTCAGATCCCATTTTGGCCATTTAATTCTGGTCAACCTAGTCAACTCTGGCCATGGTGGTCAACATGAAAAGTACTCACCTTGACATGGTCTTGGATGACATGGCTTTGGTTGACAAAGTTTAGTTTAGGTTTTAAGAAATACAGGGGTGCAAAGTGGTGAAGAAAATATTTTTAGCCCAAGTGACCATTATCACATGTATGAAGAATTCTTGATTTCTCTTGATTTGATTCATGATCCAAAGATGCAATTGTGTTAGTTTATCATATTAAAGCATTTTAGAAGCAAGGGAGCAAGCAATTATGGCCTTAGTGAAAGATTTGCATTTTTGCATATGGTGTATGTGAGTGAATATGGGTTTTTCCCATTTTCTTTATTCCTCCTTATTTTAGGGTTTTGTGATCTTGATTAGGGTTTACATATCAATAGATCAACATGCTAACACTCATCATGGCAATTGCACAAAGAAATATTACTTACATGCATGAATCTATATGTGGCACTATATGCATAGAAAAGTTTTTGTTTGTTGTAAATTTTGAGTAATTGAAACTCTCACTTGCTTTATTATTGTTGAAAACTTGGGATGTTACAAATTTCCTCGTGTAAACAACATGTAGCGTCGAAGTAATAGTACTATCAGTACAGAAATCTTGTGTAATTTCTAGTTCTACATATTACTAGTGTCCACTGTTTGAGAGTTGATGGTGAATGGGTCTGATTTTCAATCGAATGAGAATTAGCAAATTGATTTTTATGACAAAAGCATACAAAGGGAGTAAAACAACATACCCGCATTCGCCGCTGCTACCAGCATGCGATGCCTCCATGAGTGCATTGACGGCTGCTGCAAATCCTCGGAAGGCATCTAGGTTTTGCAGATCGTCGATTGCCGCTGTCCGGCTAAGCTTAACCAGCATAGCTGCCGCCAAGATATCTCGGATTTGGACCACAGGCAGAAGCTGATTGGGGTCGAAGGATTGCCTGATTCGGAATTTGAAGTACCAAGCCCTCGGCTCCGATGATGGAAGTTTGGAACTTGGCCCGGCCAGAACCTCCCAAATCTGTGTGTGGCAGTGGATGCCCATCGGCATCCCCAATGCTGCCGACGCCGTGATGTGGTCGGTCGCACTTTGGTCCCCACTAAAGGCTGGGGCTGCAGCACGTCGCCGCCGCCCCCGACGTCCCCACGACGACAACGCCATGGACCGAGGCGCTGAGTTTGTTGGCGAACCCGAAGCCCTGGATGGCAAGTGCTTCTTCACAATGGAAGCATCCTCACCCGGCGAGGTTCGCCCCCGGCGCATGCCTATGCTCCGACCAGCCCACTTTGCCGCTGCCGCTCGGGCCGCCGCCGATACCCGGGCCACCGCCGCTTCATGGGACCCCCTCCCTCCTCTCCCTCTCCTAGATCAAAGGGCGCCAGGAGTCTAGCCACAAGAAGACACAGAGCCGCTCGCTTCATCGCACACCAATGGCACACAGACATTTGCGAGCTTTAGCGCACACCCTCCGAGGCTGAGTCGTGGAGCCTGGGTGCACGGGGCTATGGCTGGAGGAGTCGCCATGGGACGAGGGGTGTCGAGTGCTCGGGCAAATACGGGAAAGGCGAAGTTTTGGATAACCTTATATGA
This sequence comes from Lolium perenne, assembly GCF_019359855.2. NCBI lineage: Eukaryota > Viridiplantae > Streptophyta > Magnoliopsida > Poales > Poaceae > Lolium > Lolium perenne. The sequence continues at coordinate 55,359,711 of NC_067248.2, read as the reverse complement.
TCACATCAATGCTTCTCAAGGAGCCAAATACTGTATGAGAAACAGGAAAAGTTAGAACGTTTGAAAACTTTGTCGGCATAATGCATCCTTCCAATGCACGCCTACTAAGGTAGAAAGCCAACTCAATTGCTACTTTGTTGGCAAAATGTACCATGGCTCAATCTTGGGTCACACACATCTATCAATTGGTATATTTTGGTCATATTCAAAATTTTACTTGAAACTTGTTGGTCATGCCATCCTACTACTCGCCTAACACTTTTTCTACGCGGGAAGGAGGGGGGTATGATGCTACCCTGAATTTTTATGCCCATTTGTATCTTGGACAAATCCTAGGTTTGACCAAAATTTAAAACATGAAGATGAAAAATTAAGCCTGGATCCACTACAAGAAAAGTTGCCAAACTTTTCTTGTAGTGATCCTTCTTAATTAGTAACTTCAAAATGAAGCTTTTGGAAGGTTTTTGAAATTTCCATGTCTGAAACCCAAAACACCTCTTCATGATTGACTTCATAAGACAAATCGAATTTAGGGTTAGGGGTAGATACATGATTTTTCTAGTTTGAATATGTCTAGACCTGGCTTATCAACTTGAAAGCTTAGTATATGACATAAGAAGATGTACTATGTGCATTGGTTTTTTATTTATTTGATTTGTTTTGAATTGTCATGCCGAATCAAATTTTGGTCAAATCATAGGTTTAACCAAGATTTAAACAAGTTTAAAACATTAAAATGAAAAATTAAGCATGGATCCTTCTCAATCACTCCAAAATGAAGCTTTTGGGAGGCTTTTGAAATGTCTATGTTTGAAACCCAAAACCACTTCTCTTCATGCTTGACTTCATAAGACAGATGAGTTTAGGGTTAGGGGTAGATACATGATTTTTCTGGTTTGAATAGGTCTAGACCTTGTTATCAAGTTGAATGGCTTACTATGTGACATAAGAAGACTATGTGCTTTGGTTTTTCATTTTTGATTTTTTCGATTGTTTTTATGCCCATTTGAATCTTGGCCAAATCCTAGGTTTGAACAAGAATTTAAACAAGTTTAAAACATGAAAATGAAAAGGTAAGCATGGATCCTTCTTAGTCAGTCCGAAATGAAGCTTTTGGGCGGTTTTCGAAATTTCCATGTTTGAAAACCCAAACCACTTCTCTTCATGCTTGACTTCATAAGACAAATTTAGGGTTAGGGGTATAGATACATGATTTTTCTTGTTTGATATGTCTAGATATTGTTTATCAACACTTGAATGCTTACAATATATGTGACGCAAGAAGACTATGTGTTATGGTTTTTCATTTTTGGGGGTTTTTTCGAATTTTTTATGCAAGATTTGAATCTTGGTCAAATCCAAGCTAGCTAGGTTTGACCAAGCTTTAAACAAGTTTAAAACATGAAAATGAAAGAGTAAGCATGTATCCTTCTTAGTCACTCCAAAATTAAGCTTTTCGGAGGTTTTTGAAATTTCCATTTTGTAAACCCAAAACCACGTATCTTCATGTTTGACTTCAAAAGACAGAGTTTAGGGTTTGGGGGTAGATACATGATTCTTCTTTTAATATGTTTAGATCTTGTTTTATCAAGTTGAATGTTGACTGTATGACATAAGAAGACTATGTTTTTGAATTTTTTATGAATCTTGGTCAAATCCAAGGGTTGACCAAGATTTAAACAAGTTTAAAACATGAAAATGAAAACGTTTCAAGTTCACCTTTGGTTCGATCTTTCAAGAACTAAAGCGCATATATATATGGATGCAAATTGAGATAATTAATTCGTGAAACATTGGAAATGTCCATCGTTTGTCATGTTTCCCCCTCACATGAAAATTGGATTGGTGGCAGACAAGTAAAAGCACATTTATGTGCGACAACCCAAAATGCACATATTTTGCTGAGTTTTCATGCATGCATTAAAAGTTGTGAATATATACATAAAATGCATGTGGGTCATGATTGAAAAGTTTGACATGTATATGGTTCTTGTGTAGTAGTAGTACTATAGTAGATTAGTAGGTACGCAAACTCCCATCCATCTTCTTTGTCAAGAGAAGACGCGCACCAGGATGCGTAGTGGAAGTCGTCTCTGGATCCTTCTGTTGTCCCTCTCACGGAAAAGAAAAAGAAAAAACATCTCTCTCATTCTCGGCCTCGCTCGACTCGCTCGCTCGCAGCCTCGCACCTCCTGCGCACTGACAAACGCTGCACAACAGTCAACATCACCAGAAAAAAGATATACACCATAAATAATAAGAGGGGCCCCATGACTGCTATCCCTTCTTCTCCTTCCGTGTGATCCCTCTTCCTCCGAGTTTCACTGGACGGGCAAACACACATGTGCTGCATAGTAAAAATAAAAAAGAAAAAAATCGACCTATGAATCTATGATTAAATAGGTAAAATCCTGGGTTTTATCAAGGTTTAAACAAGTTTAAAACATGAAAATGAATAGGTAAGCATGGATCCTTCTTAGTCACTCTAAAATGAAGCTTTCGCGAGGTTTTTGAAATTCGTGAAACATTGGAAATGTCCATCGTGTGTCATGTTTCCCCCTCACATGAAAATTGGATTGGTGGCAGACAAGTAAAAGCACATTTATGTGCGACAACCCAAAATGCACATATTTTGCTGAGTTTTCATGCATGCATTAAAAGTTGTGAATATATACATAAAATGCATGTGGGTCATGATTGAAAAGTTTGACATGTATATGGTTCTTGTGTAGTAGTAGTACTATAGTAGATTAGTAGGTACGCAAACTCCCATCCATCTTCTTTGTCAAGAGAAGACGCGCACCAGGATGCGTAGTGGAAGTCGTCTCTGGATCCTTCTGTTGTCCCTCTCACGGAAAAGAAAAAGAAAAAACATGTCTCTCATTCTCGGCCTCGCTCGACTCGCTCGCTCGCAGCCTCGCACCTCCTGCGCACTGACAAACGCTGCACAACAGTCAACATCACCAGAAAAAAGATATACACCATAAATAATAAGAGGGGCCCCATGACTGCTATCCCTTCTTCTCCTTCCGTGTGATCCCTCTTCCTCCGAGTTTCACTGGACGGGCAAACACACATGTGCTGCATAGTAAAAATAAAAAAGAAAGAAATCGACCTATGAATCTATGATTAAATAGGTAAAATCCTGGGTTTTATCAAGGTTTAAACAAGTTTAAAACATGAAAATGAATAGGTAAGCATGGATCCTTCTTAGTCACTCTAAAATGAAGCTTTCGCGAGGTTTTTGAAATTTCCATGTTTGAAACCCAAAACCACTTCTCTTCATGCTTGACTTCGTAAGACAGAGTTTAGGGTTAGGGGTAGATACATGCTTTTTCTGGTTTGAATATGTCTAGACCTTGTTTATCAACTTGAATGCTTACTATATGACATAAGAAGGCTATGTTATTTGGTTTTTCATTTTTTCTGTTTTTTCTGATTTTTTATGCCCATTTAAATCTTGGTCAAATCCTAGGTTTGACCAAGAGTTAAACAAGTTTAAAACATGAAAATGAAAAGGTAAGCCTGGATCCTTCTTAGTCACTGTAAAATGAAGCTTTTGGGAGGTTTGTGAAATTTCCATGTTTGAAACCCAAAAGCACTTCTCTTCATGCTTGACTTCATAAGACAGAGTTTAGGGTTAGGGGGTGTAGATACATGATTTGTCTGGTTTGAATATGTCCAAATCTTATTTATCAACTTCTGAATGCATGCTACTCTCTCAAAGAAAACCTTTTGAATGCTTACTATATGACATAAGAAGACTATATGCTTTTAAAATTCAAACATATGGTAAGCATTCTTATGACATATAGTAAGCATTCAAGTTGATAAACAAGCAAGGTTTGGACATATTCAAACCAGACAAATCATGTATCTACCCCCTAACCCCTAATTAAATTGTCTTATGAAGCAGTCTAGCATGAAGAGAAGTGGTTTTGGGTTTCAAACATGGAAATTTCAAAAACCTCCCAAAAACTTCATTTAAGAGTGACTAAGAAGGATATACAAGCTTCCCTTTTCATTTTCATGTTTTAAACTTGTTTAAATCTTGGTCAAACCTCTAGGATTTGACCAAAAGATTCAAATGGGCATAGAAATTCATAAAAAATCAAAAGATTGAAAAACCAAAGGACATAACATTCTTATGTCATATATATATAGTAATTAAGCATTCAAGTTGATAAACAAGGTCTAGACATATTCAAACAAGAAAATAATGTATATATCTACCCCTAACCCTAAACTCCGTCTTATGAAGTCAAGCATGCATGAAGAGAAGTGGTTTTTGGTTTCAAACATGGAAATTTCGAAAACCCTCCCAAGACCGAGCTACATTTTGGAGTGACTAAGAAGGATATATAGATGCTTAATTTTTCATATTCATGATTTAAACTTGTTTAAACCATGTTCAAACCTAGGATTTGACCAAGATTCAAATGGGCATAAAATTTTAAAAAAATAAAAAAATAAAAAAACAAGGCACATAGTATTCTTATGTCATATAGTAAGCATTCAATTAAGTTGATAAACAAGGTCTAGACATAATCAAACCAGGAAAATCATGCATCTACCCCCTAACCCTAGCTAAACTCTGTCTTATGAAGTCAAGCATGCACGAAGAGAAGTGATTTTTGGTTTCCAACGTTTAAGCCAAAAGCCCATTTTCAAATATTTCAAACTTATTCAAATTTGGTTCAAATTTGAAAGACATACAAGTTATAGCACACATAGTGCATACATTTTCACACATACTGCACTAGATGCTAACCCTATAGTTTGAGGCCATTTGGGTGACCTAGGTCGAAAAAATTCTTGGATTAGAATCGTGTTGTTCGAACCCCGTAGTTGGATTTTTTTGAACCCTTGATCTGTAGAACTGGGCAAAACCCTAGTTTAACCTATTTAATTACAGATTCGTATATCGATTTTTCTACGAGTACTACCTTTTTATTATTATTATTACTATGCAGCACATGGGTGTTTGCCCGTCGAGTGAAACTCGGAGGAAGAGGGATCACTCGGAAGGAGAGAAGAAGGCAGAGAATTATGGTGTCTCCCCTTTTTCGGGTGATGATGTTGACTTTTGTGCAGGGTTTGTCAGTGAGCAGGAGGTGCGAGCGAGCGAGCGAGCGAGTCGAGCGAGGCCGAGAATGAGAGAGATTTGTTTTTTTTGTGAGAGGGACAACCGATATAGAAGGACCCACAGACTTCCAAAACGCATCCTGATGCGTCTTCTCTTGACAAAGAAGATGGCTGGGAGTTTGCGTACCTATTGCACGTGACTTGTGCTCACTGAAGTGTGGGACCTCAAGCGTGGGCACCACACGTAAGTGACGGACCTGTTGGTGTAAAAACTCGGTTGATTATAATAGTGCATTAGAACAAAGTTTCCTATGGATTCAAGGGTAGGAAATCCAAGTTAACTCATTTACATGACATTATTATTTCCATGAAGCAAAGTTAACACATCTATCGATTGGTACATTTTTGAGTGACTAAGAAGGATCCAGGCTTACTTATTCGTTTTCACGTGTTAAACTTGTCTAAATCTTGGTCAAACCTAGGATTTGACCAAGATTCAAATGGGCAGAAAAATAAAATAAAAAACAGAAAAATGAAAAACCAAATCACATAGTCATCTTATGTCATATAGTAAGCATTAAAGTTGATAAACAAGGACTAGAAATATCAAACCATACAAATCATGTATCTACCCCTAACCCCTAAACTATGTCTTATAAATTAAGTCAAGCATGAAGAGATGTGGTTTTGGGTTTCAAACATGGAAATTTCAAAAACCTCCCAAAAACTACATTTTAGAGTGACTAAGAAGGATGCATGCTTCCCTTTTCATATTCATGTTTTAAGCTTGTTTAAATTATCTCAGTCAAACCTAGGATTTGACAAAGATTCAAATGGGCATCGAAAAAATCAGGAAAAAGAAAAACCAAAGCAAATAGTTTTCTTATGTCATATAGTAAGCCAATTAATTAAGTTGATAAACAAGGTCTAGACATATTCAAACTAGACAAATCATGTATCTATACCCCCTAACCCCTGAACTCTGTCTTATGAAGTCAAGCATATGAAGAGAAGTGGTTTTGGGTCGTTTCAAACATGGAAATTTGAAAAACCTCCCAAAAACTTCATTTTAGAGTGACAAAGAAGGATACATGCTTCCCTTTTCATATTCAGGTTTTAAGCTTGTTTAAATTATCTCAGTCAAACCTAGGATTTGACAAGATTCAAATGGGCATCAAAATTGAAAATATCAGGAAAAAGAAAAACCAAAGCAAATAGTTTTCTTATGTCATATAGTAAGCCAATTAAGTTGATAAACAAGGTCTAGACATATTCAAACTAGACAAATCATGCATGCATCTATACCCCCTAACCCCTAAACTCCGTCTTATGAAGTCAAGCATATGAAGAGAAGTGGTTTTGCTCCCAAAAGCTTCATTTTAGAGTGACTAATAAGAAGGATCCATGCTTACCTTTGCATTTTCATATTTTAATCTTGTTAAATCATTATCAAGCCTAGGATTTGACCAAGATACAAATGGGTGGGCACAAAATTCAAAAAAATCAGAATAATGAAAAACAAAAGCATGTAGTCTTTTTATGTCATATCGTATGCATTCAAGTTAAACGAGGTCTAGGTATATCCAAACCAGACAAATCATGTATCTACCCCATGTTGATCTTATGAAGTCTAGCATGAAGAGAAGTCGTTTTGGGTTTCAAACATGGAAATTTCAAGAACATCCCAAAAGCTTCATTTTAGAGTGACTAAGAAGGATACATGCTTCCCTTTTCATTTTCATGTTTTAAACTTGTTTAAATCTTGGTCAAACCTAGGATTTGACCAAGATTCAAATATATGAGCATAAAATTCAAAAAAAAAAACCAAAAATGAAAACCAAGGCACGTAGTCGTCTTATGTCATATAGTAAGCAATCAATTAATTTGATAAACAAGGTCTAGACATATTCAAACCAGGAAATCATGTATCTACACCCCCTAACGTACCCTAGCTAAACTCGATCAGTCTTATGAAGTCAAGCATGCATGAAGAGAAGTGGTTTTTGGTTTCAAACGTTTAAGCCAAAAGGTAAGCATGGATCCTCCTTATATAGTCACTGTAAAATGAAGCTTTTGGGAGGTTTGTGAAATTTCCATGTTTGAAACCCAAAACCACTTAAGACAGAGTTTATGGTTAGGTGTGTAGATACATGATTTTTCTTGTTTGAATATGTCTAGACCTTGTTTATCAACTTGAATTTTTTACTATATGATATAAGAAGGCTATATATATGTGCTTTGGTTTTTCAATTTTTGATTTCTTTCGATTTTTTATGCCTATTTAAATCTTGGTCAAATCCTAGGTTTAAACAAGTTTAAAACATGAAAATGAAACGGTAAGCATGAATCCTTCCTTACTCACTCTAAAATGAAGGTACTTGAAAATTTTATGTTTGAAACCCAAAACCCCAGTTCTCTTCATATGTTTGACTTCATAAGACAGAGTTTAGCTAGGGTTAGGGGTAGATATGATACATGATATTTCTGCTTTGAATATGTCTAGACCTTGTTTATCAACTTGAATGCTTACTATATATATGACATAAGAAGGCTATATATATATATATATATGTGTGCTTTGGTTTTTCATTTTTTTGAATTTTTCTGAATTTTTACTCCCATTTGAATCTTGGTCAAATCCTAGGTTTGACCAAGGTTAAAACAAGTTTAAAACATGGCAATGAAAAGGTAAGCATATGGATCATTCTTAGTCTCTCTAAAATGAAGCTTTTGGGAGGTTTTTGAAGTTTCCATGTTTGAAACCCAAAATCACTTCTCTTCATATGCTTGGCTTCATAAGACAAAGATTAGGGTTTAGGGGTAGATATATACATGTTTCGGGAGGTTTTTGAAATTTCCATGTTTGAAACCCAAATCCACTTCTCTTCATCCTTGACGTCTTCATAAGACAAAAGTATAGGGTTATATATATATGCATATGGGTAGATACATGATTTGTCTGGTTTGAATATGTACAAATCTTATTTATCAACTTTTGAATGCATGCTACTCTCTCAAAGAAAAACTTTTGAATGCTTACTATATGACATAAGAAGACTATATGCTTTTAAAATTCAAACATATGGTAAGCATTCTTATGTCATATAGTAAGCATTCAAGTTGATAAACAAGCAAGGTTTGGACATATCCAAACCAGACAAATCATGTATCCGCCTGTCGATCTTATGAAGTCTAGCATGAAGAGAGAAGTCGTTTTTGGTTTCAAAAATGGAAATTTCAAGAACATCCAAAAAGCTTCATTTTAGAGTGACTAAGAAGGATACATGCTTCCCTTTTTATTTTTATGTTTAAACTTGTTTAAATCTTGGTCAAACCTAGGATTTGTCCAAGATTCAAATATATGGGCGTAAAATTCAAAAAAAACAGAAAAATTTAAAACCAAGGCACATAGTCTTCTTATGTCATATAGTAAACAATCAATTAATTAAGTTGATAAACTAGGTCTAGACATATTCAAACCAGGAAAATCATGTATCTACCCCCTAACGCCCTAGCTAAACTATGTCTTATGAAGTCAAGCATGCATGAAGAGAAGTGGTTTTGGTTTCAAACATGGAAATTTCGAAAAAACCTCCCAAGAGCTACATTTTGGAGTGACTAAGAAGGATATATAGATGCTTAATTTTTCATATTCATGATTTAAACTTGTTTAAACCATGTTCAAACCTAGGATTTGACCAAGATTCAAATGGGCATACAATTTTAAAAAAATCAAAAAAATAAAAAACAATGCACATAGTATTATTATGTCATATAGTAAGCATTCAATTAAGTTGATAAAGTAGGTCTAGACATATTCAAACCAGAAAATCATGCATCTATCCCCTAACCCTAGCTAAACTCTGTCTTATGAAGTCAAGCATGCATGAAGAGAAGTGGTTTTTGGTTTCAAACGTTTAAGCCAAAAGCCCCTTTTCAAATATTTCAAACTTATTCAAATTTGGTTCAAATATGAAAGACATACAAGTTATAGCACACATAGTGCATACATTTTCACACATACTGCACTAGATGCTAACCCTATAGTTTGAGGCCATTTGGGTGACCTAGGTCGAAAAAATTCTTGGATTAGAATCGTGTTGTTCGAACCCCGTAGTTGGATTTTTTTGAACCCTTGATCTGTAGAACTGGGCAAAACCCTAGTTTAACCTATTTAATTACAGATTCGTATATCAATTTTTCTACGAGTACTACCTTTTTATTATTATTATTACTATGCAAAAGACATGGGTGTTTGCCCGTCGAGTGAAACTCGGAGGAAGAGGGATCACTCGGAAGGAGAGAAGAAGGGAGAGAATTATGGTGTCTCCCTTTTTCGGGTGATGATGTTGACTTTTGTGCAGGGGTTTGTCGGTGAGCAGGAGGTGCGAGCGAGCGAGCGAGTCGAGCGAGGCCGAGAATGAGAGAGATTTGTTTTTTTGTGAGAGGGACGACCGAAGGAACCGTAAGGACCCACAGACTTCCAATACGCATCCCGATGCGTCTTCTCTTGACAAAGAAAATGGCTGGGAGTTTGCGTACCTATTGCACGTGACTTGTGCTCACCGAAGTGTGGGACCTCAAGCGTGGGCACCACACGTAAGTGACAGACTGTTGGTGTAAAAACTCGGTTGATTATAATAGTGCATTAGAACAAAGTTTCCTATGGATTCAAGGGTAGGAAATCCAAGTTAACTCATTTACGTGTTAAACTTGTCTATATCTTGGTCAAACCTAGGATTTGACCAAGATTCAAATGGGCAGAAAAATAAAAACAGAAAAATGAAAAACCAAATCACATAGTCTTCTTATGTCATATAGTAAGCATTAAAGTTGATAAACAAGGTCTAGACATATTAAACAAGACAAATCATGTATCTATACCCCTAACCCCTAAACTCTGTCTTATGAAGTCAAGCATGTGAAGAGAAGTGGTTTTGGGTTTCAAACATGGAAATTTCAAAAAACTCCCAAAAACTACATTTTAGAGTGACTAAGAAGGATACATGCTCCCCTTTTCGTATTCATGTTTTAAGCTTGTTTAAATTATCTTGGTCAAACCTAGGATTTGACAAGATTCAAATGGGCATCGAAATTGAAAAAAAAAGTCAGAAAAAAGAAAACCAAAGCAAATAGTTTTCTTATGTCATATAGTAAGCATTAAAGTTGATAAACAAGGTCTAGAAATATTCAAACTAGACAAATCATGTATCTATACCCCTAACCCCCGAACTCGTCTTATGAAGTCAAGCATATGAAGAGAAGTGGTTTTGGGTTTCAAACAGGGAAATTTGAAAAACCTCCCAAAAACTTCATTTTAGAGTGACAAAGAAGGATACATGCTTCCCTTTTCATATTCATGTTTTAAGCTTGTTTAAATTATCTCGGTCAAACCTAGGATTTGACAAGATTCAAATGGGCATCAAAATTGAAAAAAATCAGGAAAAAGAAAAACCAAAGCAAATAGTTTTCTTATGTCATATAGTAAGCCAATTAAGTTGATAAACAAGGTCTAGACATATTCAAACTAGACAAATCGTGTATCTATACCCCTAACCCCTAAACTCCGTCTTATGAAGTCAAGCATATGAAGAGAAGTGGTTTTGCTCCCAAAAGCTTCATTTTAGAGTGACTAAGAAGGATCCATGCTTACCTTTTGCATTTTCATATTTTTATCTTGTTAAATCATTATCAAGCCTAGGATTTGACCAAGATACAAATGGGTGGGCACAAAATTCAAAAAAATCAGAATAATGAAAAACAAAAGCACGTAGTCTTCTTATGTCATATTGTATGCATTCAAGTTAAACGAGGTCTAGGTATATCCAAACCAGACAAATCATGTATCTACCCCATGTTGATCTTATGAAGTCTAGCATGAAGAGAAGTCGTTTTGGGTTTCAAACATGGAAATTTCAAGAACATCCCAAAAGCTTCATTTTAGAGTGACTAAGAAGGATACATGCTTCCCTTTTCATTTTCATGTTTAAACTTGTTTAAATCTTGGTCAAACCTAGGATTTGACCAAGATTCAAATATATGAGCATAAAATTCAAAAAAAAAAAAAACCAAGGCACGTAGTCTTCTTATGTCATATAGTAAGCAATCAATTAAGTTGATAAACAAGGTCTCTAGACATATTCAAACCAGGAAATCATGTATCTACACCCCCTAACGTACCCTAGCTAAACTCTGTCTTATGAAGTCAAGCATGCATGAAGAGAAGTGGTTTTTGGTTTCAAACGTTTAAGCTAAAAGGTAAGCATGGATCCTCCTTAGTCACTGTAAAATGAAGCTTTTGGGAGGTTTGTGAAATTTCCATGTTTGAAACCCAAAACCACTTAAGACAGAGTTTATGGTTAGGTGTGTAGATACATGATTTTTCTTGTTTGAATATGTCTAGACCTTGTTTATCAACTTGAATTTTTTACTATATGATATAAGAAGGCTATATATATGTGCTTTGGTTTTTCATTTTTTGATTTCTTTTGAATTTTTATGCCTATTTAAATCTTGGTCAAATCCTAGGTTTAAACAAATTTAAAACATGAAAATGAAACGGTAAGCATGAATCCCTTCCTTACTCACTCTAAAATGAAGGTACTTGAAAATTTTTATGTTTGAAACCCAAAACCCCAGTTCTCTTCATATGTTTGACTTCATAAGACAGAGTTTAGGGTTAGGGGTAGATATGATACATGATATTTCTGCTTTGAATATGTCTAGACCTTGTTTATCAACTTGAATGCTTACTATATGACATAAGAAGGCTATATATATATATATATATATATATATATATGTGTGTGCTTTGGTTTTTCATTTTTTTTGAATTTTTCTGAATTTTTACTCCCATTTGAATCTTGGTCAAATCCTAGGTTTGACCAAGGTTAAAACAAGTTTAAAACATGGCAATGAAAAGGTAAGCATATGGATCATTCTTAGTCTCTCTAAAATGAAGCTTTTGGGAGGTTTTTGAAGTTTCCATGTTTGAAACCCAAAATCACTTCTCTTCATATGCTTGGCTTCATAAGACAAAGATTAGGGTTTAGGGGTAGATATATACATATTTTGGGAGGTTTTTGAAACTTCCATGTTTGAAACCCAAATCCACTTCTCTTCATCCTTGACGTCTTCATAAGACAAAAGTATAGGGTTATATATATATGCATGGTTAGATACATGCTTTTTTCTGGTTTTAATATGTATAGACCTTGTTTAAAATTATCAACTTAATTGAATGCTTACTATATATATGACATATATAAGAAGGCTATATATGTGTTTTGTTTTTTCATTTTTCATTTTTTCCGAATTTTTTATGCCCATTTGAATCTTGGTCAAATCCTAGGTTTGATCAAGATTTAAACAAGCAGTTTAAAAATGAAAATGAAAAGGTAAGCCTGGATCCTTCTTAGGGCTCCTTTGATTTAAAGGATAGGAAAAGTATAGGAATAGGAAAGGCATAGGATTGGAATGACACATGTCTACTTGAATCCTATAGAAAGATGAAGTGTGTTTGATTGTAGCAAAGGAATTTTTTCATGAGGTATGAGCCAATGTTTTTTCCTATAGGAATTACGCTACAAGATTCCTATAGGAATTTTTCCTATAGGATATGTTTCTATGAATCAAACAACATGTATAGGAAATTTTCCCATAGGAACCAAATCCTACACAATTCCTATGCAAATCCTATGAATCAAAGGAGCCCTTAGTCACTGTAAAATGAAGCTTTTGGGAGGTTTGTGAAATTTCCATGTTTGAAACCCAAAAGCACTTCTCTTCATGCTTGACTTCATAAGACAGAGTTTAGGGTTAGGGGGTGTAGATACGACATGATTTGTCTGGTTTGAATATGTACAAATCTTATTTATCAACTTTTGAATGCATGCTACTCTCTCAAAGAAAAACTTTTGAATGCTTACTATATGACATAAGAAGACTATATGCTTTTAAAATTCAAACATATGGTAAGCATTCTTATGTCATATCGTAAGCATTCAAGTTGATAAACAAGCAAGGTTTGGACATATATATATTCAAACCAGACAAATCATGTATCTACCCCCTAACCCCTAATTAAATTGTCTTATGAAGTCTAGCATGAAGAGAAGTGGTTTTGGGTTTCAGACATGGAAATTTCAAAAACCTCCAAAAAACTTCATTTTAGAGTGACTAATTAAGAAGGATATACAAGCTTCCCTTTTCATTTTCATGTTTTAAACTTGTTTCAATCTTGGTCAAACCTCTAGGATTTGACCAAAAGATTCAAATGGGCATGGAAATTCATAAAAAACCAAAAGAATGAAAAAACAAAGGACATAACATTCTTATGTCATATATATAGTAAGCATTCAAGTTGATAAACAAGGCCTAGACATATTCAACCCAGAAAATCATGTATATATCTACCCCTAACCCTAAACTCTGTCTTGTGAAGTCAAGCATGCATGAAGAGAAGTGGTTTTGGTTTCAAACATGGAAATTTCGAAAAAACCTCCGAAGAGCTACATTTTGGAGTGACGAAGAAGGATATATAGATGCTTAATTTTTCATATTCATGATTTAAACTTGTTTAAACCATGTTCAAACCTAGGATTTGACCAATATTCAAATGGGCATAAAATTTTAAAAAAATCAAAAAATAAAAAACAAGGCACATAGTATTCTTATGTCATATAGTAAGCATTCAATTAAGTTGATAAACAAGGTCTAGACATATTCAAACCAGGAAAATCATGCATCTACCCCTAACCCTAGCTAAACTCTGTCTTATGAAGTCAAGCATGAATGAAGAGAAGTGGTTTTTGGTTTCAAACGTTTAAGCCAAAAGCCCCTTTTCAAATATTTCAAACTTATTCAAATTTGGTTCAAATATGAAAGACATACAAGTTATAGCACACATAGTGCATACATTTTCACACATACTGCACTAGATGCTAACCCTATAGTTTGAGGCCATTTGGGTGACCTAGGTCGAAAAAATTCTTGGATTAGAATCGCGTTGTTCGAACCCCGTAGTTGGATTTTTTTGAACCCTTGATCTGTAGAACTGGGCAAAACCCTAGTTTAACCTATTTAATTACAGATTTGTATATCGATTTTTCTACGAGTACTACCTTTTTATTATTACTATGCAGCACATGGGTGTTTGCCCGTCGAGTGAAACTCGGAGGAAGAGGGATCACTCGGAAGGAGAGAAGAAGGGAGAGAATTATGGTGTCTCCCCTTTTTGGGGTGATGATGTTGACTTTTGTGCAGGGTTTGTCAGTGAGCAGGAGGTGCGAGCGAGCGAGCGAGCGAGTCGAGCGAGGCCGAGAATGAGAGAGATTTGTTTTTTTTTGTGAGAGGGACGACCGAAGGAACCAGAAGGACCCACAGACTTCCAATACGCATCCTGATGCGTCTTCTCTTGACAAAGAAAATGGCTGGGAGTTTGCGTACCTATTGCACGTGACTTGTGCTCACTGAAGTGTGGGACCTCAAGCGTGGGCACCACACGTAAGTGACAGACCTGTTGGTGTAAAAACTCGGTTGATTATAATAGTGCATTAGAACAAAGTTTCCTATGGATTCAAGGGTGGGAAATCCAAGTTAACTCATTTACGTGTTAAACTTGTCTATATCTTGGTCAAACCTAGGATTTGACCAAGATTCAAATGGGCGTAAAAATAAAAACAGAAAAATGAAAAACCAAATCACATAGTCTTCTTATGTCATATAGTAAGCATTAAAGTTGATAAACAAGGTCTAGACATATTAAACCAGACAAATCATGTATCTATACCCCTAACCCCTAAACTCTGTCTTATGAAGTCAAGCATGTGAAGAGAAGTGGTTTTGGGTTTCAAACATGGAAATTTCAATAACTCCCAAAAACTACATTTTAGAGTGACTAAGAAGGATACATGCTCCTCTTTTCATATTCATGTTTTAAGCTTGTTTAAATTATCTTGGTCAAACCTAGGATTTGACAAGATTCAAATGGGCATCAAAATTGAAAAAAATAAAGAAAAAAAAAAACCAAAGCAAATAGTTTTCTTATGTCATATAGTAAGCATTAAAGTTGATAAACAAGGTCTAGACATATTCAAACTAGACAAATCATGTATCTATACCCCAAAACCCCATACCTCTGTCTTATGAAGTCAAGCATATGAAGAGAAGTGGTTTTGGGTTTCAAACGTGGAAATTTGAAAAACCTCCCAAAAACTTCATTTTAGAGTGACAAAGAAGGATACATGCTTCCCTTTTCATATTCATGTTTTAAGCTTGTTTAAATTATCTCGGTCAAACCTAGGATTTGACAAGATTCAAATGGGCATCAAAATTGAAAAAAATCAGGAAAAAGAAAAACCAAAGCAAATAGTTTTCTTATGTCATATAGTAAGCCAATTAAGTTGATAAACAAGGTCTAGACATATTCAAACTAGACAAATAATGTATCTATACCCCCTAACCCCTAAACTCCGTCTTATGAAGTCAAGCATATGAAGAGAAGTGGTTTTGCTCCCAAAAGCTTCATTTTAGAGTGACTAAGAAGGATCCATGCTTACCTTTGCATTTTCATATTTTAATCTTGTTTAAATCATTATCAGACCTAGGATTTGACCAAGATACAAATGGGTGGGCACAAAATTCAAAAAAAACAGAATAATGAAAAACAAAAGCACGTAGTCTTCTTATGTCATATCGTATGCATTCAAGTTAAACGAGGTCTAGGTATATCCAAACCAGAAAAATCATGTATCTACCCCCTGTTGATCTTATGAAGTCTAGCATGAAGAGAAGTCGTTTTGGGTTTCAAACATGGAAATTTCAAGAACATCCCAAAAGCTTCATTTTAGAGTGACTAAGAAGGATACATGCTTCCCTTTTCATTTTCATGTTTTAAACTTGTTTAAATCTTGGTCAAACCTAAGATTTGACCAAGATTCAAATATATGAGCATAAAATTCAAAAAAAACAAAAAAATGAAAACCAAGGCACGTAGTCTTCTTATGTCATATAGTAAGCAATCAATTAAGTTGATAAACAAGGTCTAGACATATTCAAACCAGGAAAATCATGTATCTACCCCCTAACCCTAGCTAAACTCTGTGTTATGAAGTCAAGCATGCATGAAGAGAAGTGGTTTTTGGTTTCAAACGTTTAAGCCAAAAGGTAAGCATGGATCCTCCTCACCTTTGTAAAATGATGCTTTTGGGAGGTTTGTGAAATTTCCATGTTTGATACTCAAAACCACTTAAGACAGAGATTATGGTTAGGTGTAGATACATGATTTTTCTTGTTTGAATATGTCTAGACCTTGTTTATCAACTTGAATTTTTTACTATATGATATAAGAAGGCTATATATGTGCTTTGGTTTTTCATTTTTTGATTTCTTTCGAATTTTTTATGCCTATTTAAATCTTGGTCAAATCCTAGGTTTAAACAAGTTTAAAACATGAAAATGAAACGGTAAGCATGAATCCTTCCTTACTCACTCTAAAATGAAGGTACTTGAAAATTTTATGTTTGAAACCCAAAACCCCAGTTCTCTTCATATGTTTGACTTCATAAGACAGAGTTTAGGGTTAGGGGTAGATATGATAAATGATATTTCGCTTTGAATATATCTAGACCTTGTTTATCAACTTGAATGCTTACTATATGACATAAGAAGGCTATATATGTGTTTTGGTTTTCCATTTTTTGATTTTTTTGAATTTTTACTCCCATTTGAATCTTGGTCAATTCCTAGGTTTGACCAAGGTTAAAACAAGTTTAAAACATGGCAATGAAAAGGTAAGCATGGATCCTTCTTAGTCACTCTAAAATGAAGCTTTTGGGAGGTTTTTGAAATTTCCATGTTTGAAACCCAAAATCACTTCTCTTCATGCTTGACTTCATAAGGCGTAGTTTAGGGTTAGGGGTAGATACATGATTTGTTTGGTTTGAATATGTCTAGACCTTGTTTATCAACTTGAATGCTTACTATATGACATCAGAAGACTATGTTCTTTGGTTTTTTTCCGTTTTTTTTGAATTGTTATACCCATTTGAATCTTGGTCAAATCCTAGGTTTGACCAAGATTTAAACAAGTTAAGAAATTGAAAATGAAAAAGGTAAGCCTGGATCCTTCTTAGTCACTGTAGAATGAAGCTTTTGGGAGGTTTGTGAAATTTCCATGTTTGAAACCCAAAACCAGTTCTCTTCATATGTTTCACTTCATAAGACAGAGTTTTTATCAACTCGAGTGCTTACTATATGACATAAGAAGGCTATATATGTGCTTTGGTTTTTCATTTGTTGATTTTTTTCCGAATTTTTATGCCCATTTAAATCTTGGTCAAATCCTAGGTTTGACCAAGGTTTAAACAAGTTTAAAACATGAAAAGAAAAGGTAAGAATGGATCCTTCTTAGTCATTCTAAAATGAATGAAGCTTTTGGGATGTTCTCACAAATCGATCTAGTCTACATGACTTTGATAAATTTTAATTAATAAGCTGCATCTTAACAATAATTAACCAAAATCTAACAAATTGGTTCGACAACAACCTCGGACGTTACGCTAAAATGAACTCGCGAAAACAACGAACAACACTTTTGTAGTATCGTACTCGGTACTCCGTACTTGCTCCGTATAATCCCCATTGCTTCACTACTACGGTAGTACTACCCTGGCTCGCATTCATTGTTTCCCCGACTATTCGAGCTTTGGACGTCCATCGAGTTGTAGTCCGAGTACAAGATCGCTAGCTCGATTAATGGCGTGCTATAAAATTATATACTAGCCGACGAGATGTCCATTCCTCGGGTTGCGCGCGAGCCTTCGAAGAGAAGGTAGCCGCTCTGTCCCGTTGATTTACTGATGGACGGACAGATACTCCGGACCGCTCTCGATTCATTTGCTTCGCTCCCGCGTCCCGACCCTTCATGGACTGAGATCCAGTGACTTCACTAAGAGAAGTCACCATGCGACTTTACACACGCGAGCCACTCGATCAAGATCCAACGCTCGCGGTTGATCCAAATTTCGAACTTAAACTAAACTAATATTTTAAATGGACTGGAACTTTCCGAGAATACGTCTTAATTCAAAGTTTTTCTGTTTTTTTCTGAGCTACATAAATTTTAATTTCAAATTTTAGATCGACCATGTTCGTTGGATCTTAACCTGATGGCTCGTATAGGTAAAGTTCATGGTAACTTCTGTTGGGTAAAGTCACTGGATCTCGCCGCAAGGGAGCCCCCTCTCGGCCGTTGATTTAGGATGGGCGGACCAGGTTGCTCGAAGCGAGGGCGGAGACGGTTGTCTGGTTTTAATAGGGGGAGTACTTCTTCCATCCCCTTCTTGCTTCACTTCCGCCTCCTTCCACTTCCAGCCGATGCCTCCGAAGTCAAGGCCACCATCTCGCTTGAAGAAGCACCATCTAGTGTTGACCAAGGACGCGGAGAGTTCCCGCCGGCGGTCTATCCGTATCTTGGCCGCGAGAAAGGGCCTGCCAGAAAACGAAGGCCCTGCTTCGCGCTCGTCTCGGAACGGCGTCAGTCGTGCGGTCGAAGATTCCTGGTTGGTTTCCATCGCCATGTTTCTTGATTCTTCCTGGCCCGGAGGTCCCAACTATTTATTCCGTATTAATCCTTTTTATACATATCTCAGTGCCCCACGACGCACCCTGACATCTTCTCATGACGACTTCAACCCCTGTCTCCTGCGCTTAGAGGTTACCACTGATTGGACATTTTCGTCTTCCTCTCGTCACTTTGTTTCTGTGATCGATGATATTGCCATGCAGTGAAGCATCGGCGTGTTTCGTAGATGAGCTTAAAACTCTCGTGGAACTCGCCTCCAACTTTCGCGATGATGTCGATACTTTGAAGGACGAGGTCACTCACGGGGGCAAGCTGCATGATGTGAGGGTTCCATCAAGTGAGGAAACGAACTCTGTCATCAAGAAGCTCAAGGGCGAGAATTTGATGCTTAAGATCGAGTGCGGCTTTCTTCGCGAAGAAAACGTCGAGCTATCAAACAGGTGCCACTACAAGAAATGTGTTAACTAGTGACCTTCTGACAATGACCACGACACAATTTGTCATAACTCCATGACCATTTCACAGTATTTGGTCGTAAGCCGTTTAGGAGGGTCCAAGCCCTAATTTTCTACGACCATTTTGGGCAGAAAGGTCATAATTTATTTACACGAAATGGTCACAGAGAAGATGATACCGTCTACAACTTTAATTAAATAGATTACGACCAATTTAAAACCAATTTAACTAGTCATGGTAGCTAATTCATAATACATTAAAATGGCTGATTGGCCACCTCACTAGTTTTGTCTATATGTCGTGTCCATGTGTCAACTTACCTTACGTGGCTAGATGTCGCTAGCATTAAATCTACAACTGACATGTGGGACCCACTCAACCTATCAAGTGACACGTGGGGCTCGTACTAGGCATGCATAACTCACATAAACCTGACACGTGGGTCCCACTATACTCCAACCATCAAGCTGACGAGCCAAACCACATTGACATGTGGAACCAACTATCCTAGTGGACACATAAAACAGACAAATAGATCCCCGCACCTCACATAGGTCGTGTAGTGTAGAGCCAATGAAATAGTACCTCCGTTTCAACGAATAAGGTATCCTCGTTTTTCGTGTTTTTTATTTGACCAAAAATTACTTTAAATATATAAAGATTGTTTATATGAAATTAGCATTATCAGGAAGTGCTTTTCAGTATGAATCCAACGATACTAATTACATATAATATAATTAAGATTGCGTTGTTTAATTTTTATAATAAAAATTTGTTTTAAAATACGTGTGCGCCTTATTACTTGAAACGGATGTAGTATATCCGCTCGCTGAAAATAATGGATAAAAATAAGTCGGGTGGGGCAGGGTTCGAACCAGCATACTTGACGATTCCGATTCCGAATATTCCATTCCCATGGAAGGGAAATTGGATCCGCGCCACCCGCTCCCTTTCCCCGCCCTGGTAAACCAAAAAATTGGCTTATGTCCCGCCCACACTCCGCCTGCGGGCCGCAGGCGAACGAATTTTACCCTACCTCCTCCTCGTCCTCATACGCCGCCGCCCCTCGCAAGGAGACTAGGAGAGGAACAGCGACCGCGTCGGCGTCGCCCCCTCCCTTTTCTCCACCGCCGTCCTAGATTCTACCTCGCGAGCTAAATACCCTCATCTTCTCTAACTCCATGCCGCCGCGCACCTCTCCCATCGTGACCCGCGGCAGAAGCGCCGCCGTGCCAATATGCTGAGATGGACGGCTTCGGCGGCGGCGCACGTGCGTTCTGGGGTGGACCAGTTCAGGGGTCCGCCAGATCTAGCCTCGGGGTCGCCGGATTTGGCCACCGGCCACGCCTCCTCTCTCTATTTCCCTTCCAACCCTACTCTCTCTCAGTCTTCTCTTTCTCTCTCTTTGTGCAGGCACTGGGACATGAGGATCGAGCCTCGCCGGAGCGTGGACGGGAACTGACGGCATGCGTTCGCGAAGTTGGACAAGGAACCGGCGGCGGCGCTCGTCGCGCGAGATCCACATCTCGAGCCGACGCGCCCGACCCCTATCTTGCTCCCCAGGATCGAAGCTTGCCTGCCCCTAACTCTACAGGAAGTTGACCGGCAAACGCTGCTCCCGGGGGACGATCGTAGAGGTTGACCTCCGCTCGCTCGATTCATGTGAGTTGCCCGGTAATAGCCCTTCTCGCTCCACATGTATTCCTGTGTCGTTTGATGCCCCCGTTACTATTTATGGCATATTAATTTTGGGTTTAAATCGATGCTGGCTACATTCTGTATCTAAGCTTATGTCTCGGTTACTATATGGCTGGGATTTCGTTCAGTTCTACTAACTACGCCATTTGGTTATCATGAAATGAGCATATTAATTATTATCTCCTTGTGATTGATAAAAAGTAGCATATTAGTAATAGTTTGTTTTTTCTTTCCTATGAATGAAAACTATATAGAGGAGACTTGACTGATATAACATTTTAACTGAATTGCTGAGGAAATAATCAAGAGGAGTTATCATGCTCTTTCAGTATTATGCATCTTTGCCTGCATGTTTTTTTTTAATCAAAGGAGTATATCTATTGCAGCTGGGCTTATATATTGCATTCCTGGACCGGTTAATTGGTGCAAATATTTGTGTTAGTTGCTAAGTTGTAATGCTTCTGCTTGGTGCAGGTGCACATGCATGAGTGCTGTTCAGGATATGGTCTCCGTCTCGGCAGTAAATGATTGAATCAGGTAAAGTCAATTCTGTGTACAGTGGTAAATTTAAGTGTACATGATATTAGATAGAATGGTCCATCTGATCCCAATCTTGAGCTTTCTAAATACACCTATAATTTGAAGGATAGGCATGGACAAAGCTTCTCGTCTGTCTAAATTGGTTGGGAAATTACTTCACTAAGCCTAAATAAAGATTGTGTGCAGCTTTTAACTTGCAAGAGGATTTATTATACAACCACGCAATAAGTATATTGTATTGTCTTATGATCATGCTACATATTTTACTGATAAAGATTGTGTGCAGCTTTTAACTTGCAAGAGGATTTATTATACAACCACGCAATAAATATATCGTACTGTCTTATGATCATGCTACATATTTTACTGATAAAGATTGTGTGCAGCTTTTAACTTGCAAGAGGATCATGCCTAAATAAGGATGTGCTATTTTGGATACAGTGGTAGGTTTGCTTAGTGAAGTGGGTATTCAAAGGAAAGCATGCCAAAGATCAGGTTCTGCGGTATGCAGACCAAGGCTGTGGAGTTGTACCTGTGGCTGGTCAGCATGATGAAGGATGATGTTCTGTGCCATGTTCTCTTCATTGAGGGGTCCGAGGCCTACTACAAGGCTCTACAGGTTAGTATGATACTTGTCATATACAGAGCAGGCTGTTTGTTTATTGTGTCGTGCCAAAGACAAATTACAACTGTTGCATCAGTAGACTAGCAATGTTATGCTTGGGTGTTCTCATTTTATCATAGTGCTAACGATATATATTCCTGTATAATATGAAAATTGACACATCCTGCCCCAGTTGTGGTTTGTGTACTGCAGTTTATCTTGTATAGTGTGAGAACCAAAATATTCCGTTACTAACGGTATAAATTGTTTCTGAGTTGCTATAGTTTAGCATGAATATGCGATCTTCTGAAAGTGCACTCAGTTTCTATCAAGTATAAACTAAAAAACTTCCTTGTTATGCACGGGTTTGGACTGCATGTATACAATGTTAATTTTTTTACATCCTGCCCCAGTTGTGGTTTGTGTACTGCAGTTTATCTTGTATAGTGTGAGAACCAAAATATTCCGTTACTAACGGTATATATTGTTTCTGAGTCGCTATAGTTTAGCATGGATATGTGATCTTCTGAAAGTGTACTCAGTTTCTATCAAGTATAAACTAAAAAAATTCCTTGTTATCCACGGGTTTGGACTGCATGTATACAATGTTAATTTTTTACATGAATGCCCTATAGTAGTTTCCAGATGATGTTCTATAGTTTCTCTTGCCTGATTCATTCTGCACCTAGCTAAATTGTTGATAAGTAGCTTGTTCCATCTCTTGTTTCTACATAATGTTGAAGATCAGCATCGTCTGCATTGCGACTTTCGTTTGTAACCTTCTGAATATTTCAGAGTACTATGCTACTGTGTGTTGCTGTCCTTTAACTGTTTCCAGTAACTGGTAGTTGTTCCTGCTCCTGTTTAGGCATCTTTGCTTAAAGTTGTGTGCATTGCAGGTAGACAGATTGATGGACATTGCATAATGTTTAGAAGGCTCGTGCCGTCATGTGCATGATACACATGTTTTTTCTAATCGCTGAGGTACTTTGTATACACTGGATTCTTCCCAAGTCAATGTGGTAAGTATAAACCCTGTTCTTGTGTCCACGCGCTATCTGTTCTATTTTTTCTGGTAGGAGATGTTTGTGTGAGCTGTGGATGATTGTAACAGGCTACTGCGTAGTATATATTTTGTGGATGATTGTAACAGGCTACTGTGTAGTATATATTTTGTGTCTGGGAAGGACTCATTTAGAGCTTTGTATGACACTTATTTGTTTGTTGACGTTTGGAAGTTTGACATAATATTGGTTTTGCGCTTATCATGAGATGGACTACTAGTCTGATTATTGACTATAAACACTATGCTTAATTGTGCCTTTCTCAAACTGAAACACAAAGAGTAAAAGAATATTTTTGGCTCCTGCATGACTACTAGTAGTCAGGTCATAATTTACACGTGGCGACATATTTTTGCAATTGGAAGGCCACGCCACTATATGAGTATAACATGCATCCTTGCCCTTCTTGGTTGCTTGGTATTCAGATAAAAAAATACTTCTGTTTTTTCGTTAGCTAACAAACTTTTTCCAAGACCTGTATGGTCATATGAAGTTTTAGTGTTTTGTAGGTATTCTAGAATGTACCCTTGATTCCAGACCAGTTTTGAACCAAATGCTTGGACAAGATCATGCACCTTTTGCTAGCTAGTATGCCTGTGCAAGTTCAGATATTAACATGCGTTATGTTATTATTGTTTTAATTTAGTAGCACTTTCATTGTATGATCTTTTTCATGTTGTATTGTCATGCAGGAGTGATCAAGAGTAGTATGATAGAGCTCAAGGTTGAGGAAGCTCAAAGAGAAGTCTCAGCAAAGAAATGCTAGCTAGTTATTGCCCAGAGCAGTTATAATTTGATAGCTAGGACATCTGTACATGGGATACGTAGTGTGGAGATATTGTAATTGAATTAACTATGGCCGCAAGAGATCTTTCTTCGTATTAAAGATACGATGGTGCACTGGTTGTGACTAACTACCGTAAACTTTCATGTGCTCTATCTATTATGTCCATAGTATTGACTGTTATTTTAAGATTTTCGTTTGACGTGAAAGAATTAGAAACTGGGGCCCACTATAGGTGAGGCACATTAACGAATATAAAAATAACGCTGAAATTGAAAATAAATGACACAAAGGTACAGGTTGAAAGTAAAAAAGGTTGAAATGTTGGGCTTGGCCCATGTAGCATAGCATCATTGCTGGGCTCAGCCCATGTGAAGCACTAAACTGGATTGGGCTGATTTTGATTTAGGACCATTTGGTTTGGTCATATATCTGCCATGTAGGATTGGCCACGTCAGATTTGACGTGGATAAGCTAGATCGCCCATGACCAAAAAATTGGTCGTAGAAACTACGACCATCTATTTTGGTCATGGTCCTGTATGACCAATACAGAATAAAGGTCGTTGTGAGCCGTCAGTGACGCTCAACTGACGACCAACAGTTTTTGGTCATGACGTGGTCATAAATGGCGCACAATGACCTTCACGTGACCAATATGGAGGGTCGCGAGTCAGCATATTTCTTGTAGTGTGCGTTCAAGCTCTCAACGGGAGCCTCAACACCCAACATGATGCGGTGAAGAGGATGATGGATGACAGCATCTTGAAGAAAAACAATATGGTGGAGGACACACGCAGGATGGTCGATCCAATCCAGGCACCGCAGAAGGAAGTCGATGCGCTCCGAGTCCAGCCACCTTTGCGTAGGTCGCCGAGGCGCCCTCGCGCAGGTCACTGAGGAGCGCACGTCGCCGAGTAGGCTGGGGGATAAGGAATTCCAACGAGAGAAGCGGAATCACCACCTGTCCTGATGGAGGGCCACTCCGCCAAGTAGGCTGGGGGAGAGAAACACTGCCTCTCATTGTTCTTTAGCTAGTCCTCCGATCCATATTACTTGATGTTAAAATGGATGTATCTACAACTGAAATATGTCTAGATACATATATTTTAGTATCACAAAGTAAGTATCAACGTTTATATTGCCCAAGTCTTATTATCCATCCCTAAGGTGGGTCGCTTTTGTAACTACTGATTGCAGATTCGACTCTTCTGCAGACCGAAAGATTTTTAGAGTGACTAAGAATGATTCATGCTTAGCTTTCCATTTTCATGTTTTAAACTTGTTTAAATCTTGCTCAAACCTAGGATTTGACCAAGATTCAAATGGGTTTAACAATTAAAAAAATCAGAAAAATGAAAAACCAAAGCACATAGTATTCTTATGTCATATAGTAAGCATTCAAGTTGATAAACAAGGTCTAGACATATTCAAAACACACAAAACATGTATCTACCCCCTAACCCTAAACTCTGTCTTATGAAGTTAAGTATGAGGAGAAGTGATTTTGGGTTTCAAACATGGAAATTTCACAAACCTCCCAAAAGCTTCATTTTAGAGTGACTAAGAAGGATCCATGCTTACCTTTTCATTGCCATTTTTTAAACTTGTTTTAACCTTGGTCAAACCTAGGATTTGACCAAGATTCAAACGGGCGTAAAAATTCAAAAAAAAAATGAAAAACCAAAGCACATATATAGCCTTCTTATGTCATATAGTAAGCATTCAAGTTGATAAACAAGGTCTAGACATATTCAAACCAGAAGTATCATGTATCATATCTACCCCTAACCCTAAACTTTGTCTTATGAAGTCAAACATATGAAGAGAACTGGGGTATTGTGTTTCAAACATAAAAATTTCAAGTACCTTCATTTTAGAGTGACTGAGAAAGGATTCATGCTTACCTTTTCATTGTCATGTTTTAAACTTGATTAAACCTTGGTCAAACCTAGGATTTGACCAATATTTAAATGGGCATAAAAAATTCGAAAAAATGAAAAAATGGAAAACCAAAGCACATATATAGCCTTCTTATGTCATAAACATTCAAGTTGATAAACAAGGTCTAGACATATTCAAACAAGAAAAATCATGTATCTACGCCTAACCAAAAACTCGTCTTAAGTGGTTTTGGGTTTCAAACATGGGAATTTCAAGAACATCCCAAAGCTTCATTTTAGATCGACTAAGAAGGATACGCACTTCCCATTTCATTTTCATGTTTTAAACTTGTTTAAATCTTGGTCAAACCTAGGATTTGACCAAGATTCAAATAAGTAAAAACATGAAAATGAAAAGGTAAGCATCGATCCTTATTAGTCGCTCTAAAATGAAGCTTTTGGGAGGTTTTTGAAATTTTCATGTTTGAAACCCAAAACCACTTCTCTTCATGCATGCTTGACTTCATAAGACATAGTTTAGGGTTAGGGGTAGATACATGATTTTTCTGGTTTGAACATGTCTAGACCTTGTTTATCAATTTGAATGCTTACTATATGACATAAGAAGGCTATGTGCTTTGGTTTTTCATTCTTACGATTTTTTTCTTAATTTTTATGCCCATTCGAATCTTGGTCAAATCCCAGGTTTGACCAAGATTTAAACAAGTTTAAAACATGACAATGAAAAGGTAATCAATCCTGGATCCTTCATAATTAATAAGTTAGTCTAATTAAAATGAAGCTTTTGGGAGGTTTTTGAAATTTTTGTGTTTGAAACCAAAAACCACTTCTCTTCATGCTTGACTTCATAAGATAGAGTTTAGGGTTAGGGGTAGATACATGATTTGTATTATTTGAATTGTCTTGACCTTATTTATCATCTTTTAAATGCTTACTATATATATGACATAAGAAGACTATGTGCTTTAGTTTTTCAATTTTCTGATTTTTTAATTTTATGCCCATTTGAATCTTGGTCAAATCCTAGGTTTGACAATGATTTAAACAAGTTTAAAATATGAAAATGAAAAAGATAAGCATGGATCCTTCTTAGTCACTCTAAAATAAAGCTTTTGGGTGGTTTTTGAAATTTCCATGTTTGAAACCCAAAAGCACTTCTCTTCATGCTTGACTACATAAGACAAAGTTTAGGGTTAGGGGGTAGACACATGATTTTTCTTGTTTGAATATGTCTAGACCTTGTTTATCAACTTTAATGCTTACTATATGACATAAGAAAACTATGTGCTTTGTTTTTTCATTTTTTTATTTTTTTGGAATTTTGATGCACATTTGAATCTTGGTAAAATCCTAGGTTTGACCAAGATTTAAACAAGTATATAACATGAAAATGAAAAGGGAAGCATGTATCCTTCTTAGTCACTCTAAAATGAATTTTTTGGGAGTTTTTTGAAATTTCCATGTTTGAAACCCAAAACCATGCACTTCTCTTCATGCTTGACTTCATAAGATAGAGTTTAGGGGTTTGCGGATAGATACATGATTTGTCTAGTTTGAATAAGTCTAGACCTTGTTTATCAACTTTAATGCTTACTATATGACATAAGAAGACTATGTGCTTTCGTTTTTCATTTTTCTATTTTTTTTATTTTATGCCCATTTGAATCTTGGTCAAATCCTAGATTTAACCAGGATTTAAACAAGTTTAAAACATGAAAATGAAAAGGTAAGCCTTGATTCTTCTTAGTCACACTAAAATGAAGCTTTTGGGATGTTCTTGAAATTTCCATGTTTGAACCCAAAACGACTTCTCTTCATGCTTGACTTCATAAGACAGAGTTTAGGGGTTAGCGGGTAGATACATGACTTGTCTAGTTTGAATAAGACTAGACCTTGTTTATCAACTTTAATGCTTACTATATGACATAAGAAGACTATGTGCTTTGGTTTTTCATTTTTCTATATTTTTATTTTATGCCCATTTGAATCTTGGTCAAACCTATATTTGACCAGGATTTAAACAAGTTTAAAACATGAAAATGAAAAGGTAAGCCTTGATCCTTCTTAGTCACACTAAAATGAAGCTTTTGGGATGTTCTTGAAATTTCCATGTTTGAAACCCAAAACGACTTCTCTTCATGCTAGACTTCATAAGACAGAGTTTAAGGTTTAGGGTTATAGATACATGATTTGTCTGGTTTAAATATGTATAGACCTTGTTTATCAACTTGAATGCTTACTATATGGCATAAGAAAATATGTGCTTTGGTTTTTCATTTTTCTGATTTTTTTAAATTTTGATGCCCATCGAATCTTGGTCAAATCCTAGGTTTGACCAAGATTTAAACAAGTTTAAAACATGAAAATGACCAGGGAAGCATGTATCCTTCTTAGTCACTCTAAAATGAATTTTTTGGGAGGTTTTTGAAATTTCCATGTTTGAAACCCAAAACCAGTTCTCTTCATGCTTGACTTCATAAGACAGAGTTTAGGGGTTAGGGGGTAGATACATAATTTGTATGGTTTGAATATGTCTAGACCTTGTTTATCAACTTTAATGCTTACTATATGACATAAGAACACTATGTGCTTTGGTTTTTCATTTTTCTGATTTTTAAATTTTAATGCCCATTTGAATCTTGGTCAAATCCTAGGTTTGACCAAGATTTACACAAGTTTAAAACATGAAAATGAAAAGGGAAGCATGTATCCTTCTTAGTCACTCTAAAATGAAGTTTTTGGGAGGTTTTTGAAATTTCCATGTTTGAAACCCAAGACCACTTCTCTTCATGCTTGACTTCATAAGACAGAGTTTAGGGGTTAGGGAGTAGATACATGATTTGTATGGTTTGAATATGTGTAGACCTTGTTTATCACCTTTAATGCTTACTATATGACATAAGAAGACTATGTGCTTTGGTTTTTCATTTTTCGGATTTTTTTAATTTTACGCCATTTATTTGAATCTTGGTCAAATCCTTGGTTTGACCAATATTTAGACAAGTTTAACACGTGAAAACGAACTGATAATCCCATTTGTTGACTCATTTAACTAGTTAATCCCATTTGTTGACTCTCTGTTGACCAGGCACTTGAGGTAAAACTGAGTATATTGCACTAGCCAGTATTAGTACTCAAGGGGAAAACCGAGCACACAAAAAATGCTACAGTATAAGACTCGAGAGTATATCTAAATTTCCAGGGTTAGACTCGAGCACGCGTGTTGCGGTGAAGAAGTGGAAGACGTGCAATTGTTGACGGGTACTGACGCAAGTCGCGGTGCAGAAGTCGAAGACGTGCAATTGTGGACGCGTGTCGCGTTGCAGAAGCCCAAGACGTGCAGACGTTAAATGGTGGACGCGTAGGACGCGGGTCGCATTAACCACCCCTCGCCTTTATAGACGCCTCCTCGCACTATCTCTGTCACTCTCACTCGCTCATGCAACGCCGCCTCTCACGTCCCATCATCTTCTCCAAAGCAAAAACCCTCTCCCTCTCTGCAGGCGAGATGGACATGGAGAATGCGAATCCCATCGTCCATGACGCCGTCGGCTCCAAGCGCGACGCCTCCCTCTTCGACGTTGTCCCCTCAAAGGCCGTCGCCGCCGCCGGTGGCGGTCGTATCCCGCCGGGATGGGACCCCTATGAGCCGGTGCCGTACATCTCGCCTCCGAACCCCTACGACACCTTCATGGACGACCCATGGAACGAGGTAACTATGGTTTGCTCCCTTTTTTCTTCCCCCATTCCTTTTTGAACCCTATTTTTGCTGGTTCCCTAGTAACTATTAGTGCCGATCTGTAGATGGTTGAGTATTGGGTTAATATTTGCGCCGATTTTATTCCATTTTGCTTTGATCCCTTCTTGATTTCGTTTAAGATTTGGAGTTCGGCCGTTCGGTTAATTTATGCAAGTAATAATGGGATCTCAATCAGTTAATTTATGGGATCTCAGTCAGTTATTTTATGCAGGAATCAAAAGATATCAACCGTTTAATTTTGCAAATATTGTGGAATCTGTTCAAAATCAGATCTGGAATCTGTTTCTTTGCCTATGATGAATCGTTGGGCACAAATTTTTACAGAGTGGGTTCAGCGAACCATTGCTGTGTACAAATCTGTTGTGCATGAGCTATGGTTTGCTAACACCATCCCTGTAGACATATAATCGTGTCCACTCTAACTGAGGCTGGCTCTGTTTTTCCTTACTTTGTTATCATGCACGTTAGTCATCGTTGCATCTCATTCACTAATAGTTCCCGTTTGATATGGATCAGCTGTCTGGCAGCGACGTCGGCGAATGACGACGAGCACCATGACGTCAAGACTCGCCAAAGCCGCGGAGGCTGCAGTCGGCCAAGACGTCTCCTACTTCGCCAAGGGTGTCTACAGGTGCCCCTTCGCACTAGGAGGCTCGGCCGCACCGACTTCAATCGCCTCCTCACGCATGCCGAGAACATCGGCAACACCAACCCCAAGGTCGGCGCGTCGGTGAACCCCCACTCCTTCCGCGCCAAGCACATGGCGCTCGGCATGCACCTCCGCAGCATCCAGCGGGTGGAGATCTCCGCCGGGCGCATGCCTCCGCTCAAGCCCAAGGCTCCCAAGGGGAGCAACAAGTGGAGGCGAGATGGGGTAGGCGGAGTCCCGGACGTGTGCCGCTGCTGCAAAGCAGCTTCTATTTTGTTGTTAGCTAGGGATCCCTTGTTGTTATGTTGTTAGTATGATGGTGTTGTGAAGAACCTCGAACCTGTTGGCTGCTGTGTATGCAGCTTATTATCTAGGGAGGGATCCCTATTATCTATCCCTATTCTACTGGAGTATATTTTGTTGGCCCTACTTTGTTTTCTCGATTTACTATTACTGCGAATTTGTCGTACGGAGTACATTACCCTGGAGATTTGCTTCTAGATTTAACTACATACATATGGACCAGTGGGAGTACTAGATTTGCTGCCATATTGGGCAAACAACGAGGGCCAAAAGGCACAAATAATTGAAGAAAGACAGAAATGCAAGCTTCTCTAGATTTGATACTAATTTGGTTAATAAAGACAAAGAGACAGAGGGGGAAAAGGTGCTCTTAAAAATGTCAATTCGCCGAGAGAGACAGAACCCAGCTCCTGCTCACGTACAACCAAACGCGGTCTCGTCTGTCCCACGCGGTCCCTTTCTACTAGCCCCACACGTCAGCACGGAACAGTCAACTAAACTGGAATCCTCCCGTCTCGAGCTCCTTCGCGGGTTACAAATAAGGGCTTGGCGAAACTCGAGGAAAAAACATAAGGCAATCTTATTGACTAATATAGCTGTTTAATTAATAAAAGGATTAGCTACAACGTGCTCAGTTTGCCCATTTATTAAGGTATAAGACTGGCAGGAGAGAAAGTAATCGCTAGTTTCCTCATTTTGCCCCTGCATGCTCGCACGATTAAAGCTCCTTCCGCACGCGCTGGACTCCTCGTTTCCTTAAACCTCCTCGTTTCTCGGGATAGACCAACAGTTTTTCAGGATCTTGGGGTTTTTTTTTGACAATCAATACCACATATATTCATAGCAAAAATAGTACATGGTAGAGGGCTACATGACGACTAGATATATCACCAAAAAAGGTGATGCATGTCTCCTTCACCAAAACAGATGAAACAAGTACACGAACGCAAGTACACCACCATAATAATACTACTACATTAACACAAGTACGAGTAATAAAGTAAGAGTACTACTCCCTCTAATCTAATTTAAACCAAAATAAATCTTAAACTTCATCCTAAATTTGAACTAGTGCCTCGTCCTCGTTCTTCGCTCATTTTCTGATCCAAGACGGCGCAGAGTGCCAGAGTGCATGGCACGGAACTCTTCATCGGTGGCATGCCATGGGCATGTCACCGGATGCATGATTTTTTTCGCAATGTTTTAAATTTGAATTTAGGCCGCATGTCACACGGTGACATGCAAAAGGTGCATGTCACCTGGTGGTGGTAGGCAACTACCCTCATTTACGGCGGCGTAGGCGGCGGACGCCGCGTGGCCAGCCGCTGCCTCGTGGCCGCCTCGGTTTCCACGCGGAGACCATTAAACGCCGACGACCAACCTTCCCGCGTCACGGTTAGCGACTATGACTATAAGGGCAAAACGCTAAACTCTCTCGTTCCATTCACTTTCTTCCTCTCTCCACCTAACAAACATTTGTTCGTCGCTCTCTCCTCCAGCAATGTCTTCAAAATTCAGGTCGTCGGCGGTCAAGTACGCGGAGAAAAAACGCCGGCTCGAAATTTCGAGAGACGCTTCCAGAAACCAAGTGGGCTCGCCGCCGCCGCCGCCGAAACGCGTCCGTGCTGTGCTCACCGGGTTAGTTTCCTTCGCCATGTACTTTCATTTCTTTCGTCGCTCTCTCCTCCAGCAATTAATGTGTTCAAACTTCAGGTCGCCGGCGGTCAAGTACGCGGATAAAACGCCGGCTCGAAATTTCGAGAGACGGTTCGAGAAACCAAGTGGGCTCGCCGTCGCCGCGCTGCCGCCGCCGAAACGCGTCCGTCTTTGTGCTCACCGGGTTAGTTTCCTTCGCCATGTACTTTCGTTTCTTCTTGCCCGGGCTCAAGCTCTTTAAGAGTCTCTATGGTTATACATCTTAAAGGGTTGGAAGTTCCAACGACGCCCTATCGCACCAACTTCCACGACCAAGGAATCATCGTCGTCCGATGATTTCAACCCGGCCCTACCCCGGCGAAATGAGGTAGCACCAAGCACTGTGTAGTTATCTTCTTCTTCTTCTTCTTCTTCTTCTTCCTTTGCGCTTACTTGCTACCGATGATTTCGCCCTGAAGGAAGCGGCGCCGACTATCGACACCACTGTCGCCATCTTGATGGAAAAAAACGAGGAGCTCAGCTTAGAGTGTGATCGCCTCCGAGACGATTTGGCTGCCAAGAAGAAGAATTCGAAAACTCTTGTGGAGCTCATTTGCAGCCTTCGAAATGAGCGCGATATGTTGAAGAACGAGCTGATTAAGCAGAAAGCATCAGCGGAGAAAGCCAGCAGCATACTCAAGACTGTGTGCCTCGACAGAGACAAGTCTGATATAGAGTACAAAATCCTTCTTCAGGATAAAGTACAGCTCCAAAAGTTGAACCTTGAATATGCTGACATCGCCATCCTTGCCCTTCTCGAGAGGCAGAAGGCACAAGATAAGTTGATGCACCTGATGTTGGAGAGCTGCAGTGAAAGAGAAGAGACATTGAAAGAAGCGAGCAGTTTGGTGGGATACATGAGTGACGTCGGGCGAACTTCGCAGAATCCGCCCCGGCTGAGCTCAAATTCCAGCGGAACCAGCTTTCAGCAATGCATGTTAGGCGCACCTACAACTTCTACTCATTGATTAGAGGTCGCACGACATGGCATTTTCCCTCGAAATAGTAGTACTTTGTACTAATAGTTGTACTACTTAATATGTACCTTTTTGTAAAATAATTTCTTACATGTATTAGAAACTACCCCTCTCGTTTCGGATGCACCGGGACATTGTCATCCGGCCCTCTTCTCGACAAACCCCTCGGGAAGGGCGGTATATTTTGCACATTTCGCTACTAGTACTTCTAATTCCACCGCTTATTTTTCTAATCCGTTAAATCGTTAATTGGATGACCAAGCGATGGAAGCTGCGATAGATTAGACCAACAAGTGGTGAATTGTGCAAAAGATATGTCCGTGTTTTATGCAAAAGAGTGATATGGGGATCCGGTGGAATCTTGAATTTCCTCATCAGTGGTAGGCATGCTTCACTTATAGCTGGAGTACATTGCGGACCTGGTGCATTTCGTCAAGACCGATCAGCTATTTTTGCTTATCCGGGAAGAAAAGGTAGTACTAGCCTTTTACGTGAGATGTCTTTTCGGTGCTACGGAGTTGTCTGTCCTTTGCTTGCTTTGTCTGTCGGTGACTTTGCCAAGCTGACTTTGCCATGACTTTGGGTGACCGATATGTGGACCACAAGCTTGTAAGTGACTCAAAGTCAACGACTTTGGGGACTCGTGAATGCTTCGTATATTTACGACGGTTTCTGAATTATGTACTCCGTACAACTTTTGTAATATTGGTCAAACTAGTTTTGACCAGGGTTTGTGTAGGGTGTTTTTTTTTGGTTGGTCCAAATGGTGTTGTGTGGTCCAAATGTGATGTATCATCACACCACCATGTGCCCCCCTCCCCCACCCCACCCCTAGGTTTTGGTAATGCCATTCGATACATGCTTATTAGAAGGTTTACATTTTTCCGTTAGGGCATGACAATTTTGAAAAATTCAAAAAAAATGGGAAGACAGAATGGTAACATCATTTTCCATGTGATGATGCACCCCTGTGCCAAATTTTGGTTCATTTTAAGAATGTAAGGTGACAAATTACTCGAGGAAGCTAGTTGGAGTAGACGGGCATGATCGGATTGGCATAGGCGATTTATTTTTTGAAGGATGTTATTTTTCATAGACAATATCTGACACAAAAAATAAAATGTTAAGGTCTCATATTATTCTGAATGATTTTGAATTACTTACGACGTTTGGAAGTATTGGTATACATGAGTCCCACATGAAGTTAAATGGTCCAAAAAAAAAGTTTCGTACACGTCTCCCAGAAAGTGGAAAGTCGAGTACATGCATGACTTCACGCGTCCACTACTGGATACAGGGAGTCGGAGGCTATAACATAATCGGCCTCATCATCTCTCGCGAGCTCGTCCTCTCCACTCCCCCAACTTGCCTCCCCCACACTGTGAAAACCCCCATCCACTCACCGCACCTCTGAGGCATCGACTTTCCCGTTTCCAACCACAACAGCATGAAGATAGGTATTGCATACGAGGCGGAGCAATAGGCGACCGCCCACGCAGAGGATGCCTCTACGGTAGTGGCCGTCGTGGTGGGTGAGGCTTCACCGGGCACCCAAGCCGCTCGTCTCCTCTGCTTGTCGGATTCTTCGACCTCGGTCGAAATGGGCATCCTGGCCGTCACGACGGGTGAGGCTTCACCGGGCACCCATGCCTCTCATCTCCTCTGCTTGTCTGGTTCTTCGACCTCGGTCGAAATGGGCGTCCTGGCCGTCGAGCAGAAGGTGGATACCAACGTTGTTTATCCCGCTGAAGATGTGCACGGCGTTGCAGGCCACCACGGCGAGGTCTTCCTAGGCCCGATGCTGGACGCGAACCTCGACCCCTTCGACGATTTCGGCCCAAACGTTCAGTTCCAGCAGGATGTTGAGGGTGATGACGAGGAGGTACTTCTCTTTTACCGAAACTGTCCCAACCCTCTTTGTGTCATATTGCTGTTCACATGGTTTGCACGAGCCTGGTTCTTGATTGATTTGATATCCTACCTTGTTCTTGTAGATGTAATTGAGTCTACGATTCGTAAGATCAGATTCTAGTTTAATTTCGACTAATCTGCCATGTAGTCATATAATCAATTTATGTGTTCATACTTAGTGGACTTGCAATTGTTGTGGCTAATGTTCATGGTTGTTCATAGGGTTTCTCATGATTTATTACGATTTCTTCTGCCATTTACTTGTTCTACACATTTAATTTTAGGGTTTCTAAGGTTTGATTATGTTAGTGGAGTATTTATTCGATCTGTCATAAAAAACCTGATTATGTAGTACTTAATAATTCATAGGAGTATTCTGATGACATGGACAACAACAAGGTGCGCAGGGACCGGAAAAGCCGCTATGTTCTCAAGCGGCTGAAGGGTGGTGAAATTGCTTTCGCATGCGCGCGGGGAGCTATTTTGCCCATTATGTGGCAAATTTCTCTAGAAGGACATCCACAGCTGATCCAACATGCGATGGGTGTAGGCCTAAGTACATAGGGGGAAACACCGCCCCGCAACCAAGGCCAAGTACGCATCATATGGCCTCTTCCTCCGTAATTACGTCTTGCCTAGCTTGCTCCACGTCAACGCCCTCGCTGCTGGCCCTCATGCTCCTGGTCATGTTTAAAGTTCATATGTGTAATCTAAATCCCTTTGGAAGTTCAGCATTAAACTCTACTAGTACAACAGTGGTGGTCTTGTGATGTAGTACTCTTTTGATGCATTTGTGATGTAGTAGTACTTTTTTTTGAAATGATATAGTACTATCTAAGAAAAGTACTCCCTCCGATTCACATTCATTTCACATCAAGAAATATGGATCAGAGCGAGGGAGTAAATTAAACATGGCATCTCGTGCATGAAGCTTGACATATCGATCAGGTTGGCTAGAATAGCAATACAATGTTGCTCATTAGGCAAATGCATGCCATGTACGATAGTATACATCCAAAGAAAGAAGTCTATACTGACATAAAAAAAACTACTTTGGGGATGAGAGTCAATTGGGGCATCTACAATATAGAAAATCTTGCTCGTAGATGATTTTGGCTAAGAGGGTTTTACTCACATTACACGTGCCACTTTCCTTGTCTGCAAAACAAGTTCCAATAAAGGGAGAGGAAAGAAGAGGGTATTGTGGGCGAGATTGAACACCTTTTTTATGTGTTAACTGAGGCCTCGTTTAGATGAGGATTTCGACTTATGCCTAACAGCTCAACACATCCACAAATAACTCGCTTGCGCACACCACCGTTCATTAAAAATAACAATATTAGCTCGCAAGATTAAGAACAAAGTGAATTTAAGTAACTTGGTAAGCTTTTCAAGCAATATATTCAGAGAAAGAGCACACATGTTCGGCTCAAAATAATCATAAGAGAAGAACAATAAATCTAAGACACCACATGGATTCATACCTTGAGTCGACGCTGGCTCGTAGAAGGGCGGACGCGCCTCGAGGATGCTGGGGACGTCTCCACCTCGGTCTCACATGTGACTGCTTATCGGCGGGTGGTGCGCCGCGCCATGTAGAAGATCTATCAAGAGATGAGAGCCCGATGACGCTACCGACGCCTCAACCTTGATAGCACCGACTTGTTGCTCCGCACCGAGATGCGCCACGTGTAAGATTTAGCGGATGCACTAATTTTAGAGATATGTCATGATCATTGTAACAAATTTCAACGTGATGATGATTTGATCTTGTACTCGGCCTTGAACATAAGAACTAGTACAATCTCACCTTTTTTTTATCATTATCCTTTGCGAGATTTAGCGGTTGCGCCAAATTCAGAGAAATATCATGATCATGGTAACACAATTTTCAATATAATGATGATTTGATGTTGCACTCGACCTTGAACATAACTACTAGTACGGTCTCACAAATTTGTATCATTATACTTTGCAAGTTTTAGTGGATGCGCCCATTTTCAGAGGTAGATCATGATCATGGTAAGTTGGTAACAAATTTTCAACGTGATGATGATTTGATTTTGCACTCGGCCTTGAACAGAGGTACTAGTACGGTCTCACAATTTTTTATCATTATACTTGGACGGTGGCCAAATTCAAAATCTCATAGCGGCAAAACTTCCCGCCCACAAAATACAAAAATTTCACATGCTTCCAAATTCCCATTCTACCCCTGTGGAGATGGCAGCAAAGTCGGTTGGTGGGGTTCGCCCGTCATTTTTTGGATCACCACCTCCCTAGCCCGGAAACCCTCCCAAAAAATTCATTTCCCTCAGACCACCCACCGGAACTTCCCAAGTCCCTCTCTCCCACCTCCACGACCACCGCACCGGAACATCCCCGCCGGACTTCCCTGGCCTACCCGAGGCCTCGCGATCCTCGTCATCCGGCTGCTGCCGGAGCCGCTTCATCGACGCCGTCATCAACCGGACCGGATCATCCCCGCCGAACCTCGAAACCATATGCTC
Organism: Lolium perenne; assembly: GCF_019359855.2. Classification (NCBI taxonomy): domain Eukaryota; kingdom Viridiplantae; phylum Streptophyta; class Magnoliopsida; order Poales; family Poaceae; genus Lolium; species Lolium perenne. Next base: position 55,322,187 of record NC_067248.2, on the reverse strand, counting down.
ATCCAGAGTCTACCGCGATCGCTTCAGCTGCGGTATCGTCCACCCCGCCGGAGCCGCTTCGCCGGATCCGTCGTCCACCGCATCGGATCTTGCTCACCGACATCGCTGTGCATGAACCGGATCTCGCTTCACCGGCGCAAAGTGCATGATCTAAACTCTTCTCTTGTCGCTTTTCTATTGCTTGCCTGCAAGTTCTTGTTTAATCTTGGGGGAACCTGTTTGTGCTAACGACGCGCCGTTACGTTTTTGCAGATGAGATGAGTAACCATGAAGTGTAATGGCCGTCTCTCCAACCCCAAGTAGCACATGTAGCGTACTTCATCACCGGATCTATCAACCCCGTGAAGATCTCGTGACTCCCACAGTGCTTCTCCTAATGTAAGTCCCTTGTTTTAGCGCCATGTTAGGGTTTAGTTTCTTGTTTGTCCGAAGCTCTTTTAGTTCATTCCTAGCTATGACCGTAACACGTTGCTATTTTCTACTTCATTGCTAACTTTAAGCGATTGAACATTTTGGTTTGCATTCCACTGCTCTGTAGATGTAGCCATCATAACTTCTATCTTGCTCGGTCGTTGTTACAAAAATTATAGGTATTATAGTAACATCCTGCTATTATTTAGTTCATGGCCAATTTTAAGTAATTGCACATGTTGGTTCGCATTCCCTGCTTCTATAGCTTTTGGCATCGTAACTTCTATATTCGGTTTACATTCCCTGCTCGTAGATCTAGCCATCATAACTTTATCTTGCTCGATCGTTGTTACAAAAATTATGGCCTCGCTACTATGTTGTTTGTGCCAATTTTTTACTCCATGAACATGTTGGCTTGCATTCCCCGTACTACGGTGATGCCATTGTTTTGTATCTAGTTCATTGTAAGCTAACAAAGTAAGGACTTAGTTTGGCATGCTATGACTCGCTTATCTAGCCCGTAGTACAAATAAACTTGTCATACTACTAGATAATAATTTTGCGTGCCATCTTGTTCTTCAAAAGCTGCATTATTGACTTGTTTCTCTGACTTGGCATGACGCTCACATATGGAAAGCTGAACATATTGGTTTGCATTCCCTCTTATACAAGTTCACAGGTGATCCCACTATATTCTGTATCTGGTCCATCCTAAGCTCCAACATTAACTATCCTCTATGTGTTGCTCATTACAAGTTTATATCCCGAAACATCTTGATTTGCATCCCCTTCACTATAAGTTCAGGAGTATTATTTAGTTCACGGACAAAATGAAGTAATTGCACTTGGCACATGTTGGTTCACATTCCCTCCTCTTTAGCTTTTGCCATCGTAACTTCTAAATTTGGTTTACATTCCCCGCTTCGTAGATGTAGCCATCATAACTTCATCTTGCTCAGTCGTTGTTACAAAATTTATAGCCTGCTACTATGTTGTTCATGCCAATTTTGTACTCCCTGAACATGTTGGTTTGCATGGGACTCGACAGTAGTAAGTCTGCTGTTTCATTCTAACATGCTCTGTTATATTGGCTGTTGGTATGCGGCATGCACTCTTTGTTTGCTTATTGTGCGCATTACAATGATCTTGTTATAACGACGAAATGATGAGTTCCAAATTCTTTGGCAAACAATATTGTAGTGTCTTTGCCTTTCCATTGTTGCTGTCTTAACTTGTAATGTCTTTGTTTCAGATATAGGTGCTGCATGGACAACTTAAAAGATTGCCGGATCGCTTCATTGTATTGCTAGGTTTAATTACCATTCAATTTCTCTGGGTTCTGTAATATTTTTTTCAATGCCTTGCAGCTGATGTAATATTTAGTTAGTTTTTATAGTTCTTTCGTGCATTTTTTCTTTGGTGCTTGTGGTAAGTGAGGCTATCCGACAGAAATCAATGCTGCGTAAATATTCTCAGTATCTAAATCACGAATTCCCATCCCTTAAACGGCCCAATTAATCGAAATCACATATGTGCCTGCCCGCAAAATCCTAAAGCGCATATTATGCCGGCATATAAACAGCAACTAAACGGGCTGGCCCACTTACTTCTTGGGCCAGCCCATGTGAGTTACGGTGGACCCCACACTCTAATTGGCCTGGCCCACTTGCTTTAAGGTGGACCCCACCCACTACTGGGCCGGCCCACTAATTAGTTGGGCCAGCCCATTTGCTTTTGTGGTGGACCCCACATACTAAACGGGCCGGCCCTTCAAGAGGAAAGTGGGACCCACCTATGTTTTTGGCCCGGCCCACTATCTTGTTGGGCCAGCCCACTTGCAATATGGTGGACCCCACATACTAATTGGGCCGGCCTTTTAACAGGAAAGTGGGGCCCACCTGTGCTTTTGGCCCGGCCCACTATCTTGTTGGGCCAGCCCACTTGCTATATGGTGGTCCCACATGGTAAATGGGCCGGCCCTTTAATAGGAAGGTGGGACCCACCTGTGATTTTGGCCCGGCCCACTATCTTTTTGGGCCGGCCCACTTTCTGTATGGTGGACCCCACATAACAAATGGCCCGGCCCATTAACAGGAACGTGGGACCCACATGTGTTTTTGGCCCGGCCCACTATCTTGGTGGGCCAGCCCACTTGCTATATTGTGGACCCCACATACTAAATGGGCCGGCCCTTTAACAGGAAGGTGGGACCCACCTGTGTTTTTGGCCCGGCCCACTATCTTGTTGGGCCGGCCCACTTGCTATATGGTGGACCCCACATACTAAATGGGCCGGCCCTTTAACAGGATAGTGGGACCCACCATGTGTTTTTGGCCCGGCCCACTAGCTTGTTGGGCCGGCCCACTTGCTATATGGTGGACCCCACACACTAAATGGGCCGGCCTTTTAACAGGATAGTGGGACCCACCTGTGTTTTTGGCCCGGCCCACTTGCTTCTTGGGCCGGCCCAGTTGCTGTAAGGGGGACCCCACTTGTTAAATGGGCCGGCCCTTTTAACTTTTGACCAGTCAACATTAGAGGTTAGGCTCGGCCCACGTAACTAATGGACCAGCCCAGCTATATAGTTGACCGGTCAAACTATGTCATCTGGCCCGGCCCGCTTAAGACGTGGCAGGCCTCGTGTGGGCCTACCATCTACCACGGGGTTTTAGCCGGTTAACGCCGTTAACTGCCAGTTAACGGCGTCTGCCACGTGTCAGTTTGCATGACGTCAGCAGTCAACGGGCTCCCGGAAACACTTCCGCAACGGTCCGATTTTCAGTGGCGGAAGGGCGCCCAAGCGCGACGGACCGAAAAAATCGTCGTTGGACTTTGCCTGACGCAGTTTCGACAACAGAACCCATATCGTCGGGTTAGGCCCATAGGCGACGAAAAATGCCCCCTAGTTGACGATTTTGGGACGTTGTCTATCAGAACTTTTCTTGTAGTGATTGATGGATGAGATACGAGGATACGGAGCTGGGAACGGATGTCAAATGTCCAGCAGAGCAGCTCAAGTATGGGGGCCGATACGTAAACAAATCGGCCGTAAAAAAACGGAAAACTCCAAAATTTCCAAAAATTTTGAGCACAGCCGATGCATAGACATCGACTTAAGGATTAAAAGCCGATGCACGGCCATCGACTCAAGGGATACGACTGCTACGAGCAGAAGCCTAATGGAGCAGTCATCAAGTTATGCAGCAAGGCTCTACTGAAGGAGTCCCTCAGTGGAATGGTTGGTGGTTCCATTAGCAAGACTTCAAGCTCGGCAGCACCAGCAGAAGCATCAGTTCGGGCGTCCGAGACGGCCCTTTTTCTCATTTAAGCTGCTGGCATTTGCCGGCAAGTTTGAGGATCGCAGCCCTGGCCCACAGCAATAACAGCATAAGCGTGCAGATCAGGCCAGGATCATGAGAACAACCGACGATCGTCCAGTTGGACTAGACCGCATTCTCACCAGAGATTGTGTCATTGGACTGAAGAAGCTCGGGGGGCAGCTCACATTGAAAGTTCTCTGCTTTTGAAAGCCGATTTGGTTGGAATCGGCTGATGCTGCACTGCAATTGGGAAGCCGATGGTGGCCCATTCGGTGGATGCACTTCTTGTCCTCGCCTTGACTGAGGCTTGGGGGGCGGCTGGCCTTGGAAATTCCTCATTCTGAAGAGCCGATGGTGTTGAAATCGGCTGTCTCTGCATCGTAACCATGTTGAAAGGTGGCGAGCTCTTGCAGAGGAAAACCACCAGGTTGACAGGAGGAGTTTGAAGAAGGAGCCATCATTGTTGATCAGGCTCTAGACCAGTTTGTCGCTGCAAGGAAACAGGGCATCACAGGGGAAGCTGTGAACAAATAGCACCTGTTTACAAGAGTGTCAGCTTCAACATCAAGGTTGGCAGCAACGGGCCAAGAAGCTTTCCTGGGAGCATTAACCCAGGAGTTTTGCTATCAGGACGAACATCATGATCGGATGATTTTAAAGTCTAAAGATCTAAGGGTCTCAAGGCTGCGCGTTGGACCCGTTCGATTGGAAGTTTGGGTCTGAATTTCATAGATTGCAAGTTAACATCTGAGAAGGCGATTGGATCGTTCTGTCTTGCAATTTGTTATAAAAGCTGATGCATTACCATCGGCTCATCTAGTGTCAACAAAGGGGAGAATCGGCTAGTCTAATATGGAAGAAATCGACAAAGTCAAATTGGAAAAATTTCTTCATTGATAACCAGATTTTTTACATAGAAGGAGCCGATTGCTCTCAAAAGGAAATTGCTAGGGGATACATTGCCCCGTCTACTACTCCTAGCCCTACACTATCTAGGGGCCGCTGCTGCCCTCGTCGTCATCGCCGCTGTCGGCGCTACTCCCGGCTGGCTCGTCATCGCTGCTGTAGCGGCCGCCGGCAGGACCTTCATCGTCCTCGTCTTCTTCGTTAGCGTCGTCGTCATCGCTGTCGAAGTCGCTGAGATTCCCGGGCCAGGGGCAGTGGCGCTTGGCCGGCGGCTCGTCGGAGGAGCTATCGTCCTCCTCCTCCTCCACCTCCTCGGAGGAGGTCACTCCCTCCCAGGGAAGGTCGTCGTCGTCGCTCTCCGCTGCCCCATTGACGAGGCTGCGGAGGACGCTCTCCCCATCGGTCAGGGATTGGTCGTCCTCTGACCAGATAGAGAAGTCGTGGCTCGGTTCATCCCCGGCCACGATGGCGCGGCGGATGTTGGCCGCATGGGCTTCTTCCGGGTTCCACTCCGGCGTCGGCTCGCGGAAGGGGGAGGACTGCGTGGAAAGACCCGATGAGGAGGAGGAAGAAGACATATTGGCCGAGGAGGGCTTTTGGAAGTGCTAGTGCGAGGAGGATGAAGAAGGGAACTACAGGAAGTGGCCAAATAAAAAGGGGATATAACGATTTAATGCCTAAGCAGTTCCCAAGGACGTGGTGCCAGAACCGTCAAGTCGTGCAGGGAAGTTGAGAAGGCAAGACGTCATCATGAAGAAAACTGCAACGGTTCTGCCATGACATGACCCTTCGAAGGAGACAGATGGTTTTGCAATTATCATTATCAAAACCAGGGGGGCATGTGTTACCACCCGATTTTGGCCAAATCAGGAGATGGGCCGTAAGTGAAGATGGGCTTGAAGGACGTACACGTGGAGCATCTTCGAAGCGGCCTTGCGCAAGGAGTTCGGGCTTAACTGCCCATGTATCTATAACATATTAGATCGCATTGTGATTTAGAATTAAGAGATAGAGTCTGGCCCGTGCACGGTTAGGTGCACGCCTCAATTAGAAAGTCCCTTGGACTATAAATATGTATCTAGGGTTATCGGAAAAGGAGGACAATCATCGTTCAACCAACACAAATCAGGCGCATCGCCACCCCTTTCTTCGAGGGTTTCTCCCGGGTAAGCACCATGCTGCCTAGATCGCATCTAGCGATCTAGGCAGTATACGTTTATTCGTTAACCTTGTACTGCTCGTGCTGAAGCCTTGTTGATGGCGAGCAGTACTATTTATCCTTAGGTGTTTAGGGGCTAGCATTGATGCTTTCACGTGCACATCTGCGTGGCGATGCCGTCCCTCGACACCTAGCTGCCCTTACGTCTATCCAGACGTAAGGGCAGCATCTTGCTTGTTCGTTACTTAGTAGATCCGATCCGTTATAGTTGCTCCTTGCTCCGCAAGGATTAGTTTAATATCTGCATAGTTAGGCCTTACGCTGGGGTCGGAGGATCCGGTAGTGCGCTAGATGTTGTTCACCGTCCCTGCGAGGGATGTTCCGGGAATCGACGTTATGTTGGTTTTTAGGCCTCTCGTAGGGGTGGTTTGCATCGTCTTCCGTAGCTGCTAGGCCCGATCACACGTAGGACGTTCCGGTTATGCGGTGAAAACCCTAAACTGTCGTGGATCGTTTTAGCTTTGTCCTGGTCAAGCAGGATCCCCATGCCATTGTAAATCCAACGTGAAACATGGGGCGATCGGCTCCTTGAGCCGATCCACAGGGAAACCTGAGAGCCGATAGGGCTCGTATTTAATGTTTACGTGTCTACCATGCAGGAACAATCGAAGCACTAACACCTTCCTGATCGGGTCTAGGTCAGGTGGCACGCCCTAGCAACCGCCAGGACGTGGCCAGAAGATTTGCGGGACGACGCGAGGTGCCAGGGATCCACTAAGCGGCCCTGGGAGCTTCCCGGCTCTTCGTGTTGCTCAGCCATTGCCCGTCGGTGGGTTTTGGAGGGTAACAGATGCCATGCCATGCCACAGCATGGCATGCTCTGGTGCAAAGTGTGATGATTTCGTGTACCTCATCTTTTCCATTCTGCTTGGCAAGGTGTAGAGGGTCAAGGGGAGTACAGAGGATGACCTAGGCTTGATGGTTGAAGCAAAAAACCAGTGGACATTGCAAAGTGTGGAGTTGGCAGGGTGGTGCTCACCAAGTGTTCGATGAAATGCCCGCAAGAACTTTATTTTCGAAATTTTGAATGAATTTTGGTGGGTTTGAATTATATATTATTTGAAGTGGAATGGTGGTGGTGGTGGTCAAATTTAAAGGGTTTGGCAAAAAACCAAAATGCACATGATCTTCATATTGATTCAAAGACCTTACTTGTTAAACCTCTACTGGTCAACCTAGTCAACTCTAGCCAGGGTGGTCAACATGAAAGTTAATCACCTTGACATGGTCTTGGATGACATAGCTTTGGTTAACCAAGTTTAGATTAAGAAATGATTTAACCAGAGGGGTAAAGAGGGGATCATGTTAAAAAGCACACATTTGACCATCATCACATGTGAGATGGTTTTGAGTTAAGTTTTGATTTGATTCTGGTTTCTTTGATGCATTTGGGTTTGTTTGAGTTATATAAGTACTTTAGAAACCAAAGATCAAGCCTTGGTGGCCTTTGGTGAGGATTTTCATAAATGGGCATATATGTATGTGAGGGTTTTAGACCCAAATTAGTATTTCTTTTATTCTTCTTCAAAAGAGGTGTTATGATCATGTATTAGGGTTTGATGGCAAGTGATCAACATATCAACACTCATCATGGCAATTGCACAAAAGAAAATCACTCATATGCATGAAACTATATGTGACATTCTAGGCATATAAAAAGTTTTTGTTTGTTGCAAAATTTGAGTAATTGAAACTCTCTCTTGATTTCATTATTGTTGAAACTTGGGATGTTAGAAAAATCCAATATATCATCTAGTCTGCGCAATTGGAGATTCAAGTCGTCAAGAGGGTGAAACTTTAGAGGCTTTCGATGATCTAGGAAATCCATACATCGATCCCGCTGATCTTACGCGAGGATTGGGAACAAACTATATCGGGACTGATCCTTGATAAGTCTCAAACGTATCTATAATTTCTTATGTTCCATGCTACTTTTATGATAACTAGATTTAGATGTGCGCCTTGGCGAACGATCCTGTGAAATTCGTTCTGATTTACATTTTATATATCAACGCTAAAAATTACCCAAAAAATAATAATATATTTTAGGTTTCATAAAAAAAGTTAGTAGGATGAAATTAGAAAAAAATCAGACGAAATCATGAACATAGTTGAGAAAGCTTATGGACAGTATGTAGCTTATGATGATTGTATGTGTCGCCACAAAGATCAACATATGTCAGTTTTACACATGCAAATCCCTGTTTCGGGGTGCACCTTGGATCCCATAAAATTTGCACCAATTTACATTTTATCTACCGACGGATAAAAATCAGTTGGGAAAATGATAACACAGTTTTTAGGTTTTACAAAACAAAGCCAATAAGTTGAAATTAGGATAAAAGACAAGCAATCACGAATGAAGTAGCAAACACTTCTATTCAATCAGGAAAATAGATGAACATTTTAGGTCTTGCCTTGGAGCCCCAGCAAACAGTTTGTAAAACACTATATATAGCAATCTATAGAAATCGATAGTAATAAAACATCAAATGAGAAAATAAACTATCTTGATAGGTGAAACAATATGTAAATCAGCAATAATATGACATGTGTTACTACATGGTGCTGGCTGTATAATCAAGAACCTATAAACTGCTTGCTCTTCCACGGAAAAATCTTGATGTTCTCAACCATAAATGCACAACCTTTGGCATATATATGTTAACATAGAAACATAGTAGTAATAGTTCAATTTCCAAATAACTATTGGTCAGCCACCTGCACAAAATGTATGGAAATTTTTATGGCACCTTCGATGGAGAAAAAATGTTGCCACTCTCTAAATATTTGATTCTTAGCCTCTGTTCCACAACGTTTCGTGCTCAAGATTTTATATATTTTACGCCCTAGATTAATTCCTCATATTAAAATTAAAAGAACATCATAACTAATTTCCTATTAATGATAAGGCATAGAACATACACACATCTGAAATCTCTCTCTCTCTCTCTCTGGCATAGTATTTTTCTCTCTGTGTGCGCGCATCAGAGATAGTTCCAGTTCTAGCCGATGCTTTTATCATATGAAAAAATAAATAAAAGCATTCATCAATATAAGCACATTGAACTCGGTTATCTATTGCGCAACAATTTAGGTAGCTTCAGAAATTACATTACAATGAATTTTGGTATTATTACATCATAAGCAAGTGAAGGTGAGTTTCTACTGAAGTTCTAACCAAATTAACTCAAGTATAATATTTATAAGCCTGTGAAGGTGTGTTGCACGTGCACACTTGTTGTATAATTAGATCTGAATGCTAAACTTAGATTTGCATGGATCAAGAATAGAGGCAGGGACAGAAGTAGAGCAGATAAAGATAATTGACTTGGTACGATTTTATGAATAGAAATAACATGTTCAACAATAAGAATGTCCCTACCAGCTGTTAGAAGTTCAGTTGGCCATATCAGCCACACCATCAGGCATCAGGCTCCCCAATGTTAGAGTCGGCATCAACCATTTCCTAGACTGCCGAGGGACAAAATCTTGGATGCACAACTTGAGATTGTAGAGAGAGGGGTGCACTACAAGAAAAGTTCTGATAGACAACGTCCCAAAATCGTCAACTAAGGGGCATTTTTCGTCGCCTATGGGCCTAACCCGACGATATGGGTTCTGTTGTCGAAACTGCGTCAGGCAAAGTCCAACGACGATTTTTTCGGTCCGTCGCGCTTGGGCACCCTTCCGCCACGGAAAATCGGACCGTTGCGGAAGTGTTTCCGGGAGCCCGTTGACTGCTGACGTCATGCAAACTGACACGTGGCAGACGCCGTTAACTGGCAGTTAACGGCGTTAACCGGCTGAAACCCCGTGGTAGATGGTAGGCCCACACGAGGCCTGCCACGTCTTAAGCGGGCCGGGCCAGATGACATAGTTTGACCGGTCAACTATATAGCTGGGCTGGTCCATTAGTTACGTGGGCCGGGCCTAACCTCTAATGTTGACTGGTCAAAAGTTAAATGGGCCGGCCCATTTAACATGTGGGGTCCCCCTTATAGCAACTGGGCCGGCCCAAGAAGCAAGTGGGCCGGGCCAAAAACACAGGTGGGTCCCACTATCCTGTTAAAAGGCCGGCCCATTTAGTGTGTGGGGTCCACCATATAGCAAGTGGGCCGGGCCAAAAACACATGGTGGGTCCCACTATCCTGTTAAAGGGCCGGCCCATTTAGTATGTGGGGTCCACCATATAGCAAGTGGGCCGGCCCAACAAGATAGTGGGCCGGGCCAAAAATACAGGTGGGTCCCACCTTCTTGTTAAAGGGCCGGCCCATTTAGTATGTGGGGTCCACAATATAGCAAGTGGGCTGGCCCACCAAGATAGTGGGCCGGGCCAAAAACACATGTGGGTCCCACATACCTGTTAATGGGCCGGGCCATTTGTTATGTGGGGTCCACCATATAGAAAGTGGGCCGGCCCAACAAGATAGTGGGCCGGGCCAAAAAACACAGGTGGGTCCCACCTTCCTATTAAAGGGCCGGCCCATTTACCATGTGGGACCACCATATAGCAAGTGGGCTGGCCCAACAAGATAGTGGGCCGGGCAAAAAGCACAGGTGGGCCCCACTTTCCTGTTAAAGGGCCGGCCCAATTAGTATGTGGGGTCCACCATATTGCAAGTGGGCCGGCCCAACAAGATAGTGGGCCGGGCCAAAAACACAGGTGGGTCCCACTTTCCTCTTGAAGGGCCGGCCCGTTTAGTATGTGGGGTCCACCACAAAAGCAAATGGGCTGGCCCAACTAATTAGTGGGCCGGCCCAGTAGTGGGTGGGGTCCACCTTAAAGCAAGTGGGCCAGCCCAATTAGAGTGTGGGGTCCACCGTAACTCACATGGGCTGGCCCAAGAAGTAAGTGGGCCAGCCCGTTTAGTTGCTGTTTATATGCCGGCATAATATGCGCTTTAGGATTTTGCGTGTGCACATATGTGATTTCGATTAATTGGGCCGTTTAAGGGATGGGAATTCGTGATTTAGATACTGAGAATATTTACGCAACATTGATTTCTGTCGGATAGCCTCACTTACCACAAGCACCAAAGAAAAAATGCGCGAAAGAACTATAAAAACTAACTAAATATTACATCAGCTGCAAGGCATTGAAAAAAAATATTACAGAACCCAGAGAAATTGAATGGTAATTAAACCTAGCAATACAATGAAGCGATCCGGCAATCTTTTAAGTTGTCCATGCAGCACCTATATCTGAAACAAAGACATTACAAGTTAAGACAGCAACAATGGAAAGGCAAAGACACTACAATATTGTTTGCCAAAGAATTTGGAACTCATCATTTCGTCGTTATAACAAGATCATTGTAATGCGCACAATAAGCAAACAAAGAGTGCATGCCGCATACCAACAACCAATATAACAGAGCATGTTAGAATGAAACAAATAGACTTACTATCGTCGAGTCCCATGCAAACCAACATGTTCAGGGAGTACAAGATTGGAATGAACAAAATAGTAGCAGGATATAAATTTTGTAACTACTAATGAGCAAGATGAAGTTATGATGGCTACATCTACAGAGCAGGGAATGTAAACCAAAAATAGAAGTTACGATGGCAAAAGCTAAAGAGGAGGGAATGTGAACCAACATGTGCCAAGTGCAATTACTTCATTTTGGCCGTGAACTAAATAATACTCCTGAACTTATAGTGAAGGGGATGCAAATCAAGATGTTTCGGGATATAAACTTGTAATGAGCAACACATAGAGGATAGTTAATGCTGGAGCTTAGGATGGACCAGATACAGAATATAGTGGGATCACCTGTGAACTTGTATAAGAGGGAATGCAAACCAATATGTTCAGCTTTCCATATGTGAGCGTCATGCCAAGTCAGAGAAACAAGTCAATAATGCAGCTTTTGAAGAACAAGATGGCACGCAAAATTATTATCTAGTAGTATGACAAGTTTATTTGTACTACAGGCTAGATAGCAGAGTGATAGCATGCCAAACTAAGTCCTTACTTTGTTAGCTTACAATGAACTAGATACAAAACAATGGCATCACCTGTAGTACAGGGAATGCAAGCCAACATGTTCATGGAGTAAAAAATTGGCACAAACAACATAGTAGCAGGCCATAATTTTTGTAACAACGACTGAGCAAGATAAAGTTATGATGGCTAGATCTACAGAGCAGGGAATGTAAACCAAATATAGAAGTTACGATGCCAAAAGCTATAGAGCAGGGAATGCGAACCAACATGTGCAATTACTTAAAATTGGCCATGAACTAAATAATAGCAGGATGTTACTATAATACCTATAATTTTTGTAACACCGATCGAGCAAGATAGAAGTTATGATGGCTACATCTACAGAGCAGGGAATGCAAACCAAAATGTTCAATCGCTTAAAGTTAGCAATGAAGTAGAAAATAGCAACGTGTTACGGTCATAGCTAGGAATGAACTAAAAGAGCTTCAGACAAACAAGAAACTGAACCCAGAACATGGCGCTAAAACAAGGGACTTACATTAGGAGAAGCACTCTGTGGGAGTCACAGCAGATCTTCCTGGGGTTGATAGATCCGGTGATGAAGTACGCTACATGTGCTACTTGGGGTTGGAGAGACGGCCATTACACTTCATGGTTACTCATCTCATCTGCAAAAACGTAACGGCGCGTCGTTAGCACAAACAGGTTCCCCCAAGATTAAACAAGAACTTGCAGGCAAGCAATAGAAAAGCGACAGTAGAAGAGTTTAGATCATGCACTGCGCCGGTGAAGCAGATCCGGTTCATGCACAGCGGTGTCGGTGAGCAAGATCCGATGCGGTGGACGACGGATCCGGCGAAGCGGCTCCGGCGGGGTGGACGATACTGCAGCTGAAGCGACTGCGGTAGACTGCTGGATGAGCATATGGTTTCGAGGTTCGGCGGGGATGATCCGGTCCGGTTGATGACGGCGTCGATGAAGCGGCTCCGGCAGGCAGCCGGATGACGAGGATCGCGAGGCCTCGGGTTGGCCAGGGAAGTCCGACGGGGATGTTCCGGTGCGGTGGTCGTGGAGGTGGGAGAGAGGGACTTGGGAAGTTCCGGTGGGTGGTCTGAGGGAAATGAATTTTTTTTGGGAGGGTTTCCGGGCTAGGGAGGTGGTGATCCAAAAAATGACGGGCAGACCCCCCCACCAACCGACTTTGCTGCCATCTCCACAGGGGTAGAATGGGAATTTGGAAGCGTGTGAAATTTTTGTATTTTGTGGGCGGGAAGTTTTGCCTCTATGAGATTTTGAATTTGGCCACCGTCCAAGTATAAAGATAAAAAATTGTGAGACCGTACTAGTACCTCTGTTCAAGGCCGAGTGCAAAATCAAATCATCATCACGTTGAAAATTTGTTACCAACTTACCATGATCATGATCTACCTCTGAAAATGGGCGCATCCACTAAAACTTGCAAAGTATAATGATACAAATTTGTGAGACCGTACTAGTACTTATGTTCAAGGTCGAGTGCAACATCAAATCATCATTATATTGAAAAATGTGTTACCATGATTATGATATTTCTCTGAATTTGGCGCAACCGCTAAATCTCGCAAAGGATAATGATAAAAAAAAGGTGAGATTGTACTAGTTCTTATGTTCAAGGCCGAGTACAAGATCAAATCATCATCACGTTGAAATTTGTTACAATGATCATGACATATCTCTAAAATTAGTGCATCCGCTAAATCTTGCACGTGGCGCATCTCGGTGCGGAGCAACAAGTCGGTGCTATCAAGGTTGAGGCGTCGGTAGCGTCATCGGGCTCTCATCTCTTGATAGATCTTCTACATGGCGCGGCGCACCACCCGCCGATAAGCAGTCACATGTGAGACCGAGGTGGAGACGTCCCCGGCATCCTCGAGGCGCGGCCGCCCTTCTACGAGCCAGCGTCGACTCAAGGTATGAATCCATGTGGTGTCTTAGATTTATTGTTCTTCTCTTATGATTATTTTGAGCCGAACATGTGTGCTCTTTCTCTGAATATATTGCTTGAAAAGCTTACCAAGTTACTTAAATTCACTTCGTTCTTAATCTTGCGAGCTAATATTGTTATTTTTAATGAACGGTGGTGTGCGCAAGCAGAGTTATTTGTGGATGTGTTGAGCTGTTAGGCATAAGTCGAAATCCTCATCTAAACGAGGCCTCAGATTAACACATTAAAAAGGTGTTCAATCTCGCCCACAATACCCTCTTCTTTCCTCTCCCTTTATTGGAACTTGTTTTGCAGACAAGGAAAGTGGCACGTGTAATGTGAGTAAAACCCTCTTAGCCAAAATCATCTACGAGCAAGATTTTCTATATTGTAGATGCCCCAATTGACTCTCATCCCCAAAGTAGTTTTTTATGTCAGTATAGACTTCTTTACTGGATGTATACTATCGTACATGGCATGCATTTGCCTAATGAGCAACATTGTATTGCTATTCTAGCCAACCTGATCGATATGTCAAGCTTCATGCACGAGATGCCATGTTTAATTTACTCCCTCGCTATGATCCATATTTCTTGATGTGAAATGAATGTGAATCGGAGGGAGTACTTTTCTTAGATAGTACTATATCATTTCAAAAAAAAGTACTACTACATCACAAATGCATCAAAAGAGTACTACATCACAAGACCACCACGGTTGTACTAGTAGAGTTTAATGCTGAACTTCCAAAGGGATTAAGATTACACATATGAACTTTAAACATGACCAGGAGCATGAGGGCCAGCAGCAGGGGCGTTGACGTGGAGCAAGCTAGGCAAGACGTAATTCTGGAGGAAGAGGCCATATGATGCGTACTTGGCCTTGGTTGCGTGGCGGTGTTTCCCCTATGTACTTAGGCCTACACCCATCGCATGTTGGATCAGGCTGTGGATGTCCTTCTAGAGAAATTTGCCACATAATGGGCAAAATAGCTCCCCGCGCGCATGCAGAAACGAATTTCACCACCCTTCAGCCGCTTGAGAACATAGCAGCTTTTCCGGTCCCTGCGCACCTTGTTGTTGTCCATGTCATCAGAATACTCCTATGAATTATTAAGTACTACATAATCAGGTTTTTTATGACAGATCGAATAAATACTCCACTAACATAATCAAACCTTAGAAACCCTAAAATTAAATGTGTAGAACAAGTAAATGGCAGAAGAAATCGTAATAAATCATGAGAAACCCTATGAACAACCATGAACATTAGCCACAACAATTGCAAGTCCACTAAGTATGAACACATAAATTGATTATATGACTACATGGCAGATTAGTCGAAATTAAACTAGAATCTGATCTTACGAATCGTAGAATCAATTACATCTACAAGAACAAGGTAGGATATCAAATCAATCAAGAACCAGGCTCGTGCAAACCATGTGAACAGCAATATGACACAAAGAGGGTGGTGGGACAGTTTCGGTAAAAGAGAAGTACCTCCTCGTCATCACCCTCAACATCCTCCTGGAACTGAACGTTTGGGCCGAAATCGTCGAAGGGGTCGAGGTTCGCGTCCAGCATCGGGCCTAGGAAGACCTCGCCGTGGTGGCCTGCAACGCCGTGCACATCTTCGGCGGGATAAACAACGTTGGTATCCACCTTCTGCTCGACGGCCAGGACGCCCGTTTCGACCGAGGTCGAAGAACCAGACAAGCAGAGGAGACGAGCGGCATGGGTGCCCGGTGAAGCCTCACCCGTCGTGACGGCCAGGATGCCCATTTCGACCGAGGTCGAAGAATCCGACAAGCAGAGGAGACGAGCGGCTTGGGTGCCCGGTGAAGCCTCACCCACCACGACGGCCACTACCGTAGAGGCATCCTCTGCGTGGGCGGTCGCCTATTGCTCCGTCTCGTATGCAATACCTATCTTCATGCTGTTGTGGTTGGAAACGGGAAAGTCGATGCCTCAGAGGTGCGGTGAGTGGATGGGGGGTTTCACAGTGTGGGGGAGGCAAGTTGGGGGAGTGGAGAGGACGAGCTCGCGAGAGATGATGAGGCCGATTATGTTATAGCCTCTGACTCCCTGTATCCAGTAGTGGACGCGTGAAGTCATGCATGTACTCGACTTTCCACTTTCTGGGAGACGTGTACGAAACTTTTCTTTTTGGACCATTTAACTTCATGTGGGACTCATGTATACCAATACTTCCAAACGTCATAAGTAATTCAAAATCATTCAGAATAATATGAGACCTTAACATTTTATTTTTTGTGTCCGATATTGTCTATGAAAAATAACATCCTTCAAAAAATAAATCGCCTATGCCAATCCGATCATGCCTGTCTACTCCAACTAGCTTCCTCGAGTAATTTGTCACCTTACATTCTTAAAATGAACCAAAATTTGGCACAGGGGTGCATCATCACATGGAAAATGATGTTACCATTCTGTCTTCCCATTTTTTTTTTGAATTTTTCAAAATTGTCATGCCCTAACGGAAAAAATGTACTCCTTCTAAGAAGCATGTATCAGAATGGCATTACCAAAACCTAGGGGTGGGGTGGGGGGAGGGGGGCACATGGTGGTGTGATGATACATCACATTTGGACCACACAACACCATTTGGACCAACCAAAAAAAAAAACACCCTACACAAACCCTGGTCAAAACTAGTTTGACCAATATTACAAAAGTTGTACGGAGTACATAATTCAGAAACCGTCAGAAATATACGAAGCATTCACGAGTCCCCAAAGTCAGTGACTTTGAGTCACTTACAACTGTGGTCCACATACCAGTCACCCAAAGTCATGGCAAAGTCAGCTTGGCAAAGTCACCGACAGACAAAGCAAGCAAAGGAATGCACAACTCCGTAGCACCGAAAAGACATCTCACGTAAAAGGCTAGTACTACCTTTTCTTCCTGGATAAGCAAAAATAGCTGATCGGCATCCGACGAAATGCACCAGGTCCGCAATGTACTCCAGCTATAAGTGAAGCATGCCTACCACTGAAGAGGAAATTCAAGATTCCACCAGATCCCCATATCACTCTTTTGCATAAAACACGGACATATCTTTTGCACAATTCACCACCTGTTGGTCTAATCTATCACAGCTTCCATCAGTTGGTCATCCAATTAACGATTTAACGGATTAGAAAAATAAGCGGTGGAATTAGAAGTACTAGTAGCGAAATGTGCAAAATATACCGCCCTTCCCGAGGGGGTTTGTCCAGAAGAGGGCCGGATGACAATGTCCCGGGTGCATCCAAAAACGAGAGGGGTAGTTTCTAATACATGTAAGAAATTATTTTACAAAAAGGTACATATTAAGTAGTACAACTATTAGTACAGTACTACTATTTCGAGGGAAAATGCCATGTCGTGCGACCTCTAATCAATGAGTAGAAGTTGTAGGTGCGCCTAACATGCATTGCTGAAAGCTGGTTCCGCTGGAATTTGAGCTCAGCCGGGGCGGATTCTGCGAAGTTCGCCCGACGTCACTCATGTATCCCACCAACCGCTTCGCTTCTTTCAATGTCTCTTCTCTTTCACCGCAGCTCTCCAACATCAGGTGCATCAACTTATCTTGTGCCTTCTGCCTCTCGAGAAGGGCAAGGATGGCGATGTCAGCATATTCAAGGTTCAACTTTTGGAGCTGTACTTTATCCTGAAGAAGGATTTTGTACTCTATATCAGACTTGTCTCTGTCGAGGCACACAGTCTGAGTATGCTGCTGGCTTTCTCCGCTGATGCAATGTTCCTCTCTTTCTGCTTAATCAGCTTGTTCTTCAACATATCGCGCTCATTTCGAAGGCTGCAAATGAGCTCCACAAGAGTTTTCGAATTCTTCTTCTTGGCAGCCAAATCGTCTCGGAGGCGATCACAGTCTAAGCTGAGCTCCTCGTTTTTTTCCATCAAGATGGCGACAGTGGTGTCGATAGTCGGCGCCGATTCCTTCAGGGCGAAATCATCGGTAGCAAGTAAGCGCAAAGGAAGAAGAAGAAGAAGAAGAAGAAGATAACTACACAGTGCTTGGTGCTACCTCATTTCGCCGGGGTAGGGCCGGGTTGAAATCATCGGACGACGATGATTCCTTGGTCGTGGAAGTTGGTGCAGTAGGGGCGTCGTTGGAACTTCCAACCCTTTAAGATGTATAACCATAGAGACTCTTAAAGAGCTTGAGCCCGGGCAAGAAGAAACGAAAGTACATGGCGAAGGAAACTAACCCGGTGAGCACAGCACGGACGCGTTTCGGCGGCGGCGGCAGCGGCGGCGACGGCGAGCCCACTTGGTTTCTGGAACCGTCTCTCGAAATTTCAAGCCGGCGTTTTTTATCCGCGTA
Source organism: Lolium perenne (assembly GCF_019359855.2). Taxonomy (NCBI): domain Eukaryota; kingdom Viridiplantae; phylum Streptophyta; class Magnoliopsida; order Poales; family Poaceae; genus Lolium; species Lolium perenne. Next base: position 55,304,065 of record NC_067248.2, on the reverse strand, counting down.
CTTGACCGCCGGCGACCTGAAGTTTGAACACATTAATTGCTGGAGGAGAGAGCGACGAAAGAAACGAAAGTACATGGCGAAGGAAACTAACCCGGTGAGCACAGCACGGACGCGTTTCGGCGGCGGCGGCGGCGACGGCGAGCCCACTTGGTTTCTGGAAGCGTCTCTCGAAATTTCGAGCCGGCGTTTTTTCTCCGCGTACTTGACCGCCGACGACCTGAATTTTGAAGACATTGCTGGAGGAGAGAGCGACGAACAAATGTTTGTTAGGTGGAGAGAGGAAGAAAGTGAATGGAACGAGAGAGTTTAGCGTTTTGCCCTTATAGTCATAGTCGCTAACCGTGACGCGGGAAGGTTGGTCGTCGGCGTTTAATGGTCTCCCGCGTGGAAACCGAGGCGGCCACGAGGCAGCGGCTGGCCACGCGGCGTCCAGTCGCCTACGCCGCCGTAAATGAGGGTAGTTGCCTACCACCACCAGGTGACATGCACCTTTTGCATGTCACCGTGTGACATGCGGCCTAAATTCAAATTTAAAACATTGCGAAAGAATCATGCATCCGGTGACATGACCATGGCATGCCACCGATGAAGAGTTCCGTGCCATGCACTCGGCACTCGCGCCGTCTTGGATCAGAAAATGAGCGAAGAACGAGGACGAGGCACTAGTTCAAATTTAGGATGAAGTTTAAGTTTTATTTTGGTTTAAATTAGATTAGAGGGAGTAGTACTCTTACTTTATTACTCGTACTTGTGTTAATGTAGTAGTATTATTATGGTGGTGTACTTGCGTTCGTGTACTTGTTTCAGCTGTTTTGGTGAAGGAGACATGCATCACCTTTTTTGGTGATATATCTAGTCGTCATGTAGCCCTCTACCATGTACTATTTTTGCTATGAATATATGTGGTATTGATTGTCAAAAAAAAACCCCAAGATCCTGAAAAACTGTTGGTCTATCCCGAGAAACGAGGAGGTTTAAGGAAACGAGGAGTCCAGCGCGTGCGGAAGGAGCTTTAATCGTGCGAGCATGCAGGGGCAAAATGAGGAAACTAGCGATTACTTTCTCTCCTGCCAGTCTTATACCTTAATAAATGGGCAAACTGAGCACGTTGTAGCTAATCCTTTTATTAATTAAACAGCTATATTAGTCAATAAGATTGCCTTATGTTTTTCCTCAGTTTTCGCCAAGCCCTTATTTGTAACCCGCAGAAGGAGCTCAGACGGGAGGATTCCAGTTTAGTTGACCGTTCCGTGCTGACGTGTGGGGCTAGTAGAAAGGGACCGCGTGGGACAGGACGAGACCGCGTTTGGTTGTACGTGAGCAGGAGCTGGGTTCTGTCTCTCTCGGCGCGAATTGACATTTTTAAGAGCACCTTTTCCCCCTCTGTCTCTTTGTCTTTATTAACCAAATTAGTATCAAATCTAGAGAAGCTTGCATTTCTGTCTTTCTTCAATTATTTGTGCCTTTTGGCCCTCGTTGTTTGCCCAATATGGCAGCAAATCTAGTACTCCCTCTGGTCCATATGTATGTAGTTAAATCTAGAAGCAAATCTCCAGGGTAATGTACTCCGTACGACAAATTCGCAGTAATAGTAAATCGAGAAAACAAAGTAGGGCCAACAAAATATACTCAAGTAGAATAGGGATAGATAATAGGGTTCCCTCCCTAGATAATAAGCTGCATACACAGCAGCCAACAGGTTCGAGGTTCTTCACAACACCATCATACTAACAACATAACAACAAGGGATCCCTAGCTAACAACAAAATAGAAGCTACTTTGCAGCAGCAAAGACACGTCCGGACTCGCCTACCCCATCTCGCTCCACTTGTTGCTCCCCTTGGGAGCCTTGGGCTTGAGCGGAGGCATGCGCCCGGCGGAGATCTCCACCCGCTGGATGCTGCGGAGGTGCATGCCGAGCGCCATGTGCTTGGCGCGGAAGGAGTGGGGGTTCACCGACGCGCCGACCTTGGGGTTGGTGTTGCCGATGTTCTCGGCATGCGTGAGGAGGCAGTTGAAGTCAGTGCGGCCGAGCCTCCTAGTGCAGAAGGGGCACCTGTAGACACCCTTGGCGAAGTAGGAGACGATCTTGTCCGACTGCAGCCTCCGCAAAGACACTGGCGAGTCTTGACGTCATGGTGCTCGTCGTCGCTGCCAGACAGCTTATCCATATCAAACGGGAACTATTAGTGAATGAGATGCAACGATGACTAACGTGCATGATAACAAAGTAAGAAAAAACAGAGCCAGCCTCAGTTAGAGTGGACACGATTATATGTCTACAGGGATGGTGTTAGCGAACCATAGCTCATGCACAACAGATTTGTACACAGCAATGGTTCGCTGAACCCACTCTGTAAAAATTTGTGCCCAACGATTCATCATAGGCAAAGAAACAGATTCCAGATCTGATTTTGAACAGATTCCAGAATATTTGCAAAATTAAACGGTTGATATCTTTTGATTCCTGCATAAAATAACTGACTGAGATCCCATAAATTAACTGATTGAGATCCCATTATTACTTGCATAAATTAACCGAACAGCCGAACTCCAAATCTTAAACGAAATCAAGAAGGGATCAAAGCAAAATGGAATAAAATCGGCGCAAATATTAACCCAATACTCAACGATCTACAGATCGGCACTAATAGTTACTAGGGAACCAGCAAAAATAGGGTTCAAAAAGGAATGGGGGAACAAAAAAGGGAGCAAACCATAGTTACCTCGTTCCATGGGTCGTCCATGAAGGTGTCGTAGGGGTTCGGAGGCGAGATGGACGGCACCGGCTCATACACTACAAGAAAAGTTCTGATAGACAACGTCTCAAAATCGTCCGCTAAGGGGTATTTTTCGTCGCCTATGGGCCTAACCCGACGATATGGGTTCCGTTGTCGAAACTGCGTCAGGCAAAGTCCAACGACGATTTTTTCGGTCCGTCGCGCTTGGGCGCCCTTCCGCCACGGAAAATCGGACCGTTGCGGAAGTGTTTTCGGAGCCCGTTGATCGCCGACGTCATGCAACCGACACGTGGCGACGCCGTTAATCGCCGATTAACGGCGTTAACCGGCTGAAACCCCGTGGTAGATGGTAGGCCCACACGAGGCCTGCCACGTCTTAAGCGGGCCGGGCCAGATGACATAGTTTGACCGGTCAACTATATAGCTGGGCTGGTCCATTAGTTACGTGGGCCGGGCCTAACCTCAAAGGTTGACTGGTCAAAACTTAAATGGGCCGGCCCATTTAACATGTGGGGTCCACCTTACAGCAACTGGGCCGGCCCAAGAAGCAAGTGGACCGGGCCAAAAACACAGGTGGGTCCCACTTTCCTGTTAAAGGGCCGGCCCATTTAGTGTGTGGGGTCCACCGTATAGCAAGTGGGCCGGCCCAACAAGCTAGTGGGCCGGGCCAAAAACACAGGTGGGTCCCACTTTCCAGTTAAAGGGTCGGCCCATTTCGTTTGTGGGGTCCACCATACAGCAAGTGGGCCGGCCCAACAAAATAGTGGGCCGGGCCAAAAACACAGGTGGGTCCCACTTTCCTGTTAAAGGGCCAGCCCATTTAGTATGTGGGGTCCACCATATAGCAAGTGGGCTGGCCCAGCAAGATAGTGGGCCAGCCAAAAACACGGTGGGTCCCACTTTCCCGGTAAAGGGCCGCCCAATTAGTATGTGGGGTCCACCATATAGCAGGTGGGCCGCCCAACAAGATAGTGGGCCGGGCCAAAAACGCAGTGGGTCCCACTTTCCTGTTAAAGGGCCAGCCCATTTAGTATGTGGGACCAACAAATAGCAAGTGGGCCTGCCCAACCAGATAGTGGGCCCGGCCCAAAAACACAGTTGGGTCCCAGTTTCCGTGTAATGGGCCGGCCCAAATAGTATGTGGGGTCCACCATATAGCAAGTGGGCCGGCCCAACAAGATAGTGGGCCGGGCCAAAAACACAGGTGGGTCCCACTTTCCTCTTAAAGGGCCGGCCCATTTATTATGTGGGGTCCACAAAAAAGCAAATGGGCTGGCCCAACTAATTAGTGGGCCGGCCCAGTAGTTGGTGGGGTCCACCTTAAAGCAAGTGGGCCAGCCCAATTAGTGTGTGGGGTCCACCGTAAATCAAATGGGCTGGCCCAAGAAGTAAGTGGGCCAGCCCGTTTAGTTGCTGTTTATATGCCGGCATAATATGCGCTTTAGGATTTTGCGCAGCACATATGTGATTTCGCTTAATTGGGCCGTTTAAGGGATGGGAATTCGTGTTTTAGATATCGAGAATATTTACGCAGCATTGATTTCTCGTTTGATAGCCTCACTTACCACAAGGACCAAAGAAAAAATGCGCGAAAGAACTATAAAAACTAACTAAATATTACATCAGCTGCAAGGCATTGAAAAAAATATTACAGAACCCAGAGAAATTGAATGGTAATTAAACCTAGCAATACAATGAAGCGATCCGGCAATCTTTTAAGTTGTCCATGCAGCACCTATATCTGAAACAAAGACATTACAAGTTAAGACAGCAACAATGGAAAGGCAAAGACACTACAATATTGCTTGGCAAAGAATTTGGAACTCATCATTTCGTCGTTATAACAAGATCATTGTAATGCGCACAATAAGCAAACAAAGAGTGCATGCCGCATACCAACAGCCAATATAACAGAGCATGTTAGAATGAAACAAATAGATTTACTACCGTCGAGTCCCATGCAAACCAACATGTTCAGGGAGTACAAAATTGGCATGAACAACATAGTAGCAAAGCTATAAATTTTGTAACAACGACCGAGCAAGATGAAGTTATGATGGCTACATCTACAGAAAGGTGGAATGTAAACCAAAAATAGAAGTTACGATGGCAAAAGCTAAAGAGGAGGGAATGTGAACCAACATGTGCCAAGTGCAATTACTTCATTTTGGCCGTGAACTAAATAATACTCCTGAACTTATAGTGAAGGGGATGCAAATCAAGATGTTTCGGGATATAAACTTGTAATGAGCAACACATGGAGGATAGTTAATGCTGGAGCTTAGGATGGACCAGATACAGAATATAGTGGGATCACCTGTGAACTTGTATAAGAGGGAATGCAAACCAATATGTTCAGCTTTCCATATGTGAGCGTCATGCCAAGTCGAGAAACAAGTCAATAATGCAGCTTTTGAAGAACAAGATGGCACGCAAAATTATTATCTAGTAGTATGACAAGTTTATTTGTACTACAAAGGCTAGATAGCAGAGTGATAGCATGCCAAACTAAGTCCTTACTTTGTTAGCTTACAATGAACTAGATACAAAACAATGGCATCACCTGTAGTACAGGGAATGCAAGCCAACATGTTCATGGAGTAAAAAATTGGCACAAACAACATAGTAGCAGGCCATAATTTTTGTAACAACGATCGAGCAAGATAAAGTTATGATGGCTAGATCTACAGAGCAGGGAATGTAAACCAAATATAGAAGTTACGATGCCAAAAGCTATAGAGCAGGGAATGCGAACCAACATGTGCAATTACTTAAAATTGGCCATGAACTAAATAATAGCAGGATGTTACTATAATACCTACAAGATAATTTTTGTAACAACGACTGAGCAAGATAGAAGTTATGATGGCTACATCTACAGAGCAGGGAATGCAAACCAAAATGTTCAATCGCTTAAAGTTAGCAATGAAGTAGAAAATAGCAACGTGTTACGGTCATAGCTAGGAATGAACTAAAAGAGCTTCAGACAAACAAGCATCCGAACCTAACATGGCGCTAAAACAAGGGACTTACATTAGGAGAAGCACTGTGGGAGTCACACAGATCTTCCCGGGGTTGATAGATCCGGTGATGAAGTACGCTACATGTGCTACTTGGGGTTGGAGAGACGGCCATTACACTTCATGGTTACTCATCTCATCTCGCAAAGACGTAACGGCGCGTCGTTAGCACAAACAGTTCCCCAAAGATTAAACAATAAATTGCAGTGAAGCAATAGAAAAGCGACAGTAGAAGAGTTTAGATCATGAACTGCGCCGGTGAAGCAGATCCGGTTCATGCACAGCAGTGTCGGTGAGCAAGATCCTATGCGGTGGACGACGGATCCGGCGGCGGCTCCGGCGGGTGGACGATACCGCAGCTGAAGCGATCGCGGTAGACCGCCGGATGAGCATATGGTTTCGAGGTTCGGCGGGGATGATCCGGTCCGGTTGATGACGGCGTCGATGAAGCGGCTCCGGCAGGCAGCCGGATGACGAGGATCGCGAGGGCTCGGTAGGCCAGGGAAGTCCGCGGGGATGTTCCGGTGCGGTGGTCGTGGAGGTGGGAGAGAGGGACTTGGGAAGTTCCGGTGGGTGGTCTGAGGGAAATGAATTTTTTTTGGGAGGGTTTCCGGGCTAGGGAGGTGGTGATCCAAAAAATGACGGGCAGACCCCCCCCCCACCAACCGACTTTGCTGCCATCTCCACAGGGGTAGAATGGGAATTTGGAAGCGTGTGAAATTTTTGTATTTTGTGGGCGGGAAGTTTTGCCGCTATGAGATTTTGAATTTGGCCACCGTCCAAGTATAATGATAAAAAATTATGAGACCGTACTAGTACCTCTGTTCAAGGCCGAGTGCAAAATCAAATCATCATCACGTTGAAAATTTGTTACCAACTTACCATGATCATGATCTACCTCTGAAAATGGGCGCATCCACTAAAACTTGCAAAGTATAATGATACAAATTTGTGAGACCGTACTAGTACTTATGTTCAAGGTCGAGTGCAACATCAAATCATCATTATATTGAAAATTGTGTTACCATGATCATGATATTTCTCTGAATTTGGCGCAACCGCTAAATCTCGCAAAGGATAATGATTAAAAAAAAGGTGAGATTGTACTAGTTCTTATGTTCAAGGCCGAGTACAAGATCAAATCATCATCACGTTGAAATTTGTTACAATGATCATGACATATCTCTAAAATTAGTGCATCCGCTAAATCTTGCACGTGGCGCATCTCGGTGCGGAGCAACAAGTCGGTGCTATCAAGGTTGAGGCGTCGGTAGCGTCATCGGGCTCTCATCTCTTGATAGATCTTCTACATGGCGCGGCGCACCACCCGCCGATAAGCAGTCACAAGTGAGACCGAGGTGGAGACGTCCCCGGCATCCTCGAGGCGCGGCCGCCCTTCTACGAGCCAGCGTCGACTCAAGGTATGAATCCATGTGGTGTCTTAGATTTATTGTTCTTCTCTTATGATTATTTTGAGCCGAACATGTGTGCTCTTTCTCTGAATATATTGCTTGAAAAGCTTACCAAGTTACTTAAATTCACTTTGTTCTTAATCTTGCGAGCTAATATTGTTATTTTTAATGAACGGTGGTGTGCGCAAGCAGAGTTATTTGTGGATGTGTTGAGCTGTTAGGCATAAGTCGAAATCCTCATCTAAACGAGGCCTCAGATTAACACATAAAAAAGGTGTTCAATCTCGCCCACAATACCCTCTTCTTTCCTCTCCCTTTATTGGAACTTGTTTTGCAGACAAGGAAAGTGGCACGTGTAATGTGAGTAAAACCCTCTTAGCCAAAATCATCTACGAGCAAGATTTTCTATATTGTAGATGCCCCAATTGACTCTCATCCCCAAAGTAGTTTTTTTATGTCAGTATAGACTTCTTTACTGGATGTATACTATCGTACATGGCATGCATTTGCCTAATGAGCAACATTGTATTGCTATTCTAGCCAACCTGATCGATATGTCAAGCTTCATGCACGAGATGCCATGTTTAATTTACTCCCTCGCTCTGATCCATATTTCTTGATGTGAAATGAATGTGAATCGGAGGGAGTACTTTTCTTAGATAGTACTATATCATTTCAAAAAAAAGTACTACTACATCACAAATGCATCAAAAGAGTACTACATCACAAGACCACCACGGTTGTACTAGTAGAGTTTAATGCTGAACTTCCAAAGGGATTAAGATTACACATATGAACTTTAAACATGACCAGGAGCATGAGGGCCAGCAGCAGGGCGTTGACGTGGAGCAAGCTAGGCAAGACGTAATTACGGAGGAAGAGGCCATATGATGCGTACTTGGCCTTGGTTGCGGGCGGTGTTTCCCCTATGTACTTAGGCCTACACCCATCGCATGTTGGATCAGGCTGTGGATGTCCTTCTAGAGAAATTTGCCACATAATGGGCAAAATAGCTCCCCGCGCGTATGCATAAACGAATTTCACCACCCTTCAGCCGCTTGAGAACATAGCGGCTTTTCCGGTCCTCGCGCACCTTGTTGTTGTCCATGTCATCAGAATACTCCTATGAATTATTAAGTACTACATAATCAAGTTTTTATGACAGATCGAATAAATACTCCACTAACATAATCAAACCTTAGAAACCCTAAAATTAAATGTGTAGAACAAGTAAATGGCAGAAGAAATCGTAATAAATCATGAGAAACCCTATGAACAACCATGAACATTAGCCACAACAATTGCAAGTCCACTAAGTATGAACACATAAATTGATTATATGACTACATGGCAGATTAGTCGAAATTAAACTAGAATCTGATCTTACGAATCGTAGAATCAATTACATCTACAAGAACAAGGTAGGATATCAAATCAATCAAGAACCAGGCTCGTGCAAACCATGTGAACAGCAATATGACACAAAGAGGGTTGGGACAGTTTCGGTAAAAGAGAAGTACCTCCTCGTCATCACCCTCAACATCCTCCCGGAACCGAACGTTTGGGCCGAAATCATCGAAGGGGTCGAGGTTCGCGTCCAAAGATCGGGCCTAGGAAGACCTCGCCGTGGTGGCTCGCAACGCCGTGCACATCTTCGGCGGGATAAACAACGTTGGTATCCACCTTCTGCTCGACGGCCAGGACGCCCGTTTCGACCGAGGTCGAAGAACCAGACAAGCAGAGGAGACGAGCGGCATGGGTGCCCGGTGAAGCCTCACCCGTCGTGACGGCTAGGATGCCCATTTCGACCGAGGTTGAAGAATCCGACAAGCAGAGGAGACGAGCGGCTTGGGTGCCCGGTGAAGCCTCACCCACCACGAAGGCCACTACCGTAGAGGCATCCTCTGCGTGGGCGGTCGCCTATTGCTCCGCCTCGTATGCAATACCTATCTTCATGCCGTTGTGGTTGGAAACGGGAAAGTCGATGCCTCAGTAGGTGCGGTGAGTGGATGGGGGTTTTCACAAAGGTGGGGGAGGCAAGTTGGGGGAGTGGAGAGGACGAGCTCGCGAGAGATGATGAGGCCGATTATGTTATAGCCTCCGACCCCCTGTATCCAGTAGTGGACGCGTGAAGTCATGCATGTACTCGACTTTCCACTTTCTGGGAGACGTGTACGAAATTTTTTTGGACCATTTAACTTCATCTCTGGGACTCATGTATACCAATACTTCCAAACGTCATAAGTAATTCAAAATCATTCAGAATAATATGAGACCTTAACATTTTATTTTTTGTGTCGATATTGTCTATGAAAAATAACATCCTTCAAAAATAAATCGCCTATGCCAATCCGATCATGCCCGTCTACTCCAACTAGCTTCCTCGAGTAATTTGTCACCTTACATTCTTAAAATGAACCAAAATTTGGCACAGGGGTGCATCATCACATGGAAAATGATGTTACCATTCTGTCTTCCCATTTTTTGAATTTTTCAAAATTGTCATGCCCTAACGGAAAAAATGTACTCCTTCTAAGAAGCATGTATCAGAATGGCATTACCAAAACCTAGGGGTGGGGTGGGGGGAGGGGGGCACATGGTGGTGTGATGATACATCACATTTGGACCACACAACACCATTTGGACCAACCAAAAAAAAAACACCCTACACAAACCCTGGTCAAAACTAGTTTGACCAATATTACAAAATTTGTACGGAGTACATAATTCAGAAACCGTCAGAAATATACGAAGCATTCACGAGTCCCCAAAGTCAGTGACTTTGAGTCACTTACAACTGTGGTCCACATATCAGTCACCCAAAGTCATGGCAAAGTCAGCTTGGCAAAGTCACCGATGAGACAAAGCAAGCAAAGGAATGCACAACTCCGTAGCACCGAAAAGACATCTCACAGAAAAGGCTAGTACTACCTTTTCTTCCCGGATAAGCAAAAATAGCTGATCGGTACTGACGAAATGCACCAGGTCCGCAATGTACTCCAGCTATAAGTGAAGCATGCCTACCACTGAAGAGGAAATTCAAGATTCCACCAGATCCCCATATCACTCTTTTGCATAAAACACGGACATATCTTTTGCACAATTCACCACTTGTTGGTCTAATCTATCGCAGCTTCCATCAGTTGGTCATCCAATTAACGATTTAACGGATTAGAAAAATAAGCGGTGGAATTAGAAGTACTAGTAGCGAAATGTGCAAAATATACCGCCCTTCCCGAGGGGGTTTGTCCAGAAGAGGGCCGGATGACAATGTCCCGGGTGCATCCAGAAACGAGAGGGGTAGTTTCTAATACATGTAAGAAATTATTTTACAAAAAGGTAGATATTAAGTAGTACAACTATTAGTACAGTACTACTATTTCGAGGGAAAATGCCATGTCGTGCGACCTCTAATCAATGAGTAGAAGTTGTAGGTGCGCCTAACATGCATTGCTGAAAGCTGGTTCCGCTAGAATTTGAGCTCAGCCGGGGCGGATTCTGCGAAGTACGCCCGACGTCACTCATGTATCCCACCAAACTGCTCACTTCTTTCAATGTCTCTTCTCTTTCACTGCAGCTCTCCAACATCAGGTGCATCAACTTATCTTGTGCCTTCTGCCTCTCGAGAAGGGCAAGGATGGCGATGTCAAGATATTCAAGGTTCAACTTTTGGAGCTGTACTTTATCCCGAAGAAGGATTTTGTACTCTATATCAGACTTGTCTCTCGTCGAGGCACACAGCCTTGAGTATGCTGCCGGCTTTCTCCGCTGATGCTTTCTCGCTTAATCAGCTCGTTCTTCAACATATCGCGCTCATTTCGAAGGCTGCAAATGAGCTCCACAAGAGTTTTCGAATTCTTCTTCTTGGCAGCCAAATCGTCTCGGAGGCGATCACACTCTAAGCTGAGCTCCTCGTTTTTTTCCATCAAGATGGCGACAGTGGTGTCGATAGTCGGCGCCGCTTCCTTCAGGGCGAAATCATCGGTAGCAAGTAAGCGCAAAGGAAGAAGAAGAAGAAGAAGAAGAAGAAGAAGAAGAAGAAGAAGAAGAAGTTGGTGCTACCTCATTTCGCCGGGGTAGGGCCGGGTTGAAATCATCGGACGACGATGATTCCTTGGTCGTGGAAGTTGGTGCAGTAGGGGCGTCGTTGGAACTTCCAACCCTTTAAGATGTATAACCATAGAGACTCTTAAAGAGCTTGAGCCCGGCAAGAAGAAACGAAAGTACATGGCGAAGGAAACTAACCCGGTGAGCACAAAGACGGACGCGTTTCGGCGGCGGCGGCGGCGACGACGGCGAGCCCACTTGGTTTCTCGGAAGGCCTCTCGAAATTTCGAGCCGGCGTTTTTTCTCCGCGTACTTGACCGCCGACGACCTGAATTTTGAAGACATTGCTGGAGGAGAGAGCGACGAACAAATGTTTGTTAGGTGGAGAGAGGAAGAAAGTGAATGGAACGAGAGAGTTTAGCGTTTTGCCCTTATAGTCATAGTCGCTAACCGTGACGCGGGAAGGTTGGTCGTCGGCGTTTAATGGTCTCCCGCGTGGAAACCGAGGCGGCCACGAGGCAGCGGCTGGCCACGCGGCGTCCAGTCGCCTACGCCGCCGTAAATAAGGGTAGTTGCCTACCACCACCAGGTGACATGCACCTTTTCCATGTCACCGTGTGACATGCGGCCTAAATTCAAATTTAAAACATTGCGAAAAAATCATGCATCCGGTGACATGCCCATGGCATGCCACCGATGAAGAGTTCCGTGCCATGCACTCGGCACTCGCGCCGTCTTGGATCAGAAAATGAGCGAAGAACGAGGACGAGGCACTAGTTCAAATTTAGGATGAAGTTTAAGTTTTATTTTGGTTTAAATTAGATTAGAGGGAGTAGTACTCTTACTTTATTACTCGTACTTGTGTTAATGTAGTAGTATTATTATGGTGGTGTACTTGCGTCCGTGTACTGCTTGTTTCAGCTGTTTTGGTGAAGGAGACATGCATCACCCTTTTTGGTGATATATCTAGTCGTCATGTAGCCCTCTACCATGTACTATTTTTGCTATGAATATATGTGGTATTGATTGTCAAAAAAAAAACCCCCAAGATCCTGAAAAACTGTTGGTCTATCCCGAGAAACGAGGAGGTTTAAGGAAACGAGGAGTCCAGCGCGTGCGGAAGGAGCTTTAATCGTGCGAGCATGCAGGGGCAAAATGAGGAAACTAGCGATTACTTTCTCTCTGCCGCCTTATACCTTAATAAATGGGCAAACTGAGCACGTTGTAGCTAATCCTTTTATTAATTAAACAGCTATATTAGTCAATAAGATTGCCTTATGTTTTTCCTCAGTTTTCGCCAAGCCCTTATTTGTTACCCGCAGAAGGAGCTCAGACGGGAGGATTCCAGTTTAGTTGACCGTTCCGTGCTGACGTGTGGGGCTAGTAGAAAGGGACCGCGTGGGACAGGACGAGACCGCGTTTGGTTGTACTTGAGCAGGAGCTGGGTTCTGTCTCTCTCTGCGCGAATTTGCATTTTTAAGAGCACCTTTTCCCTCTCGTCTCTTTGTCTTTATTAACCAAAAGTATCAAATCTAGAGAAGCTTGCATTTCTGTCGTTGTTCAATTCTTTGTGCCTTTTGGCCCTCGTGGTTTGCCCAATATGGCAGCACATCTAGTACTCCCTCTCGGTCCATATGTATGTAGTTAAATCTAGAAGCAAATCTCCAGTGGTAATGTACTCCGTACGACAAATTCGCAGTAATAGTAAATCGAGAAAACAAAGTAGGGCCAACAAAATATACTCCAAGAGAATAGGGATAGATAATAGGGATCCCTCCCTAGATAATAAGCTGCATACACAAAGCAGCCAACAAAGTTCGAGGTTCTTCACAACACCATCATACTAACAACATAACAACAAGGGATCCCTAGCTAACAACAAAATAGAAGCTGCTTTGCAGCAGCAGAAGACACGTCCGGACTCCGCCTACCCCATCTGCCTCCACTTGTTGCTCCCCTTGGGAGCCTTGGGCTTGAGCGGAGGCATGCGCCCGGCGGAGATCTCCACCCGCTGGATGCTGCGGAGGTGCATGCCGAGCGCCATGTGCTTGGCGCGGAAGGAGTGGGGGTTCACCGACGCGCCGACCTTGGGGTTGGTGTTGCCGATGTTCTCGGCATGCGTGAGGAGGCAGTTGAAGTCAGTGCGGCCGAGCCTCCTAGTGCAGAAGGGGCACCTGTAGACACCCTTGGCGAAGTAGGAGACGTACTGGCCGACCTGCAGCCTCCGCAGCACCTGGCGAGTCTTGACGTCATGGTGCTCGTCGTCGCTGCCGACGTCGCTGCGCACAGCTGATCCATATCAAACGGGAACTATTAGTGAATGAGATGCAACGATGACTAACGTGCATGATAACAAAGTAAGGAAAACAGAGCCAGCCTCAGTTAGAGTGGACACGATTATATGTCTACAGGGATGGTGTTAGCGAACCATAGCTCATGCACAACAGATTTGTACACAGCAATGGTTCGCTGAACCCACTCTGTAAATTTGTGCCCAACGATTCATCATAGGCAAAGAAACAGATTCCGATCTGATTTTGAACAGATTCCAGAATATTTGCAAAATTAAACGGTTGATATCTTTTGATTCCTGCATAAAATAACTGACTGAGATCCCATAAATTAACTGATTGAGATCCCATTATTACTTGCATAAATTAACCGAACGGCCGAACTCCAAATCTTAAACGAAATCAAGAAGGGATCAAAGCAAAATGGAATAAAATCGATCGGCGCAAATATTAACCCAATACTCAACCATCTACAGATCGGCACTAATAGTTACTAGGGAACCAGCAAAAATAGGGTTAAAAAAGGAATGGGCGAAGAAAAAAGGGAGCAAACCATAGTTACCTCTGCTCCATGGGTCGTCCATGAAGGTGTCGTAGGGGTTCGGAGGCGAGATGTACGGCACCGGCTCATAGGGGTCCCATCCCGGCGGGATACGACCGCCACCGGCGGCGGCGACGGCCTTTGAGGGGACGACGTCGAAGAGGGAGGCGTCGCGCTTGGAGCCGACGGCGTCATGGACGATGGGATTCGCATTCTCCATGTCCATCTCGCCTGCAGAGAGGGAGAGGGTTTTTGCTTTGGAGAAGATGATGGGACGTGAGAGGCGGCGTTTCATGAGCGAGTGAGAGTGACAGAGATAGTGCGAGGAGGCGTCTATAAAGGCGAGGGGTGGTTAATGCGACCCGCGTCCTACGCGTCCACCATTTAACGTCTGCACGTCTTGGGCTTCTGCAACGCGACACGCGTCCACAATTGCACGTCTTCGACTTCTGCACCGCGACTCGCGCAGTACCCGTCAACAATTGCACGTCTTCCACTTCTGCACCGCAACACGCGTACTCGAGTCTAACCCTGAAATTTAGATATACTCTCGAGTCTTATATCGTAGCATTTTTTGTGTGCTCGGTTTTCCCCTTGAGTACTAATACGGCTAGTGCAATATACTCAGTTTTACCTCAAGTGCCTGGTCAACAGAGAGTCAACAAATGGGATTAACTAGTTAAATGAGTCAACAAATGGGATTATCAGTTCGTTTTCACGTGTTAAACTTGTCTAAATATTGGTCAAACCAAGGATTTGACCAAGATTCAAATGGGCAGAAAATAAAAAAAATCAGAAAAATGAAAAACCAAAGCACATAGTCTTCTTATGTCATATAGTAAGCATTAAAGTTGATAAACAAGGTCTAGACATATTCAAACAAGAAAAATCATGTGTCTACCCCCTAACCCTAAACTCTGTCTTATGTAGTCAAGCATGAAGAGAAGTACTTTTGGGTTTCAAACATGGAAATTTCAAAAACCACCCAAAAGCTTCATTTTAGTGTGACTAAGAAGGATCAAGGCTTACCTTTTCATTTCCATGTTTTAAACTTGTTTAAATCCTGGTCAAATATAGGTTTGACCAAGATTCAAATGGGCATAAAATAAAAATATAGAAAAATGAAAAAACAAAGCACATAGTCTTCTTATGTCATATAGTAAGCATTAAAGTTGATAAACAAGGTCTAGAAACTTGTCTAAATATTGGTCAAACCAAGGATTTGACCAAGATTCAAATGGGCAGAAAATTAAAAAAATCAGAAAAATGAAAAACCAAAGCACATAGTCTTCTTATGTCATATAGTAAGCATTAAAGGTGATAAACAAGGTCTACACATATTCAAACCATACAAATCATGTATCTACATACTCCCTAACCCCTAAACTCTGTCTTATGAAGTCAAGCATGAAGAGAAGTGGTTTTGGGTTTCAAACATGGAAATTTCAAAAACCTCCCAAAAACTTCATTTTAGAGTGACTAAGAAGGATACATGCTTCCCTTTTCATTTTCATGTTTTAAACTTGTTTAAATCTTGGTCAAACCTAGGATTTGACCAAGATTCAAATGGGCATTAAAATTTAAAAATCAGAAAAATGAAAAACCAAAGCACATAGTGTTCTTATGTCATATAGTAAGCATTAAAGTTGATAAACAAGGTCTAGACATATTCAAACCATACAAATTATGTATCTACCCCCTAACCCCTAAACTCGTCTTATGAAGTCAAGCATGAAGAGAACTGGTTTTGGGTTTCAAACATGGAAATTTCAAAAACCTCCCAAAAAATTCATTTTAGAGTGACTAGGAAGGATACATGCTTCCCTGGTCATTTTCATGTTTTAAACTTGTTTAAATCTTGGTCAAACCTAGGATTTGACCAAGATTCGATGGGCATCAAAATTTAAAAAAATCAGAAAAATGAAAAACCAAAGCACATAGTTTTCTTATGCCATATAGTAAGCATTCAAGTTGATAAACAAGGTCTATACATATTTAAACCATACAAATCATGTATCTATAACCCTAAACCTTAAACTCTGTCTTATGAAGTCTAGCATGAAGAGAAGTCGTTTTGGGTTTCAAACATGGAAATTTCAAGAACATCCCAAAAGCTTCATTTTAGTGTGACTAAGAAGGATCAAGGCTTACCTTTTCATTTTCATGTTTTAAACTTGTTTAAATCCTGGTCAAATATAGGTTTGACCAAGATTCAAATGGGCATAAAATAAAAATATAGAAAAATGAAAAACCAAAGCACATAGTCTTCTTATGTCATATAGTAAGCATTAAAGTTGATAAACAAGGTCTAGTCTTATTCAAACTAGACAAGTCATGTATCTACCCGCTAACCCCTAAACTCTGTCTTATGAAGTCTAGCATGAAGAGAAGTCGTTTTGGGTTCAAACATGGAAATTTCAAGAACATCCCAAAAGCTTCATTTTAGTGTGACTAAGAAGGATCAAGGCTTACCTTTTCATTTTCATGTTTTAAACTTGTTTAAATCCTGGTTAAATCTAGGATTTGACCAAGATTCAAATGGGCATAAAATAAAAAATAGAAAAATGAAAAACGAAAGCACATAGTCTTCTTATGTCATATAGTAAGCATTAAAGTTGATAAACAAGGTCTAGACTTATTCAAACTAGACAAATCATGTATCTATCCGCAAACCCCTAAACTCTATCTTATGAAGTCAAGCATGAAGAGAAGTGCATGGTTTTGGGTTTCAAACATGGAAATTTCAAAAAACTCCCAAAAATTCATTTTAGACTGACTAAGAAGGATACATGCTTCCCTTTTCATTTTCATGTTATATACTTGTTCAAATCTTGGTCAAACCTAGGATTTTACCAAGATTCAAATGTGCATCAAAATTCCAAAAAATAAAAAAATGAAAAAACAAAGCACATAGTTTTCTTATGTCATATAGTAAGCATTAAAGTTGATAAACAAGGTCTAGACATATTCAAACAAGAAAAATCATGTGTCTACCCCCTAACCCTAAACTCTGTCTTATGTAGTCAAGCATGAAGAGAAGTGCTTTTGGGTTTCAAACATGGAAATTTCAAAAACCACCCAAAAGCTTTATTTTAGAGTGACTAAGAAGGATCCATGCTTATCTTTTCATTTTCATATTTTAAACTTGTTTAAATCATTGTCAAACCTAGTATTTGACCAAGATTCAAATGGGCATAAAATTAAAAAATCAGAAAATTGAAAAACTAAAGCACATAGTCTTCTTATGTCATATATATAGTAAGCATTTAAAAGATGATAAATAAGGTCAAGACAATTCAAATAATACAAATCATGTATCTACCCCTAACCCTAAACTCTATCTTATGAAGTCAAGCATGAAGAGAAGTGGTTTTTGGTTTCAAACACAAAAATTTCAAAAACCTCCCAAAAGCTTCATTTTAAATAGACTAACTTATTAATTATGAAGGATCCAGGATTGATTACCTTTTCATTGTCATGTTTTAAACTTGTTTAAATCTTGGTCAAACCTGGGATTTGACCAAGATTCGAATGGGCATAAAAATTAAGAAAAAATCGTAAGAATGAAAAACCAAAGCACATAGCCTTCTTATGTCATATAGTAAGCATTCAAATTGATAATCAAGGTCTAGACATGTTCAAACCAGAAAAATCATGTATCTACCCCTAACCCTAAACTATGTCTTATGAAGTCAAGCATGCATGAAGAGAAGTGGTTTTGGGTTTCAAACATGAAAATTTCAAAAACCTCCCAAAAACTTCATTTTAGAGCGACTAATAAGGATCGATGCTTACCTTTTTTCATTTTCATGTTTTTACTTATTTGAATCTTGGTCAAATCCTAGGTTTGACCAAGATTTAAACAAGTTTAAAACATGAAAATGAAATGGGAATTGTGTATCCTTCTTAGTCAGTCTAAAATGAAGCTTTTGGGATGTTCTTGAAATTTCCATGTTTGAAACCCAAAACCACTTAAGACAGAGTTTTTGGTTAGGCGTAGATACATGATTTTTCTTGTTTGAATATTTCTAGACCTTGTTTATCAACTTGAATGTTTATGACATAAGAAGGCTATATATGTGCTTTGGTTTTCCATTTTTTTTCATTTTTTCGAAGTTTTTATGCCCATTTAAATATTGGTCAAATCCTAGGTTTGACCAAGGTTTAATCAAGTTTAAAACATGACAATGAAAAGGTAAGCATGAATCCTTTCTCAGTCACTCTAAAATGAAGGTACTTGAAATTTTTATGTTTGAAACACAAAACCCCAGTTCTCTTCATATGTTTGACTTCATAAGACAAAGTTTAGGGTTAGGGGTAGATATGATACATGATATTTCTGGTTTGAATATGTCTAGACCTTGTTTATCAACTTGAATGCTTACTATATGACATAAGAAGGCTATATATGTGCTTTGGTTTTTATTTTTTTTATTTTTTTTGAATTTTACGCCCGTTTGAATCTTGGTCAAATCCTAGGTTTGACCAAGGTTAAAACAAGTTTAAAAAATGGCAATGAAAAGGTAAGCATGGATCCTTCTTAGTCACTCTAAAATGAAGCTTTTGGGAGGTTTGTGAAATTTCCATGTTTGAAACCCAAAATCACTTCTCCTCATACTTAACTTCATAAGACAGAGTTTAGGGTTAGGGGGTAGATACATGTTTTGTGTGTTTTGAATATGTCTAGACCTTGTTTATCAACTTGAATGCTTACTATATGACATAAGAATACTATGTGCTTTGGTTTTTCATTTTTCTGATTTTTTTAATTGTTAAACCCATTTGAATCTTGGTCAAATCCTAGGTTTGAGCAAGATTTAAACAAGTTTAAAACATGAAAATGGAAAGATAAGCATGAATCATTCTTAGTCACTCTAAAAATCTTTCGGTCTCATGAAGAGTCGAATCTGCAATCAGTAGTTACAAAAGCGACCCACCTTAGGGATGGATAATAAGACTTGGGCAATATAAACGTTGATACTACTTACTTTGTGATACTAAAATATATGTATCTAGACATATTTCAGTTGTAGATACATCCATTTTAACATCAAGTAATATGGATCGGAGGACTAGCTAAAGAACAATGAGAGGCAGTGTTTCTCTCGCCAGCCTACTTGGCGGAGTGGCCCTCCATCAGGACAGGTGGTGATTCCGCTTCTCTCGTTGGAATTCCTTATCCCCCAGCCTACTCGGCGACGTGCGCTCCTCAGTGACCTGCGCGAGGGCGCCTCGGCGACCTACGCAAAGGTGGCTGGACTCGGAGCGCATCGACTTCCTTCTGCGGTGCCTGGATTGGATCGACCATCCCGCGCGTGTCCTCCACCATATTGTTTTTCTTCAAGATGCTGTTATCCATCATCTTCTTCACCGCATCATGTTGGGTGTTGAGGCTCCCGTTGAGAGCTTGAACGCACCTGTTTGATAGCTCGACGTTTTCTTCGCGAAGAAAGCCGCACTCGATCTTAAGCATCAAATTCTCGCCCTTGAGCTTCTTGATGACAGAGTTCGTTTCCTCACTTGATGGAACCCTCACATCATGCAGCTTGCCCCGGCCGGTGACCTCGTCCTTCAAAGTATCGACATCATCGCTGAAAGTTGGAGGCGAGTTCCACGAGAGTTTTAAGCTCATCTCTCGAAACACGCCGATGCTTCTCGCATGGCAATATCATCGATCGAAACAAAGTGACGAGAGGAAGACGAAAATGTCCAATCAGTGGTAACCTCTAAGCGCAGGAGACAGGGGTTGAAGTCGTCATGAGAAGATGTCAGGGTGCGTCGTGGGGCACTGAGATATGTATAAAAAGGATTAATACGGAATAAAGAGTTGGGACCTCCGGCCAGAAGAATCAAGAAACATGGCGATGGAAACCAACCAGGAATCTTCGACCGCACGACCGACGCCGTTCCGAGACGAGCGCGAAGCAGTGGCCTTCGTTTCTCGGCGGGCCCTTTCTCGCGGCCAGCATCCGGATAGACCGCCGGCGGGAACTCTCCGCGTCCTTGGTCAACACTAGATGGTGCTTCTTCAAGCGAGATGGTGGCCTTGACTTGGAGGCATCGCTGGAAGTGGAAGGAGACTGGAAGTGAAGCAAGAAGGGGATGGAAGAAGTACTCCCCCCTATTAAAACCAGACAACCGTCTCCTGCCCTCGCTTCGAGCAACCTGGTCCGCCCATCCTAAATCAACGGCCGAGAGGGGGCTCAAGGGTCAGGACGCGGGAGCAGAAGCAAATGAATCGAGAGCGGTCCGGAGTATCCTGTCCGTCCACCGTAAATCAACGGGACAGAGCGGCTACCTTCTCTTCGAAGGCTCTGGCGCGCAACCCGAGGAATGGACATCTGTCGGCTAGTATAGAATTTTATAGCACGCCATTAATCGAGCTAGCGATCGTACTACTGACTACAACTCTGATGGACGTCCAAAGCTCTGAATAGTCAGGGGAAACAATGAATGCGAGCCAGGGTAGTACTACTGTAGTAGTGAAGCAATGGGGATTATCTGGAGCAAGTACGGAGTACCGAGTACAAGATTACAAAAGTGTCGTTCGTTGTTTTCGCAGTTCATTTTAGCGTAACGTCCGTGTTGTTGTCGAACCAGCTGTTAGATTTTGGGTAATTATTGTTAAGTTGCTGCTTCTTAATTAAAATTTATCAAAGTCATGTAGACTAGATCGATTTGTGAGAACATCCCAAAAGCTTCATTCATTTTAGAATGACTAAGAAGGATCCATTCTTACCTTTTCTTTTCATGTTTTAAACTTGTTTAAACCTTGGTCAAACCTAGGATTTGACCAAGATTTAAATGGGCATAAAAATTCGGAAAAAAATCAACAAATGAAAAACCAAAGCACATATATAGCCTTCTTATGTCATATAGTAAGCACTCGAGTTGATAAAAACTCTGTCTTATGAAGTCAAACATATGAAGAGAACTGGTTTTGGGTTTCAAACATGGAAATTTCACAAACCTCCCAAAAGCTTCATTCTACAGTGACTAAGAAGGATCCAGGATTACCTTTTTCATTTTCAATTTCTTAACTTGTTTAAATCTTGGTCAAACCTAGGATTTGACCAAGATTCAAATGGGTATAACAATTCAAAAAAAACGGAAAAAACCAAAGAACATAGTCTTCTGATGTCATATAGTAAGCATTCAAGTTGATAAACAAGGTCTAGACATATTCAAACCAAACAAATCATGTATCTACCCCTAACCCTAAACTCGCCTTATGAAGTCAAGCATGAAGAGAAGTGATTTTGGGTTTCAAACATGGAAATTTCAAAAACCTCCCAAAAGCTTCATTTTAGAGTGACTAAGAAGGATCCATGCTTACCTTTTCATTGCCATGTTTTAAACTTGTTTTAACCTTGGTCAAACCTAGGAATTGACCAAGATTCAAATGGGAGTAAAAATTCAGAAAAATTCAAAAAAATGGAAAACCAAAACACATATATAGCCTTCTTATGTCATATAGTAAGCATTCAAGTTGATAAACAAGGTCTAGACATATTCAAAGCAGAAATATCATGTATCATATCTACCCCTAACCCTAAACTCTGTCTTATGAAGTCAAACATATGAAGAGAATCGGGGTTTTGGGTTTCAAATATAAAATTTTCAAGTACCTTCATTTTAGAGTGAGTAAGGAAGGATTCATGCTTACCGTTTCATTTTCATGTATTAAACTTGTTTAAACCTAGGATTTGACCAAGATTTAAATAGGCATAAAAAATTCGAAAGAAATCAAAAAATGAAAAACCAAAGCACATATATAGCCTTCTTATATCATATAGTAAAAAATTCAAGTTGATAAACAAGGTCTAGACATATTCAAACAAGAAAAATCATGTATCTACACCTAACCATAAACTCTGTCTTAAGTGGTTTTGAGTTTCAAACATGGAAATTTCACAAACCTCCCAAAAGCTTCATTTTACAGTGACTGAGGAGGATCCATGCTTACCTTTTGGCTTAAACGTTTGAAACCAAAAACCACTTCTCTTCATGCATGCTTGACTTCATAACACAGAGTTTAGCTAGGGTTAGGGGGTAGATACATGATTTTCCTGGTTTGAATATGTATAGACCTTGTTTATCAACTTAATTGATTGCTTACTATATGACATAAGAAGACTACGTGCCTTGGTTTTCATTTTTTGTTTTTTTTGAATTTTATGCTCATATATTTGAATCTTGGTCAAATCTTAGGTTTGACTAAGATTGAAACAAGTTTAAAACATGAAAATGAAAAGTGAAGCATGTATCCTTCTTAGTCACTCTAAAATGAAGCTTTTGGGATGTTCTTGAAATTTCCATGTTTGAAACCCAAAACGACTTCTCTTCATATGCTAGACTTCATAAGATCAACAGGGGGTAGATACATGATTTTTCTGGTTTGGATATACCTAGACCTTGTTTAACTTGAATGCATACGATATGACATAAGAAGACTACGTGCTTTTGTTTTTCATTATTCTGTTTTTTTTTGAATTTTGTGCCCACCCATTTGTATCTTGGTCAAATCCTAGGTCTGATAATGATTTAAACAAGATTAAAATATGAAAATGCAAAGGTAAGCATGGATCCTTCTTAGTCACTCTAAAATGAAGCTTTTGGGAGCAAAACCACTTCTCTTCATATGCTTGAGTTCATAAGACGGAGAATATCGGTTAGTGGGTCTAGATACATGATTTGTCTAGTTTGAATATGTCTAGACCTTGTTTATCAACTTAATTGGCTTACTATATGACATAAGAAAACTATTTGCTTTGGTTTTTCTTTTTCTGACTTTTTTTCAATTTTGATGCCCATTTGAATCTTGTCAAATCCTAGGTTTGACCAAGATAATTTAAACAAGCTTAAAACATGAATATGAAAAGAGGAGCATGTATCCTTCTTAGTCACTCTAAAATGTAGTTTTTGGGAGTTTTTTGAAATTTCCATGTTTAAAACCCAAAACCACTTCTCTTCACATGCTTGACTTCATAAGACAGAGTTAATTAATTTAGGGGTTAATTAGGGGTATAGATACATGATTTGTGTGGTTTGAATATGTATGGACCTTATTTATCAACAACTTTAATGCTTACTATATGACATAAGAAAACTATTTGCTTGGTTTTTCTTTTTTCAATTTTTTTTTTCAATTTTGATGCCCATTTGAATCTTGTCAAATCCTAGGTTTGACCAAGATAATTTAAACAAGTTTAAAACATGAATATGAAAAGGGAAGCATGGATCCTTCTTAGTCACTCTAAAATGAAGCTTTTGGGAGGTTTTTGAAATTTCCATGTTTGAAATCCAAAACCACTTCTCTTCACATGCTTGACTTCATAAGACAGAGTTTAGGGGTTAGGGGTATAGATACATGATTTGTCTGGTTTAATATGTCTAGACCTTGTTTATCAACTTTAATGCTTACTATATGACATAAGAAGACTATGTGATTTGGTTTTTCATTTTTCTCGTTTTTATTTTTCTGCCCATTTGAATCTTGGTCAAATCCTAGGTTTGACCAAGATATAGACAAGTTTAACACGTAAATGAGTTAACTTGGATTTCCTACCCTTGAATCCATAGGAAACTTTGTTCTAATGCACTATAATAATCAACCGAGTTTTTACACCAACAGGTCTGTCACTTACGTGTGGTGCCCATGCGTGAGGTCCCACACTTCTGGAGCACAAGTCACGTGCAATAGGTACGCAAACTCCCAGCCATTTTCTTTGTCAAGAGAAGACGCATCAGGATGCGTATTGGAAGTCCGTGGGTCCTTCTCGGATCCTTCGGTCGTCCCTCTCACAAAAAAACAAATCTCACACATTCTAGGCCACGCTACACTCGCGCGCTCGCTCGCTCGCTCGCACCTCCTGCTCACTGACAAACCCTGCACAAAAGTCAACATCATCACCCGAAAAAGGGGAGACACCATAATTCTCTCCCTTCTTCTCTCCTTCCGAGTGATCCCTCTTCCTCCGAAGTTTCACTCGACGGGCAAACACACATGTGCTGCCTAGTAATAATAAAAAGGTAGAAAAATCGACCTACGAATATATAATTAAATAGGTTAAACTAGGGTTTTACCCAGTACTACAGATCAAGGTTCAAAAAATCCAACTACGGGGTTCGAACAACACGATTCTAATCCAAGAATTTTTTCGACCTAGGTCACCCAAATGGCCTCAAACTATAGGGTTAGCATCTAGTGCAAGATGTGTGAAAATGTATGCACTATGTGTGCTATAACTTGTATGTCTTTCATATTTGAACCAAATTTGAATAAGTTTGAAATATTTGAAAAGGGGCTTTTGGCTTAAACGTTTGAAACCAAAAACCACTTCTCTTCATGCATGCTTGACTTCATAAGACAGAGTTTAGCTAGGGTTAGGGGATAGATGCATGATTTTCCTGGTTTGAATATGTCTAGACCTACTTTATCAACTTAATTGAATGCTTACTATATGACATAATAATACTATGTGCATTGTTTTTTATTTTTTTGATTTTTTTAAAATTGTATGTCCATTTGAATCTTGGTCAAATCCTAGGTTTGAACATGGTTTAAACAAGTTTAAATCATGAATATGAAAAATTAAGCATCTATATATCCTTCTTAGTCACTCCAAAATGTAGCTATTGGGAGGTTTTTTCGAAATTTCCATGTTTGAAACCAAAACCACTTCTCTTCATGCATGCTTGACTTCATAAGACAGAGTTTAGCTAGGGCGTTAGGGGGTAGATACATGATTTTCCTGGTTTGAATATGTCTAGACCTGGTTTATCAACTTAATTAATTGATTGTTTACTATATGACATAAGAAGACTATGTGCCTTGGTTTTAAATTTTTCTGTTTTTTTTGAATTTTACGCCCATATATTTGAATCTTGGACAAATCCTAGGTTTGACCAAGATTTAAACAAGTTTAAACATAAAAATAAAAAGGGAAGCATGTATCCTTCTTAGTCACTCTAAAATGAAGCTTTTTGGATGTTCTTGAAATTTCCATTTTTGAAACCAAAAACGACTTCTCTCTTCATGCTAGACTTCATAAGATCGACAGGGGGCAGATACATGATTTGTCTGGTTTGGATATGTCCAAACCTTGCTTGTTTATCAACTTGAATGCTTACTATATGACATAAGAATGCTTACCATATGTTTGAATTTTAAAAGCATATAGTCTTCTTATGTCATATAGTAAGCATTCAAAAGTTTTTCTTTGAGAGAGTAGCATGCATTCAAAAGTTGATAAATAAGATTTGTACATATTCAAACCAGACAAATCATGTATCTACCCATATGCATATATATATAACCCTATACTTTTGTCTTATGAAGACGTCAAGGATGAAGAGAAGTGGATTTGGGTTTCAAACATGGAAATTTCAAAAACCTCCCAAAACATGTATATATATCTACCCCTAAACCCTAATCTTTGTCTTATGAAGCCAAGCATATGAAGAGAAGTGATTTTGGGTTTCAAACATGGAAACTTCAAAAACCTCCCAAAAGCTTCATTTTAGAGAGACTAAGAATGATCCATATGCTTACCTTTTCATTGCCATGTTTTAAACTTGTTTTAACCTTGGTCAAACCTAGGATTTGACCAAGATTCAAATGGGAGTAAAAATTCAGAAAAATTCAAAAAAAAATGAAAAACCAAAGCACATATATATATAGCCTTGATCTTATGTCATATAGTAAGCATTCAAGTTGATAAACAAGGTCGATCTCTAGACATATTCAAAGC
This sequence comes from Lolium perenne, assembly GCF_019359855.2. NCBI lineage: Eukaryota > Viridiplantae > Streptophyta > Magnoliopsida > Poales > Poaceae > Lolium > Lolium perenne. The sequence continues at coordinate 55,278,260 of NC_067248.2, read as the reverse complement.
AGAAATATCATGTATATATCATATATATCTACCCCTAACCCTAGCTAAACTCTGTCTTATGAAGTCAAACATATGAAGAGAACTGGGGTTTTGGGTTTCAAACATAAAATTTTCAAGTACCTGCTTCATTTTAGAGTGAGTAAGGAAGGATTCATGCTTACCGTTTCATTTTCATGTTTTAAACTTGTTTAAACCTAGGATTTGACCAAGATTTAAATAGGCATAAAAAAATCGAAAGAAATCAAAAATTGAAAAACCAAAGCACATATATATAGCCTTCTTATATCATATAGTAAAAAATTCAAGTTGATAAACAAGGTCTAGACATATTCAAACAAGAAAAATCATGTATCTACACACCTAACCATAAACTCTGTCTTAAGTGGTTTTGAGTTTCAAACATGGAAATTTCACAAACCTCCCAAAAGCTTCATTTTACAAAGGATCGAGGAGGATCCATGCTTACCTTTTGGCTTAAACGTTTGAAACCAAAAACCACTTCTCTTCATGCATGCTTGACTTCATAACACAGAGTTTAGCTAGGGTTAGGGGGTAGATACATGATTTTCCTGGTTTGAATATGTATAGACCTTGTTTATCAACTTAATTGATTGCTTACTATATGACATAAGAAGACTACGTGCCTTGGTTTTCATTTTTTGTTTTTTTTGAATTTTATGCTCATATATTTGAATCTTGGTCAAATCTTAGGTTTGACTAAGATTGAAACAAGTTTAAAACATGAAAATGAAAAGTGAAGCATGTATCCTTCTTAGTCACTCTAAAATGAAGCTTTTGGGATGTTCTTGAAATTTCCATGTTTGAAACCCAAAACGACTTCTCTTCATATGCTAGACTTCATAAGATCAACAGGGGGTAGATACATGATTTTTCTGGTTTGGATATACCTAGACCTTGTTTAACTTGAATGCATACGATATGACATAAGAAGACTACGTGCTTTTGTTTTTCATTATTCTGTTTTTTTTTTGAATTTTGTGCCCACCCATTTGTATCTTGGTCAAATCCTAGGTCTGATAATGATTTAAACAAGATTAAAATATGAAAATGCAAAGGTAAGCATGGATCCTTCTTAGTCACTCTAAAATGAAGCTTTTGGGAGCAAAACCACTTCTCTTCATATGCTTGACTTCATAAGACGGAGTTTAGGGGTTAGGGGGTATAGATACATGATTTGTCTAGTTTGAATATGTCTAGACCTTGTTTATCAACTTAATTGGCTTACTATATGACATAAGAAAACTATTTGCTTTGGTTTTTCTTTTTTCTGACTTTTTTTCAATTTTGATGCCCATTTGAATCTTGTCAAATCCTAGGTTTGACCAAGATAATTTAAACAAGCTTAAAACATGAATATGAAAAGAGGAGCATGTATCCTTCTTAGTCACTCTAAAATGTAGTTTTTGGGAGTTTTTTGAAATTTCCATGTTTAAAACCCAAAACCACTTCTCTTCACATGCTTGACTTCATAAGACAGAGTTAATTAATTTAGGGGTTAATTAGGGGGTATAGATACATGATTTGTGTGGTTTGAATATGTATGGACCTTATTTATCAACAACTTTAATGCTTACTATATGACATAAGAAAACTATTTGCTTGGTTTTTCTTTTTTCAATTTTTTTTTTCAATTTTGATGCCCATTTGAATCTTGTCAAATCCTAGGTTTGACCAAGATAATTTAAACAAGTTTAAAACATGAATATGAAAAGGGAAGCATGGATCCTTCTTAGTCACTCTAAAATGAAGCTTTTGGGAGGTTTTTGAAATTTCCATGTTTGAAATCCAAAACCACTTCTCTTCACATGCTTGACTTCATAAGACAGAGTTTAGGGGTTAGGGGTATAGATACATGATTTGTCTGGTTTAATATGTCTAGACCTTGTTTATCAACTTTAATGCTTACTATATGACATAAGAAGACTATGTGATTTGGTTTTTCATTTTTCTGTTTTTATTTTTCTGCCCATTTGAATCTTGGTCAAATCCTAGGTTTGACCAAGATATAGACAAGTTTAACACGTAAATGAGTTAACTTGGATTTCCTACCCTTGAATCCATAGGAAACTTTGTTCTAATGCACTATAATAATCAACCGAGTTTTTACACCAACAGGTCTGTCACTTACGTGTGGTGCCCATGCGTGAGGTCCCACACTTCAGTGAGCACAAGTCACGTGCAATAGGTACGCAAACTCCCAGCCATTTTCTTTGTCAAGAGAAGACGCATCAGGATGCGTATTGGAAGTCTGTGGGTCCTTCTGGATCCTTCGGTCGTCCCTCTCACAAAAAAAAACAAATCTCTCTCATTCTCGGCCTCGCTCGACTCGCTCGCTCGCTCGCTCGCTCGCACCTCCTGCTCACTGACAAACCCTGCACAAAAGTCAACATCATCACCCGAAAAAGGGGAGACACCATAATTCTCTCCCTTCTTCTCTCCTTCCGAGTGATCCCTCTTCCTCCGAGTTTCACTCGACGGGCAAACACACATGTGCTGCCTAGTAATAATAAAAAGGTAGAAAAATCGACCTACGAATATATAATTAAATAGGTTAAACTAGGGTTTTACCCAGTACTACAGATCAAGGTTCAAAAAATCCAACTACGGGGTTCGAACAACACGATTCTAATCCAAGAATTTTTTCGACCTAGGTCACCCAAATGGCCTCAAACTATAGGGTTAGCATCTAGTGCAGTATGTGTGAAAATGTATGCACTATGTGTGCTATAACTTGTATGTCTTTCATATTTGAACCAAATTTGAATAAGTTTGAAATATTTGAAAAGGGGCTTTTGGCTTAAACGTTTGAAACCAAAAACCACTTCTCTTCATGCATGCTTGACTTCATAAGACAGAGTTTAGCTAGGGTTAGGGGATAGATGCATGATTTTCCTGGTTTGAATATGTCTAGACCTACTTTATCAACTTAATTGAATGCTTACTATATGACATAATAATACTATGTGCATTGTTTTTTATTTTTTTGATTTTTTTTAAAATTGTATGCCCATTTGAATCTTGGTCAAATCCTAGGTTTGAACATGGTTTAAACAAGTTTAAATCATGAATATGAAAAATTAAGCATCTATATATCCTTCTTAGTCACTCCAAAATGTAGCTCTTGGGAGGTTTTTTCGAAATTTCCATGTTTGAAACCAAAACCACTTCTCTTCATGCATGCTTGACTTCATAAGACAGAGTTTAGCTAGGGCGTTAGGGGTAGATACATGATTTTCCTGGTTTGAATATGTCTAGACCTGGTTTATCAACTTAATTAATTGATTGTTTACTATATGACATAAGAAGACTATGTGCCTTGGTTTTAAATTTTTCTGTTTTTTTGAATTTTACGCCCATATATTTGAATCTTGGACAAATCCTAGGTTTGACCAAGATTTAAACAAGTTTAAACATAAAAATAAAAAGGGAAGCATGTATCCTTCTTAGTCACTCTAAAATGAAGCTTTTTGGATGTTCTTGAAATTTCCATTTTTGAAACCAAAAACGACTTCTCTCTTCATGCTAGACTTCATAAGATCGATTGTGGGGCAGATACATGATTTGTCTGGTTTGGATATGTCCAAACCTTGCTTGTTTATCAACTTGAATGCTTACTATATGACATAAGAATGCTTACCATATGTTTGAATTTTAAAAGCATATAGTCTTCTTATGTCATATAGTAAGCATTCAAAAGTTTTTCTTTGAGAGAGTAGCATGCATTCAAAAGTTGATAAATAAGATTTGTACATATTCAAACCAGACAAATCATGTATCTACCCATATGCATATATATATAACCCTATACTTTTGTCTTATGAAGACGTCAAGGATGAAGAGAAGTGGATTTGGGTTTCAAACATGGAAATTTCAAAAACCTCCCAAAACATGTATATATATCTACCCCTAAACCCTAATCTTTGTCTTATGAAGCCAAGCATATGAAGAGAAGTGATTTTGGGTTTCAAACATGGAAACTTCAAAAACCTCCCAAAAGCTTCATTTTAGAGAGACTAAGAATGATCCATATGCTTACCTTTTCATTGCCATGTTTTAAACTTGTTTTAACCTTGGTCAAACCTAGGATTTGACCAAGATTCAAATGGGAGTAAAAATTCAGAAAAATTCAAAAAATGAAAAACCAAACGACATATATATATAGCCTTGATCTTATGTCATATAGTAAGCATTCAAGTTGATAAACAAGGTCGATCTCTAGACATATTCAAAGCAGAAATATCATGTATATATCATATATATCTACCCCTAACCCTAGCTAAACTCTGTCTTATGAAGTCAAACATATGAAGAGAACTGGGGTTTTGGGTTTCAAACATAAAATTTTCAAGTACCTTCATTTTAGAGTGAGTAAGGAAGGATTCATGCTTACCGTTTCATTTTCATGTTTTAAACTTGTTTAAACCTAGGATTTGACCAAGATTTAAATAGGCATAAAAAAATCGAAAGAAATCAAAAATTGAAAAACCAAAGCACATATATATAGCCTTCTTATATCATATAGTAAAAAATTCAAGTTGATAAACAAGGTCTAGACATATTCAAACAAGAAAAATCATGTATCTACACACCTAACCATAAACTCTGTCTTAAGTGGTTTTGAGTTTCAAACATGGAAATTTCACAAACCTCCCAAAAGCTTCATTTTACAAAGGATCGAGGAGGATCCATGCTTACCTTTTGGCTTAAACGTTTGAAACCAAAAACCACTTCTCTTCATGCATGCTTGACTTCATAACACAGAGTTTAGCTAGGGTTAGGGGGTAGATACATGATTTTCCTGGTTTGAATATGTATAGACCTTGTTTATCAACTTAATTGATTGCTTACTATATGACATAAGAAGACTACGTGCCTTGGTTTTCATTTTTTGTTTTTTTTGAATTTTATGCTCATATATTTGAATCTTGGTCAAATCTTAGGTTTGACTAAGATTGAAACAAGTTTAAAACATGAAAATGAAAAGTGAAGCATGTATCCTTCTTAGTCACTCTAAAATGAAGCTTTTGGGAGGTTTTTGAAATTTCCATGTTTGAAATCCAAAACCACTTCTCTTCACATGCTTGACTTCATAAGACAGAGTTTAGGGGTTAGGGGTATAGATACATGATTTGTCTGGTTTAATATGTCTAGACCTTGTTTATCAACTTTAATGCTTACTATATGACATAAGAAGACTATGTGATTTGGTTTTTCATTTTTCTGTTTTTATTTTTCTGCCCATTTGAATCTTGGTCAAATCCTAGGTTTGACCAAGATATAGACAAGTTTAACACGTAAATGAGTTAACTTGGATTTCCTACCCTTGAATCCATAGGAAACTTTGTTCTAATGCACTATAATAATCAACCGAGTTTTTACACCAACAGGTCTGTCACTTACGTGTGGTGCCCATGCGTGAGGTCCCACACTTCAGTGAGCACAAGTCACGTGCAATAGGTACGCAAACTCCCAGCCATTTTCTTTGTCAAGAGAAGACGCATCAGGATGCGTATTGGAAGTCTGTGGGTCCTTCTGGATCCTTCGGTCGTCCCTCTCACAAAAAAAAACAAATCTCTCTCATTCTCGGCCTCGCCGACTCGCTCGCTCGCTCGCCGCCGCTCGCACCTCCTGCTCACTGACAAACCCTGCACAAAAGTCAACATCATCACCCGAAAAAGGGGAGACACCATAATTCTCTCCCTTCTTCTCTCCTTCCGAGTGATCCCTCTTCCTCCGAGTTTCACTCGACGGGCAAACACACATGTGCTGCCTAGTAATAATAAAAAGGTAGAAAAATCGACCTACGAATATATAATTAAATAGGTTAAACTAGGGTTTTACCCAGTACTACAGATCAAGGTTCAAAAAATCCAACTACGGGGTTCGAACAACACGATTCTAATCCAAGAATTTTTTCGACCTAGGTCACCCAAATGGCCTCAAACTATAGGGTTAGCATCTAGTGCAGTATGTGTGAAAATGTATGCACTATGTGTGCTATAACTTGTATGTCTTTCATATTTGAACCAAATTTGAATAAGTTTGAAATATTTGAAAAGGGGCTTTTGGCTTAAACGTTTGAAACCAAAAACCACTTCTCTTCATGCATGCTTGACTTCATAAGACAGAGTTTAGCTAGGGTTAGGGGATAGATGCATGATTTTCCTGGTTTGAATATGTCTAGACCTACTTTATCAACTTAATTGAATGCTTACTATATGACATAATAATACTATATGTGCATTGTTTTTTATTTTTTTTGATTTTTTTAAAATTGTATGCCCATTTGAATCTTGGTCAAATCCTAGGTTTGAACATGGTTTAAACAAGTTTAAATCATGAATATGAAAAATTAAGCATCTATATATCCTTCTTAGTCACTCCAAAATGTAGCTCTTGGGAGGTTTTTTCGAAATTTCCATGTTTGAAACCAAAACCACTTCTCTTCATGCATGCTTGACTTCATAAGACAGAGTTTAGCTAGCTAGGGCGTTAGGGGGTAGATACATGATTTTCCTGGTTTGAATATGTCTAGACCTGGTTTATCAACTTAATTAATTGATTGTTTACTATATGACATAAGAAGACTATGTGCCTTGGTTTTAAATTTTTCTGTTTTTTTTGAATTTTACGCCCATATATTTGAATCTTGGACAAATCCTAGGTTTGACCAAGATTTAAACAAGTTTAAACATAAAAATAAAAAGGGAAGCATGTATCCTTCTTAGTCACTCTAAAATGAAGCTTTTTGGATGTTCTTGAAATTTCCATTTTTGAAACCAAAAACGACTTCTCTCTTCATGCTAGACTTCATAAGATCGACAGGGGGCAGATACATGATTTGTCTGGTTTGGATATGTCCAAACCTTGCTTGTTTATCAACTTGAATGCTTACTATATGACATAAGAATGCTTACCATATGTTTGAATTTTAAAAGCATATAGTCTTCTTATGTCATATAGTAAGCATTCAAAAGTTTTTCTTTGAGAGAGTAGCATGCATTCAAAAGTTGATAAATAAGATTTGTACATATTCAAACCAGACAAATCATGTATCTACCCATATGCATATATATATAACCCTATACTTTTGTCTTATGAAGACGTCAAGGATGAAGAGAAGTGGATTTGGGTTTCAAACATGGAAATTTCAAAAACCTCCCAAAACATGTATATATCTACCCCTAAACCCTAATCTTTGTCTTATGAAGCCAAGCATATGAAGAGAAGTGATTTTGGGTTTCAAACATGGAAACTTCAAAAACCTCCCAAAAGCTTCATTTTAGAGAGACTAAGAATGATCCATATGCTTACCTTTTCATTGCCATGTTTTAAACTTGTTTTAACCTTGGTCAAACCTAGGATTTGACCAAGATTCAAATGGGAGTAAAAATTCAGAAAAATTCAAAAAAAATGAAAAACCAAAGCACATATATATATAGCCTTGATCTTATGTCATATAGTAAGCATTCAAGTTGATAAACAAGGTCGATCTCTAGACATATTCAAAGCAGAAATATCATGTATATATCATATATATCTACCCCTAACCCTAGCTAAACTCTGTCTTATGAAGTCAAACATATGAAGAGAACTGGGGTTTTGGGTTTCAAACATAAAATTTTCAAGTACCTTCATTTTAGAGTGAGTAAGGAAGGATTCATGATGCTTACCGTTTCATTTTCATGTTTTAAACTTGTTTAAACCTAGGATTTGACCAAGATTTAAATAGGCATAAAAAATCGAAAGAAATCAAAAATTGAAAAACCAAAGCACATATATATAGCCTTCTTATATCATATAGTAAAAATTCAAGTTGATAAACAAGGTCTAGACATATTCAAACAAGAAAAATCATGTATCTACACACCTAACCATAAACTCTGTCTTAAGTGGTTTTGGGTTTCAAACATGGAAATTTCACAAACCTCCCAAAAGCTTCATTTTACAGTGACTATATAAGGAGGATCCATGCTTACCTTTTGGCTTAAACGTTTGAAACCAAAAACCACTTCTCTTCATGCATGCTTGACTTCATAATATAAGACAGAGTTTAGCTATAGGGTACGTTAGGGGGTGTAGATACATGATTTCCTGGTTTGAATATGTCTAGACCTTGTTTATCAACTTAATTGATTGCTTACTATATGACATAAGACGACTACGTGCCTTGGTTTTCATTTTTGGTTTTTTTTTGAATTTTATGCTCATATATTTGAATCTTGGTCAAATCCTAGGTTTGACCAAGATTTAAACAAGTTTAAAACATGAAAATGAAAAGGGAAGCATGTATCCTTCTTAGTCACTCTAAAATGAAGCTTTTGGGATGTTCTTGAAATTTCCATGTTTGAAACCCAAAACGACTTCTCTTCATGCTAGACTTCATAAGATCAACATGGGGTAGATACATGATTTGTCTGGTTTGGATATACCTAGACCTCGTTTAACTTGAATGCATGCATACGATATGACATAAAAAGACTACATGCTTTTGTTTTTCATTATTCTGATTTTTTTGAATTTTGTGCCCACCCATCTGTATCTTGGTCAAATCCTAGGCTTGATAATGATTTAACAAGATTAAAATATGAAAATGCAAAGGTAAGCATGGATCCTTCTTATTAGTCACTCTAAAATGAAGCTTTTGGGAGCAAAACCACTTCTCTTCATATGCTTGACTTCATAAGACGGAGTTTAGGGGTTAGGGGGTATAGATGCATGCATGATTTGTCTAGTTTGAATATGTCTAGACCTTGTTTATCAACTTAATTGGCTTACTATATGACATAAGAAAACTATTTGCTTTGGTTTTTCTTTTTCCTGATTTTTTTCAATTTTGATGCCCATTTGAATCTTGTCAAATCCTAGGTTTGACTGAGATAATTTAAACAAGCTTAAAACCTGAATATGAAAAGGGAAGCATGTATCCTTCTTTGTCACTCTAAAATGAAGTTTTTGGGAGGTTTTTCAAATTTCCATGTTTGAAACGACCCAAAACCACTTCTCTTCATATGCTTGACTTCATAAGACAGAGTTCAGGGGTTAGGGGGTATAGATACATGATTTGTCTAGTTTGAATATGTCTAGACCTTGTTTATCAACTTAATTAATTAATTGGCTTACTATATGACATAAGAAAACTATTTGCTTTGGTTTTTCTTTTTCCTGATTTTTTCGATGCCCATTTGAATCTTTGTCAAATCCTAGGTTTGACTGAGATAATTTAAACAAGCTTAAAACATGAATATGAAAAGGGAAGCATGCATCCTTCTTAGTCACTCTAAAATGTAGTTTTTGGGAGGTTTTTGAAATTTCCATGTTTGAAACCCAAAACCACATCTCTTCATGCTTGACTTAATTTATAAGACATAGTTTAGGGGTTAGGGGTAGATACATGATTTGTATGGTTTGATATTTCTAGTCCTTGTTTATCAACTTTAATGCTTACTATATGACATAAGATGACTATGTGATTTGGTTTTTCATTTTTCTGTTTTTTATTTTATTTTTCTGCCCATTTGAATCTTGGTCAAATCCTAGGTTTGACCAAGATTTAGACAAGTTTAACACGTGAAAACGAATAAGTAAGCCTGGATCCTTCTTAGTCACTCAAAAATGTACCAATCGATAGATGTGTTAACTTTGCTTCATGGAAATAATAATGTCACGTAAATGAGTTAACTTGGATTTCCTACCCTTGAATCCATAGGAAACTTTGTTCTAATGCAGTATAATAATCAATCGAGTATTTACACCAACATGTCTGTCACTTACGTGTGGTGCCCACGCGTGAGGTCCCACACTTCAGTGAGCACAAGTCACGTGCAATAGGTACGCAAACTCACAGCCATCTTCTTTGTCAAGAGAAGACGCATAAGGATGCGTATTGGAAGTCTGTGGGTCCTTCTGGATCCTTCTTAGTCACTCTAAAATGAAGCTTTTGGGAGGTTCTTGAAATTTCCATGTTTGAAACCCAAAACCACTTCTCTTCATGATTTACTTCATAAAACATAGTTTAATTAGAGTTTTAGGGGTAGATATATACATGATTTTTCTGGTTTGAATATATATGTCTCTAGACCTTTGTTTATCAACTTGAATGCTTAATACACATATGACATAAGAATGCTATGTGCTTTGGTATTTCATTCTTTTGATTTTTTTTCTGAATTTTTAGGGCCATTTGAATCTTGGTCAAATCCTTGGTTTGACCAAGATTTAAACAAGTTTAAAACATAAAAATGAAAAGGGAAGTCTGTATCCTTCTTAGTCACTCTAAAATGAAGCTTTTGGGAGGTTTTTAAAATTTCAATGTTTGAAACCCAAAACCACTTCTCTTCACATGCTTGACTTCATAAGACAGAGTTAATTAATTCAGGGGTTAATTACGGGGTATAGATACATGATTTGTGTGGTTTGAATATGTATGGACCTTATTTATCAACAACTTTAATGCTTACTATATGACATAAGAAAACTATTTGCTTTGGTTTTTCTTTTTCAATTTTTTTTCAATTTTGATGCCCATTTGAATCTTGTCAAATCCTAGGTTTGACCAAGATAATTTAAACAAGTTTAAAACATGAAAATGAAAAGGGAAGCATGGATCCTTCTTAGTCACTCTAAAATGAAGCTTTTGGGAGGTTTTTGAAATTTCCATGTTTGAAACCCAAAACCACTTCTCTTCACATGCTTGACTTCATAAGACAGAGTTTAGGGGTTAGGGGTATAGATACATGATTTGTCTGGTTTAATATGTCTAGACCTTGTTTATCAACTTTAATGCTTACTATATGACATAAGAAGACTATGTGATTTGGTTTTTCATTTTTCTGTTTTTATTTTTCTGCCCATTTGAATCTTGGTCAAATCCTAGGTTTGACCAAGATATAGACAAGTTTAACACGTAAATGAGTTAACTTGGATTTCCTACCCTTGAATCCATAGGAAACTTTGTTCTAATGCACTATAATAATCAACCGAGTTTTTACACCAACAGGTCTGTCACTTACGTGTGGTGCCCATGCGTGAGGTCCCACACTTCAGTGAGCACAAGTCACGTGCAATAGGTACGCAAACTCCCAGCCATTTTCTTTGTCAAGAGAAAGACGCATCAGGATGCGTATTGGAAGTCTGTGGGTCCTTCTGGATCCTTCGGTCGTCCCTCTAAAAAAAAAAAAAAAAAAATCTCTCTCATTCTCGGCCTCGCTCGACTCGCTGCTGCTTCAGCTCGCTCGCACCTCCTGCTCACTGACAAACCCTGCACAAAAGTCAACATCATCACCCGAAAAAGGGGAGACACCATAATTCTCTCCCTTCTTCTCTCCTTCCGAGTGATCCCTCTTCCTCCGAGTTTCACTCGACGGGCAAACACACATGTGCTGCATAGTAATAATAAAAAGGTAGTACTCGTAGAAAAATCGATATACGAATCTGTAATTAAATAGGTTAAACTAGGGTTTTGCCCAGTTCTACAGATCAAGGGTTAAAAAATATCCAACTACGGGGTTCGAACAACACGATTCTAATCCAAGAATTTTTTCGACCTAGGTCACTCAAATGGCCTCAAACTATAGGGTTAGCATCTAGTGCAGTATGTGTGAAAATGTATGCACTATGTGTGCTATAACTTGTATGTCTTTCATATTTGAACCAAATTTGAATAAGTTTGAAATATTTGAAAAGGGGCTTTGGCTTAAACGTTTGAAACCAAAAACCACTTCTCTTCATGCATGCTTGACTTCATAAGACAGAGTTTAGCTAGGGTTAGGGGATAGATGCATGATTTTCCTGGTTTGAATATGTCTAGACCTTGTTTATCAACTTAATTGAATGCTTACTATATATATGACATAAGAATACTATGTGCCTTGTTTTTTATTTTTTGATTTTTTTAAAATTTTATGCCCATTTTAATCTTGGTCAAATCCTAGGTTTGAACATGGTTTAAACAAGTTTAAATCATGAATATGAAAAATTAAGCATCTATATATATCCTTCTTACTCACTCCAAAATGTAGCTCTTGGGAGGGTTTTTCGAAATTTCCATGTTTGAAACCAAAACCACTTCTCTTCATGCATGCTTGACTTCATAAGATAGAGTTTAGGGTTAGGGGTAGATATATACATGATTTTCTGGTTTGAATATGTCTAGACCTTGTTTATCAACTTGAATGCTTACTATATATATATGACATAATAATGTTATGTCCTTTGGTTTTTCATTCTTTTGTTTTTTTTATGAATTTCCATGCCCATTTGAATCTTTTGGTCAAATCCTAGAGGTTTGACCAAGATTTAAACAAGTTTAAAACATGAAAATGAAAAGGGAAGCTTGTATATCCTTCTTAGTCACTCTAAAATGAAGTTTTTGGGAGGTTTTTGAAATTTCCATGTTTGAAACCCAAAACCACTTCTCTTCATGCTAGACTTCATAAGACAATTTAATTAGGGGTTAGGGGTAGATACATGATTTGTCTGGTTTGAATATGTCCAAACCTTGCTTGTTTATCAACTTGAATGCTTACTATATGACATAAGAATGCTTACCATATGTTTGAATTTTAAAAGCATATAGTCTTCTTATGTCATATAGTAAGCATTCAAAAGGTTTTCTTTGAGAGAGTAGCATGCATTCAGAAGTTGATAAATAAGATTTGGACATATTCAAACCAGACAAATCATGTATCTACACCCCTAACCCTAAACTCTGTCTTATGAAGTCAAGCATGAAGAGAAGTGCTTTTGGGTTTCAAACATGGAAATTTCACAAACCTCCCAAAAGCTTCATTTTACAGTGACTAAGAAGGATCCAGGCTTACCTTTTCATTTTCATGTTTTAAACTTGTTTAACTCTTGGTCAAACCTAGGATTTGACCAAGATTTAAATGGGCATAAAAAATCAGAAAAAACAGAAAAAAAATGAAAAACCAAATAACATAGCCTTCTTATGTCATATAGTAAGCATTCAAGTTGATAAACAAGGTCTAGACATTTTCAAACCAGAAAAAGCATGTATCTACCCCTAACCCTAAACTCTGTCTTACGAAGTCAAGCATGAAGAGAAGTGGTTTTGGGTTTCAAACATGGAAATTTCAAAAACCTCGCGAAAGCTTCATTTTAGAGTGACTAAGAAGGATCCATGCTTACCTATTCATTTTCATGTTTTGAACTTGTTTAAACCTTGATAAAACCCAGGATTTTACCTATTTAATCATAGATTCATAGGTCGATTTTTTACTTTTTTATTTTTACTATGCAGCACATGTGTGTTTGCCCGTCCAGTGAAACTCGGAGGAAGAGGGATCACACGGAAGGAGAAGAAGGGATAGCAGTCACGGGGCCCCTCTTATTATTTATGGTGTATATCTTTTTTCTGGTGATGTTGACTGTTGTGCAGCGTTTGTCAGTGCGCAGGAGGTGCGAGGCTGCGAGCGAGCGAGTCGAGCGAGGCCGAGAATGAGAGAGATGTTTTTTCTTTTTCTTTTCCGTGAGAGGGACAACAGAAGGATCCAGAGACGACTTCCACTACGCATCCTGGTGCGCGTCTTCTCTTGACAAAGAAGATGGATGGGAGTTTGCGTACCTACTAATCTACTATAGTACTACTACTACACAAGAACCATATACATGTCAAACTTTTCAATCATGACCCACATGCATTTTATGTATATATTCAGAACTTTTAATGCATGCATGAAAACTCAGCAAAATATGTGCATTTTGGGTTGTCGCACATAAATGTGCTTTTACTTGTCTGCCACCAATCCAATTTTCATGTTAGGGGGAAACACGACACACGATGGACATTTCCAATGTTTCACGAATTAATTATCTCAATTTGCATCCATATATATATGCGCCTGGTTACTGAAAGATCGAACCAAAGGTGAACTTGAAACGTTTTAATTTTCATGTTTTAAACTTGTTTAAATCTTGGTCAACCCTTGGATTTGACCAAGATTCATAAAAAATTCAAAAACATAGTCTTCTTATGTCATACAGTCAACATTCAACTTGATAAAACAAGATCTAAACATATTAAAAGAAGAATCATGTATCTACCCCTAACCCTAAACTCTGTCTTTTGAAGTCAAACATGAAGATACGTGGTTTTGGGTTTACAAAATGGAAATTTCAAAAACCTCCGAAAAGCTTAATTTTGGAGTGACTAAGAAGGATACATGCTTACTTTTTCATTTTCATGTTTTAAACTTGTTTAAAGCTTGGTCAAACCTAGCTAGCTTGGATTTGACCAAGACTCAAGTGCGCATAAAAAATTCGAAAAAACCCCCAAAAATGAAAAACCATAACACATAGTCTTCTTGCGTCACATATATTGTAAGCATTCAAGTGTTGATAAACAATATCTAGACATATCAAACAAGAAAAATCATGTATCTATACCCCTAACCCTAAATTTGTCTTATGAAGTCAAGCATGAAGAGAAGTGGTTTGGGTTTTCAAACATGGAAATTTCGAAAACCGCCCAAAAGCTTCATTTCGGACTGACTAAGAAGGATCCATGCTTACCTTTTCATTTTCATGTTTTAAACTTGTTTAAATTCTTGTTCAAACCTAGGATTTGGCCAAGATTCAAATGGGCATAAAAACAATCGAAAAAATCAAAAATGAAAAACCAAAGCACATAGTCTTCTTATGTCACATAGTAAGCCATTCAACTTGATAACAAGGTCTAGACCTATTCAAACCAGAAAAATCATGTATCTACCCCTAACCCTAAACTCATTTGTCCGATGAAGTCAAGCATGAAGAGAAGTGGTTTTGGGTTTCAAACATAGACATTTCAAAAGCCTCCCAAAAGCTTCATTTTGGAGTGATTGAGAAGGATCCATGCTTAATTTTTCATTTTAATGTTTTAAACTTGTTTAAATCTTGGTTAAACCTATGATTTGACCAAAATTTGATTTGGCATGAAAATTCAAAACAAATCAAATAAATAAAAAACCAATGCACATAGTACATCTTCTTATGTCATATACTAAGCATTCAAGTTGATAAGCCAGGTCTAGACATATTCAAACTAGAAAAATCATGTATCTACCCCTAACCCTAAACTCGATTTGTCTTATGAAGTCAATCATGAAGAGGTGTTTTGGGTTTCAGACATGGAAATTTCAAAAACCTTCCAAAAGCTTCATTTTGAAGTTACTAATTAAGAAGGATCACTACAAGAAAAGTTTGGCAAATTTTCTTGTAGTGGATCCAGGCTTAATTTTTCATCTTCATGTTTTAAATTTTGGTCAAACCTAGGATTTGTCCAAGATACAAATGGGCATAAAAATTCAGGGTAGCATCATACCCCCTCCTTCCCGCGTAGAAAAGTGTTAGGCGAGTAGTAGAATGGCATGACCAACAAGTTTCAAGTAAAATTTTGAATATGACCAAAATATACCAATTGATAGATGTGTGTGACCCAAGATTGAGCCATGGTACATTTTGCCAACAAAGTAGCAATTGAGTTGGCTTTCTACCTTAGTAGGCGTGCATTGGAAGGATGCATTATGCCGGCAAAGTTTTCAAACGTTCAAACTTTTCCGGTTTCTCATACAAGATTTTGGCTCCTTGTTAAGCATTTTTGTGATCATATAAGGTTATCCAAAACTTCGCCTTTCCCGTATTTGCCCGAGCACTCGACACCCCTCGTCCCATGGCGACTCCTCCAGCCATAGCCCCGTGCACCCAGGCTCCACGACTCAGCCTCGGAGGGTGTGCGCTAAAAGCTCGCAAATGTCTCGTGTGCCATTGGTGTGCGATGAAGCAGTGCGGCTCCGTGTCTTGCTGTGGCTAGACTCCTGGCGCCCTTTGATCTAGGAGAGGGAGAGGAGGGAGGGGGTCCCATGAAGCGGCGGTGGCCCAGTATCGGCGGCACTGTGCAGCAGCGGCAAAGTGGGCTGGTCGGAGCATAGGCATGCGCCGGGGCGAACCTCGCCGGTGAGGATGCTTCCATTGTGAAGAAGCACTTGCCATCCAGGGCTTCGGGTTCGCCAACAAACTCAGCGCCTCGGTCCATGGCGTTGCCGTCGTGGGGACGTCGGGGGCGGCGGCGACGTGCTGCAGCCCCAGCCTTTAGTGGGGACCAAAGTGCGACCGACCACATCACGGCGTCGGCAGCATTGGGGATGCCGATGGGCATCCACTGCCACACACAGATTTGGGAGGTTCGGCCGGGCCGAGTTCCAAACTTCCATCATCGGAGCCGAGGGCTTGGTACTTCAAATTCCGAATCGTGCAATCCTTCGACCCCAATCAGCTTCTCGCCCGTGGTCCAAATCCGAGATATCTTGGCGGCAGCTATGCTGGTTAAGCTTAGCCGGACAGCGGCAATCGACGATCTGCAAAACCTAGATGCCTTCCGAGGATTTGCAGCAGCCGTCAATGCACTCGTGGAGGCATCGCATGCTGGTAGCAGCGGCGAATGCGGGTATGTTGTTTTACTCCCTTTGTATGCTTTTGTCATAAAAATCAATTTGCTAATTCTCATTCGATTGAAAATCAGACCCATTCACCATCAACTCTCAAACAGTGGACACTAGTAATATGTAGAACTAGAAATTACACAAGATTTACATCCGCTAGTACTATTACTTCGACGCTACATGTTGTTTACACGAGGAAATTGCACAAACTACCGCTTATTGCTGCCTTCTTGCTTAAAACACTTTTTAAAACTGTAATTTTTTTCCGCACAAACCACCAACTATCGTTTTCTGTTGCAGGGAATTTCAAATTTAGGATTGAGCTGTTTAAGAGCAAATCAGATGATCGGGGACCACCAACTACTATAGTTTTAATTGCAAATAGAATAGATTTTGCAAAATTATGAAACGCACATAACGTTTGAATTACTACAATTTTTTTGAAGGTTTGATATTTTCATCATTTTTGTGTGAATCTTACACCAAGTAACACAACTTTCAGACGGAATACAAAATATTTTCAAACTTCCTAGATTTGATAGCTCAAATATTTTTAATTACTAGTTTTTCAAGATTTTAAAAAGTCGAAACACTATATTTTGGCTGAATGTTAGAAAATATATTTCATGATTATCCCATATTAGTTAAGAAGTACATAAACTAGTAGTAGTAATAAAGAACAGAGGGAGTTTATGGAGATACATCCATTAAGGGCATGTTAGTGTGTGTTGGTGTATTACTTATGCCTTCTTTGGTTAATACACTTCTCAAGTGATCCCCGCAAACCCTCTATTCTTGCCTAGAATACAAAAACTCCCCATCAAAGTATTAGTGCATTTTTTGGATGAGTATTCGAGAGGATTGGGTGAACACCAAGGATTTGCATAGGGAATTGGTACAATTGAATCCTTGGCTGTTTGATTTGTAGGATTGTTTCCGATAGGAATTTTTCCTAAGGATTTCTTTGCACAGATTCCATAGAAAATTAAACATCTACTCATACCTCTTTTTAAGAATGCTTTACTTTTCCTATGGTGGAATCAAACAAAGTTTGGATTCTATGAATTCCTATAGGATTGGAGTGGACATGACATTGCAATCCTACATTTCCCTATTCCTACATCTTTCGGTAGGCATTTGCCTAGAATAAATAACCATGTGTATTACGGAGTTGCAGTAAAATATAGGTTTATTTCTCTAAAGCATCTTGCACTGTACTAGTACATGGCTTAAGAGACAATATTTTTACCATTTTTTGCGAGAAGACAATATTATTACCATAGTTACTAAGTACATTTTATTGGATGATGAAGTGATAGCCCTCATCAATGCATTGTGAATTATTAGGGCATGGGTCACACGTGATTTACGAGTACACCGCACGATCGAGAGCCGCCGTCCCTCTTTGCTTTTTACCGATGCGGCGGAGCTCCTCCCCACACCCACGAATAACTGAAAGCCACAACTGCTGGGGAAAAGTCTTGCGCCGAGAAAATCTACAACCGTGGTTGAGTACATGTGTTTCTTAAGATACGAGTGCTCCAATGCATTTTTTCTTTCCTTTTACTAATTTACCTTGAAAATCCTGCACGTCCACTTATTTGTGGACGGAGGGAGTATCACGCCAAGAGGAAGTAGGACAATACTTTTGCCAGCTGTTGGCTCTTCTATTGTTCTTGCTCTAAAGAAACCCCGATTGTGAAAGGCCAAGGCGTACTTCTTTTGGTCACGCAAAATTCAAAATACTGCCATGGACATTGAATTGACATGACAACACATAGCTTGGGATGTCCAAATTTGCACGTTAGACCAGTGACTTGTTCTTCACCTTTTCAGAGGGAACAGTGACTTTTTATTATGGGTCTATACACTTTCCAAGAAACAGGAGGAGATGCTGTAGAGTGTAGAGGAGCGAAGTCAAGCGCCCCGCCCCCACCTGCCCTATTTCTGTTCACCTCCATCGTCTACCTCCGCCCCCGCCCGCACCAATCGACCACCTTCCATAGCACACGCCAGTGCCGCCGCCATGCAGCTTTAGAATCAATTCCACCGCCCACTTTGAGAGCCTCCGTTCTTCATCTTCCCCGCCACCTGCCGCCATCGAACCCAAATTAAACTCCAATCAGTTGAACCCAAACCTCATAGACCCACCCCCTGCCCTGCGATGGCGGCATCGAACAAGGAAAATGATGACTCTGAACTGTTTCAGAAGGTCTTTTCCGAAGGTCCCCTTGAAGAACTCGTAACAAGATGCGACGTCATCACCGCCGCGAGCCTCGTCGGTTCGTCCAAACTATTTTTCGACTCTGCAAATGATAGTGCAACTCTATCTTTTTCTCTCCCGTTTGGCCTCCCATGTGTTCTTCATTCTCACCCGACGAAGGTAGCACGGGATTGCAAGCTGACGCCGCTGGACAGGTTCTCCTCCGACGCTGTGATGCCAGACGGTACGGGTAAGCAGTGGGTAGGTGCCAATGGAGATTGGGTTGCCATGGTTGACACTGGCTTTCCTGCTTGCAAATGGAAACTTGTCAACGTCTACACTCGCCGTGAAATTCCTCTCCCTGTGCCGTTTGAAACCACCCACATTCCAAATATATACCACCACAACCTTCGTGCTATTATATTTCACAAGATATATATTTGCCAAGTTCCCACAGCTGCTGGGGGGTACAAAAATTTCTCTCTTGTTGCTGTTTTTGACATCAGAGTTGCCCTCCTTTGCGGCGAAGATTCTGGATGGACAGTTCTTACAGAGCCCAAGTCCCACATCTTTTACAATTACAGCGATGCAATTCTCCACAATGGGCTTGTGTTTGCCACAACTCATACTGGCACTGTTCACGCATGGAATCCTCAGCAAGCTGGTAATTTTCCTCCGGACGTAAGTAGTGTATGATGAGCTTCATTATTCATGGCTGTAAAGATAATTTTAATGCACAAACTTATTAATTTTCGAACCTGACTGATCTGACTTGGAGGCTTGGGGCATATTTGCTTCGGATGAAATTTCATTGGTATTTAGACTTTTTATTCGAGATGATTACCATAGAAAAATTTGAGGATTGTATAATTAGGAGTTTTATTCTCAGATTGAATTATGTTGGATTTTGACCTCTACTTGAACTTCTTGAAATGAATCCTTTGGTTTCCCATGTGATGTACTGAAATACACCAATATGCTGTATTATTGAATGGAAATGCCATTATATCATCCCATCTGAATCCTAATGCGTTTTCCCAATTCTTACGTTTTCAGATTTGTGCAAACCAAACATACCCTTCTTAACAGTAATTTCGTTTTCAAGCAGGTCCTCCGCTGATCGTAGAGCCACCGCCCATTGTGTTTGAATGGCGGTGTGCACTTGATGATGCTCTTGGCCATGATCACGAGGTCGATTATGGCATGTGGTGGTTAGCAAGATCTATAGATGGTTCTAGACTTCTTGATCCATACACCGGGCATTGCTGATGAAAGGGAATATTCCCGTAAAGTTTGCCATATCGCTTTCCGATCGTCGTGTTCATCATGGTCGCACCGTTGGCAACTATGCTTCCGGGTTTGGTTGCCTCGGTGTTCACGAAGGACACTAGTAAGTTAAATGAAGGTATTCCATGGGAAAAGATTGATGACCTTGGAGAATATTCTCTTTTCCTTGGAGTGAACTATCCGATTATGCTGCCATTAGGCGGTGCAGATGTTGTCCCAGGATGTCTGACGAGAAGAAATTGTGTGTACACCTTGCCGAATGAAGCATGGCTTCGCAATTCGCAGCTGCCTGAAATATGCCGATTCAGTCTGAATCGTGAAGATTGCGCCGTTGGTTTCCAAACCAACGCCTTGGAGAAAACATGCAAAACAAAAAAAGATAGGTACCTGGTAAAGACACCGCTTTGGTTCATCCCAAACTTCGCCAACGCCCGGATTGGAACAAGTGTGATGTTTAATTCTGAAACAGGGCCTGCAGCCATTGTAGCTACTGATAGTATGTAATTTCATAGCTAATGAACGAGGCAATTGTGGTCTACTAGTTACAACTGTTTTGTAAAGAGGTGGTCTATAAGTATACCCCTCTCTTCATTGATGCATTTGTGGTCTACTTGATGGTACTCTTAAATATATGGGTGTGGCTCCTCAACACATAATGTGGGAGTATTATTGTGTTAAAGTTGAAGGCTTGATCAACTATAGGTTCACTTCTCTAGTTACATTACTAGGTACTCCGGTTGGCTATGTTGTGATGAAATTGTGTTCTGTTGTTCGGTGAAGACAAAAGTAGAACTATGGTATGCTTATGTTTAAGAGCAAGCGAGGGTTTAGCTTGAGATGTTAAAATTCAGATTTGAACTATTTTTTGATATGGAAATTTGAAATATATATGGTAAAATGTATATGATTATGTGTAACAACAAGCGACGAAAGGGCTGATGCTCCTATTCCTTGTCGGCGGGAGGACTATGTGTGCGGCGACTTGAGCCAAATTAGAAGGCCATAGCTATGTTGATTGGTCCTTGAAGTTGGAGGGGCTAGGATTTCGGATGAGCGGAGTGGGGGAAGTTGTTGCTCATGGAACATAAGTCCTTAAAATAGTAATGTTAGTATATAGGAGTACAAGGTATATACTTGTACTATTTTAGTACTATAATAAGTATATCGGGTTCATCAAAAAGAATTATCTCGGGTTCACAACCACGTGGGGTCAAGGTGAGGGAAAGTTGGTCAATACCTCTTACCGCTATATCCCCGCCCCAAGTTCTATTGCGCAAGTGCTGTTATTTTTTTTAAGGGAAATAGTGGTTCCTCTCTCCCGGAAACATGCCCCGCATCTCCACCTCCTAGTATCGTAGTACTACTACTGCATCTTCTCCAAAAAAAACCCTCTTCTGTCTCTTTCTCCCGTTCACCCCTCTCTCCCTTGCATTGGATTACCGACTCCAATGAAGCGAAGCGTAAGATTGAGGAGATTCCTGATTGCTACCACCAGTCCATGGGGTGGGGCAACCTCCACTACCCACCGGTGGAGAACATAGCCGAGCGGGCGGATATCCTCAGCACTGGTCGCCTCGCTCGAGGCATGATCGGCATGCGGCATGCCATCCGCGGAGCGCATAAGGTTCCGTTCGGTTTACCGAGCCTGCTCCACTGCGACCCCGAGACATGGCCAGACGACCGCGACAATACTGTAAGAGTATTTATTTATTTACTCATCTCGTTTCAGCTTGTGTTTTTTCAATCAACTTTTCTTATTGCCAAACATCATGCATGAATTTAGACTCAACATAATCACCTGATTTGGGAGTACTGTAAGGTTTGCTGCCTTCACTATGCACATGTACTCTTCGGAATTGCTTTATTTATCCATTACATATGTGCTTCAGTTCTGCACAATCCGCTCTTCATTCTGTCGAATACCTTGCATGCATAGACAATTTTGAAACAAATCCTATTTGCAGGGCATTCACGCGTTGTTGATGCCATTAGACAAGCCGACAGTTCCAGCATTTATCCATACCAAGGAGGAACTGGATGGACATGGACCCATGCACTGGGTGGGTTGTAACGGCGACTGGGTGGCATTTGTCCAGCAGGACGGGCACTTGACGATCCGCAACATATACATATCAGATACTATTATACCTCTTCCATCTCTGCAAGATGCAGGAATTTCTTTGGGCCCTACTAGTGAATGGTGGCATGGCAGCCCACCATTCCTGTTCAAATACAAAATAGATAAAAGTTTGGAACTGCTCAAAGTACGGATCGTCAAGAGGCCGTACAAAGATGATCTAGCAGGGCCATGGCATTACGAGGTAATCGTTGTATTTGACGAATTGATTGCTATCCTACAAGCGCCCCTAGAAAAGGAGTGGAATATCCTGAGAAACCCTGAATTCTTTGATAGAAACAGCTATGTCGATGCCATGGGCATTCCTGGATATGGTACAAGTTCACACCTACATCGTGTATACGCAGTTACATATCCGTATGGAGATGTTCTGGTTTGGGAACCATATACCTGTGGTGAGTCTTTGTTTTATGTCTTAACTAGTAAATGGCATGCTGCACATGTTGGACCAATTACGATTCGCAATACTGATGTATAAAAGTTGCGTTCTAAATGTTGTTCAAACTTTCAATACAACTAATAATTTGGTTATACCATCAAAATAAGTGTGAGCATACAGTTTATAAATATGAACAAAAATTTGGAACCTTTCTTAATCACTATCAAGTGGGACGTGTGATATCGGTGTGAGACTGCTCTGATTTTTCTTCATAATGGAAACATGACGGTTCTAGAAACACGTGGACACTGGTGTGGTATTTTTTCACGCGAATACCTCTAATCCCAACCGTTAGATTTTGGACACCAACAGTTGGAATTGCTGCGACATGTCTTGTTAAAAACTGGTGCCTTATAGTAGTAGAAAATAGAAGATAGAAGAGAAGAGATAATTTTCAGTGTAGTTCCTACTTGCTGCATTGTGGTTGATCTTTGTGCATTGCAGGGACACATGCAGCCCCGCGTCTCATTGACGCCCCTGTCATTGAAGATGAAGAAGCAGAAGTGGCTGCAATTTTCGCTCAAATCGAGGGAGATGCTGTCATGGAAGATGATGAAGCAAATGTGGCTCAAGGCGATGGAGGTGCCGATGAAGATAATGATGCTGATGAAGAAGAATTAGAAGAAGAAGAATTAGAAGAAGACGAATTTGATGATGAAGAATTAGATGATGAAGAATTAGATGATGATGGTGATAATCATAATTATGAAGATGAAGATGTATTTCTTGGATTTTCTGACCAGCGCACTTGGTTCCTGGCACCAATGAGAGCAGAGTCCATTATCGGTGAATCTGATCTCGCGTGGATTCCCGTTACAGGTTATCGGCCCCTCCTCGGTCCACCACAATGACATATGGGTAACAAGCTGAGGTCTTATCCTTTGGTACGGTGCTACGTTTTCTTGAGATCTGCCCATACCTTGGACCCAGTAGAAGAGGCAAGGTGGGAAAGATTGAACAATTTGAAGGGGCGTTCTTTATTTCTTGGACTCAATCACCCAATTTTCATGCTACCCCGCCGCCGACGCAGAGGCTGCAGAACCAGATTTCCAATTGTTCAAACCTGACTGTGTCTTTGCTACCCACAATCGCGCCCGTGATACATGGATACGTCCAAGGCCAAATTGGTGCAGAATGCACGTCAATGGAGGTCCTGCCATAGGCTCAAGATTGCAGTACAAAAAAGAGAAGACTGAACATAGAGCCGAAGCACCCATGTGGTTCGTCCCAACACTTCCACCTGTTTTTCCTTGAGAAATAAGAGACAGATGGTGACCTTATTTTATAGAGAAAACATAGTGTTCGTGAACTTAACCTCATGAACATTCGCTGTTCGGTTTTTGCTGAAATCAAAATTTTGCAGAGATGAAGATCTTTGTTTGAATCCCGTGCTGAACATATTTTTCACAAATTAGCTACCCGTATTGTGATGAATACATGCTGGTTTGTTGTTTGGTGCAGTAGCAGACATGAAGATCTTTGTCCTGAATACCACAATGGACATCTTTTTTTTCTTCAAAAATTAGCTAAGCTCACGCTATTAGGCGCAAATGCCTATTAAGAGATTTGGTGCTCTTGGGCACCATTGCTCCTGCTATTTTAGAAAAAAATAAAAAAAAATTTATTTGTTCAAAAAATTAGAAAACAAATCATGGAGTAGCTAATGAATTGTCCCATAAACGTGCAAAATTTCAGTTTCAAATAAAAAAAATTCTGGGCTACACAAAAGTAACAAACGTGTGGATCTGGGTATGCATATTTCAAATCTCCAAATTTCAACAGATTGTCTTTTTTGTGTAGTCTACAATATAAAGAATATCATATTAAAATTTTACACGCTTGTAGGTTACTTTATTTATTATGTCTACATTCATTTTCAGATTTTTTTGAAACAAATATGTATGCTATTTGATTTTTTTTTAAACAGCAGAGCACTGGTGCCCATTAGCCAAAGACACTTTTCGCAAATGCCTACAATAAAGGAACGGATGGTGACCTTATTTTATAGAGAAACCATAGTGTTTGTGAAGTTAAAGTCATGAACACACGCTGTTCGGTTTTTGGTGAAATCAAAATTTAGCAGAGATGAAGATCTTTGTTTGAATCCCGTGATGAACACATTTTTCCTAAATTAGCTACCAGTATTGTGATGAATACATGCCGGTCTGTTTTTCGGTGGAGTAGCAGACATGCAGGGGATCGAAAGAAACGGCAAAGTAGCCAGAAATCAGGGGTCAAATATAAATTCGAGAAAGGAAACGTTTATTCAACAGTCAGGCTGACATGTGGGACGTATCTTGCAGCCGCAGCCCCAACATTTATCATTCAGAGAGGATGACATGTGGGACCCACGAACCAGTATCGTTCTCGGCGTTTCTCAAAGGGGGCAGGAGATCGAAAGAAAAAGGCAAGTAGCTCGAAATCAGGTGTCTTAAAAATCCAAGAAAGGAAAGGTTTATCGCACAAAGAGGCTGACATATTGTACCCAGTTTGCAGCAGCGTCATCAACGTTTCAAAGGCGGTGGAGTTCGAAAGAAAAAGGCAAATAGCCAGAAATTAGGGGTCAAAAATAAATCCAGCAAAGGAAACTTTTATCGTACAAAGAGGCTGACATGTGGGACCCAGCCAGCAGCGTCCTCAACGTTTCTAAGGTGGCAGGCAATGGAAAAAAGGCAAATAGCCAGAAATTAGGGGTCAAAAATAAATGCAACAATAGAAACTCTTATTGTTCATAGAGGCTGACATGTTGGACCCATGAGCCAGCAGGGCCCTCAACGTTTCAAAGGCGTCACGGGATCAAAAGAAAAGAACCAAGTAGTCATTAATTAGGTGTCAAAAATAAATCCAAGAAAGTAAATGTTTTACTTTTCATAGAGGCTGTCATATGGGACCCATGAGCCAGCAGCGTCCTCAACGTTTCTAAGGCGGCTGGGGATCGAAAAAAAAGCGAAGTAGCCATTAATTAGGGGTCAACTATAAATCCAAGAAAAGAAATGTTTATTGTTCTTAGAGGCTGACATGTGGGAGCTATGCGCCAGCAGCGTCCTCATCGTTTCAAAGGCGGTCGGGGATCCAAAGAAAAAGGCAAATAGCCAGAAATCAGGGGTAAAAAAAATCCAAGAAAAGAAATATTATTGTTCATAGAGGCTGGCATGTGGGACCCATGAGCCAGCAGCGTCCACAATTTCAAAGGCGGCACAGGATCGAAAGAAAAAGGCAAGTGACCAAAAATCAGGGGGTAAAAAATCCAAGAAAAAACTTTATTGTACATAGAGGATGACATGCGGGTCCCATGAGCCAACAACTTACTCGTCGTTTCAGAGGGCCGAGGCGGCATGAGATCGAAAGAAAAAGGAAAGTGACCAAATATCAGGAGCAAAAAATAATCCATGAAAAGAAACTTTCATTGTACATAGAGGATAACATAGGGTCCCATGTTGTAGCAGCGGTCTGAACGTTTCAAGGACGGCATGAGATCGAAAGAAAAAGGCAAGTGACCAAATATCAGGAGCCAAAAATAATCCAAGAAAAGAAACTTTTATTGTACCTTTGAGAGTCGGCATGAGATTGAAAGAAAAAGGCAAGTGACCAAATATCAGGAGCCAAAAACCTAGAAAAGAAACTTTTATTGTACATAGAGTATGACATGCGGGTCCCATGACGCTGCAGCATCCTCAACGTTTCCAAGGCGGCAGGGGATCAAATGAAAAGGAAATAGCCAAAAAGCAGAGGGTGAAAAAAATCGAAGAAAAGAAACTTTTATTGTTCGTAGTGGATGACATGTGGGACCCATGAGGCAGCAGCATCCTCAACGTTTCCAAGCAGCAGGGGATCGAAAGAAAAAGGAAATAGCCAAAAATCAGAGCGTGAAAAATAATCCAAGAAAAGAAACTTTTATTTTACATAGAGGATGACATGTGGGTCCCATTTTGCAGCAGCGGTCTCAATGTTTCATATGCGGCTTGAGATCAAAAGAAAACGAAAGTAGCCCGAAATTAGGGGGAATAAAACTCCAAGAAAAGAAAGTTTTTTGTACATAGAGGATGACATACGGGTCCCAAGGCGGCAGGGGAACAAAAGAAAAAGGAAATAGCCAAAAATCAGAGGGGTGAAAAAAAATCCAAGAAAAAAGAAAATTTTAGAGTTCATAGTTCATAGAGGATGACATGCGGGTCCCATGAGGCAGCAGCGTCCACAACGTTTCCAAGGCGGCACACAGGAACAAAAGAAAAAGGATGTACCCCTGCTGGGCCTTTTGATCAAAAAATAATCCAAGATAAGGAAGATATAAATTGGGGCTGCTCGCCATCCGGGCCTTCTAACCTCGCCGGACGTCTTTTGACTCGTACAATTTCAGCCCACTCCAAAACAAGAAAGTCCTATGCTTCGCAAAAACAAAACAAAAACAAGGAGATTCATATTAGTTCGTTTATGTAAAAATAAAGATTTAATTTATCCGTTTGCAATAGCTCGTGAGCGAAATACACTTTTTATTGTCTCAGAAATAATCAAGATATCACATGTTTCTTGTACGGGAGGCTGACATCGGGACCCATGAGCCAAAGAGCGTCGTCAAAGTTTTAAAGGCGTCAGTGGATCGAAAGAAAAAATAAATCAAAAATCAGTGGGTAAAAAAATCGAAGAAAAGAAACATTTATCGTTCTGAGAGGATGACATGCGGGACCCATGTGGCAGCAGCATCCTCAACGTTTCAAAGGCAGCACGGGATCCAAAAAAAAAGCAAAATAGCCAGAAATAAGGGGTCAAAATAACTCCAAGAAAAGAAAGGTTTATCGTCCATAGAGTCTGACATGTGGGACCCATTAGCGAGCAGATTCTTCAACGTTCAAAGGCGGCAGGGGATCAAAAGAAAAAGGAAGTAGCCAGAAATTAGGGGTAAAAAATAACTCCAACAATGGAAACTTTTATTGTTCATAGAGGATGACATGCGGGACCCATGAGCCAGCAGCTTCCTCAACGTTTCAAAGGCGGCATGGGATCGAAAGAAAAAGGCAAGTGACCAAATATCAGGAGCCAAAAATAATCCAAGAAAAGAAACTTTATTGTACATAGAGGATGACATGCGGGTCCCATTTAGCAGCAGCGGTATCACCGTTTGAGATGCGGCAGGAGGTCTCGAAAGAAAAAAGGCAAGTGACCAAATATCAGGAGCCAAAAAAAATCCAAGAAAAGAAAGTTTTATAGTACATAGAGGATGACATGCGGGTCCCATTTAGCATCAGCGGTATCACCGTTTGGGAGGCGGCAGGGGATCGAAAGAAAAAGGCAAGTGACCAAATATGAGGTGCCAAAAATAATCAAAGAAAAGAAAGTTTTCAACGTTTCAAAGGCGGCAGGGGATCAAAAGAAAAAGGAAGTAGCCAGAAATTAGGGGGCAAAAATAACTCCAAGAAAGGAAACTTTTATTGTTCGTAGAGGATGACATGGGGGACCCATGAGCCAGCAGCTTACTCAACGTTTCAAAGGTGGCATGAGATCGAAAGAAAAAAACGCAAGTGACCAAATATGAGGTGCCAAAAATAATCAAAGATTTATTGTACATAGAGGATGACATGCGGGTCCCATTTTGCAGCAGCGGTCTCAATGTTTGAAATGCGGCTTGAGATCAAAAGAAAAAGAAAGTAGCTAGAAAGTAGGGGGTCAAAAAAAAATCCAAGAAAAGAAAGTTGATGGACATAGAGGTTGACATGCGGGTCCCATGTGCCAGCAGCTTACTCAACGTTTCAAAGGGGCCAGGGGATCAAAAGTAAAAGGCAAGTGACGAAATATCAGGAGCCAAAAATCAGAGGGTGAAAAAAAATCCAAGAAAACAAACTTTTATAGCACATAGAGGATGACATGCGGGTCCCATGAGCCAGCAGGTTCCTCAACGTTTCAAACGTGGCATGAGATCGAAAGAAAAAGGCAAGTGACGAAATATCAGGAGCCAAAAATAATTCAAGAAAAGAAACTTGATTGTACATAGAGGATGACATGCGGGTCCCATGTGTAAGCAGCTTACTCAACGTTTCCAAGGCGGCAGGGCATCAAAAGAAAAAGGAAATAGACAAAAATCAGAGAGTGAAAAAAAACCATAGAAAATAAACTTTTATAGCACATAGAGGATGACATGCGGGTCCCACGAGCCAGCAGGTTCCTCAAAGTTTCAAACGTGGCATGAGATCGAAAGAAAAAAAGGCAAGTGACCAAATATCAGGAGCCAAAAATAATCCAAGAAAAGAAAGTTTATTGTACGTAGAGGATGACATGCGGGTCCCATTTTGCAGCAGCGGTATCACCGTTTGAGAGGCTGCACGGGATCGAAAGAAAAAGGCAAGTGACCAAATATCAGGAGCCAAAAATAATCCAAGAAAAGAAATTTTATTGTACGTAGAGGATGACATGCGGGTCCCATTTTGCAGCAGCGGTCTCAACGTTTCCAAGGCGGCACAGGACCAAAAGAAAAATGAAGTAGCCAGAAATCAGGGGGTGAAAAAAATCCAAGAAGAAAGATTTCAATTGGGCTGCATCTGGACATCTGGGCTTTCGAACTATCCTGCTTGGCCTTTTGACTCGTACAATTTCAGCCCACTCCAAAACAGGAAAGTTCCGAATTTTCTAAAAAAACAGGAAAGTCCTATGCTTCGCAAAGACAAAAAAACAAGGAGATTCAACATATAAGTTTGTTTATGTAAAAATAAAGATTTAATTATCCGTTTGAAATAGCTCAGAGCGCAATACATTGTTTATTGTCTGCAAAATAATCAAGATATCATATGTTTCTTGTACGGGGAGGCTGACATCGGGGACCCATGAGCCAACAGCGTCGTCAACGTTTTAAAGGCGGCAGGGGATGGAAAGAAAAAATAAACCAAAAATCTGTTGGTAAAAAATCCAAGAAAAGAAACATTTTCGTTCTGAGAGGATGACATGCGGGACCCATGAGGCAGCAGCATCCTCAGCGTTTATTGTTCATAGAGGTTGACATGTGGGACCCGTGAGCCAGCGGCGTCCTCAACGTTTTAAAGGCTGCAGGTGATCGAAAGAAAAAATAAGCCAAAAATCGTTTGGTCAACAAAATCCAAGAAAATAAACATTTACCGTTCTGAGAGGATGACATGCGGGACCCATGAGGCAAAGACATCCTCAACGATTCCAAGGCGGCAGGGGAAATATCCAGAAATTAATGAGGGGTTCAAAATAAATCCATCAAAGGAAACTTTTATTGTTCATAGAGGATGACATGTGGGACCGACCTGCCAACAGCGTCCTCATCGTTTCAGAGGGGGCAGGAGATCAAAAGAAAAAGGCAAATAGCCAGAAATTAGGGGTAAAAAATAACTCCAAGAAAGGAAACTTTTATTGTTCGTAGAGGATGACATGCGGGACCCATGAGCCAGCAGCTTACTCAACGTTTCAAAGGCGGCATGAGATCGAAAGAAAAAGGCAAGTGACAAAATATCAGGAGCCAAAGATAATCCAAGAAAAGAAACTTTATTGTACGTAGAGGATGACATGCGGGTCCCATTTAGCAGCAGCGGTCTCAGCGTTTCAAATGCGGCTTGAGATCAAAAGAAAAAGAAAGTTGATTGTACATAGAGGATGACATGCGGGTCCCATGAGTCAGCAGCTTACCATACGTTTCCAAGGCGGCAGGGGATCAAAAGAAAAAGGAAATAGCCAAAAATCAGAGGGTGAAAAAAATAAAGAAAATAAACTTTTATAGTACATAGAGGATGACATGCGGGTCCGATGAGCCTGCAGGTTCCTCAACGTTTCAAACGTGGCATGAGATCGAAAGAAAAAGGCAAGTGACCAAATATCAGGAGCCAAAAATAATTCAAGAAAAGAAACATGATTTACATAGAGGATGACATGCGGGTCCCATTTAGCTGCAGCGGTATCACTGTTTGAGAGGCAGCAGGGGATCGAAAGAAAAAGTCAAGTGACCAAATATGAGGTGCCAAAAAAAATCCAAGAAAAGAAAGTTTTATAGTACATAGAGGATGACATGCGGGTCCCATTTAGCAGCAGCGGTATCACCGTTTGAGAGGCGGCAGGTGATCGAAAGAAAAAGGTAAGTGACCAAATATGAGGTGCCAAAAATAATCCAGGAAAAGAAAGTTTTATAGTACATAGAGGATGACATGCGGGTCCCAGTTAGCAGCAGCGGTATCACCGTTTGAGAGGCGGCAGGTGATCGAAAGAAAAAGTCAAGTGAAAAAATATGAGGTGCCAAAAAAAATCCAAGAAAAGAAAGTTTTATAGTACATAGAGGATGACATGCGGGTCCCATTTAGCAGCAGCGGTATCACTGTTTGAGAGGCAGCAGGTGATCGAAAGAAAAAGGCAAGTGAAAAAATATCAGGAGCCAAAAATAATTCAAGAAAAGAAAGTTTTATAGTACATAGAGGATGACATGCGGGTCCCAGTTAGCAGCAGCGGTATCACCGTTTGAGAGGCGGCAGGGGATCGAAAGAAAAAGGCAAGTGACCAAATTTGAGGTGCCAAAAATAATCCAGGAAAAGAAAGTTTTATAGTACATAGAGGATGACATGCGGGTCCCAGTTAGCAGCAGCGGTATCACCGTTTGAGAGGCGGCAGGGGATCGAAAGAAAAAGGCAAGTGACCAAATTTGAGGTGCCAAAAATAATCCAGGAAAAGAAAGTTTTATAGTACATAGAGGATGACATGCGGGTCCCATTTAGCAGCAGCGGTATCACCGTTTGAGAGGCGGCAGGGGATCGAAAGAAAAAGGCAAGTGACCAAATTTGAGGTGCCAAAAATAATCCAGGAAAAGAAAGTTTTATAGTACATAGAGGATGACATGCGGGTCCTAGTTAGCAGCAGCGGTATCACCGTTTGAGAGGCGGCAGGGGATCGAAAGAAAAAGGCAAGTGACCAAATTTGAGGTGCCAAAAATAATCCAGAAAAGAAAGTTTTATAGTACATAGAGGATGACATGCGGGTCCCAGTTAGCAGCAGCGGTATCACCGTTTGAGAGGCGGCAGGGGATCGAAAGAAAAAGGCAAGTGACCAAATTTGAGGTGCCAAAAATAATCCATGAAAAGAAAGTTTTATAGTACATAGAGGATGACATGCGGGTCCCAGTTAGCAGCAGCGGTATCACCGTTTGAGAGGCGGCAGGGGATCGAAAGAAAAAGGCAAGTGACCAAATTTGAGGTGCCAAAAAAAACTCCAAGAAAAGAAAGTTGATTGCACATAGAGGATGACATGCGGGTCCCATTTAGCAGCAGCGGTCTCAACGTTTCCAAGGCGGCAAGGGATCAAAAGAAAAAGGAAGTAGCCAGAAATCAGGGGGTCAAAAAAAATCCAAGAATAGAAAGAATTTTGGTTCATAGAGGATGACATGCGGGACCCATGATCCTGCATCGTAAACGGCTCGTTGAACGAGATGGCGCGATGTAGAAAAAAAACAATGCCAGAGAGGCTGCCATCTGGGCCCTACATCCCTCGGCGGTGCGGATTTGCGTTGACTCGGCCGGCGAACCCGAGATTTCGAGATGCACCACGTCCCGGGCCACCATACGCCACGTTTTGGCCGCTTTCGTCGGGCTAGGTGGCCTCAAAAACGAGAAAAAAAAAAGTTTTGACATGCACCACGGAGGGACCAAAATCGTCGGCCATGGTACACCAGCAACCACGGCGCGACTTCAACTTCGTCGGCCATGGCAACTTTTCTTGTAGTGATAGGGGTCCCATCCCGGCGGGATACGACCGCCACCGGCGGCGGCGACGGCCTTTGAGGGGACGACGTCGAAGAGGGAGGCGTCGCGCTTGGAGCCGACGACGTCATGGACGATGGGATTCACATTCTCCATGTCCATCTCGCCTGCAGAGAGGGAGAGGGTTTTTTGCTTTGGAGAAGATGATGGGACGTGAGAGGCGGCGTTGCATGAGCGAGTGAGAGTGACAGAGATAGTGCGAGGAGGCATCTATAAAGGCGAGGGGTGGTTAATACGACCCGCGTCCTACGCGTCCACCATTTAACGTCTGCACGTCTTGGGCTTCTGCAACGCGACACGCGTCCACAATTGCACGTCTTTGACTTCTGCACCGCGACTCGCGTCAGTACCCGTCAACAATTGCACGTCTTCCACTTCTGCACCGCAACATGCGTACTCGAGTCTAACCCTGGAAATTTAGATATACTCTCGAGTCTTATACTGTAGCATTTTTTGTGTGCTCGGTTTTCCCCTTGAGTACTAATACTGGCTAGTGCAATATACTCAGTTTTACCTCAAGTGCCTGGTCAACAGAGAGTCAACAAATGGGATTAATTAGTTAAATGAGTCAACAAATGGGATTATCAGTTCGTTTTCACGTGTTAAACTTGTCTAAATATTGGTCAAACCAAGGATTTGACCAAGATTCAAATGGGCAGAAAATTAAAAAAAAAAATCAGCAAAATGAAAAACCAAAGCACATAGTCTTCTTATGTCATATAGTAAGCATTAAAGGTGATAAACAAGGTCTACACATATTCAAACCATACAAATCATGTATCTACTCCCTAACCCCTAAACTCTATCTTATGAAGTCAAGCATGAAGAGAAGTGGTTTTGGGTTTCAAACATGGAAATTTCAAAAACCTCCCAAAAACTTCATTTTAGAGTGACTAAGAAGGATACATGCTTCCCTTTTCATTTTCATGTTTTAACTTGTTTAAATCTTGGTCAAACCTAGGATTTGACCAAGATTCAAATGGGCATAAAATTTAAAAATCAGAAAAATGAAAAACCAAAGCACATAGTGTTCTTATGTCATATAGTAAGCATTAAAGTTGATAAACAAGGTCTAGACATATTCAAACCATACAAATTATGTATCTACCCCCTAACCCCTAAACTCTGTCTTCTGAAGTCAAGCATGAAGAGAACTGGTTTTGGGTTTCAAACATGGAAATTTCAAAAACCTCCCAAAAAATTCATTTTAGAGTGACTAAGAAGGATACATGCTTCCCTGTTCATTTTCATGTTTTAAACTTGTTTAAATCTTGGTCAAACCTAGGATTTGACCAAGATTCGATGGGCATCAAAATTTAAAAAAATCAGAAAAATGAAAAACCAAAGCACATAGTTTTCTTATGCCATATAGTAAGCATTCAAGTTGATAAACAAGGTCTATACATATTTAAACCAGACAAATCATGTATCTATAACCCTAAACCTTAAACTCTGTCTTATGAAGTCTAGCATGAAGAGAAGTCGTTTTGGGTTTCAAACATGGAAATTTCAAGAACATCCCAAAAGCTTCATTTTAGTGTGACTAAGAAGGATCAAGGCTTACCTTTTCATTTTCATGTTTTAAACTTGTTTAAATCCTGGTCAAATATAGGTTTGACCGAGATTCAAATGGGCATAAAATAAAAATATAGAAAAATGAAAAACCAAAGCACATAGTCTTCTTATGTCATATAGTAAGCATTAAAGTTGATAAACAAGGTCTAGTCTTATTCAAACTAGACAAGTCATGTATCTACCCGCTAACCCCTAAACTCTGTCTTATGAAGTCTAGCATGAAGAGAAGTCGTTTTGGGTTCAAACATGGAAATTTCAAGAACATCCCAAAAGCTTCATTTTAGTGTGACTAAGAAGGATCAAGGCTTACCTTTTCATTTTCATGTTTTAAACTTGTTTAAATCCTGGTTAAATCTAGGATTTGACCAAGATTCAAATGGGCATAAAATAAAAAAAATAAAAAAATGAAAAATGAAAGCACATAGTCTTCTTATGTCATATAGTAAGCATTAAAGTTGATAAACAAGGTCTAGACTTATTCAAACTAGACAAATCATGTATCTATCCGCAAACCCCTAAACTCTATCTTATGAAGTCAAGCATGAAGAGAAGTGCATGGTTTTGGGTTTCAAACATGGAAATTTCAAAAAACTCCCAAAAATTCATTTTAGAGTTACTAAGAAGGATACATGCTTCCCTTTTCATTTTCATGTTATATACTTGTTTAAATCTTGGTCAAACCTAGGATTTTACCAAGATTCAAATGTGCATCAAAATTCCAAAAAAATAAAAAAATGAAAAAACAAAGCACATAGTTTTCTTATGTCATATAGTAAGCATTAAAGTTGATAAACAAGGTCTAGACATATTCAAACAAGAAAAATCATGTGTCTACCCCCTAACCCTAAACTCTGTCTTATGTAGTCAAGCATGAAGAGAAGTGCTTTTGGGTTTCAAACATGGAAATTTCAAAAACCACCCAAAAGCTTTATTTTAGAGTGACTAAGAAGGATCCATGCTTATCTTTTCATTTTCATATTTTAAACTTGTTTAAATCATTGTCAAACCTAGGATTTGACCAAGATTCAAATGGGAATAAAATTAAAAAATCAGAAAATTGAAATACTAAAGCACATAGTCTTCTTATGTCATATATATAGTAAGCATTTAAAAGATGATAAATAAGGTCAAGACAATTCAAATAAGACAAATCATGTATCTACCCCTAACCCTAAACTCTATCTTATGAAGTCAAGCATGAAGAGAAGTGGTTTTTGGTTTCAAACACAAAAATTTCAAAAACCTCCCAAAAGCTTCATTTTAATTAGACTAACTTATTAATTATGAAGGATCCAGGATTGATTACCTTTTCATTGTCATGTTTTAAACTTGTTTAAATCTTGGTCAAACCTGGGATTTGACCAAGATTCGAATGGGCATAAAAATTAAGAAAAAAATCGTAAGAATGAAAAACCAAAGCACATAGCCTTCTTATGTCATATAGTAAGCATTCAAATTGATAAACAAGGTCTAGACATGTTCAAACCAGAAAAATCATGTATCTACCCCTAACCCTAAACTATGTCTTATGAGTTCAAGCATGCATGAAGAGAAGTGGTTTTGGGTTTCAAACATGAAAATTTCAAAAACCTCCCAAAAGCTTCATTTTAGAGCGACTAATAAGGATCGATGCTTACCTTTTCATTTTCATGTTTTTACTTATTTGAATCTTGGTCAAATCCTAGGTTTGACCAAGATTTAAACAAGTTTAAAACATGAAAATGAAATGGGAAGTGTGTATCCTTCTTAGTCAGTCTAAAATGAAGCTTTTGGGATGTTCTTGAAATTTCAATGTTTGAAACCCAAAACCACTTAAGACAGAGTTTTTGGTTAGGCGTAGATACATGATTTTTCTTGTTTGAATATGTCTAGACCTTGTTTATCAACTTGAATGTTTCTGACATAAGAAGGCTATATATGTGCTTTGGTTTTCCATTTTTTTTCATTTTTTCAAATTTTTTATGCCCATTTAAATATTGGTCAAATCCTAGGTTTGACCAAGGTTTAATCAAGTTTAAAACATGACAATGAAAAGGTAAGCATGAATCCTTTCTCAGTCACTCTAAAATGAAGGTACTTGAAATTTGTATGTTTGAAACACAAAACCCCAGTTCTCTTCATATGTTTGACTTCATAAGACAAAGTTTAGGGTTAGGGGTAGATATGATACATGATATTTCTGGTTTGAATATGTCTAGACCTTGTTTATCAACTTGAATGCTTACTATATGACATAAGAAGGCTATATATGTGCTTTGGTTTTTCATTTTTTTTTTGAATTTTTACGCCCGTTTGAATCTTGGTCAAATCCTAGGTTTGACCAAGGTTAAAACAAGTTTAAAAAATGGCAATGAAAGGTAAGCATGGATCCTTCTTAGTCACTCTAAAATGAAGCTTTTGGGAGGTTTGTGAAATTTCCATGTTTGAAACCCAAAATCACTTCTCCTCATACTTAACTTCATAAGACAGAGTTTAGGGTTAGGGGGTAGATACATGTTTTGTGTGTTTTGAATATGTCTAGACCTTGTTTATCAACTTGAATGCTTACTATATGACATAAGAATACTATGTGCTTTGGTTTTTCATTTTTCTGATTTTTTTAATTGTTAAACCCATTTGAATCTTGGTCAAATCCTAGGTTTGAGCAAGATTTAAACAAGTTTAAAACATGAAAATGGAAAGCTAAGCATGAATCATTCTTAGTCACTCTAAAAATCTTTCGGTCTGCAGAAGAGTCGAATCTGCAATCAGTAGTTACAAAAGCGACCCACCTTAGGGATGCATAATAAGACTTGGGCAATATAAACGTTGATACTTACTTTGTGATACTAAAATATATGTATCTAGACATATTTCAGTTGTAGATACATCCATTTTAACATCAAGTAATAGGGATCGAAGGACTAGCTAAAGAACAATGAGAGGCAGTGTTTCTCTCCCCCAGCCTACTTGGCGGAGTGGCCCTCCATCAGGACAGGTGGTGATTCCGCTTCTCTCGTTGGAATTCCTTATCCCCCAGCCTACTCGGCGACGTGCGCTCCTCAGTGACCTGCGCGAGGGCGCCTCGGCGACCTACGCAAAGGTGGCTGGACTCGGAGCGCATCGACTTCCTTCTGCGGTGCCTGGATTGGATCGACCATCCCGCGCGTGTCCTCCACCATATTGTTTTTCTTCAAGATGCTGTCATCCATCATCTTCTTCACCGCATCATGTTGGGTGTTGAGGCTCCCGTTGAGAGCTTGAACGCACCTGTTTGATAGCTCGACGTTTTCTTCGCGAAGAAAGCCGCACTCGATCTTAAGCATCAAATTCTCGCCCTTGAGCTTCTTGATGACAGAGTTTGTTTCCTCACTTGATGGAACCCTCACATCATGCAGCTTGCCCTGGCCGGTGACCTCGTCCTTCAAAGTATCGACATCATCGCGAAAGTTGGAGGCGAGTTCCACGAGAGTTTTAAGCTCATCTCTGAAACACGCCGATGCTTCCTGCATGGCAATATCATCAGTACCGAAACAAAGTGACGAGAGGAAGACGAAAATGTCCAATCAGTGGTAACCTCTAAGCGCAGGAGACAGGGGTTGAAGTCGTCATGAGAAGATGTCAGGGTGCGTCGTGGGGCACTGAGATATGTATAAAAAGGATTAATACGGAATAAAGAGTTGGGACCTCCGGGCCAGGAAGAATCAAGAAACATGGCGATGGAAACCAACCAGGAATCTTCGACCGCACGACTGACGCCGTTCCGAGACGAGCGCGAAGCAGGGCCTTCGTTTTCTGGCGGGCCCTTTCTCGCGGCCAGCATCTGGATAGACCGCCGGCGGGAACTCTCCGCGTCCTTGGTCAACACTAGATGGTGCTTCTTCAAGCGAGATGGTGGCCTTGACTTCGGAGGCATCGCTGGAAGTGGAAGGAGACTGGAAGTGAAGCAAGAAGGGGATGGAAGAAGTACTCCCCCCTATTAAAACCAGACAACCGTCTCCTGCCCTCGCTTCGAGCAACCTGGTCCGCCCATCCTAAATCAACGGCCGAGAGGGGGCTCCCTTGCGAACTGAGATCCAGTGACTTTACCCAACAGAAGTTACCATGAACTTTACCTATACGAGCCATCAGGTTAAGATCCAACGAACATGGTCGATCTAAAATTTGAAATTAAAATTTATGTAGCTCAGAAAAAAACAGAAAAACTTTACATTAAGACGTATTCTCGGAAAGTTCCAGTCCATTTAAAATATTAGTTTAGTTTAAGTTCGAAATTTGGATCAACCGCGAGCGTTGGATCTTGATCGAATGGCTCACGTGTGTAAAGTCGCATGGTGACTTCTCTTAGTGAAGTCACTGGATCTCAGTCCGCGAAGGGTCAGGACGCGGGAGCAGAAGCAAATGAATCGAGAGCGGTCCGGAGTATCCTGTCCGTCCACCGTAAATCAACGGGACAGAGCGGCTACCTTCTCTTCGAAGGCTCTGGCGCGCAACCCGAGGAATGGACATCTGTCGGCTAGTATAGAATTTTATAGCACGCCATTAATCGAGCTAGCAGTACTGTACTACTGACTACAACTCTGATGGACGTCCAAAGCTCTGAATAGTCAGGGGAAACAATGAATGCGAGCCAGGGTAGTACTACTGTAGTAGTGAAGCAATGGGGATTATCTGGAGCAAGTACGGAGTACCGAGTACAGTACTACAAAAGTGCTGTTCGTTGTTTTCGCAGTTCATTTTAGCGTAACGTCCAGGTTGTTGTCGAACCAGCTGTTAGATTTTGGGTAATTATTGTTAAGTTGCTGCTTCTTAATTAAAATTTATCAAAGTCATGTAGACTAGATCGATTTGTGAGAACATCCCAAAAGCTTCATTCATTTTAGAATGACTAAGAAGGATCCATTCTTACCTTTTCTTTTCATGTTTTAAACTTGTTTAAACCTTGGTCAAACCTAGGATTTGACCAAGATTTAAATGGGCATAAAAATTCGGAAAAAAATCAAAAAATGAAAAACCAAAGCACATATATAGCCTTCTTATGTCATATAGTAAGCACTCGAGTTGATAAAAACTCTGTCTTATGAAGTCAAACATATGAAGAGAACTGGTTTTGGGTTTCAAACATGGAAATTTCACAAACCTCCCAAAAGCTTCATTCTACAGTGACTAAGAAGGATCCAGGCTTACCTTTTTCATTTTCAATTTCTTAACTTGTTTAAATCTTGGTCATGTAGGATAACGTAGCATAGAAAACAAAAATTTTCCTACGGCGAACACGCAATCCAAGCCAAGATGCAATCTAGAAGACGGTAGCAACGAGGGGATTATCGAGACTCACCCTTGAAGAGATTCCAAAGCCTACAAGAGGAGGCTCTTGTTGCTGCGGTAGACGTTCACTTGCCGCTTGCAAAAGCGCGTAGAAGATCTTGAT
This sequence comes from Lolium perenne, assembly GCF_019359855.2. Lineage (NCBI taxonomy): Eukaryota > Viridiplantae > Streptophyta > Magnoliopsida > Poales > Poaceae > Lolium > Lolium perenne. The sequence continues at coordinate 55,239,003 of NC_067248.2, read as the reverse complement.
CACGATCGGTTCCGGCGCCACGAACGGGCAGCACCTCCGTACTCGGTCACACGTTCGGTTGTTGATGAAGATGACGTCCACCTCCCCGTTCCAGCGGGCAGCGGAAGTAGTAGCTCCTCTTGAATCCGACAGCACGACGGCGTGGTGTCGGTGGCGGTGGAGAAATCCGGCGGAGCTTCGCTAAGCGTGCGGGATATGGTGGAGGAGCGGGGCGCTAGGGTTTGGGGAGAGGGGGTGGCCGGCCACTATAGGGGGCGGCCAAGCTTGAGGCTTTGGTGTAGCCGGCCCCCTCCCCTTGGCCCCTCATTATATAGGTGGAACCCCAAGAGGTGGTGTCCAAGTCTTCGAATAAGACCCGAACCAAAAACCTTCCATAGGAGGGGGAAACCTAGCCCAACTAGGACTCCCACCCAAAGGTGGGATTTCCACCTCCCATGTGGGGGGTGGCCGGCCCCCTATGGTGGAGTCCACTTGGGACTCCACCCCATCTAGGGCTGGCCGGCCATGGAGGTGGAGTCCCTTGTGGACTCCACCTTCCTTGGTGGTTTCTTCCGGACTATTCTAGAACCTTCTAGAACCTTCCATAGAACCTTCCGCGACATTTTATTCACATAAAATGACATCCTATATATGAATCTTATTCTCCGGACCATTCCGGAACTCCTCGTGATGTCCGGGATCACATCCGGGACTCCGAACAAATATTCGAACTCCATTCCATATTCAAGTTCTACCATTTCAACATCCAACTTTAAGTGTGTCACCCTACGGTTCGCGAACTATGCGGACATGGTTGAGTACTCACTCCAACCAATAACCAATAGCGGGATCTGGAGATCCATAATGGCTCCCACATATTCAACGATGACTTTAGTGATCGAATGAACCATTCACATACGATACCAATTCCCTTTGTCATGCGATATTTTACTTGTCCGAGGTTTGATCATCGGTATCACACTATACCTTGTTCAACCTCGTCTCTTGACAAGTACTCTTTACTCGTACCGTGGTATGTGGTCTCTTATGAACTTATTCATATACTTGCAAGACATTAGACGACATTCCACCGAGAGGGCCCAGAGTATATCTATCCGTCATCGGGATGGACAAATCCCACTATTGATCCATATGCCTCAACTCATACTTTCCGGATACTTAATCCCACCTTTATAACCACCCATTTACGCAGTGGCGTTTGATGTAATCAAAGTACCTTTCCGGTATAAGTGATTTACATGATCTCATGGTCATAAGGACTAGGTAACTATGTAACGAAAGCTTATAGCAAACAACTTAATGACGAGATCTTATGCTACGCTTAATTGGGTGTGTCCATTACATCATTCATACAATGACATAAACTTGTTATTAATAACATCCAATGTTCATGATTATGAAACTAATCATCCATTAATCAACAAGCTAGTTTAAGAGGCATACTAGGGACTTCTTGTTTGTCTACATATCACACATGTACCAATGTTTCGGTTAATACAATTATAGCATGGTATGTAAACATTATCATAAACACAAAGATATATAATAACCATTTATTATTGCCTCTTGGGCATATCTCCAACAGTCTCCCACTTGCACTAGAGTCAATAATCTAGTTTACATATGTAAAGATATAACACCTTGGCCTTCTGGTGCTTTATCATGTTTTGCTCACGGGAGAGGTTTTAGTCAACGGATCTGACATGCTCAGAACCGTATGTATTTTGTAATTCATTTGCGTCTTAACGCATCACTCATTTCCAAATGAGTCGGCCTTAAATATGTTTGGTCTTCTGGTGGAACCTTAATTCCGCGGTCTGAAATATGTCACTAATATTGTCACATACAATATAGCTTCAAAGTTCTGACTCTGTCGGAACTGCACCAAGTTCTCAAAGAACCTCTTGACTTTAACATCCTTTGTCATTGTCAAAACAATGACATACTTTGCCTTCTTTTGTAGATTCCATCACAATATTTTAGAACTCTTCTAAATCTAGCATAGACAACTTCTAGCTCATTGTGCTACCTTTTAAACAACACTTAGTCTAATTTGAGATTGAAATTATATTTTATATGTGACAAAACCAATATCGGTGTAACACCTTACAGCGATTTGTTTGTCATTTCTTCATACAAAAATATATATATGTATCCTTAGTTCTTCTAAAGTACTTAAGGATATTCTTACTGTCGTTCAATGATCATCATATGAATCATTCTGGTATATGCTCATAACACTTTATAGCACATGATATCTGATTGTGTACATGTTATTCGTGATCTATAATCACTCATGTGTTTTTACTCATTGAGTGTCAGATACACTCAAGTCTTGTTAAACCTTCACATGACAAGAACATTTTCTTAATATTTCTATATTGAACTACTTCAATATCCATCATATGTACTTTGACTTAAACTTATTTATGTGTTTCAATCTATCTTCATAGATCTTGACACTAAATTTGTTTCAGTCCATATCCTTTCATTGAAGTTAATTCTCAATGAAACCTTTTAATCAAGTATATAATTACATAATTTATAACCAACTATATGTCACCTACATAAAGTATTATAAATGTGTCTTAGCGCTCCCACTTAATTTCTTGCAAATGCAAGCCTCTTCATCGTCTCTGATGAAATCAAAAAACTCTTTGACTATTTCATCTGGTGAAGATTCTAACTCCGTGATACTTACTTCATCCAATTGAAGTTCGTATACCTATCTAGTATTCCACGGACCAGCAAAACTCTTGGTTGTATCTTGTATACACCTTTAATACACCCTTCTGTTAAGTAGTGTATTTTGCCATCCTACTAGCATATCTCATAAAAGAAATATGTAGTGATTACTAGAATAATCCACATAGACTATAAGCATTGCTACGGAAGATCTAATCTTATCGTAGTCAACTCTTTGAACTTTGTCGTAAACAATTTTTCGACAAGTCGAGCTTCTTTAAGGATATTCCATCCAAGTCCATCAATTTTATAGATCCATTTACTTTCAAAAAGTATTTATCTATCTTGGATCTCATGGCATATAGCCATTTTAACGGAGTCAGGGCCCATCATAACTTCTTTGTTTGTAGTTGGTTTATCATTGTTCAAAATCAATCCTTTGTTCACAAATCATTTATTTGATCACAAAGTAAACCATACCTACAAGATTCAATATGTATTTCGATCTCCATGGCTAAAACACTTTGTAGTCATGGGAGCCATGATCGTTATGGCCGCTTCCGAAACCAATTCCGATGCTGCGCTACTCTGATCATTATGCTCAGGTTCATAAACCTTATCAAATTATATTGTCCTCCCACCCAAATACTTCACTAGAAACAATTTCTCGGAAATAAGAAACATTGACAAACACTTTTGTCTTTGTCTTGTGGGAAGAATTCCCAATTAAATCTTTGGGATAACCAACAAAGACATTCATCCGATTTTGGTTGTAAACTCTTAGACCAAAATTTAAAGAAAAGACTATTAGGGTTTATACCCATACCATAACTTGTATGGTGTCATTTCAACGGATCATGATGATACTCTATTTAGTGTAAAAGCGGTAGTCACTAAAGCATAATCCACAAAAATATAATGGCGTCATAATATTTTATCTCATCATTAATCCAACAAGGTTTGGATACATATCTCGGATACTACATCATCATTATGATACTCCAAAAATGTGAGTTGTAGAACAATTTCATAACTCTCTAAGATGTTCGCTAAAAATCGTAATTCAAATATTTCTACCATGATCCAATCATAGATATTCGACTTTTCTATTACGATAATTTCCACTTCATGCTGAAATTTATTTGAATCCATTCAAATGTTTCAAACTTCTTCCTTATTGAATATATCCACATATATACTCAATTCATTGTTGAAAGTTTTCATGAAGTAGAAGAATCTCCCGCACACAACTATGCCCAGTGAACCACATACATCATCATGTATTTTTCCACTAAGTTAGTTGCCCGTTCAACTTTTGGCCTATGAACGGTATTTTAATCATTCTCTTTAGAAAAGATTTGCAAGCGTCAAATGATTCAAAAATCAAGTGACTCCAAAAATCCATTTACATGGAGTTCCTTCATGCGTTCCTTTCTAACATGACCTAAATGGCGGTTCCACAAATGAGTGGAATTCAAATCACTTGCCTTATGGCATTTTAGCGTCATTGTTATGTATGTGTGTTTCACCATTAAGATTTATAATAACTTATCCATCGTTCATGGAGTAATGTCATAATTTGAACAACTCATTGTTTTCATTTGACCAGAGCAAAATAACAATTATTAAGTTCTTTATTATAAATTCTAAGGGCTAGATAGAATGCCAACGATGAACATAATAACACTTTATTTTTGTTCCAGACGTGCATACCTATCATATTCCTTGTTAGTCACTTAGGCCATTGTACTCTTGTATTGCGTTGTTTTGTATGACACTTCATACCAACCAATGTGGTACAAATACCCAAGAATTTTATTGTGTGACCAAATGAGGAATACATCCATAACATGTATATCATTTATATACACCTGAGCTAGACTTTCTAGTCTTTTCTTTCTTTCTTTCTTTCTGCCAATAATCTTTTGTAGTTTCTCTTTTAGCTTTCCTCATTATTCAGAAAAACACTTCAATATCAATAACTTCTAGGTTTGTTTATCAAATACCAATAACCTTGAGGTTCTTTGAAGTTGATCATCATATGACAAGTGTTCCGGATTTCACTATTAGTAACCTTTTAATATGATGAACAATTTCACTCATAATTTTATCCATCATATCATGACGACTTTTTGAGACCATGTCTGTACATGCTAGGCTCATAAAGTTTAACCTTAGTATTCGCATGTGCAAATCTGGCTTGCACCCATTGTAAGCACACGTAGAATCTATAACACCCGATCATCACGTGATGCTTCGATACGACGAGTCTTAGCAACGATGCATACTAAGGATGATAACTTCATGGATATGCGAATATCGTTAGTGCTCCAATAGTTGGAGGATTGTGACGCCTGGCGTCTTCAACCTTCATACATTCCCATAAAACTTATGAGTTTATGTAGTCTCACCAAATTATATTCTATCATCTTGCAATAAGGTCTTAGATATCACATATATCTCATACCTTGATTATTTCTGAAAACTAAATTTTCAGCTCCTTACTTTTCAAACAGATTTGAACTTCAAGTTTCACGGAGACAAGATAACTTTAGGTACTAATTGAAACCATAGCTCTCTGAATCAACAAAGTGAGTTTCACTAAAAGTTTGCAATAGGACTTAATCAATTCTTGATTCTTTAACAATACGGTACTAATCCGTAAAGTTTCTTATCAGATTTTAACAGTATTTCTATCTCAATAACAAGACTAGCGCATAGTAGTAAACGGATGCCAATACTACAAAATTAATTCAAAATACTACTCAGACTATGTTTATGATAAATTGAGTTCAAAATTTTAATTCAATATAATTAAAACACTAGGTGAACTCCCACTCAAAACAATATCCCTCGCATTGTCTTAGTGATCACACGAACCAAATCTACCGCACCTAAACCCGATCATCACGAGAAAAGGTGTGATTTCAATGGCGAACACTCAAAGTGTTCATCATATCAATCATATGATTCATGCTCTACCTTTCGGTATCACGTGTTCCGAGACCATGTCTGTACATGCTAGGCTCGTCAAGGCCACCTTAGTATCCGCATGTGCAAAACTGTCTTGCACCCGTTGTATGTACTTATTGAATCTATCACACCCGATCATCACGAGATGCTTCGAAACGACAAGACTTGATAACGGTGCTACTAAGGATGAACACTTTATTATCTTGAGATTTTAGTGAGGGATCATCTTATAATGCTACCGTCGCGATCTAAGCAAAATAAGATGCATAAAAGGATTAACATCACATGCAATTCATATGTGATATGATATGGCCCTTTTGTCTTTGCGCCTTTGATCTTCATCTCCAAAGCACGGACATGATCTCCATCATCAACGGGCATGATCTCCATCATCGTCGGCGAAGCACCAAGGTCAATGGCGCCGTCTTCATGATCGTCCTCCATGTAGCAACTATTACAACTACTTTGAAATACTACTCAACATGAAATTTAAAGACAACCATAAGGCTTTCGCCGGTTGCCACAATACAATAATGATCATCTCATACATAGTCATCATCACATTATGGCCATATCACATCACCAAACCCTGCAAAAACAAGTTAGACGTTCTCTAATTTGGTTTGCATATTTTACGTGGTTTAGGGTTTTCGAGCAAGATCCAATCTACCTACGAACATCAACCACAACGGTGATACTAGTGTTGTCAATAGAAGAGTAAATTGAATCTTCACTATAGTAGGAGAGACAGACACCCGCAAAGCCACTTATGCAATACAAGTTGCATGTCAAGCGTGGAGCAAATCTCATGAACGCGGTCATGTAAAGTTAGCCCGAGCCGCTTCATCCCACTATGCCACAAAGATGCAAAGTACTCAACTAAAGATAACAAGAGCATCAACGCCCACAAACCATTGTGTTCTACTCGTGCAACCATCTATGCATAGACACGGCTCTGATACCACTGTAGGATAACGTAGCATAGAAAACAAAAAATTTCCTACGGCGAACACGCAATCCAAGCCAAGATGCAATCTAGAAGACGGTAGCAACGAGGGGATTATCGAGACTCACCCTTGAAGAGATTCCAAAGCCTACAAGAGGAGGCTCTTGTTGCTGCGGTAGACGTTCACTTGCCGCTTGCAAAAGCGCGTAGAAGATCTTGATCACGATCGGTTCCGGCGCCACGAACGGGCAGCACCTCCGTACTCGGTCACACGTTCGGTTGTTGATGAAGATGACGTCCACCTCCCCGTTCCAGCGGGCAGCGGAAGTAGTAGCTCCTCTTGAATCCGACAGCACGACGGCGTGGTGTCGGTGGCGGTGGAGAAATCCGGCGGAGCTTCGCTAAGCGTGCGGGATATGGTGGAGGAGCGGGGCGCTAGGGTTTGGGGAGAGGGGGTGGCCGGCCACTATAGGGGGCGGCCAAGCTTGAGGCTTTGGTGTAGCCGGCCCCCTCCCCTTGGCCCCTCATTATATAGGTGGAACCCCAAGAGGTGGTGTCCAAGTCTTCGAATAAGACCCGAACCAAAAACCTTCCATAGGAGGGGGAAACCTAGCCCAACTAGGACTCCCACCCAAAGGTGGGATTTCCACCTCCCATGTGGGGGGGTGGCCGGCCCCCTATGGTGGAGTCCACTTGGGACTCCACCCCATCTAGGGCTGGCCGGCCATGGAGGTGGAGTCCCTTGTGGACTCCACCTTCCTTGGTGGTTTCTTCCGGACTATTCTAGAACCTTCTAGAACCTTCCATAGAACCTTCCGCGACATTTTATTCACATAAAATGACATCCTATATATGAATCTTATTCTCCGGACCATTCCGGAACTCCTCGTGATGTCCGGGATAACATCCGGGACTCCGAACAAATATTCGAACTCCATTCCATATTCAAGTTCTACCATTTCAACATCCAACTTTAAGTGTGTCACCCTACGGTTCGCGAACTATGCGGACATGGTTGAGTACTCACTCCAACCAATAACCAATAGCGGGATCTGGAGATCCATAATGGCTCCCACATATTCAACGATGACTTTAGTGATCGAATGAACCATTCACATACGATACCAATTCCCTTTGTCATGCGATATTTTACTTGTCCGAGGTTTGATCATCGGTATCACACTATACCTTGTTCAACCTCGTCTCTTGACAAGTACTCTTTACTCGTACCGTGGTATGTGGTCTCTTATGAACTTATTCATATACTTGCAAGACATTAGACGACATTCCACCGAGAGGGCCCAGAGTATATCTATCCGTCATCGGGATGGACAAATCCCACTATTGATCCATATGCCTCAACTCATACTTTCCGGATACTTAATCCCACCTTTATAACCACCCATTTACGCAGTGGCGTTTGATGTAATCAAAGTACCTTTCCGGTATAAGTGATTTACATGATCTCATGGTCATAAGGACTAGATAACTATGTAACGAAAGCTTATAGCAAACAACTTAATGACGAGATCTTATGCTACGCTTAATTGGGTGTGTCCATTACATCATTCATACAATGACATAACCTTGTTATTAATAACATCCAATGTTCATGATTATGAAACTAATCATCCATTAATCAACAAGCTAGTTTAAGAGGCATACTAGGGACTTCTTGTTTGTCTACATATCACACATGTACCAATGTTTCGGTTAATACAATTATAGCATGGTATGTAAACATTATCATAAACACAAAGATATATAATAACCATTTATTATTGCCTCTTGGGCATATCTCCAACAGGTCAAACCTAGGATTTGACCAAGATTCAAATGGGTATAACAATTCAAAAAAAAACGGAAAAAAACCAAAGAACATAGTCTTCTGATGTCATATAGTAAGCATTCAAGTTGATAAACAAGGTCTAGACATATTCAAACCAAACAAATCATGTATCTACCCCCTAACCCTAAACTCTGCCTTATGAAGTCAAGCATGAAGAGAAGTGATTTTGGGTTTCAAACATGGAAATTTCAAAAACCTCCCAAAAGCTTCATTTTAGAGTGACTAAGAAGGATCCATGCTTACCTTTTCATTTCCATGTTTTAAACTTGTTTTAACCTTGGTCAAACCTAGGAATTGACCAAGATTCAAATGGGAGTAAAAATTCAGAAAAATTCAAAAAAAATGGAAAACCAAAACACATATATAGCCTTCTTATGTCATATAGTAAGCATTCAAGTTGATAAACAAGGTCTAGACATATTCAAAGCAGAAATATCATGTATCATATCTACCCCTAACCCTAAACTCTATCTTATGAAGTCAAACATATGAAGAGAACTGGGGTTTTGGGTTTCAAACATAAAATTTTCAAGTACCTTCATTTTAGAGTGAGTAAGGAAGGATTCATGCTTACCGTTTCATTTTCATGTTTTAAACTTGTTTAAACCTAGGATTTGACCAAGATTTAAATAGGCATAAAAAATTCGAAAGAAATCAAAAAATGAAAAACCAAAGCACATATATAGCCTTCTTATATCATATAGTAAAAAATTCAAGTTGATAAACAAGGTCTAGACATATTCAAACAAGAAAAATCATGTATCTACACCTAACCATAAACTCTGTCTTAAGTGGTTTTGGGTTTCAAACATGGAAATTTCACAAACCTCCCAAAAGCTTCATTTTACAGTGACTGAGGAGGATCCATGCTTACCTTTTGGCTTAAACGTTTGAAACCAAAAACCACTTCTCTTCATGCATGCTTGACTTCATAACACAGAGTTTAGCTAGGGTTAGGGGGTAGATACATGATTTTCCTGGTTTGAATATGTCTAGACCTTGTTTATCAACTTAATTGATTGCTTACTATATGACATAAGAAGACTACGTGCCTTGGTTTTCATTTTTTTGTTTTTTTTTGAATTTTATGCTCATATATTTGAATCTTGGTCAAATCATAGGTTTGACCAAGATTTAAAAAAGTTTAAAACATGAAAATGAAAAGGGAAGCATGTATCCTTCTTAGTCACTCTAAAATGAAGCTTTTGGGATGTTCTTGAAATTTCCATGTTTGAAACCCAAAACGACTTCTCTTCATGCTAGACTTCATAAGATCAACAGGGGGTAGATACATGATTTTTCTGGTTTGGGTATACCTAGACCTCGTTTAACTTGAATGCATACGATATGACATAAGAAGACTACGTGCTTTTGTTTTTCATTATTCTGTTTTTTTTGAATTTTGTGCCCACCCATTTGTATCTTGGTCAAATCCTAGGTCTGATAATGATTTAAACAAGATTAAAATATGAAAATGCAAAGGTAAGCATGGATCCTTCTTAGTCACTCTAAAATGAAGCTTTTGGGAGCAAAACCACTTCTCTTCATATGCTTGACTTCATAAGACGGAGTTTAGGGGTTAGGGGTATAGATACATGATTTGTCTAGTTTGAATATGTCTAGACCTTGTTTATCAACTTAATTGGCTTACTATATGACATAAGAAAACTATTTGCTTTGGTTTTTCTTTTTCCTGATTTTTTTCAATTTTGATGCCCATTTGAATCTTGTCAAATCCTAGGTTTGACCGAGATAATTTAAACAAGCTTAAAACATGAATATGAAAAGGGAAGCATGTATCCTTCTTTGTCACTCTAAAATGAAGTTTTTGGGAGGTTTTTCAAATTTCCACGTTTGAAACCCAAAACCACTTCTCTTCATATGCTTGACTTCATAAGACAGAGGGCAGGGGTTAGGGGGTATAGATACATGATTTGTCTAGTTTGAATATGTCTAGACCTTGTTTATCAACTTTAATGCTTACTATATGACATAAGAAAACTATTTGCTTTGGTTTTCTTTTTTCTGACTTTTTTTCAATTTTGATGCCCATTTGAATCTTGTCAAATCCTAGGTTTGACCAAGATAATTTAAACAAGCTTAAAACATGAATATGAAAAGAGGAGCATGTATCCTTCTTAGTCACTCTAAAATGTAGTTTTTGGGAGTTTTTTGAAATTTCCATGTTTGAAACCCAAAACCACTTCTCTTCACATGCTTGACTTCATAAGACAGAGTTTAGGGGTTAGGGGTATAGATACATGATTTGTCTGGTTTAATATGTCTAGACCTTGTTTATCAACTTTAATGCTTACTATATGACATAAGAAGACTATGTGATTTGGTTTTTCATTTTTCTGTTTTTATTTTTCTGCCCATTTGAATCTTGGTCAAATCCTAGGTTTGACCAAGATATATAGACAAGTTTAACACGTAAATGTGTTAACTTGGATTTCCTACCCTTGAATCCATAGGAAACTTTGTTCTAATGCACTATTATAATCAACCGAGTTTTTACACCAACAGGTCTGTCACTTACGTGTGGTGCCCACGCTTGAGGTCCCACACTCAGTGAGCACAAGTCACGTGCAATAGGTACGCAAACTCCCAGCCATTTTCTTTGTCAAGAGAAGACGCATCAGGATGCGTATTGGAAGTCTGTGGGTCCTTCTGGTTCCTTCGGTCGTCCCTCTCACAAAAAAAACAAATCTCTCTCATTCTCGGCCTCGCTCGACTCGCTCGCTCGCTCGCTCGCACCTCCTGCTCACTGACAAACCCTGCACAAAAGTCAACATCATCACCCGAAAAAGGGGAGACACCATAATTCTCTCCCTTCTTCTCTCCTTCCGAGTGATCCCTCTTCCTCCGAGTTTCACTCGACGGGCAAACACCCATGTGCTGCATAGTAATAATAAAAAGGTAGTACTCGTAGAAAAATCGATATACGAATCTGTAATTAAATAGGTTAAACTAGGGTTTTGCCCAGTTCTACAGATCAAGGGTTCAAAAAAATCCAACTACGGGGTTCGAACAACACGATTCTAATCCAAGAATTTTTTCGACCTAGGTCACCCAAATGGCCTCAAACTATAGGGTTAGCATCTAGTGCAGTATGTGTGAAAATGTATGCACTATGTGTGCTATAACTTGTATGTCTTTCATATTTGAACCAAATTTGAATAAGTTTGAAATATTTGAAAAGGGGCTTTTGGCTTAAACGTTTGAAACCAAAAACCACTTCTCTTCATTCATGCTTGACTTCATAAGACAGAGTTTAGCTAGGGTTAGGGGTAGATGCATGATTTTCCTGGTTTGAATATGTCTAGACCTTGTTTATCAACTTAATTGAATGCTTACTATATGACATAAGAATACTATGTGCCTTGTTTTTTATTTTTTGATTTTTTTAAAATTTTATGCCCATTTGAATCTTGGTCAAATCCTAGGTTTGAACATGGTTTAAACAAGTTTAAATCATGAATATGAAAAATTAAGCATCTATATATCCTTCTTCGTCACTCCAAAATGTAGCTCTTCGGAGGTTTTTTCGAAATTTCCATGTTTGAAACCAAAACCACTTCTCTTCATGCATGCTTGACTTCACATGACAGAGTTTAGGGTTAGGGGTAGATATATACATGATTTTCTGGGTTGAATATGTCTAGGCCTTGTTTATCAACTTGAATGCTTACTATATATATATGACATAAGAATGTTATGTCCTTTGTTTTTTCATTCTTTTGGTTTTTTATGAATTTCCATGCCCATTTGAATCTTTTGGTCAAATCCTAGAGGTTTGACCAAGATTGAAACAAGTTTAAAACATGAAAATGAAAAGGGAAGCTTGTATATCCTTCTTAATTAGTCACTCTAAAATGAAGTTTTTTGGAGGTTTTTGAAATTTCCATGTCTGAAACCCAAAACCACTTCTCTTCATGCTAGACTTCATAAGACAATTTAATTAGGGGTTAGGGGGTAGATACATGATTTGTCTGGTTTGAATATATATGTCCAAACCTTGCTTGTTTATCAACTTGAATGCTTACGATATGACATAAGAATGCTTACCATATGTTTGAATTTTAAAAGCATATAGTCTTCTTATGTCATATAGTAAGCATTCAAAAGTTTTTCTTTGAGAGAGTAGCATGCATTCAAAAGTTGATAAATAAGATTTGTACATATTCAAACCAGACAAATCATCTCGTATCTACACCCCCTAACCCTAAACTCTGTCTTATGAAGTCAAGCATGAAGAGAAGTGCTTTTGGGTTTCAAACATGGAAATTTCACAAACCTCCCAAAAGCTTCATTTTACAGTGACTAAGGGCTCCTTTGATTCATAGGATTTGCATAGGAATTGTGTAGGATTTGGTTCCTATGGGAAAATTTCCTATACATGTTGTTTGATTCATAGAAACATATCCTATAGGAAAAATTCCTATATGAATCTTGTAGCGTAATTCCTATAGGAAAAAACATTGGCTCATACCTCATGAAAAAATTCCTTTGCTACAATCAAACACACTTCATCTTTCTATAGGATTCAAGTAGACATGTGTCATTCCAATCCTATGCCTTTCCTATTCCTATACTTTTCCTATCCTTTAAATCAAAGGAGCCCTAAGAAGGATCCAGGCTTACCTTTTCATTTTCATTTTTAAACTGCTTGTTTAAATATTGATCAAACCTAGGATTTGACCAAGATTCAAATGGGCATAAAAAATCAGGAAAAAATGAAAAATGAAAAAACAAAACACGTATATAGCCTTCTTATATATGTCATATATATAGTAAGTATTCAATTAAGTTGATAATTTTAAACAAGGTCTATACATATTCAAACCAGAAAAAAGCATGTATCTACCCATGCATATATTTATAACCCTATACTTTTGTCTTATGAAGACGTCAAGGATGAAGAGAAGTGGATTTGGGTTTCAAACATGGAAATTTCAAAAACCTCCCAAAACATGTATATATCTACCCCTAAACCCTAATCTTTGTCTTATGAAGCCAAGCATATGAAGAGAAGTGATTTTGGGTTTCAAACATGGAAACTTCAAAAACCTCCCAAAAGCTTCATTTTAGAGAGACTAAGAATGATCCATATGCTTACCTTTTCATTGCCATGTTTTAAACTTGTTTTAACCTTGGTCAAACCTAGGATTTGACCAAGATTCAAATGGGAGTAAAAATTCAGAAAAATTCAAAAAAAAAATGAAAAACCAAAGCACATATATATATATATATATATATATATATATATATATAGCCTTCTTATGTCATATAGTAAGCATTCAAGTTGATAAACAAGGTCTAGACATATTCAAAGCAGAAATATCATGTATCATATCTACCCCTAACCCTAAACGCTGTCTTATGAAGTCAAACATATGAAGAGAACTGGGGTTTTGGGTTTCAAACATAAAATTTTCAAGTACCTTCATTTTAGAGTGAGTAAGGAAGGATTCATGCTTACCGTTTCATTTTCATGTTTTAAACTTGTTTAAACCTAGGATTTGACCAAGATTTAAATAGGCATAAAAATTCAAAAGAAATCAAAAGATGAAAAACCAAAGCACATATATATAGCCTTCTTATATCATATAGTAAAAAATTCAAGTTGATAAACAAGGTCTAGACATATTCAAACAAGAAAAATCATGTATCTACACACCTAACCATAAACTCTGTCTTAAGTGGTTTTGGGTTTCAAACATGGAAATTTCACAAACCTCCCAAAAGCTTCATTTTACAGTGACTAAGGAGGATCCATGCTTACCTTTTGGCTTAAACGTACGTTTGAAACAAAAAACCACTTCTCTTCATGCATGCTTGACTTCATAAGACAGAGTTTAGCTAGGGTACGTTAGGGGGTGTAGATACATGATTTCCTGGTTTGAATATGTCTAGAGACCTTGTTTATCAACTTAATTGATTGCTCACTATATGATATAAGAAGACTACGTGCCTTGGTTTTTTTTTTTGAATTTTATGCTCATATATTTGAATCTTGGTCAAATCCTAGGTTTGACCAAGATTTAAACAAGTTTGAACATGAAAATGAAAAGGGAAGCATGTATCCTTCTTAGTCACTCTAAAATGAAGCTTTTGGGATGTTCTTGAAATTTCCATGTTTGAAACCCAAAACGACTTCTCTTCATGCTAGACTTCATAAGATCAACATGGGGTAGATACATGATTTTTCTGGTTTGGATATACCTAGACCTCGTTTAACTTGAATGCATACAATATGACATAAGAAGGCTACGTGCTTTTGTTTTTCATTATTCTGATTTTTTTGAATTTTGTGCCCACCCATTTGTATCTTGGTCAAATCCTAGGCTTGATAATGATTTAACAAGATTAAAATATGAAAATGCAAAGGTAAGCATGGATCCTTCTTAGTCACTCTAAAATGAAGCTTTTGGGAGCAAAACCACTTCTCTTCATATTCTTGACTTCATAAGACGGAGTTTAGGGGTTAGGGGGTATAGATACACGATTTGTCTAGTTTGAATATGTCTAGACCTTGTTTATCAACTTAATTGGCTTACTATATGACATAAGAAAACTATTTGCTTTGGTTTTTCTTTTTCCTATTTTTTTTCAATTTTGATGCCCATTTGAATCTTGTCAAATCCTAGGTTTGACCGAGATAATTTAAACAAGCTTAAAACATGAATATGAAAAGGGAAGCATGTATCCTTCTTTGTCACTCTAAAATTAAGTTTTTGGGAGGTTTTTCAAATTTCCATGTTTGAAACCCAAAACCACTTCTCTTCATATGCTTGACTTCATAAGACAGAGTTCAGGGGTTAGGGGGTATAGATACATGATTTGTCTAGTTTGAATATTTCTAGACCTTGTTTATCAACTTTAATGCTTACTATATGACATAAGAAAACTATTTGCTTTGGTTTTCTTTTTCTGACTTTTTTTTTCAATTTCGATGCCCATTTGAATCTTGTCAAATCCTAGGTTTGACCAAGATAATTTAAACAAGCTTAAAACATGAATATGAAAAGGGGAGCATGTATCCTTCTTAGTCACTCTAAAATGTAGTTTTTGGGAGTTTTTTGAAATTTCCATGTTTGAAACCCAAAACCACTTCTCTTCACATGCTTGACTTCATAAGACAGAGTTTAGGGGTTAGGGGTATAGATACATGATTTGTCTGGTTTAATATGTCTAGACCTTGTTTATCAACTTTAATGCTTACTATATGACATAAGAAGACTATGTGATTTGGTTTTTCATTTTTCTGTTTTTATTTTTCTGCCCATTTGAATCTTGGTCAAATCCTAGGTTTGACCAAGATATAGACAAGTTTAACACGTAAATGAGTTAACTTGGATTTCCTACCCTTGAATCCATAGGAAACTTTGTTCTAATGCACTATTATAATCAACCGAGTTTTTACACCAACAGGTCTGTCACTTACGTGTGGTGCCCACGCTTGAGGTCCCACACTTCAGTGAGCACAAGTCACGTGCAATAGGTACGCAACCTCCCAGCCATTTTCTTTGTCAAGAGAAGACGCATCAGGATGCGTATTGGAAGTCTGTGGGTCCTTCTGGTTCCTTCGGTCGTCCCTCTCACAAAAAAAAAAACAAATCTCTCTCATTCTCGGCCTCGCTCGACTCGCTCGCTCGCTCGCTCGCACCTCCTGCTCACTGACAAACCCTGCACAAAAGTCAACATCATCACCCGAAAAAGGGGAGACACCATAATTCTCTCCCTTCTTCTCTCCTTCCGAGTGATCCCTCTTCCTCCGAGTTTCACTCGACGGGCAAACACCCATGTGCTGCATAGTAATAATAAAAAGGTAGTACTCGTAGAAATATCGATATACGAATCTGTAATTAAATAGGTTAAACTAGGGTTTTGCCCAGTTCTACAGATCAAGGGTTCAAAAAAATCAAACTACGGGGTTCGAACAACACGATTCTAATCCAAGAATTTTTTCGACCTAGGTCACCCAAATGGCCTCAAACTATAGGGTTAGCATCTAGTGCAGTATGTGTGAAAATGTATGCACTATGTGTGCTATAACTTGTATGTCTTTCATATTTGAACCAAATTTGAATAAGTTTGAAATATTTGAAAAGGGGCTTTTGGCTTAAACGTTTGAAACCAAAAACCACTTCTCTTCATGCATGCTTGACTTCATAAGACAGAGTTTAGCTAGGGTTAGGGGATAGATGCATGATTTTCCTGGTTTGAATATGTCTAGACCTACTTTATCAACTTAATTGAATGCTTACTATATGACATAATAATACTATGTGCATTGTTTTTTCTTTTTTTGATTTTTTTAAAATTGTATGCCCATTTGAATCTTGGTCAAATCCTAGGTTTGAACATGGTTTAAACAAGTTTAAATCATGAATATGAAAAATTAAGCATCTATATATCCTTCTTAGTCACTCCAAAATGTAGCTCTTGGGAGGTTTTTTCGAAATTTCCATGTTTGAAACCAAAACCACTTCTCTTCATGCATGCTTGACTTCATAAGACAGAGTTTAGCTAGGGCGTTAGGGGGTAGATACATGATTTTCCTGGTTTGAATATGTCTAGACCTGGTTTATCAACTTAATTAATTGATTGTTTACTATATGACATAAGAAGACTATGTGCCTTGGTTTTAAATTTTTCTGTTTTTTTTTTGAATTTTACGCCCATGTATTTGAATCTTGGACAAATCCTAGGTTTGACCAAGATTTAAACAAGTTTAAACATAAAAATAAAAAGGGAAGCATGTATCCTTCTTAGTCACTCTAAAATGAAGCTTTTTGGATGTTCTTGAAATTTCCATTTTTGAAACCAAAAACGACTTCTCTCTTCATGCTAGACTTCATAAGATCGACCGGGGGCAGATACATGATTTGTCTGGTTTGGATATGTCCAAACCTTGCTTGTTTATCAACTTGAATGCTTACTATATGACATAAGAATGCTTACCATATGTTTGAATTTTAAAAGCATATAGTCTTCTTATGTCATATAGTAAGCATTCAAAAGTTTTTCTTTGAGAGAGTAGCATGCATTCAAAAGTTGATAAATAAGATTTGTACATATTCAAACCAGACAAATCATGTATCTACCCATATGCATATATATATAACCCTATACTTTTGTCTTATGAAGACGTCAAGGATGAAGAGAAGTGGATTTGGGTTTCAAACATGGAAATTTCAAAAACCTCCCAAAACATGTATATATCTACCCCTAAACCCTAATCTTTGTCTTATGAAGCCAAGCATATGAAGAGAAGTGATTTTGGGTTTCAAACATGGAAACTTCAAAAACCTCCCAAAAGCTTCATTTTAGAGAGACTAAGAATGATCCATATGCTTACATTTTCATTGCCATGTTTTAAACTTGTTTTAACCTTGGTCAAACCTAGGATTTGACCAAGATTCAAATGAGAGTAAAAATTCAGAAAAATTCAAAAAAAAATGAAAAACCAAAGCACATATATATATATATATATATATAGCCTTCTTATGTCATATAGTAAGCATTCAAGTTGATAAAGAAGGTCGATCTCTAGACATATTCAAAGCAGAAATATCATGTATCATATCTACCCCTAACCCTAGCTAAACTCTGTCTTATGAAGTCAAACATATGAAGAGAACTGGGGTTTTGGGTTTCAAACATAAAATTTTCAAGTACCTCCATTTTAGAGTGAGTAAGGAAGGATTCATGCTTACCGTTTCATTTTCATGTTTTAAACTTGCTTAAACCTAGGATTTGACCAAGATTTAAATAGGCATAAAAAATCGAAAGAAATCAAAAATTGAAAAACCAAAGCACATATATATAGCCTTCTTATATCATATAGTAAAAAATTAAAGTTGATAAACAAGGTCTAGACATATTCAAACAAGAAAAATCATGTATCTACACACCTAACCATAAACTCTGTCTTAAGTGGTTTTGGGTTTCAAACATGGAAATTTCACAAACCTCCCAAAAGCTTCATTTTACAGTGACTATATAAGGAGGATCCATGCTTACCTTTTGGCTTAAACGTACGTTTGAAACAAAAAACCACTTCTCTTCATGCATGCTTGACTTCATAAGACAGAGTTTAGCTAGGGTACGTTAGGGGGTGTAGATACATGATTTCCTGGTTTGAATATGTCTAGAGACCTTGTTTATCAACTTAATTGATTGCTCACTATATGATATAAGAAGACTACGTGCCTTGGTTTTTTTTTTTGAATTTTATGCTCATATATTTGAATCTTGGTCAAATCCTAGGTTTGACCAAGATTTAAACAAGTTTAAACATGAAAATGAAAAGGGAAGCATGTATCCTTCTTAGTCACTCTAAAATGAAGCTTTTGGGATGTTCTTGAAATTTCCATGTTTGAAACCCAAAACGACTTCTCTTCATGCTAGACTTCATAAGATCAACATGGGGTAGATACATGATTTGTCTGGTTTGGATATACCTAGACCTCGTTTAACTTGAATGCATACAATATGACATAAGAAGGCTACGTGCTTTTGTTTTTCATTATTCTGATTTTTTTGAATTTTGTGCCCACCCATTTGTATCTTGGTCAAATCCTAGGCTTGATAATGATTTAACAAGATTAAAATATGAAAATGCAAAGGTAAGCATGGATCCTTCTTAGTCACTCTAAAATGAAGCTTTTGGGAGCAAAACCACTTCTCTTCATATGCTTGACTTCATAAGACGGAGTTTAGGGGTTAGGGGGTATAGATACACGATTTGTCTAGTTTGAATATGTCTAGACCTTGTTTATCAACTTAATTGGCTTACTATATGACATAAGAAAACTATTTGCTTTGGTTTTCCTTTTTCCTAATTTTTTTCAATTTTGATGCCCATTTGAATCTTGTCAAATCCTAGGTTTGACCGAGATAATTTAAACAAGCTTAAAACATGAATATGAAAAGGGAAGCATGTATCCTTCTTTGTCACTCTAAAATTAAGTTTTTGGGAGGTTTTTCAAATTTCCATGTTTGAAACCCAAAACCACTTCTCTTCATATGCTTGACTTCATAAGACAGAGTTCAGGGGTTAGGGGGTATAGATACATGATTTGTCTAGTTTGAATATTTCTAGACCTTGTTTATCAACTTTAATGCTTACTATATGACATAAGAAAACTATTTGCTTTGGTTTTCTTTTTCTGACTTTTTTTTTTCAATTTCGATGCCCATTTGAATCTTGTCAAATCCTAGGTTTGACCAAGATAATTTAAACAAGCTTAAAACATGAATATGAAAAGGGGAGCATGTATCCTTCTTAGTCACTCTAAAATGTAGTTTTTGGGAGTTTTTTGAAATTTCCATGTTTGAAACCCAAAACCACTTCTCTTCACATGCTTGACTTCATAAGACAGAGTTTAGGGGTTAGGGGTATAGATACATGATTTGTCTGGTTTAATATGTCTAGACCTTGTTTATCAACTTTAATGCTTACTATATGACATAAGAAGACTATGTGATTTGGTTTTTCATTTTTCTGTTTTTATTTTTCTGCCCATTTGAATCTTGGTCAAATCCTAGGTTTGACCAAGATATAGACAAGTTTAACACGTAAATGAGTTAACTTGGATTTCCTACCCTTGAATCCATAGGAAACTTTGTTCTAATGCACTATTATAATCAACCGAGTT
The DNA here is from genome assembly GCF_019359855.2 of Lolium perenne. Taxonomy (NCBI): domain Eukaryota; kingdom Viridiplantae; phylum Streptophyta; class Magnoliopsida; order Poales; family Poaceae; genus Lolium; species Lolium perenne. The sequence continues at coordinate 55,218,884 of NC_067248.2, read as the reverse complement.
TTTACACCAACAGGTCTGTCACTTACGTGTGGTGCCCACGCTTGAGGTCCCACACTTCAGTGAGCACAAGTCACGTGCAATAGGTACGCAACCTCCCAGCCATTTTCTTTGTCAAGAGAAGACGCATCAGGATGCGTATTGGAAGTCTGTGGGTCCTTCTGGTTCCTTCGGTCGTCCCTCTCACAAAAAAAAAACAAATCTCTCTCATTCTCGGCCTCGCTCGACTCGCTCGCTCGCTCGCTCGCACCTCCTGCTCACTGACAAACCCTGCACAAAAGTCAACATCATCACCCGAAAAAGGGGAGACACCATAATTCTCTCCCTTCTTCTCTCCTTCCGAGTGATCCCTCTTCCTCCGAGTTTCACTCGACGGGCAAACACCCATGTGCTGCATAGTAATAATAAAAAGGTAGTACTCGTAGAAATATCGATATACGAATCTGTAATTAAATAGGTTAAACTAGGGTTTTGCCCAGTTCTACAGATCAAGGGTTCAAAAAAATCAAACTACGGGGTTCGAACAACACGATTCTAATCCAAGAATTTTTTTGACCTAGGTCACCCAAATGGCCTCAAACTATAGGGTTAGCATCTAGTGCAGTATGTGTGAAAATGTATGCACTATGTGTGCTATAACTTGTATGTCTTTCATATTTGAACCAAATTTGAATAAGTTTGAAATATTTGAAAAGGGGCTTTTGGCTTAAACGTTTGAAACCAAAAACCACTTCTCTTCATGCATGCTTGACTTCATAAGACAGAGTTTAGCTAGGGTTAGGGGATAGATGCATGATTTTCCTGGTTTGAATATGTCTAGACCTACTTTATCAACTTAATTGAATGCTTACTATATGACATAATAATACTATGTGCATTGTTTTTTCTTTTTTTGATTTTTTTAAAATTGTATGCCCATTTGAATCTTGGTCAAATCCTAGGTTTGAACATGGTTTAAACAAGTTTAAATCATGAATATGAAAAATTAAGCATCTATATATCCTTCTTAGTCACTCCAAAATGTAGCTCTTGGGAGGTTTTTTCGAAATTTCCATGTTTGAAACCAAAACCACTTCTCTTCATGCATGCTTGACTTCATAAGACAGAGTTTAGCTAGGGCGTTAGGGGGTAGATACATGATTTTCCTGGTTTGAATATGTCTAGACCTGGTTTATCAACTTAATTAATTGATTGTTTACTATATGACATAAGAAGACTATGTGCCTTGGTTTTAAATTTTTCTGTTTTTTTTTTTGAATTTTACGCCCATGTATTTGAATCTTGGACAAATCCTAGGTTTGACCAAGATTTAAACAAGTTTAAACATAAAAATAAAAAGGGAAGCATGTATCCTTCTTAGTCACTCTAAAATGAAGCTTTTTGGATGTTCTTGAAATTTCCATTTTTGAAACCAAAAAACGACTTCTCTCTTCATGCTAGACTTCATAAGATCGACCGGGGGCAGATACATGATTTGTCTGGTTTGGATATGTCCAAACCTTGCTTGTTTATCAACTTGAATGCTTACTATATGACATAAGAATGCTTACCATATGTTTGAATTTTAAAAGCATATAGTCTTCTTATGTCATATAGTAAGCATTCAAAAGTTTTTCTTTGAGAGAGTAGCATGCATTCAAAAGTTGATAAATAAGATTTGTACATATTCAAACCAGACAAATCATGTATCTACCCATATGCATATATATATAACCCTATACTTTTGTCTTATGAAGACGTCAAGGATGAAGAGAAGTGGATTTGGGTTTCAAACATGGAAATTTCAAAAACCTCCCAAAACATGTATATATCTACCCCTAAACCCTAATCTTTGTCTTATGAAGCCAAGCATATGAAGAGAAGTGATTTTGGGTTTCAAACATGGAAACTTCAAAAACCTCCCAAAAGCTTCATTTTAGAGAGACTAAGAATGATCCATATGCTTACATTTTCATTGCCATGTTTTAAACTTGTTTTAACCTTGGTCAAACCTAGGATTTGACCAAGATTCAAATGGGAGTAAAAATTCAGAAAAATTCAAAAAAAAATGAAAAACCAAAGCACATATATATATATATATAGCCTTGATCTTATGTCATATAGTAAGCATTCAAGTTGATAAAGAAGGTCGATCTCTAGACATATTCAAAGCAGAAATATCATGTATCATATCTACCCCTAACCCTAGCTAAACTCTGTCTTATGAAGTCAAACATATGAAGAGAACTGGGGTTTTGGGTTTCAAACATAAAATTTTCAAGTACCTCCATTTTAGAGTGAGTAAGGAAGGATTCATGCTTACCGTTTCATTTTCATGTTTTAAACTTGTTTAAACCTAGGATTTGACCAAGATTTAAATAGGCATAAAAAATCGAAAGAAATCAAAAATTGAAAAACCAAAGCACATATATATAGCCTTCTTATATCATATAGTAAAAAATTCAAGTTGATAAACAAGGTCTAGACATATTCAAACAAGAAAAATCATGTATCTACACACCTAACCATAAACTCTGTCTTAAGTGGTTTTGGGTTTCAAACATGGAAATTTCACAAACCTCCCAAAAGCTTCATTTTACAGTGACTATATAAGGAGGATCCATGCTTACCTTTTGGCTTAAACGTTTGAAACCAAAAACCACTTCTCTTCATGCATGCTTGACTTCATAAGACAGAGTTTAGCTAGGGTACGTTAGGGGGTGTAGATACATGATTTCCTGGTTTGAATATGTCTAGACCTTGTTTATCAACTTAATTGATTGCTTACTATATGACATAAGACGACTACGTGCCTTGGTTTTCATTTTTGGTTTTTTTTTGAATTTTATGCTCATATATTTGAATCTTGGTCAAATCCTAGGTTTGACCAAGATTTAAACAAGTTTAAAACATGAAAATGAAAAGGGAAGCATGTATCCTTCTTAGTCACTCTAAAATGAAGCTTTTGGGATGTTCTTGAAATTTCCATGTTTGAAACCCAAAACGACTTCTCTTCATGCTAGACTTCATAAGATCAACATGGTTTGGATATACCTAGACCTCGTTTACAAGGTCTATACATATTCAAACCAGAAAAAAGCATGTATCTACCCATGCATATATATATAACCCTATACTTTTGTCTTATGAAGACGTCAAGGATGAAGAGAAGTGGATTTGGGTTTCAAACATGGAAATTTCAAAAACCTCCCAAAACATGTATATATCTACCCCTAAACCCTAATCTTTGTCTTATGAAGCCAAGCATATGAAGAGAAGTGATTTTGGGTTTCAAACATGGAAACTTCAAAAACCTCCCAAAAGCTTCATTTTAGAGAGACTAAGAATAATCCATATGCTTACCTTTTCATTGCCATGTTTTAAACTTGTTTTAACCTTGGTCAAACCTAGGATTTGACCAAGATTCAAATGGGAGTAAAAATTCAGAAAAATTCAAAAAAAAAATGAAAAACCAAAGCACATATATATATATATATATATAGCCTTCTTATGTCATATAGTAAGCATTCAAGTTGATAAACAAGGTCTAGACATATTCAAAGCAGAAATATCATGTATCATATCTACCCCTAACCCTAAACTCTGTCTTATGAAGTCAAACATATGAAGAGAACTGGGGTTTTGGGTTTCAAACATAAAATTTTCAAGTACCTTCATTTTAGAGTGAGTAAGGAAGGATTCATGCTTACCATTTCATTTTCATGTTTTAAACTTGTTTAAACCTAGGATTTGACCAAGATTTAAATAGGCATAAAAATTCAAAAGAAATCAAAAAATGAAAAACCAAAGCACATATATATAGCCTTCTTATATCATATAGTAAAAAATTCAAGTTGATAAACAAGGTCTAGACATATTCAAACAAGAAAAATCATGTATCTACACACCTAACCATAAACTCTGTCTTAAGTGGTTTTGGGTTTCAAACATGGAAATTTCACAAACCTCCCAAAAGCTTCATTTTACAGTGACTAAGGAGGATCCATGCTTACCTTTTGGCTTAAACGTACGTTTGAAACCAAAAACCACTTCTCTTCATGCATGCTTGACTTCATAAGACAGAGTTTAGCTAGGGTACGTTAGGGGGTGTAGATACATGATTTCCTGGTTTGAATATGTCTAGAGACCTTGTTTATCAACTTAATTGATTGCTTACTATATGACATAAGAAGACTACGTGCCTTGGTTTTTTTTTGAATTTTATGCTCATATATTTGAATCTTGGTCAAATCCTAGGTTTGACCAAGATTTAAACAAGTTTAAACATGAAAATGAAAAGGGAAGCATGTATCCTTCTTAGTCACTCTAAAATGAATCTTTTGGGATGTTCTTGAAATTTCCATGTTTGAAACCCAAAACGACTTCTCTTCATGCTAGACTTCATAAGATCAACATGGGGTAGATACATGATTTGTCTGGTTTGGATATACCTAGACCTCGTTTAACTTGAATGCATACAATATGACATAAGAAGGCTACGTGCTTTTGTTTTTCATTATTCTGATTTTTTTGAATTTTGTGCCCACCCATTTGTATCTTGGTCAAATCCTAGGCTTGATAATGATTTAACAAGATTAAAATATGAAAATGCAAAGGTAAGCATGGATCCTTCTTAGTCACTCTAAAATGAAGCTTTTGGGAGCAAAACCACTTCTCTTCATATGCTTGACTTCATAAGACGGAGTTTAGGGGTTAGGGGGTATAGATACACGATTTGTCTAGATTGAATATGTCTAGACCTTGTTTATCAACTTAATTGGCTTACTATATGACATAAGAAAACTATTTGCTTTGGTTTTTCTTTTTCCTAATTTTTTTCAATTTTGATGCCCATTTGAATCTTGTCAAATCCTAGGTTTGACCGAGATAATTTAAACAAGCTTAAAACATGAATATGAAAAGGGAAGCATGTATCCTTCTTTGTCACTCTAAAATGAAGTTTTTGGGAGGTTTTTCAAATTTCCATGTTTGAAACCCAAAACCACTTCTCTTCATATGCTTGACTTCATAAGACAGAGTTCAGGGGTTAGGGGGTATAGATACATGATTTGTCTAGTTTGAATATTTCTAGACCTTGTTTATCAACTTTAATGCTTACTATATGACATAAGAAAACTATTTGCTTTGGTTTTCATTTTTCTGACTTTTTTTTTTCAATTTCGATGCCCATTTGAATCTTGTTAAATCCTAGGTTTGACCAAGATAATTTAAACAAGCTTAAAACATGAATATGAAAAGGGGAGCATGTATCCTTCTTAGTCACTCTAAAATGTAGTTTTTGGGAGTTTTTTGAAATTTCCATGTTTGAAACCCAAAACCACTTCTCTTCACATGCTTGACTTCATAAGACAGAGTTTAGGGGTTAGGGGTATAGATACATGATTTGTCTGGTTTAATATGTCTAGACCTTGTTTATCAACTTTAATGCTTACTATATGACATAAGAAGACTATGTGATTTGGTTTTTCTTTTTTCTGTTTTTATTTTTCTGCCCATTTGAATCTTGGTCAAATCCTAGGTTTGACCAAGATATAGACAAGTTTAACACGTAAATGAGTTAACTTGGATTTCCTACCCTTGAATCCATAGGAAACTTTGTTCTAATGCACTATTATAATCAACCGAGTTTTTACACCAACAGGTCTGTCACTTACGTGTGGTGCCCACGCTTGAGGTCCCACACTTCAGTGAGCACAAGTCACGTGCAATAGGTACGCAAACTCCCAACCATTTTCTTTGTCAAGAGAAGACGCATCAGGATGCGTATTGGAAGTCTGTGGGTCCTTCTGGTTCCTTCGGTCGTCCCTCTCACAAAAAAATACAAATCTCTCTCATTCTCAGCCTCGCTCGACTCGCTCGCTCGCTCGCACCTCCGGCTCACTGACAAACCCTGCACAAAAGTCAACATCATCACCCGAAAAAGGGGAGACACCATAATTCTCTCCCTTCTTCTCTCCTTCCGAGTGATCCCTCTTCCTCCGAGTTTCACTCGACGGGCAAACACCCATGTGCTGCATAGTAATAATAAAAAGGTAGTACTCGTAGAAATATCGATATACGAATCTGTAATTAAATAGGTTAAACTAGGGTTTTGCCCAGTTCTACAGATCAAGGGTTCAAAAAAATCAAACTACGGGGTTCGAACAACACGATTCTAATCCAAGAATTTTTTCGACCTAGGTCACCCAAATGGCCTCAAACTATAGGGTTAGCATCTAGTGCAGTATGTGTGAAAATGTATGCACTATGTGTGCTATAACTTGTATGTCTTTCATATTTGAACCAAATTTGAATAAGTTTGAAATATTTGAAAAGGGGCTTTTGGCTTAAACGTTTGAAACCAAAAACCACTTCTCTTCATGCATGCTTGACTTCATAAGACAGAGTTTAGCTAGGGTTAGGGGATAGATGCATGATTTTCCTGGTTTGAATATGTCTAGACCTACTTTATCAACTTAATTGAATGCTTACTATATGACATAATAATACTATGTGCATTGTTTTTTATTTTTTTGATTTTTTTAAAATTGTATGCCCATTTGAATCTTGGTCAAATCCTAGGTTTGAACATGGTTTAAAAAAGTTTAAATCATGAATATGAAAAATTAAGCATCTATATATCCTTCTTAGTCACTCCAAAATGTAGCTCTTGGGAGGTTTTTTCGAAATTTCCATGTTTGAAACCAAAACCACTTCTCTACATGCATGCTTGACTTCATAAGACAGAGTTTAGCTAGGGCGTTAGGGGGTAGATACATGATTTTCCTGGTTTGAATATGTCTAGACCTGGTTTATCAACTTAATTAATTGATTGTTTACTATATGACATAAGAAGACTATGTGCCTTGGTTTTAAATTTTTCTGTTTTTTTTGAATTTTACGCCCATGTATTTGAATCTTGGACAAATCCTAGGTTTGACCAAGATTTAAACAAGTTTAAACATAAAAATAAAAATGGAAGCATGTATCCTTCTTAGTCACTCTAAAATGAAGCTTTTTGGATGTTCTTCAAATTTCCATTTTTGAAACCAAAAACGACTTCTCTCTTCATGCTAGACTTCATAAGATCGACAGGGGGCAGATACATGATTTGTCTGGTTTGGATATGTCCAAACCTTGCTTGTTTATCAACTTGAATGCTTACTATATGACATAAGAATGCTTACCATATGTTTGAATTTTAAAAGCATATAGTCTTCTTATGTCATATAGTAAGCATTCAAAAGTTTTTCTTTGAGAGAGTAGCATGCATTCAAAAGTTGATAAATAAGATTTGTACATATTCAAACCAGACAAATCATGTATCTACCCATATGCATATATATATAACCCTATACTTTTGTCTTATGAAGACGTCAAGGATGAAGAGAAGTGGATTTGGGTTTCAAACATGGAAATTTCAAAAACCTCCCAAAACATGTATATATCTACCCCTAAACCCTAATCTTTGTCTTATGAAGCCAAGCATATGAAGAGAAGTGATTTTGGGTTTCAAACATGGAAACTTCAAAAACCTCCCAAAAGCTTCATTTTAGAGAGACTAAGAATGATCCATATGCTTACCTTTTCATTGCCATGTTTTAAACTTGTTTTAACCTTGGTTAAAGCTAGGATTTTACCAAGATTCAAATGGGAGTAAAAATTCAGAAAAATTCAAAAAAAAATGAAAAACCAAAGCACATATATATATATAGCCTTGATCTTATGTCATATAGTAAGCATTCAAGTTGATAAACAAGGTCGATCTCTAGACATATTCAAAGCAGAAATATCATGTATCATATCTACCCCTAACCCTAGCTAAACTCTGTCTTCTGAAGTCAAACATATGAAGAGAACTGGGGTTTTGGGTTTCAAACATAAAATTTTCAAGTACCTTCATTTTAGAGTGAGTAAGGAAGGATTCATGCTTACCGTTTCATTTTCATGTTTTAAACTTGTTTAAACCTAGGATTTGACCAAGATTTAAATAGGCATAAAAAAATCGAAAGAAATCAAAAATTGAAAAACCAAAGCACATATATATAGCCTTCTTATATCATATAGTAAAAAATTCAAGTTGATAAACAAGGTCTAGACATATTCAAACAAGAAAAATCATGTATCTACGCACCTAACCATAAACTCTGTCTTAAGTGGTTTTGGGTTTCAAACATGGAAATTTCACAAACCTCCCAAAAGCTTCATTTTACAGTGACTATATAAGGAGGATCCATGCTTACCTTTTGTCTTAAACGTTTGAAACCAAAAACCACTTCTCTTCATGCATGCTTGACTTCATAAGACAGAGTTTAGCTAGGGTACGTTAGGGGGTGTAGATACATGATTTCCTGGTTTGAATATGTCTAGACCTTGTTTATCAACTTAATTGATTGCTTACTATATGACATAAGACGACTACGTCACTACAAGAAAAGTTGCCATGGCCGACGAAGTTGAAGTCGCGCCGTGGTTGCTGGTGTACCATGGCCGACGATTTTGGTCCCTCCGTGGTGCATGTCAAAACTTTTTTTTTCTCGTTTTTGAGGCCACCTAGCCCGACGAAAGCGGCCAAAACGTCGCGTATGGTGGCCCGGGACGTGGTGCATCTCGAAATCTCGGGTTCGCCGGCCGAGTCAACGCAAATCCGCACCGCCGAGGGATGTAGGGCCCAGATGGCAGCCTCTCTGGCATTGTTTTTTTCTAGATCGCGCCATCTCGTTCAACGTTCTCCGATCGAGCCGTTTACGATGCAGGATCATGGGTCCCGCATGTCATCCTCTATGAACCAAAATTCTTTCTATTCTTGGATTTTTTTTGACCCCCTGATTTCTGGCTACTTCCTTTTTCTTTTGATCCCTTGCCGCCTTGGAAACGTTGAGACCGCTGCTGCTAAATGGGACCCGCATGTCATCCTCTATGTGCAATCAACTTTCTTTTCTTGGAGTTTTTTTTGGCACCTCAAATTTGGTCACTTGCCTTTTTCTTTCGATCCCCTGCCGCCTCTCAAACGGTGATACCGCTGCTGCTAACTGGGACCTGCATGTCACCCTCTATGTACTATAAAACTTTCTTTTCCTGGATTATTTTTGGCACCTCATATTTGGTCACTTGCCTTTTTCTTTCGATCCCCTGCCGCCTCTCAAACGGTGATACCGCTGCTGCTAACTGGGACCCGCATGTCATCCTCTATGTACTATAAAACTTTCTTTTCTTGAATTATTTTTGGCACCTCATATTTGGTCACTTACCTTTTTCTTTCGATCCCCTGCCGCCTCTCAAACGGTGATACCGCTGCTGCTAAATGGGACCCGCATGTCATCCTCTATGTACTATAAAACTTTCTTTTCTTGGATTTTTTTTGGCACCTCATATTTGGTCACTTGACTTTTTCTTTCGATCACCTGCTGCCTCTCAAACAGTGATACCGCTGCTAAATGGGACCCGCATGTCATCCTCTATGTACTATAAAACTTTCTTTTCTTGGATTTTTTTTTGGCACCTCATATTTGGTCACTTGACTTTTTCTTTCGATCCCCTGCTGCCTCTCAAACAGTGATACCGCTGCTGCTAAATCGGACCCGCATGTCATCCACTATGTACTATAAAACTTTCTTTTCTTGGATTTTTTTTTGGCACCTCATATTTGGTAACTTGACTTTTTCTTTCGATCCCCTGCTGCCTCTCAAACAGTGATACCGATGCTGCTAAATGGGACCCGCATGTCATCCACTATGTACTATAAAACTTTCTTTTCTTGGATTTTTTTTGGCACCTCATATTTCGTAACTTGACTTTTTCTTTCGATCCCCTGCTGCCTCTCAAACAGTGATACCGCTGCTGCTAAATGGGACCCGCATGTCATCCTCTATGTACTATAAAACTTTCTTTTCTTGGATTTTTTTTGGCACCTCATATTTGGTCACTTGACTTTTTCTTTCGATCACCTGCTGCCTCTCAAACAGTGATACCGCTGCTGCTAAATGGGACCCGCATGTCATCCACTATGTACTATAAAACTTTCTTTTCTTGGATTTTTTTTGGCACCTCATATTTGGTAACTTGACTTTTTCTTTCGATCTCATGCCACGTTTGAAACTTTGAGGAACCTGCTGGCTCATGGGACCCGCATGTCATCCTCTATGTGCTATAAAAGTTTATTTTCTATGGTTTTTTTCACTCTCTGATTTTTGTCTATTTCCTTTTTCTTTTGATGCCCTGCCGCCTTGGAAACGTTGAGTAAGCTGCTTACTCATGGGACCCGCATGTCATCCTCTATGTACAATCAAGTTTCCTTGAATTATTTTTGGCTCCTGATATTTCGTCACTTGCCTTTTTCTTTCGATCTCATGCCACGTTTGAAACGTTGAGGAACCTGCTGGCTCGTGGGACCCGCATGTCATCCTCTACGAACAATAAAAGTTTCCTTTATTGGAGTTATTTTTGACCCCTAATTTCTGGCTATTTGCCTTTTTCTTTTGATCCCCTGCCCCCTTTGAAACGATGAGGACGCTGTTGGCAGGTCGGTCCCATATGTCATCCTCTATGAACAATACAAGTTTCCTTTGGTGGATTTATTTTTTACCCCTAATTAATTTCTGGCTATTTCCTTTTTTTTCTTTGATCCCCTGCCGCCTTGGAAACGTTGAGGATGCTGCTGCCTCATCGGTCCCGCGTGTCATCCTCTCAGAACGATAAATGTTTTCTTTTCTTGGATTTTTTTACCAACTGATTTTTGGTTTTTTTTATTTTCGATCCCCTGCCGCCTTTGAAACGTTGACGACCCTGCTGGCTCATGGGTCCCTGATGTCAGCCTCCCCGTACAAGAAACATGTGATATCTTGATTATTTTGCAGACAATAAACAGTGTATTTCGCTCTGAGCTATTGCAAACGGATAAATTAAATCTTTATTTTTACAACATATATCTTGAATCTCCTTGCTTTTTGTTTTGGCGAAGCATAGGACTTTCCGTTTTTTTTGAGAAAAATCCGAACTATCATGTTCTGGAGTGGGCTGAAATTGTAAGTGTCAAAAGGCCCAGAAGGATAGTTCGAAGGCCCAGATGTCCAGATGCAGCCCAATTGAAATCTTTCTTTTCTTGGATTTTTTCACCCCTGATTTACGGCTACTTCATTTTTCTTTTGGTCCTGTGCCGCCTTGGAAACGTTTAGACCGCTGCTGCAAAATGGGACCCGCATGTCATCCTCTATGTACAATAAAGTTTCTTTTCTTGGATTATTTTTGGCTCCTGATATTTGGTCACTTGCCTTTTTCTTTCGATCTCATGCCACGTTTGAAACGTTGAGGAATCTGCTGGCTCATGGGACCCGCATGTCATCCTCTATGTACAATAAAAGTTTGATTTCTTGGATTTTTTTTCACCCTCTGATTTTTGGCTATTTCCTTTTTCTTTTGATCCCCTGCCGCCTTTGAAACGTTGAGTAAGCTGCTGGCTCATAGGTCCCACATGTCAGCCTGTATGAACGATAGAGCTTTCCTTTCTTGGAGTTTTTTTTGACCCCCTAATTTCTGGCTACTTTCTTTTTCTTTTGATCTCAAGCCGCATTTGAAACGTTGGGACCGCTGCTGCAAAATGGGACCCGCATGTCATCCTCTATGTACAATAAAGTTTCTTTTCTTGGATTATTTTTGGCTCCTGATATTTGGTCACTTGCCTTTTTCTTTCGATCCCATGCCACGTTTGAAACGTAGAGGAACCTTTCTTGGCTCATGGGACCCGCATGTCATCCTCTATGTACTACAAAAGTTTATTTTCTTGGGTTTTTTTTCACTCTCTGATTTTTGGCTATTTCCTTTTTCTTTTGATCCCCTGCCGCCTTGGAAACGTTGAGTAAGCTGCAAACTCGTGGGACCCGCATGTCATCCTCTATGTAAAAGCAATTTTCTTTTATTGGAGTTTTTTACCCCCTAATTTCTGGCTACTTTCTTTTTCTTTTGATCTCAAACCGCATTTGAAACGTTGGGACAGCATGTCATCCTCTATGTACAATAAAAGTTTCTTTTTTTGGATTATTTTTCACCCTCTGATTTTTGGTCACTTGCCTTTTTCTTTCGATCTCATGCCGCCCTTGAAAACATTGAGGAACCTGCTGGCCCATGGGACCCACATGTCATCCTCTATGTACTATAAAAGTTTCTTTTCTTTGATTTTTTTCACCCTCTGATCTTTGGCTATTTCCTTTTTCTTTTCATCCCCTGCCGCCTTGGAAACGTTAGTAAGGCTGGATTGGTGGGACCCGCATGTCATCCTCTATGTAATATCAAGTCTCTTTTCTTGGATTTTTTTACCCCCTTATTTTTGGTCACTTGCCTTTTTCTTTCGATCTCATGCAGCCTCTGAAACGTTGAGAAGCTGCTGGCTCATGGGACCCACATGTCATCCTCGATACTATAAAAGTTTCTTTTCTTGGATTTTTTTCACCCTCTTATTTTTGGCTGTTTCCTTTTTCTTTTGATCCCCTGCCGCCTTGGATACATTGATTAAGCTGCTGACACAAGGGGCCCGCATGTCATCCTCTATGTACAATCAACTTGCAAGATCTTGGGGCGGAAGAGCTTGTATAAGTGGGACCCATATGTCATCCTCTATGTACAATAAAAGTTTCTTTTTCTTGGATTATTTTTTGCTCCTGGTATTTGGTCTCTTTCCTTTTTCTTTCTATCTCATGCCGCCTCGAAACGTTGAGTAAGGTCTTGGGTCATGGGACCCGCATGCCATCCTCTATGTACAATCAACTTTCTTTTCTGGAGTTTTTTTACCCCTAATTTACGGCTACTCTTTTTCTTTTGATCTCAAGCCGCATTTGAAACGTTGACACCGCTGCTGCAAAATGGGACCCGCATGTCATCTTTTATGTACAATAAAGTTTCTTTTCTTGGATTATTTTTTGCTCCTGATATTTGGTCACTTGTCTTTTTCTTTCGATCTCATGCCCCCTTTGAAACGTTGAGGAAGCTGCTAACGCATGGGTCCCGCATGTCATACTCTATGAACAATAAAAGTTTCCTTCCTTGGAGTTATTTTTTACCGCTAATTTCTGGCTACTTCCTTTTTCTTTTGATCCCCTGCCGCCTTGGAAACGTTGAGTAAGCTGCTGACACAAGGGTCCCGCATGTCATCCTCTATGTACAATCAACTTGCAAGATCTTGGAGCGAAAGAGCTTGTATAAGTGGGACCCATATGTCATCATCTATGTACAATAAAAGTTACTTTTCTTGGATTATTTTTTGCTCCTGATATTTGGTCACTTTCCTTTTTCTTTCTATCTCATGCCGCCACTGAAACGTTGAGTAAGGTGCTGGCTCATGGGACTGTACAATAAAGTTTCATTTCTTAGATTTTTTTTACCCACTAATTTTTGCTAACTTGCCTTTTTCTTTTCGATCATATGCCGCCTTTGAAATTGAGGTCGCCGCTGGCTCATGGGTCCCACAAGTCAGCCTCTATGAACAATAAACCTTTCCTTTGTTGTATTTATTTTTTACCCCTAATTTCTGGCTATTTGCCTTTTTCTTTTGATCCCCTGCGGCCTTTGAAACGATGAGGACGCTGCTGGCAGATCGGTCCCACATGTCATCCTCTATGAAGAATATAAGTTTCCTTTTTGGATTTATTTTTGACCCCTAATTTCTGGCTATTTGCCTTTTTCTTCTGATCCCTGCCGACTTCGAAATGATGAGGATGCAGCTGGCAGATCGGTCCCACATGTCAGCCTCTATGAACTATAAATGTTTTCTTTGTAGGATTTATTTTTTACCCCTATTTTCGGGCTACTTGCCTTTTTCTTTGAAACGTTGTGGACGCTACTGTCTCATGGGTCCCACATGGCATCCTCTCTGAACGATAAACATTCATTTCTTGTTAACGACAGGTTTATCAGTATTATTTTCGCAGACTAATACAAACTCTTTGGCTCCAAGATCTTTCAAGTTGATAGATTAAATCAAGGAATTATTAGGATATGTTTTAAATTTCAAATCCACTTTATGAATTTTTTAAAATACCGTTATCCATGTGGGTATGGAGCGATCAAGGATTTTCATATTGGGCATGAGCAGTTTCAAAAATTGGAACCCTATAATTCAAAATAAATAAAAACAACTTTTATGTAGAATCTCCGTGTATTTTTTTTTTTTTTGCCAATCATAGGATCTGTGTTTCATTAGAAAAGGGCCGAAATTGCATGAGCAGAAAGGCCCATTTGAAGTTATTGGGCTTCGACGGCCGAAGCAAGTAGACCGATAACAATTACCATGTAGATGTTCCTTGGCAACCCAAAAGTGAAATATTGGGCCCAACAGGGGAAGGTTGAACAGTACTTTTTCTATTGGGAAGGTGGTACATGGGGTTATCCTGACAAAAAAAAAATGGAACATGGGTTACTGAAGGTTGCCCATTTGTGCCTAATATGTTTGTCAGCAGGAGCTTTACCTTCCGCTGCCGCCGCTCCGCTTCCGCCGCCGCCGCCATGCCTCGTCGCGGGTCGAGCTACCGGTACGGCGGCGTCTCGAGCTCGGGGTACAGCAGCGTCCGCGCGCGCCCCAAATTAAGGTACTTCCTCCTCGGGACGGCACCTACGATAGGCTCGGCTGGCCTTGGGGCATTTACCCCTAGCCTCTTCCATGCTCAAGTTTTTGAAATGTTTCTGGCTCTGTTCAACACTGGATCAAATTTGTCAACATGACCATTCTTATGGAGTAGCAACGAGTTGAATCTCTCAAAACTCTTTAAGTTCTGCAATATAACGACTAATTGGTACTACCTTATACAAAATGATTACATATCCTTATTTTGGAAGCAAGCAATCACACACTTATAGTTTGCTAGTCAGCTGCACGTAACGTTAAAAATCGGCAATTATAATGAATAAACCTGTAATTTTCACTTAAAATGCATTAAGGAGCATCAAATTTGACAAATCAAACCATGTCGTACTGAAAATTGACATGTCTTTGTCATGCAGAAATGTAAAATTATCCATGCATGTGCGTTTATACAGGTTAAGTTTTGCACGTATTATTTTTTGTAACTTTTCTGACTACCTTCAAAGCTCCAATCCTTCTTCATCATCTTTGTTGTACCGCACTGATGCAAGTGAATGCGAGCTGCTCGCCAGACGCGACTTCGTGTCCGATATGTGTACTATGCCTTCTCCATCTAGTGCTAGTTACGCCTCTGTGCTAATTAATTCAGCACAAACCTCTGTCATTGCAGCTGTGACTCACCTCGACCATTGGAGCCCAATCACAAGAGCGAGCTCAGTCTCAACCAGAGAGGCATGTGTCTCATGGTTAGCTATCTACAACTTGTTGTCTTACTAAAACCGTGCCTATCATATAGAGATCACCTCGCTGGTGTAGCAATGGCTGCAAGTAGCTGCTAGCATGAGCGAAGGGGATAAGGAAGAAAAGATTAAAAAAATGGGGTGGGGCCAACAAGCAGGAAAGCTATCTACTAGCTTTATGGATGTTTCTGGAATTGGGTAGAAAATAGTAGATGACACTGTAGCAGCGAATCCCAGAGACCAAAGGCCGTTGGATGATGTCTAATGAACGGCAGAACAAAATCGGCGAAATTAGCTTGAATTTTGATAATAAATCTTGGGCATTTTCCCTCGAACATGATTTATCAACTTTGGGTAGTCTCTGGACTAGTCTCCCTCGTCCACCAATTATTATCATAAACTACTGCGGAAAGTTGAGGGCAGTCCCTAGTCCCGAGCACTTCGCCCACTTCCCCTGGCCTCATCCCAGAGATCTCACACCAACCACCTCACCGTCGACTAGCCGCCTGTCTACAGCCCTCCGAAGAATCCCCAATGGCGGTGACGCCCCTACTAGAGCGCTCCTCACGCGAGCGCATCATCGAGTCTGGCCCACATGTCTTCCGTGCCTGCCGTGTGTCGGCAAGCACGACCGACTTCTCCGTCGGTGAGCCGCCAGCCGTGGGCGAGGGCGAGGCGTCCCCGTACACTATGACAGTGCACATCTTCTTCTCGAGGACGTACGAGCTCAGGAGGATGGCCGGCCCCCTCCCTGCCCCACTGGATGAGGACGATATCACCACTACACCCTGCGAAGAGGTGGTGCTGGATCTTGGCTTGCCTCCGAGGAAGCTGCGTAGTGGGGGCAATGTCGTGCGAACTATGCGCGAGATTCTTGCCCGTGTATGGCTGCTCAAGAACCTGAACCTCACGGAGGAGTGGGACATCATCATGCCTTACGATGTTATGCACCTGATGTGGCAGCAGGCGTGTCGTCGGCTCGGTGGCCTCCACTTCGACCTCACCCTTAGGGTGGACCACCGGCTCATCGTCAACTTGCCGGCGCTGCAGGACAGTTGGGTCCTAGTTGCGCCGGAGGACGGCCACTGCAGCATATGCATGCTGGGGCTGTCGCAGCGCACAACGGTGCGTCTCCGGGGATGCAAACACCCGTTCCATAGGAAGTGCATCTTCTCCTGGTTTGTAACGAACGCCAGCTGCCCTATCTGCCGCGATAAAGTGCTGACCCATCTTATTTTCGATTTGTAGCATAGTATGAATAAAAACCCTGTATGATAGGGATGCCATGCCAACTTGAATCCTATGTCAAGAGAAATTCTATTTGATTGTGGTTATAAGATATTCTGCATTAGTTTGATCTATTATCATTCTATTTTCCTATGGGATATGACCCTATGAATCAAACAGCATGTGATTACTTCCACACAATTAAGTTTGACCAACTTTTAGTAGGACAACAAACATAAATAATTAGTCATCATGGGATTACAATCCAACAGATAATTGTCTTCAGGACTCATACATTTTCCAAATAGAAAAATCAAAACAAATCATGGTTCTTCATCTCACAGCATGATACAGAGACAAGAGTCTAATCATCATCATCATCATCATCATCATCACCTCCGTCTTCATTCTGATATTCGTGCATGGTCTCATCCTGCTCGTCCTGTCCATTCTCCTCCTGAGATTCACCAGGTAGCTTCAGTTTATCCATCTCTTTGTCGACTATGCTAACCTCAACAGTGAAATCTACTTCTCCATCATGTGCAGGGATACCTGTATCCAACGAGGTTTCATCAATGTCAGCAACTTTAGTTTGCATACAACCAGCGAAATCATCTTGCTGGGCACCAATTATTGGATCCGCATTCTCATCCAAATCATATATGTTCCTTGCCACAAACTTTTGCACATACTGCCATCCTTTTCTAGATCTGTCTTCCAAGAAAAGTACCTTGGCCGCTTGAGGTACCAAAATACAAGGATCATCCTTGTACCACTGAGCAGTAGTATTGACTGATATGAAATACCCATCATTTCTGGCACCTTTGCCCTTGTTTGGATCTTGGTTGTACCAATAACACTTAAATAGAACCACAGATCGGACAGTAACCTTATCACTATAGAACAACTGAATAACCTCTTCTATGTGACCATAATGGTCAAATGACTCTGATCTCTTTTTTCTGGTTGTCAAGTGATCTCCACAGGTTGTGATGCCACTATTTCGTGTCTTCAAATGTTGTTCACGCTCATAGGAGCTGTAATGGACACCATTGGCATTGCAAGCTGCAGCTACCAACACCCTCTTATCTGGACCACGTGATAGGACAAGGAGATCAGCACTAACAGCGCCTGGATTCTCCGCATGGAGTTTCGAGATCTACGATTACAAAATAGACAAGAGGTCATCTCATGTGAAAACACATAGACAAGTCAGAGTGCAATTGAACATCTTACATATTTCTCAAACCAGTCCTGAAACCCACTCCCACGTGCCGATAGCTTTCCATTCGTTTCCATGTACAACCTGCAAAACATAGCCAAGTCAGCTGAATATATTTCATTTTGATACAAGTTCATAGTATATGCGAGGAACTGAGTAGTTCGTGTGCATAGTACTCACTTAACATATTCATCAGCCTACGTAGCATTATTCAGCACATACCAAGACAGCTGTTCAAATTCAGACTGCTCTAATGTTTTTTCGGTCCTCTTTCCTATTAGCTCAACACCATGATTAAAAACAGATCCTCCAACTTCCAAAATTCTGCGACCCCGATTGAATCTGGTCTCAATATCAGGAATAT
Source organism: Lolium perenne (assembly GCF_019359855.2). Lineage (NCBI taxonomy): Eukaryota > Viridiplantae > Streptophyta > Magnoliopsida > Poales > Poaceae > Lolium > Lolium perenne. The sequence goes on along the minus strand of NC_067248.2, from coordinate 55,200,786 downwards.
ATCTTGAGGCAAATGTATATGCTTCAGCAGCAATATACGCCACTGCAATGCAAGCCTCCGGTCTAGCTTTGTTCCTAACTGTATTCTTGAAAGTGCACAGTCGACGTTCTATAGGGTACATCCATCCATACTGTACCGGACCTCTTAAAAGTGCCTCATCAGGTAGATGAACAGCCAAATGCACCATCACATCAAAGAAGGCTGGAGGATATATCAGCTCCAGCTTGCACAGGATTACTGCTATGTCCACCTTAAGACGTTCTACAACAGCTCTGCTTAGAGTTTTACTACATATTTCCCTAAAGAACCTTCCCAACTCTGCAATCACGTTGTACATATTTGGCTTCACTAAATCTTTAATGCCAATAGCTAAAAGCCTTTGCAGCAGGATGTGACAATCGTGAGTTTTCAACCCTTGGAGCTTGTTTCCTTCAAAGATTGAGACAATTTGCAATGTTGGAAGCAAATCCGAACGGGAACATCACACCTCGGAGGTACTCACAAAATAATCTCCTTTTAGGCATCGGCAATGTGAATTCCGCGCCTCGAAATTTATAATGTTTTTCCTTGCCTTTGTTCACTTTGTCATTACGATCCAGTTGCAAGTGCCTGTTAACATTCAATGTTGCACAATCAATCCTAGCATTTGAGCTATCTTTTGTCTTGGATGGAATGTTGAGTAATGTGCCGACAATGCTGTCACATATATTCTTCTCCATGTGCATGATATCAATATTATGCCGAAGCTTCTTACCAGCCCAATACGGCAAGTCCCAAAGAGTGGTCCTGTGCTTATAAAATATTCTCGGTCTATCATTTTCCATTTCCTTCCTCTTGGTACGTGCTGCTATTTCACCTCCCATCTTCCTTTTGGTTGCTGCTAGACTCAGTTCATCTCCTCTCTTCTTCCTTTTTCTATCTGCTACTACTGCTGCTGCATCTTCTGTATTCTTCTCTGCTGTACTCTTTGTGGCGCGGCTGGTGGTTTTCCTGGTTTAACATTTCTGACCGCTTCTAGGTGCGCCTCCAACTCGTGACTCTTAAAGTGCTGCGGTTTAGTCTTTTTACAGGCCTGATCACCAATAAATTGCAATTTTTTTCTATTTTTTCGGAAACTGTGATCTAATGGAAGGAAACGGCGATGGCCCATATAGCATATCTTGTTTATTATCCTCACTGCCAGCTGATCAGTATCACAGTGAACACATGCATTATAACCTGATGTTACTCTGCCTGACATAGTGCCCAAAGCTGGATAATCATGGGTGCAATACAGTACAGCAGCACGTAATAGAAAATTTTGTTCTTTAGGTTGACACACATCCCGTGTAGGGACACCCTCCCATAATGTTTGCAAGTCTCTAATAAGAGGCTGCATGAACACATCAAAATCCTTCCCAGGAGATTTGGGACCTGGGATGAGTAAGGCCATCATACAGTTCGACTGATCGGTGCATGTCCAGGGAGCCTGGTTGTAAGGTGTAACTAGTACTGGCCACATGCTATACGAGTTGCTCATGTTGCCAAATGGGTTGAATCCATCTGTAGCAAGGCCAAGTCTCAGGTTCCTTGGATCTGCAGCAAAATCTGGATGATCCAGGTCGAATTGCTTCCATTCATCGCCATCAGCAGGATGCCTCAGTAAATCAGGGTCGGGCGTGAGAATCTCTTTGTGCCATCTTGTTTCCCGAGATGTTTGTTCTGAAGCAAACAACCTCTGCAATCTTTGTACAAGTGGAAAGTATCTCAGAACCTTCCAAGGAATCTTTTCTTACCACCAGCTCCATCATGTTTCCATCTTGATTCCTTACATACTGGACATTCATCGAGGTCATTATACTCCATCCAAAACAGTGCATAGTTATTTTTGCAAAAATCAATCTTCTCATATCCAAGTCCCAGTACCTTGATGTACTGCTTCACCTCATAAAAGGATTTTGGCAGTCCAGCCCCAGGGAGTGCATCGCTGTATGTCTTCGCAACTTCATTGAACGCTTTATTGGTAATCCCCTGGTATGACTTGTCATGAAGTAATTTCACAATTAATTCGAATCTTGACACAACAGAACCAGGGGCCACTAAGCGCTTAGCATCTTCTATCAGGTCATGGAAAAGAGGCTTTTTGTGATAACCATGGGGCTGTTGGCTTGCATATGGATACAGATCCCGTAACAAATTAGCAGTAACCTCATCCTAGACGAGATCTTCAGGCTGATAACCATCAGAATAAAGAGGATCAATAATGTCATGCTGATCATAGTGTTCACCATGGTTAATCCACCTGATATATGTCTGGTCCATCCCATAAACGAATAAATGATCTGAGACTACATGTTGAGGCTTGGACCCAATATTCAAACATACGCGGCATGGACAAATCACTTCCTTTGTCTTGTCGCCGTCAGTAAAATCACTAACGTGCTTCATGAAGTCTTCAATACCACTCAAATATGTTGGTGTGGTTAATGAGTCAAATAATATCCAAGTTCTGTCCATCTGTTGAGGAGATAGATGGTCAGAGAAGCGATAAGCTATTTCAACAAACAGGTCACCTACGAATGTAAGCAAGCATACCTGAGCAAACAGGTCGAATATAAAACTATAAATGCTACATTATTTGAGCCGATTTCAGCAAACAAACTGAGTGCAAAACTACGGCTACCTAGCGAACAGATTTTTTTAGGCTGACCACTGGGTTTCCCCACTTTGTATTTTTTATTAATAAAAAGAGGGAAATATGTACAAAAGTTGCTGGAGAGCAGCAACTAAAAGGATCATAGATCCCAAGCAGCAAAATATATATATAATGTTCTACCCATGATATGATTTCCTCTTTGCCTTATGAACAAGGAGAGCAATTTCATCCTTGAATCTCTTGTGCCATCTATAAATGCTTGGGGGGAGGGGCGTCTATCGAAAGCAATACAATACCAACACATTCTTTCTTCTTTTTTGCCGTAATTCCGCCGATCTATTAGCAGTGCAAAGAAGCCAAAAGTAATAAGATTACATACAGGTTCATAGACCACCAGGGCCGTACCTGAGAATACGGAGGGCCTGAGCAAAACAAGAAATAGAGGCCCTCAACATGATCATTGGCAACTAAAATGATTTTATATATACTACTCACTCCATTTCAATAAACAATGCACCCTTGTTTTTCGTATTTTATCTTCGAAAAAATATTAATCTATATCTCTCTATTTAAAAATCATGTTTCAATTTTATGTAGATATACATGTATTTAGATGAGTTTAGTTTGCAGATACATGCAAGTTTTGATGAAGTTGAAACATATTTTCAGGATGAAGTATATAAAAAAATTGATATAAAACTGGTATCATTAGAAAGTATTTTCCAACACGATTCTAACAATGCTGCTTATGTATTATATGATCGTGATATTGTTGTCCTATTTATTTGGTCAAGGTTCACATTGAAATGTGGTAAAATAAATTAAAAGAAGTGCATCATGTGAAAAAGCAATCTAAGAATTCAAAAGTGCTAATTGTTAGTCGAAACATGACATCATTGAGACAAAATATTAATATTCATTGGAAGACTAACTGAATTAGCTGCACTCGCGATGAAAGAGAAAGAGAAGATACGGGTAAGAGCAAGTACAATAAGGTACAGTCTTTTTGTTTGTTTGTTTGGGTTGCTCATCAAGCTTATCGCTCGATACAATAAGGTACAGTCAGCGGGAGTGGTGTTTGGAACATGGGTGCATAGTGGGTGGTATCATAGAGTACTATCATAGATATGCTATATTTATTATAGTGGAGTATTGAAAATGGCATATATAGAAGGGGATATTGAGAATTGAGAGTGGCATAAACACAACTTCAGTTTTTGTAATGGCATAAACACAACTTGTGAATTGAGGAGTGGCATAGAACCAATTAACACTTGTTTCAATAACAGCCATCAAAAGCCAATCGAACGCACGAGAATGGATCCAAAATTTACCCATTTTAAGTTTCACGAGAAAAGTCTAAACTTAAAATTCGTACTGCCTAGAAGTTTTTGAAACAAAAATCCAGTAAATCTTATATGTCGGGTTATGCATTCTGGGGGAGTTTCATCAGATTCAGCCATATTGTTTATCAATAAACCTCATTTTATGTTTTACAACCAACTTTAAACTTAAAATTCAAACTGTCCAGTAAAAAGAACAACATTCCAGTAAATCTTATATATTTCTTCTGCATTCCGGGAAAGATTGGTCGGATTCAAAAAAAATAGTTTGGGAATAAACATTGTTTTTGTCTGGAAACGACTTATTGTAGAGTGATTTTTGGTTGGATACATTCATGTGTGTTCGATTGGCTTTGGATGGCTGATATTGAACCAAAGTCAACGCTGGGCTTTTGACCTAGCTGAACGTCACTGGAGCTGCGTCAAAAGTCCAGCCATGACTTTGTCTCAATAACAGCCATCAAAAGCCGATCGAACGCACAGGAATGGATCCAACCAAAAATCACTCAACCGCTGGAATTTTGACCTGAAAGTCATCAAGCTGTGTCCATACGTGCCCAACAGGTTGCGTATGAACGTAAACCAACATATCTGAGCAAACAGGTCGAATATAAAACTATATAACTAAATGCCACGTTATTTGAGCCGATTTCAGCAAACCAACTGAGGTCTATTTTTTTAGGCTGGACAGTGGTTTCCTCGCTGTGTATTTTTCACTGTAATAAAAAAGAGGGAAAATGTTACTGGAGAGCAGCAACTAAAAGGATCATAGATCCCAAACAGCAAAATCTAGCTAAAAAGGTTATACCCATGATGATAAGCCATGATATGATTTCCTCTTTGCCTTACAAACAAGCAGTGGCAGACCTAGGATTTTAGGAAAGGGTATGACACAACAAAATTTTGGAGTTTCTATTGAATTTCTTTTGTCCTAATAAAAATAATTAAATAAAATACTTTCTCGAATTCATACTAATTAACTCAAATTTGTCTAGATATAAATGTATCTACTCAACAAACTTGTCTAAGATACATCAGTATCTAGACAAAGATGAGTCAATTAATTTGGATTGAAGGGAGTATGTCAAAATGATTAAATAAAACAGATTTTGCATATAATCAAAATGTAAATTGTTGAAAAATGCACCGTTGACGGGGTGCTCTAATTTTGAACTGAATTCTCACTAAATATATATAATTAATCATATACTTGACTACCAAAGATTAATTATCAGTTGATTAATCGTATATACAGTAGCAAGATATTTCCTTTGATTAATCATGATATCTAATCAGGTCATGGTGCATGGCCATAGCTGGCCTTGTAGGCTTAAACGCGAGACAAAATCGCACATCTTAAAAAACATGCAAGTAGACTGTTGGCTAAAGCCAATGCATTAATCAATCGGATGTCTAATCAATCGGTTACATGCACTAGCTCAGTGTTCGCATGGCTGCACGCCACATGTATTAGCACCGCATGTATACATATACATCACTCATCTTGATTAATTGCTCAGCTCATTAAACTATCAAAGATCTTGCACGGCTTGGACGCAGGGTATGCCGTGGCATATACGGCATACCCCGTAGATCCGCCATCGCAAACAAGGAGAGCCATTTCATCCTTGAATCTCTTGCGGCTTCTGTAAAAGCTTGGGGGCGAACAGATCAATCGAAAGCAATATAATACCAACAAATTCTTTCTTCTTTTTGGCCGTAAATCCACCGATGTATTAGCAGTGCAAAGAACCCAGAAGTAATAAGATTACAAACAGGTCCATAGAGGACTGGCACCAAGCGACTACTACAAACATTGGGCAATGGTGAGCAGTACAGTGTACAGTACGAACGAATTCGAGCAAATAGGTAAAGCGGAAAACAATGTCAAACAAACACATCGAGAGGAAAACAATATCAACCGATCGATTCGAACGAACTAACGAACTTATAAGGGCTGGGCGACGGCGACTGACTTCGATTGAGCTATAATGAATCGTACTTGCCTGTGCCTGAAGATAGCATGCATACCGTGAGGATCTACCAGTGACCGCGCTGCCGGTGCGGCTGGAGAAGAACGGTGCCACCAGCGATCGCCGGCTGACGCGGGCGATAGACGGCGTGGGGAAGTTTTGGTGCGCGGCCTGGTTCACCGAGGGTGTGTCTAGAGAAGAACAGGGCGCCGAAGGAGGTGTCTAGAGAAGAACAAGGTGGGCTGGGTGCTGAGTTAAAGGCGAGCGTTCGAAATATTGGGCGCGCGTTCGAAAGTTTAGGAGCGCGAGGGAGGTGTCTGCTGTGCTGAGTTAAAGGCGAGCGTTCGAAATTTCCCCGTCCTGTTCTTTTTTGGGCTAATCTATCTATACCTCTATTCTATCTACATGTTTTTTATTTTTTTTCTATTCTATACATGAGTTTTTGAAATTGAATTTTTTCACTCTCTCAGCCTTCCGGCCAATGCTCATTTGAAGTAATTGAAGCTGTTGATTTGCAGCTTTGAGGTGCTATCTACCGCTCATCATACAAGGACTCTTCAGATCTAAACGGCTGTGAATGCACGGATTCGTCACCCATCCTTCCCTTGGACTGGCGATGCTGAAAGCCTGAAACACTGGAACCCTCTAGATACTTCGGGATACCACACTGCCCCACATTATTAGACAGGCCTTTTCCGACACGGGAAGTCAAAAGTTGGGGGCTCCATGCAGTACATATGAATACTCGCTAGCTGCATGGTCTAGAAGCAGACTAGAGTAAATCATCAATTCGTCAAATCAATTGGTGTATAATTTTTTTTTAGCAGCTAAGACGCCGGCAAACCATTTTATCAACTTGAATGCTTACTACATGACATAAGAAGACTATGTACTTTGGTTTTTCATTTTTCTGATTTTTTAAATTTTGTGCCCATTTGAATCTTGGTCAAATCCTAGGTTTGACCAAGATTAAACAAGTTTAAAACATGAAAATGAAAAGGTAATCATGGATCCTTCTTAGTCACTCTAAAATGAAGCTTTTGGGATGTTCTTGAAATTTCCATGTTTGAAACCCAAAACGACTTCTCTTCATGCTTGACTTCATAAGACAGAGTTTAGGGGTTAGGGGGTAGATACATGATTTGTCTAGTTTGCATATATCTAGACCTTTTTTGTCAACTTTAATGCTTACTATATGACACAAGAAGACTATGTGCTTTGGTTTTTCATTTTTCTATTTTTTTTGAATTTTTTGCCCATATATTCGAATCTTTGTCAAATCCTAGGTTTGACCAGGATTTAAACAAGTTTAAAACATGAAAATGAAAAGGTAAGCCTGGATCCTTCTTAGTCACTCTAAAATGAAGCTTTTGGGAGGTTCTTGAAATTTCCATGTTTGAAACCCAAAACCACTTCTCTTCATGATTGAGTTCATAAGACAGAGTTTAGGGTTAGGGGTAGATATATACATGATTTTCTGGTTTGAATATGTCTAGACCTTGTTTATCAACTTGAATGCTTACTATATGACATAAGAAAAATATGTGCTTTGGTTTTCATTTTTCTGATTTTTTTATGCCCGTTTGAATCTTTTGGTCAAATCTTAGGTTTGACCAAGATTTAAACAAGTTTAAGACATGAAAATGAAAATGGGAGAATGCATCCTTCTTAATTAGTCACTCTAAACTGAATTTTGTAAGAGGTTTTTGAAATTTCCATGTTTGAAACCCAAAACCACTTCTCTTCATGTTGGACTTCATAAGACAGAGTTTAGGGGTTAGGGGGTAGATACATGATTTGTCTAGGTTGAATATGTCTAGACCTTGTTTATCAACTTTAATGCTTACTATATGACATAAGAAGACTATGTGCTTTGATTTTTCATTTTTCTATTTTTATGAATTTTATACCCATATATTTGAATCTTTGTGAAATCCTAGTTTTGACCAGGATTTAAACAAGTTTAGAACATGAAAATGAAAAGGTAAGCTTGGATCCTTCTTAGTCACACTCTAAAATGAAGCTTTTGGGAGGTTCTTGGAATTCCAATGTTTGAAACCCAAAACCACTTCTCTTCATGATTAACTTCATAAGACAGAGTTTAGGGTTAGGGGTAGATATATACATGATTTTTCTGGTTTGAATATGTCTAGACCTTGTTTATCAACTTGAATGATTACTATGTGACATAAGTAGACTATGTGCTTTGGTTTTCATTTTTCTATTTTTTATATTTTATACACATATATTTGAATCTTTGTGAAATCCTAGGTTTGACCAGGATTTAAACAAGTTTAGTACATGAAAATGAAAAAGGTAAGCCTGGATCCTTCTTAGTCACACTCTAAAATGAAGCTTTTGGGAGGTTCTTGAAATATCCATGTTTGAAACCCAAAACCACTTCTCTTCATGATTGACTTCATAATACAGAGTTTAGGGTTAGGGGTAGATATATACATGATTTTCTGGTTTGAATATGTCTAGACCTTGTTTATCAACTTGAATGCTTACTATATGACACAAGAAGACTATATGCTTTTGTTTTTCATTTTTCTGATTTTTTTTGAATTTTATGCCCGTTTGAATCTTTTGGTCAAATCTTAGGTTTGACCCAGATTTAAACAAGTTTAAGACATGCAAATGAAAAGGGAAGCTTGCATCCTTCTTAGTCACTCTAAAATGAATTTTTAAGAGGTTTTTGAAATTTCCATGTTTGAAACCCAAAACCACTTCTCTTCATGCTTGACTTCATAATACAAAGTTTAGGGGTTAGGGGGGAGATACATGATTTGTCTAGTTTGAATATGTCTAGACCTTGTTTATCAACTTTAATGCTTACTATATGACATAAGAAGACTATGTGCTTTCGTTATTCATTTTTCTATTTTTTTGTATTTTATACCCATATATTTGAATCTTTGTGAAATCCTAGGTTTGACTAGGATTTAAACAAGTTTAGAACATGAAAGTGAAAAGGTAAGCCTGGATTCTTCTTAGTCACAATCTAAAATGAAGCTTTTGGGAGGTTCTTCAAATTTCCATGTTTGAAACCCAAAACCACTTCTCTTCATAAGACAGAGTTTAGGGTTAGGGGTAGATATATACATGATTTTTCTGGTTTGAATATGTCTAGACCTTGTTTATCAACTTGAATGCTTACTATATGACATAAGAAGACTATATGCTTTTGTTTTTTCATTTTTCTGATTTTTTTGAATTTATGCCTGTTTGAATCTTTTGGTCAAATCTTAGGTTTGACCAAGATTTAAACAAGTTTAAGACAAGAACATGAAAAGGATGTTTGAAACCCAAAACCACTTCTCTTCATGCTTGACTTCACAATATACAAAGTTTAGGGAAAATGTCAGTCTTTTTATGCAAATCTGCACATAAATGGCTCAAATTAAAACAGTATACTCGTTTCAGTGTTTTTGATTTCCTATAAAAAATAGATTTTCCTGAGAAGTTCTAATTTTTGCCAGAATTTGAAAATTTTGGATTTCTTGTTCCTATTTAGATATTATAGATACTAGGTGACTCAACGACTGCTCCCTCAATTCGGCTCCCGGGTGCGTATGCTCCCTCTACCAACAAAATATATTTCAAAGTGTGAAAAAATTTGACAAAAAATTCTACATGTACATCTCCATAATATATGTGTGTGCGTCAAGTTTCACGAAAAAATAATATTTTTTATGACCTATGTAAAAAAGAGAAAACTTATCCTGTGAAAAGCATTGTTTTAAGCACTGAATTTTGTCTTTTTTACACACGTCACATGATAGGTTCATTTTTTATGAAACGACTTTGTGAGCGCGTAGCACATGAAGATGTACGTGCGGATTTTTTGTTTCAAATTTTTTGAGATTTAAAATATGTGTAAGATGCAATTTAAAATACAGGTAGCATATGCTCCCATGTTCCAAAACACCACTCCCACGAAACGACTCAACATTGACTCGACTCAGACACAACTACTACATTGACACAAGTACTAATATAATAAAGTAAGAGTACTAGTTTGTTTACATTTCCACAGGCCAATTTTACGAACAAAATTTCGAAAATTAACATTCAGAAACTCGGAAGCCAGGTGACACAACAGTCATCAAGGATTGCAGCTAGTGGTACACAGTGACCTGGTCAAGATCTACCTTGAGCCTGCTTGACGCTTCAGCTCGGAGTTGAGAGCCTTCTCCTGTGACAGCTCGGCCTCTAGTTTGTCCGTCCTAACCGTGAGGTTCAGGATCAGTCCGGCGAGTTTGTCCATGGTCTCACTTTGGCCGAGGCTCCGCCGCTGGATCTCATTACTCGCAGTGAACGATTTCATGGCGATATCGTCGAGAATGCGAATCCGGATCTTCTCAGTGGCGAGCTCAGAATAAAGTCTCATGCACTCATCGGCGAGGGCGCTTCTGTCCGCCGTCTCGACGCAGAAATCGCCCATAACCATTTCTAAAATGGGACTGATCTCGTAGCGGGGCTTCTATCAGATGGGGATGGAGCACAAAATCAGAAGTGTACCCAGAGAAGTACCAAGAAAGAGAAAATGGTAATCCCAATTTGCACGAATGTCTATACCTCGCTGCTTTGAGAACTTGGCTCCGTGGAAGATGTTTCCGCAGGCAGGAGGGCTGCGGGAAAACTAAGGCCGCCCGACCTGAATATACGATTGAGAGAAGGTAAGAAAAGGAGGGGATGATAAGTTGTGAAAGACATAGAAAGATGCGCAAGAACGGAGGATCGCCTGAAGGTAGCAGTCGCGGGCTGCGACGCCCTTGAAGACTCTTGCGCAGAAGGCACCTCGACGCAAAGACACGGGGACGCCATTGCTGGGATTCCCTCAGCTTCGCCGCAGCCGCACGAGCCCTTCTGTGGCGAGACTTGCTCCCGGTCATGGTGGCGAAGTAGTATTCCAAGAGGTAAACAAAGTGGTGCTGAGGAAGACGGCAAGAGCAAAGGTTAGTTCTTAAATTTGGCCTCCCCGTCTCCTCGGCACCTCGCGAGTAGTAATACTGGTCAAAGAGAAAACTTCAAGGCAGAGACTTGGTGGGCCATTCATCTCCAACTATACTTCCTCCGATCCGAATGATACCAAATTTTTGAATGACAAATCACCCAAAACAGTATTCCAAGAGTATATGTAAGCTTTCATTTTGGAGTGACTAAGAGCATCCACAACGTGTAGCCAAAAGTGGTTCCATATTTGATTTTTGGCTTTTGGAACTAGTTCCATACATTGTAGAGGTAGTTCCAAAACCAGAAAAACAGGCAACCGGAGCAAGTAGGTGCTCTGATGCCAAATTTCACTTTTGGCATTTGGAACTAGTTCCCTACATTGTGAGAGTAGTTCCATATTGGCTTTATGTGTTGTTTTAGCTTGATGGCGGGACCCACGTTATAAATATTTGGAACCACTACATTGTGGAGCTATTGCTATATTTCACACCAAAGCCAAATTCACCATCGTATCAGATTTGGCAATAGCAACATTGTGGATGCGCTAAGAAGGATGCAGGCTTACCTTTTCATTTTCATGTTATAAACTTGTTTAAATATTGGTTAAACCTAGGATTTGACCAGGGTCAAATGGGCATAAAAATTCAGAAAAAAATCAAAAAGATGAAAATCAAAGCACATAGTATTATTATGTCATATAGTAAGCATTCAAGTTGATAAACAAGGTCTAAACAACAAACTCGACATTATGAAGTCAACAACATGAAGAGAAGTGGTTTTGGGTTTCAAACATGGAAATTTCAAAAACCTCCCAAAAGCTTCATTTTAGAGTGACTAATATATATAAGAAGGATCCATGCCTGCTTACCACCTTTTCATTTTCATATTTTAAACTTGTTTAAATCCGTGTCAAATTAAACCAAGGATTTGACCAAAAGATTCAAATGGGCATAAAATTTTAAAAAAAATCAGAAAAATGAAAAACAAGAGCATATAGTCTTCTAATGTCATATAATAAGCATTCAAGTTGATAAACAAGGTTTGGACATGCATATTCAAACCTAGGCAATTCATGTATCTATCCCCTAGCCCCTAAACTCTATCTTATGAAGTCAAGCATGAAGAGAAGTGGTTTTGGGTTTCAAACATGAAAATTTCAAGAACATCCCAAAAACTTCATTTTAGAGTGACTAAGAAAGGATACAGGCTTCCCCTTTTCATTTTCATGTTTTATACTTGTTTAAATCTTGGTCAAACCTAGGATTTGACAAAGATTCAAATGTGCATCTATCAAAATAAAAAAAATCAGAAAAATTAAAAACCAAAGCACATAGTTTTCTTATGTCATATATAGTTAGCATTAAAGTTGATATAAACAAGGTCTAGATATATTCAAACAAGAAAAATCATGTATCTACCCCTAACCCTAAACTCTATCTTATGTAGTCAAGCATGAAGAGAAGTGGTTTTGGGTTTCAAACTTGGAAAACCCCCCAAAAGCTTCATTTTAGAGTGACTAAAGGATCCAGGTCGGGCTTACCTTTTATTTTCATGTTTTAAAATTGTTCAAATCTTGGTCAAACTGTACCTAGGATTTGATCAAGATTCAAATGGGCATAAAATTTCAAAAAAATGAAAAACCAAAGCATATAGCCTTCTTATGTCATATAGTAAGCACTCAAGTTGGTAAACAAGGTCTAGACATATTCAAACCAGAAAAATCATGTTTCTACCCCTAGCCCTAAACTTTGTCTTATGAAGTCAAGCACGAAGAGAAGTCGTTTTGGATTTCAAACATGGAAATTTCAAAAACCTTCCCAAAAGCTTCATTTTGGAGTGACTAAGAAGGATACAGGCTTACCTTTTCATTTTCATGTTTTAAACTTGTTTAAATATTGGTTAAGCCTAGGATTTGACCAAGATCAAATGGGCATAAAAATTCAGAAAAAATCAACAAAAAAAATGAAAACCGAAGCACATAGTATTATTATGTCATATAGTAAGCATTCAAGTTGATAAACAAGGTCTAAACAACAAACTAGACAAATCATGTATCTACCCCCTAACCCTAAACTCTGTCTTATGAAGTCAAGCATGAAGAGAAGTGGTTTTGGGTTTCAAACATGGAAATTTCAAAAAACTCCCAAAAGCTTCTCATTTTTGAGTGACTAAGAAGGATTCAGGCTTACCTTTTCATTTTCATGTTTTAAACTTGTTCAAATCTTGGTCAAACTTAGGATTTGACCAAGATTCAAATGTGCATAAAAATTGGGAGGAAGGGTATGAATTACAATTCAAAAAAAAACAAGGTAACTTAAATACTTGGATGCCCCAAAGATGTGTGGAAGCCCAGAACAATGGCAAAACATGTGCGCACGCTGCATCCAATTCAAGTAGAACACATAGTAGGCATCGATAGTTTGACCTAAATTTGAAATCAAAGAGAAGGTGGTTAGAAAAAATCGAAATTGGCAAAGCAAAGCATGAAATCATAAATTTGTGATGCACTATAGCTATGAAAAGTATCAAACAATGCATACCAAAATGATTTTTTAGAGGAATACTAGTTCAACTTATTTTAATTTTATATTAGTAGCCCAAAATCGAACTAGTAGTTGGATATTTCTGAACTTGATCTGTAGTAGTGGGCAAAACCCTAGTTTAACCTATTTAATCATAGATTCGTAGGTCGATTTTTCTACTTTTTTATTATTACTATGCAGCACATGTGTGTTTGCCCGTCGAGTGAAACTCGGAGGAAGAAGGGATCACTCGGAAGGAGAGAAGAAGGGAGAGAATTATGGTGTCTCCCCTTTTTCGGGTGATGATGTTGACTTTTGTGCAGGGTTTGTCAGTGAGCAGGAGCGAGCGAGCGAGCGAGTCGAGCGAGGCCGAGAATGAGAGAGATTTTTTTTGTGTGAGAGGGACAACCGAAGGATCCAGAAGTACCCACATACTTCCAATACGCATCCTGATGCGTCTTCTCTTGACAAAGAAAATGGCTGGGAGTTTGCGTACCTATTGCACGTGACTTGTGCTCACTGAAGTGTGGGACCTCACGCATGGGCACCACACGTAAGTGACAGACCTGTTGATGTAAAAACTCGGTTGATTATTATACTACTATACATTTATACAAAGTTTCCTATGGATTCAAGGGTACGAAAGCCAAGTTAAATCATTTACATGACATTATTTTTTCCATGAAGCCAAGTTAACTCATTTATCAATTGGTACATTTTGGAGTGACTAATAAGGATCCAGGCTTACTTTTTCATTTTCATGTTTTAAACATGTTTAAATCTTGGTCAAACCTATGACTTGACCAAGATTCAAATGGGCATAAAAATTCAAAAAAAAGAAAAACAAAAGCACACCGTCTTCCTATGTCATATATCAAGGTGATAAACAAGGTCTGCCATATTCAAACCACAAAAATCATGTATCTACCCCCTAACCCTAAACAAGGATCCAGGCTTACCCTTTTCATTTTCATGTTTTTAAACTTGTTCAAATCTTGGTCAAACTTAGGATTTGACGAAGATTCAAATGGGCGTAAAAATACTTAGAAAAATCATGTACGTATCTACCCCAAACCCTAAACTCTATCTTACGAAGCCAAGCATGAAGAGAAGTGGTTTTGGGTTTCAAACATGGAAATTTCAAAAACCTCCCAAAAGCTTCATTTTAGAGTGACTAAGAAGGATCCATGCTTACCTTTTATTTTCATGTTTTAAACATGTTCAAATCTTGGTCAAACCGTACGTACCTAGGATTTGACCAAGATTCAAATGGGCATAAAAATTCAAAAAAAATGAAAAACCAAAGCACATAGCCTAGCTTCTTATATATGCCATATAGTAAGCACTCAAGCTAGTTGATAAACAAAGTCTAGACATATTCAAACCAGAAAAATCATGTATCTATATACCCCTAACCCTAAACTTTGTCTTAATTATGAAGTCAAGCACGAAGAGAAGTCGTTTTGGGTTTCAAACATGGACATTTCAAAAACCCTCCCAAAAGCTTCATTGTGGTGTGACGTACTAAGAAGGATACATGCTTACATTTTCAACAACCCCTAAAAGCTTCATTATAGAGTGACTAAGAAAGGATCGATCTGGCGGGCTTACCTTTTATTTTCTTGTTTTAAACTTGTTCAAATCTCGGTCAAACCTAGGATTTGACCAAGATTCAAAATGTGCATCAAAATTTAAAAAAATTAAAAACCAAATTAAAGCGCATAATGTTCTTATGTCATATAGTAAGCATTAAAGTTGATAAACAAGGTCTAGACACATATTCAAACAAGACAAGTCATGTATCTATACCCCTAACCCCTAAACTCTATCTTATGAAGTCAACAACATGAAGAGAAGTGGTTTTGGGTTTCAAACATGGAAATTTCAAAAACCTCCCAAAAGCTTCATTTTAGAGTGACTAATATATATAAGAAGGATACATGCCTGCTTACCACCTTTTCATTTTCATATTTTAAACTTGTTTAAATCCGTGTCAAATTAAACCAAGGATTTGACCAAAAGATTCAAATGGGCATAAAATTTTAAAAAAAAATCAGAAAAATGAAAAACAAAAGCATATAGTCTTCTTATGTCATATAGTAAGCATTCAAGTTGATAAACAAGGTTTGGACATGCATATTCAAACCTAGGCAAATCATGTATCTATCCCCTAGCCCCTAAACTCTATCTTATGAAGTCAAGCATGAAGAGAAGTGGTTTTGGGTTTCAAACATGAAAATTTCAAGAACATCCCAAAAACTTCATTTTAGAGTGACTAAGAAAGGATACAGGCTTCCCCTTTTCATTTTCATGTTTTATACTTGTTTAAATCTTGGTCAAACCTAGGATTTGACAAAGATTCAAATGTGCATCTATCAAAATAAAAAAATCAGAAAAATTAAAAACCAAAGCACATAGTTTTCTTATGTCATATATAGTTAGCATTAAAGTTGATATAAACAAGGTCTAGATATATTCAAACAAGAAAAATCATGTATCTACCCCTAACCCTAAACTCTATCTTATGTAGTCAAGCATGAAGAGAAGTGGTTTTGGGTTTCAAACTTGGAAATTTCAAGAACCCCCAAAAGCTTCATTTTAGATGAGTGACTAAAGGATCCATGTCGGGCTTACCTTTTATTTTCATGTTTTAAAATTGTTCAAATCTTGATCAAACTGTACCTAGGATTTGATCAAGATTCAAATGGGCATAAAATTTCAAAAAAAAAATGAAAAACCAAAGCATATAGCCTTCTTATGTCATATAGTAAGCACTCAAGTTGGTAAACAAGGTCTAGACATATTCAAACCAGAAAAATCATGTTTCTACCCCTAGCCCTAAACTTTGTCTTATGAAGTCAAGCACGAAGAGAAGTCGTTTTGGATTTCAAACATGGAAATTTCAAAAACCTTCCCAAAAGCTTCATTTTGGAGTGACTAAGAAGGATACAGGCTTACCTTTTCATTTTCATGTTTTAAACTTGTTTAAATATTGGTTAAGCCTAGGATTTGACCAAGATCAAATGGGCATAAAAATTCAGAAAAAATCAAAAAAAATGAAAACCAAAGCACATAGTATTATTATGTCATATAGTAAGCATTCAAGTTGATAAACAAGGTCTAAACAACAAACTAGACAAATCATGTATCTACCCCCTAACCCTAAACTCTGTCTTATGAAGTCAAGCATGAAGAGAAGTGGTTTTGGGTTTCAAACATGGAAATTTCAAAAAACTCCCAAAAGCTTCTCATTTTTGAGTGACTAAGAAGGATTCAGGCTTACCTTTTCATTTTCATGTTTTAAACTTGTTCAAATCTTGGTCAAACTTAGGATTTGACCAAGATTCAAATGTGCATAAAAATTGGGAGGAAGGGTATGAATTACAATTCAAAAAAAACAAGGTAACTTAAATACTTGGATGCCCCAAAGATGTGTGGAAGCCCAGAACAATGGCAAAACATGTGCGCACGCTGCATCCAATTCAAGTAGAACACATAGTAGGGATCGATAGTTTGACCTAAATTTGAAATCAAAGAGAAGGTGGTTAGAAAAAATCGAAATTGGCAAAGCAAAGCATGAAATCATAAATTTGTGATGCACTATAGCTATGAAAAGTATCAAACAATGTATACCAAAATGATTTTTTAGAGGAATACTAGTTCAACTTATTTTAATTTTATATTAGTAGCCCAAAATCGAACTAGTAGTTGGATATTTCTGAACTTGATTTGTAGTAGTGGGCAAAACCCTAGTTTAACCTATTTAATCATAGATTCGTAGGTCGATTTTTCTACTTTTTTATTATTACAATGCAGCACATGTGTGTTTGCCCGTCGAGTGAAACTCGGAGGAAGAAGGGATCACTCGGAAGGAGAGAAGAAGGGAGAGAATTATGGTGTCTCCCCTTTTTCGGGTGATGATGTTGACTTTTGTGCAGGGTTTGTCAGTGAGCAGGAGCGAGCGAGCGAGCGAGCGAGCGAGTCGAGCGAGGCCGAGAATGAGAGAGATTTGTTTTTTTTTGTGAGAGGGACAACCGAAGGATCCAGAAGGACCCACATACTTCCAATACGCATCCTGATGCGTCTTCTCTTGACAAAGAAAATGGCTGGGACTTTGCGTACCTATTGCACGTGACTTGTGCTCACTGAAGTGTGGGACCTCACGCATGGGCACCACACGTAAGTGACAGACCTGTTGATGTAAAAACTCGGTTGATTATTATACTACTACATTTATACAAAGTTTCCTATGGATTCAAGGGTACGAAAGCCAAGTTAAATCATTTACATGACATTATTTTTTCCATGAAGCCAAGTTAACTCATTTATCAATTGGTACATTTTGGAGTGACTAAGAAGGATCCAGGCTTACTTTTTCATTTTCATGTTTTAAACATGTTTAAATCTTGGTCAAACCTATGACTTGACCAAGATTCAAATGGGCATAAAAATTCAAAAAAAGAAAAACAAAAGCACACCGTCTTCCTATGTCATATATCAAGGTGATAAACAAGGTCTGCCATATTCAAACCACAAAAATCATGTATCTACCCCCTAACCCTAAACAAGGATCCAGGCTTACCCTTTTCATTTTCATGTTTTTAAACTTG
This sequence comes from Lolium perenne, assembly GCF_019359855.2. Lineage (NCBI taxonomy): Eukaryota > Viridiplantae > Streptophyta > Magnoliopsida > Poales > Poaceae > Lolium > Lolium perenne. Next base: position 55,182,744 of record NC_067248.2, on the reverse strand, counting down.
TTCAAATCTTGGTCAAACTTAGGATTTGACGAAGATTCAAATGGGCGTAAAAATACTTAGAAAAATCATGTACGTATCTACCCCAAACCCTAAACTCTATCTTACGAAGCCAAGCATGAAGAGAAGTGGTTTTGGGTTTCAAGCATGGAAATTTCAAAAACCTCCCAAAAGCTTCATTTTAGAGTGACTAAGAAGGATCCATGCTTACCTTTTATTTTCATGTTTTAAACATGTTCAAATCTTGGTCAAACCGTGCATTACCTAGGATTTGACCAAGATTCAAATGGGCATAAAAATTCAAAAAAAAATTGAAAAACCAAAGCACATAGCCTAGCTTCTTATATATGCCATATAGTAAGCACTCAAGCTAGTTGATAAACAAAGTCTAGACATATTCAAACCAGAAAAATCATGTATCTATATACCCCTAACCCTAAACTTTGTCTTAATTATGAAGTCAAGCACGAAGAGAAGTCGTTTTGGGTTTCAAACATGGACATTTCAAAAACCCTCCCAAAAGCTTCATTGTGGTGTGATGTACTAAGAAGGATACATGCTTACATTTTCAACAACCCCCCTAAAAGCTTCATTATAGAGTGACTAAGAAAGGATCCAGTCTGGCGGGCTTACCTTTTATTTTCTTGTTTTAAACTTGTTCAAATCTCGGTCAAACCTAGGATTTGACCAAGATTCAAAATGTGCATCAAAATTTAAAAAAATTAAAAACCAAATTAAAGCGCATAGTGTTCTTATGTCATATAGTAAGCATTAAAGTTGATAAACAAGGTCTAGACACATATTCAAACAAGATAAGTCATGTATATATACCCCTAACCCCTAAACTCTATCTTATGAAGTCAACAACATGAAGAGAAGTGGTTTTGGGTTTCAAACATGGAAATTTCAAAAACCTCCCAAAAGCTTCATTTTAGAGTGACTAATATATATAAGAAGGATACATGCTTGCTTACCACCTTTTCATTTTCATATTTTAAACTTGTTTAAATCCGTGTCAAATTAAACCAAGGATTTGACCAAAAGATTCAAATGGGCATAAAATTTAAAAAAAATCAGAAAAATGAAAAACAAAAGCATATAGTCTTCTTATGTCATATAGTAAGCATTCAAGTTGATAAACAAGGTTTGGACATGCATATTCAAACCTAGGCAAATCATGTATCTATCCCCTAGCCCCTAAACTCTATCTTATGAAGTCAAGCATGAAGAGAAGTGGTTTTGGGTTTCAAACATGAAAATTTCAAGAACATCCCAAAAACTTCATTTTAGAGTGACTAAGAAAGGATACAGGCTTCCCCTTTTCATTTTCATGTTTTATACTTGTTTAAATCTTGGTCAAACCTAGGATTTGACAAAGATTCAAATGTGCATCTATCAAAATAAAAAAAATCAGAAAAATTAAAAACCAAAGCACATAGTTTTCTTATGTCATATATAGTTAGCATTAAAGTTGATATAAACAAGGTCTAGATATATTCAAACAAGAAAAATCATGTATCTACCTCTAACCCTAAACTCTGTCTTACGTAGTCAAACATGAAGAGGAAGTGGTTTTGGGTTTCAAACTTGGAAATTTCAAGAACCCCCCAAAAGCTTCATTTTAGATGAGTGACTAAAGGATCCAGGTCGGGCTTACCTTTTATTTTCATGTTTTAAAATTGTTCAAATCTTGGTCAAACTGTACCTAGGATTTGATCAAGATTCAAATGGGCATAAAATTTCAAAAAAAATGAAAAACCAAAGCATATAGCCTTCTTATGTCATATAGTAAGCACTCAAGTTGGTAAACAAGTTCTAGACATATTCAAACCAGAAAAATCATGTTTCTACCCCTAGCCCTAAACTTTGTCTTATGAAGTCAAGCACGAAGAGAAGTCGTTTTGGATTTCAAACATGGAAATTTCAAAAACCTTCCCAAAAGCTTCATTTTGGAGTGACTAAGAAGGATATAGGCTTACCTTTTCATTTTCATGTTTTAAACTTGTTTAAATATTGGTTAAGCCTAGGATTTGACCAAGATCAAATGGGCATAAAAATTCAGAAAAAATCAAAAAAAAATGAAAACCGAAGCACATAGTATTATTATGTCATATAGTAAGCATTCAAGTTGATAAACAAGGTCTAAACAACAAACTAGACAAATCATGTATCTACCCCCTAACCCTAAACTCTGTCTTATGAAGTCAAGCATGAAGAGAAGTGGTTTTGGGTTTCAAACATGGAAATTTCAAAAAACTCCCAAAAGCTTCTCATTTTTGAGTGACTAAGAAGGATTCAGGCTTACCTTTTCATTTTCATGTTTTAAACATGTTCAAATCTTGGTCAAACTTAGGATTTGACCAAGATTCAAATGTGCATAAAAATTGGGAGGAAGGGTATGAATTACAATTCAAAAAAAAACAAGGTAACTTAAATACTTGGATGCCCCAAAGATGTGTGGAAGCCCAGAACAATGGCAAAACATGTGCGCACGCTGCATCCAATTCAAGTAGAACACATAGTAGGCATCGATAGTTTGACCTAAATTTGAAATCAAAGAGAAGGTGGTTAGAAAAAATCGAAATTGGCAAAGCAAAGCATGAAATCATAAATTTGTGATGCACTATAGCTATGAAAAGTATCAAACAATGCATACCAAAATGATTTTTTAGAGTAATACTAGTTCAACTTATTTTAATTTTATATTAGTAGCCCAAAATCGAACTAGTAGTTGGATATTTCTGAACTTGATCTGTAGTAGTGGGCAAAACCCTAGTTTAACCTATTTAATCATAGATTCGTAGGTCGATTTTTCTACTTTTTTATTATTACTATGCAGCACATGTGTGTTTGCCCGTCGAGTGAAACTCGGAGGAAGAAGGGATCACTCGGAAGGAGAGAAGAAGGGAGAGAATTATGGTGTCTCCCCTTTTTCGGGTGATGATGTTGACTTTTGTGCAGGGTTTGTCAGTGAGCAGGAGCGAGCGAGCGAGCGAGCGAGCGAGTCGAGCGAGGCCGAGAATGAGAGAGATTTGTTTTTTTTTGTGAGAGGGACAACCGAAGGATCCAGAAGGACCCACATACTTCCAATACGCATCCTGATGCGTCTTCTCTTGACAAAGAAAATGGCTGGGAGTTTGCGTACCTATTGCACGTGACTTGTGCTCACTGAAGTGTGGGAGCTCACGCATGGGCACCACACGTAAGTGACAGACCTGTTGATGTAAAAACTCGGTTGATTATTATACTACTACATTTATACAAAGTTTCCTATGGATTCAAGGGTACGAAAGCCAAGTTAAATCATTTACATGACATTATTTTTTCCATGAAGCCAAGTTAACTCATTTATCAATTGGTACATTTTGGAGTGACTAAGAAGGATCCAGGCTTACTTTTTCATTTTCATGTTTTAAACATGTTTAAATCTTGGTCAAACCTATGACTTGACCAAGATTCAAATGGGCATAAAAAATTCAAAAAAAAGAAAAACAAAAGCACACCGTCTTCCTATGTCATATATCAAGGTGATAAACAAGGTCTGCCATATTCAAACCACAAAAATCATGTATCTACCCCTAACCCTAAACAAGGATCCAGGCTTACCCTTTTCATTTTCATGTTTTTAAACTTGTTCAAATCTTGGTCAAACTTAGGATTTGACGAAGATTCAAATGGGTGGCGTAAAAATACTTAGAAAAATCATGTACGTATCTACCCCAAACCCTAAACTCTATCTTACGAAGCCAAGCATGAAGAGAAGTGGTTTTGGGTTTCAAGCATGGAAATTTCAAAAACCTCCCAAAAGCTTCATTTTAGAGTGACTAAGAAGGATCCATGCTTACCTTTTATTTTCATGTTTTAAACATGTTCAAATCTTGGTCAAACCGTACGTACCTAGGATTTGACCAAGATTCAAATGGGCATAAAAATTCAAAAAAAAATGAAAAACCAAAGCACATAGCCTAGCTTCTTATATATGCCATATAGTAAGCACTCAAGCTAGTTGATAAACAAAGTCTAGACATATTCAAACCAGAAAAATCATGTATCTATATACCCCTAACCCTAAACTTTGTCTTAATTATGAAGTCAAGCACGAAGAGAAGTCGTTTTGGGTTTCAAACATGGACATTTCAAAAACCCTCCCAAAAGCTTCATTGTGGTGTGACATGCTGAGAAGGATACATGCTTACATTTTCAACAACCCCCCTAAAAGCTTCATTATAGAGTGACTAAGAAAGGATCCAGTCTGGCGGGCTTACCTTTTATTTTCTTGTTTTAAACTTGTTCAAATCTCGGTCAAACCTAGGATTTGACCAAGATTCAAAATGTGCATCAAAATTTAAAAAAATTAAAAACCAAATTAAAGCGCATAGTGTTCTTATGTCATATAGTAAGCATTAAAGTTGATAAACAGGGTCTAGACACATATTCAAACAAGACAAGTCATGTATCTATACCCCTAACCCCTAAACTCTATCTTATGAAGTCAACAACATGAAGAGAAGTGGTTTTGGGTTTCAAACATGGAAATTTCAAAAACCTCCCAAAAGCTTCATTTTAGAGTGACTAATATATATAAGAAGGATACATGCCTGCTTACCACCTTTTCATTTTCATATTTTAAACTTGTTTAAATCCGTGTCAAATTAAACCAAGGATTTGACCAAAAGATTCAAATGGGCATAAAATTTTAAAAAAAATCAGAAAAATGAAAAACAAAAGCATATAGTCTTCTTATGTCATATAGTAAGCATTCAAGTTGATAAACAAGGTTTGGACATGCATATTCAAACCTAGGCAAATCATGTATCTATCCCCTAGCCCCTAAACTCTATCTTATGAAGTCAAGCATGAAGAGAAGTGGTTTTGGGTTTCAAACATGAAAATTTCAAGAACATCCCAAAAACTTCATTTTAGAGTGACTAAGAAAGGATACAGGCTTCCCCTTTTCATTTTCATGTTTTATACTTGTTTAAATCTTGGTCAAACCTAGGATTTGACAAAGATTCAAATGTGCATCTATCAAAATAAAAAAATCAGAAAAATTAAAAACCAAAGCACATAGTTTTCTTATGTCATATATAGTTAGCATTAAAGTTGATATAAACAAGGTCTAGATATATTCAAACAAGAAAAATCATGTATCTACCCCTAACCCTAAACTCTGTCTTATGTAGCCAAGCATGAAGAGGAAGTGGTTTTGGTTTTCAAACTTGGAAATTTCAAGAACCCCCCAAAAGCTTCATTTTAGATGAGTGACTAAAGGATCCAGGTCGGGCTTACCTTTTATTTTCATGTTTAAAAGTGTTCAAATCTTGGTCAAACTGTACCTAGGATTTGATCAAGATTCAAATGGGCATAAAATTTCAAAAAAAAAATGAAAAACCAAAGCATATAGCCTTCTTATGTCATATAGTAAGCACTCAAGTTGGTAAACAAGGTCTCGACATATTCAAACCAGAAAAATCATGTTTCTACCCCTAGCCCTAAACTTTGTCTTATGAAGTCAAGCACGAAGAGAAGTCGTTTTGGATTTCAAACATGGAAATTTCAAAAACCTTCCCAAAAGCTTCATTTTGGAGTGACTAAGAAGGATACAGGCTTACCATTTCATTTTCATGTTTTAAACTTGTTTAAATATTGGTTAAGCCTAGGATTTGACCAAGATCAAATGGGCATAAAAATTCAGAAAAAATCAAAAAAAAATGAAAACCGAAGCACATAGTATTATTATGTCATATAGTAAGCATTCAAGTTGATAAACAAGGTATAAACAACAAATTAGACAAATCATGTATCTACCCCTAACCCTAAACTCTGTCTTATGAAGTCAAGCATGAAGAGAAGTGGTTTTGGGTTTCAAACATGGAAATTTCAAAAAACTCCCAAAAGCTTCTCATTTTTGAGTGACTAAGAAGGATTCAGGCTTACCTTTTCATTTTCATGTTTTAAACTTGTTCAAATCTAGGTCAAACTTAGGATTTGACCAAGATTCAAATGTGCATAAAAATTGGGAGGAAGGGTATGAATTACAATTCAAAAAAAAACAAGGTAACTTAAATACTTGGATGCCCCAAAGATGTGTGGAAGCCCAGAACAATGGCAAAATATGTGCGCACGCTGCATCCAATTCAAGTAGAACACATAGTAGGCATCGATAGTTTGACCTAAATTTGAAATCAAAGAGAAGGTGGTTAGAAAAAATCGAAATTGGCAAAGCAAAGCATGAAATCATAAATTTGTGATGCACTATAGCTATGAAAAGTATCAAACAATGCATACCAAAATGATTTTTTAGAGGAATACTAGTTCAACTTATTTTAATTTTATATTAGTAGCCCAAAATCGAACTAGTAGTTGGATATTTCTGAACTTGATCTGTAGTAGTGGGCAAAACCCTAGTTTAACCTATTTAATCATAGATTCGTAGGTCGATTTTTCTACTTTTTTATTATTACTATGTAGCACATGTGTGTTTGCCCGTCGAGTGAAACTCGGAGGAAGAAGGGATCACTCGGAAGGAGAGAAGAAGGGAGAGAATTATGGTGTCTCCCCTTTTTCGGGTGATGATGTTGACTTTTGTGCAGGGTTTGTCAGTGAGCAGGAGCGAGCGAGCGAGCGAGTCGAGCGAGGCCGAGAATGAGAGAGATTTCTTTTTTTTTGTGAGAGGGACAACCGAAGGATCCAGAAGGACCCACATATTTCCAATACGCATCCTGATGCGTCTTCTCTTGACAAAGAAAATGGCTGGGAGTTTGCGTACCTATTGCACGTGACTTGTGCTCACTGAAGTGTGGGACCTCACGCATGGGCACCACACGTAAGTGACAGACCTGTTGATGTAAAACTCGGTTGATTATTATACTACTACATTTATACAAAGTTTCCTATGGATTCAAGGGTACGAAAGCCAAGTTAAATCATTTACATGACATTATTTTTTCCATGAAGCCAAGTTAACTCATTTATCAATTGGTACATTTTGGAGTGACTAAGAAGGATCCAGGCTTACTTTTTCATTTTCTTGTTTTAAACATGTTTAAATCTTGGTCAAACCTATGACTTGACCAAGATTCAAATGGGCATAAAAATTCAAAAAAAAGAAAAACAAAAGCACACCGTCTTCCTATGTCATATATCAAGGTGATAACAAGGTCTGCCATATTCAAACCACAAAAATCATGTATCTACCCCTAACCCTAAACAAGGATCCAGGCTTACCCTTTTCATTTTCATGTTTTTAAACTTGTTCAAATCTTGGTCAAACTTAGGATTTGACGAAGATTCAAATGGGCGTAAAAATACTTAGAAAAATCATGTACGTATCTACCCCAAACCCTAAACTCTATCTTACGAAGCCAAGCATGAAGAGAAGTGGTTTTGGGTTTCAAGCATGGAAATTTCAAGAACGTCCCAAAAGCTTCATTTTAGAGTGACTAAGAAGGATCCATGCTTACCTTTTATTTTCATGTTTTAAACATGTTCAAATCTTGGTCAAACCGTACGTACCTAGGATTTGACCAAGATTCAAATGGGCATAAAAATTCAAAAAAAAATGAAAAACCAAAGCACATAGCCTAGCTTCTTATATATGCCATATAGTAAGCACTCAAGCTAGTTGATAAACAAAGTCTAGACATATTCCAACCAGAAAAATCATGTATCTATATACCCCTAACCCTAAACTTTGTCTTAATTATGAAGTCAAGCACGAAGAGAAGTCGTTTTGGGTTTCAAACATGGACATTTCAAAAACCCTCCCAAAAGCTTCATTGTGGTGTGACGTACTAAGAAGGATACATGCTTACATTTTCAACAACCCCCCTAAAAGCTTCATTATAGAGTGACTAAGAAAGGATCCAGTCTGGCGGGCTTACCTTTTATTTTCTTGTTTTAAACTTGTTCAAATCTCGGTCAAACCTAGGATTTGACCAAGATTCAAAATGTGCATCAAAATTTAAAAAAATTAAAAACCAAATTAAAGCGCATAGTGTTCTTATGTCATATAGTAAGCATTAAAGTTGATAAACAAGGTCTAGACACATATTCAAACAAGACAAGTCATGTATATATACCCCTAACCCCTAAACTCTATCTTATGAAGTCAACAACATGAAGAGAAGTGGTTTTGGGTTTCAAACATGGAAATTTCAAAAACCTCCCAAAAGCTTCATTTTAGAGTGACTAATATATATAAGAAGGATACATGCCTGCTTACCACCTTTTCATTTTCATATTTTAAACTTGTTTAAATCCGTGTCAAATTAAACCAAGGATTTGACCAAAAGATTCAAATGGGCATAAAATTTAAAAAAAAATCAGAAAAATGAAAAACAAAAGCATATAGTCTTCTTATGTCATATAGTAAGCATTCAAGTTGATAAACAAGGTTTGGACATGCATATTCAAACCTAGGCAAATCATGTATCTATCCCCTAGCCCGTAAACTCTATCTTATGAAGTCAAGCATGAAGAGAAGTGGTTTTGGGTTTCAAACATGAAAATTTCAAGAACATCCCAAAAACTTCATTTTAGAGTGACTAAGAAAGGATACAGGCTTCCCCTTTTCATTTTCATGTTTTATACTTGTTTAAATCTTGGTCAAACCTAGGATTTGACAAAGATTCAAATGTGCATCTATCAAAATAAAAAAATCAGAAAAATTAAAAACCAAAGCACATAGTTTTCTTATGTCATATATAGTTAGCATTAAAGTTGATATAAACAAGGTCTAGATATATTCAAACAAGAAAAATCATGTATCTACCCCTAACCCTAAACTCTATCTTATGTAGTCAAGCATGAAGAGAAGTGGTTTTGGGTTTCAAACTTGGAAATTTCAAGAACCCCCAAAAGCTTCATTTTAGATGAGTGACTAAAGGATCCATGTCGGGCTTACCTTTTATTTTCATGTTTTAAAATTGTTCAAATCTTGGTCAAACTGTACCTAGGATTTGATCAAGATTCAAATGGGTATAAAATTTCAAAAAAAAAATGAAAAACCAAAGCATATAGCCTTCTTATGTCATATAGTAAGCACTCAAGTTGGTAAACAAGGTCTAGACATATTCAAACCAGAAAAATCATGTTTCTACCCCTAGCCCTAAACTTTGTCTTATGAAGTCAAGCACGAAGAGAAGTCGTTTTGGATTTCAAACATGGAAATTTCAAAAACCTTCCCAAAAGCTTCATTTTGGAGTGACTAAGAAGGATACAGGCTTACCTTTTCATTTTCATGTTTTAAACTTGTTTAAATATTGGTTAAGCCTAGGATTTGACCAAGATCAAATGGGCATAAAAATTCAGAAAAAATCAAAAAAAATGAAAACCAAAGCACATAGTATTATTATGTCATATAGTAAGCATTCAAGTTGATAAACAAGGTCTAAACAACAAACTAGACAAATCATGTATCTACCCCCTAACCCTAAACTCTGTCTTATGAAGTCAAGCATGAAGAGAAGTGGTTTTGGGTTTCAAACATGGAAATTTCAAAAAACTCCCAAAAGCTTCTCATTTTTGAGTGACTAAGAAGGATTCAGGCTTACCTTTTCATTTTCATGTTTTAAACTTGTTCAAATCTTGGTCAAACTTAGGATTTGACCAAGATTCAAATGTGCATAAAAATTGGGAGGAAGGGTATGAATTACAATTCAAAAAAAAACAAGGTAACTTAAATACTTGGATGCCCCAAAGATGTGTGGAAGCCCAGAACAATGGCAAAACATGTGCGCACGCTGCATCCAATTCAAGTAGAACACATAGTAGGCATCGATAGTTTGACCTAAATTTGAAATCAAAGAGAAGGTGGTTAGAAAATATCGAAATTGGCAAAGCAAAGCATGAAATCATAAATTTGTGATGCACGTACTATAGCTATGAAAAGTATCAAACAATGCATACCAAAATGATTTTTTAGAGGAATACTAGTTCAACTTATTTTAATTTTATATTAGTAGCCCAAAATCGAACTAGTAGTTGGTAAACAAGGTCTAAACAACAAACTAGACAAATCATGTATTTACCCCCTAACCCTAAACTCTGTCTTATGAAGTCAAGCATGAAGAGAAGTGGTTTTGGGTTTCAAACTTGGAAATTTCAAGAACCCCCCAAGAGCTTCATTTTAGAGTGACTAAGAAGGATCCATGCTTACCTTTTAATTTTCATGTTTTAAACTTGTTTACATCTTGGTCATAGCTAGTGTATTTGACCAAGATTCAAATGGGCATAAAATTTAAAAAAAATGAAAAACCAAAGTACATAGTCTTCTTATGTCATATAGTAAGCATTCAAGCTGATAAACAAGGTCTAGACATATTCAAACCAAACAAATGATGTATCTACCCCCTAACCCCTAAACTTTATCTTATGAAGCCAAGCATGAAGAGAAGTGGTTCTTGGTTTCAAACATGGAAATATCAAAAACCTCCCAAAAGCTTCATTTTAGAGTGACTAAGAAGTATCCATGCTTACCTTTTCATTTTCATATTTTAAACTTGTTTAAATCATTGTCAAACCTAGGATTATACCAAGATACAAATATGGGCACAAAACCCTCTTAGCCAAAATCAACTACGAGCAAGATTTTCTGTATTGTAGATGCCCCAATTGACTCTCATCCCCAATGTAGTCTTTTTTATGTCAGTATAGACTTCTTTACTGGATGTATACTATCGTACATGGCATGCATTTGCCTAATGAGCAGCATTGTTTAGCCGTTCTAGCCAACCCGATCAATCTGTCAAGCTTCATGCACGAGATGCCATGTTTATGGCCCTTTTGTTGTGGCTTTTTTTGGCTTTTGGCTTTGGCAAAAGCCAAAAAAAAGCACGTAAATAGGTGCTTTTTTGGGCTTTTGGATTTTGGAAGCCAAGAACAAAGATTCTATTCTTTTGGCTTCCAAAATCCAAAAGCCCAAAAAGCACCTATTTAGGTGCTTTTTTTTTGGCTTTTGGCAAAGCCAAAATAAGCCACAACAAAAGGGTAATTTACTCCCTCGCTCCGGTGATCCGATCCATATTTCTTGGTGCTAAAAAGAATGTGAATCGGAGGGAGTACTTTTCTTAGATAGTACTATATCAGTTCAAAAAAAAGTACAGTACTACTACATCACAAATGCATCAAAAGAGTACTACTGTACATCACAAGACCACGACAGTTGTATAGTAGAGTTTAATGCTGAACTTTAAACAGGACCAGGAGCATCAGGGCCAGCAGCAGGGGCGTTGACCGGCAACAAACCAGGCAAAAGACGTAAGGAAGAGGCCATATGCTGCGTGCTTGGCCTTGATTGCAGGGTGGTGATTCTTCGCCGCTCGCCATGTATTCACGCCGTACCAGTTCCGCGTCGCCCGCGAGCGGATCGAAGCGATCCCGCGCGCCGGACACGCTCGAGGAGGCGTGGCGGCTCCAGTGCAAGCAGTCCGCCGCCGGGAGTCGGCGCGCGGCGTGCAGGTACAGAGGCTCCCTGTACATGCCGTCGTCGCTCCGCGAGTTCGCCCCGGGCGGGCTCTGGTACAAGGCGGATCCGCCGCTCAAACCGATGAGCGGCCCCATCTTCAACAAATGGCGCGCCGACCGGGAGAGGAACTGCCGTTCGAAGGCGGCGTGGGAGGCGAGCACCAGCGGCGGATTCGCGCCGCCAGCCCGCGAGGAGGCGGAGGAGGCGGAGGAAGGGGAAGACCCCCTCTTCTTGAAGGCGCTGGCCGCGTCCCTCAAGGACGATGCCGACAAGAAGAGGGCGGAGGAAGAAGACAAGGCGGCGGCCATCGCCGCCGTGAAGGAGAAGGAGGCGCGGGATGCGGAGGAGAACGCGACCATCATCTTCCTCGACGACTAGATAGGTTAGAAGTCGCGATAAGGATCGCGCAATTCTGTATGTATGATCCGTATGTATGATCAACTATGAATTATGAACAATGAACTATCAAACCAAACCACATAGTTTTTTTTATGTCATATAGTAAGAATTCAACTTGATAAAACAAGGTCTAGACATATTCAAACTAGACAAATCACGTATATCTACCCCTAACCCTAAACTCTGTCTTATGAAGTAAAGCATGAAGAGAACTGGTTTTGGGTTTCAAACATGGAAATTTCAAAAACCTTCCCAAAAGCTTCATTTTGGAGTGACTAAGAAGGATGCAGGCTTACCTTTTCATTTTCATGTCTTAAACATGTTTAAATCTTGGCTAAACCTAGGATTTGACCAAGTCAAATGTGCAAAAAAAATCAGAAAAAATCAAAAAAATGAAAAGTAAAGCACATAGTATTCTTATGTCATATAGTAAGCATTCAAGTTGATAAACAAGGTCTAAACATATTCAAACCAGACAAATCATGTATCTACCCACTAACCCTAAATTCTGTCTTATGAAGTCGATCAAGCATGAAGAGAAGTGGTTTTGGGTTTCAAACATGGAAATTTCAAAAACCTCCCAAAAGCTTCATTTTAAAGTTACTAAGAAGGGTCCATGCTTACCTTTTATTTTCATGTTTTAAACATGTTCAAATCTTGGTCAAACCGTACATAGGATTTGACCAAGATTCAAATGGGTATAAAAATTCAAAAAAACTGAAAAACCAAAGCACATAGCCTTCTTATGTCATATATAGTAAGCACTCAAGTTGGTAAACAAGGTCTAGAGATATTCAAACCAGAAAAATCTTGTATCTACCCCTAACCCTAAACTTTGTCTTATGAAGTCAAGCACGAAGAGAAGTCGTTTTGGATTTCAAACATGGAAATTTCAAAAACCTTCCCAAAAGCCTCATTTTGGAGTGACTAAGAAGGATGCAGGCTTACCTTTTCATTTTCATGTTTTAAACTTGTTTAAACCTTGGTTAAACCTAGGATTTGACCAAGATCAAATGGGCATAAAAATTCAGAAAAAATCAAAAAATGAAAACCAAAGCACATAGTATTCTTATGTCATATATTAAGCATTCAAGTTGATAAACAAGGTCAAGACATATTCAAACCAGACAAATCATGTATCTACCCTAACCCTAAACTCTGTCTTATGAAGTCAAGCATGAAGAGACGTGGTTTTGGGTTTCAAACATGGAAATTTCAAGAACCCCCCAAAAGCTTCAATTTAGAGTGACTAAGAAGGATCCAGGTCGAGCTTATACCTTTTATTTTTATGTTTTAAACTTGTTCAAATCTTGGTCAAACCTAGGATTTGACCAAGATTCAAATGGGTATAAAAAAATGAAAACCAAAGCACATAGCCTTCTTATGTCATATAATAAGCACTCAAGTTGATAAACAAGGTCTAGACATATTCAAACCAGAAAAATCATGTATCTACCCCTAACCCTAAACTTTGTCTTATGAAGTCAAGCACGAAGAGAAGTCGTTTTTGGGTTTCAATCATGGAAATTTCAAAAACCTTCCCAAAAACTTCATTTTGGAGTGACTAAGAAGGATGCAGGCTTAGCTTTTCATTTTCATATTTTAAACATGTTTAAATCTTGGTCAAACCTATGATTTGACCAAGATTCAAAAGGGCATAAAAATACTTAGAAAAATCATGTACGTATCTACCCCTAACCCTAAAATCTATCTTACGAAGTCAAGCATGAAGAGAAGTGGTTTTGGGTTTCAAACACATGGAAATTTCAAAAACCTCCCAAAAGCTTCATTTCAGAGTGACTAAGAAGGATCCAGACCGGGCTTACATTTTATTTTCATATTTTAAACTTGTTCAAATCTTGGTCAAACCGTACCTAGGAATTGACCAAGATTCAAAAAAAAAAATGAAAAACCAAAGCACATAGCCTTCTTATGTCATATAGTAAGCACTCAAGTTGATAAACAAGGTCTAGTCATATTCAAACCAGAAAAATCATGTATCTACCCCTAAGCCTGAACTTTGTCTTATGAAGTCAATCACAAAGAGAAGTCGTTTTGGGTTTCAAACATGGAAATTTCAAATACCTTCCCAAAAGCTTAATTTTGGAGTGACTAAGAAGGATGCAGGCTTACCTTTTCATTTCCATGTTTTAAACATGTTTAAATAAGGATGCGTGATTCTGAAACCTCATACACATTGTTGCAAAAGTAATTACATCACCTAAACAATACTACCAGTTCATAATTCTAAACTTATGTACAATCTTGGAAACATATAACGCCAGCCTAGTTCACCAATTATCATCATCCCTCTTGATGCGCTTGCCGGTGCCGCTTGTACCTGCCTCCCATGGGTTGGTAGTCCAAGTTCTGCACTCGTTCGCACTTCGTGTGTCGGGAATCCTTGTTGGAGCTTCCCAACCAGATACGGGCCCTGCCCTTGCTAGCTCACCACATCCAGCCGTTGCCCTAGCTTGCTCACCATGTGAACCGCCATCCCACGGAGACCCCGAAGTAGGCTCGCACGGGTCCTTTATCCATGGTGGCATTTTCTTCGGATCAAATGGTATGTTGTGCCTAAAGCAATAAGATACAAATTCCCAGTAGGTTGTCCCGACACACTGCTTCTTCTCGTCGCGCCAGCGGGGAAGAGCGGCCAACCTAGCCGCTTCCTTGCAATCCGGGCAAACCACTTCCCTTGGAATTGGTTGTGCTTGACGCTGCCCATCATTGATTTTTTTGAGTCGCCTGTACAACTCAAAACTGACATACCCATCAATCGCAGCATACCTCAAGTTTACTTCAGGCAATGGCATGCACTCCCATTGATCGTGGCTGCTAGTAGGGAACTTGGTCTTCATGTCTTTGTAAGATGGGTCAATGATGGCGGCTGCCAAATCACCCATGCCAGTCCTATTGCCAGGACCATTGAAATTGATCATATCCTGAATGTCAATCCAATTATGTTTAGGAATTTTAATGCCATCTCTAGCAAACCTGCTAGAGTCAACCCTGATGTCAACAGTTGTGAAACAAATTCCTTTATGTTGAAGGAATTCTTGCAGTGCCAGATTATCAGGACTCCTGCATGTTAACACAAATCAATCTTGTAAGATCGTATATGCTAAAATAGTACACATATTTTTCTTCCAGTAAACTGTATACTTGTTGCAATGAAACAATGATTTTGCATCAGTGATACACATCAAAATAACATGAATTATTGTTGCGACTATATGATCTAATTATTTAAGTGTCAAGTTAAGATTCAGTTACTATATGTTAATATCTTGACATCCATGCCGATTATCGGTGAGTATGAGTACATGAAATTTGTGCAAATTTTGAGTACCAAAATCATGAAACTAGATATCGTGGTCAATCCAAAAAAATTATACAAGTATGTTGGATATTACGTTCCAGACCACATTTTTCATACAAGTTAGTTTGTTCGTGTTTTCATACAAGTTAGAACCTAGTCTATGTCGAAATAAAAAAGCAGATCCAAGAGAAAGGAAGAGTTTCTATATTAAAAAACAAAAGGATAAAGGAAGGCATGTGAAGAACATACCTGCAGAAATGGTACACCAGGACGTGGTCGTCCATGGCCAACTGAACGACGGCGGTACTTACTTGGTCCGCAGTGTATTCTAGGTCGAGGCCGACGAACCTGGACCTGTCCTCTAGTAGCTTTTGTTCGTACATCTTGAGGGTGTGCTCGAGAACGGAAGGGTCATTCGTGTAGACCACGTTCACCTTGGTCGTCCCATGGGGAACGACGCTCCTCTTTAGCGTAAACAGGCCGCCGTCGGCCATGGCAGCGCTGAAGCACGTCGAACTGATCGGAGGGATTGAGGGGGAGGGAGGGAGAGCAACTGCAAACAATGGGGTTTTTTGGAACTTGCCGAAATGCAGGGGAGAACGAACCGCCAGGGGTTGTTTAGTGGGGACAGATGGGAATAATATTGCGATGAGGTTGAGGAATTAACTCCAACCGCCATTTAAATCTAGTACTCCCTATAGTCAGTTGATAGGAAATGGACGGGCAAGATTGATTCTAGGGAGGCGAACCCCAGTATTTTCCCAATTTATTTGAGTTGTAATATAACCATCGTTAATACTTGAATTGAAAAATATTTACAAAATTAATTTATTATATAGTACATGATGAGATAATCCAACAAACCATGGAAATGCATGGCCATCCAACCATGTCACCCTCTTGTGAAAATTGTATAGGTGGTAGTGTGCGCAATACACGCGGTAGCCACTTCACAAATACATCCTTTTAATTTTGCCCCCCTTAATTCGGCCAATAAAAATGAAAAGACTTTATGTGGAAAACCAAAAAACTGTATTTGGCAAAGTATAGTCGAAAATAAGAAGTTTTTCATTGATCTCTTAAAAAAGGGGTCATGATTCGAAAGTTCGCCATGCATGGTTCTTGCGGTAACCAAGCTAGCTCACCCATGTGGCAAGAAGCGAATCAATGTCCAACATGCATGGTTCCAAAAATATATATTTACAGAATGATTCTGCTTCTCAAGAATATTTGCATGCCATCATGTTTGTTATTTTTCCTAGATAAAAGTAGTAATTGGTGACTTCGTGATTGCCTTGCTTGCTGATTTCAATAAGTTTGAACCTCATTTTGGCTTTATTTCAAATTTAGGCAAAAACTTCTTGGCAATCGACTTTGTGAGCTACTATACTTGGATGCAACCCACATTTTCGTTGGCTAATGTTTTCTGATTCCACAACAATAGGGCACATCCCTATATCATCCCAAATTTTGAATTCTTTTTAGTTTGGTTGATGACCACCATTCATATCCGAACTTAATTAACTGGAGTACACATGATGGTTTCATGGTAAGCTAGTTTGACAAATTATCCTTCGAAATGGCGATTCGCCTACCATGCATGCATGTTTGGCCTACCCGTGAAATTTTTATTTGTGGTATTGTGCACACACGTACTGCACATGATAGCGGATAAACAAAACACATATTCGGACCCCTTTGGCCAGCAAGGGCATGTTTGGTTCCTAGCCACAATTTGTCAAGAAGCCAAAATTTGGCAGCCATGCATATAGTTTATTTGGCATGTGTTTGTTTTTTGCCACAATTTGGCTTATCACACTTCATTGCATGTATATATGGTCCATTTTTCATAGACTCAACTTTTTTTTACAAAGTTTTGACAAAGTTTGGCTTTAATATTTTAAGCCACAATTTGGTGGCTAGCCATACTAGCTTTTTTTTTTGGCTAACCACACTTTGGCTTTGGAAAAATGTGGCTACCAAACATGGGTCCTAATAAAAAGAAAACAACACACTAATGTGTGGTAAACCAAAAATCCCTACTTTGCAAAGTTGCATATGTGCAAAAGGGGGGCAATGCATGCATTATTCAGAAGTTGATTGTGGTTTTCGTAGTGTAACCAATTAATTAAGCTTACATATGGGAAGATGCTAGCGAGGCGAACTCAAGCAGCTATGGTTCCAATGTTGTCAAGTTTGAAGTGGACACTGCATGAAGCTTGCTCAAATTAATGGGTAGAAAGCCAAAAGCAGTCCATATTTATTCTATATGTCTGTGAATAATAACTCTTCACCCCAAACCTCTATGTATGATAGGGTTTTATATTTTTTACTTGTTAGTAGTAAGTACATGTCATGTGATGGCTCCATGCACATGTTTCACAACTTTTTTCTGATTTGTTTCTACCTCATTTGGTTGGTTTCAAATTTTCTCAAACTTCCTATGCGCGCTATGTTGTACTTTTGGGACCCATGTTTGGGCTTAGATTGTGGTACCACACTTGCAGGGTACCTCCAAGTATTTTATTCCCAAAAATTATGAATTCTAATTAAATGGTGAACTATAAACTGATCATCTAAAGTTGGAAAATAAAATCCATATATAGCTACACATCTAGATATGTGTATAAGGTAGACAAACTGCATTGCCACACATGCCTTATATAAGTTTGTTTTTTCTAGCGGAGTGGATTCCCTAATCACCCCACGGTTGTGACATTGTCAATGTTGTCATGATAAATAACATTGCGAGACTTTCCATCTTCTTCTTTTTTGTAGAAATGATTGTCCCATTATGGCAAACGTCCCCATTCGTTTTTCAAATTAAGTAAACGTTATAGGATGAAAATTCATTGAAGTGACAAATTTTCTAGATTTCTAACTATTTTAGCTCATTCAAACAAGTTTGCAATAGGCCGACCTGTTGTCCAGTGACAATTTTAGAGTACAATTTGATCAACATCACAAAAAAGTGCTTTTAAGGCTCGTAAGTAGTATCATACATGCCATGTTGGCAAAAATCTAATGTGTCACATCAATTATGAGGTGAGATATGAGAGTAGTATTATAACACATAAACCTAGAAAACTTAGAAAACTTCATGACAAATACATCATGTACACACATTTGCATTGAGATTCTACAAAACTTTAAATATGACATAAGTATGAACCATATTATGATACTATGCATTGTGGAGGTAGTATCACAAACTAGTAGTGTATGATACTACGTACTACGTACTTCCCATTGTGACTAGTCTTAATCACTCTGACCTCGCCGTCTCGCCGTCTTACTATAGTACATACTACACCCCCACTCCGTCTCTCATACATCGCCCCACTCGTTTCCCACTCCGTCTCTCATACAGCGGCTGCGCCTGTAGATATCTTCGAGGATCCGGGGCGATTTTGACCCGCTTTTCGGCGCTCGCCGTTTCAAGGTGAAGACCCCAATCTTAGCATGCATGTTGGACCAATTAGGAGTACAAAATTATGTTCTAAATGTTGCTCAAACTTTCCATACAACTAATATATAACTTATACTACGTAGGTTACACCATCGAAATAGGTATGACCAGTTGAGAAATGGGAACAATAACTTGGAACCTTTCTTACTATCGAGTGGGACGTGTGATATTGGTGTGACCCTGCTTTTTTCTTCTTCTACATAATGGCTACATGATGGTTCTAGAAAGAAGTGTATGCTGTTGTGGTATCTCTTGACGCGAATCCCTCTAATCACAAGCGTTAGATTTTGGAAACCAACGGTTAGTACTGCTGTTACATCTCTAGTTCAAAACTGGTGCATTTTGTATGTTGTTGTAGTAGTCTAGTAGATAGATTCAGATGCATGGTCAGGAGTGCAAACATTTCGCAACTAGTTGATCCCTCATCTTATTGTCGGATGTCACATTTCGAGTTTGTAAAAAAATGTAAATTCAAATCATAGTCACGGGTTATGTTGTATCTTTCGCACATCTAAACATTTGTTTCAAAAGGTGACCATATGTGAGCTGTGGAAAAAAGAAAAGACCAAAGTGAATAATATTCCTTAACTATTCACATATCATTTGTCTTTTTTGTGCAAGCTAGAATTTTTTTTTACATACTCATCTGTGACCTGTGGAGCAATACACACCATAATATGTGTCCCAGTTTTGTTTTTCTTCATATTTTTTAAAAGTGCAGAAGTGTGATATCCGATAATAGGATGCGAGTGCAACTAGTTGCAAATGAGATGCTAATGCATGCTGATATGATACTACCTCTGTCCATAAATAGATGTATGTCTTTTGTCGTGGCCCCATCCTACTTCTGCATTTTCTTTACAGCCATTTTTGAGTAGTTGCGACCTGGACGTGATCCGACTAGTCGATACTCGATAGTAGTCGTAGTACTGTACAACTTCTGCATGTGGCGTCAGCCTCTAGAGTAGTAGTACTAGCTAACACTACAAGAAAAGTTGCCATGGCCGACGAAGTTGAAGTCGCGCCGTGGTTGCTGGTGTACCATGGCCGACGATTTTGGTCCCTCCGTGGTGCATGTCAAAACTTTTTTTTTTCTCGTTTTTGAGGCCACCTAGCCCGACGAAAGCGGCCAAAACGTGGCGTATGGTGGCCCGGGACGTGGTGCATCTCGAAATCTCGGGTTCGCCGGCCGAGTCAACGCAAATCCGCACCGCCGAGGGATGTAGGGCCCAGATGGCAGCCTCTCTGGCATTGTTTTTTTTCTACATCGCGCCATCTCGTTCAACGAGCCGTTTACGATGCAGGATCATGGGTCCCGCATGTCATCCTCTATGAACCAAAATTCTTTCTATTCTTGGATTATTTTTGTCCCCACGAATTTGGGCTACTTCCTTTTTCTTTTGATCCCTTGCCGCCTTGGAAACGTTGAGACCGCTGCTGCTAAATGGGACCCGCATGTCATCCTCTATGTGCAATCAACTTTCTTTTCTTGGAGTTTTTTTTGGCACCTCAAATTTGGTCACTTGCCTTTTTCTTTCGATCCCCTGCCGCCTCTCAAACGGTGATACAGCTGCTGCTAACTGGGACCCGCATGTCATCCTCTATGTACTATAAAACTTTCTTTTCATGGATTATTTTTGGCACCTCAAATTTGGTCACTTGCCTTTTTCTTTCGATCCCCTGCCGCCTCTCAAACGGTGATACCGCTGCTGCTAACTAGGACCCGCATGTCATCCTCTATGTACTATAAAACTTTCTTTTCCTGGATTATTTTTGGCACCTCAAATTTGGTCACTTGCCTTTTTCTTTCGATCCCCTCCCGCCTCTCAAACGGTGATACCGCTGCTGCTAACTGGGACCCGCATGTCATCCTCTATGTACTATAAAACTTTCTTTTCCTGGATTATTTTTGGCACCTCAAATTTGGTCACTTGCCTTTTTCTTTCGATCCCCTGCCGCCTCTCAAACGGTGATACCGCTGCTGCTAACTGGGACCCGCATGTCATCCTCTATGTACTATAAAACTTTCTTTTCTTGAATTATTTTTGGCTCCTGATATTTTTTCACTTGCCTTTTTCTTTCGATCACCTGCTGCCTCTCAAACAGTGATACCGCTGCTGCTAAATGGGACCCGCATGTCATACTCTATGTACTATAAAACTTTCTTTTCTTGGATTTTTTTTGGCACCTCATATTTTTTCACTTGACTTTTTCTTTCGATCACCTGCCGCCTCTCAAACGGTGATACCGCTGCTGCTAACTGGGACCCGCATGTCATCCTCTATGTACTATAAAACTTTCTTTTCCTGGATTATTTTTGGCACCTCATATTTGGTCACTTACCTTTTTCTTTCGATCACCTGCCGCCTCTCAAACGGTGATAACGCTGCTGCTAAATGGGACCCGCATGTCATCCTCTATGTACTATAAAACTTTCTTTTCTTGAATTATTTTTGGCTCCTCATATTTGGTCACTTGCCTTTTTCTTTCGATCTCATGCCAAGTTTGAAACGTTGAGGAACCTGCTGGCTCATGGGACCCGCATGTCATCCTCTATGTACTATAAAAGTTTATTTTCTTTATTTTTTTCACCCTCTGATTTTTGGCTATTTCCTTTTTCTTTTGATCCCCTGCCGCCTTGGAAACGTATGGTAAGCTGCTGACTCATGGGACCCGCATGTCATCCTCTATGTACAATCAACTTTCTTTTTCTTTTGATCTCAAGCCGCATTTGAAACGCTGAGACCGCTGCTGCTAAATGGGACCCGCATGTCATCCTCTACGTACAATAAAGTTTCTTTTCTTGGATTATCTTTGGCTCCTGATATTTTGTCACTTGCCTTTTTCTTTCGATCTCATGCCGCCTTTGAAACGTTGAGTAAGCTGCTGGCTCATGGGTCCCGCATGTCATCCTCTACGAACAATAAAAGTTTCCTTTATTGGAGTTATTTTTGACCCCTAATTTCTGGCTATTTGCCTTTTTCTTTTGATCCCCTGCCCCCGTTGAAACGATGAGGACGCTGTTGGCAGGTCGGTCCCACATGTCATCCTCTATGAACAATAAAAGTTTCCTTTGGTGGATTTATTTTTGACCCCTAAATAATTTCTGGCTATTTCCTTTATTTTTCTTTTGATCCCCTGCCGCCTTGGAAACGTTTGAGAATGCTGCTGCCTCATGGGTCCCGCATGTCATCCTCTCAGAATGATAAATGTTTTCTTTTCTTGGATTTTGTTACCAACTGACTTTTGGTTTTTTATTTTATTTTCGATCCCCTGCCGCCTTTGAAACGTTGACGACGCTGCTGGCTCATGGGTCCCCGATGTCAGCCTCCCCGTACAAGAAACATGTGATATCTTGATTATTTCGCTCTGAGCTATTGCAAACGGATAAATTAAATCTTTATTTTTACATAAACAAACTTATATGTTGAGTGTCCTTGTTTTTTGTTTTTGCGATGCATAGGACTTTCCTGTTTTTTTTAGAAAAATCCGAACTTTCCTGTTTTGGAGTGGGCTGAAATTGTACGAGACAAAAGGCCCAGCAGGATAGTTCGAAGGCCCAGATGTCCAGATACAGCCCAATTGAAATCTTTCTTTTCTTGGATTTTTTTCACCCCCTGATTTCTGGCTACTTCATTTTTCTTTTGGTCCTGTGCCGCCTTGGAAACGTTGAGACCGCTGCTGCAAAATGGGACCCACATGTCATCCTCTATGTAACATAAAGTTTCTTTTCTTGGATTATTTTTGGCTCTTGATATTTGGTCACTTTCCTTTTTCTTTCGATCTCATGCCACGTTTGAAACGTTGAGGAACCTGCTGGCTCATGGGACCCGCATGTCATCCTCTATGTACAATAAAAGTTTCTTTTCTTGGATTTTTTTCACCATCTGATTTTTGGCTATTTCCTTTTTCTTTTGATCCCCTGCCGGCCTGCCGCCTTTGAAACGCTGAGTAAGCTGCAGGCTCATAGGTCCGACATGTCAGCCTGTATGAACGATAAAGCTTTCCTTTCTTGGAGTTTTTTTTACCCCCTAATTTCTGGCTATTTTCTTTTTCTTTTGATCTCAAGCCGCATTTGAAACGTTGAGACCGCTGCTGCTAAATGGGACCCGCATGTCATCCTCTATGTACAATAAAGTTTCTTTTTTTCTTGATTATCTTTAGCTCCTGATATTTTGTCACTTGCGTTTTTCTTTCGATCTCATGCCGCCTTTGAAACGTTGAGTAAGCTGCTGAATCATGGGTCCCGCATGTCATCCTCTACGAACAATAAAAGTTTCCTTTTTTGGAGTTATTTTTGACCCCTAATGTCTGGCTATTTGCCTTTTTCTTTTGATCTCCTGCCCCCTTTGAAACGATGAGGATGCTGTTGGCACGTCGGTCCCACATGTCATCCTCTATGAACAATAAAAGTTTCTTCTGATGGATTTATTTTGAACCCCTAATTAATTTCTGGATATTTCCTTTTTTTTCTTTTGATCCCCTGCCGCCTTGGAATCGTTGAGGATGCTGCTGCCTCATGGGTCCCGCATGTCATCCTCTCAGAACGGTAAATGTTTCTTTTCTTGGATTTTGTTTACCAAATGATTTTTGGCTTATTTTATCGTTCGATCTCGTGCCGCCATTAAAACGTTGAGGACGCTGCTGGCTCAGAGGTCCCACATGTCAGCCTCTATGAACAATAAACCTTTCCTTTGTTTGATTTATTATTGACACATAATTTCTGGCTATTTGCCTTTTTCTTTCGATCTCATGCCGCCTCTGAAACGTTGAGACGCTGCTGGCTCATGGGTCCCACATGTCAGCCTCTATGAACAGTCAAAGTTTCCTTTGTTTGATTTTTTTTTACCCTAATTACTGGCTATTTGCCTTTTTTTTATCCCCTGCCGCCTTTGAAACTAAGAGGACGCTGCTGGCCCATGGGTCCCACATCTCAGCCTCTCTGAACGATAAACCTTTCCTTTCTTTTTTTTTCGATCCCGTGCCGCCTTGGAAACGGTGAGACGGCTCCTGCAAAACGGGACCCATATGTCATCCTCTATGTACAATAAATTTCTTTCCTTGGATTATTTTTGGCACCTGATATATGGTCACTTGCCTTTTTTTCGATCCCCTGCCGCCTTTGAAACGTTGAGGACGCTGCTCGCTCGTGGGTCCCATATGTCAGCCTCTAGGAACAATAAACATTTCGTTTCTTGGATTTATTTTTGACCGCTGATTTCTGGCAACTTTGCTTTTTCTTTCGATCCCCTGCCGCCTTTGTTAAAGTTGAGGACGCTGCTGCAAAATGCGTCCCACATGTCAGCTTCTCTGTACGATAATTGTTTCCTCTCTTTGATTTTTTTTCCACTGCTGGCCAATGGGTCCCCGATGTCAGCCTCTATGTACAAGAAATATGTGAATTCTCGATATATTTTAAGCCGAGATATGTAGGATGCTTTTTTTTTCGATCCCTTCTGTTTGTTTTTACCTTCAAATGTTGAGGGACGCTACTGGCAAATGGGTCCTGCTCTAGCATTCTCAACTGAAGGAAAAACTGAAATATTGCCTATTCATTTGTTTTTCGTACTCCATGCATCTAATCCATACTAATTGTTGATCCGGGTTTTAGTTCAACTTAATTAGATCAAATTTGATCTACGAGGGAGTATGTAATATATTTTGGGTTCACAACACTGCACTTGTTAACAACAATCTGATGAAGAGGTTTGTCATTTTTTTTAAACTACAAATACACTCTAAGATCTTGCACACTAATAGAATAAATCTTGGAACTTTATATAATTAATGACAATTTTGAAATCGACTATATGAATATATCAAAATATAGAGCCCATGTAGATGCGCATACTGGCTATGCGCATTTAAAAAGAATCATAATCATAATTGATACGAAATAAAAATAACTTTATATGTAGAATCTCGGTTTCTAGAGGGCCAATCATAGGATATCCGTGTTTAAATTAGGAAGGGCCCCAATGGCATGAGTCGGAGGCCCATTAAGTGTTTTTGGAATGTTATCAGCGAAGTAAGCAGGCTGACAGCAATCACCATGTACATGGCCGGCGGCAGCCCAAAAGTACAAACAATTGGCCCATGCAGGGAAGGTAGTACTTTTTTTTATTGGGAAGGTTGTCTGGCTAACCCAAAAAAAAAGTGGTGCTACATGGGGTAATACTTGAACCCGGAATGAGATCGAGTGCCTTGATGAAAGCGAGGCACACATAAATAGTACTCCGTACCATGCCTTGCCCCTCCCTTTCAACCGTTGGATAAAAAATAATTAGACAGATGACTATTAACTAGTAACTGCTACAGTACCAACCAATGTACAGGACATGTGCTACAGTACGTCGTCCACAGTGCATGTGCTTTAGAACCATGAACAGTACATATGCTACATGCTACAGTACTTTGATCTTAGCTATCTATTTTCAATCCAACGGCCAAATCTACAAGTCACCGTACTGTTCATCTGTGCCTTGCTTATGTCAAGGCACTGGATCCTGGACACTTGAACCCATGATCGTTGCTGAGGGTTGCCTATTTGCGCATAATATGTTTTGTCAGCGGTCACTTCACTAGTTTGTGCAAAACATATCCAGCGCAGGATTCAAAAAAACATCACGTTTTTTTCTTTACGTAAACAACAAAACATCTCATGTTCATCACAATCCAGCCAACATAAGCACATAATAATTAATAGTACAACTAGAGAGCTGTACACATAAATAAGGTTTGTCAAGCTTCATGCACTAGCCAACGCAACCAAAAGTCCGAACTAATGGAAAGGGCTAGGCAATCCAATTATACATTTCAACATCCCCCCTCACATGTGACCACAATCCAGTAATGGTACCATCATGTTCACCACAATGCATCATTAAAGAGAGCAGTATACTATTATAGACCAGCTCTCTCTAAAGAACATTTGTAAGACAACTTAATACAGCTGTGATTGATATTGTTGCCCCAGCGATGGGTGATAACCTGAACACCATATAACCTTCTCACAGCAATTGTAACCAAATATGAGCACTGCAATGATTTGGTGTCAAGCTTCTTGAAGGTCGAGGTATCCTACCTTCAAGTCATGTGCTTTGACAAACTACGGCCATCCTTTGTCCATTAAAACATTGCCATCTTGTTGCTTCAGGTCCACAATCCAGGTGCATGCAGTGGACATCTTCAGGTTGATGGACTCTGGACACCCACCGTAAAACCAGGGTAGAACACGACTGGGGATGGAAATCACCTCTAACTCCGATGTACATAGTACCTTGCAGAAGCTGTCAGGGGTATTCTCCTCATCGATGCGCCCAAACACCTTGCACACTGGGGCTGGCTCTACAGATGTCTCCTTCCATGATAAGCTCTCTCCAAGCTTGAGCTTCTTGTTTGAACACTGCAAAAAGAGGCCTCAATTAGATAATGCCTCTAGCTTCTGACCGTAATTCCAAGCAAATGCATAATAAAAGACACCTAGCAAACTCAGCGGATCATTGTTCTTATCAAACACACAGTCTGAACAATAAGCTTCTGAATCTAGCTAGGCTGATATGTACAACCTTGTATCATCAAATTATTCAGCATAGTGTATCATTGTATCGCAGAAGCCAAATCGATATAAATAGTAGCTATGAGAATAGAAATCAAGCTAGCATGAGCCATGCATGCTTGCTGGCTATGTCTAGCATCGAGAATAATGCATCTGCAGTTCATCATCCGCCAGTACAGATTGACCAAGCAAACAAAAAAAAAATCAGCGTCGGCCTAAAGAGTCCACAAGCCAGACATGCATGCTCGGTGTCCTCATATGTGATCATCGGCCGTGGATTGACCAATAGCATATTTGAACGATTATTACTGCACACATTAGATCCAGTCCCAACATAGCTAGCATGGGTGCATGTGTAACCCGAGTCTTTACCAGAGGATTAATATATACACTGGCTGAGAGAAATCTTGTATATCAAACAATGCTAAGCAACCGGCAATACAGCTTAGATATAATAAAGATGTGACCGGCAACGCTAGTGATTCGGGGGAAACATACCGCCATTGCAGCCATGGACCGAGAGAATCGGGGATGCCGCGCCGCCTTAGTGGAGTTTTTAGATGCGACGTCGCCGCATCCGTAGAGGACGGAGTCCAAGCCGCGTAGTCCGAGCGGTGGTGGACGCCGGTGGTGTAGAGAGAGGACTCAGGGGAGATGGACGGCGAGGGATCTGGGGAGATCTGAAGTTACGAACATGAGGGGGCTGTGAGAAACCGAGAATGATACATCAGCAATCAGCAAGGGAATAAATGCGCGTGTCCCCGGTCAAAAAAAATGCGCGTGTCTAGGAGGAACGAAGCTGTGCACGCAGGAATCCACACACAAAACTTCACCCGGCGGGTCACCGGGCTTTATCGCATCTACGGTGGGGTCCGGACCTACAGACCAGTGAGACATGTCGTGTGGGTTATGATCCGTTCAGTGTGCACACAGAAATTGCATTCAGAGCTCAGGGCTTCAGGCTACGTTGTACTATACAGTAATATATCCATTTCTTTTGGTAAAATGAAAACGATACTCCATCTGATCCTCATTACATGATGATAAAATGGACGTCTCTACAACTAATATGTGTCTAGATACATCTATATGAGAGCGTCTGTGTTTGTACTGTGTATCTAAAAAAAATATGGATCGGAGGGAGCATTAAGAGGTGTCCAAAAAAAACTGCAAACAAACATGGATGTAAGCAGTTGAGTATTAAACCAGTGCGTGAAATACCTTTATATCTCGACCATGTAACAATGAATATGAGAAGTTTTTGGGGTTTGACCATCTGCACTTGTGTTTGCTACAATCAGATCAAAAAATTGGTCACTTTTACACTTTCTAAAATAAAATGTATTTTTCCCTGAGATTTTACAAGTTCGTACAAGATAGCATTGACTACATCTGGGATATATCACATTTACACTTACAAATCTATGAATATTTCAAAATATTGAGCTCCGTGTACCTACATATAATACAAATCATCAGACCGCACATTGAAACTACCGCAGCATATCACAGTAAATTAAAATAAAATAAAACAAGTCTAACATATACTATATTAGCTAATTAACAAAGTCTCATCACAGTGTATCTGATCCCCAGTTCAGCTTAATACAAAAACCAAGTTCAGCTTGAACATCAGCAGGGGAGTAACCCAGGTCCAAAAGCAGCATCTAGTTAATTCAATAAAATATTGAGGTTATTCTGATCCCCTCTTCCTAAAAACACTGCAGATCATGCATGCAACTAAGGGTGATCAGCACAAAAGATTATCCTCTGGGTGGAGGTGTTACTGTCGTAGATCAACACATTCATCAAGGAAGTGTCTTTCACCTCGAAGACGAGAAGGTCATCAAGCTGCAGTTCATGCGCCTCTGCAAACCCGAACCAACCATCCTTCAAGACCAGTTCACCCTGGTACTCATCGATGTGCACATACCAGGCGCAGCCTACGCTGGTCTTGAGCTTGATAGGCCTGGGAAGAATCCCTTTCAGACATTGCTTGAATTCTCTGGGGATGACCAACATATACATGTCATCGTTGCCGTCCAGTTGCACATAGAAGCGCGAGGGCTGAGGAGGGTCCGCCGAGTGACCAACCCGTTTAGGGCGGCCTTTCCCTCGCCCTTTTAATATACAACGTTGAATTGCTGCATCACGCCTGCCCGTCACCTTTGGCTTTTTGGCTAGTGAATTTCTTTGAATTCTGAACTCGGGGGGTGCAGAGGACATGTACAATCGACAGTCCTAAGACGTAGTTGCTCATTGACGTTGGAGCGAGTTTGCTTCTGCATCTAGTTAAGCACGGTATATATCAATCAACAGCATATAAATCAGAACGTAGCATACATGGAGAAAATGCATCTAGCTATCTCTTTAATTAGTTTGCACAAAATCTAGCAGCAGCAAGACAATTTGATTTTACAGGTACTGAGCAAGCTTTCAGACATTATGAAACAGGTAACATGGAGCATATATTTTTATTTTCAGACAGCGAAAACATGCTGTGTGATGGATAATATTACTAAACATCTTTTTGCGAACTAGTACTTAACATCTCTGTTTCCCGTCATTAAAATTTTTTGCAGAAGAATACTACGGTTTCCCGTCATTAAATTTTAAAGAAAAAGAACTTGTTTAAGATCCCAACTATCATTGACTACTTACACCTGCATCCTAGTGAGTTCAGGACAACTTACAGCATCTTTTGGTGGTGCCGCCACCGGAGAAGACCGTGCCGCGGGGGTTGGGGTCGGCGCAGCCGGAGAAGCTGGTGCCGCCGCCAGGGAAATCAGTGCCGAGCCAGATGGTGCTTCCAGCGGAGAAGAAAGTACCGCGAGAGATGGAACCGACGCTGCCAAAGGGTAAGAAACGGATGTACTCGTAGATCCTTCTCTAGTCACGATCTGGATAGAAGAGACTGGACGTCCATCAAGCTGCTGGAGGATGCGGTGGATCAAATCGGCTGAGTTCGGGAAATATCGGTGATGTTCATCTGTGTCGTGAAGCAGCTGCCGGTGGAAGGAGGAGGCGAGCCGTTCATGGCGATCATTAGTGTAAAAGAGGCCACGTGGGTGGGTGTATGGGTGGGAGAGAGAGGGTTCGGGACTGAAGTAATTGTAGTCTGCTCTCTCTTTTTACAAGCATGCGTCCTCGGGCTGATATTTTTTTTAGATACGTACTCAGGCTGCTTTGTCAAACCAGGGCCTCAATGAAGCTAATAGCACGCTATAGCATATCTAGAGGGTCCACGCTTAGTAATTTTGCTCGCTGTGGCGCTATTTGCGAAACAGCATGCTATATCGCCCTAAAACTTCATATCGTTAGCGCGCTATTTTTTTCAGGCAAGTTGCTTTCACTTTTTCGTGGTGATGAACTAATCTGTTGGTTCCACTTCTAAATCAGAAAATAATATCGCTAATGCTAATTTTTTTAATAAATAATTTATACTATGTTGTTGCCTTGTGAAATGTTGATGTTAGCCTTCTAATATACTTGAGATCTATTTCTATATGTGGTTATGTATGTATGATTCAGTCACTTTTGGACTATATATATCTATTCGTTCTAGTAAAATTATTTATTTTTAGGCTATATTTAGTATTATTTTGAAAATGCTATTTAAAATATACCACACTATTACCACGATATAGCGTCCATATCGTTTGAAGGTGGCTGCCGCTAATTCATTTAGCACGCTATTTTAAACCTTGGTTAAGACGCGTTTGGCGGCCTGCATCCAGGCTGGTGGGGAAATACCGTACCCAAGTGCTTAAAAGATTGCATCTTTTAGCTGGAAAACATTAGGGCATGTCCAACACAGGCGCTACTGCAAGGGCGCTAGGAATTATTTCCTCGTCGTTTGGCGGTTGGAGAGGCTAATCCCAGCGGTAGTCCTAGCGTCGACGCAAAAGAAAGCAGGGGCGTGAAACTCTTTTCACCTGTCCTAGCTAAAGCACCGGAACCAACAGGAAGTCAGTCTGTCATCAGCAATTAGCGCTGCAAGGAGAGTACCTGGAGGATTTTACAATCTTTTGACATTCATTTGTTCTCTATTAGCGCCATATAGTATATAGCATTGTAATGCCCTTATACTCCTCTCAACATTAAAAAAGGTGTGCATATACTAATAACGATTGCTGAAATGAAACTAAAAATAAACAGACATGCACGGTTTACGAAGGATGGAAATACAGAGTTCATCACCATCCGTTTTAAATTATAAGATTAGATTACTTCAATGTGGGTTTACATACGCACTAAAATGAGTAAACAGACACACTGAAATGGGTCCAGGTATATAAGATTCAGAAAAAAGGAAGAGCATCTTAAGATACAGAACAGGTTACTAAATTGTTCAAACATATCGTACAAAAAAGATTATTTGCTCCAGAAAGATTCATGGCTCAGTTTAGGGTTGCATCAACATGCGGATATTTTTCAGACTAGGCTTAAACCACATTGTCGCCTGTCGGGGAAATCCCCAACCATCTTACGGAAGGGTGATAACTCCCATGAGCTCATTTTCCCCTTGCTGCAGGTTACAACGACAAATACAACTAAATGCTGGTTCCCGAAATGCATAGTACGCGATGTACACACAATTTGACCTCATGAATGGAGTCAATGTTCCATCAGGAGCATTGCCATCATTTATCTTCAGGTTCAATGGATAATTCAGTCCAATGAACAGAGAGTGTGTGCCAAGGCTGTCAACTCGACTCCAATTGGGTCCAATCAGGGATAGATCTTTCTCAAAAACATGTATGACAGGGGCAGGACACTCCCGCAGGATAAGGCCATTACCATGATGCAGAACTTCTGCTGGCTCAAGGTGATCATTGCTACGTATATACCGATCTTCATGGATGATCATCAAGCGCTTGCCATCGGCTGATCGAGCTAAAAACCATCTGCCAGATGGTTCCTTCATCGGTGATGGGATCACGAATGGCGGGGCAAGGTGTGCATCTGCATTGTAAACGGAGACAACAAAAAATAGTGTTTGAATGGCTCGGGAAGACAATAATACCAGTAGCTGCAACTTCACATTTGTAGGATCAAATGGAGGATGCAGTCATTATACTTGTATAAAATCTCGAAGAAATAAAATTGTTCCCATTTGAGATGTATGTTAATTACACTCATATTCATTGATGGTAGATACATGTCTCAACCTTATCTGATCCATGATTGTAATGCTTTGAGTACATCGAATATTGAAATAAATTGAAAGTTTGCATGCATCAATTGATGAAGAGGCCAGGGCTAAGCTCCTTATTCATATTCTGACAAGAGCATGCAGTAACTAATTCAGGAATGCATTCATATACTGCAATAATCTGGTTTGGGTTGACAGATTAGTGCACAGCATATACTACTGTAATTCGTTTGTAGCAATGGTTCAGTCAGGTTAGGATAATTTAATGGTGCACAGTCATTTGAAAGGTGAAAAAAAGTCTTAGTGAGCAATTAGTTATTTCAGTTACAATATATCATGAATGGGCTTGATATTAAAATTTATTGCGAAGTATATCATATGGATTGAAGAATTACCAGCCTGTGATTGATCCCAGCAATATGTGGTGCCGGTCCACCCATCCACCGCAACAATAAAGCCGTTGTGCTCGATGGCATCACTGTAATCTACACCCCAACTAGCAAGAGAGAATAACCTCCACTCCTGGCTACCATTAGCCAGGTAAGCGAGTCCAGAATTGAATAGAGCGATGAGCTTGTAATCTGAGTAATGTCCAGCTTTTGTGGGCACTTCGCAAATTACAATCTTCAACAAAAACATGGCACGCCCATACGTCATGTACCTTTCAGGAGGCAAGTCGGGGAAGCCAATCCATTCCTCCCGAAAAATGTTGCAAGTTTCCGACGATGGTAGGGAGATTTCTTGGTGCGTGTAGATGTTCGCGAGGAACCAGTTCCCACCACTGTCCACGCCGGCGATCCAGTCGCCATTCATGCCAACCCAGAATCTATTGTCCATGAACGGCAGGATGGCTGTGCGCCGAGGATGGTCGAGGGGCACAACGTGGTACACCGTGTGGTGCGCACTACTATCATCATAGTGCCAATGGGCAGAATCGGGCATCAGCAAGCAGGGTCCATCCCAATGGTGTAGATTCATGTTGTCGGCGACATGGCGGCACAGCGTTTTGGAGCATGCGGCCAGCCGGACGTAGTGTTTAACGTCCAGACTCTGGGCAATGAGATTGAACAGCTCGGCGGGGAGCTTCCCCCAGTCGCCATCCAGCTGGTCGTCGTTCGATGCCGCCATGGAGACGAGATGGATTTAAAAGGGAGGATGCAAGTATGTGTGATTGGAGTTTTGTAGGAGAGTCGAGCGGGAAGGAGGAGTGCTGCGGTTCATGGAGGGGTGAGGAGAGAAAGCTATGCAAATGGGAGATCTAGAGGATGAAAAAACTTCTAGCAGCGGTTGGCGAGTGGAGAACGATGATGGAAGTGGAGAGCCAAGGATGGAAACGATGGACATGAAGAGTAGGAGTGGATATGACTTTTTTTATTCTTCAGCAGCTGCATCGAGGCGCCGAGTAAAACTTCGGCTAGGATAGCACGCCACTACGTCCTGGTGCAGTTACTGTCCCGTCAAATCAGTTTGACCACAGAAATGGTTTCTTTATTACAGTATAACTTAATTTTTTCGAACAATATATACTAGTACTCCATTTAATATAATCACTCCGATTCATATTACTTGTCAAATGATATGGATGAATCTAGAACTAAAATGTGTCTAGATATATCTATATTATAGTCAACTAATATGAATCCGAGTTTGTTTGGTTCAAAGGATTTCTAAAGGTATCTTGTACGGAGTAGGATTTTTACACATAGGGATTTTTCCTATAGAGCTTGCTTGATTCAAAGGATTGAGAACCCTCCAAAATACCTATGGATTGCTTTCTCTACAATCCTATCTCTCGGTAATATTGCTATGTGTCTATAACAACTATGAAATGAACTCAATCTCAATAGAAATTTCCTTTGTCTTTCCTAATCAAACAACTAGTTATTTTATGTCTTCGTTTACAAATTAAGATAATTTTTAGGTTATAGGTAATCGTCGAGCTTATGTGATCATCTTTTATGATCAAACTTACTTGATCAGCCGCGGAGGCGCAAAGGAGCAGTGGTGTGCATTAATACGGCCGCATGGGGAAGGCACAGCTAGCGACGATGAGACGTATCGCCAGCATTGGCCTAGGGAACCGTCGCCACCATTAATAAAAGCTATCCCTTTGGGCACCATGTCTCCCACTACTCGTGTCACGCGCGCATGGCTGGGGAAGCCGGACAGAAAACATGACAACCAGGGGGAAAATGAATAAAAATAATACAAAGTCGAAAATATTTCGAAAAATAAACTTTGTACTTCGTAAGAAACTCCATGCGTTTAGCAAATGCGAAGGCAATATGTAGAAACACGTCTAGACCACGTCTAGAACCACTTCCCAAAGCTTAAGGATTATATTGATTTTTAGAAAGTCAAACTATGTTAAGTTTGACTAAGTTTTTACCAAAAGCATTAATATGCAAGATACAAAATCAACATTATTAGATAGAAAATAAATTATATTTTCATATGGTGTCTACAAAATATTATATGTCTTGATAGATTCTTCTAAGAGTTTGGTCGAACTTTACTTGGTTTGACTTTTCAAGAAAAATATACAAAGCTTTAAGCATTGGAACGGAGGTATTTTTCGAAGCACCTACTTGTCTTTAGAAGACAAAAGAAAACATGGAGTAAGGTTGTTTTTTGTGCAAAAGTTTACGTCAAAATCTGGTTATTTGTGTAAAAAGAATCTCAAATTGTGTTATGTGCAAAAACTGCACCAAGAAGTGGTGGTATGTGCAATTTCCTCCATCACACAAAAGGCAAGCCATTGATACATATATAATTGTGAATAATTACAAAAGTAGTAGGCAGCTAATAAGCGCACATGATTAAACTGCTATGCGAGATCTTGACCACGAAGTCGTTCCCGCGCCTCTCTAGCATTGAAAATCACGCGTTCTGCGACTTCCATCAAAGAGACAAGCTGAGCTTTGATCCGTTCTCCCAGATGAATGGCCTCGTCACAACTCCTACGAGCACAGGCCGTGATCTCATCCACTTCTAGGAAAGACACCGCCTGCCTGTACCGAAATATCTTGATCCCTAACTCTCTGTTCTCCTCCCGCATGCTGGCAAGATCCAACTTCATCCTCCGACAAGATAAGCAAGGGGAGTGATCCTGCCAAAGGTAACAACAAACATATCGAGCGTTACCGGCAAACGAAGGGCACAAATTGGCTGATTAACGAATATGGTCACTAACATGTAGGACAGACTTAAGTGGTGTCTACATGTCAGTGACTCGAAGTACCCAAAACCAGCAACCCAAAGTCAGCTAGTAATATTAACCTCCGTCTTCAGCTCCTTCATCCTCTTGAACGGCGGGAAGGCGGCAACTTATCTTCTTCTACGACCTCTCGCTGGAACCTGACGTCGAAGGATGAGAGATCCTGCGAACGGATGTGCTGCGCCTGCGCGTGCGATTCCCCAGGGCGCTTCTGGCGTAACTCGGAGTTCTCCGCGCCGAGATGCGGAAGTTCCGCTCCCGGGGCCTTGTTGACCCTAAGCCGAGATAGCTCATGTGTAAGCCGACGAAAAATGTTCAAAATGTTACAGATCAGGCATATCATTACCAGTGCAAACGAGGTAAGTGAATCTCCGGGATCTCGCCCAAAGACCGCGGTTGGTCCAATGCCACCACATCTTCTCCGAGATTGACTAACTCCTTTACATCATCTTCTCCGACATTGACTATCTCCTTTACATCATCTTCTGCTCCGAGCTTGACCATCTCCTTTACATCATCTTCTCCTGCGAGCTTGATCATCTGCCTCACATCATCTTCTCCGGCGATATCGACCCTCTCCTGCGGAAGATAACAGATATAAGTCCGAGTATTACCAGCAAAACGAAGGTAATTAAAAGAGGCGTAGTAACCCTTGTGTCCTGGCCAATCAACGGCGGGGACGCTGAGCCCGCATCGTCTCCTCCGAGATCTCCCTTCGCGAGCGGGATTGTTAGAGACAGTGTACTCGGTAGTAGTATTTATGCGTGGGGCGCCAGGGGGTCGAGAAGCTAGGACTGCATCTTCTCCTCCGAGCTCTTCCTTGGTAGACATGACAAATGAAACGAGGTGTGGGGGGCGTAAAAGGTATAAAATGGCGGACGGCCGCCCCGCCTCGGCCCTCCAAGGCTTAATTTTTTTGCCTTACTAAACTAAAAACCCTATTTTGCGTCTCACACGGACTGCCCTCAGAGGGCTGCAGGGTCCCATATGCGTGCAGGTCCCACACTTTAGGTAGGCAAACTTCCAACAATCTTCTTTGTCAAGTGAAGACACGTCGTCAAGACTCTCTCTCTCTCTCCCCCCTTTTGTCATTGAAAAAAAAAAGAATATTAGACGGGCGCGTAGCCTGCTGCGAGGGGCGATTTTGACAAAAGTAATCCTTTTGGCGAAGAAAAACACAGAAAGCCACACAAAAAGGTTAGTCCAGTGAAATAGATTGCTCAGAGGGTCAGTCCGTAATTTTCTTTGCCAAAAGGGTTATTTCTGTCAAAATCGCCGCACTGCAGGTTTGCAGACCGAAAAACCTTGCGTGCCGATCAACATCACTTCCCGGATAGGGGAAAATATCTAGTGATACCATCCCTTACATGATACCATGATACCACTTCATAATATTTGAATTCTAAGTGTCGAAAAATTTAGAAAAAAAACCTTGTGATGCTACCCTAAATTTGTGGGACCCCAAAAAACTTGCAAATCAAGCCAAAGAAACACGATCTTGTCCCCTACCCCCCCCCCCCATGATTTTGACCTAAATTTGAAATCAAGCCAAAGGTGGTTCAAAAACAGCAATCGGAAATCATGGATTGTTCATCATTTTTCTATATAGCTAGGGAAAATAGCAGACATGCCATACCAATGTTTTAGAAAAGAGCCCTTCAAAAAAGTGTGGCAACATATATGTTGGAATTCGACCATCTTAATTTCTTCCCACGTGTGAGCTTTGGTACTACTACTACACAAGAACCATGTCAAACTTTTGAATCATGGCCCATTTTATGTATATATTTGCAACTTTTCATGCACGCATGAAAACTTTGCAAAATATGTGCATTTTGGGTTGTCGCACATAAATGTGTGTTTACTTATGCCACCAATTAATCCAATTCTCATTTGTGGGGAAACATGACACGAGATGGCCATTTCCAAAGTTTCATGAATTATCTCAAAGTGAATCCATATATGTACAATTTTTGGGGGCTAAATTTCATGTTTTAAACCTAGCTAGTATTTGACCAAGATTCAAATGGGCATAAAATTCAAAAAAAAAACAGAAAAATGAAAAACCAAAGCACATAGCCTTCTTATGTCATATAGTAAGAATTCAAGTTGATAAACAAGGTCTAGACATATTCAAACTAGAAAAATCATGTATCTACCCCTAACACTCTAAACTCTGTCTTATGAAGTCAAGCATGAAGAGAAGTGGTTTTGGGTTTCAAACATGGAAATTTCAAAAACCTCCCAAAAGCTTCATTTTAGAGTGACTAAGAAGGATCCATGCTTACCTTTTAATTTTTAGATTTTAAACTTGTTTAAATCTTTGTGAAACCTAGGATTTGACCAAGATTCAAATGGGCATAAAAAATCAGGAAAAAGCCAAAAGAATGATAAACCAAAGCACATAGGATTATTATGTCATCATGTACGCATTCAAGTTGATTAACAAGGTCTAGACATATTCAAACTAGAAAATCATGTATATATCTGTCCCTAACCTTAAACTCTGTCTTATATATGAAGTCAATCATGAAGAGAAGTGGTTTGGGTTTCAAACATGAAAATTTCAAGAACATCCCAAAAGCCGCTTCATTTTAGAGTGACTAAGAAGGATCCAGGCTTACCTTTTCATTTTCATATTATATACTTGTTTAAATCCAGGTCAAACATAGGATTTGACCAAGATTCAAATGGGCATAAAATAAAAAAATAGAAGAATGAAAAACAAAAGCACATAGTCTTCGTATGTCATATAATAAGCTTTCAAGTTGATAAACAAGGTGTTTAGACATGTTCAAACCAGACAAATCATGTATCTAGCCCCTAACCATAAACTCGGTCGATCTTATGAAGTCTAGCATGAAGAGAAGTCGTATTGGTTTAAAACATGAAAATTTCAAGAACCTCCCAAAATCTTCAAATGGGCATAAAATTCAAAAAAACCAGAAAAATGAAAAACCAAAGCACATAGCCTTCTTATGTCATATAGTAAGAATTCAAGTTGATAAACAAGGTCTAGACATATTCAAACTAGACAAATCATGTAAATACACCTAAAACTCTAAACTCTGTCTTATGAAGTCAAGCATGAAGAGAAGTGGTTTTTGGGTTTCAAACATGGAAATTTCAAAAACCTCCCAAAAGCTTCATTTTAGAGTGACTAAGAAGGATCCATGCTTACCTTTTAATTTTCAGATTTTAAACTTGTTTAAATCTTTGTGAAACCTAGGATTTGACCAAGATTCAAATGGGCATAAAAATTCAGGAAAAAACCAAAAGAATGATAAACCAAAGCACATAGCATTCTTATGTCATATAGTAAGCATTCAAGTTGATAAATAAGGTCTAGACATATTCAAACTAGAAAATCATGTATATATCTGCCCCTAACCCTAAACTCTGTCTTATATATGAAGCAATCATGAAGAGAAGTGGTTTTGGGTTTCAAACATGAAAATTTCAAGAACATCCCAAAAGTCGCTTCATTTTAGAGTGACTAAGAAGGATCCAGGCTTACCTTTTCGTTTTCACATTTTATACTTGTTTAAATCCAGGTCAAACATAGGATTTGACCAAGATTCAAATGGGCATAAAATAAAAAAAAATAGAAGAATGAAAAACAAAAGCACATAGTCTTCTTATGTCATATAGTAAGCCTTGCAAGTTGGTAAACAAGGTTTAGACATGTTCAAAACAGACAAATCATGTATCTACCCCCTAACCCTAAACTCGGTCTTATGATGCCTAGCATGAAGAGAAGTCGTTTTGGGTTTCAAACGTTTAAGCCAAAAGCCCCATTTCATATATTTCAAATTTGGTTCAAATTTGAAAGACATACAAGTTATAGCACACATAGTGCATACATGTTCACACATTCTGCACTAGATGCTAATTAACCCTATAGTTTGAGGCCATTTGGATGAGGTCGAAAAAAATCTTGGATTAGAAATGGGGTTGTTCGAACCCCGTAGTTGGATTTTTTATGAACTTGATCTGTAGTACTGGGCAAAACCCTAGTTTAACGTATTTAATTATAGATTCGTAGGTTGATTTTTCTACCTTTTTATTATTATTACTATGCAGCACATGTGTGTTTGCCGTCGAGTGAAACTCGGAGGAAGAGGGATCACTCGGAAGGAGAGAAGAAGGGAGAGCATTATGGTGTCTCCCCTTTTTCGGGTGATGATGTTGACTTTTGTGCAGGGTTTGTCAGTGAGCAGGAGGTGCGAGCGAGCGAGCGAGCGAGCGAGTCGAGCGAGGCCGAGAATGAGAGAGATTTGTTTTTTTTTTTTGTGAGAGGGACAACCGAAGGATCCAGAAGGACCCACAGATTTCCAAAACGCATCCTGATGCGTCTTCTCTTGACAAAGAAGATGGCTTGGAGTTTGCGTACCTACTGCACTTGACTTGTGCTCACTGAAGTGTGGGACCTCACGCATGGGCGCCACACGTAAGTGACAGACCTGTTGGCAATGTTGGTGTAAAAACACGGTTGATTATTATAGTGCATTAGAACAAAGTTTCCTATGGATTCAACGGCAGGAAATCCAAGTTAACTCATTTACATGACATTATTTTTTCCATGAAGCAAAGTTAACACATCTATCAATTGGTACATTTTGGAGTGACTAAGAAGGATCCATGCTTATTCGTTTTCACGTGTTAAATTTGTTTAAATCTTGCTCAAATCTAGGATTTCACCAAGATTGAAATGGGCATGAAAATTCAAAAAAAAAATGAAATACCAATGCACATAGTCTTCTTCTGTCATATAGTAAGCATTCAAGATGATAAACAAGGTCTAGACATATTCAAACCAGGCAAATCATGTATCTACTCCCTAACGACCCTAAACTCCGTCTTATGAAGTAAGGCATGAAGAGAAGTGGTTTTGGGTTTCAAACATGCAAATTTCAAAACCCCCCCAAAAGCTTCATTTTAGAGTGACTAAGAAGGATCGAGGCTTACCTTTTCATTTTCATGTTTTAAACTTGTTTAAATCTTGGTCAAACCTAGCTAGTATTTGACCAAGATTCAAATGGGCATGCATAAAATTCAAAAAAAAAAACAGAAAAATGAAAAACCAAAGCACATAGCCTTCTTATGTCATATAGTAAGAATTCAAGTTGATAAACAAGGTCTAGACGTATTCAAACTAGACAAATCATGTATCTACCCCTAACACTCTAAACTCTGTCTTATGAAGTCAATTAAGCATGAAGAGAAGTGGTTTTGGGTTTCAAACATGGAAATTTCAAAAACCTCCCAAAAGCTTCA
The DNA here is from genome assembly GCF_019359855.2 of Lolium perenne. Taxonomy (NCBI): domain Eukaryota; kingdom Viridiplantae; phylum Streptophyta; class Magnoliopsida; order Poales; family Poaceae; genus Lolium; species Lolium perenne. The sequence continues at coordinate 55,142,883 of NC_067248.2, read as the reverse complement.
TTTTAGAGTGACTAAGAAGGATCCATGCTTACCTTTTAATTTTCAGATTTTAAACTTGTTTAAATCTTTGTGAAACCTAGGATTTGACCAAGATTCAAATGGGCATAAAAATTCAGAAAAAACCAAAAGATTGATAAACCAAAGCACATAGCATTCTTATGTCATACGGTAAGCATTCAAGTTGATTAACAAGGTCTAGACATATTCAAACTAGAAAATCATGTATATATCTGTCCCTAACCTTAAACTCTGTCTTATATATGAAGTCAATCATGAAGAGAAGTGGTTTGGGTTTCAAACATGAAAAATTTCAAGAACATCCCAAAAGCCGCTTCATTTTAGAGTGACTAAGAAGGATCCATGCTTACCTTTTCGTTTTCATATTATATACTTGTTTAAATCCAGGTCAAACATAGGATTTGACCAAGATTCAAATGGGCATAAAATAAAATAAAATAGAAGAATGAAAAACAAAAGCACATAGTCTTCGTATGTCATATATATAGTAAGCTTTCAAGTTGATAAACAAGGTTTAGACATGTTCAAACCAGACAAATCATGTATCTACCGGCCCCTAACCATAAACTCGATCGATCTTATGAAGTCTAGCCTGAAGAGAAGTCGTATTGGTTTCAAACATGAAAATTTCAAGAACCTCCCAAAATCTTCAAATGGGCATAATATTCAAAAAAACCAGAAAAATGAAAAACCAAAGCACATAGCCTTCTTATGTCATATAGTAAGAATTCAAGTTGATAAACAAGGTCTAGACATATTCAAACTAGACAAATCATGTATCTACCCCTAACACTCTAAACTCTGTCTTATGAAGTCAAGCATGAAGAGAAGTGGTTTTTGGGTTTCAAACATGGAAATTTCAAAAACCTCCCAAAAGCTTCATTTTAGAGTGACTAAGAAGGATCCATGCTTACCTTTTAATTTTCAGATTTTAAACTTGTTTAAATCTTTGTGAAACCTAGGATTTGACCAAGATTCAAATGGGCATAAAAATTCAGGAAAAAACCAAAAGAATGATAAACCAAAGCACATAGCATTCTTATGTCATATAGTAAGCATTCAAGTTGATAAATAAGGTCTAGACATATTCAAACTAGAAAATCATGTATATATCTGCCCCTAACCCTAAACTCTGTCTTATATATGAAGCAATCATGAAGAGAAGTGGTTTTGGGTTTCAAACATGAAAATTTCAAGAACATCCCAAAAGTCGCTTCATTTTAGAGTGACTAAGAAGGATCCAGGCTTACCTTTTCGTTTTCATATTTTATACTTGTTTAAATCCAGGTCAAACATAGGATTTGACCAAGATTCAAATGGGCATAAAATAAAAAAATAGAAGAATGAAAAACAAAAGCACATAGTCTTCTTATGTCATATAGTAAGCCTTGCAAGTTGGTAAACAAGGTTTAGACATGTTCAAACCAGACAAATCATGTATCTAGCCCCTAACCATGCATAAACTCGGTCGATCTTATGAAGTCTAGCATGAAGAGAAGTCGTATTGGTTTCAAACATGAAAATTTCAAGAACCACCCAAAATCTTCAAATGGGCATATAACATTCAAAAAACTAGAAAAATGAAAAACCAAAGCACATATATATCCTTCTTATGTCATATAGTAAGCATTCAAGTTGATAAACAAGCATGTCTAGACATATTCAAACCCGACAAATCATGTATCTAGCTACCCCCTAACCCTAAACTCTGCATGTCTTATGAAGTCAACCATGAAGAGAAGTGGTTTTTGGGTTTCAAACATTGAGATTTCAAGAACCCCCCCCCCAAAAGCTTCATTTTAGAATGACTAGCTAGGAAGGATCCAGGCTTACCTTTTCATTTTCATGTTATAGACTTGTTTAAATCTTGGTCAAACCTAGGATTTGACCAAGATTCAAATGGGCATAAACATTCAAAAAAATCAAAAAATCAAAAACCAAAGCTAGCACATATAGTCTTCTTATGTCATATAGTAAGAATTGAAGTTGATAAACAAGGTCTAGACATATTCAAACTAGACAAATCATGTATCTACCCCCTAAAGCCCTAAACTAGCTTTGTCTTATGAAGTCAAGCATGAAGAGAAGTGTTTTTGGGTTTCAGACATGGAAATTTTGAAAACCTCCCAAAAACTTCATCTTAGAGTGACAAAGAAGGATCCAAGCTTACCTTTTCATTTTCATGTTTTAAGCTTGTTTAAATATTGGTCAAGCCTAGGATTTGACCAAGATTCAAATGGGCATAAAAATTCTGGAAAAATAAAAAAAAACCAAAGCACATAGTCTTCTTACGTCATATATATCTATAGTAAGCATATTCAAGTAGATAAACAAGGTATAGACATGTTCAAAACAGACAAATCCTGTATCTACCCCCTAACCCTAAACTCGGTCTTATGATGCCTAGCATGAAGAGAAGTCGTTTTGGGTTTCAAACGTTTAAGCCAAAAGCCCCATTTCATATATTTCAAATTTGGTTCAAATTTGAAAGACATACAAGTTATAGCACACATAGTGCATACATGTTCACACATTCTGCACTAGATGCTAATTAACCCTATAGTTTGAGGCCATTTGGATGAGGTCGAAAAAAATCTTGGATTAGAAATGGGGTTGTTCGAACCCCGTAGTTGGATTTTTTATGAACTTGATCTGTAGTACTGGGCAAAACCCTAGTTTAACGTATTTAATTATAGATTCGTAGGTTGATTTTTCTACCTTTTTATTATTATTACTATGCAGCACATGTGTGTTTGCCCGTCGAGTGAAACTCGGAGGAAGAGGGATCACTCGGAAGGAGAGAAGAAGGGAGAGCATTATGGTGTCTCCCCTTTTTCGGGTGATGATGTTGACTTTTGTGCAGGGTTTGTCAGTGAGCAGGAGGTGCGAGCGAGCGAGCGAGCGAGTCGAGCGAGGCCGAGAATGAGAGAGATTTGTTTTTTTTTTTTTTTGTGAGAGGGACAACCGAAGGATCCAGAAGGACCCACAGATTTCCAAAACGCATCCTGATGCGTCTTCTCTTGACAAAGAAGATGGCTTGGAGTTTGCGTACCTACTGCACTTGAATTGTGCTCAGAAGTGTGGGACCTCACGCATGGGCGCCACACGTAAGTGACAGACCTGTTGGCAATGTTGGTGTAAAAACACGGTTGATTATTATAGTGCATTAGAACAAAGTTTCCTATGGATTCAACGGCAGGAAATCCAAGTTAACTCATTTACATGACATTATTTTTTCCATGAAGCAAAGTTAACACATCTATCAATTGGTACATTTTGGAGTGACTAAGAAGGATCCATGCTTATTCGTTTTCACGTGTTAAATTTGTTTAAATCTTGCTCAAACCTAGGATTTCACCAAGATTGAAATGGGCATGAAAATTCAAAAAAAAAAATGAAATACCAATGCACGTAGTCTTCTTCTGTCATATAGTAAGCATTCAAGATGATAAACAAGGTCTAGACATATTCAAACCAGGCAAATCATGTATCTACTCCCTAACGACCCTAAACTCCGTCTTATGAAGTAAGGCATGAAGAGAAGTGGTTTTGGGTTTCAAACATGCAAATTTCAAAAACCCCCCAAAAGCTTCATTTTAGAGTGACTAAGAAGGATCGAGGCTTACCTTTTCATTTTCATGTTTTAAACTTGTTTAAATCTTGGTCAAACCTAGCTAGTATTTGACCAAGATTCAAATGGGCATGCATAAAATTCAAAAAAAATCAGAAAAATGAAAAACCAAAGCACATAGCCTTCTTATGTCATATAGTAAGAATTCAAGTTGATAAACAAGGTCTAGACGTATTCAAACTAGACAAATCATGTATCTACCCCTAACACTCTAAACTCTGTCTTATGAAGTCAATTAAGCATGAAGAGAAGTGGTTTTGGGTTTCAAACATGGAAATTTCAAAAACCTCCCAAAAGCTTCATTTTAGAGTGACTAAGAAGGATCCATGCTTACCTTTTAATTTTCAGATTTTAAACTTGTTTAAATCTTTGTGAAACCTAGGATTTGACCAAGATTCAAATGGGCATAAAAATTCAGGAAAAAACCAAAAGATTGATAAACCAAAGCACATAGCATTCTTATGTTATACAGTAAGCATTCAAGTTGATTAACAAGGTCTAGACATATTCAAACTAGAAAATCATGTATATATCTGTCCCTAACCTTAAACTCTGTCTTATATATGAAATCAATCATGAAGAGAAGTGGTTTGGGTTTCAAACATGAAAATTTCAAGAACATCCCAAAAGCCGCTTCATTTTAGAGTGACTAAGAAGGATCCATGCTTACCTTTTCGTTTTCATATTATATACTTGTTTAAATCCAGGTCAAACATAGGATTTGACCAAGATTCAAATGGGCATAAAATAAAATAAAATAGAAGAATGAAAAACAAAAGCACATAGTCTTCGTATGTCATATATATAGTAAGCTTTCAAGTTGATAAACAAGGTTTAGACATGTTCAAACCAGACAAATCATGTATCTACCGGCCCCTAACCATAAACTCGATCGATCTTATGAAGTCTAGCCTGAAGAGAAGTCGTATTGGTTTCAAACATGAAAATTTCAAGAACCTCCCAAAATCTTCAAATGGGCATAATATTCAAAAAAACCAGAAAAATGAAAAACCAAAGCACATAGCCTTCTTATGTCATATAGTAAGAATTCAAGTTGATAAACAAGGTCTAGACATATTCAAACTAGACAAATCATGTATCTACCCCTAACACTCTAAACTCTGTCTTATGAAGTCAAGCATGAAGAGAAGTGGTTTTTGGGTTTCAAACATGGAAATTTCAAAAACCTCCCAAAAGCTTCATTTTAGAGTGACTAAGAAGGATCCATGCTTACCTTTTAATTTTCAGATTTTAAACTTGTTTAAATCTTTGTGAAACCTAGGATTTGACCAAGATTCAAATGGGCATAAAAATTTAGGAAAAAACCAAAAGAATGATAAACCAAAGCACATAGCATTCTTATGTCATATAGTAAGCATTCAAGTTGATAAATAAGGTCTAGACATATTCAAACTAGAAAATCATGTATATATCTGCCCCTAACCCTAAACTCTGTCTTATATATGAAGCAATCATGAAGAGAAGTGGTTTTGGGTTTCAAACATGAAAATTTCAAGAACATCCCAAAAGTCGCTTCATTTTAGAGTGACTAAGAAGGATCCAGGCTTACCTTTTCGTTTTCACATTTTATACTTGTTTAAATCCAGGTCAAACATAGGATTTGACCAAGATTCAAATGGGCATAAAATAAAAAAAAAATAGAAGAATGAAAAACAAAAGCACATAGTCTTCTTATGTCATATAGTAAGCCTTGCAAGTTGGTAAACAAGGTTTAGACATGTTCAAAACAGACAAATCATGTATCTACCCCCTAACCCTAAACTCGGTCTTATGATGCCTAGCATGAAGAGAAGTCGTTTTGGGTTTCAAACGTTTAAGCCAAAAGCCCCATTTCATATATTTCAAATTTGGTTCAAATTTGAAAGACATACAAGTTATAGCACACATAGTGCATACATGTTCACACATTCTGCACTAGATGCTAATTAACCCTATAGTTTGAGGCCATTTGGATGAGGTCGAAAAAAATCTTGGATTAGAAATGGGGTTGTTCGAACCCCGTAGTTGGATTTTTTATGAACTTGATCTGTTGTCATGGGCAAAACCCTAGTTTAACGTATTTAATTATAGATTCGTAGGTTGATTTTTCTACCTTTTTATTATTATTACTATGCAGCACATGTGTGTTTGCCCGTCGAGTGAAACTCGGAGGAAGAGGGATCACTCGGAAGGAGAGAAGAAGGGAGAGCATTATGGTGTCTCCCCTTTTTCGGGTGATGATGTTGACTTTTGTGCAGGGTTTGTCAGTGAGCAGGAGGTGCGAGCGAGCGAGCGAGCGAGCGAGTCGAGCGAGGCCGAGAATGAGAGAGATTTGTTTTTTTTTTTTTTTGTGAGAGGGACAACCGAAGGATCCAGAAGGACCCACAGATTTCCAAAACGCATCCTGATGCGTCTTCTCTTGACAAAGAAGATGGCTTGGAGTTTGCGTACCTACTGCACTTGACTTGTGCTCACTGAAGTGTGGGACCTCACGCATGGGCGCCACACGTAAGTGACAGACCTGTTGGCAATGTTGGTGTAAAAACACGGTTGATTATTATAGTGCATTAGAACAAAGTTTCCTATGGATTCAACGGCAGGAAATCCAAGTTAACTCATTTACATGACATTATTTTTTCCATGAAGCAAAGTTAACACATCTATCAATTGGTACATTTTGGAGTGACTAAGAAGGATCCATGCTTATTCGTTTTCACGTGTTAAATTTGTTTAAATCTTGCTCAAACCTAGGATTTCACCAAGATTGAAATGGGCATGAAAATTCAAAAAAAAAATGAAATACCAATGCACATAGTCTTCTGTCATATAGTAAGCATTCAAGATGATAAACAAGGTCTAGACATATTCAAACCAGGCAAATCATGTATCTACTCCCTAACGACCCTAAACTCCGTCTTATGAAGTAAGGCATGAAGAGAAGTGGTTTTGGGTTTCAAACATGCAAATTTCAAAAACCCCCCAAAAGCTTCATTTTAGAGTGACTAAGAAGGATCGAGGCTTACCTTTTCATTTTCATGTTTTAAACTTGTTTAAATCTTGGTCAAACCTAGCTAGTATTTGACCAAGATTCAAATGGGCATGCATAAAATTCAAAAAAAATCAGAAAAATGAAAAACCAAAGCACATAGCCTTCTTATGTCATATAGTAAGAATTCAAGTTGATAAACAAGGTCTAGACGTATTCAAACTAGACAAATCATGTATCTACCCCTAACACTCTAAACTCTGTCTTATGAAGTCAATTAAGCATGAAGAGAAGTGGTTTTGGGTTTCAAACATGGAAATTTCAAAAACCTCCCAAAAGCTTCATTTTAGAGTGACTAAGAAGGATCCATGCTTACCTTTTAATTTTCAGATTTTAAACTTGTTTAAATCTTTGTGAAACCTAGGATTTGACCAAGATTCAAATGGGCATAAAAATTCAGGAAAAAACCAAAAGAATGATAAACCAAAGCACGTACATAGCATTCTTATGTCATATAGTAAGCATTCAAGTTGATAAATAAGGTCTAGACATATTCAAACTAGAAAATCATGTATATATCTGCCCCTAACCCTAAACTCTGTCTTATATATGAAGCAATCATGAAGAGAAGTGGTTTTGGGTTTCAAACATGAAAATTTCAAGAACATCCCAAAAGTCGCTTCATTTTAGAGTGACTAAGAAGGATCCAGGCTTACCTTTTCGTTTTCATATTTTATACTTGTTTAAATCCAGGTCAAACATAGGATTTGACCAATATTCAAATGGGCATAAAATAAAAAAATAGAAGAATGAAAAACAAAAGCACATAGTCTTCTTATGTCATATAGTAAGCCTTGCAAGTTGGTAAACAAGGTTTAGACATGTTCAAACCAGACAAATCATGTATCTAGCCCCTAACCATAAACTCGGTCGATCTTATGAAGTCTAGCATGAAGAGAAGTCGTATTGGTTTCAAACATGAAAATTTCAAGAACCACCCAAAATCTTCAAATGGGCATATAACATTCAAAAAACTAGAAAAATGAAAAACCAAAGCACATATATAGCCTTCTTATGTCATATAGTAAGCATTCAAGTTGATAAACAAGCATGTCTAGACATATTCAAACCCGACAAATCATGTATCTACCCCTAACCCTAAACTAAGCATGTATTATGAAGTCAACCATGAAGAGATGTGGTTTTTGGGTTTCAAACATTGAGATTTCAAGAACCCCCCCCCCCCCCCAAAAGCTTCATTTTAGAATGACTAGCTAGGAAGGATCCATGCTTACCTTTTCACTTTCATGTTTTAAACTTGTTTAAATCTTGGTCAAACCTAGGATTTGACCAAGATTCAAATGGGCATATATAAACATTCAGAAAAAACAAAAACCAAAAACCAAAGCACATATATATATAGCCTTCTTATGTCATATATATATATATATATAGTAAGCATTCAAGTTGATGAACAAGGTCTAGACATATTCAAAACAGAAAAGGCATGTATCTACCCCTAACCCTTAACTTTGTCTTATGAAGTCAAGCATGAAGAGAAGTGGTTTCGGGTTTCAAACATGGAAATTTCTAAAACTTCCCAAAAGCTTAATTTTAGAGTGACTAGGAAGGATCCAGGCTTACCTTTTCATTTTCATGTTTTAAGTTTGTTTAAATCCTAGTCAAACCTAGGATTTGACCAAGATTCAAATGAGCATAAAAATTCGTAAAAAATCAAAAAAAATGAAAACCCAAAGCACATAGCCTTCTTACGTCATATATATAGTAATTAACAATCAGGTTGATAAACAAGGTATAGACATATTCAAAACATACAAATCATGTACTCCGTATCTACCCCCAACCCTAAACTATGTTTTTGGGGGATTTCTTTGACGAAGTTATAACACCCCCACATTTCACATTGGAATTACTTTCAGTAAATCAGCATAAAGTCGTTTAAATGTGCGAAACTATCTTGAAAGTACTAAAACCGTAAAAGTTGGGAATTGGCACTAAAATATGGCGTAATTTATCTAAAAAATGTAGAGTTGCCAGTTTGACCCGTATCTTATATGTACACCATTCACAAAATAAACATATTTTGTCATCTAGAAAAATGAAAAAAAATTTATACCGAAAAGTTGAAAAGTCTAGTCATTAACATTGTTGGGAATGGCAAGATGCACCACCATGCCCAATTAGGGAACACTATAACAACCGTGCCACAAATATGGCCATAACTATATCATTTGGCTTGCAAACCATGAATCTTCATACACGATAGTCCGCTTTGTGAAGACATTTTGTTTTTCACTACCCTATCACATGTTTCTTATTTTCCCTGTCAACTAACACATACAAGCACACTCCATGTAGAAGGGTTTCATTTTTCAGGTTTTCTTCAGTTTCATTTATTTATTTCAAAACCAGGTCAAAATGTTTTACATGATTATCCTGCAAAGGGGTTGAATATTTCAGTACTATCGCTGGTTTCTATATATAGTAAGTAATATGTATATAAAAATTATTTATGGGGACTTGTAGGACCAAGTTATAACATATCTACAATTCAAATTTGAATTACTTTGAATAAATCAGCATAAAGTCATTTAAATGTGCGAAACTAGCTAGAAAGCACTAAAAACCGTAAATTTGGGATTTGTCATTAAAATATGGCGTAATTTATTTAAAAAATGTAGATGCGCCATTTTGACCCATATCTTTTCTACCCCATGCACAAAAAAACATATTTTATCATCTAGAAAATGAAAAACGATTTTTTATACCGAAAACTTGAAAAGTCTAGTCATCAACATTGTTAGAAATGGCAAGATGCACCACCATGCCCAATTAGGGAACACTATAACAAACAATGTTGTCCAGGGATAATCAAACTTGGTAATATGAACTATGAGATTGAACAAAACGTTATATTTGGTTTACCCTTTGAACCTCCTAACTTACCACAACATTGACTTCTTATTTTTATTTACAAATAGGAGGCGACGTTCCCGTCGACAGCGAGGCGCCTGTGGTGACTTCGTCAATTTCAAGATTCAATCCGCCGGCTCAGTCTTCCGGAGGTGCTCATAGGGGTAGGGTGTGCGTGTGTGTGTTCATAGGGATGAGTGTATACGCGTGTATGTGAGCATCTGCGTTTGTACTGTGTTTCTCAAAAAAAAAATATGTTTTTTATTATCTCAATCAATTAGCATTTGATTTTAAAAAACTACCATAATAATTCATGAGAAAGCGTTGAACAAGTTTCAGAATGTAATTTTAGACTTGATAGTTGATATGACCAATAATAGACTTAAATTAAATTGGATTTCAAAGTTCAGATTTTATAAGCGAATATAGTTTCATGTTGCAGATTATGTATTAGCTTGAGGGGCACCCCTAGAATAAAGTAGGTCGGTCACTTACGTGTGGTCCCATGCGTGTAGGTCCCACACATCAGTGAGCACAAGTCACGTGCGGTAGGTAGGCAAACTCCCAGCAATCTTCTTTGTCAAGTAAAGACTCGTCGTCAAGACTCTCTCTCTCTCTCTCTCTCTCTCTCTCTCTCTCTCCCTTTTGTCGCTGAAAAAAAATGAATATTAGACGGGCGCGTAGCCTGCACTGCAGGTCTACATAACTGAAACCCTGTGTGCCAGTCAACATCACTCACCGAAAAAAGTGAAGCATTTCTTTTCACCATAAATAACAGCGGCCCCGTGAGGCACTGCTCTCCCTTTCTCTTAATTTCTCCTTCCGTGTGATCCCTCTTCCACCTTTTATCCTTTGCACGATCGAAACTCCACTTATTGTTGTCATTGTTGCACAAAACACTCACTTAACCTGTTCTTTTGCACATATCACCAACTCATGTATTTGTTGCACAAAGGTCTAAATCTGTCGCTAAGCTACTTTACTCTAAATCTGATGACCGGGACCTAGAAGGTAGTGATATCCCTTGTGTAGTGTGTTTTTTAGAACTCTAAAAGAATATGAAAATATTTTAGCAATTGAAATAATATAAATTAACTAATATGGGATCGATAGTCATGAAATATATTTTCTACTATCCGGCCAATATCAAGTGTCATGAAATATATTCATTGTAAACTTAGTGATAATCACTCGAGTTTGATATGAATGGCCTAGCTAGCTATGGGCATCTCCCACTATATATGTTGTCCACACGACCAAGCAACAAGCATCCATGAGGAAAGTTTCTTATGGGTGACTTTCATCTCTGCCGCAAAACACGCGCCGAAATTGTTGGCGCGTCCCATTTTCAAGCTACCCCAAAACCTGCGGTTTGCCCGTCGGCCTATAAACATCGGTCCACAGAGGATATTTCCCTGTAGAGCACAATTCGAACACCACATCTTTCTCATGCTTCTACCAGGCACACTCCCACGACGACGGCCGTGCCCCACCGCCCCTCCTCACCATCACTGCCTTCTCACCGGCCACCGTAGTGACCGACCACGTTTTACCGGCTCCCTTGCTGCCTAGCAAGCCGGATTAGCTTCCTCGACGCCGACGTTCACCGCGCCATATCTCCTCCGGATCTGCTTCCCCGACTCTGTAGTCCACCTCACCGGAGATCGAGATGGGCAAAAAACGCGGCCCCAAAGTCGACCACCCCCAACCAAAGAGTAAATCCGCCCGGGCCTCAGACGAAGGTTGATGAATACTTTACATGTCCGCTTTTGTTATATGCATTTGATTTCTTACACTAGTTTTCGTTGCTTTCTTGCAATGCATTCTTGCTGATATTAGATCAGTGTAGATAGTTGTTTGCCGCGTAGCTATATGAGATCTTAACCTTACATCTGCTGATCGAGAGGAAGATCGAGGTTATGTCCGCTTTCGTTATGCATTTCTTTTCCGAGAATCACTTCTGTGTGATATGTTTTGGGGGTTTGAAGTATGCATTTTACAAAGGTTATGATAGCAGTCAAGCTAGCAGAGCAATTTGTTGATAGTATTAAACTGCCTGTATTTTTTTTTATCTCGGAACTCTGCTGATCGTAACCTTACATCTGCTGATGGAGAGGCAGAGCTTATGTCCGCTTTCGTTACGCATTTCTTTTCCAAATATCACTTCTGTGCGGTACTTTTTTGGGGTTTGAACGTCCCAAATTAGTTGTCCCAAATTTTTTTAAATATGAATGTATCTAGACATGTTTTAGTGTCTTGATGCATCCATATTTTAACAAACTTGAGACAACTAATTTAGGACGGAGGATAGTACATTACTACCTCCACCCCAAACCTGAAGGCTTATTTATAAAAGTCAAACCAAGTAAAGTTTGACCAAACTTTCAGAACAATCTATCAAGAAATATAATATTTTGTAGATACCGTACGAAAATATATTCGTTATCTATTTAATGATATTAAATTTGTATTTTGCATGTTAATGATTTTTGATAAAAACTTCGGGATGGTGGTAGTACGTATTACAAAGGTTATGATAGCAGTCAAGCTAGGAGAGCAATTTATTGATAGTATTAATGAGGTTTTATCACTTAACACCAGAAGTTCAGGATTTTTTTTTATCACAGAACCACAACCCTAGAAATTTGTATCACAAAACACTAACATTTGGGGTAATTGTTTCGCAGAATACACGATCTCTGTTTGATAGCCCATTAGTGACCTCCGGCCACCGTCAGTTTAAGAGTGACCGCAGGAGAAAGACAATTAGACTTTATTTTGTGGTATTTCTTGTTAAACGCAAATACAAAGCTGTTTGTCAACACTAGTTGTTAAATCTTAAGTCCAGACAGTTCAAAATAAAATCTTATGTCCAGGGTAGTTGTATTGGTAAACATTATCAAAACCTTATGCTGGTACAGAATATATTACCCAAATCTCATGTTCTTGTGTGGTTATAATTTCTTGTGGATATTTGTCATATGGTAATTCATTTGTGTGTAGCATATGTAACAAGTGTGACTCATATTCTCATTTCCACAGAGTGTCTACAAAATTTCACACCAAAATTCATTTGTTTGTAGCAAACATGCTCACGTACTGTAAATTGGTGTCACGCTTGTAGGGTCATGCTCTTGTCAAGCCGACTAATGACAAATAATGTGTTATGTGAAATAATTTCCCCAAATGTTGGTGTTTTGTGATTAAAAATCCCCAACTTGTGGTGCTAAGTGATAAAACCACTCTTTCAATAGACCGAGCCTTAGGCATGTATCATTAGATATTTTTTTAGGAAGGCTGCAAATATTTATTTTGAATACTGCGTTGCTACTTGCTAGGATTTGAACTCAGGACCTTGTAGGTCTGATACCATTTCGAATTGCATGCTCTAGCAAGTTCATCCAATAGATCGATCTGTTGGAATTTGGAAGACCCTAGGCAATTATATTAAGCACACGCCATTCCATATGGTTAACCATTGGCATGAAAATGACACTTATATGTGTTTGAGTCTATATGTGGATTGCTTAGCCCTTTCCATCAGTTCGGACTTTTGGTTGCGTTGGCTACTGCATGAAGCTTGACATCATACTTATCCTAAAAATTGTTGCTGCTGCCCTTTGTTGCCCAACATAAATTATTTTTGAGCCATAATTTGTTTGCCCTTTCCATCGATCCGGACTTCCGGTTGCGTTGGCTAGTGCATGAAGCTTGACAATATGAACATCAATTATTTTTGAGCCATAGTTTGTTTGTCATTACACCTTTTGAGCAGTCTCACTGCTACTATTAATTTGTTCTTATATGCACGAGTTCCATGATAAATCTCATCTGCATTTCTCGCCAATGCATGTTAGGTCTTCCACTCGAGAATGAGTACGAAGAGCAACGGAGGCAAACTATTCTGCATAATAGCAGAGTTGCAGCCTCGTTGGGCCTAACACTACATCCTTCTACAAGGTCTAGTGCAAAAACGCCACCCACCTCCCTCACAAAGGATACGGAACATTCCTCTGATTCAGAATTTGATCCTGCTGATTGTGATGGCGAGCTGACTCAGGAAGATGCCCTGGTCGACTATCGTCTGCAACACAACAAGGTGAGTTTTCTCTGTCTGTCATCGAATTATTTGTCCCAACTTCCATTTGTTGTATCCAGTCCTACCAAATATGTTACCCATGCCATGTTCAATCTCATTACTACAATTTTTCCTGCTTAGTTAACGCCTCATATATGTTTTGGCATATGTTGCCTCGACTGTTTTTCCATTCCATCTGCATATCATCATCATATAATATTGTACATTGAAATATCATTTATGTGTGACAGGCATCTGCAGATTCGGGAAAGAACTTTTCAAGAACGAATAGGAGGAAGAACACTCAACAGGAACCTCAGGCTGATACCGGAGGATGGGTGACAGTGCGTAATAAAAAAGAGTTAAGCCTGATGCTCGTGCTGCTCCTCCTATTACAAGGTCTAACAAGAGACTGACACGAGGTGGCGAACAGGCCAAGAATGATAACAGTAAAAGGTCTCGTAAAAACCACAAACCATCGAATCGGACAGTAGCCCCGACATGTACCAGCCCACACATTCCACAACCACCGATTGCCAATGCGATTCTCGGCAACAATTGCCAACAGAACCAGTTTCCACAGCAAATTCTAGCCAAGAATTGGCACCATCGAGTGGTGGTAGGTAATAATGGCCAAGGACACATGATGCTAGTCCCGGATGATACTGACCTCAAATGTCCAAACAGTGCTGCCACAACACCCAAGAAAGCTGGTGATGATCTCCCTCCGACCCTTAGTCTGCGAAAGACAACTCCTCTCCCGATGATGAGACCCACGCCAAAAAAGGTAATACTTTTTTCAAGACTTGTAGTTTAATGCTCCCTTATGTATCTATATACCATGATAGCTTGATGTAATGCTTAACTTGGTAGGTTCGCCACGATCAATAAAAACGAGGGGGCCAACGGTAGGAAAAAAACTTGCAGCTAAGATTTCCGGAATGGGTTCAAGATTTCGCATCACATCTATTGTAGGTGGCAGAAGGCCACTTCATCCGCATGAATCTTCATATCTTGTATCACAGGTTGGCCATTTTATCAGGAATGAACTTCCTACCTTCCCATTGTGGAAGCGACACGTTGACACCCCTTCACGGTTCGAGAGTTTAGTGCATAATTTACACGTAAGTCATGCTTCTCTGGTAATGATAAATTATTCCACATTGATCTGTCCCATTTCTTGTAGCTTATTGTTGTTTCTATGCTATATAACTCACCAATCATTCCACCGTTGTGAGCAGTTAAGGTTTGAATTCGATGAGGATAATGAGGATGTAAAGTTTGTCATCGCTTCCATATTCAAAGAATTGTTGCGCCAAAGACCGCTATAAGCTTAAGGCGACATACTTCATCGGCAGATTACGCCAATGTTCGAACAAAGTCTCCTGCACCCCGTATGACTGACGAGCAGTGGGGAGATCTTGTCAAGCATTGGTCTGATCCAAAGAATGTGGTATGGCTTATGAGGACCGTGAAACCAGATTAAATTCCGAATACTTATTTTGCGCCAGTGTCTCACTAGTCTCCTTTTGCAGACGTTGTCTAAAAGGAACCAGGCTAACCGCTTGAAACAACGTTTACCAAGCCGTACAGGATCTCGTCACTTGGTTGGGCATCTCTGGCAAAAAGTAATGCCCCGCTGGTCTGTACTGCTACATATGTTACTCGTAAATTGTGTAGAACTCCGTGTGCATGTTATATTTCCATCCTCCATTTCAACCACGTTATTTGATCTCCATATGATTGTACAAAAATGCAGAAAGTAGATCATGCAAACAACATGCAACCAGAGACAAAGAGATGACTCTGGCAGAGCAGTTCGAGGCATGCCAGAAGAACAAACATAATGTGATAGGAGAACTTGCAGAAAGTGTTATTGTAAGTCTTCTTTATGATTTAAATTTTTTAACTACACACTTGCCAATTTGTAGGAGCAATATGTCAATATGATCTTGTAGGCGTTTTTGTGAAAATGCATTTGATGTGTAATCAGGCATACCAACTTGTAGGATTAGAAGTAGTTCATACACATTAAATCTACCGTCTGCATGTTTCTCTGTAATAACTTTTATTTTTACACGACTCAAAACTTTTCAGGCAAATATGAAATTGGAGATGGCAAAACCCGGGAAAGATGGTATGGAAAAAACTCTAGAAGAATGTATGGAGACATTTACCATGGTACTTAAAAATAAAGATATCACCAAAAACACTTTCTGCGAAATGCTTTGGGTTTTTGCAGTCCAAGTCCAAGTCCAAGTCCAAGTCTTTCTCTGCACAAGTTCTGGAGGAACAAATCCAAATAGAACGAGCTGCAGCAGATGTGTTAAGAAACCAAGTTGACATGTTGAGATCGAGATCAGAAGCATGTGATGCCCTCTATGCGGGAGGCCAATCAAGTTTGTTATAATCTCTCAAAAGACTAATAAAATGCCATAGATAATTGGAGATGAAAACACCGACATTGACATGTGAGTACCTTGGTATTGTGAAATGTTTTTGAGATCGAGGCACTGTTCCTATTTTGTTGGTGGATGCATTTATCTACGGCTGGGATCAACTTGGTAGTTGTTCCTGTGGATGTTTTAGAAATTGGTTGCCTAGCCTTTTCAATCCGTTCGAACTTAAATGGTATTAGAGCCAAGGTCTCGAGTTTGAATTGTTGACGGTGTGGTTCAATTCATCCTTAAATTGTTGGTGCCCCATTGGCCCTTGTAAAGCTTCATGTGCCTACCTCCGAATCCAGTGTTGAATTTCTCTTGTCACACACGAGGATGGCTGTTAATGTGTATATAAGTGGGTTGCATAGCCCCTTTTATATAAGGTTGCAAGTTTCCTTTTTGTGTTGTGCCTTTGGGATTCAGCCTGCACTTCTGACTTTTGGTTGCGTTGGCTCTTGCATAAGTTTAATATAGTTCCATGTGGTTTTTGTTGAGTTCTATAATAAGTGGATTGCCTAGCCCTTTCCATCATTTCGGACCTGTGGTGTGCTATTCTGTTTTCCACGTATTAGACCTCCTCTTCTTAACAAGACTCCATGAGTAGGAGGCACTATGATTTTTTTTTTGCGCATGAAATTACTCAATTAGATAGCTTAATCCCATTTGTTGACTCTCTGTTGATCAGCCACTTGAGGGTAAAACTGAGTATATTGCACTAGCCAGTATTTTTTTTATGAGGTAATGCACTAGCCAGTATTAGTACTCGAGGGGAAAACTGAGTGCAGATATTTTTCCAGTGTAAGGCTAACTGAGTACACGTAACGGTGCAGACGTGCAGTACCACGGACGCGTGTCGCGGTGCACAGCGGTTAGGCGGTGCGCGTGTTGAGACCAAACGTCTAGCTTTTTTGAGAAACTGCCGAGACCAACCGTCACGTTGCCAGAGCCCCCTCTCTCCCTCCCTCTGCACACAGTCTCATTCTCACTCACGCACGCAACCACGCCTCTCACGTCCCATCAACTTCTCCAAATCGAAGGAAAAAACACCAACCGCCCACGCGCGCTCCCTGCCGGCGATGGACAAGAAGAATGCGCCGGCGGCCGTCGCCTCCGTGAACTGGGCCTCTCTCTCGGCTGATGGACCACTTCACAAGATCGGCGAATGCTTACTGGCGAACGAGCGATGCGGCGACACCTACTCTGCTATGAGGCAAGTCTGTAGAAATTGGCGCTCGAGTTTACCTGAGCCCGACGTGCACCTGCACGAATGGATCATGCTAGACCACGGCCTTCCACGCGCTGCTGATTTCACCTTCCTCCACCTCCGCACATCCCGCTACGTCACCATCGATCTAACGGAAGTTCATGCAAGGTTCAAATTCCTCCATATCTATAGAGTTAATCTATTTTTATTTTCAATCGTAAACATCTTAGTGCTGAATGTTATCTTCATCAATATATTTTAGATACTACTTTGTCGGCTTTTGCCGTGGCGTCATCGTGCTTGCCCAGAAGAACCAGCCGCACAAGATACGGCTTCTGAACCCACTCACAAAGACATTGAATACTATGTTTGAGGCGCATATGCCAAACGTTATTCTGAAGTCAGTCGCTGTGATGAAGTCCCCGACTATGGTCTTCGTTTCCAAAGATTACCCGGCGGAAATTGCTTGGGTCGATGAGAGCACTCCAACTAAGGGTATAGATGAAGATTGGGGAGAAGGAAGATTTTCGATCGAGCACCATTGTCTGCGTTGCATTACCCCGTTCAATGGTGAATTGTATGCAATAGCTGTGAACAATTTTGAGTTCGGAAAATTAGTGTGCACCAACAATGTCCAGTTGGAGCAGCGTGCGAGCACTGTCAAAATGGATACACTATTTTCATTTCCAGAACTTGGAAATAACAAGTTCTACCTTGTGGAGTCGGATGGTGCTCTGCTGCTTGTGTTGTTGGACAACAAGCATTTGGAGGAAGGTCAACCATTGGTGTACCGTGTGGACACTGAGAGCCGCTCTCTCCATGCCGTCAATAACATTGGCAGTCGTGCCTTCTTCGTCCATTATATCCGGTGTATCTCCGTCGACACCAGAGTGCACCCGACACTTCGACCTGGCTGCATCTACTACACAGATTTTGGTTATATCAGAGAGTACTTTGATGATATAAAGGCCTGGGATGAGTGGCCAATACATGTGAATAGATTAGGAAACTACGGTATGAGAAATGAACAAAGGCCATACCGTTTGGAGGATGTATTGGCTGCACACTGCAGACGAAAGGAGTTCAATGAAAATTTCCTTCAATGGAGTGACGAAGAAATATATGCTGAATGAAGAACATATTCGTTCATCCTGGGGTATCCTAATCTTCATGTTGGCCATACATTGTGTCTTGTATTATTTTCAGATTAGTTTGTCGTGAACATTAACATTGTTATTGGCTGCTTTTGGCTCTTGTATGCAGTTTATGTAGTATTATATTAGTTTTCTGGATTTATTATGCTGCTGTGAATTTATCCTATACTAGCTTCTAGATTTGACTGATTTTGTTTGTAATGATGATGGCTTGATGTGGCTGCTGGCCTTAACTGCCGAAGCAGAGCAATTAGTACTTAACCAGGTGTACCGTCTTTATATTAGTATTATATTATATTACTTGACCATAGCCATATTCAAAATCAAATCTCAGTCGGGCGGCAAAATCTCCCGCCAATCTAGAAATATTTCAGGCGTGTTTTTGAATGGGATAAGAAGATAGAACACGATGATAGTAACCGATATTCAAGGTGATGATGATTTGATTTTGCACTCGGCCTTGAACAGAGGTACTAGTACGGTCTCACAATTTTTTATCATTATACTTGGACCTTAGCCAAATTCAAAATCTCATAGCGGCAAAACTTCCCGCCCACAAAATACAAAAAATTCACACGCTTTCAAATTCCCATTCTACCCTTGTGGAGATGATGAAAGTCGGTTGGTGGGGGGAGTCTGCCCGTCATTTTGGATCACCACCTCCCTAGCCCCGGAAACCCTCCCAAAAAAATTCATTTCCCTCAGACCACCCACCGGAACTTCCCAAGTCCCTCTCTCTACCACCTCCACGACCACCGCACCGGAACATCCCCGCCGGACTTCCCTGGCCTACCCGAGCCCTCGCGATCCTCGTCATCCGGCTGCCTGCCGGAGCCGCTTCATCGACGCCGTCATCAACCGGACCGGATCATCCCCGCCGAACCTCGAAACCATATGCTCATCCAGCAGCCTACCGCAGTCGCTTCAGCTGCGGCATCGTCCACCGCATCGGATCTTGCTCACCGACACCGATGTGCATGAACCGAATCTGCTTCACCGGCGCCGTCCATGATCTAAACTCTTCTACTGTCGCTTTTCTATTGCTTGCCTGCAAGTTCTTGTTTAATCTTGGGGGAACCTGTTTGTGCTAACGACGCGCCGTTACGTCTTTGCAGATTAGATGAGTAACCATGAAGTGTAATGGCCGTCTCTCCAACCCCAAGTAGCACATGTAGCGTACTTCATCACCGGATCTATCAACCCCAGGAAGATCTGCTGTGACTCCCACAGAGTGCTTCTCCTAATGTAAGTCCCTTGTTTTAGCGCCATGTTACGGGTTCAGATGCTTGTTTGTCTGAAGCTCTTTTAGTTCATTCCTAGCTATGACCGTAACACGTTGCTATTTTCTACTTCATTGCTAACTTTAAGCGATTGAACATTTTGGTTTGCATTCCCTGCTCTGTAGATGTAGCCATCATAACTTCTATCTTGCTCAGTCGTTGTTACAAAAATTATCGTAGGTATTATAGTAACATCTGCTATTATTTAGTTCATGGCCAATTTTAAGTAATTGCACATGTTGGTTCGCATTCCCTGCTCTATAGCTTTTGGCATCGTAACTTCTATATTTGGTTTACATTCCCTGCTGTAGATCTAGCCATCATAACTTTATCTTGCTCAGTCGTTGTTACAAAAATTATGGCCTGCTACTATGTTGTTTGTGCCAATTTTTTACTCCATGAACATGTTGGCTTGCATTCCCTGTACTACAGGTGATGCCATTGTTTTGTATCTAGTTCATTGTAAGCTAACAAAGTAAGGACTTAGTTTGGCATGCTATCACTCTGCTATCTAGCCTGTAGTACAAATAAACTTGTCATACTACTAGATAATAATTTTGCGTGCCATCTTGTTCTTCAAAAGCTGCATTATTGACTTGTTTCTCTGACTTGGCATGACGCTCACATATGGAAAGCTGAACATATTGGTTTGCATTCCCTCTTATACAAGTTCACAGGTGATCCCACTATATTATGTATCTGGTCCATCCTAAGCTCCAGCATTAACTATCCTCCATGTGTTGCTCATTACAAGTTTATATCCCGAAACATCTTGATTTGCATCCCCTTCACTATAAGTTCAGGAGTATTATTTAGTTCACGGCCAAAATGAAGTAATTGCACTTGGCACATGTTGGTTCACATTCCCTCCTCTTTAGCTTTTGCCATCGTAACTTCTATTTTTGGTTTACATTCCCTGCTCTGTAGATGTAGCCATCATAACTTCATCTTGCTCAGTCGTTGTTACAAAATTTATAGCATGATCCTATGTTGTTCATGCCAATTTTGTACTCCCTGAACATGTTGGTTTGCATGGGACTCGACAGGTAGTAAGTCTATTTGTTTCATTCTAACATGCTCTGTTATATTGGCTGTTGGTATGCGGCATGCACTCTTTGTTTGCTTATTGTGCACATTACAATGATCTTGTTATAACGACGAAATGATGAGTTCCAAATTCTTTGCCAAACAATATTGTAGTGTCTTTGCCTTTCCATTGTTGCTGTCTTAACTTGTAATGTCTTTGTTTCAGATATAGGTGCTGCATGGACAACTTAAAAGATTGCCGGATCGCTTCATTGTATTGCTAGGTTTAATTACCATTCAATTTCTCTGGGTTCTGTAATATTTTTTTCAATGCCTTGCAGCTGATGTAATATTTAGTTAGTTTTTATAGTTCTTTCGCGCATTTTTTCTTTGGTGCTTGTGGTAAGTGAGGCTATCCGACAGAAATCAATGCTGCGTAAATATTCTCAGTATCTAAATCACGAATTCCCATCCCTTAAACGGCCCAATTAAGCGAAATCACATATGTGCCTGCCCGCAAAATCCTAAAGCGCATATTATGCCGGCATATAAACAGCAACTAAACGGGCTGGCCCACTTACTTCTTGGGCCAGCCCATTTGATTTACGGTGGACCCCACACACTAATTGGGCTGGCCCACTTGCTTTAAGGTGGACCCCACCAACTACTGGGCCGGCCCATTTGCTTTTTTGGTGGACCCCACATAATAAATGGGCCGGCCCTTTAAGAGGAAAGTGGGACCCACCTGTGTTTTTGGCCCGGCCCACTATCTTGTTGGGCCGGCCCACTTGCTATATGGTGGACCCCACATACGTGTTGGGCCGGCCCTTTAACAGGAAAGTGGGACCCACATGTGTTTTTGGCCCGGCCCACTACCTTGTTGGGCCGGCCCACTTGCTATATGGTGGTCCCACATACTAAATGGGCCGGCCCTTTAAGAGGAAAGTGGGACCCACCTGTGTTTTTGGCCCGGCCCACTATCTTGTTGGGCCGGCCCACCTGCTATATGGTGGACCCCACATACTAATTGGGCCGGCCCTTTAACAGGAAAGTGGGACCCACCTGTGTTTTTGGCACGGCCCACTATCTTGCTGGGCCAGCCCACTTGCTATATGGTGGACCCCACATACTAAATGGGCCGGCCCTTTAACAGGAAAGTGGGACCCACCTGTGTTTTTGGCCCGGCCCACTATTTTGTTGGGCCGGCCCACTTGCTGTATGGTGGACCCCACAAACGAAATGGGCCGACCCTTTAACTGGAAAGTGGGACCCACCTGTGTTTTTGGCCCGGCCCACTAGCTTGTTGGGCCGGCCCACTTGCTATACGGTGGACCCCACACACTAAATGGGCCGGCCTTTTAACAGGAAAGTGGGACCCACCTGTGTTTTTGGCCCGGCCCACTTGCTTCTTGGGCCGGCCCAGTTGCTGTAAGGTGGACCCCACATGTTAAATGGGCCGGCCCATTTAACTTTTGACCAGTCAACATTAGAGGTTAGGCCCGGCCCACGTAACTAATGGACCGGCCCAGCTATATAGTTGACCGGTCAAACTATGTCATCTGGCCCGGCCCGCTTAAGACGTGGCAGGCCTCGTGTGGGCCTACCATCTACCACGGGGTTTCAGCCGGTTAACGCCGTTAACTGGCAGTTAACGGCGTCTGCCACGTGTCAGTTTGCATGACGTCAGCAGTCAACGGGCTCCCGAAAACACTTCCGCAACGGTCCGATTTTCCGTGGCGGAAGGGCGCCCAAGCGCGACGGACCGAAAAAATCGTCGTTGGACTTTGCCTGACGCAGTTTCCACAACGGAACCCATATCGTCGGGTTAGGCCCATAGGCGACGAAAAATACCCCTTAGCGGACGATTTTGAGACGTTGTCTATCAGAACTTTTCTTGTAGTGTAACGGATAGATTATATCTGGAGAAACTGACATGGCCATTGATATGACAAGACTATACCCGGATTCGGACGCATTGTAGTGACTCCATCAATGTTCCGCTATGATGGTCTATCTTACTGCTACACCAGATTGTCGACGCAGAGGATTCCTTGGCTTCCGCGCAAGACCCTTCCCAAAGAAGGCATCTGCTCTGGCCCGTTGATTCTATGTGGACGGTTCCAGATTGCTTTATGTGTTTTTGTACAGTATCAGATACTAGGTTTTCCTTCCCTCCATATTAGGGGTTGTTTGGTTTAGGGGATAGGTTTATGGGATGAGAGTATCCCAACCACCTGGCTAGGATAGCCAATTTTTGTTATTTGGTTGTGTAGGAATTGAGTGTAGGACGAGAGGTGGGTAGTGGTATAGATTTTTTTTTTGTTTGCTCGAAATGTTAGGGGTGGCTATAAGATGGTGAGATTATCTCTACACACATCAAATATACCACACCTCCTATTTTTATAGCCCAAAAAAATACATAACCGGTGATATGTGAATTGATCTGGGTAAAAATATTACACAACCGTACAAATATTCAAATCCTATAGTCAAATCCTACATAACTCCTATACAAATTGTACGAATCAAAGGATATGATTTTCCCCCTATATAGCTTGTTTGATTTGAAGAATTGAATCCTCCAAAATTTCTATGTATTGTTTTCTTATACTAGTACAACCCTATAGGATTTCTAATAAGAGGTTAGACCTCTTGGAAAAATTCATATGCATCTGTGACAACTATGCTATGCACTCTCAATCTCTATAGAAATTTCCTTTGTCTTTCCGATG
Source organism: Lolium perenne (assembly GCF_019359855.2). Classification (NCBI taxonomy): domain Eukaryota; kingdom Viridiplantae; phylum Streptophyta; class Magnoliopsida; order Poales; family Poaceae; genus Lolium; species Lolium perenne. Next base: position 55,119,399 of record NC_067248.2, on the reverse strand, counting down.
ATACCATCACACACCTAGCTCTACCAATTCATGTAGATTTCTTTCCCGTAGGATTCAAGGAGGCATATGTCATAGAGATTCTCCATTATTCTATCATATGAATCTAACATGCCCTCTCAGTTTGAGTGATGCAAAGTGGCCACTATAAGATTTATTTAGTCAGATTAATTGGTCATGCATACACTAGTTGTTTTCTATCTTTCCTACACATGTCAATTAGCGAAATTTATAAGTAAAATCCTAAAATTCAAATAAATTTCTGAAAATTGGAAATAATATTACAGTTGTAGCAAATTACTAAATCGATCCAGAAATTATGTACATGGCTTCAGTAGTCCGTAAATGATGTCCTTGGAGTAGTTTGTGAGTTAAAGAACGTCCATTTCGTCAAACTGACATGGCCTTTGATTTGACAAGAGAACACTAATATTTTGGACCTGAATCAGAGTGGTATTGGCGTACAGCTCGATCAATGCAATGGTATGATGGCTATGCAGCTATACCTATATAGGAGTAGACTACTAGTAGACTTTGGGACACAGAGATTTGGCTTCCGCGGCCGACCCCGAACAAGATTCTTTTACATTGCCCATCATTTCACTGACATTTAATCGCTGAAACTTGGGGTCCGCCTGTGGCAGGACCAGCCTGTCAATGGCCCAAAGTCTTATGTGCTCCCGCCCTTTGATTTTGGATGGACGAACAAGATTGCCCAGTCCCATCCCTGTCCTGTTCGTTCCAGTTTTCATCCTCCTCCCCGGGGAACCCTCCCCGGAGAGCTCTACACCGACCCCTTCTATCCCCACCTGCTTGTCCCTTCCTTCTTCCTCCAGCGATTCATCCATCGTTCAACAAGTTGTCTAAGAAGAACATGAAGAAGTGTAAGAAGAGGAAGGAGGCGTTGTTGTCTGAGACTAAATCCGCGGTGAAATCCATCCCGCTGAAAGTCCTGCAAACTCCGACTTTGAAAGTGTACCAGCGGCGCCGGCGGACAGGCATGTCTGCGCTTCCATCGCAAGCTCAGTCTGCTTCGGGCTTGTTTGGTCAGGGCAGAGTAATCCAGCAAGAGTCCTGGTAGGTTTTTATCACCATGTGCTTTCTTTGCCCCCATGAACGCAGATTACAGCAAGGCAAACAGATCCAACTATTTTTTTTACCCGGGAGAACCAGCTATTTGACCGTCTTTCTTCCAGGGCCGCCCGTTCAAGTGTCGCCCTTCCTACCGATGCCGAGAAATCGACCGTGTTTCGCCAAGATGGTGGGTACGAAGCTCCCCGGTATGTTTCCATCGCCATGCCGAAGTTTCTCTGCCTTCTGGCTGGCTAGCGGATCAAACAATTTAACCGTCTTTCTTCCATGGCGGCTGGTTTCAGCGCCATTCCTACCCAAGTTGAGAAATCGCTCGTTTCTCGCCAACCTGGTGGGTACGAAGCTCCTGGGTATGTTTCCATCGCCATGCCGGATTTTCGTTGAGTCCTTGCTGGCAGGCGGTGCCAACTAAACCGGCTATCATCTTCCAGGGCCGACGGTTCCAGGCTCGTGCTTTCTACCGCAGGATCCACTTCGTACTTAGCTATCGAGGACCCGTTGTTTGATGAGCACTTGTTAGCTCTCAAGAGCATTAATAATGTATGCACTATATAATATATATCCATTGCTTTTTTTTTCTTCCTCTTCATCTCCGTACTGCATGAGGGCTTCTTTAATTCGTAGGACTTCTATAAGAATTGTGTAGCATTTAGATCCTATGGTTTTTTTTCCTACATTAGTTGTTTGATTTATAGAAATATATCCTATGTTTGTTCCTTTTTTCGAAATGGGGGACATATCAGAGCCTCTGCATCAAAATGATGCATATGGCTGCTTTATTGCTTTCTTCAGTTCATACACAAATTATGACAACTTCTCACGGATCAGCTAGAGTCGACACAAAGATCCACCAACGAAACATAGAAAACAGCGGGTGCCAAAAAGGCAAAAACACATCAGTAAGTAATTCTATGAGGAAACTGCCAGCCACCCTGGCTGTAAAAATCCCGTGCGGCTGTCTCTAGTCAGTTGCACCCAGACTCCATGATATCCTGCTGATCCTCGGGCTGGAGATAAGAAACATACGGATCTAGTGAATAATCATAGGGATAACCTGCAAGAAGGGATGAGATTTGGGTTTATTAAACTCGACTTCATTTTGTACATTCCAAATAGCCCATAAAATAGCGCATACACCCTCTGTAATGTATACAAAATCCTATGCTTTTCCTAATCTTATGATTTTCATATCCTGTGAATGAAAAAGGATCCCTGATTCGTTCCTGGTGAATTTTTCCATGCAGGAAGGGATTATGAGATTAAAGGGCCACAACACCACCCTTCAGAACAGAAACCTCAAACTCTTGCATAGGTTTGGTATCATGAATGCAGAATCAGAGACGAATGCCCAGTCTCCGGGAGAGGAGCAGCCAGTGCGCGTGTGTGCATCTTCGGCCGTGTATGTTTCCATTGCCGTGCCGCAGTTTCATCGCCTCCTTGCTGGCTGCCAGATCCAACTACTTAAATGTCTTTCTTCCAGGGATGGCGGTTCCATCGTTGAAGAGGTTCCTATGGACAAGGACTTTGCAGCTCTCAGGCATATTGAAGAGGTTGGCACTCCATTTGTTTATTTCTCCCCCCTCGTCTGCACTCTGCATACTTCATTGCTGTTGAATTTGCAATGCAGGATGTGATAACACGATTCTCCGCGAAACTGGACCAGATCAAGGGCCACAACATCATCCTTCATAAGAAAATCCGCCACCTCGTGGGCAGGTGCATTTTAAATCGTGCCATATCGAAGGAGAATGCCCGTTCCATGCAATCTTCTTTTGATAAACGGTACTCAGACGTTCTCGCGGAGTGTGAGAAGTTGAAGAAGGAAGTCGAGGAACTACGTGCCCAGCCACCGATGAGTGTGGTCACTGACAAGGCTGGTCAGTGTGATTGCAACTGTGACTGTGAAAGTTTTCAACAGGAAGTGGAGTTGCATGCTGAACATGCGCAATATTTCGAGACGAAGTACTTGAAAGTTCGCACAGAGTGCGATAAGTTGAAGAAGGAAGTCGAGTGTCTCCGCTCCCAGCAGCCAACTATTGCGACATCAGGAGACCAGGGTGTGCCAATTGCAGCCAGAATTTTGGAATCGATGAAAAGTTGAATTTGGCTTTGTTGTGCAATATAGCAAGACCTGTTCCTCCTCTGCCTTCGTCTTTTGGCATAATTGCTTTGTCTTCAGTATTGACTCCTGAATGCTTCGTATATTTCTGACTGTTTCTGAATTATGTACAACTTTTGTAATATTGGTCAAACTAGTTTTGACCAGGGTTTGTGTAGGGTGGTTGAATTTTTTTTGGTTGGTACAAATTGTGTTGTGTGGTCCAAATGTGATGTATCATCACACCACCATGTGCCCCGCCACCCCCAGGTTTTGGTAATGCCATTCTGATACATGCTTCATAGAAGGAACATACATTTTTTCCGTTAGGGCATGACAATTTTGAAAAATTCAAACAAAAATGGGAAGAGAGAATGGTAACATCATTTTCCATGTGATACCCTGTGCCAAATTTTGGTTCATTTTAAGAATGTAAGGTGACAAATTACTCGAGGAAGCTAGTTGGAGTAGACGGGCATGACCGGATTGGCATAGGGGATTTATTTTTTGAAGGATGTTATTTTTCATGGACAATATCTGACACAAACAATAAAATGTTAAGGTCTCATATTATTCTGAATGATTGTGAATTACTTATGACGTTTGGAAGTATTGGTATACGTGAGAATCGAGTACATGCACGACTTCACGCGTCCACAACTAATCGGCCTCATCGTCTCTCGCGTCCACAACTAATGCCATTCTGATACAGAGAGTCAGAGGCTATAAAATAATCGGCCTCATCGTCTCTCGCGAGCTCGTCCTCTCCCCTCCCATCAACTCACCGCACCTCCGAGGCATCGACTTCCTCGTTTCCAACCGCAGCAGCATGAAGACAGGTCTTGCGTACGAGGCGGAGCAATCGGCGGCCGCTCGCGCAGAGGATGCCTCTGCGGTAGTGGCCGTCGCGGCGGGTGAGGCTTCACCGGGTACCCAGGCCGCTCGTCTCCTCTGCTTGTACGATTCTTCGACCTCGGTCGAAACGGGCGTCCCGGCCGTCGAGGAGGAGGTGGATAGCAACGCCGTTGCTCCCGCCGAAGATCCGCAAGGCGTTGCAGGCCACCACGGCGAGGTCTTCCTCGACCCGGTGCGGACGCGGACCTCGACCCCTTCGACGATTTCGGCCCAAACGTTCGGTTCCGGGAGGATGTCGAGGGTGACGACGAGGAGGTACTGCTCTTTTACCGAAACTGTCCCGATCCTTTTTGTGTCATATTACTGTTCACGTGGTTTGCACGAACCTGGTTCTTGATTGATTTGATCTCCTACCTTGTTCTTGTAGACGTACTTGATTCTACGGTTCGTACGGTCAGATTCTAGTTTAATTTCGACTAATCTGCCATGTAGTTGGCTTGATTTGTCATATAATTAATTTATGTGTTCATACTTAGTGGACTTGCAATTGTTGTGGCTTATGTTCATTGCTGTTCATAGGGTTTTCTCGTGATTTAGTATGATTTCTTCTGCCATTTACTTGTTCTACACATTTAATTTTAGGGTTTCTAAGGTTTGCTTATGATAGTGCAGTATTTATTCGATCTGTCATTAAGCACCTGATTATTATGTACTTTATAATTCACAGGAATATTCTGATGACATGGACGACAACAAGGAGCGCAGGGACCAGAAGAGCCGCTACGTTCTGAAGCGGCTGAAGGGTGGTGAAATTCGTTTCCGCAAGCGCGGGGAGCTATTTTGCCCATTCTGTGGCAAAATCCTCCAGAAGGACATCCGCAGCCTGATCCAGCATGCGACGGGTGTAGGCCTAAGTACATCGGGGAAGCACCGCCCTGCAACCAAGGCCAAGCACGCAGCATATGGCCTCTTCCTCCAGAATTACGTCTTGCCTGGCTTGTTCCCGCCAACGCCCCTGCTGCTGGCCCTCATGCTCCTGGTCCTGTTTAAAGTTCATATGTGTAATCTTATTCCCTTTGGAAGTTCAGTATTAAACTCTACTAGTACAACCGTGGTGGTCTTGTGATGGTAGTACTCTTTTGATGCATTTGTGATGTAGTAGTACTAGTATTTTTTTTTTGAAATGGTATAGTACTACTAGTATCTAAGAAAAGTACTCCCTTCGATTCACATTCATTTTACACCAAGAAATATGGATCGGAGTGAGGGAGTAAATTAAACATGGCATCTCGTGCATGAAGCTTGACATATCGATCAGGTTGGCTAGAATGGCAATACAATGCTGCTCATTAGGCAAATGCATGCCATATAAAGAAGTCTATACTGACATAAAAAAAGACTACATTGGGGATTAGAGTCAATTGGGGCATCTACAATACAGAAAATCTTGCTTGTAGCTGATTTTGGCTAAGAGGGTTTTACTCACATTACACGTGCCACTTTCCTTGTGTGCAAAACAAGTTCCAATAAAGGAAGAGGAAAGAAAAGGACATTGTGGGCGAGATTGAACACCTTTTTTATGTGTTAAGCTGAGGCCTCGTTAAGCTGAGGATTTCGACTTAGGCCTAACAGCTCAGCACACCCACAAATAAATCTCCTTGCGCGCACCACTGTCAGCAAAAATAACAGAATTAGCACGCAAGATTAAGAACGAAGTGAATTTAATTAACTTGGTTAGCTTTTCAAGCAATATATTCAGAGAAAGAGCACACATGTTCGGCTCGAAATAATCGTAAGAGAAGAACAATAAATCTAAGGCACCCCACTTCATCGGAAGAAGGGGCGCGACAACGCATGGATTCATATATACCTTGAGTCGACGCTGGCTCATAGAAGGGCGGCCGCGCCTCGAGGATGCCGGCGACGTCTCCACCTCGGTATCACATGTGACTGCTTCTCGACGGGCGGTGCGCCGCGCCGCGCCATGTAGAAGATCTATCAAAAAAGGAGAGCCCGATGACGCTACTGACGCCTCAACCTTGATAGCACCGGCCTGTTGCTCCGCACTAAGATGCGCCACATGCAAGATTTAGCGGATGCGCCAATTTAAGAGATATGTCATGATCGTTGTAACAAATTTCACCGTGATGATGATTTGACCCTGCACTCGGCCTTGAACACAAGTACTAGTACAGTCTCACAATTTTTTTATCATTATACTTTGCGAGATTTAGCGGATGCACCAATTTTAGAGATATGTCATGATCGTTGTAACGAATTTCAATGTGATGATGATTTGATCCTGCACTCGGCCTTGAACATAAGTACTAGTACATTCTCACAATTTTTTATCATTATACTTTGCGAGATTTAGCGGATGCGCCAAATTCAGAGATAGATCATGATCATGGTAACACACTTTTCAATGTAATGATGATTTGATGTTGCACTCGACCTTGAACATAAGTCCTAGTACGGTCTCACAATTTTGTATCATTATACTTTGCAAGTTTTAGAGGATGCGCCCATTTTCAGAGGTAGATCATGATCATGGTAACAAATTTTAAACGTGATGATGATTTGATGTTGCACTCGACCATGAACAGAAGTACTACTACTGTCTCACAATTTCTTTATCATTATAGTTTGCCAGATTTAGCGGATGTGCCAAATTTAGAGATAGATCATGATCATGGTAACAAATTTTCAACGTGATGATGATTTGATGTTGCACTCGGGCTTGAACAGAAGTACTAGTACGGTCACTAATTTTTTTAGCATTATACTTTGCAACGAATGCACCAATTTGAGGTGCATGTCACCAGATCTGTGTCCGATGATGATCATGGTAGTAACAGATGTTCAACTTGATGATGATTTGATTTTACAGTCGGCCTTGAACAGAGGTACTAGTACGGTCTCACAATTTTTTATCATTATACTTGTACCTTAGCGAAATTCAAAATCTCATAGCGGCAAAACTTCCCGCCCACAAAATACAAAAATTTCACACGCTTCCAAATTCCGATTCTACCCCTGTGGAGATGACAGCAAAGTCGGTTGGTGGGGGGGGTCTGGCCGTCATTTTTTGGATCACCACCTCCCTAGCCCCGGATACCTGATGACCCACAAGTATAGGGGATCGCAACAGTCTTCGAGGGAAGTATTACCCAATTTATTGATTCGACACAAGGGGAGACAAAGAATACTTGTAAGCCTTAACAGCGGAGTTGTCAATTCAGCTGCACCTGGAAACAGACTTGCTCGCAAGAGTTTATCAGTAGTATCGGTTTTATGGCAGTGGAAATAGTGAAATAATAGCAGCGGTGAAATAAAGACAGCAGTAGTGATTGTAGTAAACAGCAGGATTAAAATACTGTAGGCACAGGGACGGATTTAACGGGCGTTGCATGGATGAGAGAAACTCATGTAACAATCAAAGCAGGGGCATTTGCAGATAATAATAAAACGGTATCCAAGTACTAATCAATCAATAGGCATGTGTTCCATATTTAGTCGTACGTGCTCGCAATGAGAAACTTGCACAACATCTTTTGTCCTACCAGCCGGTGGCAGCCGGGCCTCTAGGGAAACTACTGGAAATTAAGGTACTCCTTTTAATAGAGTACCGGAGCAAAGCATTAACACTCCGTGAACACATGTGATCCTCACATCACTACCATCCCCTCCGGTTGTCCCGATTCTTGTCACTTCGGGGCCATTGGTTCCGGACAGCGACATGTGTATACAACTTATAGGTAAGATCATAAACAACGAATATCTTCATGAATCAATAACATGTTCAGATCTGAGATCATGGCACTCGGGCCCTAGTGACAAGCATTAAGCATAACAAGTTGCAACAATATCATAAAAGTGACATCTACGGATACTAGGCACTATGCCCTAACAATCTTATGACTATTACATGACCAATCTCATCCAATCCCTACCATCCCCTTCAGCCTACAGCGGGGGAATTACTCACACATGGATGGGGGAAACATTGCTGGTTGATGGAGAGGCGTTGGCGGTGATGGCGGTGAAGATCTCCTCCAATTCCCCGTCCCGGCGGAGTGCCAGAACGGAGACTTCTGGCTCCCGCGACGGAGTTTCGCGATGTGGCGGCTCTCTGGAGGGTTTCTGGCGATGTCGACTTCCCCCTGTGCGTTTTTAGGTCGAACCCGATAAGTAGTCCAAAGGGGGGCGTCGGAGGCCGGCCGAGGGGGCCACACCATAGGGCCGCGCGGGCCCCCCCTGGGCCGCGCCGCCTTATGGTGTGGGGCCCTCGGGCCTCCACCTCCTTTGCCCTTCTGGCTCCGTCAATATTTTGGTAAAATAGGGCCATCTGAAGAAATTCCGAGGATTTTCCCGAAAGTTGGATTTCTGCACAAAAACGAGACACCAGAGCAGTTCTGCTGAAAACAGCGTTAGTCCGTGTTAGTTGTATCCAAAATACACAAATTAGAGGCAAAACAATAGCAAAAGTGTTCGGGAAAGTAGATACGTTTTGGACGTATCAACTCCCCCCAAGCTTAGCTTATTGCTTGTCCTCAAGCAATTCAGTTAACAACTGAGCGATAAAAGAACTTTCACGAACACATTTGCTCATATGATGTATATATTCTCATGCTATGGCTAATACTTAAGCAGTTTATAATGAGATAAATGCAAATAAGATCATCCAACAGCTATGTCAATCATGGAGAAGTACCAACAATTAATAATAAGCACCATGAATCATGTATATAAGCAGGATTGCAATGTTCATAAGAGAATATGATAAAGTGGTATCTCGCTTGCCTGTATTTGATCGGCAAAACATAAATGCCGAGGCACCTCTTGAGTTCATAGAAAGACTAGAAGTAGTGATTGTCAAAGATAAAAGCATCAAAGTTATACCACAATCAATCATATTTTGAGACAAGCATATTATACTAAGAATGACAGTTGTGCTCTCAAGATAGTGCTCAAAGAAAGAATGGAGACACAACATAAAAGTAAAAGATTGACCCTTCGCAGAGGGAAGCAGGGATTAACATGCGCTAGAGCTTTTCATTTGTAAAGCAGGAGTAAAATTATTTTGAGAGGTGTTTGTTGTTGTCAACGAATGGTAATGGGTACACTAACTACCTCATCAACCGGACTCACAAGAGCAGCTCCCATTTATTTATTTTTGGTTGGCACTCCTTCCAACCTTTCTTTCACAAACCATGGCTAACCGAATCCTCGGGTGCCTGCCAACAATCACATACCATGAAGGAGTGCCTTTTTATTTAAGTTTTATTATGATGATGACACTCCCCCCAACCTTTGCTTACACAAGCCATGGCTAACCGAATCCTTCGGGTGCCGTCCAACAATCACAAACCATGGAGGAGTGTCTATTTAAGTTAATTAATTTGGGACTGGGAATCCCATTGCCAGCTCTTTTTGCAAAATTATTGGATAAGCGGATGTGCCACTAGTCCATATGAGAGTCCGTCAAAAGTAAATGACAAGGTTGAAAGCTAAACACCACGTACTTCCTCATGAGCTATGAAACATTAACACAAATTGAGAAGTATTTTGAAAGTTTTAAAGGTAGCGCATGAGAATTTACTTGGAATGGTTTGAAATGCCATGCATAGGTATTTATGGTGGACACTTTTGGAACAACTTGGTTTTCAGGTGTTTGGAAGCACGAGCGGCGTCACCGCTCAGTACAAGTGAAGGCTAGCAAAAGACTAGGGAGCGACAAATCAAGAGAGCAGTAACTGTCATAATTATGCTTGCGGCAAAATAAATTAACGGAGGCATAAAAGTGATACAATAACTCTGAAGCAATATAAATCATCGAGGCTTAATTGACTTTTTGTTCAGTCATACGCATGCGTGAGCATGTGCCAAGTCGATATAAATGAATTATTCAGAGGAGGATACCACAATGCCATACTTACTTATGAATAAAACAATGCAAGCAAACATCCATGACATGCTACTCATATTAATAGATTGGAACTAAACATGAGAGATCATGAGCTACTAGACTTTCTCAAATAACATATACCTCACATGCACCAACTAAGCATGCTCATATGGATGAGTATATGTACAAAAATGAAAGCAAATAGAGTTCATACCAGCCTCTCACCACAATCAGATTGTCGTAGATCGTCATTATTGCCTTTTCACTTGTGTAGCTTGGATAATATGAAATGAAAACCACGCTCCAGCCACCGAAGACCATTGAACTCATGATGAACTTTACAAACCAAAGAAGAACAGCAAATATTTTTGGTGTTTTCGAATTAGAAACAAGAACGAAAGAAAACAAGCAAACAAAGCAAAATCTTTTTGGGTTTTCTTATAGCAAACTAACGATAGCAAATAAAGCAAACTAAGAGCAAGGTACCAAATAAACAAATGGTGAAGAGAAACAACAGAAATATTTTTGGTCTTTTTGTGTTTTAGGAAAGAAACAAAGCGAAAACAAAAGAATGCAAACTAACAGAAACACAGAAAAACAGGATGACAGAAATCTGCCAAATTCTGACAGCAGTACAGAAATCGAATTTAACAAAAATCTTCCATTGCTCAGACCAAAAAGTGTTCAACTAATGAAAGTTAGATAACAACCTGCGGAACCTGCTCAAAAATTGGCAACTCAAAATAACGTTCTGGCTGTGCGTACGAATTTTTTTGGTAACAGCACAGAATCTGTTTTTGGACAGCACTTCCCCAAAATATCATCTCCCTCTCATTAGAAAACCACTCTAGAGACTAAACAAGTATGTACAAGTATCCAGCAACCATAATATGCAAAGAATGAGTGATGCCGGTATACCTCCCCCCAAGCTTAGGCTTTTGGCCTAAGTGGAGTTCATTCCCACGGTCCCCATGAAGTGGTGTCTTCGTAATATGACGAAGAACGACCCGGTTCCATGTATGTGCTGGAGGAAACGTCGGGGTACGTGACGGTGTAGTCGTAGGAGGGCTCGGCGTTCTCGGAGTCATGTTGCTGGTGGAATTCTTGTATCTTCATATGCTCTTCCACCACCTCCTTTGTTAGCGACCATGATTGCCTGTCAATATTAAACAAACCCTGCTGGGGTAGAGGGATTTCTTTCTCATTCCCATCAGCAAACAACATTTTATAGACAATATTATCTATGGTGGAGTTAGTAGTAACAAAATGATGGCTCTTCATAGCAGCAATATCTAGCTTCCTAGGGGTTAATGGTACATCATTAGAATCAAGAGGAATATCTAGATGTGTTAGAATGCGTGATGCAATAGTTCCTCCAAAAATAGGCCCCCTGCTAGACAAGCGGCGAGCAATAAGAGAACCAAGATGATAAGGTGTCTCTCCAGTAAGTGCAATATTCAAGAAAGCAAGATGGTAGCTAGAGATGTTACTAGTATTTTCTCTACCCAAAATGCTAGTACCAATGTAATATGCGAAATACTTAATAGCGGGGAGTTGAATGTTTCTTATCTTCCCTCGCTGGATGGTGCGGCAATCATCCCCGGTGATCCCTCGGTAGAGCTCCAACAAGTCCCGAGGGTTGTCATCAATCCTCCTTGCTGTACCTACAGGGGCAATACCCAATGCAAAACAAAATTCCTCCAATTTCATGGTAACAGGAATATCATAAATCTTGAATGCGACTGTCGGCTCATATTCCGTGTTGTGGAACTTGAAGCTCTCAACGAAAATTTTGGTGAGCCTGTAATATTGTCCCCTCTCGTCTCCCACGTAGGTGGCTAGGCCTGCCCTGTTGACGAGGGTGAAGAAGTCATCCAATATCCCTGCATTGGTTAGAAACTCATAACAAGGGAAGGATGAAACATTAGGGGCCCCATGGTCCTCCTCGGGCGCGAAGCTGGGCGCGATGACATCCTCATTGTAGGATCGCCTAATTTGAGTAGACGCCCTTGAGGGCCTACCGGTGCTGGTTGTTGCTTTCTTGAACAACTCTCCAAACTTGAATTTCTTCATCTTCCCCTTCTGAAATTTTCAACAATCATTATAAAATTTGATTTCAAGGTGTGTAATTGAAGGGAACTACTATAGGAACTTGCTAGAGTACTACACATGCATCAAAACTAATTTCTACCACTTAGAACAAGCATGCAAGCTCACTAAACATGTTATCTACAGCAGCAAAATATTCAAGATATACTCAACCAAATGAAATTCTAATTGGACAATCAAAGGAGTCACATACCAAGGAGTAAATGTGCCAAATTTCAGACAGAAATCTGGGCTGAGCAAGGAGATCGAAAAATCGCGAGTTCTTGAGCAGAAACACGAGTGAGAGAAACTTGGTACGAGTTTTTTCGGGAGAGAGAAGGTGCTGGGAGAAAGAGATGGTGTAGTGGGGCAAGGGGTGGCCCACACCACATGGTGGCGCGGCCCCCTTGCTGGCCGCGCCGCCCTATGGTGTGGCACCCCCTGGTGCCCCACAGGTCATCCTCTGGTGCTCCCAGGTGCCTCGTCGAAAAATAGGACCAACGGTGTAATTTTTGTAATTTTTAGAGAACTTTGAAAAATGCACATTTCTGGGTATTAAATTAATGATTACTGCGCAGTAAAATGATTTCTAAAATCTTAAATGACTAAAGCATATTGCAAAACAAAAGTGCTACAGCAAGTAAAATAGGTGGAAGGGAGAAAGAAAGAAAGAAGCGTTGTTTAGCTCTTTTATGCAATAAAATATACTTGTTAACAAGGTTGATCAAGTCTTGCTACCAAATAAATTTTATATGACATAAGAAGAAATAAACCTCAAATCAATCATGTTACCTTATATTGAATTGATATGGATCCAATCACAAGAGTTTGATATTCTTCTTTAGGCTCATATATAGGACAATCAATGGATCCCACTTTGATAGTTTTCACATTAAAAATTGTATTGACTCCACATACTTTATCAATCCTCTTGGGAAAATAGACAGTGTGTTCCTTATCACCAACATTGAAAGTAACCATGCCTTTATTGCAATCAATAACAGCCCCTGCAGTATTAAGAAAGGGTCTTCCAAGAATAATGGACATATTATCATCTTCAGGCATTTCCAACACAACGAAATCAGTTAATATCAAGCAATGCTGAGTAACTTGAACAGGAACATTTTCACATAAACCAACAGGAATAGCAGTAGATTTATCAGCCATTTGCAAAGATATATCAGTAGGTATCAATTTATCTAAATCAAGTCTCTTATAAAGAGAAAAAGGCATCACACTCACACCTGCTCCCAAATCACATAGAGCAGTTCTAACATAATTATTCTTGATGGAACAAGGAATAGTCGGTATACCTGGATCTCCAAGCTTCTTTGGAATCTTACCATTGAAGGAGTAATTGGCGAGCATAGTGGAAATTTCCTCATTGGGAATTTTCCTTTTGTTAGTAACAATATCTTTCATATACTTTGAATAAGGAGGAAATTTAATAGCATCAGTCAAAGGAATTTGCAAAAATAAAGGTTTCATCCAATCACAAAATTTATTATAATGTTCCTCCTCCTTTGATTTTAGTTTCTTAGCAGGAAAAGGCATTTGCTTTTGAACCCAAGGTTCTCTTTCATTACCATGCTTCTCAGTAATAAAGTCTTCTTTAGTGTACTTTTTATTTTTAGCAGGCTTTTCAGGTTCTTTTTCAATTTCTTCTTTATCAGGAGTATCATTCTTATCATTATCTTCCTCATGTTCATTACCACTTTCAGTTTCAGCATCAGAAATAGAAATACTATTAGGATCATTAACAGGTTCAGAGGATTCTACAACATTCTTATGTTTCTTTTTCTTTTTCTTAGATGGAGCACTAGTTTTAATTAGTTGAGAATCTTGTTCAACTCTTTTGGGATGCCCTTCAGGATATAAAGGATCCTGGGTAGAAGCACCACCTCTAGTTGTTACTTCACAAGCATGTTTTTCTTTAGAATTATTTCCCAACAAGTCATTTTGCACTTTAGTAAGTTGATCAATTTGAGTTTGAACCATTTGAAAATGTTTAACAAGTATCTTAACATCATTGGAGGTTCTCTCCACAATACCATGCAATTCACTAATAGCTCGGGAATTTGATTCTCTACTCTCATATTAAAGTTTTCTTGCTTAACAATATAATTATCAAATTCATCTAAGCATTGAGCAGGAGATTTTGAATACAGAATATCTTCCCTAGTAAAGTGTTGAAGCGAGTGTACCTCAATCATGGATGAAGGGGGAATTGTCTCACATATATCTTCTATAGGAGGTAAATTCTTCACATCTTCAGGTTTAATACCCTTCTCCTTAAGAGACTTCTTGGCTTCCCTCATATCTTCATCATTTAATTTAATCATACCCCTCTTCTTTACTATCGGTGTCGGGGTTGGTTCAGGTGTAGACCAATCATCATGATTCCGGCCTATTTTAGCCAATAATTCTTCAGCGTCGTCTGGAGTTCTTTTCCTGAAAACACAACCAGCACAACTATCCAGGTATGCCCTAGACTCAATAGTTAGTCCACTATAAAATATATCAAGTAAATCATGCTTTTCCAAATCATGGTCAGGCTGAGCTCTAATAAGAGAACAGAATCTCGCCCAAGCCTCAGGCAATTTCTCTCCATCTTCCTGGTCAAAATTATAAATTCTCTGCAAAGCAGCATGTTGAGCACTAGCAGGAAAGTATTTGCGGAAGAAAACATCAAGCAATTCTTTTGGACTTTTAATAGAACCAGGAGGCAAATTATTATACCAAGTTTTAGCATCATCCTTTAATGAGAAAGGAAAAAATTTAGCGACAAAATAAGTACGCATCTTAATATCATCAGAAAACAAGCCACTAAGAGTAGATAACTCAGTCATGTGTTCAACAGCACTTTGTTTTTCAGTACCACAAAAGGGTGTTTTCTCAACAATAGCTATATGAGATAAATCAAGAGAAAAATCATAATCTTTATCCCTAATGTTTATAGGAGATGTGGCAAATTTAGGATCAGGAGATGGTTTATATCTAACAGCATGTTCCGCAAGCAACTTTTTAATTTTTCTTGCATCAGTAGTAGCATTGCATTTTTCAATAAAATCATCATCAAGCTCTACATAATCTTCATCAAGATCATCACTAGAATATTCAACAAACTCAGGTGAATTAACAGGTGTAGCAGCATTAGGAGTTTCAGTATTTTCAATTTGTCTAGACTTAGCAATTGTAGCATCTAGAAAAGATCCCAATGAACCACTATCATCAAGCACAGCAGAAACATTATCAATATTATGAGAATTTTCAGATTCAGTGAGAAGTACCAAAGACGCGAAGCATGTGGCGGTGAAACAAGTTTATCAATCACAGATGGTGAATCAAGAGCAGCAGAGGTACTCAGAGTTGTACCTTTTCTTGTAGTGGATGGTAATATGGCGATCTTAGTATCGCGAGGTTTACCCATAATGGAGAATTTGCAGCGAACAATATCAATCCAAGTGAACTTCCAAATAAAGCTATGCTCCCCGGCAACGGCGCTTTAAAAATAGTCTTGATGACCCACAAGTATAGGGGATCGCAACAGTCTTCGAGGGAAGTATTACCCAATTTATTGATTCGACACAAGGGGAGACAAAGAATACTTGTAAGCCTTAACAGCGGAGTTGTCAATTCAGATGCACCTGGAAACAGACTTGCTCGCAAGAGTTTATCAGTAGTATCGGTTTTATGGCAGTGGAAATAGTGAAATAATAGCAGCGGTGAAATAAAGACAGCAGTAGTGATTGTAGTAAACAGCAGGATTAAAATACTGTAGGCACAGGGACGGATTTAACGGGCGTTGCATGGATGAGAGAAACTCATGTAACAATCAAAGCGAGGCATTTGCGAGATAATAATAAAACGGTATCCAAGTACTAATCAATCAATAGGCATGTGTTCCATATTTAGTCGTACGTGCTCGCAATGAGAAACTTGCACAACATCTTTTGTCCTACCAGCCGGTGGCAGCCGGGCCTCTAGGGAAACTACTGGAAATTAAGGTACTCCTTTTAATAGAGTACCGGAGCAAAGCATTAACACTCCGTGAACACATGTGATCCTCACATCACTACCATCCCCTCCGGTTGTCCCGATTCTTGTCACTTCGGGGCCATTGGTTCCGGACAGCGACATGTGTATACAACTTATAGGTAAGATCATAAACAACGAATATCTTCATGAATCAATAACATGTTCAGATCTGAGATCATGGCACTCGGGCCCTAGTGACAAGCATTAAGCATAACAAGTTGCAACAATATCATAAAAGTGACATCTACGGATACTAGGCACTATGCCCTAACAATCTTATGACTATTACATGACCAATCTCATCCAATCCCTACCATCCCCTTCAGCCTACAGCGGGGGAATTACTGACACATGGATGGGGGAAACATTGCTGGTTGATGGAGAGGCGTTGGCGGTGATGGCGGTGAAGATCTCCTCCAATTCCCCGTCCCGGCGGAGTGCCAGAACGGAGACTTCTGGCTCCCGCGACGGAGTTTCGCGATGTGGCGGCTCTCTGGAGGGTTTCTGGCGATGTCGACTTCCCCCTGTGCGTTTTTAGGTCGAACCCGATAAGTAGTCCAAAGGGGGGCGTCGGAGGCCGGCCGAGGGGGCCACACCATAGGGCCGCGCGGGCCCCCCCTGTGCCGCGCCGCCTTATGGTGTGGGGCCCTCGGGCCTCCACCTCCTTTGCCCTTCTGGCTCCGTCAATATTTTGGTAAAATAGGGCCATCTGAAGAAATTCCGAGGATTTTCCCGAAAGTTGGATTTCTGCACAAAAACGAGACACCAGAGCAGTTCTGCTGAAAACAGCGTTAGTCCGTGTTAGTTGTATCCAAAATACACAAATTAGAGGCAAAACAATAGCAAAAGTGTTCGGGAAAGTAGATACGTCTTGGACGTATCAATACCCTCCCAAAAAAAATTCATTTCCCTCAGTCTCTCATCTGAGACCACCCACCGGAACTTCTCAAGTCCCTCTCTCTACCACCTCCATGACCACCGCACCGGAACATCCCCGCCGGACTTCCCTGGCCTACCCGAGCCCTCGCGATCCTCGTCATCCGGCTGCCTGCCGGAGCCGCTTCATCGACGCCGTCATCAACCGGACCGGATCATCCCCGCCGAACCTCGAAACCATATGCTCATCCAGCAGTCTACCGCAGTCGCTTCAGCTGCGGCATCGTCCACCCCACCGGAGCCGCTTCGCCGGATCCGTCGTCCACCGCATCGGATCTTGCTCACCGACACCGCTGTGCATGAACCGGATCTGCTTCACCGGTGCCGTGCATGATCTAAACTCTTCTACTGTCGCTTTTCTATTGCTTGCCTGCAAGTTCTTGTTTAATCTTGGGGGAACCTGTTTGTGCTAACGACGCGCCGTTACGTTTTTGCAGATGAGATGAGTAACCATGAAGTGTAATGGCCGTCTCTCCAACCCCAAGTAGCACATGTAGCGTACTTCATCACCGGATCTATCAACCCCAGGAAGATCTGCTGTGACTCCCACAGAGTGCTTCTCCTAATGTAAGTCCCTTGTTTTAGCGCCATGTTCTGGGTTCAGATGCTTGTTTGTCTGAAGCTCTTTTAGTTCATTCCTAGCTATGACCGTAACACGTTGCTATTTTCTACTTCATTGCTAACTTTAAGCGATTGAACATTTTGGTTTGCATTCCCTGCTCTGTAGATGTAGCCATCATAACTTCTATCTTGCTCAGTCGTTGTTACAAAAATTATACTGTAGGTATTATAGTAACATCCTGCTATTATTTAGTTCATGGCCAATTTTAAGTAATTGCACATGTTGGTTCGCATTCCCTGCTCTATAGCTTTTGGCATCGTAACTTCTATATTTGGTTTACATTCCCTGCTCTGTAGATCTAGCCATCATAACTTTATCTTGCTCAGTCGTTGTTACAAAAATTATGGCCTGCTACTATGTTGTTTGTGCCAATTTTTTACTCCATGAACATGTTGGCTTGCATTCCCTGTACTACAGGTGATGCCATTGTTTTGTATCTAGTTCATTGTAAGCTAACAAAGTAAGGACTTAGTTTGGCATGCTATCACTCTGCTATCTAGCCTCTAGTACAAATAAACTTGTCATACTACTAGATAATAATTTTGCGTGCCATCTTGTTCTTCAAAAGCTGCATTATTGACTTGTTTCTCTGACTTGGCATGACGCTCACATATGGAAAGCTGAACATATTGGTTTGCATTCCCTCTTATACAAGTTCACAGGTGATCCCACTATATTCTGTATCTGGTCCATCCTAAGCTCCAGCATTAACTATCCTCCATGTGTTGCTCATTACAAGTTTATATCCCGAAACATCTTGATTTGCATCCCCTTCACTATAAGTTCAGGAGTATTATTTAGTTCACGGCCAAAATGAAGTAATTGCACTTGGCACATGTTGGTTCAGATTTCCTCCTCTTTAGCTTTTGCCATCGTAACTTCTATTTTTGGTTTACATTCCCTGCTCTGTAGATGTAGCCATCATAACTTCATCTTGCTCAGTCGTTGTTACAAAATTTATAGCCTGCTACTATGTTGTTCATGCCAATTTTGTACTCCTGAACATGTTGGTTTGCATGGGACTCGACGTAGTAAGTCTCGTTTCATTCTAACATGCTCTGTTATATTGGCTGTTGGTATGCGGCATGCACTCTTTGTTTGCTTATTGTGCGCATTACAATGATCTTGTTATAACGATTTAAATGATGAGTTCCAAATTCTTTGCCAAACAATATTGTAGTGTCTTTGCCTTTCCATTGTTGCTGTCTTAACTTGTAATGTCTTTGTTTCAGATATAGGTGCTGCATGGACAACTTAAAAGATTGCCGGATCGCTTCATTGTATTGCTAGGTTTAATTACCATTCAATTTCTCTGGGTTCTGTAATATTTTTTTCAATGCCTTGCAGCTGATGTAATATTTAGTTAGTTTTTATAGTTCTTTCGCGCATTTTTTCTTTGGTGCTTGTGGTAAGTGAGGCTATCCGACAGAAATCAATGCTGCGTAAATATTCTCAGTATCTAAATCACGAATTCCCATCCCTTAAACGGCCCAATTAAGCGAAATCACATATGTGCCTGCCCGCAAAATCCTAAAGCGCATATTATGCCTAAGCATATAAACAGCAACTAAACGGGCTGGCCCACTTACTTCTTGGGCCAGCCCATTTGATTTACGGTGGACCCCACACACTAATTAGGCTGGCCCACTTGCTTTAAGGTGGACCCCACCAACTACTGGGCCGGCCCACTAATTAGTTGGGCCAGCCCATTTGCTTTTTTGGAGGACCCCACATAATAAATGGGCCGGCCCTTTAAGAGGAAAGTGGGACCCACCTGTGTTTTTGGCCCGGCCCACTATCTTGTTGGGCCGGCCCACTATCTTGTTGGGCCGGCCCACTTGCTATATGGTGGACCCCACATACTAGTTGGGCCGGCCCTTTAACAGGAAAGTGGGGCCCATCTGTGCTTATTGGGCCGGCCCACTATCTTGTTGGGCCGGCCCACTTGCTCTATGGTGGTCCCACATGGTAAATGGGCCGGCCCTTTAAGTGGAATGTGGGACCCACCTGTGTTTTTGGCCCGGCCCACTTTCTGTATGGTGGACCCCACATACCAAATGGGCCGGCCCATTAACAGGAATGTGGGACCCACCTGTGTTTTTGGCCCGGCCCACTATCTTGGTGGGCCAGCCCACTTGCTATATGGTGGGCCCCACATACTAAATGGGCCGGCCCTTTAAAAGGAAAGTGGGACCCACCTGTGTTTTTGGCCCGGCCCACTATCTTGTTGGGCCGGCCCACTTGCTATATGGTGGACCCCACAAACTAAATGGGCCGATCCTTTAACTGGAAAGTGGGACCCACCTGTGTTTTTGGCCCGGCCCACTAGCTTGTTGGGCCGGCCCACTTGCTATACGGTGGACCCCACACACTAAATGGGCCGGCCTTTTAACAGGATAGAGTGACCCACCTGTGTTTTTGGCCCGGCCCACTTGCTTCTTGGGCCGGCCCAGTTGCTATAAGGTGGACCCCACATGTTAAATGGGCCGGCCCATTTAAGTTTTGACCAGTCAACCTTAGAGGTTAGGCCCGGCCCACGTAACTAATGGACCAGCCCAGCTATATAGTTGACCGGTCAAACTATGTCATCTGGCCCGGCCCGCTTAAGACGTGGCAGGCCTCGTGTGGGCCTACCATCTACCACGGGGTTTCAGCCAGTTAACGCCGTTAACTGGCAGTTAACGGCGTCTGCCACGTGTCAGTTTGCATGACGTCAGCAGTCAACGGGCTCCCGAAAACACTTCCGCAACGGTCCGATTTTCCGTGGCGGAAGGGCGCCCAAGCGCGACGGACCGAAAAAATCGTCGTTGGACTTTTCCTGACGCAGTTTCGACAACGGAACCCATATCGTCGGGTTAGGCCCATAGGCGACGAAAAATGCCCCTTAGTTGACGATTTTGGGACGTTGTCTATCAGAACTTTTCTTGTAGTGCGTGCCTTGGTTTTCATTTTTGGTTTTTTTTTTTTGAATTTTATGCTCATATATTTGAATCTTGGTCAAATCCTAGGTTTGACCAAGATTTAAACAAGTTTAAAACATGAAAATGAAAAGGGAAGCAGGTATCCTTCTTAGTCACTCTAAAATGAAGCTTTTGGGATGTTCTTGAAATTTCCATGTTTGAAACCCAAAACGACTTCTCTTCATGCTAGACTTCATAAGATCAACATGGGGTAGATACATGATTTGTCTGGTTTGGATATACCTAGACCTCGTTTAACTTGAATGCATACGATATGACATAAAAAGACTACATGCTTTTGTTTTTCATTATTCTGATTTTTTTGAATTTTGTGCCCACCCATTTGTATCTTGGTCAAATCCTAGGCTTGATAATGATTTAACAAGATTAAAATATGAAAATGCAAAGGTAAGCATGGATCCTTCTTAATTAGTCACTCTAAAATGAAGCTTTTGGGAGCAAAACCACTTCTCTTCATATGCTTGACTTCATAAGACGGAGTTTAGGGGTTAGGGGGTATAGATGCATGCATGATTTGTCTAGTTTGAATATGTCTAGACCTTGTTTATCAACTTAATTGGCTTACTATATGACATAAGAAAACTATTTGCTTTGGTTTTTCTTTTTCCTGATTTTTTTCAATTTTGATGCCCATTTGAATCTTGTCAAATCCTAGGTTTGACTGAGATAATTTAAACAAGCTTAAAACCTGAATATGAAAAGGGAAGAATGTATCCTTCTTTGTCACTCTAAAATGAAGTTTTTGGGAGGTTTTTCAAATTTCCATGTTTGAAACGACCCAAAACCACTTCTCTTCATATGCTTGACTTCATAAGACAGAGTTCAGGGGTTAGGGGGTATAGATACATGATTTGTCTAGTTTGAATATGTCTAGACCTTGTTTATCAACTTAATTAATTGGCTTACTATATGACATAAGAAAACTATTTTCTTTGGTTTTTCTTTTTCCTGATTTTTTCGATGCCCATTTGAATCTTTGTCAAATCCTAGGTTTGACTGAGATAATTTAAACAAGCTTAAAACATGAATATGAAAAGGGAAGCATGCATCCTTCTTAGTCACTCTAAAATGTAGTTTTTGGGAGGTTTTTGAAATTTCCATGTTTGAAACCCAAAACCACATCTCTTCATGCTTGACTTAATTTATAAGACATAGTTTAGGGGTTAGGGGTAGATACATGATTTGTATGGTTTGATATTTCTAGTCCTTGTTTATCAACTTTAAAGCTTACTATATGACATAAGATGACTATGTGATTTGGTTTTTCATTTTTCTGTTTTTTATTTTATTTTTCTTCCCATTTGAATCTTGGTCAAAAATCCTAGGTTTGACCAAGATTTAGACAAGTTTAACACGTGAAAACGAATAAGTAAGCCTGGATCCTTCTTAGTCACTCAGAAATGTACCAATCGATAGATGTGTTAACTTTGCTTCATGGAAATAATAATGTCATGTAAATGAGTTAACTTGGATTTCCTACCCTTGAATCCATAGGAAACTTTGTTCTAATGCACTATTATAATCAACCGAGTTTTTACACCAACATGTCCGTCACTTACGTGTGGTGCCCACGCTTGAGGTCCCACACTTCAGTGAGCACAAGTCACGTGCAATAGGTACGCAAACTCCCAGCCATCTTCTTTGTCAAGAGAAGACGCATCAGGATGCGTTTTGGAAGTCTGTGGGTCCTTCTAGATCCTTCGGTTGTCCCTCTCACAAAAAAAAAAATCTCTCTCATTCTCGGCCTCGCTCGACTCGCTCGCTCGCACCTCCTGCTCACTGACAAACCCTGCACAAAAGTCAACATCATCACCCGAAAAAGGGGAGACACCATAATTCTCTCCCTTCTTCTCTCCTTCCGAGTGATCCCTCTTCCTCCGAGTTTCACTCGACGGGCAAACACCCATGTGCTGCATAGTAATAATAAAAAGGTAGTACTCGTAGAAAAATCGATATACGAATCTGTAATTAAATAGGTTAAACTAGGGTTTTGCCCAGTTCTACAGATCAAGGGTTCAAAAAAATCCAACTACGGGGTTCGAACAACACGATTCTAATCCAAGAATTTTTTCGACCTAGGTCACCCAAATGGCCTCAAACTATAGGGTTAGCATCTAGTGCAGTATGTGTGAAAATGTATGCACTATGTGTGCTATAACTTGTATGTCTTTCAAATTTGAACCAAATTTGAATAAGTTTGAAATATTTGAAAATGGGCTTTTGGCTTAAACGTTTGAAACCAAAAACCACTTCTCTTCGTGCATGCTTGACTTCATAAGACAGAGTTTAGCTAGGGTTAGGGGTAGATGCATGATTTTCCTGGTTTGATTATGTCTAGACCTTGTTTATCAACTTAATTGAATGCTTACTATATGACATAAGAATACTATGTGCCTTGTTTTTTTATTTTTTTATTTTTTGAAAATTTTATGCCCATTTGAATCTTGGTCAAATCCTAGGTTTGAACATGGTTTAAACAAGTTTAAATCATGAATATGAAAAATTAAGCATCTATATATCCTTCTTAGTCACTCCAAAATGTAGCTCGGTCTTGGGAGGGTTTTCGAAATTTCCATGTTTGAAACCAAAAACCACTTCTCTTCATGCATGCTTGACTTCATAAGACGGAGTTTAGGGTTAGGGGTAGATATATACATTATTTTCTGGTTTGAATATGTCTAGACCTTGTTTATCAACTTGAATGCTTAATTACTATATATATATGACATAAGAATGTTATGTCCTTTGGTTTTTGATTCTTTTGATTTTTTATGAATTTCTATGCCCATTTGAATCTTTTGGTCAAATCCTAGAGGTTTGACCAAGATTTAAACAAGTTTAAAACATGAAAATGAAAAGGGAAGCTTGTATATCCTTCTTAGTCACTCTAAAATGAAGTTTTTGGGAGGTTTTTGAAATTTCCATGTTTGAAACCCAAAACCACTTCTCTTCATGCTAGACTGCTTCATAAGACAATTTAATTAGGGGTTAGGGGGTAGATACATGATTTGTCTGGTTTGAATATGTCCAAACCTTGCTTGTGTATCAACTTGAATGCTTACTATCTTTACTATTAAATTGCAATAGGTGGCTGCCTGGTGTCACATATGGGCCAATTTTCTTTGGGCCCGAAGTCCCCAAATCAAATCCAACGTGATCCAATTAGAACCTGACTCCTTCCCAAGCGTACATAGGCAGGACTCAAACAAGTCCATATATATCAAAATAGAAGTCCAATCCAAGTCGAAACTGGCATGTTTGACGCTCGGCTAGCTGTCTGCGCATCGCCGTGCTCTGCAAGTGCTCCGCCGGACCAGCTCTCGTGCCATCTCCACGCGTTCCCGGTGCTCAAGCGGCTTGATCTCTCCACATGCGCGACTTGTCATCATCGCTCCGCAGTCTCAACATCAAGATCCTCCGGCGCGGATGCCAATCAAGGCCCGCCGTCGTGGTGGTCCCGTGGCCGCTGGCCGAACTGCACGCCCTGGCGCGGCGTCCAGTAATTGTGAGGGCCTCTCCTACGCCCGCAGCTGTCTTCTTCGTTGTCGATACCGTCCAGGTCCCCTACGGATTTGTGCACGGCGTCAATACAGTACAATGACCTTTCAAGCCGCTGCTCTCTACCTTCCCAAATCAGCCACGACGCGTCTCCACGCCTTGGTTAGACACTCAGATCTAACCTGTGAAACCATGCCCGGCCAAGCAATGGTGATGTGCGGGCAAGCAAATTAATTTGATACATTAGGCGAATTTACTAGAGAAGAGAAAGGTGATTTTATCTTGCTGGCTTTGAGGGAGACACGTGTTCCGAACAAACAAGTGAGAAACGTGGTTGGCTAAAATATAAATAAGATGAAATTTCCTGATAAAATATTAGCTATGATTTGTGCAGAAAGGTGTATCGTTTAAAAAATAAGGTCAATAAAAATGTTTCTACAAAATATTGAAATAAAACTCAATTTAGAATTGTACATTGTAAAGACGAGGACTGTGAAGTAACACCCGTCGATGCACGGTGCCAATTTTGCCAGCACAACCTGGGCAGTGAAGTCAACGCCTATGCTGGTCATGAGGTCGCCGGAGGCTGGGATCCATGAAGATAATGCCAGCACACAATACACTCTTCACCACGCCAGGCCGCCGGGATGCCAAAGGCATAGTTGATCAGGCTAATGCGCTTCATCGGCGTACAGGTACAAACCTACAGCTCGGCACGCGGGGATATCTCGGTATACATATATATTCAAGAGTAGTAGCAGATACTGCCACATAGTACGGGCAAAGACACTACCTTCGAGCTATGCACTGGCGAACTAGCTAATGCGCGTGCATGACCAAACCATCAACCATATGTGATGGGAATTTTCAATGTATGCTCCATGCAAAAATATGGATACATCCTTCGGCAATGCATGACATAAGGCAAACGAGTTTCGTCGGGGAAAACCTGCACTGCGCTATCTCAACAACTTGTCGCTGGCTACGGTATAGTGGCGGTCCGATGCTAGGTGAAACGGATGAGCGACACTACTCTCGAAGCCCATGGGACGGCGCCCCCGACTATGCTGACACTGAAAATTTTAGTCGATCCCATTCCAATCATAATCTTCTATCGTGACATGTTTTCCGAAAATCCCTTTGGCTCATGCTCCCTTTATTTAGAAACTTCAAAAGTTATATCTATAGGTTTCACAAGAATCTAGATGTATAGTCGATGATGTATCCAGCGAGCATGTACAATTGAAATTCTTTATATTGTAGGCCACATAAAAAATGAAAAATCCGATAAAGTTCAAAGTTTTGAAAATAAGCACCATTCCCTATACTTAGATTCATACCCTTTACATTTGTGTGCATCTCGAAACACAAATTATTTCAACTTTTCATTTTAGAAGTTTGTAGGATACACCATTGGGTACTTCTAGATTTTTTTTTTATAATTTTGAAAAACTTATAAAGTCGATTTTCAAATTATTTAAGATAAATGGATCACTAGAACTCCAACAAGAAATATGTTTAAGATGAAACTGGAAGAGCATATGATGGAGGAAGAGATGAGACATGGGTGTCTATTCTTCCATTCAACATGAAACCTTTTGATCAAATGCAACTTAAAATATTATTTTCTCGCCATAGCAACACATGAAATTTCCTACGATCGATCTTGCTGTTGTTAAATTGGTGGCATATATATTGATGCACATGATCTTTACATCTGCATCGCAGAAGAAACTCGAGGACCCGTAGCAACGCACGGGCATTCACCTAGTATGACATAAGAATGCTTACCATATGTTTGAATTTTAAAAGCATATAGTCTTCTTATGTCATATATATAGTAAGCATTCAAAAGTTTTTCTTTGAGAGAGTAGCATGCATTCAAAAGTTGATAAATAAGATTTGGACATATTCAAACCAGACAAATCATGTATCGATCTACACCCCCTAACCCTAAACTCTGTCTTATGAAGTCAAGCATGAAGAGAAGTGCTTTTAGGTTTCAAACATGGAAATTTCACAAACCTCCCAAAAGCTTCATTTTACAGTGACTAATTAAGGAGGATCCATGCTTACCTTTTGGCTTAAACGTTTGAAACCAAAAACCACTTCTCTTCATGCATGCTTGACTTCATAAGACAGAGTTTAGCTAGGGCGTTAGGGGGTAGATACATGATTTTCCTGGTTTGAATATGTCTAGAACTGGTTTATCAACTTAATTAATTGATTGTTTACTATATGACATAAGAAGACTATGTGCCTTGGTTTTAAATTTTTCTGTTTTTTTTTGAATTTTATGCCCATATATTTGAATCTTGGTCAAATCCTAGGTTTGACCAAGATTTAAACAAGTTTAAACATAAAAATGAAAAGGGAAGCATGTATCCTTCTTAGTCACTCTAAAATGAAGCTTTTGGGATGTTCTTGAAATTTCCATTTTTGAAACCAAAAACGACTTCTCTCTTCATGCTAGACTTCATAAGATCGACAGGGGGTATAGATACATGATTTGTCTGGTTTGGATATACCTAGACCTCGTTTATCAACTTGAATTCATACGATATGACATATGAAGACTATGTGCTTTAATTTGTTTTCATTTTTCTGATTTTTTTTGAATTTTGTGCCCACCCATTTGTATATTGGTCAAATGCTAGGCTTGATAATGATTTAAACAAGTTTAAAATATGAATATGCAAAGTTAAGCATGGATCCTTCTTAGAAACTCTAAAATGAAGTTTTTCGGAGGTTTTTGAAATTTCCATGTTTGCAACCCAAAACAACTTCCTCTTCACATGCTTGACTTCATAAGACAGAGTTTAGGGGTTAGGGGGTATATATAGATACATGATTTGTCTAGTTTGAATATGTCTAGACCTTGTTTATCAACTTTAATGCTTACTATAAGACATAAGAAAACTATTTCCTTTGTTTTTTCTTTTTTTTGCTTTTTTTCAATATTGATGCCCATTTGAATCTTGTCAAATCCTAGGTTTGACCAAGATAATTTAAACAAGCTTAGAACATGAATATGAAAAGGGAAGCGTGTATCCTTCTTAGTCACACTAAAATGAAGTTTTTGGGAGGTTTTTGATATTTCCATGTTTGAAACCCAAAACCACATCTCTTCATGCTTGACTTAATTTATAAGACATAGTTTAGGGGTTAGGGGGTAGATACATGATTTGTATGGTTTGATATTTCTAGACCTTGTTTATCATCTTTAATGCTTACTATATGACATAAGATGACTATGTGATTTGGTTTTTCATTTTTCTATTTTTTATTTTATTTTTCTGCCCATTTGAATCTTGGTCAAATCCTAGGTTTGACCAAGATTTAGACAAGTTTAACACGTGAAAACGAATAAGTAAGCATGGATCCTTCTTAGTCACTCAAAAATGTACCAATCGATAGATGTGTTAACTTTGCTTCATGGAAATAATAATGTCATGTAAATGAGTTAACTTGGATTTCCTACCCTTGAATCCATATTAAACTTTGTT
Source organism: Lolium perenne (assembly GCF_019359855.2). Classification (NCBI taxonomy): domain Eukaryota; kingdom Viridiplantae; phylum Streptophyta; class Magnoliopsida; order Poales; family Poaceae; genus Lolium; species Lolium perenne. The sequence continues at coordinate 55,091,780 of NC_067248.2, read as the reverse complement.
CTAATGCAGTATAATAATCAATCGAGTTTTTACACCAACATGTCTGTCACTTACGTGTGGTGCCCACGCGTGAGGTCCCACACTTCAGTGAGCACAAGTCACGTGCAATAGGTACGCAAACTCCCAGCCATCTTCTTTGTCAAGAGAAGACGCATCAGGATGCGTATTGGAAGTCTGTGGGTCCTTCTGGATCCTTCTTAGTCACTCTAAAATGAAGCTTTTGGGAGGTTCTTGAAATTTCCATGTTTGAAACCCAAAACCACTTCTCTTCATGATTTACTTCATAAAACATAGTTTAATTAGAGTTTTAGGGGTAGATATATACATGATTTTTCTGGTTTGAATATATATGTCTCTAGACCTTTGTTTATCAACTTGAATGCTTACTATACATATGACATAAGAATGCTATGTGCTTTGGTTTTTCATTCTTTTGATTTTTTTTTCTGAATTTTTAGGGCCATTTGAATCTTGGTCAAATCCTTGGTTTGACCAAGATTTAAACAAGTTTAAAACATAAAAATGAAAAGGGAAGTCTGTATCCTTCTTAGTCACTCTAAAATGAAGCTTTTGGGAGGTTTTTAAAATTTCAATGTTTGAAACCCAAAACCACTTCTCTTCACATGCTTGACTTCATAAGACAGAGTTAATTAATTTAGGGGTTAATTAGGGGGTATAGATACATGATTTGTGTGGTTTGAATATGTATGGACCTTATTTATCAACAACTTTAATGCTTACTATATGACATAAGAAAACTATTTGCTTTGGTTTTTCTTTTTTCAATTTTTTTTTTCAATTGTGATGCCCATTTGAATCTTGTCAAATCCTAGGTTTGACCAAGATAATTTAAACAAGTTTAAAACATGAAAATGAAAAGGGAAGCATGGATCCTTCTTAGTCACTCTAAAATGAAGCTTTTGGGAGGTTTTTGAAATTTCCATGTTTGAAACCCAAAACCACTTCTCTTCACATGCATGCTTGACTTCATAAGACAGAGTTTAGGGGTTAGGGGGTATAGCTACATGATTTGTCTGGTTTGAATATGTCTACACCTTGTTTATCAACTTTAATGCTTACTATATGACATAAGAAAACTATGTGATTTGGTTTTTCATTTTTCTGTTTTTATTTTTCTGCCCATTTGAATCTTGGTCAAATCCTAGGTTTGACCAAGATATAGACAAGTTTAACACGTAAATGAGTAAACTTGGATTTCCTACCCTTGAATCCATAGGAAACTTTGTTCTAATGCACTATTATAATCAACCGAGTTTTTACACCAACAGGTCCGTCACTTACGTGTGGTGCCCACGCTTGAGGTCCCACACTTCAGTGAGCACAAGTCACGTGCAATAGGTACGCAAACTCCCAGCCATCTTCTTTGTCAAGAGAAGATGCATCAGGATGCGTTTTGGAAGTCTGTGGGTCCTTCTAGATCCTTCGGTTGTCCCTCTCACAAAAAAAACAAATCTCTCTCATTCTCGGCCTCGCTCGACTCGCTCGCTCGCTCGCTCGCACCTCCTGCTCACTGACAAACCCTGCACAAAAGTCAACATCATCACCCGAAAAAGGGGAGACACCATAATTCTCTCCCTTCTTCTCTCCTTCCGAGTGATCCCTCTTCCTCCGAGTTTCACTCGACGGGCAAACACCCATGTGCTGCATAGTAATAATAAAAAGGTAGTACTCGTAGAAAAATCGATATACGAATCTGTAATTAAATAGGTTAAACTAGGGTTTTGCCCAGTTCTACAGATCAAGGGTTCAAAAAAATCCAACTACGGGGTTCGAACAACACGATTCTAATCCAAGAATTTTTTCGACCTAGGTCACCCAAATGGCCTCAAACTATAGGGTTAGCATCTAGTGCAGTATGTGTGAAAATGTATGCACTATGTGTGCTATAACTTGTATGTCTTTCATATTTGAACCAAATTTGAATAAGTTTGAAATATTTGAAAAGGGGCTTTTGGCTTAAACATTTGAAACCAAAAACCACTTCTCTTCATGCATGCTTGACTTCATAAGACAGAGTTTAGCTAGGGTTAGGGGATATATGCATGATTTTCCTGGTTTGAATATGTCTAGACCTTGTTTATCAACTTAATTGAATGCTTACTATATGACATAAGAATACTATGTGACTTGTTTTTTATTTTTTGATTTTTTTTTAAATTTTATGCCCATTTTAATCTTGGTTAAATCCTAGGTTTGAACATGGTTTAAACAAGTTTAAATCATGAATATGAAAAATTAAGCATCTATATATCCTTCTTACTCACTCCAAAATGTAGCTCTTGGGAGGGTTTTTCGAAATTTCCATGTTTGAAACCAAAACCACTTCTCTTCATGCATGCTTGACTTCATAAGACAGAGTTTAGGGTTAGGGGTAGATATATACATGATTTTTTGGTTTGAATATGTCTAGACCTTGTTTATCAACTTGAATGCTTACTATATATATATGACATAATAATGTTATGTCCTTTGGTTTTTCATTCTTTTGTTTTTTTATGAATTTCCATGCCCATTTGAATCTTTTGGTCAAATCCTAGAGGTTTGACCAAGATTTAAACAAGTTTAAAACATGAAAATGAAAAGGGAAGCTTGTATATCCTTCTTAGTCACTCTAAAATGAAGTTTTTGGGATTTTTGAAATTTCCATGTTTGAAACCCAAAACCACTTCTCTTCATGCTAGACTTCATAAGACAATTTAATTAGGGGTTAGGGGTAGATACATGATTTGTCTGGTTTGAATATGTCCAAACCTTGCTTGTTTATCAACTTGAATGCTTACTATATGACATAAGAATGCTTACCATATGTTTGAATTTTAAAAGCATATAGTCTTCTTATGTCATATAGTAAGCATTCAAAAGGTTTTCTTTGAGAGAGTAGCATGCATTCAAAAGTTGATAAATAAGATTTGGACATATTCAAACCAGACAAATCATGTATCTACACCCCCTAACCCTAAACTCTGTCTTATGAAGTCAAGCATGAAGAGAAGTGCTTTTGGGTTTCAAACATGGAAATTTCACAAACCTCCCAAAAGCTTCATTTTACAGTGACTAAGAAGGATCCAGGCTTACCTTTTCATTTTCATGTTTTAAACTTGTTTAACTCTTGGTCAAACCTAGGATTTGACCAAGATTTAAATGGGCATAAAAAATCAGAAAAAAACAGAAAAAAATGAAAAACCAAATAACATAGCCTTCTTATGTCATATAGTAAGCATTCAAGTTGATAAACAAGGTCTAGACATATTCAAACCAGAAAAAGCATGTATCTACCCCTAACCCTAAACTCTGTCTTACGAAGTCAAGCATGAAGAGAAGTGGTTTTGGGTTTCAAACATGGAAATTTCAAAAACCCGCCAAAAGCTTCATTTTAGAGTGACTAAGAAGGATCCATGCTTACCTATTCATTTTCATGTTTTAAACTTGTTTAAACCTTGATAAAACCCAGGATTTTACCTATTTAATCATAGATTCATAGGTCGATTTTTTACTTTTTTATTTTTACTATGCAGCACATGTGTGTTTGCCCGTCCAGTGAAACTCGGAGGAAGAGGGATCACACGGAAGGAGAAGAAGGGATAGCAGTCACGGGGCCCCTCTTATTATTTATGGTGTATATCTTTTTCTCGGTGATGTTGAGTTGTGCAGCGTTTGTCGGTCTGCAGGAGGTGCGAGGCTGCGAGCGAGCGAGTCGAGCGAGGCCGAGAATGAGAGAGATGTTTTTTCTTTTTCTTTTCCGTGAGAGGGACAACAGAAGGATCCAGAGACGACTTCCACTACGCATCCTGGTGCGCGTCTTCTCTTGACAAAGAAGATGGATGGGAGTTTGCATACCTACTAATCTACTATAGTACTACTACTACACAAGAACCATATACATGTCAAACTTTTCAATCATGACCCACATGCATTTTATGTATATATTCACAACTTTTAATGCATGCATGAAAACTCAGCAAAATATGTGCATTTTGGGTTGTCGCACATAAATGTGCTTTTACTTGTCTGCCACCAATCCAATTTTCATGTGAGGGGGAAACATGACACACGATGGACATTTCCAATGTTTCACGAATTAATTATCTCAATTTGCATCCATATATATGCGCCTGGTTACTGAAAGATCGAACCAAAGGTGAACTTGAAACGTTTTCATTTTCATGTTTTAAACTTGTTTAAATCTTGGTCAACCCTTGGATTTGACCAAGATTCATAAAAAATTCAAAAACATAGTCTTCTTATGTCATACAGTCAACATTCAACTTGATAAAACAAGATCTAAACATATTAAAAGAAGAATCATGTATCTACCCCCTAACCCTAAACTCTGTCTTTTGAAGTCAAACATGAAGATACGTGGTTTTGGGTTTACAAAATGGAAATTTCAAAAACCTCCGAAAAGCTTAATTTTGGAGTGACTAAGAAGGATACATGCTTACTTTTTCATTTTCATGTATTAAACTTGTTTAAAGCTTGGTCAAACCTAGCTAGCTTGGATTTGACCAAGATTCAAGTGCGCATAAAAAATTCGAAAAAACCCCCAAAAATGAAAAACCATAACACATAGTCTTCTTGCGTCACATATATTGTAAGCATTCAAGTGTTGATAAACAATATCTAGACATATCAAACAAGAAAAATCATGTATCTATACCCCTAACCCTAAATTTGTCTTATGAAGTCAAGCATGAAGAGAAGTGGTTTGGGTTTTCAAACATGGAAATTTCGAAAACCGCCCAAAAGCTTCATTTCGGACTGACTAAGAAGGATCCATGCTTACCTTTTCATTTTCATGTTTTAAACTTGTTTAAATTCTTGTTCAAACCTAGGATTTGGCCAAGATTCAAATGGGCATAAAAACAATCGAAAAAATCAAAAATGAAAAACCAAAGCACATAGTCTTCTTATGTCACATAGTAAGCCATTCAACTTGATAACAAGGTCTAGACCTATTCAAACCAGAAAAATCATGTATCTACCCCTAACCCTAAACTCATCTGTCATATGAAGTCAAGCATGAAGAGAAGTGGTTTTGGGTTTCAAACATAGACATTTCAAAAGCCTCCCAAAAGCTTCATTTTGGAGTGATTGAGAAGGATCCATGCTTAATTTTTCATTTTAATGTTTTAAACTTGTTTAAATCTTGGTTAAACCTATGATTTGACCAAAATTTGATTCGGCATGAAAATTCAAAACAAATCAAATAAATAAAAAACCAATGCACATAGTACATCTTCTTATGTCATATAATAAGCATTCAAGTTGATAAGCCAGGTCTAGACATATTCAAACTAGAAAAATCATGTATCTACCCCTAACCCTAAACTCGATTTGTCTTATGAAGTCAATCATGAAGAGGTGTTTTAGGTTTCAGACATGGAAATTTCAAAAACCTTCCAAAAGCTTCATTTTGAAGTTACTAATTAAGAAGGATCACTACAAGAAAAGTTTGGCAACTTTTCTTGTAGTGGATCCAGGCTTAATTTTTCATCTTCATGTTTTAAATTTTGGTCAAACCTAGGATTTGTCCAAGATACAAATGGGCATAAAAATTCAGGGTAGCATCATACCCCCCTCCTTCCCGCGTAGAAAAAGTGTTAGGCGAGTAGTAGAATGGCATGACCAACAAGTTTCAAGTAAAATTTTGAATATGACCAAAATATACCAATTGATAGATGTGTGTGACCCAAGATTGATCCATGGTACATTTTGCCAACAAAGTAGCAATTGAGTTGGCTTTCTACCTTAGTAGGCGTGCATTGGAAGGATGCATTATGCCGGCAAAGTTTTCAAACGTTCAAACTTTTCCGGTTTCTCATACAGTATTTGGCTCCTTGAGAAGCATTGATGTGATCATATAAGGTTATCCAAAACTTCGCCTTTCCCGTATTTGCCCGAGCACTCGACACCCCTCGTCCCATGGCGACTCCTCCAGCCATAGCCCCGTGCACCCAGGCTCCACGACTCAACCTCGGAGGGGTGTGCGCTAAAACCTCGCAAATGTCTGTGTGCCATTGGTGTGCGATGAAGCAGGCGGCTCTGTGTAACATCCCAATATTTTCAAAAATTAAAAGTGCATGCATTCATATTATTCTTGCATTAAGTGCATCACATAAAATAACAAACACCTGCGGTCAAGCACCGGAAACCCTAAATCATCGGTTTGTCGCCTTATGGTCTTGGTACCATTTTATTTTATTGAGCTTTAAAATTGGTTTAAAACACCTCTACTATAGTCCCAAAACAATCCTCTTGTTTTTATAAAAATTTAGAAACAAATTTGAGTTAATTCGGAGTAACGGTTTAGAAGTTATGTGAGAAACAAAAAGGGAGAAATAGAAAAGGAAAAAAAAAAGGAAACCGACCGAGTTGGGCCGACCGAGCCGCGCCAGCCCAACCCGGCCGGAGGCAGCCCGACCGCCCCCCTGCTCTCTCTCTCTCCACGAGCTGACAGTGGGCCCCACCCACAGGGTCGTCTTCAACCTTCGTCTTCAACAGCCATAATCAGCATTAAAACGTACGTTACCAAAAACCGGCGATCGCCGGAGTTACTCCTCCCCTTTACTCCGAGCCGCCCCTGCCCCCTCCTTGGCCCTATAAGTAGCCACCGACCTCCTCTTCGTTTTCGCCCACTTTCCCCTCTCCAACACGCCACCAGGCCGCCGGAATTGCTCGCCGGAGCGAGCTCCGCGCCACCACCCTCCGGCCGCTCGTTGCGGACGCCCGCGACCTCCCCCGGCCACGCCACTCCTACCCGCGCCACGGCCCAGACGAGCCGCAGCTCGTCCACCCTTCCGCCGCCGCCAAGGACCGCCGGAGCGCCGGTGAGCTCCGCGCCTGAGCCGGCCGCCGCCTTCGTCCGCCGCCCCCGGCCGCCCGCGTCCGCCCCCGGCCGCGCCGCCCCCATCCGCGCCTTGGCCGCGCCAAGGCCGACCCCGTCCACCCCCCGCCGCTGCCGGTCGCCGCCGGGAGCCGCCCGCCGGAGCCGCCCGCCGCCGCCTCCTCCATCCCTGGCGGGCAGGTGAGCTTCTCCCGTTTCTTTTTCTTTCTTTTTTCTTTTCTCTGCTATCTTTTCATTAGGCCGTAGGATTAGATCCTATGGTCCACGATGCCAATCCGGCCGAACCGGTATCCACCTATCAGATCGCGCCACGTGTCAGTCCAGTCAGCCTCCCCAGTCAAAATCGGTCAAACCTTGTTTAAATTCGAAATTTAATCACAGATTTGCTGTCCAACTTGTAAAATTCATATAAAATCAACCGTAGTCCCAAATTTAGCAAATTTTATATCGTTGGAAAGCTTGTATTATGTAGAATACAACCATGCAGTAATATAGTATAGGTTCCGTAGAAAGTTGTGCACCATAATACAAAACAGAGAACTCAATCTTTAACACTATAAAAATTGTGTAAATTAATCCAGTGGTCCAAATTTTACAAATTTGTAGTCTCTGGAATCCTTATAACATTTATAACATCATGGAACCAGGGTTGATCAATTTTGATACGTGCACAAACTTGTTTTCTCAAATTATGTGCAAATCAGTAATTTATGGATAATTCAAAATCTATAAATTATTTTTGAGTGAATCCAATTGATATGGCTTTGTATTACTCTAAACTATCCATAGATATTAAGTTATGATTTTACCACACATAAAACTTGCTGTAGCTAATTGTTAGTGGTCTATGTGCTATGCAAATCACTAGTTTTAATATTTAAGAAAAACCCAATAAAACTTTTATTTCCAGAGAATTATACCAACCTCCAAAACATCAGAGAACCACTCTTGCAACATTTTAACTTCAACTAATTGAGTGAAATTAAATCGTGCATATCATGCATGCATACATGTCTATGGTTGTTCATCTAGAATGCTAAGTTTATCTTGCTTGTTTGTTTGTTTTGTTTGTTTGTGTGTTTGTTGGTTGTTTAGATTGTGAAGAGGATCAAGGATACACTTGCGGTTGCTGTGAGTGTACGGGTTGCTTTGATCAAGGCAAGTGATGCTCAATTTCCTACTTATTTTATTATGCATTAGTGTTTTTCAACTAGTATGCATGGTAGGATTTTGATTTCAAAAGAAAAGTATTATGCTATCCTTAGAAAACCCTAGTAGTGTGTAGCTACTCCTGAACCTAATGATAGGATACTTTGTTTTTGCTCTGCAACATCAAATGCCAAATGTTGTTTCATTATTTCGATTGTGATGGTTTGAAAAGTGAAAATTAACAACCCTTAATGAATCACCTTGGTGGATTGTTTGAGTGGTGGGCGGCTGCTCAGGGCTCCTGTAACAACCCAACTTTTATGCATTGATTTAAAAATTTGGAATGCAAAATTTAGGGCCAACCAAAAACTTTTTCTGTTTTTCAACCTTGCATGCATATAGTTGACCTTGACTTTGATTGTAGAATGTGTGTGTTTGTTGCTTGTAAAAAAATTACGTTTGTGTGTAAACCCCAAAGATCCCTATCTTCATGTGACTTTTTTTTTAAATTAATCATGACACAAACTCTTGGAGCCCTTCACCTTTCTCTCTGTTTGCTTGTGCAATCACATTTCTATTCTTCACTAAATCCTAAAACCCTCTTCTTATGTGTCACCCCATCTCAAATCTGGTTTTATTTAGTTAAGCCTTACCAAAACCCTAGGACTTTAACTTTTCATATTACATAAGTGGATCTTACAAGATCACCTTGCTACTTCAATTGCTTCCATCTTTTCCTTCTCTCTACCTAACCAAAAATTGTTTTGAAAAATTTCTTAGCCTAGTGTTATTTACCTCATCTCATCACCATTCTTGTTTACCCAAAAATCAAATGAGGATAGTCATGCTAAAATTGTGAAGTGGGGCACAAATGGAGAAATGGGCACATAGACCATGAACCAATTAATTTTCCCCTCCCTCTCTTTTCTCCACTTTTATTTTTCTGCCTGGTCATCTCACTCTCACCCCTCACTCACTATCCACACACGCATGTACACATGCATGTACCATGCACCATCGAGTGAATATGCAAGAAGGAGAGAGATAGAGGTGGCCGGGGTCTGGAGTACACTTGCTGCCAATATGGCATGCCTCCACTCAGATGCAGCCAAACCAGAAGCTACATCACCCCTACACCTCCCTCCTGTGACTTCCCCATCAGCCCTAGCTCCCTAGCTAGCTCTCTCTTGTCCCTTTTCTCCTTGGAAACCCGTGGGAGAGCACTCCCTCCCATCTGTCACCTCCCTGCCTTGCATGACCAGTCAGCGGTCCAAGACCATCTACTGAAGCCTCTCACCCTCTCAGACATCCTCTCTCTCCCTCCCTTGCTGTCACGAGCCAGCTACCCGGCCCGAACTGGTCACGCGCACGTCGTCCTGGGCACAGCCACGCATCACTACTCACGCCCGTCCCCTTTGCCCAAAACCCTGTCTCTGCGATCGTGTAGAGCACCAGCGTACTCCTGGGCACGCTCACGGGCCGCGCCGCGTCATGACGCGCACGCTCTCGTCCATGCCAGTCCGGGTATTTCCGTCGAACATGTGGCAGGCCGATGGAACCCGACCATGCCTCCGATTCCCTCGCGCCTCCGACAGCAGAATCATTCCAAAACGCTCACGTAACGCTCCTAGCACCGCCGCCGCCTCTCGCCCCGATGGACGCCGCCCTCCCTACGGCCCGTGCACGCGCCCAGTCCACCGTGCACCGTGCGGCGAGGATAAAAAGGACACCGCCCTCCCCTTCCCAGACCCATTAGCCACCAGAACCCTCCATAACTCCACCTACCCCCAACCGGGCGGAGAGGCCCTGTCTCCCTCTCCGTCGCCCGTGCTCGCCGTCGGTAACCGCCGCGTCGCGGTGAAGGTTGCCGTGGCACCAGGCCACCATTTCTCTCCCTACCTTGCTTCCTGGAAGCTCCTATATCCTCTGTCTCTAACGCGCATCATCTCGCCGCGCAGGTTGGCCCGTAGGCGTCGTGCGCGTGAGCAGCAGGGTGACCCGTCGCCGTCGACCGTCGCTGCGACCGTTGCTGTTTCCCCCGCCGCGACCTCCATTCGCGAGCTCGTCCTCCGCCGCGTCCAACGTGCTTGCTCCCGCCGGATTCTGCGACCCAAGGTGAGCAGGCCACCGCCCAGACGTAGCTAGGGTTTGCCCCGACGCCTGCCGTGTCGCATGGTAGAAGAAGAGCAGCATCCGTTGGATATAGATCCAACTGCTGCATGCGTCCGTGGCCATGGCCCGCGCGCCGCCGTGTCCCTCCTAGTCGGCAGGTTCGAACCTGCCGGATCCCGCGCGTCGCAGAAGGAGCTGGGCCGCCAGCCGGCTGATCCGAGCCGGATCTGGGCCGTGCCGCCAACCCCACCGGCCCGTTTCCTTTTTCCTATCAGCTTAAGATAAATCTGCCAGTGATATATGCGGTAGCTTTCGAAATTCCATAAATTCCTCGATGAACCAAATTGGGTTATTAAAATTTCTGGATGCTCAGAAATGAAATCTCTACCACAAATAAATGCATGCATGTGTTTTAGTGTTGTAAATCTATGCCAATAAATTAAACCCTAAAATGTTACAGATTAGGTATTTTATTTCGTGTGATGGTTGTACCAGCCCTTTATGCACGAGGTAAATTTTGTTGTGATTTAGATGTGAGTACCTTTCTTTTGACACTGGTCATACATGCAGAAGCTTCACGGATTCTGTTTGGTTAGCAAATTAAATTTGGTCCAGAGAGCTCTTCAGTGATTTTTATTTCAAAAACAAAAACTGATTTTGGGACAAACTCAAGTGCTACTGGTAGACATCATGTTGGGGTAATTCTGTGCAAAAGGAAATAATTTTGTGAATGATATATTTTGTCTGGGGAATTTACTACTGAAACAGGACATATTTTCAGTATCTGAAATTTGTAAATTCTTTTACAAATCAAAAAAATACCAAACCAGTGGGGTTAGATCACATTTAGTTTCAGATATCCATAGGTATGATTGGTTTTGGTTGGTGATGCTCTGATACTGGTGTGGATAGCTAATTGTGTGCTCTGGTTTCTGTCTCATTTAAATTGTCTAAATTATTTAAAAACTTATTTGCAAGTGATTCTTGTGCAAGTGTGTTATACATTTTGTTAGCTTTCAGTAGGTATGCTGCATGTATTTTTGTGACTCACAGAAAGATTTAGACCATTTAAATGGTTCTTAAGTCATTTCTGGAATTGTAAAAAGCATATCTTTTGTTTTAAAAATCATAAATTAGTGAAACCACTTTCAGTGGCTTGCATTTGTAAACCTTTACATACTGTGATTTTACCAAATTTTTGTGTGCACTATTCTGGAATGGTTTGTTGATTCAGTGTGTGCTTGTTTCTTTTTATTTTGCGACGCTAGATTCGAACGCCGCCGGAAACAAAGGAGGAGGTGAATTTGGAGGATTTGAGGAAGAAGGCCAGGGACACTTTGCTGATCAAGGCAAGCCACCTCTTGATGCATGTCTCATCCTAATTATCTTACTCTTGCATTATCACAGGTTTTGATAAATTGCATGTCTTTTATTTATTTATGTGAGTGGTTCCGCCACTCGAAGTTTTATGATTCCACCCTTGCGGGTGCAGCCCTCATGTTACCTACTGATCACACACTTACTAGTGATGTGGTGCTTAGCACCTTATCATCCTTGTCGCCGCTTTTCAAAGAAAAGTTGGACTATAGGTCGGGAGCCCTCTTTAAAAAGGTTTTGTGAAAATGTTTTCAAGAAAGAAGTGTTTCGAAAACCTTGGAATGGGGTAGCCCTGCCCAAGTGTGAGTTTATGAAAAGGAAAAGGTTTTCGGGAAGAAAAGTTGCTGGAGGCAAGTGGAGAAAATTGTTTTCGAAAAACTTTGGTGACTGAGTACCTAACCGGACCTAGCCAGTACAACCACATTACCCTTTAGTGGGACGGGGCGTAGCGTAGTAGTTTGTCTCGCCTTAGTTTGAGTCCTGCAAGTGTAGTGGCAGTCCGACCATGGACGCTTCGACCGGGGTTCTTCCCAGGAGAAGGGACGCAACCCATTTGCCTGTTCAGTGCACGCGGGGTACAACGCATGAGCTCCCATTGAAATGTGCCTAAAAGGTTGGATGGCATTCCGGAGGGTCGAGTGTGCTGGGGACCTTGCTACTCCTGGACAGCCCTCGGACTCTGGTGTTGGGAGGTACAACTCATTCGGCATGTCTTAGGCTAAGGCGAGCAGGCGAAAAACTACGATCGGGTACTTGTCGTGGCATATGTTGTTATGCGGGGATGATGCCCACACGATGAGTATTCGGATCTTGTGGGGAAAGTGTACAACCTCTGCAGAGTGCAAAACTATTCGAATAGCCGTGTCCGCGGTTATGGACGTGGGAATGGAAGCTGCTTGGCATTAAAGGAAAGTTTTGCTTTACAAAAAGTGTTTTCCAAAAAGGTTTTGGAAATGTACCTGGGAGGTACAGAAAGATACCAGTGGGACTGGTGGAGATGTACCTGGGAGGTACGGTGGAAAGTTGAAATTGTTTTGGTCATTCCGATGGCCGGGAAAGAAAATGGGTCTTCCTTACCTATTAGTCTTCAAATAAACTTGATTTAAAAAAAAAAAGTTTTCAACAAAGGTATATAGATGTCATACTCTCGAGAGGAACCACCTCTCGCTTCTTGTCGCCCTAGTGTAGTGCCTGTTCCTTGCTACTGCCATATTGCATATCCTTTATTTCTCTCTAAGGTGGTTTGCGAGTACATTCAAACGTACTCATTGGCATTGTTGTCCTGGCTATTTACTTGGCCAGACTTTGAAGAGGAGTATTTCGAAGAAGAGGAGTACGACACCGAAGACGCGAACTAGGACGCTCTCCCAGTCAGCCGCCTGTAGGGTAAAGGCCTGACGTGGGTTCCACCGCTGTTTGAAGTCAAATAAATTCCGCTGCTGTTTGTTGAACTTCGGCCTTGATGGCCTATGATGTAAGACTTCCGTATTAATACTATTTCGGTACTGTAATGGATGATGTAATCTGGTATCAGTTCGGTTATGTATTCACGATGGATTGATCTTGGGATCGTGAAATTGTATGCATAACAGGAGTTCTGGACTGGTAAGTCCGGGGCCCCACAGAGCTGGTATCAGAGCCATCCTGACTGTAGGAGACCTTAGTTAGCATGGGCGTTAGTTAGGAAACTACTACTTTGGTAAAATTATTTACTAAACCTATTTTTCTAAATATTAGAAGTTTAGCTTCTATCTTTCTTACCCTTTTAAAACTTCTAATTCTCACCTCTCTGATTTCTAGAGACTTTTAAAGTTCTTATTCTACTATCTCATCCTCTTCCAAACCTATATATTTGGCGAGGTTCCTCAACTCAGACAACCGGACTTGAGGTATTGAAGACATGACAAGCTCAGTCGATCCGAAAAGGATACCCCCAATTATTAGGTGTCCCTTGAAACTATTCCTATGCGCGATTCACGCAGTTGATGTAGTTCCCGAAGTGTGAGCTTGATTGTTTGGATATGATTGTTGTGTGATGCTATCTTGTGCCTTTGGCACCCCTGCTATGTTATGCTATCGTTTGCCTACTTTGCATTTGCGTGTTTCCGTTTTCAAAATTATGCTTTTTTTAACAAGCCCTCCCCTTTTAGGTGGCTGCCCATCTCCTTGTTTCCCCATTTATATCTGAATCCACCCTTCTTCAGGATGGTTGACACCCGTAGAGCAAGCGCCAGCGGGTCAGACCAAAACCCCCCTCCACCTCCTGACCCAACCATGGCGCAACTTCTGCGCCTTATGATGGAAGACCGTGAGGCAGCCCGTGCAGAGCGCCAAGCTAATCTTGCTACCCTTCAGCACCTCGCACAGCTTGCTACCGGAAACGCCAACCACAATAATGGCGGGAACGAAAGTGGAGACCCCCGCTCTAAGCTGAAGGATTTCCAAAGCACCAACCCTCCTGTTTTCGCCAAGTGCACTGAACCCCTCGACGCCGATGATTGGCTTCGCACCATTGAGAACAACCTGGAGGTCGCCGAAGTCGGCAATGATGAGAAGGTGTTATTCGCCACTCATTACCTTTCTGGACCCGCACGCGCTTGGTGGGAAAATGTCAAGGCTATTCAAGTTGAAGGCCACGTCATCAACTGGGAAGAATTCAAGGCCAAGTTCCGCAAGACCCATATTCCATCTGGTCTGATCAAGCTCATGAAGGACAAGTTCATGAACCTGCGGCAAGGAAGTATGTCTGTGGTGGATTACCTTGACAAGTTCACCACCCTGTCTAGGTATGCTCCTGAAGATACCAACACTGAAGAGAAGAAGAAGGACCGCTTTCTGAACGGTTTGCACGATGAGCTGCAGAGTATCTTAGTAGCTGTCCCCTATCCCGACCTTGAGTCTCTGGTGGATGCTTCCATCATGGTTGAGAGCAAGCGCAAGAATGCATTTGAGAATCGCAAGCGCAAGGCAATGATGCTGCAGGGAAACTCCAGCACTCAGCAACCCCGCAGTCTGCCCCCACCTAGGCTGGCGCCCCAGCAACAGTGGACCCCTCCCCCTGCACCACGCCCCAACAAACTCGACCAAAATCCCAACTACAACCACCAGAACATCACTGTCCGCAAACCCCCCAATGGATGCTACACCTGCGGACAACCGGACCATTACTCCAAGGAGTGCCCCAACAGAGTGACTACTAGACAGCGCCCCAATGCGCCTAAGCCAAATCAGGAACAAGCTCGCACTGCCACCGGGAGGAACAAGAACCAGAGGAAGTCGGCTGGACCCTCCAGAGGTCACTTGAACCATGTCAATGCTGAAGAAGCTCAGGAAGCTCCAGATATTGTCCTGGGTACATTTCTCGTCAACTCTGTACCCTCAACGGTCTTGTTTGATTCCGGAGCATCACATTCGTTTGTTACCAAGCCGTTCGCCAGAAAGAGTGGTTTAAGACCTACAATCATGCAACGACCTATGCTAGTTCAAATCCCGGGAGCCTCCACCAAAACAGATTTGTCATGCAGAGAGGTCCCCATCGATATTCAGGGAAAGCGTTTTTATGCGGATCTGATCGTATTAGGAGAGCAAGGCTTAGAAGTTATCCTCGGGATGAATTGGATGGTGAGGTATAAGGGACACATAGATTGTGCTCGCCGAGCCATAACGCTGACTGCTGAGGACGGCGAAGTAATTGAGCATGTGGCAACCATGCCATCCTCTAAGGCTTTGTGCAAGAAGGGTGTCGCCAGTCCAGCCTTGCATGAAGTGCCCATAGCTTGTGAGTACCCTGAGGTTTTCCCCGATGAGCTACCCGGTATGCCCCCTGATCGGGATATCGAGTTTATCATCGAGCTAGTTCCCGGAACTGCCCCCATCGCTCAGCGACCCTACCGGATGAACCCTCAAGAATTAGTTGAGTTGAAGAAGCAGTTGGATGATATGTTGAGGAAAGGCTTGATTCGTCCTAGCGCATCACCCTGGGGATCTCCCGTCATCTTTGTGAATAAGCGGGACGGTACTATCCGCCTGTGTGTGGATTACCGGAAACTAAATGATGTCACCATCAAGAACAAATACCCTCTCCCGAAGATTGAAGACCTGTTTGACCAGATGAATGGAGCCCGAGTTTTCTCCAAGATCGACCTCCGAACTGGTTATCACCAACTTAAGGTTCGAGAGTCAGACATTCCTAAGACTGCCTTCACCACACGGTATGGACTTTTTGAATATACCGTGATGTCCTTTGGACTGACCAATGCCCCTGCCTATTTCATGAATCTCATGAACAAGGTGTTCATGAAGTACCTTGACAAGTTCGTCGTGGTTTTCATCGACGATATTCTAATCTACTCCAAGAATGAAGAAGAGCATGCTGAACATCTGCGTATTGTTTTGGGAACTCTCCGAGACCATCAGCTCTACGCCAAGTTTAGTAAATGTGAATTTTGGCTGAAAGAAGTAGGATTCCTTGGTCATGTCATTTCTGCCGGAGGAGTGTCAGTCGACCCGTCCAAAATTCAGTCCATCATGGAGAAGAAAGCCCCAACAAACCAGACCGAAGTCCGCGCCTTTTTAGGATTGGCGGGTTATTACCGTAAGTTCGTTGAGGGATTCTCCAGCATTGCGAGACCCTTAAAGCAGCTTTTGAAAAAGGATAAGAAGTTTGAATGGACCGACAAATGTGAGGCCAGTTTTCAGGAACTCAAGAAGAGGTTGGTTACAGCCCCCGTCTTGACCATGCCCGATATCACCAAGGATTTTGATGTCTACTGTGATGCATCGAAACTTGGTCTGGGAAGTGTGCTGATGCAAGAAGGCAAGGTGATAGCCTATTTGTCAAGACAACTTCGACCGCATGAGATGAATTACCCCACGCATGACTTGGAGCTTGCTGCTGTAGTACATGCCCTGAAGACCTGGCGCCACTATTTAGTGGGAAATCGCTGTGAGATCTACACAGATCACAAGAGCCTGAAGTATATTTTCACTCAGCGGGAGCTGAACATGAGACAAAGCAGATGGATGGAGCTTATCAAGGACTACGATCTCGGTATTCATTATCACCCCGGTAAAGCCAATGTCGTAGCTGATGCCCTTAGTCGAGAGCCCTGTTCGTTGAACGCCCTCATCAAGATTGCTCAACCCAAGCTGCATGAAGAACTAGAGGAGTTCGGACTCGAGTTAGTTAGCCATGGATTCCTGGCAAACCTTGAGCTGCAGCCTACTCTGTTTGATCAGATCAAGGAAGCTCAAGTGGGTCATGAAAGCATTGAAGGAATCAAGCGTAGAATGGATAGGGAGGAAGTACCTGGTTTCACGATTGATGCCAAAGGAGTTTTGTGGTACAACGGACGTCTTTGTGTACCCAGTATTGAAGACCTGAAGCAACTCATCATGAAGGAAGCTCACAACACCCCCTACTCAATCCACCCCGGAGGAACCAAGATGTATCAAGACCTGAAGAAACAATTCTGGTGGCACGGTATGAAGCGTGAAATAGCCTTTTTCATTGCCCAATGTGATGTGTGTCAGAAAGTGAAGGCTGAACATCAGCGACCAGCTGGACTACTCCAACCCCTCAAGGTCCCTGAATGGAAATGGGAAGAAGTTGGAATGGATTTCATTACTGGACTTCCTAAATCTCAGCGTGGTCATGACTCCATCTGGGTTATTGTCGATCGACTCACCAAGGTCGCCCATTTCATCCCAGTCAAGACCACCTACCGTGGTACACGCTTGGCTGATCTTTATATGTCCCGAATAGTGAGTCTTCACGGAGTTCCGAAGAGGATCGTCTCTGATCGTGGTACCCAGTTCACCTCAAAATTCTGGGAAAGTCTGCATGAAGCTTTAGGAACCAAGCTCTCTTTTAGCACGGCCTATCACCCGCAGACCGGTGGCCAAACAGAAAGAGTGAACCAGATTCTGGAAGATATGCTTCGTGCTTGTGTCCTCTCCTATGGAGCAAAATGGGAAGACTGTCTACCCTTCGCGGAATTTTCTTACAACAATAGCTACCAAGCTAGTCTTCAGATGGCCCCCTTTGAAGCCTTATATGGTCGTCGTTGTCGAACCCCTCTCAACTGGTCCGAGACCGGAGATAGCCAAGTTTTTGGACCTGACCACCTTCGCGAAGCTGAAGAACAAGTTCAACTGATCCGTGATCGCCTCAAGGCCGCTCAATCCCGCCAGAAGAGTTATGCTGATTCCAAGCGTCGCGAATTGACCTTCAAGGTTGGAGATCATGCCTATCTTCGCGTCACTCCACTCAAGGGAATGCAGAGATTTCACGTCAAAGGGAAGCTTGCCCCCAGATATATTGGGCCCTTCAAGGTTCTCGCTCGTCGAGGTGAAGTATCTTATCAACTGGAACTTCCAGCTGAGTTAGCGGATTTCCACGATGTGTTTCATATCTCTCTACTTCGACGATGCCTTCAAGTGCCTGACAAGCCTGAAACATTCAAGAACATCGATTACCGCACCCTCGACCTCAACACCGACTTGACCTATCGAGAAGTACCCCTTCGGATTCTGGAAGAAGCTGTTCGTCTCACCCGAAGAAGGAAGATTAAATTCTGTAAGGTTCAGTGGACTAATCACTCCGAGGAGGAAGCTACTTGGGAACGAGAAGATCAACTTCGGAAGGATTTCCCCGCACTCTTCAGTTCTTAGCCACCGAATCTCGAGGACGAGATTCATTTTAAGGGGGGAAGGTTTGTAACAACCCAACTTTTATGCATTGATTTAAAAATTTGGAATGCAAAATTTAGGGCCAACCAAAAACTTTTTCTGTTTTTCAACCTTGCATGCATATAGTTGACCTTGACTTTGATTGTAGAATGTGTGTGTTTGTTGCTTGTAAAAAAATTACGTTTGTGTGTAAACCCCAAAGATCCCTATCTTCATGTGACTTTTTTTTTAAATTAATCATGACACAAACTCTTGGAGCCCTTCACCTTTCTCTCTGTTTGCTTGTGCAATCACATTTCTATTCTTCACTAAATCCTAAAACCCTCTTCTTATGTGTCACCCCATCTCAAATCTGGTTTTATTTAGTTAAGCCTTACCAAAACCCTAGGACTTTAACTTTTCATATTACATAAGTGGATCTTACAAGATCACCTTGCTACTTCAATTGCTTCCATCTTTTCCTTCTCTCTACCTAACCAAAAATTGTTTTGAAAAATTTCTTAGCCTAGTGTTATTTACCTCATCTCATCACCATTCTTGTTTACCCAAAAATCAAATGAGGATAGTCATGCTAAAATTGTGAAGTGGGGCACAAATGGAGAAATGGGCACATAGACCATGAACCAATTAATTTTCCCCTCCCTCTCTTTTCTCCACTTTTATTTTTCTGCCTGGTCATCTCACTCTCACCCCTCACTCACTATCCACACACGCATGTACACATGCATGTACCATGCACCATCGAGTGAATATGCAAGAAGGAGAGAGATAGAGGTGGCCGGGGTCTGGAGTACACTTGCTGCCAATATGGCATGCCTCCACTCAGATGCAGCCAAACCAGAAGCTACATCACCCCTACACCTCCCTCCTGTGACTTCCCCATCAGCCCTAGCTCCCTAGCTAGCTCTCTCTTGTCCCTTTTCTCCTTGGAAACCCGTGGGAGAGCACTCCCTCCCATCTGTCACCTCCCTGCCTTGCATGACCAGTCAGCGGTCCAAGACCATCTACTGAAGCCTCTCACCCTCTCAGACATCCTCTCTCTCCCTCCCTTGCTGTCACGAGCCAGCTACCCGGCCCGAACTGGTCACGCGCACGTCGTCCTGGGCACAGCCACGCATCACTACTCACGCCCGTCCCCTTTGCCCAAAACCCTGTCTCTGCGATCGTGTAGAGCACCAGCGTACTCCTGGGCACGCTCACGGGCCGCGCCGCGTCATGACGCGCACGCTCTCGTCCATGCCAGTCCGGGTATTTCCGTCGAACATGTGGCAGGCCGATGGAACCCGACCATGCCTCCGATTCCCTCGCGCCTCCGACAGCAGAATCATTCCAAAACGCTCACAGAACGCTCCTAGCACCGCCTCGCCGCCCCTCTCGCCCAGTAGGACGCTGCCGCCCTCCCTCTGGCCCGTGCACGCGCCCAGTCCACCGTGCACCGTGCGGCGAGGATAAAAAGGACACCGCCCTCCCCTTCCCAGACCCATTAGCCACCAGAACCCTCCATAACTCCACCTACCCCCAACCGGGCGGAGAGGCCCTGTCTCCCTCTCCGTCGCCCGTGCTCGCCGTCGGTAACCGCCGCGTCGCGGTGAAGGTTGCCGTGGCACCAGGCCACCATTTCTCTCCCTACCTTGCTTCCTGGAAGCTCCTATATCCTCTGTCTCTAACGCGCATCATCTCGCCGCGCAGGTTGGCCCGTAGGCGTCGTGCGCGTGAGCAGCAGGGTGACCCGTCGCCGTCGACCGTCGCTGCGACCGTTGCTGTTTCCCCCGCCGCGACCTCCATTCGCGAGCTCGTCCTCCGCCGCGTCCAACGTGCTTGCTCCCGCCGGATTCTGCGACCCAAGGTGAGCAGGCCACCGCCCAGACGTAGCTAGGGTTTGCCCCGACGCCTGCCGTGTCGCATGGTAGAAGAAGAGCAGCATCCGTTGGATATAGATCCAACTGCTGCATGCGTCCGTGGCCATGGCCCGCGCGCCAGCGTGTCCCTCCTAGTCAGCAGGTTCGAACCTGCCGGATCCCGCGCGTCGCAGAAGGAGCTGGGCCGCCCAGCGGCTGATCCGAGCCGGATCTGGGCCGTGCCGCCAACCCCACCGGCCCGTTTCCTTTTTCCTATCAGCTTAAGATAAATCTGCCAGTGATATATGCGGTAGCTTTCGAAATTCCATAAATTCCTCGATGAACCAAATTGGGTTATTAAAATTTCTGGATGCTCAGAAATGAAATCTCTACCACAAATAAATGCATGCATGTGTTTTAGTGTTGTAAATCTATGCCAATAAATTAAACCCTAAAATGTTACAGATTAGGTATTTTATTTCGTGTGATGGTTGTACCAGCCCTTTATGCACGAGGTAAATTTTGTTGTGATTTAGATGTGAGTACCTTTCTTTTGACACTGGTCATACATGCAGAAGCTTCCTGGATTCTGTTTGGTTAGCAAATTAAATTTGGTCCAGAGAGCTCTTCAGTGATTTTTATTTCAAAAACAAAAACTGATTTTGGGACAAACTCAAGTGCTACTGGTAGACATCATGTTGGGGTAATTCTGTGCAAAAGGAAATAATTTTGTGAATGATATATTTTGTCTGGGGAATTTACTACTGAAACAGGACATATTTTCAGTATCTGAAATTTGTAAATTCTTTTACAAATCAAAAAAATACCAAACCAGTGGGGTTAGATCACATTTAGTTTCAGATATCCATAGGTATGATTGGTTTTGGTTGGTGATGCTCTGATACTGGTGTGGATAGCTAATTGTGTGCTCTGGTTTCTGTCTCATTTAAATTGTCTAAATTATTTAAAAACTTATTTGCAAGTGATTCTTGTGCAAGTGTGTTATACATTTTGTTAGCTTTCAGTAGGTATGCTGCATGTATTTTTGTGACTCACAGAAAGATTTAGACCATTTAAATGGTTCTTAAGTCATTTCTGGAATTGTAAAAAGCATATCTTTTGTTTTAAAAATCATAAATTAGTGAAACCACTTTCAGTGGCTTGCATTTGTAAACCTTTACATACTGTGATTTTACCAAATTTTTGTGTGCACTATTCTGGAATGGTTTGTTGATTCAGTGTGTGCTTGTTTCTTTTTATTTTGCGACGCTAGATTCGAACGCCGCCGGAAACAAAGGAGGAGGTGAATTTGGAGGATTTGAGGAAGAAGGCCAGGGACACTTTGCTGATCAAGGCAAGCCACCTCTTGATGCATGTCTCATCCTAATTATCTTACTCTTGCATTATCACAGGTTTTGATAAATTGCATGTCTTTTATTTATTTATGTGAGTGGTTCCGCCACTCGAAGTTTTATGATTCCACCCTTGCGGGTGCAGCCCTCATGTTACCTACTGATCACACACTTACTAGTGATGTGGTGCTTAGCACCTTATCATCCTTGTCGCCGCTTTTCAAAGAAAAGTTGGACTATAGGTCGGGAGCCCTCTTTAAAAAGGTTTTGTGAAAATGTTTTCAAGAAAGAAGTGTTTCGAAAACCTTGGAATGGGGTAGCCCTGCCCAAGTGTGAGTTTATGAAAAGGAAAAGGTTTTCGGGAAGAAAAGTTGCTGGAGGCAAGTGGAGAAAATTGTTTTCGAAAAACTTTGGTGACTGAGTACCTAACCGGACCTAGCCAGTACAACCACATTACCCTTTAGTGGGACGGGGCGTAGCGTAGTAGTTTGTCTCGCCTTAGTTTGAGTCCTGCAAGTGTAGTGGCAGTCCGACCATGGACGCTTCGACCGGGGTTCTTCCCAGGAGAAGGGACGCAACCCATTTGCCTGTTCAGGTACGCGGGGTACAACGCATGAGCTCCCATTGAAATGTGCCTAAAAGGTTGGATGGCATTCCGGAGGGTCGAGTGTGCTGGGGACCTTGCTACTCCTGGACAGCCCTCGGACTCTGGTGTTGGGAGGTACAACTCATTCGGCATGTCTTAGGCTAAGGCGAGCAGGCGAAAAACTACGATCGGGTACTTGTCGTGGCATATGTTGTTATGCGGGGATGATGCCCACACGATGAGTATTCGGATCTTGTGGGGAAAGTGTACAACCTCTGCAGAGTGCAAAACTATTCGAATAGCCGTGTCCGCGGTTATGGACGTGGGAATGGAAGCTGCTTGGCATTAAAGGAAAGTTTTGCTTTACAAAAAGTGTTTTCCAAAAAGGTTTTGGAAATGTACCTGGGAGGTACAGAAAGATACCAGTGGGACTGGTGGAGATGTACCTGGGAGGTACGGTGGAAAGTTGAAATTGTTTTGGTCATTCCGATGGCCGGGAAAGAAAATGGGTCTTCCTTACCTATTAGTCTTCAAATAAACTTGATTTAAAAAAAAAAAAGTTTTCAACAAAGGTATATAGATGTCATACTCTCGAGAGGAACCACCTCTCGCTTCTTGTCGCCCTAGTGTAGTGCCTGTTCCTTGCTACTGCCATATTGCATATCCTTTATTTCTCTCTAAGGTGGTTTGCGAGTACATTCAAACGTACTCATTGGCATTGTTGTCCTGGCTATTTACTTGGCCAGACTTTGAAGAGGAGTATTTCGAAGAAGAGGAGTACGACACCGAAGACGCGAACTAGGACGCTCTCCCAGTCAGCCGCCTGTAGGGTAAAGGCCTGACGTGGGTTCCACCGCTGTTTGAAGTCAAATAAATTCCGCTGCTGTTTGTTGAACTTCGGCCTTGATGGCCTATGATGTAAGACTTCCGTATTAATACTATTTCGGTACTGTAATGGATGATGTAATCTGGTATCAGTTCGGTTATGTATTCACGATGGATTGATCTTGGGATCGTGAAATTGTATGCATAACAGGAGTTCTGGACTGGTAAGTCCGGGGCCCCACAGCTCCGATCCCTGGGGATGGACCAGTGGACGGGTGGGTGCCTGAGAGTGCGCGGTTGAATAGGGGTTGCCACCCAGGATTAGAGAGATTATTATGTCGTCCTTGTTTTTAGATAGCTTCCAGTGCAACCACAATACATTATGGGCTCTGTCTTAGCTAAGTACTTAGTGGGAAACCTCGCCTAGGGTACCGCCAGCGGGTGGAGTTTCAGGGTACGGGCGGATCCGGTAGGTAGAGGGGCTGCTAAAGAAAGGCTTCGTAATGACCTCGACCTGGCCTTAATGAAGATGAAGGATTTTGGCAAAAGGGCTTGGTTGTTAATTGTGGGTAAAGAGCGCAACCTCTCGAGAGTTAAAAACCTAAGATCTTAGCCGTGTCCCCGGTTACGGACAATTTGAGCTTCTAGGCAAGGAATGTACGGAAGAATCTCATCACCTTTCTGAATGTATTTAAAAATTTGAATCAACCTTTGAAAACTCATGGGAGATGTAACCATGTGATTATTCTAAAACCCATGGAGGACTTATCCATGGTGTGATTTCATAATTGTCATTCAAAGATTTTCAAAATGTTTTGTTTTAAATAAAATATAGGATAAAATTGGCTTTATGCAAATTTGCCTAAACTCCACTTGCCAAATATCATGTAGATAGTCATGCCCAAAACTGCCACCATATAAGTGTCATTTGCCAGTACATCATTGTACTGACCTCCATTTCGTGGGGCTGCATATTCAAACGTGCAGGTTATTCTGAAGATGAGTACTAGTAGGATCTCGAGTCTACATTCCAACATGTCTGCCTGTGGCGCATGGAGATGATGGAGGCTCATTGAAGTTTATTTCCGCTGTGTTTGCTTCGAACTTTTATTTTTGAGCTAGTCAATTCGACTATGCAATTTGTAAGACTTTATTTATCTCCTGAGGATCTACGTTGTAGTAAATTTGATACTATTGCTATGATTACTTCATTTGAAATGTGTGTGCTATCAATGATCCCGGGAATAGCACTATACACAGGTATCTTACCTTTATTAAAAGGTAGGGTGTTACAGAATGGTATCAGAGCATAGTGTTGCCTGTAGGATCGAGACCCTAGGTTTGGATTAGAAATAGGAAGACCCTAGGATGAAAATTTTGTCAAATCCTATTTCAAAAAAAAAGTGCTTTGTGAACTTTTAGTACTCTTATCTATTCCATTTTCAAAAAAATGTTTTTCCTCTTACCTTAGATGACCTAACTCATGAAAACCATCAAGGAAGAAGAGGAAGACGAGCAAGTAGCCATATTCTTTAGCTTGTTAAGGTGTAGTAAAGAGGCGTTAGATGACCCCTTAAATCCTATGTAATCTATTACGCTCTTTTGTATTGTCCTACTATTTGATGTAAGGCAGTACCGTATATCTTAGTCGTATTTTCGAAACTCGATAAGTTTAAGTAAAGTTTGAATTTCTAGTTTTCAGTGTTTTTGTTTGGTTGTGTGCCTTGTTTGTGCATGGGTAGGAAACTTTACTTCCTAGATCTGTCTATCTTGTTTCTTATCTATGCTAAAACTGCATCAGATGCCGCCAAGACGTGACCCAACTCAGGATGCACTGAATCAGATGATGACAGCTCAGGCACAGCTCATGCAGATGATGACCCAGTTCATCCAAACCACCCAGAACAACAACAACAATCCACCGCCGCCACCTCCACCACCACCGCCACCACCACCCCCACCCCCAGTGGACAGACTTGCCAGATTTCTGAGACTCAGACCAGCCAAGTTCTCCAGTGCTACTGAGCCAATAGAAGCAGATGACTGGCTTCGTTCTGTCAATAAGGACTTAGTCACCTGTGAGTGCACA
Source organism: Lolium perenne (assembly GCF_019359855.2). Lineage (NCBI taxonomy): Eukaryota > Viridiplantae > Streptophyta > Magnoliopsida > Poales > Poaceae > Lolium > Lolium perenne. The sequence continues at coordinate 55,066,897 of NC_067248.2, read as the reverse complement.
GAGGCTGAGAAGATTAGGTTCACGGCACATCTGTTGGAAGGATCTGCTGCAAGGTGGTGGGAGACTTATCAACTTACCCACCCTATTGAGAACTTAGACTGGGATACATTCAGGGAAGGCTTTCGTACTGCCCATATCTCCTCGGGCATTATGAATCTCAAGAGAGATGAATTCCGCAGTCTGAGACAGGGAGGGAGGACTCTGAAGGAATACATGGATGACTTCTGTTCTTTGGCGAGGTATGCCCTAGAAGACATTGACACTGATGTTAAGAGGAAGGAGAAGTTCCTCAATGGACTTAAAGGTGAACTGAAGATTCCATTGTCTGTAGCTTATGCACCCAACTATTAGTCCCTACTTGATCAAGCCATCACCCTGGAAAATAACATCAAGAAGGAAGAGAATCGGAAGAGGAAATTCAACAATAGCAGGAACCACACCGAGCCGTTTCACAAGAAGCACCATTCCTCTGAAGGAAGTGGGAGTCACAACTCACACAATCATAATGGTCATTTCGGAAAAGGGAATGGCAACAACTACAATGGTCATAGGAACAATGAATGATTCAAGGGAGACCATTCCAATGGTAATCACAATGGAAACAATGTCCGTCACAATGGGGGTAACGGACACCACAATGGAAATAATGGCCAGCACCGCCACAATTCAAGGGACTTGTCCCATATCACCTGCTTCAAGTGTAAGAAGACCGGACACTTTGCCAATGACTGTCCGGAGAATAAGCCTGTTGATGCCACCAAACCGAATCCATTCCAGAAGGGACAGGCGAATCACCTCAATGTAGAAGAAGTAATGAATGAACCTGACGCTGTGATGGGTATGTTTCCACTCAACTCGTTACAGCATTAGTTTTATTTAATACTGGTGCATCACATTCATTCATATCAAGAGCTTTTGTGAATAAAAATGGAGTACCTACTGAAACTATAGGGAAAACAATTAAAGTAAGTTCTTCGGGTGGAGAAGTGATAGTCAACTCAGGATGCCCTCAGTTGATCTTGGTCCATATAAATTCACAACCCCATTATGATTCTGGAATCCCAAGGTCTGGACGTTATCCTAGGTTTGGAATGGATGACTATCCATAGAGGAGTCATAGATTGTGTTAGTAGATCAATCACAGTCACTACTCCTAAAGGAAAAAGGATTCGATTCAAATCTCAATTGAATGTTGGCGATATTAGACTAAACATCTTAAGGGGGTTAGCCTAGATTAGGTACACACCGCAAAATAATACTCGCACCAATACTAGCAAGTTTTGCAAAGTTCAGTGGATTCACCATACTAAGGAAGAAGCTACCTGGGAGCGTGAAAACAATATTCGGGAAGATCACCCTCACCTATTTGCTAGCCTTTTCGAAGCCCGAGGACGTGCTTCGTCTTAAGGGGGTTAGTCTGTAACATCCCAATATTTTCAAAAATTAAAAGTGCATGCATTCATATTATTCTTGCATTAAGTGCATCACATAAAATAACAAACACCTGCGGTCAAGCACCGGAAACCCTAAATCATCGGTTTGTCGCCTTATGGTCTTGGTACCATTTTATTTTATTGAGCTTTAAAATTGGTTTAAAACACCTCTACTATAGTCCCAAAACAATCCTCTTGTTTTTATAAAAATTTAGAAACAAATTTGAGTTAATTCGGAGTAACGGTTTAGAAGTTATGTGAGAAACAAAAAGGGAGAAATAGAAAAGGAAAAAAAAAAAAGGAAACCGACCGAGTTGGGCCGACCGAGCCGCGCCAGCCCAACCCGGCCGGAGGCAGCCCGACCGCCCCCCTGCTCTCTCTCTCTCCACGAGCTGACAGTGGGCCCCACCCACAGGGTCGTCTTCAACCTTCGTACGTCTTCAACAGCCATAATCAGCATTAAAACGTACGTTACCAAAAACCGGCGATCGCCGGAGTTACTCCTCCCCTTTACTCCGAGCCGCCCCTGCCCCCTCCTTGGCCCTATAAGTAGCCACCGACCTCCTCTTCGTTTTCGCCCACTTTCCCCTCTCCAACACGCCACCAGGCCGCCGGAATTGCTCGCCGGAGCGAGCTCCGCGCCACCACCCTCCGGCCGCTCGTTGCGGACGCCCGCGACCTCCCCCGGCCACGCCACTCCTACCCGCGCCACGGCCCAGACGAGCCGCAGCTCGTCCACCCTTCCGCCGCCGCCAAGGACCGCCGGAGCGCCGGTGAGCTCCGCGCCTGAGCCGGCCGCCGCCTTCGTCCGCCGCCCCCGGCCGCCCGCGTCCGCCCCGGCCGCGCCGCCCCCATCCGCGCCTTGGCCGCGCCAAGGCCGACCCCGTCCACCCCCGCCGCTGCCGGTCGCCGCCGGGAGCCGCCCGCCGGAGCCGCCCGCCGCCGCCTCCTCCATCCCTGGCGGGCGGTGTGAGCTTCTCCCGTTTCTTTTTCTTTCTTTTTTCTTTTCTCTGCTATCTTTTCATTAGGCCGTAGGATTAGATCCTATGGTCCACGATGCCAATCCGGCCGAACCGGTATCCACCTATCAGATCGCGCCACGTGTCAGTCCAGTCAGCCTCCCCAGTCAAAATCGGTCAAACCTTGTTTAAATTCGAAATTTAATCACAGATTTGCTGTCCAACTTGTAAAATTCATATAAAATCAACCGTAGTCCCAAATTTAGCAAATTTTATATCGTTGGAAAGCTTGTATTATGTAGAATACAACCATGCAGTAATATAGTATAGGTTCCGTAGAAAGTTGTGCACCATAATACAAAACAGAGAACTCAATCTTTAACACTATAAAAATTGTGTAAATTAATCCAGTGGTCCAAATTTTACAAATTTGTAGTCTCTGGAATCCTTATAACATTTATAACATCATGGAACCAGAGTTGATCAATTTTGATACGTGCACAAACTTGTTTTCTCAAATTATGTGCAAATCAGTAATTTATGGATAATTCAAAATCTATAAATTATTTTTGAGTGAATCCAATTGATATGGCTTTGTATTACTCTAAACTATCCATAGATATTAAGTTATGATTTTACCACACATAAAACTTGCTGTAGCTAATTGTTAGTGGTCTATGTGCTATGCAAATCACTAGTTTTAATATTTAAGAAAAACCCAATAAAACTTTTATTTCCAGAGAATTATACCAACCTCCAAAACATCAGAGAACCACTCTTGCAACATTTTAACTTCAACTAATTGAGTGAAATTAAATCGTGCATATCATGCATGCATACATGTCTATGGTTGTTCATCTAGAATGCTAAGTTTATCTTGTTTGTTTGTTTGTTTGTTTGTTTGTGTGTTTGTTGGTTGTTTAGATTGTGAAGAGGATCAAGGATACACTTGCGGTTGCTGTGAGTGTACGGGTTGCTTTGATCAAGGCAAGTGATGCTCAATTTCCTACTTATTTTATTATGCATTAGTGTTTTTCAACTAGTATGATGGTAGGATTTTGATTTCAAAAGAAAAGTATTATGCTATCCTTAGAAAACCCTAGTAGTGTGTAGCTACTCCTGAACCTAATGATAGGATACTTTGTTTTTGCTCTGCAACATCAAATGCCAAATGTTGTTTCATTATTTCGATTGTGATGGTTTGAAAAGTGAAAATTAACAACCCTTAATGAATCACCTTGGTGGATTGTTTGAGTGGTGGGCGGCTGCTCAGGGCTCCGATCCCTGGGGATGGACCAGTGGACGGGTGGGTGCCTGAGAGTGCGCGGTTGAATAGGGGTTGCCACCCAGGATTAGAGAGATTATTATGTCGTCCTTGTTTTTAGATAGCTTCCAGTGCAACCACAATACATTATGGGCTCTGTCTTAGCTAAGTACTTAGTGGGAAACCTCGCCTAGGGTACCGCCAGCGGGTGGAGTTTCAGGGTACGGGCGGATCCGGTAGGTAGAGGGGCTGCTAAAGAAAGGCTTCGTAATGACCTCGACCTGGCCTTAATGAAGATGAAGGATTTTGGCAAAAGGGCTTGGTTGTTAATTGTGGGTAAAGAGCGCAACCTCTCGAGAGTTAAAAACCTAAGATCTTAGCCGTGTCCCCGGTTACGGACAATTTGAGCTTCTAGGCAAGGAATGTACGGAAGAATCTCATCACCTTTCTGAATGTATTTAAAAATTTGAATCAACCTTTGAAAACTCATGGGAGATGTAACCATGTGATTATTCTAAAACCCATGGAGGACTTATCCATGGTGTGATTTCATAATTGTCATTCAAAGATTTTCAAAATGTTTTGTTTTAAATAAAATATAGGATAAAATTGGCTTTATGCAAATTTGCCTAAACTCCACTTGCCAAATATCATGTAGATAGTCATGCCCAAAACTGCCACCATATAAGTGTCATTTGCCAGTACATCATTGTACTGACCTCCATTTCGTGGGGCTGCATATTCAAACGTGCAGGTTATTCTGAAGATGAGTACTAGTAGGATCTCGAGTCTACATTCCAACATGTCTGCCTGTGGCGCATGGAGATGATGGAGGCTCATTGAAGTTTATTTCCGCTGTGTTTGCTTCGAACTTTTATTTTTGAGCTAGTCAATTCGACTATGCAATTTGTAAGACTTTATTTATCTCCTGAGGATCTACGTTGTAGTAAATTTGATACTATTGCTATGATTACTTCATTTGAAATGTGTGTGCTATCAATGATCCCGGGAATAGCACTATACACAGGTATCTTACCTTTATTAAAAGGTAGGGTGCTACACTCTGTGTCTTGTTGTGGCTAGACTCCTGGCGCCCTTTGATCTAGGAGAGGGAGAGGAGGGAGGGGGGTCCCATGAAGCGGCGGTGGCCCAGGTATCGGCGGCAGCCCAGGCAGCAGCGGCAAAGTGGGCTGGTCGGAGCATAGGCATGCGCCGGGGGCGAACCTCGCCGGGTGAGGATGCTTCCATTGTGAAGAAGCACTTGCCATCCAGGGCTTCGGGTTCGCCAACAAACTCAGCGCCTCGGTCCATGGCGTTGCCGTCGTGGGGACGTCGGGGGCGGCGGCGACGTGCTGGAGCCCCAGCCTTTAGTGGGGACCAAAGTGCGACCGACCACATCACGGCGTCGGCAGCATTGGGGATGCCGATGGGCATCCACTGCCACACACAGATTTGGGAGGTTCTGGCCAGGCCGAGTTCCAAACTTCCATCATCGGAGCCGAGGGCTTGGTACTTCAAATTCCGAATCAGGCAATCCTTCGACCCCAATCAGCTTCTGCCTGTGGTCCAAATCCGAGATATCTTGGCGGCAGCTATGCTGGTTAAGCTTAGCCGGACAGCGGCAATCGACGATCTGCAAAACCTAGATGCCTTCCGAGGATTTGCAGCAGCCGTCAATGCACTCGTGGAGGCATCGCATGCTGGTAGCAGCGGCGAATGCGGGTATGTTGTTTTACTCCCTTTGTATGCTTTTGTCATAAAAATCAATTTGCTAATTCTCATTCGATTGAAAATCAGACCCATTCACCATCAACTCTCAAACAGTGGACACTAGTAATATGTAGAACTAGAAATTACACAAGATTTCTGTACTGCTAGTACTATTACTTCGACGCTACATGTTGTTTACACGAGGAAATTGCACAAACTACCGCTTATTGCTGCCTTCGTTGCTTAAAACACTTTTTAAAACTGTAATTTTTTTCCGCACAAACCACCAACTATCGTGTTCTGTTGCAGGGAATTTCAAATTTAGGATTGAGCTGTTTAAGAGCAAATCAGATGATCGGGGACCACCAACTACTATAGTTTTAATTGCAAATAGAATAGATTTTGCAAAATTATGAAACGCACATAACGTTTGAATTACTACAATTTTTTTGAAGGTTTGATATTTTCATCATTTTTGTGTGTATCTTACACCAAGTAACACAACTTTCAGACGGAATACAAAATATTTTCAAACTTCCTAGATTTGATAGCTCAATTATTTTTAATTACTAGTTTTTCAGTATTTTAAAAAGTCGAAACACTATATTTTGGCTGAATGTTAGAAAATATATTTCATGATTATCCCATATTAGTTAAGAAGTACATAAACTAGTAGTAGTAATAAAGAACAGAGGGAGTTTATGGAGATACATCCATTAAGGGCATGTTAGTGTGTGTTGGTGTATTACTTATGCCTTCTTTGGTTAATACACTTCTCAAGTAATCCCCGCAAACCCTCTATTCTTGCCTAGAATACAAAAACTCCCCATCAAAGTATTAGTGCATTTTTTGGATGAGTATTCGAGAGGATTGGGTGAACACCAAGGATTTGCATAGGGAATTGGTACAATTAAATCCTTGGCTGTTTGATTTGTAGGATTGTTTCCGATAGGAATTTTTCCTAAGGATTTCTTTGCACAGATTACATAGAAAATTAAACATCTACTCATACCTCTTTTTAAGAATGCTTTACTTTTCCTATGGTGGAATCAAACAAAGTTTGGATTCTATGAATTCCTATAGGATTGGAGTGGACATGACATTGCAATCCTACATTTCCCTATTCCTACATCTTTCGGTAGGCATTTGCCTAGAATAAATAACCATGTGTATTACGGAGTAGCAATAAAATATAGGTTTATTTCTCTAAAGCATCTTGCACTGTACTAGTACATGGCTTAAGAGACAATATTTTTACCATTTTTTTGCGAGAAGACAATATTATTACCATAGTTACTAAGTACATTTTATTGGATGATGAAGTGATAGCCCTCATCAATGCATTGTGAATTATTAGGGCATGGGTCACACGTGATTTACGAGTACACCGCACGATCGAGAGCCGCCGTCCCTCTTTGCTTTTTACCGATGCGGCGGAGCTCCTCCCCACACCCACGAATAACTGAAAGCCACAACTGCTGGGGAAAAGTCTTGCGCCGAGAAAATCTACAACCGTGGTTGAGTACATGTGTTTCTTAAGATACGAGTGCTCCAATGCATTTTTTTCTTTCCTTTTACTAATTTACCTTGAAAATCCTGCACGTCCACTTATTTGTGGACGGAGGGAGTATCACGCCAAGAGGAAGTAGGACAATAGTGGGCGCTTATAGCCCGCCTACGTGGTACTTTTGCCAGCTGTTGGCTCTTCTATTGTTCTTGCTCTAAAGAAACCCCGATTGTGAAAGGCCAAGGCGTACTTCTTTTGGTCACGCAAAATTCAAAATACTGCCATGGACATTGAATTGACATGACAACACATAGCTTGGGATGTCCAAATTTGCACGTTAGACCAGTGACTTGTTCTTCACCTTTTCAGAGGGAACAGTGACTTTTTATTATGGGTCTATACACTTTCCAAGAAACAGGAGGAGATGCTGTAGAGTGTAGAGGAGCGAAGTCAAGCGCCCCGCCCCCACCTGCCCTATTTCTGTTCACCTCCATCGTCTACCTACGCCCCCGCCCGCACCAATCGACCACCTTCCATAGCACGCGCCAGTGCCGCCGCCATGCAGCTTTAGAATCAATTCCACCGCCCAGTTTGAGAGCCTCCGTTCTTCATCTTCCCCGCCACCTGCCGCCATCGAACCCAAATTAAACTCCAATCAGTTGAACCAAAACCTCATAGACCCACCCCCTGCCCTGCGATGGCGGCATCGAACAAGGAAAATGATGACTCTGAACTGTTTCAGAAGGTCTTTTCCGAAGGTCCCCTTGAAGAACTCGTAACAAGATGCGACGTCATCGCCGCCGCGAGCCTCGTCGGTTCGTCCAAACTATTTTTCGACTCTGCAAATGATAGTGCAACTCTATATTTTTCTCTCCCGTTTGGCCTCCCATGTGTTCTTCATTCTCACCCGACGAAGGTAGCACGGGATTGCAAGCTGACGCCACTGGACAGGTTCTCCTCCGACGCTGTGATGCCAGACGGTACGGGTAAGCAGTGGGTAGGTGCCAATGGAGATTGGGTTGCCATGGTTGACACTGGCTTTCCTGCTTGCAAATGGAAACTTGTCAACGTCTACACTCGCCGTGAAACCACCCACATTCCAAATATATACCACCACAACCTTCGTGCTATTATATTTCACAAGATATATATTTGCCAAGTTCCCACAGCTGCTGGGGGGTACAAAAATTTCTCTCTTGTTGCTGTTTTTGACATCAGAGTTGCCCTCCTTTGCGGCGAAGATTCTGGATGGACAGTTCTTACAGAGCCCAAGTCCCACATCTTTTACAATTACAACGATGCAATTCTCCACAATGGGCTTGTGTTTGCCACAACTCATACTAGCACTGTTCACGCATGGAATCCTCAGCAAGCTGGTAATTTTCCTCCGGACGTAAGTAGTGTATGATGAGCTTCATTATTCATGGCTGTAAAGATAATTTTAATGCACAAACTTATTAATTTTCGAACCTGACTGATCTGACTTGGAGGCTTGGGGCATATTTGCTTCAGATGAAATTTCATTGGTATTTAGACTTTTTATTCGAGATGATTACCATAGAAAAATTTGAGGATTGTATAATTAGGAGTTTTATTCTCAGATTGAATTATGTTGGATTTTGACCTCTACTTGAACTTCTTGAAATGAATCCTTTGGTTTCCCATGTGATGTACTGAAATACACCAATATGCTGTATTATTGAATGGAAATGCCATTATATCATCCCATCTGAATCCTAATGCGTTTTCCCAATTCTTACGTTTTCAAATTTGTGCAAACCAAACATACCCTTCTTAACAGTAATTTCGTTTTCAAGCAGGTCCTCCGCTGATCGTAGAGCCACCGCCCATTGTGTTTGAATGGCGGTGTGCACTTGATGATGCTCTTGGCCATGATCACGAGGTCGATTATGGCATGTGGTGGTTAGCAAGATCTATAGATGGTTCTAGACTTCTTCTGATCCATACACTGGGCATTCTTGATGAAAGGGAATATTCTGTAAAGTTTGCCATACCGCTTCGATCGTCGTGTTCATCATGGTCGCACTGTTGGCAACTATGCTTCTGGGTTTGGTTGCCTGGTGTTCACGAAGGACACTAGTAAGTTAAATGAAGGTATTCCATGGGAAAAGATTGATGACCTTGGAGAATATTCTCTTTTCCTTGGAGTGAACTATCCGATTATGCTGCCATTAGGAGGTGCAGATGTTGTCCCAGGATGTCTGACGAGAAGAAATTGTGTGTACACCTTGCCGAATGAAGCATGGCTTCGCAATTCGCAGCTGCCTGAAATATGCCGATTCAGTCTGAATCTTGAAGATTGCGCTGTTGGTTTCCAAACCAACGCCTTGGAGAAAACATGCAAAACAAAAAAAGATAGGTACCTGGTAAAGACACCGCTTTGGTTCATCCCAAACTTCGCCAACGCCCCGGATTGGAACAAGTGTGATGTTTAATTCTGAAACAGGGCCTGCAGCCATTGTAGCTACTGATAGTATGTAATTTCATAGCTAATGAACGAGGCAACTGTGGTCTACTAGTTACAACTGTTTTGTAAAGAGGTGGTCTATAAGTATACCCCTCTCTTCATTGATGCATTTGTGGTCTACATGATGGTACTCTTAAATATATGGGTGTGGCTCCTCAACACATAATGTGGGGGTATTATTGTGTTAAAGTTGAAGGCTTGATCAACTATAGGTTCACTTCTCTAGTTACATTACTAGGTACTCCGGTTGGCTATGTTGTGATGAAATTGTGTTCTGTTGTTCGGTGAAGACAAAAGTAGAACTATGGTATGCTTATGTTTAAGAGCAAGCGAGGGTTTAGCTTGAGATGTTAAAATTCAGATTTGAACTATTTTTTGATATGGAAATTTGAAATATATATGGTACTGTATATGATTATGTGTAACAACAAGCGACGAAAGGGCTGATGCTCCTATTCCTTGTCGGCGGGAGGACTATGTGTGCGGCGACTTGAGCCAAATTAGAAGGCCATAGCTATGTTGATTGGTCCTTGAAGTTGGAGGGGCTAGGATTTCGGATGAGCGGAGTGGGGGAAGTTGTTGCTCATGGAACATAAGTCCTTAAAATAGTAATGTTAGTATATAGGAGTACAAGGTATATACTTGTACTATTTTAGTACTATAATAAGTATATCGGGTTCATCAAAAAGAATTATCTCGGGTTCACAACCACGTGGGGTCAAGGTGAGGGAAAGTTGGTCAATACCTCTTACCGCTATATCCCCGCCCCAAGTTCTAATGCGCAAGTGCTGTTATTTTTTTTAAGGGAAATAGTGGTTCCTCTCCCCCGGAAACATGCCCCGCATCTCCACCTCCTAGTATCGTAGTACTACTACTGCATCTTCTCCAAAAAAAACCCTCTTCTGTCTCTTTCTCCCGTTCACCCCTCTCTCCCTTGCATTGGATTACCGACTCCAATGAAGCAGAAGCGTAAGATTGAGGAGATTCCTGATTGCTACCACCAGTCCATGGGGTGGGGCAACCTCCACTACCCACTGGTGGAGAACATAGCCGAGCGGGTGGATATCCTCAGCACTGGTCGCCTCGCTCGAGGCATGATCGGCATGCGGCATGCCATCCGCGGAGCGCATAAGGTTCCGTTCGGTTTACCGAGCCTGCTCCACTGCGACCCCGAGACATGGCCAGACGCCCGCGACAATACTGTAAGAGTATTTATTTATTTACTCATCTCGTTTCAGCTTGTGTTTTTTCAATCAACTTTTCTTATTGCCAAACATCATGCATGAATTTAGACTCAACATAATCACCTGATTTGGGAGTACTGTAAGGTTTGCTGCCATCACTATGCACATGTACTCTTCGGAATTGCTTTATTTATCCATTACATCTGTGCTTCAGTTCTGCACAATCCGCTCTTCATTCTGTCGAATACCTTGCATGCATAGACAATTTTGAAACAAATCCTATTTGCAGGGCATTCACGCGTTGCTGATGCCATTAGACAAGCCGGCAGTTCAGCATTTATCCATACCAAGGAGGAACTGGATGGACATGGACCCATGCACTGGGTGGGTTGTAACGGCGATGGGTGGCATTTGTCCGGCAGGACGGGCACTTGACGATCCGCAACATATACATATCGATACTATTCTACCTCTTCCATCTCTCCAAGATGCAGGAATTTCTTTGGGCCCTACTAGTGAATGGTGGCATGGCAGCCCACCATTCCTGTTCAAATACAAAATAGATAAAAGTTTGGAACTGCTCAAAGTACGGATCGTCAAGAGGCCGTACAAAGATGATCTAGCAGGGCAATGGCATTACGAGGTAATCGTTGTATTTGACGAATTGATCGCTATCCTACAAGCGCCCCTAGAAAAGGAGTGGAATATCCTGAGAAACCCTGAATTCTTTGATAGAAACAGCTATGTCGATGCCATGGGCATTCCTGGATATGGTACAAGTTCACACCTACATCGTGTATACGCAGTTACATATCCGTATGGAGATGTTAGTGTTTGGGAACAATATACTGTGGTGAGTCTTTGTTTTATGTCTTAACTAGTAAATGGCATGCTGCACATGTTGGACCAATTACGATTCGCAATACTGATGTATAAAAGTTGCGTTCTAAATGTTGTTCAAACTTTCAATACAACTAATAATTTGGTTATACCATCAAAATAAGTGTGAGCATACAGTTTATAAATATGAACAAAAATTTTGAACCTTTCTTAATCACTATCAAGTGGGACGTGTGATATCGGTGTGAGACTGCTCTGATTTTTCTTCATAATGGAAACATGACGGTTCTAGAAACACGTGGACACTGGTGTGGTATTTTTTTCACGCGAATACCTCTAATCCCAACCGTTAGATTTTGGACACCAACAGTTGGAATTGCTGCTACATGTCTTGTTAAAAACTGGTGCCTTATAGTAGTAGAAAATAGAAGATAGAAGAGAAGAGATAATTTTCAGTGTAGTTCCTACTTGCTGCATTGTGGTTGATCTTTGTGCATTGCAGGGACACATGCAGCCCCGCGTCTCATTGACGCCCCTGTCATTGAAGATGAAGAAGCAGAAGTGGCTGCAATTTTTGCTCAAATCGAGGGAGATGCTGTCATGGAAGATGATGAAGCAAATGTGGCTCAAGGCGATGGAGGTGCCGATGAAGATAATGATGCTGATGAAGAAGAATTAGAAGAAGAAGAATTAGAAGAAGACGAATTTGATGATGAAGAATTAGATGATGATGGTGATAATCATAATTATGAAGATGAAGATGTATTTCTTGGATTTTCTGACCAGCGCACTTGGTTCCTGGCACCAATGAGAGCAGAGTCCATTACTGGTGAATCTGATCTCGCGTGGATTCAGGTTAAAGGTTATCGGCCCATCCTCGGTCCTCCAATATTACATATGGGTAACAAGCTGAGGTCTTATCCTTTGGTACGGTGCTACGTTTTCTTGAGATCTGCCCATACCTTGGACCCTGTAGAAGAGGCAAGGTGGGAAAGATTGAACAATTTGAAGGGGCGTTCTTTATTTCTTGGACTCAATCACCCAATTTTCATTCTACCCCCGCCAGTCGACGCAGAGGCTGCAAAACCAGATTTCCAATTGTTCAAACCTGACTGTGTCTTTGCTACCCACAATCGCGCCCGTGATACATGGATACGTCCAAGGCCAAATTGGTGCAGAATGCACGTCAATGGAGGTCCTGCCATAGGCTCAAGATTACAGTACAAAAAAGAGAAGACTGAACATAGAGCCGAAGCACCCATGTGGTTCGTCCCAACACTTCCACTTGTTTTTCCTTGAGAAATAAGAGACAGATGGTGACCTTATTTTATAGAGAAAACATAGTGTTCGTGAACTTAACCTCATGAACATTCGCTGTTCGGTTTTTGCTGAAATCAAAATTTTGCAGAGATGAAGATCTTTGTTTGAATCCCGTGCTGAACATATTTTTCACAAATTAGCTACCCGTATTGTGATGAATACATGCTGGTTTGTTGTTTGGTGCAGTAGCAGACATGAAGATCTTTGTCCTGAATACCACAATGGACATCTTTTTTTTCTTCAAAAATTAGCTAAGCTCACGCTATTAGGCGCAAATGCCTATTAAGAGATTTGGTGCTCTTGGGCACCATTGCTCCTGCTATTTTAGAAAAAAATAAAAAATACATTTATTTGTTCAAAAAATTAGAAAACAAATCATGGAGTAGCTAATGAATTGTCCCATAAACGTGCAAAATTTCAGTTTCAAATACAAAAAATTCTGGGCTACACAAAAGTAACAAACGTGTGGATCTGGGTATGCATATTTCAAATCTCCAAATTTCAACAGATTTTGTCTTTTTTGTGTAGTCTACAATATAAAGAATATCATATTAAAATTTTACACGCTTGTAGGTTACTTTATTTATTATGTCTACATTCATTTTCAGATTTTTTTGAAACAAATATGTATGCTATTTGATTTTTTTTTAAACAGCAGAGCACTGGTGCCCATTAGCCAAAGACACTTTTCGCAAATGCCTACAATAAAGGAACGGATGGTGACCTTATTTTATAGAGAAACCATAGTGTTTGTGAAGTTAAAGTCATGAACACACGCTGTTCGGTTTTTGGTGAAATCAAAATTTAGCAGAGATGAAGATCTTTGTTTGAATCCCGTGATGAACACATTTTTCCTAAATTAGCTACCAGTATTGTGATGAATACATGCCGGTCTGTTTTTCGGTGGAGTATGAGACATGCAGGGATCGAAAGAAACGGCAAAGTAGCCAGAAATCAGGGGTCAAATATAAATTCGAGAAAGGAAACGTTTATTCAACAGTCAGGCTGACATGTGGGACGTATCTTGCAGCCGCGGCCCCAACATTTATCATTCAGAGAGGATGACATGTGGGACCCACGAACCAGTATCGTTCTTGGCGTTTCTCAAAGGGGGCACGAGATCGAAAGAAAAAGGCAAGTAGCTCGAAATCAGGTGTCCAAAAAATCCAAGAAAGGAAAGGTTTATCGCACAAAGAGGCTGACATATTGTACCCAGTTTGCAGCAGCGTCATCAACGTTTCAAAGGCGGTGGAGTTCGAAAGAAAAAGGCAAATAGCCAGAAATTAGGGGTCAAAAATAAATCCAGCAAAGGAAACTTTTATCGTACAAAGAGGCTGACATGTGGGACCCAGCCAGCAGCGTCCTCAACGTTTCTAAGGTGGCAGGCAATGGAAAAAAGGCAAATAGCCAGAAATTAGGGGTCAAAAATAAATGCAACAATAGAAACTCTTATTGTTCATAGAGGCTGACATGTTGGACCCATGAGCCAGCAGGGCCCTCAACGTTTCAAAGGCGTCACGGGATCAAAAGAAAAGAACCAAGTAGTCATTAATTAGGTGTCAAAAATAAATCCAAGAAAGTAAATGTTTTACTTTTCATAGAGGCTGTCATATGGGACCCATGAGCCAGCAGCGTCCTCAACGTTTCTAAGGCGGCTGGGGATCGAAAAAAAAGCGAAGTAGCCATTAATTAGGGGTCAACTATAAATCCAAGAAAAGAAATGTTTATTGTTCTTAGAGGCGACATGTGGGAGCTATGCGCCGGCAGACGTCCTCATCGTTTCAAAGGCGGTCGGGGATCCAAAGAAAAAGGCAAATAGCCAGAAATCAGGGGTAAAAAAATCCAAGAAAAGAAATATTATTGTTCATAGAGGCTGGCATGTGGGACCCATGAGCCAGCAGCGTCCACAATTTCAAAGGCGGCACAGGATCGAAAGAAAAAGGCAAGTGACCAAAAATCAGGGGGTAAAAATCCAAGAAAAAACTTTATTGTACATAGAGGATGACATGCGGGTCCCATGAGCCAACAACTTACTCATCGTTTCAGAGGGCCGAGGCGGCATGAGATCGAAAGAAAAAGGAAAGTGACCAAATATCAGGAGCAAAAAATAATCCATGAAAAGAAACTTTCATTGTACATAGAGGATGACATAGGGTCCCATGTTGTAGCAAATGTCCGAACGTTTCAAGGACGGCATGAGATCGAAAGAAAAAGGCAAGTGACCAAATATCAGGAGCCAAAAATAATCTAAGAAAAGAAACTTTTATTGTACCTTTGAGAGTCGGAATGAGATTGAAAGAAAAAGGCAAGTGACCAAATATCAGGAGCCAAAAACCTAGAAAAGAAACTTTTATTGTACATAGAGTATGACATGTGGGTCCCATGACGCTGCAGCATCCTCAACGTTTCCAAGGCGGCAGGGGATCAAATGAAAAGGAAATAGCCAAAAAGCAGAGGGTGAAAAAAATCGAAGAAAAGAAACTTTTATTGTTCATAGTGGATGACATGTGGGACCCATTAGGCAGCAGCATCCTCAACGTTTCCAAGCAGCAGGGGATCGAAAGAAAAAGAAAATAGCCAAAAATCAGAGCGTGAAAAATAATCCAAGAAAAGAAACTTTTATTTTACATAGAGGATGACATGTGGGTCCCATTTTGCAGCAGCGGTCTCAATGTTTCATATGCGGCTTGAGATCAAAAGAAAACGAAAGTAGCCCGAAATTAGGGGGAATAAAACTCCAAGAAAAGAAAGTTTTTTGTACATAGAGGATGACATACGGGTCCCAAGGCGGCAGGGGAACAAAAGAAAAAGGAAATAGCCAAAAATCAGAGGGGTGAAAAAAAAATCCAAGAAAAAAGAAACTTTTAGAGTTCATAGTTCATAGAGGATGACATGCGGGTCCCATGAGGCAGCAGCGTCCACAACGTTTCCAAGGCGGCACACAGGACCAAAAGAAAAAGGATGTACCCCTGCTGGGCCTTAATATCAAAAAATAATCCAATATAAGTAAGATATAAATTGGGGCTGCACGGCCATCTGGGCCTTCTAACCTTTGGACGTCTTTTGACTCGTACAATTTCAGCCCACTCCAAAACAAGAAAGTCCTATGCTTCGCAAAAACAAAACAAAAACAAGGAGATTCATATTAGTTCGTTTATGTAAAAATAAAGATTTAATTTATCCGTTTGCAATAGCTCAGAGCGAAATAAACTTTTTATTGTCTGTAAAATAATCAAGATATCACATGTTTCTTGTACGGGGAGGCTGACATCGGGACCCATGAGCCAGCAGCGTCGTCAAAGTTTTAAAGGCGGCAGGGGATCGAAAGAAAAATAAATCAAAAATCAGTTGGTAAAAAAATCGAAGAAAAGAAACATTTATCGTTTTGAAAGGATGACATGCGGGACCCATGTGGCAGCAGCATCCTCAACGTTTCCAAGGCAGCACGGGATCCAAAAAAAAGGCAAAATAGCTAGAAATTAGGGGTCAAAATAACTCCAAGAAAAGAAAGGTTTATCGTCCATAGAGTCTGACATGTGGGACCCATTAGCGAGCAGATTCTTCAACGTTCAAAGGCGGCAGGGGATCAAAAAAAAAGGAAGTAGCCAGAAATTAGGGGTAAAAAATAACTCCAACAATGGAAACTTTTATTGTTCATAGAGGATGACATGCGGGACCCATGAGCCAGCAGCTTCCTCAACGTTTCAAAGGCGGCATGGGATCGAAAGAAAAAGGCAAGTGACCAAATATCAGGAGCCAAAAATAATCCAAGAAAAGAAACTTTATTGTACATAGAGGATGACATGCGGGTCCCATTTAGCAGCAGCGGTATCACCGTTTGAGATGCGGCAGGAGGTCTCGAAAGAAAAAAGGCAAGTGACCAAATATCAGGAGCCAAAAAAAATCCAAGAAAAGAAAGTTTTATAGTACATAGAGGATGACATGCGGGTCCCATTTAGCATCAGCGGTATCACCGTTTGGGAGGCGGCAGGGGATCGAAAGAAAAAGGCAAGTGACCAAATATGAGGTGCCAAAAATAATCAAAGAAAAGAAAGTTTTCAACGTTTTAAAGGCGGCAGGGGATCAAAAGAAAAAGGAAGTAGCCAGAAATTAGGAGGCAAAAATAACTCCAAGAAAGGAAACTTTTATTGTTCGTAGAGGATGACATGGGGGACCCATGAGCCAGCAGCTTACTCAACGTTTCAAAGGTGGCATGAGATCGAAAGAAAAAAACGCAAGTGACCAAATATGAGGTGCCAAAAATAATCAAAGATTTATTGTACATAGAGGATGACATGCGGGTCCCATTTTGCAGCAGCGGTCTCAATGTTTGAAATGCGGCTTGAGATCAAAAGAAAAAGAAAGTAGCTAGAAAGTAGGGGGTCAAAAAAAATCCAAGAAAAGAAAGTTGATGGACATAGAGGTTGACATGCGGGTTCCATGTGCCAGCAGCTTACTCAACGTTTCAAGTGACGAAATATCAGGAGCCAAAAATCAGAGGGTGAAAAAAAATCCAAGAAAACAAACTTTTATAGCACATAGAGGATGACATGCGGGTCCCATGAGCCAGCAGGTTCCTCAACGTTTCAAACGTGGCATGAGATCGAAAGAAAAAGGCAAGTGACGAAATATCAGGAGCCAAAAATAATTCAAGAAAAGAAACTTGATTGTACATAGAGGATGACATGCGGGTCCCATGTGTAAGCAGCTTATTCAACGTTTCCAAGGCGGCAGGGCATCAAAAGAAAAAAGGAAATATACAAAAATCAGAGAGTGAAAAAAAACCATAGAAAATAAACTTTTATAGCACATAGAGGATGACATGCGGGTCCCACGAGCCAGCAGGTTCCTCAAAGTTTCAAACGTGGCATGAGATCGAAAGAAAAAAAGGCAAGTGACCAAATATCAGGAGCCAAAAATAATCCAAGAAAAGAAAGTTTATTGTACGTAGAGGATGACATGCGGGTCCCATTTTGCAGCAGCGGTATCACCGTTTGAGAGGCTGCACGGGATCGAAAGAAAAAGGCAAGTGACCAAATATCAGGAGCCAAAAATAATCCAAGAAAAGAAATTTTATTGTACGTAGAGGATGACATGCGGGTCCCATTTTGCAGCAGCGGTCTCAACGTTTCCAAGGCGACACAGGACCAAAAGAAAAATGAAGTAGCCAGAAATCAGGGGGTGAAAAAATCCAAGAAGAAAGATTTCAATTGGGCTGCATCTGGACATCTGGGCTTTCGAACTATCCTGCTTGGCCTTTTGACTCGTACAATTTCAGCCCACTCCAAAACAGGAAAGTTCCGAATTTTCTAAAAAAACAGGAAAGTCCTATGCTTCGCAAAGACAAAAAAACAAGGAGATTCAACATATAAGTTTGTTTATGTAAAAATAAAGATTTAATTATCCGTTTGAAATAGCTCAGAGCGCAATACATTGTTTATTGTCTGCAAAATAATCAAGATATCATATGTTTCTTGTACGGGGAGGCTGACATCGGGGACCCATGAGCCAACAGCGTCGTCAACGTTTTAAAGGCGGCAGGGGATGGAAAGAAAAAATAAACCAAAAATCTGTTGGTAAAAAATCCAAGAAAAGAAACATTTTCGTTCTGAGAGGATGACATGCGGGACCCATGAGGCAACAACATCCTCAGCGTTTATTGTTCATAGAGGTTGACATGTGGGACCCGTGAGCCAGCGGCGTCCTCAACGTTTTAAAGGCTGTAGGTGATCGAAAGAAAAAATAAGCCAAAAATCGTTTGGTCAACAAAATCCAAGAAAATAAACATTTACCGTTCTGAGAGGATGACATGCGGGACCCATGAGGCAGCAGCATCCTCAACGATTCCAAGGCGGCAGGGGAAATATCCAGAAATTAATGAGGGGTTCAAAATAAATCCATCAAAGGAAACTTTTATTGTTCATAGAGGATGACATGTGGGACCGACCTGCCAACAACGTCCTCATCGTTTCAGAGGGGGCAGGAGATCAAAAGAAAAAGGCAAATAGCCAGAAATTAGGGGTAAAAAATAACTCCAAGAAAGGAAACTTTTATTGTTCGTAGAGGATGACATGCGGGACCCATGAGCCAGCAGCTTACTCAACGTTTCAAAGGCGGCATGAGATCGAAAGAAAAAGGCAAGTGACAAAATATCAGGAGCCAAAGATAATCCAAGAAAAGAAACTTTATTGTACGTAGAGGATGACATGCGGGTCCCATTTAGCAGCAGCGGTCTCAGCGTTTCAAATGCGGCTTGAGATCAAAAGAAAAAGAAAGTTGATTGTACATAGAGGATGACATGCGGGTCCCATGAGTCAGCAGCTTACCATACGTTTCCAAGGCGGCAGGGGATCAAAAGAAAAAGGAAATAGCCAAAAATCAGAGGGTGAAAAAAATAAAGAAAATAAACTTTTATAGTACATAGAGGATGACATGCGGGTCCCATGAGCAAGCAGGTTCCTCAACGTTTCAAACTTGGCATGAGATCGAAAGAAAAAGGCAAGTGACCAAATGTGAGGAGCCAAAAATAATTCAAGAAAAGAAAGTTTTATAGTACATAGAGGATGACATGCGGGTCCCATTTAGCAGCAGCGGTATCAGCGTTTGAGAGGCGGCAGGGGATCAAAAGAAAAAAGAAATTGCCAAAAATCCGATGGTGAAAAAAACCAAGAAAATGAA
Organism: Lolium perenne; assembly: GCF_019359855.2. Taxonomy (NCBI): domain Eukaryota; kingdom Viridiplantae; phylum Streptophyta; class Magnoliopsida; order Poales; family Poaceae; genus Lolium; species Lolium perenne. The sequence continues at coordinate 55,047,514 of NC_067248.2, read as the reverse complement.
CTTTTATAGTACATAGAGGATGACATGCGGGTCCCATGAGCCTGCAGGTTCCTCAACGTTTCAAACGTGGCATGAGATCGAAAGAAAAAGGCAAGTGAAAAAATATCAGGAGCCAAAAATAATTCAAGAAAAGAAAGTTTTATAGTACATAGAGGATGACATGCGGGTCCCATTTACCAGCAGCGGTATCACCGTTTGAGAGGCGGCAGGGGATCGAAAGAAAAAGGCAAGTGAAAAAATATGAGGAGCCAAAAATAATTCAAGAAAAGAAAGTTTTATAGTAAATAGAGGATGACATGCGGGTCCCATTTAGCAGCAGCGGTATCACTGTTTGAGAGGCAGCAGGGGATCGAAAGAAAAAGTCAAGTGACCAAATATGAGGTGCCAAAAAAAATCCAAGAAAAAAAGTTTTATAGTACATAGAGGATGACATGCGGGTCCCATTTAGCAGCAGCGGTATCACTGTTTGAGAGGCAGCAGGGGATCGAAAGAAAAAGTCAAGTGACCAAATATGAGGTGCCAAAAAAAATCCAAGAAAAGAAAGTTTTATAGTACATAGAGGATGACATGCGGGTCCCATTTAGCAGCAGCGGTATCACCGTTTGAGAGGCGGCAGGGGATCGAAAGAAAAAGGTAAGTGACCAAATATGAGGTGCCAAAAATAATTCAAGAAAAGAAAGTTTTATAGTACATAGAGGATGACATGCGGGTCCTAGTTAGCAGCAGTGTTATCACCGTTTGAGAGGCGGCAGGGGATCGAAAGAAAAAGGCAAGTGACCAAATTTGAGGTGCCAAAAAAAACTCCAAGAAAAGAAAGTTGATTGCACATAGAGGATGACATGCGGGTCCCATTTAGCAGCAGCGGTCTCAACGTTTCCAAGGCGGCAAGGGATCAAAAGAAAAAGGAAGTAGCCAGAAATCAGGGGGTCAAAAAAATCCAAGAATAGAAAGAATTTTGGTTCATAGAGGATGACATGCGGGACCCATGATCCTGCATCGTAAACGGCTCGATCGGAGAATGTTGAACGAGATGGCGCGATCTAGAAAAAAAAACAATGCCAGAGAGGCTGCCATCTGGGCCCTACATCCCTCGGCGGTGCGGATTTGCGTTGACTCGGCCGGCGAACCCGAGATTTCGAGATGCACCACGTCCCGGGCCACCATACGCGACGTTTTGGCCGCTTTCGTCGGGCTAGGTGGCCTCAAAAACGAGAAAAAAGAAGTTTTGACATGCACCACGGAGGGACCAAAAATCGTCGGCCATGGTACACTAGCAACCACGGCGCGACTTCAACTTCGTCGGCCATGGCAACTTTTCTTGTAGTGGTGTCAGTTAGGAATGTGGCACTTCTATTTTCATTGAGAAAATACTGGACAATAATTGGACAATCTATTGAGACCCATGATGAGGGTAGTATCATGTGATCTTTCACAAGCTTTCACTGCAAAAGAAAGGAATAACACATCAAGTATATTTAAGATGGCCTGTATATATCATGAACATTTACAAACAACACGAGAGCGTCCGATTACCAAAATAATTAAACTCGCTAAATAAAATAGTGTTGTACAAGGCATACTAAATGCTAATTATCAGCTTAACTTAACCAAATTATAAAAAGTTGTGGTCCCAAGATATGGTAAGCTAGATAGCCGCAATCCATGACCCATCTGATCATATCTTTGGCAAAAGGAAATTAATAGCAGGTTTTAAAGTAAGAAATAAATAAAATATTTTGTTCAAACCAAAATAACATGTTTATCTAATATGATAAGTTCACATAAAAAAGAACATAGATGTGCTAACAGGCCGGCCACAAAATCAACACCCCCACTCAGAGTAAACAGGCTTCCCATTCCTATGGAGCGTAGTTTGAGATTTTATTGCTACGCAATGATAACGTTGGGTGTTGAGTGTGTACAGTAGATCTCGAAAACTGTGAATCTGAATTTACTTCATTAATATAAGATGGTGACAATTTAGTTGTCATATGCAGTCCATTTTTATAAAAAAATCAATGGAAATAACATGCGAGATTGGTGAACAACACAACAACTGTTACAGTTCAAAATCAGCAACAAATACTCACTTATGTTTAAGAAACTATCATAACCATTTTCTATCCATCAAGTGGTTCACTTATTCCCATTTCAGAAAGCAATCCGAAAGGACAAACAACCTTGCGACTCGAGAATCGTCTAGTAATTCTCAGAAGTGTAATCCACCTACTAAGTAATAAAATAGAGGAAAATCTAAAATGACAAACGATAAGAATATATTCCACTTATTATGTTACTAAGTTGGTCCAAATAATAGTTTTAGGTCCAAAAAAATTCAAGAGCATATTCTATATACTTGAAAGTAGAAAAGCTCAATCTTCCATCAGATTATATGAGATCAAGAAAAGCCTTGGAAGTTTAGAACTAAACCAAAAATAATTCATGAAAATGATGTCAACAATGATAAGCAATTTCAGCAGTGCACCAGCTAGGATAGCTATTCACATGACCAGGACATGGAGGTGTTCTAAGCGTGCCAGAAAAAAGAGAAAACAAACAAAACTCGTCAATGTGGCTGAGAGGGCGGGGGAGAAAGACAAACCTTGATCTTGTAACCAGGGGCACCACAGCCTTGCCGAGGCGAGGACAAACGCCTGACTGTGGTGTCGCAGCTCCTTCCGACGGAGTAGCGGTTGGCGCTCCTCCATACGATGGTGACAACCCTCTCCTCCCAAAGTTCTGCATCAGACCATCAAGATCAAAACACATCAGACATCCCATGCCCGTCGATGTGGCACCGTCCTACTTTGATCCACAGATGCTGGCAAACATTAAGATATAATATTTGTAAAATGAAATACAAAAAAAACAAGCTAACACTGATTTACTTACCCTGACCATGCTTGTATCAATGCAAATTCTCTTAGTGCAAGCAGGGATGAACCATGATATAAGCAACACTCTGTCGTCTCCAAATCAGATATGAGTGTTCCCTGGGTGTTAATATTTATAGTTCCTCCAAGTACTTATCCTCCTAGCATGCATAGTCTTGAGGCCATCTAAACACTGATACTGATTTGCATGGTATAAACAACCAAAAGAAGGCACATTTGTTCTACTCATGGTGTGACAACAAAGAACATAGAAAACATGGCATCCAGGTTGAGTAGTTTAAAAGATGCATACCAGCAGCAAGTACCCCAGATGCAGCTCAGTTTGCAACAACATCATAGTAGGTTGTGTCACCTCATAGCATCGGGGGTATCATGGCTAGCGTCGGGCTGCCTTCAGCCAGCGCGACCTCCGCTGGATCCCAGCACCCCGCGCGCCGTTGAACTCGGTGAAAGCGTGCAACCTGGTATCAATAGATCACCCAAAAGAAAGGTCAACATACCAAGCCTCATGTTGTGCGAGACATTGTTAAGACAGGGAAAGGAAAATCTAAAACGAAAGTATCGCAACTGGGGAATATCTACCTACTGACTGTCATCTGTAACATTGAGTTTGGTGACTTCAATTTTTTATTTCAACCAGGATTGGAATTTCTCGCCAGGATCTAACTCGACTATGTGATAATTAAAACAATGAAAAGTCAGTATTTTTTGCCTACCCTTATAATACTGTAGTTGTCTAACATCTGATTCAAGTTGTGCTTCCACCATGTATGGAGAACTTCTGATATTTGACACTGGATTATTGCAAGAAAAAATCAGGAGATAAATATGAGTTAGAAACTTCATGATCTCCATCAATACACAGGGAAGAAAGGGGCAAAAATGAAATTTATATATCAAATCAATTTGTCAAAATAGCAATCAGTAAAGTTTAAAATGTTAAATAATAGTGAATATTAGACATGTTACATGAGCAGAAGGAAATCATGTGATTTACATATATGTGCCTCAAATTTTTTTCAGTCACCTTAAATGAATGCTACCAGATCTTTTCCTCCATCGGCTCTCACCAATAACATGATAATAAATTGCAGGAATAGAAAGAAGGGAAATAAAGCGAAGAACCTATGATGAACAGCAAGACCCCATCCACTTCTGCTCCACCTACTGCAACCTTGGCAATGACAAGATCTGACTATCGGTAGGTCTTGTAAGAACAACATTGACATGGCACAAGATTTAACATAACATATCATCATATATACATTTAGGAAATAAAGATAGAGAATTTATATGGCAAGATCATTTCGTGCTTGAGAGCTAAGCATATAATCCGCAAACCAAATAAGAAATGTATTTTGTGTTTCAGAGATAAGACTATAATATGCAAACCAAATAAGCAAATGCCTCACATTCACCTAACAGTATTTAAGTGCCCAAAAGCCTACTAAAGCAAATACATCATAACTGCATTTGATAGACACAGAACTTAACTAAACAATTATCGCCCCATTTAGTCAATTCATAATATATGTTCCGAGAAGTAGATAATTGAAAAATATTATGGACCCATTACAACATGAGTTATTACCAAAGCTAGAATGGTCAATATCATGAGACAGTATATCATTATTAAAACATAATGTGAGCTTGCAGAATCTATTTGAAATTAAGAAACTAATTTCTAACAATCGAGGTTGTACACAGACACAAAGCAAATAGGTGCTAGCATGACCACCAGAAGCATTGCAAACGACTAACAACCTGCCAAGTCCGACAAATTAGAAACATAAATCACTAAGAAAAAAGCTCGACAAATAATGCTACAACACATTTAGCAATCATGTAAAAAAATAATGAGGACCAGAGAACACTACATCTCTTCTCACTAAATGTTTAACCCTTCCAGTGATTGTGAAAACTCAAATATAAGAAATTATAGTAATCATGCCAGTGACATCTGGATACCAAATAAAAACAATTATTTGCCTTAGGCTGAAGAGAGTAAGCAGATGGTTTGGAATAAAGAAAAAGGGGGAAAAGAGCGGAACACACCCACGAGCCCTTCATGAGCTTCAGATGGTGCAGGTATATTGTAGTATTTTAGAAAGGCAAATCTACAACTTTAACTCAAAATAAAATAATATGGTATTCTAACAATGATACATTATATTATACAAGGAGCAGTAAAATCTACTATGTGATAATTAAAACAATGAAAAGTCGGTATTTTTTGCCTATCCTTATAATACTGCAGTTGTCTAGCATCTGATTCATGTTGTGCTTCCACCATGTATGGAGAACTTCTGATATTTGACACTGAATTATTGCAAGAAAAAATCAGGAGATAAATATGAGTTAGAAACTTCATGATCTCCATCAATACACAGTGAAGAAAGAGGCAAAAATGAAATTTATATATCAAACCAATTTGTCAAAATAGCAATCAGTAAAGTTTAAAATGTTAAATAATGGGTTTTATATGAAAACTATTTGTTCAGATATTTAAAATGAAAGAAGAAAATATCATTAGGTTGAAAATCTAATTACCACCTGATCTATTTTTACAACATGCTAATAGAATTATTCTATGCTGGCTAGCTACCCCACGGGAATCACCTCTCACATGGCAGACTATATGAATCATTCAAGAAATTTCTTTAACAACCACAACAGGGAAATAATGGAAATGTAATCAATCTTCAAAGCCGAATTTCTGACCTAAAGACAATGAGAACCGGTTGATCCAGATCTGACCAAAAAAACAGAATAAACTAACATAATACCGGATCCAAGCACTCTTCCTGGAGCAAAAATTATCATGTGTTAATATCTTGTCTGATATAAGGAAAAAATATCGGGAGCCAGCAAAATGTTGAGTAGATTTCTCAATCCTCATTCATCTTAATTTTGAGACAAACTCCACAAATGGGTAATTCCACAACCTTATAATTTGTAGCACCACCAAAGAAAACCTCACGCGCTATCTCCACCTGCTGAGATGCTGCGCCCTACACTGCATCATGCAACTAATCTTGCATACATTAGGCTCTGGCTGCCTACCTAAATAAAAGATCGATGCCGGCCTGCTCCTTTTCTACCTTCTTTAGTAGCTTCTCGTTACAAATTTACTTTGACAAGTAGTACATGGAAACAATCAAGGGGATCAGATCGGGAGGTTACCTATGTGGGTCAGAAACGAAGTTGTGGAGTAAATCCTCCATCTCCAACAGCACTTGCATACTCGATCGCTGCTCTTCCGTCAGCCTGCAACTTCTCGTGCGTCCGCTCAACTGCTCGCCCACGGCCACCCTTCCGTCGCCGTACAGGGCGACCGTGGCCTTCGGTCGGCCGACAAATCTTTGTTTTCACTCCACCTGCTCCTTTTCCTGCATCAGCCGTGGTCACCAGACACATCAATCCTAGTAAGATGACGACCTGCAAATACGGAGCACAAAGCTGAAATAAATCAAGTCATGGGTAAGGGGAAGGATTAGCAAAACATGGACAAGACGAAAAATCTAGAAGAGCCCAATAACAACCAGATCTAAATAGTGCACTTTGTCTCCAGAAGCGAGGCTAGAAAGAGACCAAAATTTGGTGGGGAAAAGCATCACCCGGGGAAGAAACAAAAGAATAAAAAGACGTACTTTGTTTCTAGAAACACAACACTCCTACACGAACAAACGAGGTCGGCGCTCGTTTCTGCCGGTGAAAAAATGAGGAGTGGAGGAGCGCCGGTAGACACCGCTGCCTCGCAGCTCGTCAGCCGCCCATGTCCTACCCACCCACCACAGCCCCAACGCCTTCTTCACCTGTCCATCTTCCTTGCGGACCCGCGAGCCCATGCATCCAATCGAGCAGCCGCGGCCGAAGCCTAAGCGCCGGCGGCGAGAGACTCCCGCGTGGCGCAGCAGCTCGCCGGCCGAGTCAAGGCCATGGAGTGGCAGTGGACTGGTGGAGGAGAGACATGGATGGCGTGTGGGATCTAGGAGATGAAGAGAGACAGGGGATTGGGGAGCATGGAGCCTGCAACGTGATTGGGGACTGGCTGCTAGGGTAGCGCACTGACCGACCGAAACGACGCGCAAGGAAAGGCCTATTCTACCCCCGTGGGTGGAGATCTTTTCCACGGGCTGACGCCACACCCGACCGAACCAAAAGTTACCCACTACGACCGATGAGCGGGCCCAGCTGATTGTGGGACCCACGAGCAGCCTGATGCGGGTAACACATGGCTATTGCATGACTTTAGCTAGTGGGAGGATCAATGGAAGAATGCCCACGCGCTGCCAGAGCCAACCAACACGCTTGCTTTCAGTCCGAAACGAACGGACAAGATACATAGGTGGGAAGATCTGACAGTTCACAAGCGTTAATCGATGTGAGACCCCCATGGGGCGCATCTATTATACCTTTAGATACTCACATGTTTTATACATACTTTACATCATTATTATGCATTTTCCGGCACTAACCTATTAACAAGATGCCGAAGCGCCAGTTGCTGTTTTCTGCTGTTTTTGGTTTCAGAAATCCTACAAAGGAAATATTCTCGGAATTGGACAAAATCAACGCCCATGGTCTAATTTTTCCACGAAGCTTCCGGAAGACCGAAGGGATAACGAAGTGGGGCGACGAGGCGCCGTGACCATAGGGCCGCGCGGCCAGAGGGGGGCCCGCGCCGCCCTATGGTGTGGGCGCCTCGCGCCGCCTCTTGACCTACCCTTCCGCCTACTTAAAGTGATGTGGTCTAAGACCCCGATTGTGGCCCGATCTCGCGAATGACCCAAGAATCAAAGGGGGAAAGAGGGGGAGAGGCGGAAGAACACGAAGAACGCGAAGAACACACGAAGATCCACGCACACCAACCCGATACAATCGATGCTTACCCTCACGGCTCGATGGACCGTGCCAATAGAATCCGCCCGGAAGAGACTCGAGGTAGAATTCCGAGAGGAGAGACCGGTGGGGAGGACGAATCAAGGAGTGGGAGAGAGAGTGAATACACCAGAATCTCTCACTACCAAATTCATACATCCACAAGGGTGGCCTTGATTACAGAGGGATGATACCCAAGGGAGACTAAGCTCAAAGTTAGGTTTGAGTTCTAAACAAGTCTAAGGGGTAAAAGGGGTGTCCAGGGTGCTTATATAGCGGTACAAGGCGACACGGGCCGAAAAGGTACAAAGGAAAACGTTTCGGGCCGAAAAGGCGTCTTTAGTCGTGCAGGCCGGTCAGGGGGCCGGTTGGACCGGACACAGGACCGGCGATCCGGTCGGTGACCGGATCCTGGACCGGGCAGTAACCGGGCGAGGTTCTGGGGCCCCGGGATGGCGTCCGGATGGCACCGGTTGGGGGTCCGGTTGTGGACCGGGTGGCCCGGTCAGGCGGCCGGTCAGCCGGATTCTGGACTGGGTGGCCCGGTCAGGAGGCCGGTCAGACCGGATTCTGGACTGGCCGCTCATCTTCTCTTCCTTGCGTTCTTCGGACGACTTCGGGTCTAGCTCCATGTACATCTTCCCGATCAGCTGCTCCTCTCCTTCCCTTGACCATGACGTATCGTCCTCTCCGTGGTCTTGATGCTCCACGTACCTAATAACACAAAGTGTTTCGGCATGAGGTAGCATTCCATCCAATGGGGTATCGAGATCGAGGGTACTGAGGAGCGAGTTCACCTTGTCATGTAGAGCTTTAGCTCGAGCCCTTGTCGATGGTCCACTTGGGGGACTTGTTGGCCTTGATGTAGTGTCGTTGGTGAGCGGGGCTACATCATCTCCCCCCCTTGGGAGAGAGTCGTCCTAGACTCTTGTTCCTCCTCATCTCCATGATGTGGGGAGAGGTCCGAGATGTTGAAAGTGTTGCACACCAAGTACTTGGATGTCGGTATGTCGATGACGTAGGCGTTGTTGTTGATGCGCTTGAGTACCTTGAAAGGCCCATCTCCTCTTGGCTTGAGCTTGGAGTTGCGTTCTTCAGGGAACCTTTCTTTCCTTAGGTGAACCCAAACGAGGTCTCCTTCTTCAAACACTCGTTCTTTCTTCTTGGCGTTGAGGCGGGTAGCTTGGCGAAGGACATGGTCTTGTATGGTTGCTCTTGTTTCTTCATGTAGTTTCTTCATGGCGGTGGTGCGCTCATCGAAGTCCATGTTGGTCCTTTGATGAAGAGGGAGTGGGAGGATGTCGAGTGCCGTTGGAGGTTCGAATCCATAGACGATCATGAAGGGACTCCGTAATGTTGTGGAGTGTTTGGCTCTATTGTAGGCGAACTCCGCGTGGGGTAGGCAATCTTCCCATGACTTCAAGTTTTTCTTCACAAGTGTGCGGAGGAGTGTGGAGAGGCTTCGATTGACCACTTCGGTTTGTCCATCGGTTTGAGGGTGCGAGGACGATGAGAATAAGAGCTTGACTCCAAACTTTGCCATGAGCGACTTCCATAGATAACTCATGAACTTGACGTCTCGATCCGATACAATGCTTGCCGGTATCCCATGTAGGCGAACCACTTCCCTGAAAAACAATGAACCAATGTGTGAAGCATCATCGCTCTTATTACATGGTATGAAATGAGCCATTTTTGAGAACCTATCCACTACCACAAAGATTGAATCATGCCCATGCTTTGTTCTTGGTAAGCCTAACACAAAGTCCATGCTTATATCCGACCAAGGTGCATATGGAATGGGTAAAGGTCACTACAAGAAAAGTTGCCATGGCCGACGAAGTTGAAGTCGCGCCGTGGTTGCTGGTGTACCATGGCCGACGATTTTGGTCCCTCCGTGGTGCATGTCAAAACTTTTTTTTTCTCGTTTTTGAGGCCACCTAGCCCGACGAAAGCGGCCAAAACGTGGCGTATGGTGGCCCGGGACGTGGTGCATCTCGAAATCTCGGGTTCGCCGGCCGAGTCAACGCAAATCCGCACCGCCGAGGGATGTAGGGCCCAGATGGCAGCCTCTCTGGCATTGTTTTTTTTCTACATCGCGCCATCTCGTTCAACGAGCCGTTTACGATGCAGGATCATGGGTCCCGCATGTCATCCTCTATGAACCAAAATTCTTTCTATTCTTGGATTTTTTTTGTCACCAAGATTTATGGCTACTTCCTTTTTCTTTTGATCCCTTGCCGCCTTGGAAACGTTGAGACCGCTGCTGCTAAATGGGACCCGCATGTCATCCTCTATGTGCAATCAACTTTCTTTTCTTGGAGTTTTTTTTGGCACCTCAAATTTGGTCACTTGCCTTTTTCTTTCGATCCCCTGCCGCCTCTCAAACGGTGATACCGCTGCTGCTAACTGGGACCCGCATGTCATCCTCTATGTACTATAAAACTTTCTTTTCATGGATTATTTTTGGCACCTCAAATTTGGTCACTTGCCTTTTTCTTTCGATCCCCTGCGGCCTCTCAAACGGTGATACCGCTGCTGCTAATCGGGACCCGCATGTCATCCTCTATGTACTATAAAACTTTCTTTTCCTGGATTATTTTTGGCACCTCAAATTTGGTCACTTGCCTTTTTCTTTCGATCCCCCGTCGCCTCTCAAACGGTGATACCGCTGCTGCTAATCGGGACCCGCATGTCATCCTCTATGTACTATAAAACTTTCTTTTCTTCAATTATTTTTGGCACCTCATATTTTGTCACTTACCTTTTTCTTTCGATCCCCGCCGCCTCTCAAACGGTGATACCGCTGCTTTGCTAAATGGGACCCGCATGTCATCCTCTATGTACTATAAAACTTTCTTTTCTTGGATTTTTTTGGCACCTCATATTTGGTCACTTGACTTTTTCTTTCGATCACCTGCTGCCTCTCAAACAGTGATACCGCTGCTGCTAAATGGGACCCGCATGTCATCCTCTATGTACTATAAAACTTTCTTTTCTTGGATTTTTTTTGGCACCTCATATTTGGTCACTTGACTTTTTCTTTCGATCCCCTGCTGCCTCTCAAACAGTGATACCGCTGCTGCTAAATGGGACCCGCATGTCATCCACTATGTACTATAAAACTTTCTTTTCTTGGATTTTTTTGGCACCTCATATTTGGTAACTTGACTTTTTCTTTCGATCCCTGCTGCCTCTCAAATGTTGAGACCGCTGCTGCTAAATGGGACCCGCATGTCATCCTCTATGTACTATAAAACTTTCTTTTCTTGAATTATTTTTGGCTCCTCATATTTTTTCACTTGCCTTTTTCTTTCGATCCCCTGCCGCCTCTCAAACGGTGATACCGCTGCTGCTAAATGGGACCCGCATGTCATCCTCTATGTACTATAAAACTTTCTTTTCTTGAATTATTTTTGGCTCCTGATATTTTTTCACTTGCCTTTTTCTTTCGATCTCATGCCACGTTTGAAACGTTGAGGAACCTGCAGGCTCATGGGACCCGCATGTCATCCTCTATGTACTATAAAAGTTCTTTTTCTTGGTTTTTTTTCACCATCTGATTTTTGGCAATTTCTTTTTTTTCTTTTGATCCCCTGCCACCTCTCAAACGCTGATACCGCTGCTGCTAAATGGGACCCGCATGTCATCCTCTATGTACTATAAAACTTTCTTTTCTTGAATTATTTTTGGCTCCTCATATTTGGGCACTTGCCTTTTTCTTTCGATCTCATGCCACGTTTGAAACGTTGAGGAACCTGCTGGCTCATGGGACCCGCATGTCATCCTCTATGTGCTATAAAAGTTTCCTTTGTTGGATTTTTTTTCACCCTCTGATTTTTGGCTTGCCTTTTTCTTTTGATCCCCTGCCCCCTTTGAAACGTTGAGTAAGCTGTTGGCTCAAGGGACCCGCATGTCATCCTCTATGTCCATCAACTTTCCTTTCTTGGATTTTTTTTCACCCCCTAATTACTAGCTACTTTCTTTTTCTTTTGATCTCAAGCCGCATTACAAACATTGAGACCGCTGCTGCAAAATGGGACCCACATGTCATCCTCTATGTACAATAAAGTTTCTTTTCTTGGATTATCTTTTGTTCCTGATATTTTGTCACTTGCCTTTTTCTTTCGATCTCATGCCGCCTTTGAAACGTTGAGTAAGCTGCTGGCTCATGGGTCCCGCATGTCATCCTCTACGAACAATAAAAGTTTCCTTTCTTGGAGTTATTTTTGACCCCTAATTTCTGGCTATTTGCCTTTTTCTTTGGATCTCCTGCCCCTTTGAAACGATGAGGACGCTGTTGGCAGGTCGGTCCCACAAGTCATCCTCTATGAACAATAAAAGTTTCCTTTGATGGATTTTTTTTTGAACCCCTAATTAATTTCTGGATATTTCCTTCTTTTTTCTTTGATCCCCTGCCGCCTTGGAATCGTTGAGGATGCTGCTGCCTCATGGGTCCCGCATGTCATCCTCTCAGAACGGTAAATGTTTCTTTTCTTGGATATTGTTTACCAAATGATTTTTGGATTATTTTTTCTTTCGATATCCTGCCGCCTTTAAAACGTTGAGGACGCTGCTGGCTCACGGGTCCCACATGTCAGCCTCTATGAACAATAAGCGCTGAGGACGCCGCCGCCTCATGGGTCCCGCATGTCATCCTCTCGTAACGAAAATGTTTCTTTTCTTGGATTTTTTACCAACAGATTTTTGGTTTATTTTTCTTTCCATCCCCTGCCGCCTTTGAAACGACGCTCGGCTCATGGGTCCACGATGTCAGCCTCCCCGTACAAGAAACATGTGATATCTTGATTATTTTGCAGACAATAAACAGTGTATTGCGCTCTGAGCTATTGCAAACGGATAAATTAAATCTTTATTTTTACAACATATATCTTGAATCTCCTTGTTTTTTGTTTTGGCGAAGCATAGGACTTTCCTGTTTTTTTTTTTTGAGAAAAATCCGAACTATCATGTTCTGGAGTGGGCTGAAATTGTACGTGTCAAAAGGCCCAGAAGGATAGTTCGAAGGCCCAGATGTCTAGATGCAGCCCAATTGAAATCTTTCTTTTCTTGGATTTTTTTCACCCCCGATTTACGGCTACTTCATTTTTCTTTTGGTCTGTGCCGCCTTTTGGAAACGTTCGGACATTCTTGCAAAATGGGACCCGCATGTCATCCTCTATGTACAATAAAGTTTCTTTTCTTGGATTATTTTTGGCTCCTGATATTTGGTCACTTGCCTTTTTCTTTCGATCTCATGCCACGTTTGAAACGTTGAGGAATCTGCTGGCTCATGGGACCCGCATGTCATCCTCTATGTACAATAAAAGTTTGATTTCTTGGATTTTTTTCACCCTCTGATTTTTGGCTATTTCCTTTTTCTTTTGATCCCCTGCCGCCTTTGAAACGTTGAGTAAGCTGCTGGCTCATAGGTCCCACATGTCAGCATGTATGAACGATAAAGCTTTCCTTTCTTGGAGTTTTTTTTTGACCCCCTAATTTCTGGCTACTTTCTTTTTCTTTTGATCTCAAGCCGCAATTGAAACGTTGGGACCGCTGCTGCAAAATGGGACCCGCACGTCATCCTCTATGTACAATCAAGTTTCTTTTCTTGGATTATTTTTGGCTCCTGATATTTGGTCACTTGCCTTTTTCCTTCGATCCCATGCCACGTTTGAAACGTTGAGGAACCTGCTGGCTCATGGGACCCGCATGTCATCCTCTATGTACTACAAAAGTTTATTTTCTAGGGTTTTTTTTCACTCTCTGATTTTTGGCTATTTCCTTTTTCTTTTGATCCCCTGCCGGCTTGGAAACGTTGAGTAAGCTGCTAACTCGTGGGTCCCGCATGTCATCCTCTATGTACAATCAACTTTCTTTTCTTCGAGTTTTTTTTATCCCCTAATTTCTGGCTACTTTCTTTTTCTTTTGATCTCAAGCCGCATTTGAAAAGTTGGGACCTCTGCTGCAAAATGGGACAGCATGTCATCCTCTATGTACAATAAAAGTTTCTTTTCTTCGATTATTTTTCACCCTCTGATTTTTGGTCACTTGCCTTTTTCTTTCGATCTCATGCCGCCTTTGAAAATGTTGCGGAACCTGCTGGCTCATGGGACCCGCATGTCATCCTCTATGTACTATAAAAGTTTCTTTTCTTGGATTTTTTTCACCCTACGATCTTTAGCTATTTCCATTTTAATTTGATCCCCTGCCGCCTTGGAAACGTTGAGTAAGCTGCTGACTGATGGGACCCGCATGTCATCCTCTATGTACAATCAAGTCTCTTTTCTTGGATTTTTTTCCCTCTTATTTTTGGTCACTTGCCTTTTTCTTTCGATCTCATGCAGCCTCTGAAACGTTGAGGAAGCAGCTGGCTCATGGGACCCACATGTCATCCTCTATACTATAAAAGTTTCTTTTCTTGGATTTTTTTTTCACCCTCTTATTTTTGGCTATTTCCTTTTTTCTTTTGATCCCCTGCCGCCTTGGAAACATTGATTAAGCTGCTGACACATGGGGCCCGCATATCATCCTCTATGTACAATCAACTTGCAAGATCTTGGAGCGAAAGAGCTTGTATAAGTGGGACCCATATGTCATCCTCTATGTACAATAAAAGTTACTTTTCTTGGATTATTTTTTGCTCCTGATATTTGGTCAGTTTCCTTTTTCTTTTGATCTCATGCCGCCTCTGAAACGTTGAGTAAGGTGCTGGCTCATGGGACCCGCATGTCATCCTCTATGTACAATAAAGTTTCTTTTCTTAGATTTTTTTTACCCCCTGATTTTTGCTAACTTGCCTTTTTCTTTTCGATCATATGCCGCCTTTGAAATTGAGGTCGCCGCTGGCTCATGGGTCCCACATGTCAGCCTCTATGGACAACAAACCTTTCCTTTGTTGGATTTATTTTTTACCCCTAATTTCTGGCTATTTGCCTTTTTTTTTACACACTGGGACTGTACAATAAAGTTTCATTTCTTAGATTTTTTTTACCCACTGATTTTTGCTAACTTGCCTTTTTCTTTTCGATCATATGCCGCCTTTGAAATTGAGGTCGCCGCTGGCTCATGGGTCCCACATGTCAGCCTCTATGAACTATAAATGTTTCCTTTGTAGGATTTATTTTTTACCCCTATTTTCGGGCTACTTGCCTTTTTCTTTTGATCCTCTGCGGCCTTTGAAACGATGAGGACGCTGCTGGCAGGTCGGTCCCACATGTCATCCTCTATTAAGAATAAAAGTTTCCTTTTTGGATTTATTTTTACCCCTAATTTCGGCTATTTGCCTTTTTCTTGATCCCCGCCGACTTCGAAATGATGAGGATGCGGTGGCAGATCGGTCCCACATGTCACCTCTATGAACTATAAATGTTTCCTTTGTAGGATTTATTTTTACCCCTATTTTCGGGCTACTTGCCTTTTTATTTGAAACGTTTATGACGCTAATGTCTAATGGTTCCAACATGGCATCCTCTACGAACGATAAACCTTCATTTCTTGTTAACGATGGTTTATCGCATTATTTTCGCAGACTAATACAAGCTCTTTCGCTCCAAGATCTTGCAAGTTAATAGAATAAATCATGGAATTATTAGGATATGTTTTAAATTTCAAATCCACTTTATGAATTTTTGAAAATACCGTGATCTATGTGGGTATGGAGCGATCAAGGATTTTCATATTGGCCATGAGCAGTTTCAAAAATTGCAACCCAATAATTCAAAATAAATACAAACAACTTTTATGTAGAATCTCCGTGTTTTTGTTTTTTGCCAATCATAGGATCTATGGTTCTTTAGAAAAGGGCCAACATTGCATGAGCAGAAAGGCCCATTTGTAGTTATTGGGCTTCGACAGCCGGAGCAAGTAGGCCTATAGCAAATACCTTGTAGATGGCCGTTGGAACCCAAAAGTATTTGTTGCCTAGACTTAGATGCCAAACTCAGCCTTATTGACATGAACCTTGCTATGCACACGACAATTTCAGTCCGATCCGTGTACGAAACACAAGATCCAACCCTTCGTGTGAGGAAGCAGGTGGCAGCACACCTCCAGATGCTCAATCGTACATACGCATATCATATAGGAGTTGTCGTATGTACATCAGTTCCGTATTGACATGTTTTTTTCTTTGGTTCACATGTGGGGTCCGCACAGTCACCTAGGTCGCACATCTACTTCCTTGCTCGTAGTTGATGCATGTTCGGTTTGGGGATGGGGTGGAACCCAACACACCCCCGTGCCAGTGGATGTACTTTACCCTTTAGCGGCGAAAAAAATAGGAATGGTCCTCTCATGACTATGATCAACAAGAGGTGGCTATATTATAAAGGACGTACACACATTGTAATTATAGTGCTGAACGGCGAGGGATACTTTTTCCCTACATGGGTGGCAGCATAGTCTACGGATTGCAGCACCACCCACACCATAGGCGATTTATGATTCATCGTTCCGATATGTATTTCGCCTAGTTTTTTTTCTTTACATTGTTGGTTACAGACTCTTTGAACAGCTGTGTGCATCCTGGTTATGCAGAGGCTGGATGTAATTGCTTTCCAAAAGTAATAAAGCATCCTTTATCGAAAAAATTATAGTGCTGAAATAAAGTCAATCCTAAAACAGCCATGCATGGGTTATAATATGAAGGCAACACGAAATACAAAAGCAGGGCAGTGTTCAAATAAACTGATTCAAACTAGTACATACTAAAAACAGTGTACTACTTCTCAACACTTCAAGCATAATAAAAAAGTGTCACTGTTTTTTTAAAGGTAACACCGAACGGGCAATGTTTAAAGCAGGCTTAAACCACATAGCCGCTTGTCGGACACTATCCCAACCATCCTTGGGAAGGCTGATAACTCCCACAGTCTCACCTTCATCTGGCTGGAGGTTGCAGCGCAAAATTTTAGGGTATTGATTATAACGAATATTCCGGTATGCTGTGTAGACGCAGTTTTTCCTCATGAATGGAACCAATGTGCCATCAGGAGCTTTGGATTCACGCTTCTTCAGGTTGGCAATGATTGGGTAATTGAGTCCGAGGAACAGAGAGTGGTCGCTGAGGCTGTTAACCTGCCTCCAAAGAAAGTCCCCTGCACGTGCAGTAGATAAGGGATCCAGCTCAAAGACGTAGGTGGCAACAGGAGGATACTGCCGTAGCTGAAGCCCATTAGCAGCATAGGGAATGTCAGGAGGTACTTCAGCATTGGCAATCCCAATCTTGTTTACTGTAAGGATGATCATCAATCGCTTGCCATCAGCAGATGGAGCGAGGAACCATGCGTACTGCTGATCATCCACCACCGGTGGCGGGATTACAAACGGGAGCATCAGGTTTTCTGCTATATTAGAAATGGAGTAGTATAGGGTGTTTCTGGCAACCATATTCAAACAGCAGCATTGTTCATCGTTCATGCTCACAGTATAAATACGACTATGTAAGCTAAGGACATTGGTCATTCATGTGTTCAAATCAAGTGTCCAATATATCAGTTATACTGCATCCATCCCACGAAACTAGTCTAAACTTCGCCAAAACTAGACACTAGTTAGTGTATACACGATTATATACTACCTCTGTCCCACCGAAAGTGTACGAGATTTGTCCAAATTCAGATGTATCTAGACAGTGAAAGCATATAGATACATTCAAATTTTGACAAATATATATCATCTTAAGTTTAAGTCTGTCTTGTAGTTAATTCCCTTTGTCTTAAGTGATCTATTAGAGAGCTTCCCTGTGACCACCCGAAGGGTAAGAAATGTTTAACTGTATAAGTGGATTGCCTAGACCTTTCCATCAGTTCGGACTTTTGGTTGCGTTGGCTAGTCCATGAAGCTTGACATGGTGTCAGAGCCAGGGTCTCGAGTTCGAGTCCTGGCTTTCGCAATTTATCCTAAAATTGTTGTTGCCCCCTGGGAGTCCACTTATATGCCTCTTGAGCTATACCTCTGAGTCTTTCCACATGTTGACTTGTCTCCCATCACATGTGACGGGGGGTGTTGAATTGTATAAGTGGATTGCCGCCCTTGCGATCAGTTCGGACTTTTGGTTGTGTTGGTAGTGCATGAAGCTTGACAAGAAAGAAATGCTCTTTATAGCTAACCCCAAGTCTGGTAACATTTGCAAAATAGGTATTAGATGCAGCTATCCATTCAGTAGAAGAATTTGCATTTTAGAGTTGAAGGTTCATAATCTCTTCTCTACTATTGATAGTAAAGGGTACACATGGTATTTGTTTACCTCATTTTCGCGTTCTAAAAAAGGTACGCTATATGGTTGTGCTAAGTTAAACTGATTTAAGTCTGTTCAAGTTTATCGAAAATTATACTACCAACATCTAAAACATCAATATAGGTTCATATATTACAAAAGATATTTAGATTTTCTTTTCTCGAACACATGCCTAGTCGTGCATCATTATATATTAGAGCATACAGGGTTGTAGCAAGGCTACGAAAAACTGAGAAAGCAAAAAGAAAGAACTATACAGGGGACTAGAGGCAGCTAACTTTGTTAGGCCTGCAGGTGCTAAATCTTATATATATATGAGGTTGTAGATATTAATCGTAAACTTACTCAAACTTAAATATCACTGAATTAGGAAAAAGATAACCTGAGTTATTTTGAATGAGGGGACGTCACAATCACTAATGAAAGATAATTGTGGGAAACTGAAATCTATTCAAGAAAATGGGAGAAAAAATGTATCAAAAACAAAATTAATTATACCATTCTGCAGATTGTTCACCGATATAAACAAAGAAGCTGTTTGATCTGCATGTAGGTACATCCAATCAAGGCTTTTTCCCGATCTCTAGAAAATATAAGCTACGCATGTAATTACAAACGATTTTCTTCTATTTTTCTGTTTCTACGTTAACATTTGAGATACTTGTTAATTACATCCATATTCTGCGATTGCATAGAGTTACTAATTCAGTAATGCATTCACATACGGAGTATACTATGTTTGCTGATGGTGACTAGTACTAATTCATTGCAAGCAACGGTTCATTCATATTCAGATAAAGGATGTGATCGTTAAGTCATATACTTATGAAAGTCCTTATGCATCTCTCTACGATGCGAGATGGCGGGGTCTCCCGTCCTCCTTTTGGAGGCAAAATCAATTAGTTATATATGAAACAATGGGTGTAAAAGGTTATCAAAAAGGGTGCCTTCATAGTGCCACGTTATCTTTTGAGATACTGGTTAATTACACCCATATTCTGCAGTGGCGTAGAGTTACTAATTCAGGAATGCAATCACATACTGAGCATACTATGTTTGTTGGTGACTAATTAGTACTACTAATTCATTGCAAGCAACGGTTCATTCATATTCAGCAAAAGGGGGTGTGATCATTAAGTCATATAAGAAAGGTAAAATATAAACAAGGTAGTTCATGAATAACTTCATTGGTTAAGGCAGTGTATCATGCAATGCAACATAAGGACTGAAAAAATACCATTTGCGGTGTCCCAGTACGTGGAGCCGTCGGTTTCGTCCACCGCAAAAACGTGGCCACGGAGTTCAATGGCATCACAGTAATTTGGATAATCAGGTGCAGGTGTAAGGGCCTCCAGCATTCTCCAGTCGCCACCCCCTTCAAGGTAGAAAATCGTTTTGTCGAACAAGGCGATGAGCTTGTAATCTGCGTACCTCCCACCTTTTGTGGGCACTTGGCAGATTACAATCTTCAACAAATCAATTGCTGGACCCCAGTTAAAAGAGTATGCAGGTTGATATGAAAAACTACTATGATCGATCTTCGAATCAGGTAGGGATGGAAGGGGGATATGTCGCTCGGTGTAGACGTTCACGAGGCACCACTCATGATGATCGGCGGCGGCGATCCAGTCACCGTTCGCGCCAAGCCATTTTCTGTCGTGCATGAACGGCAGGGCGACAGAACGGCGAGGATGGTCGAGGGGCACCAGGTCGTACACGGTATCATGCAGACGAGATGTTCTCGCCACGTCCCAGTGTTCATCGAACCAATAAGCAGGCGGAGGCATCAGCAGGCAGGGTTCATCCCAATGGTGCATCTTACCTTCATCCTTGCTGATCATGTCGTAGAGCTCCCTGGAACATGCAGCAAGTCGGACGGTGTAGGTAACGTCCAGATGCGCAGCGATGAGGTTGATGTTGTCGCCGGTGAGAGCCTCCAAGTGGCCGTCCCCGCCGCCCCGGCAAAGCCTAGAATAATCCATCACGTGAAGATGGATTTAGGTGGATGGCGGATGCAACTGCGCTTGGGGTTTTCGGAGGAGAGGCGAGCGCTATGGAAGGAACGATGCGGCGCGCGGCCGGCCGGGGTAAGGAGAGAAAGGTATACGGAGTAGTACTAGTGATGCGGCGTGGTGGGGATCGAGATCCTGCGCGTGCGCGTGATTCTGGGAGGGTGAAGAAGAGTTTTTTTTTTGTAACGGGGTGAAGAAGAAGATGATAGACATGCAAGGGGCAAAAACTAGGTAGTACTCTAGGCTGCTGCTGCGACTGGGCGCCGATTTGTTGTTGGTAGACTAGCACGCCACCCATCTATAAATTTGCGACGACGTTTGGTGCGGTGATGTCTCGTCACATCAGGTTGACGAGAGAGGGCTTTTTTCACAGTTTCCATTTCGATATAATTTTCGCCAATAATCGTAGTTCTCTACATGCCAGAGACACGTACCTTAACACGTGGGCAGCATGCAACCGCGCGAGCACCAAAATGGAATGAGAAATGTTTTAGAGCAGAACTTCATTTTCAATGCCTTTCCTAGCTTGGTTTGGAAACCGGACAGAGCTTCAGTGACTTGATGCTTCCAAGATACATTGTGACTGTGTCCCACCATCTACCATCCATTTGAGATCCAACGTTCCAAACTATCTCTTATTTCGAAGCTAAAAAAGAAAAACTATTCAGAAAATTTTGAAAAAAAATCCAGTAATATGTAGATTCCTTGTTTTAAAATCTATGAATATTTCATCCCATTCGGATGACTAGCTTGTGATTAAATAGATTCTTACGTACTCGAGCACTAGTTTAAACTAAATATATATTTGCTCACAAACCTATGATTCAAATCGAATGAAACTTCACCAAAATATAAATCGAAATATGCATGATTCTTTGGAAGTTTTTCAAAATTTTCATGGTCCATGGGGTCCTCCAAAGTGCAAGCTTTTTTTTTCTTGGTTGGTACTTCAAAACCGAGTTTGGATGTTGGCAAGACTTGCACAAAGAGGATGTCAAAATTTTGGCCTTTGTGAACTTTGCAATCAACATCAAGTGTCGGACTCTCGAGAAAAAAATATGAGTTGGCGCCCACCTTTCTTTCAACCGTTGGTTCTCAATCCGAGGGTGGTCCAACTAGCTAACAAAATTGGCTTGGTATTCATGGTCTTGAACCAACGATTTGGAATGGCTTTCAATCGGTATGAGAGGTGATGTATGGAGGAGATTCATACGAGAGGGCAATAAAGAAATGTTTTGTCATCCTCGCAAAGCTAGTCTATTTGGAAAGAAATGAATAATTGGTTTTTCGCAACATTGCATGATACTAATTCATGATACTATGCATTGAAGGTGTTGTATCATAGACTAGTATACTTCCCATTGTGACTAGTCTAAGTGCTTTTGCACCATGAGCACTAGCTATGCACAGACCTCAAAAAACACTTCTCCATCATTCTACTATTCACACTTTCTTTTTCTAATAGAACTATGTACCATTGTTTTTAATATAATCTTGTGTCGAGAGTATATATTTCTAAAATAGTCATTTATGTTTCGCATAAGCTCAAAGAGGGGTACTTACTTATGAGAGATATCTTTCAACTAATACGTTGTAGGAGTACTTTAATTATGTGAGCTATAGTGTGAAATGCTTACTAGAACGAGTACAAAAGGTGTTTGATAACATTACGGGCCACACGCCCGTGTAGCGTGCATTGTAGGAGCATTACATCAATTTAACAACTACGGAGGAGTAGCCTAGGTAGAGATAACATGCAAAGGAAATAGTTCAACAGATAGTACAACACAACTACGGAAAGGGAGTAGCCTAGGTAGAGATAAACATGCAAATGAAATAGTTCAACAGATACAAATCTTGCATTACAACACGAGTATTACATAAAGTACATCAGCCCTTCTTTCTGGACCTGTGTGACGCGAAGGCAGGTTCCATTGCCGGGCGTTAGCGAAGCTTGGGATGAGCCACAACGGAACTGCCGCCATGTCCATCTAATGTTGGTTTGGAAACCAACGATGCTGATCTTCAGAATTCAAACTGAAGCGGCAAATTTACTGGAGAAGGAGGATATGCAAGGCCTACGCATGGTGCGATGTGTAAACAGAGTTGCTTCTCGCCATATTTGGACGGTCATGTTCTGCCCCGTCTTCTACCGGAATGATAATCGGATAGTTCACTCCAAGGAAGAGAGAATATGATCCAAGGAAATAATCCTCCTCCATGGCCTCGGTGGCATCAACTGATCGGTGTCCATGCCGTACACCTCGCAGCCAAGTAAACCCTTACCATACCCGCGAATAGTGCGACCATGACGACCCTCGAGAGGTAGCGGCAGCGGGTAAAATCCGAACCAGTCCAGTATAATCCCGCCCGTCGCAACGCCCGGTATGGACCGGAAAAAGTCTAGAACCATCGGGAGATCGTGCTAACCACCGGGAGCCAAGATTGTACCGACCTTGTTCATCAAGTTCTGGCGGAATAGGTGCCGTGCTGATCAACAAAGGACCTTGCAAAGGAAAGCACAGCTTGAAGTCAGTTCAGCAAAACTTGATTAGTTCATTACATACATGAATAATGATGTAGCTAAAATACTGCCTCCGATCCAAATTAATTGACTCAACTGGATGTGTCTAGCTAGATATGCACAAATTAATTGACTCAAGTTTGTCTAGCTAGATGCACTGGCTAGACAAAGCTGAGTCAATTTGATTTGGATCGGAGGGAATACTTTATTTTGACTCAAAGGCATATCGCTGCTGATTTTGATTGAATATAGAGGGGGAAAGGTACAGGCATGACACGAAAACTGCACAACAAAAAGAAAAAGGCTAAAGCTAAATCTGAAACTAGCAGGTAATAGCGAAAACACATCATATGAGATGAGAAAAATTACCCCAAGAAAGTTGATTCCATGCATAAACTTCGCTGTCGAGTTACTGACAAATACAATACTCTTGTGGATGATTGCATCGGAGTAGCCGTACGCTAAGAACTGGTTGTCAAGAACTGTCCATCTGCTAGAAGCACAGTGAAGGACTGCAATTGCCGCGTTGAAGATGGCAAGAACAGAGAAACTAGTATAATTTGAAGCAGCTGTTGGAACTCGGCAAATAGCTATCTTCAGCAGTTGAAGATGTTGATCATTAGACTCGAACACAAGTTTATCCGGGGTGGATTTAAACTCACTTATTGGTGGTAGAGGAATCCGGCGACCAGTGTACACATTGACAAGCTCCCAATTCCAGGGGAAGCCAAGAAGGGCGATCCAATCTCCATTCGCGCCTGCCCACATGCCCGTACCACCATCTGGAATCACGGCATCGGAAGAGATCCTGTCCAGCGGCGTCAGTTGGCACAAGGTACCCTTGCGATCTTTTGCATCATGCTGCTTGTCCTTCTGCGCACCCTCCTGCTTGAACTTGTGGACGCGGTAGAAGGGATTGTGCGCGGGCGGTACCTCATTTTGTTGAGTATGAAGAACACAGGGCATGCCAAACGGCTGAGATGCAGGCGAGCTACACTTTGTGTTGCTGAATCATGATAAAACTTGCATGAACCGACGAGGCTCGCGGCGGTGATGACATCGCATCGGGATGCGATTTCTTCAAGGGCCATCGAAACACCCAAGAACTGCCACTCTCATTGATCGATCTCGCCATTGGAAGGATGCGGTCAAGTGGGTGTGGGGGTGTGGTAGTGGGACGCTGGCGTTTGGGTATGAGGTATTGGAGGACAGTGCGAGCGGCAGCTGGTAGAGCGATATGGATAAAAGTCAACAACTCCTACTAGTACCATCAAACAGGTGGCTCGAGATGATCCGAAAAAGGCATGGCGGCGGTGGTGCAGGGGCTGCTGGTGTAGGCGGGGTCGCCAGAGAAGATGGAGATGAAGAAGACGGAGAAGCAGGCAAAAAAAAAACAATTTGAATTGAAATCAATAATACGAGTACTACGGGCGTGCCTTCTCTCTCTGGTCTCTGCTGCACTACTGCACCTGGCGTGAAGGCGTGTGACCCGAGAAGAAGCTAATGTACTGTATACTGTCCTTGCACGCCGTGGAGCTGTATTTTGTCTCATCAAATCAGCTCTGGACAGTTTCAGCAGAGAAAAGATCCTTTGCCATCATCATGATATATTACCACGGGCCCACGGCAGTGCACATTCATCTTGGAGGCCTCTTCATCTTGTACTACCATATACTCTACTGCTCTATATGTTGCACAAACCACCACTTGGACATTTTTTTTGCAGTTTCCACCATGTGGTGGTCTAATATGTTGCAAATTTCACCACTTGGTTATCTAATCAGCTAGTTAGTCATGTTGATAGCAAAATCGACAAGTGGGTTCAACATGTCAATGCTCCAATTAATGTTTTAGAAAAAATAAATTTTTCAAAATTCTTACTTCTTTTATTTAGCTATTTAAAAATGCTTATTCATTTATTTCAACAAATATTGTGCGGTCTTGAATTTTTTTCAAACAAATATTATGGCATCGGGTTCGGGACTCCTGAAAAGGACTGGCCGTGGTACGGGAACCCGAAATGATGCCCACAACATGGTCGAAAGTGGCAAGGAACCCATCGAGGTGGATGACTCGGGAAACCTTGGTAGAGGTAGGGATCTTGAGGAGGCCATTAGGGTTAGCCTACCCCCAATAAGCGTATGAACGAAAAAAATTCACATAAGTAGTAGCTATTATTAAAATTTCACAAATATTACGCGCTTTTGAATATTTCAAAAGTATTGTGGCGTCACGCTGGCCTTGCCCGAATTTTACCTTTCAGGCTGGATGTCACGAGCATGATCACTCAACCAACCGGGTCCAAACATATATATACAATTGGCCTCCTCGAGCCTACACCGACCAGATTGTTGCTGAAACTGGATCATATAGTTTCTATTGGATTGATGTCCTAAGGAAATATTCCAACAACGGAAGTTGTTTGATTCGTTGTATTATATTCCTTTGGAATCTTGTTGGGCTTGTTTGGTTGAAGAAAATTCATAGAAATTTTGTGGGATTCAAATCTCACTGGCTCCTTTGATTCTTGAATACATGATAATTCATACTAATTCACGTGTTTTTTGTGTAGCACTACAACCAAAGAACATGCAATTCAAATTTGTGTGATTTCTCTCATATAGGATTAATTCAACATGCAATCATATTCAATTCCTACATTATTTCTATTTTAACATTATGTACACATCATGCATGCGACCCAAACAATGCGTACATGGTGGGGGGGTTGTTTCGTTGCAAAAGCAGTTGGTCACACCACAAACAAACATGCAACAATTAATCTAAATTCACGCGGTTTCCCCGCGATGCAACCAAACAATATTCGATGAAACTAAGCATGGCATAAACATATACAATACACACCATAGATTTTGGCTGCTTTGATTATTCGCAAGATTTTCAAAGTGCGGGAATATGAAAATTGTATGATTAGAGAGTGATGATCATCTCCAAATATATAGGATTGAGAAACAACGGTATTTGGATCCAATAACATTTGATTGCGTGTGAAAACCAAAAGAAATACTAGTAGTAACATACGGTTACACAATGAAGGATTTTTTGTTTTTGTATAAAAATGTATTGTCAATGAATTCTGAAAATTGCAATCCTATGAATTAAACAATCAGAAATCGTGTCAGACTAATTCCTACGTTTCGAGATTCTAGTACGGAGTATGATTTCTTTGAAGGGGCGCAGAGGGACGTGGGTAGCAATGTCTAGTCCCTGTCTTGTCTGTATACACTGTACTTACGTCAGACTAGTGTTGCTCATGAAGTCTTAATGTGGCGTACTCTGAAGCTAGATGCATCACCGTTTCCAGTCTCTGTCCTCGTTTTTTCGGCAAAATAGACAGAAATAACCCAAAGTCGAAAAGATTGGGAAAAACAAACTTTCGACATACTAGCAAGATTGGGTTATTTTTGTCCAAATTCTCGTTTTTCTCTTGGCTTCCCTACCCTTGAATCCATGTCACTTACGTGTGTTGCCCATGCATGCGTCATGTCCCACACTTCAGTGAGCACAAGTGACGTGATGTACGTACGCAAACTCCCAGCAATCTTCTTTGTCAAGAGAAGACGCATCAAGATTCAAGACCCGATCGCATTTCTTGCTTTCAGCCTGGGGTCCTCCATGTAAAAGTTAGGGATTTAGATGTAATTTCATGTTTATTTTGTGTGCTGTTGTAAACTGTTGATTTTTTATGTCCATTTGAATCTTGGTCAAATCCTAGGTTTGACCTAGATTTAAACAAGTTTAAAATATGAAAATGAAAAAGTAAGCCTGGATCCTCCTTAGTCAATCCAAAATGAAGCTTTTGGGAGGTTTTTTGAAATTTCCATGTTTGAAACCCAAAACCACTTCTTTTCATGCTAGACTTCATAAGACATAGTTTAGGGATAGGGGTAGATACATGATTTGTCTGGTTTCAGTATGTCTAGAGCTTGTTTATCCACTTGAATGCTTACTATATGACATAAGAAGACTATGTGCTATGGTTTTTCATTTATCTATTTTTTTGAATTTTATGCCCATTTGAATCTTGGTCAAATCCCAGGTTTGACGAGGTTTTAAACAAGTTTAAAACTTGAAAATGAAAAGGTGTAAGCATGGATCCTTCGTAGTCACTCTAAAATGAAGCTTTATTTTGGGAGGTTCTCGAAATTTCCATGCATGCTTGAAACTCAAAACCACTTTTCTTCAAGCTTGACTTCATAAGACAAAGTTTAATTAGGGTTAGGGGTAGATACATGATTTTTCTGGTTTGAATATGTCTAGACCTTGTTTATCAACTTGAATGTTTACTATATGACATAATTAAGAAGGCTATGTACGTGCTTTGGTTTTTCATTCTTTAATTAGATTTTTGTCTGAATTTTTATGCCCATTTGAATCTTGGTCAAATCCTAGGTTTGACCAAGATTTAAATAAGTTTAAAACATGAAAATGAAAAGATAAGCATCGATCCTTCTTACTCGCTCTAAAATGAAGCTTTTGGTTTTTTGAAATTCCCATGTTTGAAACCCAAAACCACTTCTCTTCATGCTTGACTTCATAAGACGAAGTTTAGGGTCGATAGGGGGTAGATACATGATTTGTCTGGTTTGAATATGTCTAGACCTTGTTTATGAACTTGAATGCTTACTATATGACATAAGAAGACTATGTGCTTTGGTTTTTTTTATTTTTTTATTTTATGCCCATTTTAATATTGGTCAAATCCTAGGTTTGACCAAGATTTAAACAAGTTTAAAACATGAAAATGAAAAGGTAAGCCTGGATCCTTCTTAGTCACTCTAAAATGAAGCTTTTGGGAGGTTTTTGAAATTTCCATGTTTGAAACCAAAAACCACTTCTCTTCATGCTTGACTTCATAAGACAGAGTTTAGGGTTAGGGGTAGATACATGATTTGTCTTATTTGAATATGTATATATAGACCTTGTTTGTCAACTTTTGAATGCTCTTACTATATATATATGTGACATAAGAAGACTATGTGCTTTTGTTTTTCATTTTTCTGATTTTTTAAATTTTATGCCCATTTAAATCTTGGTCAAATCCTGGTTTGACAATGATTTTAACAAGTTTAAAATATGAAAATGAAAAGGTAAGCATTGATCATTCTTAGTCACTCTAAAATGAAGCTTTTGGTAGGTTTTTGAAATTTCCATATTTGAAACCCAAAACCACTTCTCTTCATGCTTGACTACATAAGACAAAGTTTAGGGTTAGGGAGTAGAGATACATGATTTTTCTTGTTTGAATATGTCTAGACCTTGTTTATCAACTTTAATGCTACTATATGACATAAGAAAACTATGTGCTTTGGTTTTTCATTTTTCTGATATTTTTTGGAATTTTGATGCACATTTGAATCTTGGTCAAATCCTAGCTAGGTTTGACCAAGATTTAAACAAGTATATATAGAACATGAAAATGAAAAGGGAAGCATGTATCCTTCTTAATTAGTCACCCCATGCATGTTTGAAACCTAAAACCACTTATCTTCATGCTTGACTTCGTCATAAGACAGAGTTTAGGGGTTTTAGGGGGTAGATACATGATTTGTCTAGCTAGTTTGAATATGTCTAGACCTTGATTATCAACTTTAATGCTTACTATATGACATATAAGAAGACTATGTGCGCTTTGGTTTTTCATTTTTCGGTTTTTTTATTTTATGCCCATTTGAATCTTGGTCAAATCCTAGATTTGACCAAGATTTAAACAAGTTTAAAACATGGAAATGAAAAGGTAAGCATCGATCCTTCTTAGTCGCTCTAAAATGAAGCTGAATTTTGGGAGGTTTTTGAAATTTCCATGTTTTTGAAACCCAAAACCACTTCTCTTCATGCTTGACTTCATAAGACGAAGTTTAGGGTCGATAGGGGGTAGATACATGATTTGTCTTGTTTGAATATGTCTAGACCTTGTTTATCAACTTGAATGCTTACTAGCTATATGACATAAGAGGACTATGTGCATTGGTATTTCATTTTTTGATTTTTATGCCCATTTGAGAATCTTGGTAAAATCCTAGGTTTGTTGAGCAAGATTTAAACAAGTTTAACATGTGAAAATGATAAGGTAATTAAGTCTGGATCTTTCTCTTAGTAACTCTAAAATGAAGCTTTTGGGAGGTTCTTGAATTTACCATGTTTGAAACCCAAAACCACCGTACTTCTTTTCATGCTTGACTTCATAAGACAGAGTTTAGGGTTAGGGGTAGATACATGATTTTTCTGGTTTGAATATGTCTAGACCATGTTTATCAACTTGAATGCTTACTACTATATGACATAAGAAGGCTATGTGCTTTGGTTTTTCATTCTTTCGATTTTTTTTCTGAATTTTTATGCCCATTTGAATCTTGGTCAAATCCTAGGTTCGACCAAGATTTAAACAAGTTTAAAACATGACAATGAAAAGGTAATTAATCATGGATCCTTCTTAATTAACCAGCCAGTCTAATTAAAATGAAGCTTTTTGGGAGGTTTTTGAAATTTCCATGTTTGAAACCCAAAACCACCGTACTTCTTTTCATGCTTGACTTCATATATAATTAAGACAAAGTTTAGGGTTAGGGGTACATGATTTGTCTGGTTTGAATATGTCTAGACCTTGTTTATCAACTTGAATGCTTACTATATGACATAAGAAGACTATGTGCTTTGGTTTTTTATTTTATTTATTTTTTATTTTATGCCCATTTGAATATTGGTTAAATCCTAGGTTTGAACAAGATTTAAACAAGTTTAAAACATGAAAATGAAAAGGTAAGCCTGGATCCTTCTTAACTAGTCACTCTAAAATGAAGCTTTAATTTTGGGAGGTTTTTGAAATATATTTCCATGTTTGAAACCCAAAACCACTTCTCTTCATGCTTGACTTCATAAGACGAAGTTTAGGGTCGATAGGGGTTAGATACATGATTTGTCTGGTTTGAATATGTCTAGACCATGTTCATCAAATCCTAGGTTTGACCAAGATTTAAACAAGTTTAAAACATGAAAATGAAAAGCGAAGCATGTGTCCTTCTTAGTCACTCTAAAATGAAGTTTTTGGGCAGTTTTTGAAATTTCCATGTTTGAAACCCAAAACCACTTCTCTTCATGCTTGACTTCATAATTAAGACATAGTTTAGGGGTTAGGGGGTAGATACATGATTTGTATGGTTTGAATATGTCTAGACCATGTTTATCAACTTTAATGCTTACTATATGACATAAGAAGACTATGTGCTTTGGTTTTTCATTTTTTTGTTTTTTTTTTAGAATTTTGATGCACATTTGAATCTTGGTCAAATCCTAGGTTTGACCAAGATTTAAACAAGTATATATAGAACATGAAAATGAAAAGGGGAGCCTGTATCCTTCTTAGTCACCCTAAAATGAAGTTTTCGGGAGGTTTTTGAAATTTCCATGTTTGAAACCCAAAACCACTTATCTTCATGCTTGAGCAAGATTTGACCAAGATTTAAACAAGTTTATTAAATCATGAAAATGGAAAGGTAAGCCTGGATCCTTCTTAGTCGCTCTAAAATGAAGCTTTTGGGATGTTCTTGAAATTTCCATGTTTGAAACCCGGCCAAAACGACTTTTCTTCATGCTAGACTTCATAAGATCGACACGGGGTACATATATACATGATTTGTCTGGTTTGGATATATCTAGACCTTGTTTATCAACTTGAATGCTTACGATATGACATAAGAACACTATGTGCTTTTTGTTTTTCATTTTTTGTGCCTATTTGTATCTTGGTCAAATCCTAGGTTTGACCAAGATTTAAACAAGTTTAAAACATGAAAATGAAAAGGTAAACATGTATCCTTCTTAGTCACTCTAAAATGAAGTTTTTGGGAGGTTTTTGAAATTTCCATGTTTGAAACCTAAAACCACTTCTCTTCATGCTTGACTTCATAAGACAGAGTTTAGGGTTAGAGGGGTAGATACATGATTTGTCTTATTTGAATATGTCTAGCTAGACCTTGTTTATCAACTTTTGAATGCTTACTATATATATATATATGTGACATAAGAAGACTATGTGCTTTTGTTTTTCATTTTTCCGATTTTTTAATTTTATGCCAATTTAAATCTTGGTCAAATCCTAGGTTTGACAATGATTTAAACAAGTTTCAAATATGAAAATGAAAAGGCAAGCATGGATCCTTCTTAGTCACTCTAAAATGAAGCTTTTGATAGGTTTTTGAAATTTCCATATTTGAAACCCAAAACCACTTCTCTTCATGCTTGACTACATAAGACAAAGTTTAGGGTTAGGGGGTAGATACATGATTTTTCTTGTTTGAATATGTCTAGACCCTTGTTTATCAACTTTAATGCTTACTATATGACATAAGAAAACTATGTGCTTTGCTTTGGTTTTTCATTTTTCTGATTTTTTTGGAATTTTGATGCACATTTGAATCATGGTCAAATCCTAGGTTTGACCAAGATTTAAACAAGTATAGAACATGAAAATGAAAAGGGAAGCATGTATCCTTCTTAGTCACCCTAAAATGAAGTTTTTGGGAGGTTTTCAAAATTTCCATGTTTGAAACCCAAAACCACTTAATCTTCATGCTTGACTTCGTCATAAGATAGAGTTTAGGGGTTAGGGGGTAGATACATGATTAGTATGGTTTGAATATGTCTAGACCTTGTTTATCAACTTTAATTCTTACTACATGACATAAGAAGACTATGTGCTTTGGTTTTTCATTTTTCTGTTTTTTTTTTTGAATTTTCTGCCAATTTTGTTTGACCAAGATTTAGACAAGTTTTACACGTGAAAACGAATAAGTAAGCCTGGATCCTTCTTAGTCACTCCAAAATGTACCAATTGATAGGTGCGTTAACTTTGCTTCATGGAAAAAATAATGTCATGTAAATGAGTTAACTTGGATTTCCTACCCTTGAATCCATAGGAAACTTTGTTCTAATGCACTATAATAATCAACCGAGTTTTTACACCAACAGGTCTGTCACTTACGTGTGGTGCCCATGCGTGAGGTCCCACACTTCAGTGAGCACAAGTCACGTGCAATAGGTACGCAAACTCCCAGCCATTTTCTTTGTCAAGAGAAAGACGCATCAGGATGCGTATTGGAAGTCTGTGGGTCCTTCTGGATCCTTCGGTCGTCCCTCTAAAAAAAAAAAATCTCTCTCATTCTCGGCCTCGCTCGACTCGCTCGCTCGCTCGCTCGCTCGCTCGCACCTCCTGCTCACTGACAAACCCTGCACAAAAGTCAACATCATCACCCGAAAAAGGGGAGACACCATAATTCTCTCCCTTCTTCTCTCCTTCCGAGTGATCCCTCTTCCTCCGAGTTTCACTCGACGGGCAAACACACATGTGCTGGTAATAATAAAAAGGTAGAAAAATCGACCTACGAATCTATAATTAAATAGGTTAAACTAGGGTTTTGCCCAGTACTACAGATCAAGGTTCAAAAAATCCAACTACGGGGTTCGAACAACCCCATTTCTAATCCAAGATTTTTTTCGACCTCATCCAATGGCCTCAAACTATAGGCCGGGTTAGCATCTAGTGCAGTATGTGTGAGAATGTATGCACTATGTGTGCTATAACTTGTGTGTCTTTCAAATTTGAACCAAATTTGAATAAGTTTGAAATATTTGAAATGGGGCTTTTGGCTTAAACGTTTGAAACCCAAAACGACTTCTCCTCATGCTAGACTTCATAAGACCGAGTTTAGGGTTAGGGGGTAGATACATGATTTGTCTGGTTTGAATATGTCTAAACCTTGTTTATCAACTTGAATGCTTACTATATGACATAAGAAGACCATGTGCTTTTGTTTTTCATTTTTCTATTTTTTTAAGAATTTTATGCACATTTGATTCTGGTCAAATCCTAGGTTCAACCAAGATTTAAACAAGTTTCAAGCATGAAAATGAAAACGTAATCCAAGATCCTTCTTAATTAGTCACTCTAAAATATATGAAGCTTTTGGGACGTACTTGAAATTTCCATGTTTGAAACCCAAAACCAATTCTCTTCATGATTGACTTCATAAGACAGAGTTTAGGGGTAGGGGTAGATATACACATGATTTTTCTGGTTTGAATATGTCTAGACCTTGTTTATCAACTTGAGTGTTTACTATATGACATAATTAAGAAGGCTATGTGCTTTGGTTTTTCATTCTTTAGATTTTTTGTCTGAATAATTTTTATGCCCATTTGAATCTTGGTCAAATCCTAGGTTTGACCAAGATTTAAATAAGTTTAAAACATGGAAATGAAAAGGTAAAAGCATCGATCCTTCTTAGTCGCTCTAAAATGAAGCTGAATTTTGGGAGGTTTTTGAAATTTCCATGTTTGAAACCTAAAACCACTTATCTTCATGCTTGACTTCGTCATAAGACAGAGTTTAGGGGTTTTAATTAGGGGGTAGATACATGATTTGTCTAGCTAGTTTGAATATGTCTCTAGACCTTGTTTATCAACTTGAATGCTTACTAGCTATATGACATAAGAGGACTATGTGCATTGGTATTTCATTTTTTGATTTTTATGCCCATTTGAGAATCTTGGTAAAATCCTAGGTTTGTTGAGCAAGATTTAAACAAGTTTAACATTTGAAAATGATAAGGTAATTAAGTCTGGATCTTTCTCTTAGTAACTCTAAAATGAAGCTTTTGGGAGGTTCTTGAATTTACCATGTTTGAAACCCAAAACCACCGTACTTCTTTTCATGCTTGACTTCATAAGACAGAGTTTAGGGTTAGGGGTAGATACATGAATTTTCTGGTTTGAATATGTCTAGACCATGTTTATCAACTTGAATGCTTACTATATGACATAAGAAGGCTATGTGCTTTGGTTTTTCATTCTTTCGATTTTTTTCTGAATTTTTATGCCCATTTGAATCTTGGTCAAATCCTAGGTTCGACCAAGATTTAAACAAGTTTAAAACATGACAATGAAAAGGTAATTAATCATGGATCCTTCTTAATTAACCAGCCAGTCTAATTAAAATGAAGCTTTTTGGGAGGTTTTTGAAATTTCCATGTTTGAAACCCAAAACCACTTAATCTTCATGCTTGACTTCGTCATAAGATAGAGTTTAGGGGTTAGCGGGTAGATACATGATTAGTATGGTTTGAATATGTCTAGACCTTGTTTATCAACTTTAATGCTTACTACATGACATAAGAAGACTATGTGCTTTGGTTTTTCATTTTTCTGTTTTTTTTTTGAATTTTCTGCCAATTTTGTTTGACCAAGATTTAGACAAGTTTTACACGTGAAAACGAATAAGTAAGCCTGGATCCTTCTTAGTCACTCCAAAATGTACCAATTGATAGGTGCGTTAACTTTGCTTCATGGA
Source organism: Lolium perenne (assembly GCF_019359855.2). Classification (NCBI taxonomy): domain Eukaryota; kingdom Viridiplantae; phylum Streptophyta; class Magnoliopsida; order Poales; family Poaceae; genus Lolium; species Lolium perenne. Next base: position 55,013,598 of record NC_067248.2, on the reverse strand, counting down.
AAAAATAATGTCATGTAAATGAGTTAACTTGGATTTCCTACCCTTGAATCCATAGGAAACTTTGTTCTAATGCACTATAATAATCAACCGAGTTTTTACACCAACAGGTCTGTCACTTACGTGTGGTGCCCATGCGTGAGGTCCCACACTTCAGTGAGCACAAGTCACGTGCAATAGGTACGCAAACTCCCAGCCATTTTCTTTGTCAAGAGAAAGACGCATCAGGATGCGTATTGGAAGTCTGTGGGTCCTTCTGGATCCTTCGGTCGTCCCTCTTAAAAAAAAAAATCTCTCTCATTCTCGGCCTCGCTCGACTCGCTCGCTCGCTCGCTCGCTCGCACCTCCTGCTCACTGACAAACCCTGCACAAAAGTCAACATCATCACCCGAAAAAGGGGAGACACCATAATTCTCTCCCTTCTTCTCTCCTTCCGAGTGATCCCTCTTCCTCCGAGTTTCACTCGACGGGCAAACACACATGTGCTGGAGAACATATCTAGTGCTACCACCCCTTTAGGTGCTACCGTGCTACCGTATAAAAAAACGTATTTTATACGTGTCAAAAAATTATACGAAAAATTGTGAGTGCTCATGAAGCATGTCCCTATAACATCCCAAAATTTCATATCCAAAAACGACATGGACACTGAAAAATAAAAAAGAGAAAATCAGCATGAATAATGCTACCTAGTGTCACAAAAAAACAAATCAGAAAATGACACTATTCATGCTGATTTTTTCTTTTTTTTGTTTCTTAGTGTCCATGTCGATTTTGAATATGAAATTTTGGGATGTTGTAGGGACATGCTTCATGAATACTCACATTTTTTCATATAATTTTTTGACACGTATAAAATACGTTTTTTTATACGGTAGCACGGTAGCATGCAAAGAGGTGGTAGCACTAGATATCTTCTCACATGTGCTGCATAGTAATAATAAAAAGGTAGAAAAATCGACCTACGAATCTATAATTAAATAGGTTAAACTAGGGTTTTGCCCAGTACTACAGATCAAGGTTCAAAAAATCCAACTACGGGGTTCGAACAACCCCATTTCTAATCCAAGATTTTTTTCGACCTCATCCAATGGCCTCAAACTATAGGCCGGGTTAGCATCTAGTGCAGTATGTGTGAGAATGTATGCACTATGTGTGCTATAACTTGTGTGTCTTTCAAATTTGAACCAAATTTGAATAAGTTTGAAATATTTGAAATGGGGCTTTTGGCTTAAACGTTTGAAACCCAAAACGACTTCTCCTCATGCTAGACTTCATAAGACCGAGTTTAGGGTTAGGGGGTAGATACATGATTTGTCTGGTTTGAATATGTCTAAACCTTGTTTATCAACTTGAATGCTTACTATATGACATAAGAAGACCATGTGCTTTTGTTTTTCATTTTTCTATTTTTTTAAGAATTTTATGCACATTTGATTCTGGTCAAATCCTAGGTTCAACCAAGATTTAAACAAGTTTCAAGCATGAAAATGAAAACGTAATCCAAGATCCTTCTTAATTAGTCACTCTAAAATATATGAAGCTTTTGGGACGTACTTGAAATTTCCATGTTTGAAACCCAAAACCAATTCTCTTCATGATTGACTTCATAAGACAGAGTTTAGGGGTAGGGGTAGATATACACATGATTTTTCTGGTTTGAATATGTCTAGACCTTGTTTATCAACTTGAGTGTTTACTATATGACATAATTAAGAAGGCTATGTGCTTTGGTTTTTCATTCTTTAGATTTTTTGTACTGAATAATTTTTATGCCCATTTGAATCTTGGTCAAATCCTAGGTTTGACCAAGATTTAAATAAGTTTAAAACATGGAAATGAAAAGGTAAAAGCATCGATCCTTCTTAGTCGCTCTAAAATGAAGCTGAATTTTGGGAGGTTTTTGAAATTTCCATGTTTGAAACCTAAAACCACTTATCTTCATGCTTGACTTCGTCATAAGACAGAGTTTAGGGGTTTTAATTAGGGGGTAGATACATGATTTGTCTAGCTAGTTTGAATATGTCTCTAGACCTTGTTTATCAACTTGAATGCTTACTAGCTATATGACATAAGAGGACTATGTGCATTGGTATTTCATTTTTTGATTTTTATGCCCATTTGAGAATCTTGGTAAAATCCTAGGTTTGTTGAGCAAGATTTAAACAAGTTTAACATTTGAAAATGATAAGGTAATTAAGTCTGGATCTTTCTCTTAGTAACTCTAAAATGAAGCTTTTGGGAGGTTCTTGAATTTACCATGTTTGAAACCCAAAACCACCGTACTTCTTTTCATGCTTGACTTCATAAGACAGAGTTTAGGGTTAGGGGTAGATACATGATTTTTCTGGTTTGAATATGTCTAGACCATGTTTATCAACTTGAATGCTTACTATATGACATAAGAAGGCTATGTGCTTTGGTTTTTCATTCTTTCGATTTTTTTCTGAATTTTTATGCCCATTTGAATCTTGGTCAAATCCTAGGTTCGACCAAGATTTAAACAAGTTTAAAACATGACAATGAAAAGGTAATTAATCATGGATCCTTCTTAATTAACCAGCCAGTCTAATTAAAATGAAGCTTTTTGGGAGGTTTTTGAAATTTCCATGTTTGAAACCCAAAACCACACTTCTCTGCTTCATGCTTGACTTCATATATAATTAAGACAAAGTTTAGGGTTAGGGGTACATGATTTGTCTGGTTTGAATATGTCTAGACCTTGTTTATCAACTTGAATGCTTACTATATGACATAAGAAGACTATGTGCTTTGGTTTTTTATTTTATTTATTTTTTATTTTATGCCCATTTGAATATTGGTTAAATCCTAGGTTTGAACAAGATTTAAACAAGTTTAAAACATGAAAATGAAAAGGTAAGCCTGGATCCTTCTTAACTAGTCACTCTAAAATGAAGCTTTAATTTTGGGAGGTTTTTGAAATATATTTCCATGTTTGAAACCCAAAACCACTTCTCTTCATGCTTGACTTCATAAGACGAAGTTTAGGGTCGATAGGGGGTAGATACATGATTTGTCTGGTTTGAATATGTCTAGACCATGTTCATCAAATCCTAGGTTTGACCAAGATTTAAACAAGTTTAAAACATGAAAATGAAAAGCGAAGCATGTGTCCTTAGTCACTCTAAAATGAAGTTTTTGGGCAGTTTTTGAAATTTCCATGTTTGAAACCCAAAACCACTTCTCTTCATGCTTGACTTCATAAGACATAGTTTACGGGTTAGGGGGTAGATACATGATTTGTATGGTTTGAATATGTCTAGACCATGTTTATCAACTTTAATGCTTACTATATGACATAAGAAGACTATGTGCTTTGGTTTTTCATTTTTCTGATTTTTTAGAATTTTGATGCACATTTGAATCTTGGTCAAATCCTAGGTTTGACCAAGATTTAAACAAGTATATATAGAACATGAAAATGAAAAGGGAAGCCTGTATCCTTCTTAGTCACCCTAAAATGAAGTTTTCGGGAGGTTTTTGAAATTTCCATGTTTGAAACCCAAAACCACTTATCTTCATGCTTGAGCAAGATTTGACCAAGATTTAAACAAGTTTAAATCATGAAAATGGAAAGGTAAGCCTGGATCCTTTCTTAGTCGCTCTAAAATAAAGCTTTTGGGATGTTCTTGAAATTTCCATGTTTGAAACCCGGCCAAAACGACTTTTCTTCATGCTAGACTTCATAAGATCGACACGGGGTACATATATACATGATTTGTCTGGTTTGGATATATCTAGACCTTGTTTATCAACTTGAATGCTTACGATATGACATAAGAACACTATGTGCTTTTTGTTTTTCATTTTTTGTGACTATTTGTATCTTGGTCAAATCCTAGGTTTGACCAAGATTTAAACAAGTTTAAAACATGAAAATGAAAAGGTAAACATGTATCCTTCTTAGTCACTCTAAAATGAAGTTTTTGGGAGGTTTTTGAAATTTCCATGTTTGAAACCTAAAACCACTTCTCTTCATGCTTGACTTCATAAGACAGAGTTTAGGGTTAGAGGGGTAGATACATGATTTGTCTTATTTGAATATGTCTAGCTAGACCTTGTTTATCAACTTTTGAATGCTTACTATATATATATATGTGACATAAGAAGACTATGTGCTTTTGTTTTTCATTTTTCCGATTTTTTAATTTTATGCCAATTTAAATCTTGGTCAAATCCTAGGTTTGACAATGATTTAAACAAGTTTCAAATATGAAAATGAAAAGGCAAGCATGGATCCTTCTTAGTCACTCTAAAATGAAGCTTTTGATAGGTTTTTGAAATTTCCATATTTGAAACCCAAAACCACTTCTCTTCATGCTTGACTACATAAGACAAAGTTTAGGGTTAGGGGGTAGATACATGATTTTTCTTGTTTGAATATGTCTAGACCCTTGTTTATCAACTTTAATGCTTACTATATGACATAAGAAAACTATGTGCTTTGCTTTGGTTTTTCATTTTTCTGATTTTTTTGGAATTTTGATGCACATTTGAATCATGGTCAAATCCTAGGTTTGACCAAGATTTAAACAAGTATAGAACATGAAAATGAAAAGGGAAGCCTGTATCCTTCTTAGTCACCCTAAAATGAAGTTTTTGGGAGGTTTTCAAAATTTCCATGTTTGAAACCCAAAACCACTTAATCTTCATGCTTGACTTCGTCATAAGATAGAGTTTAGGGGTTAGCGGGTAGATACATGATTAGTATGGTTTGAATATGTCTAGACCTTGTTTATCAACTTTAATGCTTACTACATGACATAAGAAGACTATGTGCTTTGGTTTTTCATTTTTCTGTTTTTTTTTTTTTGAATTTTCTGCCAATTTTGTTTGACCAAGATTTAGACAAGTTTTACACGTGAAAACGAATATGTAAGCCTGGATCCTTCTTAGTCACTCCAAAATGTACCAATTGATAGGTGCGTTAACTTTGCTTCATGGAAAAAATAATGTCATGTAAATGAGTTAACTTGGATTTCCTACCCTTGAATCCATAGGAAACTTTGTTCTAATGCACTATAATAATCAACCGAGTTTTTACACCAACAGGTCTGTCACTTACGTGTGGTGCCCATGCGTGAGGTCCCACACTTCAGTGAGCACAAGTCACGTGCAATAGGTACGCAAACTCCCAGCCATTTTCTTTGTCAAGAGAAAGACGCATCAGGATGCGTATTGGAAGTCTGTGGGTCCTTCTGGATCCTTCGGTCGTCCCTCTAAAAAAAAAAAATCTCTCTCATTCTCGGCCTCGCTCGACTCGCTCGCTCGCTCGCTCGCACCTCCTGCTCACTGACAAACCCTGCACAAAAGTCAACATCATCACCCGAAAAAGGGGAGACACCATAATTCTCTCCCTTCTTCTCTCCTTCCGAGTGATCCCTCTTCCTCCGAGTTTCACTCGACGGGCAAACACACATGTGCTGCATAGTAATAATAAAAAGGTAGAAAAATCGACCTACGAATCTATAATTAAATAGGTTAAACTAGGGTTTTGCCCAGTACTACAGATCAAGGTTCAAAAAATCCAACTACGGGGTTCGAACAACCCCATTTCTAATCCAAGATTTTTTTCGACCTCATCCAATGGCCTCAAACTATAGGCCGGGTTAGCATCTAGTGCAGTATGTGTGAGAATGTATGCACTATGTGTGCTATAACTTGTGTGTCTTTCAAATTTGAACCAAATTTGAATAAGTTTGAAATATTTGAAATGGGGCTTTTGGCTTAACGTTTGAAACCCAAAACGACTTCTCCTCATGCTAGACTTCATAAGACCGAGTTTAGGGTTAGGGGGTAGATACATGATTTGTCTGGTTTGAATATGTCTAAACCTTGTTTATCAACTTGAATGCTTACTATATGACATAAGAAGACCATGTGCTTTTGTTTTTCATTTTTCTATTTTTTAAGAATTTTATGCACATTTGATTCTGGTCAAATCCTAGGTTCAACCAAGATTTAAACAAGTTTCAAGCATGAAAATGAAAACGTAATCCAAGATCCTTCTTAATTAGTCACTCTAAAATATATGAAGCTTTTGGGACGTACTTGAAATTTCCATGTTTGAAACCCAAAACCAATTCTCTTCATGATTGACTTCATAAGACAGAGTTTAGGGGTAGGGGTAGATATACACATGATTTTTCTGGTTTGAATATGTCTAGACCTTGTTTATCAACTTGAGTGTTTACTATATGACATAATTAAGAAGGCTATGTGCTTTGGTTTTTCATTCTTTAGATTTTTTGTCTGAATAATTTTTATGCCCATTTGAATCTTGGTCAAATCCTAGGTTTGACCAAGATTTAAATAAGTTCAAAACATGGAAATGAAAAGGTAAAAGCATCGATCCTTCTTAGTCGCTCTAAAATGAAGCTGAATTTTGGGAGGTTTTTGAAATTTCCATGTTTGAAACCTAAAACCACTTATCTTCATGCTTGACTTCGTCATAAGACAGAGTTTAGGGGTTTTAATTAGGGGTAGATACATGATTTGTCTAGCTAGTTTGAATATGTCTCTAGACCTTGTTTATCAACTTGAATGCTTACTAGCTATATGACATAAGAGGACTATGTGCATTGGTATTTCATTTTTTGATTTTTATGCCCATTTGAGAATCTTGGTAAAATCCTAGGTTTGTTGAGCAAGATTTAAACAAGTTTAACATTTGAAAATGATAAGGTAATTAAGTCTGGATCTTTCTCTTAGTAACTCTAAAATGAAGCTTTTGGGAGGTTCTTGAATTTACCATGTTTGAAACCCAAAACCACCGTACTTCTTTTCATGCTTGACTTCATAAGACAGAGTTTAGGGTTAGGGGTAGATACATGATTTTTCTGGTTTGAATATGTCTAGACCATGTTTATCAACTTGAATGCTTACTATATGACATAAGAAGGCTATGTGCTTTGGTTTTTCATTCTTTCGATTTTTTTCTGAATTTTTATGCCCATTTGAATCTTGGTCAAATCCTAGGTTCGACCAAGATTTAAACAAGTTTAAAACATGACAATGAAAAGGTAATTAATCATGGATCCTTCTTAATTAACCAGCCAGTCTAATTAAAATGAAGCTTTTTGGGAGGTTTTTGAAATTTCCATGTTTGAAACCCAAAACCACACTTCTCTGCTTCATGCTTGACTTCATATATAATTAAGACAAAGTTTAGGGTTAGGGGGTACATGATTTGTCTGGTTTGAATATGTCTAGACCTTGTTTATCAACTTTTGAATGCTTACTATATATATGTATGTGACATAAGAAAACTATGTGCTTTGGTTTTTCATTTTTCTGATATTTTTTGGAATTTTGATGCACAGTTGAATCTTGGTCAAATCCTAGGTTTGACCAAGATTTAAACAAGTATAGAACATGGACATGAAAAGGGAAGCCTGTATCCTGCTTAGTCACCCTAACATGACGTTTGTGGGAGGGTGTTGAACTTTCCAGGTTGGAAACCCAAAACCACTTATCTTCATGCTTGACTTCGTCATAAGACAGAGTTTAGGGGTTAGGGGTAGATACAAGATTTGTCTAGCTAGTTTGAATATGTCCAGACCTTGTTTATCAACTTTAATGCTTACTATATGACATATAAGAAGACTATGTGCGCTTTGGTTTTTCATTTTTATGTTTTTTTATTTTATGCCCATTTGAATCTTGGTCAAATCCTAGAGATTGACTTCATAATACAGAGTTTAGGGTTAGGGGTAGATATACACATGATTTTTCTGGTTTGAATATGTCTAGACCTTATTTATCAACTTGAGTGTTTACTATATGACATAATTAAGAAGGCTATGTGCTTTGGTTTTTCATTCTTTAGATTTTTTGTCTGAATTTTTATGCCCATTTGAATCTTGGTCAAATCCTAGGTTTGACCAAGATTTAAATAAGTTTAAAACATGGAAATGAAAAGGTAAAAGCATCGATCCTTCTTAGTCGCTCTAAAATGAAGCTGAATTTTGGGAGGTTTTTGAAATTTCCATGTTTGAAACCCAAAACCACTTCTCTTCATGCTTGACTTCATAAGACGAAGTAGGGACGATAGGGGGTAGATACATGATTTGTCTGGTTAATTTGGATATATCTAGACCTTGTTTATCAACTTGAATGCTTATGATATGACATAAGAACACTATGTGCTTTTTTTTATTTTTTCTGTGCCCATTTGAATCTTGGTCAAATCCTAGGTTTGACCAAGATTTAAACAAGTATAGAACATGAAAATGAAAAGGGAAGCCTGTATCCTTCTTACTCACCCTAAAATGAAGTTTTGGGAGGTTTTTGAAATGTCCATGTTTGAAACCCAAAACCACTTCTCTTCATTCTTGACTTCTTAAGACATAGTTTAGGGGTTAGCGGGTAGATACATGATTAGTATGGTTTGAATATGTCTAGACCTTGTTTATCAACTTTAATGCTTACTACATGACATAAGAAGACTATGTGCTTTGGTTTTTCATTTTTCTGTTTTTTTTTTTGAATTTTCTGCCAATTTTGTTTGACCAAGATTTAGACAAGTTTTACACGTGAAAACGAATAAGTAAGCCTGGATCCTTCTTAGTCACTCCAAAATGTACCAATTGATAGGTGCGTTAACTTTGCTTCATGGAAAAAATAATGTCATGTAAATGAGTTAACTTGGATTTCCTACCCTTGAATCCATAGGAAACTTTGTTCTAATGCACTATAATAATCAACCGAGTTTTTACACCAACAGGTCTGTCACTTACGTGTGGTGCCCATGCGTGAGGTCCCACACTTCAGTGAGCACAAGTCACGTGCAATAGGTACGCAAACTCCCAGCCATTTTCTTTGTCAAGAGAAAGACGCATCAGGATGCGTATTGGAAGTCTGTGGGTCCTTCTGGATCCTTCGGTCGTCCCTCTAAAAAAAAAAAAATCTCTCTCATTCTCGGCCTCGCTCGACTCGCTCGCTCGCTCGCTCGCTCGCACCTCCTGCTCACTGACAAACCCTGCACAAAAGTCAACATCATCACCCGAAAAAGGGGAGACACCATAATTCTCTCCCTTCTTCTCTCCTTCCGAGTGATCCCTCTTCCTCCGAGTTTCACTCGACGGGCAAACACACATGTGCTGCATAGTAATAATAAAAAGGTAGAAAAATCGACCTACGAATCTATAATTAAATAGGTTAAACTAGGGTTTTGCCCAGTACTACAGATCAAGGTTCAAAAAATCCAACTACGGGGTTCGAACAACCCCATTTCTAATCCAAGATTTTTTTCGACCTCATCCAATGGCCTCAAACTATAGGCCGGGTTAGCATCTAGTGCAGTATGTGTGAGAATGTATGCACTATGTGTGCTATAACTTGTGTGTCTTTCAAATTTGAACCAAATTTGAATAAGTTTGAAATATTTGAAATGGGGCTTTTGGCTTAAACGTTTGAAACCCAAAACGACTTCTCCTCATGCTAGACTTCATAAGACCGAGTTAAGGGTTAGGGGGTAGATACATGATTTGTCTGGTTTGAATATGTCTAAACCTTGTTTATCAACTTGAATGCTTACTATATGACATAAGAAGACCATGTGCTTTTGTTTTTCATTTTTCTATTTTTTTAAGAATTTTATGCACATTTGATTCTGGTCAAATCCTAGGTTCAACCAAGATTTAAACAAGTTTCAAGCATGAAAATGAAAACGTAATCCAAGATCCTTCTTAATTAGTCACTCTAAAATATATGAAGCTTTTGGGACGTACTTGAAATTTCCATGTTTGAAACCCAAAACCAATTCTCTTCATGATTGACTTCATAAGACAGAGTTTAGGGGTAGGGGTAGATATACACATGATTTTTCTGGTTTGAATATGTCTAGACCTTGTTTATCAACTTGAGTGTTTACTATATGACATAATTAAGAAGGCTATGTGCTTTGGTTTTTCATTCTTTAGATTTTTTGTCTGAATAATTTTTATGCCCATTTGAATCTTGGTCAAATCCTAGGTTTGACCAAGATTTAAATAAGTTTAAAACATGGAAATGAAAAGGTAAAAGCATCGATCCTTCTTAGTCGCTCTAAAATGAAGCTGAATTTTGGGAGGTTTTTGAAATTTCCATGTTTGAAACCTAAAACCACTTATCTTCATGCTTGACTTCGTCATAAGACAGAGTTTAGGGGTTTTAATTAGGGGGTAGATACATGATTTGTCTAGCTAGTTTGAATATGTCTAGACCTTGTTTATCAACTTGAATGCTTACTAGCTATATGACATAAGAGGACTATGTGCATTGGTATTTCATTTTTTGATTTTTATGCCCATTTGAGAATCTTGGTAAAATCCTAGGTTTGTTGAGCAAGATTTAAACAAGTTTAACATGTGAAAATGATAAGGTAATTAAGTCTGGATCTTTCTCTTAGTAACTCTAAAATGAAGCTTTTGGGAGGTTCTTGAATTTACCATGTTTGAAACCCAAAACCACCGTACTTCTTTTCATGCTTGACTTCATAAGACAGAGTTTAGGGTTAGGGGTAGATACATGATTTTTCTGGTTTGAATATGTCTAGACCATGTTTATCAACTTGAATGCTTACTATATGACATAAGAAGGCTATGTGCTTTGGTTTTTCATTCTTTCGATTTTTTTCTGAATTTTTATGCCCATTTGAATCTTGGTCAAATCCTAGGTTCGACCAAGATTTAAACAAGTTTAAAACATGACAATGAAAAGGTAATTAATCATGGATCCTTCTTAATTAACCAGCCAGTCTAATTAAAATGAAGCTTTTTGGGAGGTTTTTGAAATTTCCATGTTTGAAACCCAAAACCACACTTCTCTGCTTCATGCTTGACTTCATATATAATTAAGACAAAGTTTAGGGTTAGGGGGTACATGATTTGTCTGGTTTGAATATGTCTAGACCTTGTTTATCAACTTTTGAATGCTTACTATATATATGTATGTGACATAAGAAAACTATGTGCTTTGGTTTTTCATTTTTCTGATTTTTTTTGGAATTTTGATGCACATTTGAATCTTGGTCAAATCCTAGGTTTGACCAAGATTTAAACAAGTATAGAACATGGAAATGAAAAATGGAAGCCTGTATCCTTCTTAGTCACCCTAAAATGAAGTTTTTGGGAGGTTTTTGAAATTTCCATGTTTGAAACCCAAAACCACTTATCTTCATGCTTGACTTCGTCATAAGACAGAGTTTAGGGGTTAGGGGGTAGATACATGATTTGTCTAGCTAGTTTGAATATGTCCAGACCTTGTTTATCAACTTTAATGCTTACTATATGACATATAAGAAGAATATGTGCGCTTTGGTTTTTCATTTTTATGTTTTTTTTTATTTTATGCCCATTTGAATCTTGGTCAAATCCTAGAGATTGACTTCATAATACAGAGTTTAGGGTTAGGGGTAGATATACACATGATTTTTCTGGTTTGAATATGTCTAGACCTTATTTATCAACTTGAGTGTTTACTATATGACATAATTAAGAAGGCTATGTGCTTTGGTTTTTCATTCTTTAGATTTTTTGTCTGAATAATTTTTATGCCCATTTGAATCTTGGTCAAATCCTAGGTTTGACCAAGATTTAAATAAGTTTAAAACATGGAAATGAAAAGGTAAAAGCATCGATCCTTCTTAGTCGCTCTAAAATGAAGCTGAATTTTGGGAGGTTTTTGAAATTTCCATGTTTGAAACCTAAAACCACTTATCTTCATGCTTGACTTCGTCATAAGACAGAGTTTAGGGGTTTTAATTAGGGGGTAGATACATGATTTGTCTAGCTAGTTTGAATATGTCTCTAGACCTTGTTTATCAACTTGAATGCTTACTAGCTATATGACATAAGAGGACTATGTGCATTGGTATTTCATTTTTTGATTTTTATGCCCATTTGAGAATCTTGGTAAAATCCTAGGTTTGTTGAGCAAGATTTAAACAAGTTTAACATTTGAAAATGATAAGGTAATTAAGTCTGGATCTTTCTCTTAGTAACTCTAAAATGAAGCTTTTGGGAGGTTCTTGAATTTACCATGTTTGAAACCCAAAACCACCGTACTTCTTTTCATGCTTGACTTCATAAGACAGAGTTTAGGGTTAGGGGTAGATACATGATTTTTCTGGTTTGAATATGTCTAGACCATGTTTATCAACTTGAATGCTTACTATATGACATAAGAAGGCTATGTGCTTTGGTTTTTCATTCTTTCGATTTTTTTCTGAATTTTTATGCCCATTTGAATCTTGGTCAAATCCTAGGTTCGACCAAGATTTAAACAAGTTTAAAACATGACAATGAAAAGGTAATTAATCATGGATCCTTCTTAATTAACCAGCCAGTCTAATTAAAATGAAGCTTTTTGGGAGGTTTTTGAAATTTCCATGTTTGAAACCCAAAACCACACTTCTCTGCTTCATGCTTGACTTCATATATAATTAAGACAAAGTTTAGGGTTAGGGGTACATGATTTGTCTGGTTTGAATATGTCTAGACCTTGTTTATCAACTTTTGAATGCTTACTATATATATGTATGTGACATAAGAAAACTATGTGCTTTGGTTTTTCATTTTTCTGATTTTTTTTGGAATTTTGATGCACATTTGAATCTTGGTCAAATCCTAGGTTTGACCAAGATTTAAACAAGTATAGAACATGGAAATGAAAATGGAAGCCTGTATCCTTCTTAGTCACCCTAAAATGAAGTTTTTGGGAGGTTTTTGAAATTTCCATGTTTGAAACCCAAAACCACTTATCTTCATGCTTGACTTCGTCATAAGACAGAGTTTAGGGGTTAGGGGGTAGATACATGATTTGTCTAGCTAGTTTGAATATGTCCAGACCTTGTTTATCAACTTTAATGCTTACTATATGACATATAAGAAGACTATGTGCGCTTTGGTTTTTCATTTTTATGTTTTTTTTTATTTTATGCCCATTTGAATCTTGGTCAAATCCTAGAGATTGACTTCATAATACAGAGTTTAGGGTTAGGGGTAGATATACACATGATTTTTCTGGTTTGAATATGTCTAGACCTTATTTATCAACTTGAGTGTTTACTATATGACATAATTAAGAAGGCTATGTGCTTTGGTTTTTCATTCTTTAGATTTTTTGTCTGAATTTTTATGCCCATTTGAATCTTGGTCAAATCCTAGGTTTGACCAAGATTTAAATAAGTTTAAAACATGGAAATGAAAAGGTAAAAGCATCGATCCTTCTTAGTCGCTCTAAAATGAAGCTGAATTTTGGGAGGTTTTTGAAATTTCCATGTTTGAAACCCAAAACCACTTCTCTTCATGCTTGACTTCATAAGACGAAGTAGGGACGATAGGGGGTAGATACATGATTTGTCTGGTTAATTTGGATATATCTAGACCTTGTTTATCAACTTGAATGCTTATGATATGACATAAGAACACTATGTGCTTTTTTTTATTTTTTCTGTGCCCATTTGAATCTTGGTCAAATCCTAGGTTTGACCAAGATTTAAACAAGTATAGAACATGAAAATGAAAAGGAAGCCTGTATCCTTCTTACTCACCCTAAAATGAAGTTTTGGGAGGTTTTTGAAATGTCCATGTTTGAAACCCAAAACCACTTCTCTTCATTCTTGACTTCTTAAGACATAGTTTAGGGGTTAGCGGGTAGATACATGATTAGTATGGTTTGAATATGTCTAGACCTTGTTTATCAACTTTAATGCTTACTACATGACATAAGAAGACTATGTGCTTTGGTTTTTCATTTTTCTGTTTTTTTTTTGAATTTTCTGCCAATTTTGTTTGACCAAGATTTAGACAAGTTTTACACGTGAAAACGAATAAGTAAGCCTGGATCCTTCTTAGTCACTCCAAAATGTACCAATTGATAGGTGCGTTAACTTTGCTTCATGGAAAAAATAATGTCATGTAAATGAGTTAACTTGGATTTCCTACCCTTGAATCCATAGGAAACTTTGTTCTAATGCACTATAATAATCAACCGAGTTTTTACACCAACAGGTCTGTCACTTACGTGTGGTGCCCATGCGTGAGGTCCCACACTTCAGTGAGCACAAGTCACGTGCAATAGGTACGCAAACTCCCAGCCATTTTCTTTGTCAAGAGAAAGACGCATCAGGATGCGTATTGGAAGTCTGTGGGTCCTTCTGGATCCTTCGGTCGTCCCTCTAAAAAAAAAAAATCTCTCTCATTCTCGGCCTCGCTCGACTCGCTCGCTCGCTGGCTGGCTCGCACCTCCTGCTCACCGACAAACCCTGCACAAAAGTCAACATCATCACCCGAAAAGGGGAGACACCATAATTCTCTCCCTTCTTCTCTCCTTCCGAGTGATCCCTCTTCCTCCGAGTTTCACTCGACGGGCAAACACACATGTGCTGCATAGTAATAATAAAAAGGTAGAAAAATCGACCTACGAATCTATAATTAAATAGGTTAAACTAGGGTTTTGCCCAGTACTACAGATCAAGGTTCACAAAATCCAACTACGGGGTTCGAACAACCCCATTTCTAATCCAAGATTTTTTCGACCTCATCCAATGGCCTCAAACTATAGGCCGGGTTAGCATCTAGTGCTGTATGTGTGAGAATGTATGCACTATGTGTGCTATAACTTGTGTGTCTTTCAAATTTGAACCAAATTTGAATAAGTTTGAAATATTTGAAATGGGGCTTTTGGCTTAAACGTTTGAAACCCAAAACGACTTCTCCTCATGCTAGACTTCATAAGACCGAGTTTAGGGTTAGGGGGTAGATACATGATTTGTCTGGTTTGAATATGTCTAAACCTTGTTTATCAACTTGAATGCTTACTATATGACATAAGAAGACCATGTGCTTTTGTTTTTCATTTTTCTATTTTTTAAGAATTTTATGCACATTTGATTCTGGTCAAATCCTAGGTTCAACCAAGATTTAAACAAGTTTCAAGCATGAAAATGAAAACGTAATCCAAGATCCTTCTTAATTAGTCACTCTAAAATATATGAAGCTTTTGGGACGTACTTGAAATTTCCATGTTTGAAACCCAAAACCAATTCTCTTCATGATTGACTTCATAAGACAGAGTTTAGGGGTAGGGGTAGATATACACATGATTTTTCTGGTTTGAATATGTCTAGACCTTGTTTATCAACTTGAGTGTTTACTATATGACATAATTAAGAAGGCTATGTGCTTTGGTTTTTCATTCTTTAGATTTTTTGTCTGAATAATTTTTATGCCCATTTGAATCTTGGTCAAATCCTAGGTTTGACCAAGATTTAAATAAGTTTAAAACATGGAAATGAAAAGGTAAAAGCATCGATCCTTCTTAGTCGCTCTAAAATGAAGCTGAATTTTGGGAGGTTTTTGAAATTTCCATGTTTGAAACCTAAAACCACTTATCTTCATGCTTGACTTCGTCATAAGACAGAGTTTAGGGGTTTTAATTAGGGGGTAGATACATGATTTGTCTAGCTAGTTTGAATATGTCTAGACCTTGTTTATCAACTTGAATGCTTACTAGCTATATGACATAAGAGGACTATGTGCATTGGTATTTCATTTTTTGATTTTTATGCCCATTTGAGAATCTTGGTAAAATCCTAGGTTTGTTGAGCAAGATTTAAACAAGTTTAACATGTGAAAATGATAAGGTAATTAAGTCTGGATCTTTCTCTTAGTAACTCTAAAATGAAGCTTTTGGGAGGTTCTTGAATTTACCATGTTTGAAACCCAAAACCACCGTACTTCTTTTCATGCTTGACTTCATAAGACAGAGTTTAGGGTTAGGGGTAGATACATGATTTTTCTGGTTTGAATATGTCTAGACCATGTTTA
Source organism: Lolium perenne (assembly GCF_019359855.2). Classification (NCBI taxonomy): domain Eukaryota; kingdom Viridiplantae; phylum Streptophyta; class Magnoliopsida; order Poales; family Poaceae; genus Lolium; species Lolium perenne. The sequence goes on along the minus strand of NC_067248.2, from coordinate 54,997,768 downwards.
TCAACTTGAATGCTTACTATATGACATAAGAAGGCTATGTGCTTTGGTTTTTCATTCTTTCGATTTTTTCTGAATTTTTATGCCCATTTGAATCTTGGTCAAATCCTAGGTTCGACCAAGATTTAAACAAGTTTAAAACATGACAATGAAAAGGTAATTAATCATGGATCCTTCTTAATTAACCAGCCAGTCTAATTAAAATGAAGCTTTTTGGGAGGTTTTTGAAATTTCCATGTTTGAAACCCAAAACCACACTTCTCTGCTTCATGCTTGACTTCATATATAATTAAGACAAAGTTTAGGGTTAGGGGGTACATGATTTGTCTGGTTTGAATATGTCTAGACCTTGTTTATCAACTTTTGAATGCTTACTATATATATGTATGTGACATAAGAAAACTATGTGCTTTGGTTTTTCATTTTTCTGATTTTTTTTGGAATTTTGATGCACATTTGAATCTTGGTCAAATCCTAGGTTTGACCAAGATTTAAACAAGTATAGAACATGGAAATGAAAAATGGAAGCCTGTATCCTTCTTAGTCACCCTAAAATGAAGTTTTTGGGAGGTTTTTGAAATTTCCATGTTTGAAACCCAAAACCACTTATCTTCATGCTTGACTTCGTCATAAGACAGAGTTTAGGGGTTAGGGGGTAGATACATGATTTGTCTAGCTAGTTTGAATATGTCCAGACCTTGTTTATCAACTTTAATGCTTACTATATGACATATAAGAAGAATATGTGCGCTTTGGTTTTTCATTTTTATGTTTTTTTTTTATTTTATGCCCATTTGAATCTTGGTCAAATCCTAGAGATTGACTTCATAATACAGAGTTTAGGGTTAGGGGTAGATATACACATGATTTTTCTGGTTTGAATATGTCTAGACCTTATTTATCAACTTGAGTGTTTACTATATGACATAATTAAGAAGGCTATGTGCTTTGGTTTTTCATTCTTTAGATTTTTTGTCTGAATTTTTATGCCCATTTGAATCTTGGTCAAATCCTAGGTTTGACCAAGATTTAAATAAGTTTAAAACATGGAAATGAAAAGGTAAAAGCATCGATCCTTCTTAGTCGCTCTAAAATGAAGCTGAATTTTGGGAGGTTTTTGAAATTTCCATGTTTGAAACCCAAAACCACTTCTCTTCATGCTTGACTTCATAAGACGAAGTAGGGACGATAGGGGGTAGATACATGATTTGTCTGGTTAATTTGGATATATCTAGACCTTGTTTATCAACTTGAATGCTTATGATATGACATAAGAACACTATGTGCTTTTTTTTATTTTTTTTGTGCCCATTTGAATCTTGGTCAAATCCTAGGTTTGACCAAGATTTAAACAAGTATAGAACATGAAAATGAAAAGGGAAGCCTGTATCCTTCTTACTCACCCTAAAATGAAGTTTTGGGAGGTTTTTGAAATGTCCATGTTTGAAACCCAAAACCACTTCTCTTCATTCTTGACTTCTTAAGACATAGTTTAGGGGTTAGCGGGTAGATACATGATTAGTATGGTTTGAATATGTCTAGACCTTGTTTATCAACTTTAATGCTTACTACATGACATAAGAAGACTATGTGCTTTGGTTTTTCATTTTTCTGTTTTTTTTTTGAATTTTCTGCCAATTTTGTTTGACCAAGATTTAGACAAGTTTTACACGTGAAAACGAATAAGTAAGCCTGGATCCTTCTTAGTCACTCCAAAATGTACCAATTGATAGGTGCGTTAACTTTGCTTCATGGAAAAAATAATGTCATGTAAATGAGTTAACTTGGATTTCCTACCCTTGAATCCATAGGAAACTTTGTTCTAATGCACTATAATAATCAACCGAGTTTTTACACCAACAGGTCTGTCACTTACGTGTGGTGCCCATGCGTGAGGTCCCACACTTCAGTGAGCACAAGTCACGTGCAATAGGTACGCAAACTCCCAGCCATTTTCTTTGTCAAGAGAAAGACGCATCAGGATGCGTATTGGAAGTCTGTGGGTCCTTCTGGATCCTTCGGTCGTCCCTCTAAAAAAAAAAAAAATCTCTCTCATTCTCGGCCTCGCTCGACTCGCTCGCTCGCTCGCTCGCTCGCTCGCACCTCCTGCTCACTGACAAACCCTGCACAAAAGTCAACATCATCACCCGAAAAAGGGGAGACACCATAATTCTCTCCCTTCTTCTCTCCTTCCGAGTGATCCCTCTTCCTCCGAGTTTCACTCGACGGGCAAACACACATGTGCTGCATAGTAATAATAAAAAGGTAGAAAAATCGACCTACGAATCTATAATTAAATAGGTTAAACTAGGGTTTTGCCCAGTACTACAGATCAAGGTTCAAAAAATCCAACTACGGGGTTCGAACAACCCCATTTCTAATCCAAGATTTTTCGACCTCATCCAATGGCCTCAAACTATAGGCCGGGTTAGCATCTAGTGCAGTATGTGTGAGAATGTATGCACTATGTGTGCTATAACTTGTGTGTCTTTCAAATTTGAACCAAATTTGAATAAGTTTGAAATATTTGAAATGGGGCTTTTGGCTTAAACGTTTGAAACCCAAAACGACTTCTCCTCATGCTAGACTTCATAAGACCGAGTTTAGGGTCGATAGGGGGTAGATACATGATTTGTCTGGTTTGAATATGTATAAACCTTGTTTATCAACTTGAATGCTTACTATATGACATAAGAAAACTATGTGCTTTGGTTTTTCATTTTTCTGATTTTTTTATTTTGATGCCCATTTGAATCTTGTCAAATCCTAGATTTGACCAAGATAATGTAAACAAGTTTAAAACATGAAAATGAAAAGGGAAGCATGTATCGTTCTTAGTCACTCTAAAATGAAGTTTTTGGGAGGTTTTTGAAATTTCCATGTAGGAAACCCAAAACCACTTCTCTTCATGATTGACTTCATAAGACAGAGTTTAGGGTTAGGGGTAGATATATTTATGATTTTCCTAGGTTTGACCAAGATTTAAACAAGTTTAAAACATGAATATGAAAAGTAAGCATGTATCCTTCTTAGTCACTCCAAAATGAAGCTCTTAATTAGGAGGGTTTTTGAAATTTCCATGTTTGAAACCAAAAACCACTTATCTTCACCATGCATGCTTGACTTTATAAGACAGAGTTTAGGGTTAGGGGTAGATACATGATTTTCAGGTTTAATATGTCTATACCTTGTTTATCAACTTAATTGATTGCGCGCATACTATATGACATAAGAAGATCTTGGTATTCATTTTTTTGAATTTTTATGCCCATTTGAATCTTGGTCAAATCCTAGGTTTGACCAAGATTTGAACAAGTTTAAAACATGAATATGAAAAGGTAAGCATGTATGCTTCTTAGTCACTCCAAAATGAAGCTCTTGGAAGGGTATTTGAAATTTCCATGTTTGAAACCAAAAACCACATCTCTTCATGCTTGACTTCATAAGACAAAGTTTAGGGTTAGGGGTAGATACATGATTTGTATGGTTTGAATATGTCTAGACCTTGTGTTTATCAACTTTAATGCTTACTATATGACATAAGAAGATTATGTGCTTTGGTTTTTCATTTTTCTATTTTTAATGCCCATTTGAATCTTGGTCAAATCATAGGTTTGACCAAGATTTGAACAAGTCTAAATCATGAATATGCAAAATTAAGCATCTATATATCCTTCTTAGTCACTCCAAAATGTAGCTCTTGGGATGGTTTTTGAAATTTCCATGTTTGAAACCTAAAACCACTTCTCTTCATGCATGCTTGACTTCATAAAGATAGAGTTTAGGGTTAGGGGTAGATATATACATGATTTTCTGGTTTGAATATGTCTAGACCTTGTTTATCAACTTGAATGCTTACTATATGACATGCAAAGACTTGCTTTGGTTTTTGATTTTGTTTTTGAATTTTTATGCCCATTTAAATCTTGGTCAAATCCTAGGTTTGACCACGACTTAAACAAGTTTAAAACATGAATATGTAAAAGTAAGCATGTATCCTTCTTAGTCACTCCAAAATGAAGCTCTTAATTAGGAGGGTTTTTGAAATTTCCATGTTTGAAACCAAAAACCACTTATCTTCACCATGCATGCTTGACTTTATAAGACAGAGTTTAGGGTTAGGGGTAGATACATGCATGATTTTTTAGGTTTAATATGTCTAGACCTTGTTTATCAACTTAAGTGAATGCGCACATACTATATGACATAAGAAGACCTTGGTATTCATTTTATTTGAATTTTTATGCCCATTTGAATCTTTGTCAAATCCTAGGTTTGACCAAGATTTGAACAAGTTTAAAACATGAATATATATGAAAAGGTAAGCATGTATGCTTCTTAGTCACTCCAAAATGAAGCTCTTGGAAGGGGTTTTTGAAATTTCCATGTTTGAAACCAAAAACCACATCTCTTCATGCTTGACTTCATAAGACAGAGTTTAGGGTTAGGGGTAGCCACATACATGTTTTTTTTGGTTTGAATATGTCTAGACCTTGTTTATCAACTTAATTGTATGCTTATTATATGACATAAGAAGACTATGTGCATTGGGTTTTCATTTTTTTATCCCCATTTGTTGAATCTTGGTCAAATCCTAGGTTGGACCAAGATTTAAACAAGTTTAAAACATGAATAATATGAAACGTAACCTGCATCGATCCTTCTTAGTCACTCCAAAATGAAGCTCGTGGGAGGTTTTTGAAATTTCCATGATTTTTCTGGTTTGAATATGTCTAGACCTTGTTTATCAACTTGAATGCTTACTATATGACATACACAGACTATGTGCTTTGTTTTTTTTTGAATTCTTATGCCCATTTTAATCTTGGTCAAATCCTAGGTTTGACCAAGATTTGAACAAGTTTAAAACATGAATATAAAAAAGTAAGCATGTATGCTTCTTAGTCACTCCAAAATGAAGCTCTTGGGAGGGTTTTCGAAATTTCCATGTTTGAAACCAAAAACCACATCTCTTCATGCTTGACTTCATAAGACAGAGTTTAGGGTTAGGGGGTAGATACATGATTTTTCTGGTTCGAATATGTCTAGACCTTGTTTATCAACTTAATTGAATGCTTACTATATGACATAGGAAGACTATGTGCCTTGGTTTTTCATTTATTTTGATTTATTTTGAATTTTATGCCTATTTTTATGCCCATTTAAACAAGTTTAAATCATGAATATGAAAAATTAGTCACTCCAAAATGTAGCTCTTGAGAGGGTTTTTGAAATTTCCATGTTTGAAACCAAAAACCACTTCTCTTCATGCATGCTTGACTTCATAAAGACAGAGTTTAGGGTTTGGGGTAGACAGCACGCGCCGACGCGTGGACGAAATTTATTCTCTGTCCCCCTGACATGCACTTGCCAGTGTCTTCAACAGTCTGACACGAACAGTGAAGCTTTTATGGAGCCCAGCGGAGAGGGGCTCCATTTCTCGAGCGGTAGCGAGGTGACATGCGGCCTAAATCCAAATTTAAACATTGCGAAAAAAATCTGAAACAAATCATGCACGTTCACAGCTCATATTAAGATAACCCCTAAAAATTTCAGATCAAAATTCGAAACATACATCGAGAAACAAAAAAGAGAAACTCAGATGGGAATAGTCTACAGAGAAACTCAGATTTGAATTCGGGAACTATTCATGACAGATTTCTCTTTTTTGTTTCTCGATGTATGTTAGTGGCGATTAATATGGACCGGAGGAAGTACGAATAATATGAGGCATATTTTTGAGCTGGCCCTGTTTAGTAGAGTTTACATTTGAGAGTTACATCTTTCTACCACCATTATTTTTGATTTAGCTTGTCTTTTTTTGCCCACCATTTTATCGAGCAGGGTTAATGCAAGATCCATAGCAAACTAGCTTGTCATGACATTTTGTTGGCGGAGTGCATCTTCTCATGGCGAGCTAGCGACTTTGCCTACTAGAGTTTTTTTTGTTGAACTACATTTTTTGGATTTTCCCATTTTATTTGTGCACAAGCTATGAGCCGCCCGCAATTCAGCACCATATATTGGCGGGATTTTCTAGTTCAGCACCATAAATTAGCAGGATGCTATCTTCCTACCTCGCTTTCATTTCCCCTATATCCAGCCCCACCCACGGACAAGCAAGGGCCTCTCTCCCTACCTCGCACCTAGTCCGTCTCGCTCCCTCTCAGTCCTCCATCCGTAGCCGACATCCACCGCACCGGAGCCAGCTCAGCGACGCCGTCAACCACACTCCGTCCGCTTCGTCGGATCTGCTTCCCCGACTCACTGGTTCATCTTACCGGCCGGCGAGATCGGTACACAAAGCGCCACCATGATCCACCGAACCAAACCGAACGGCCAACGCGCCACCTCCCCAGTCGACCAAGGTTGAACACTTTGTCCGGCAGCTTTTGTTATGTACTCCGTATTTGATTTCCGAGACTAGTTTATTGCTTGCTTCCACTGCTTGTTATTAGCATCTGTTTTTTTTTTGTAATGCCTGCTAGATATTCCCCTCGAGAATGCCTACGAAGAATCTCGGAGGCAAAATATCTTGCAGAATATGATAATTGCAGCCAAGCTCGGCATACTGTGGAATGGGACAAAATCACCGCACCCCAAGTCGTTGCCGAGATTTTTCAAACGTGTGATGTGCCGCCAAAAGGACGATTCCGTGGGGCAGCTGCTGAAGAAGGTATTTAGCCGCACTGCTCAAATTTCATATGTCTTGTTTGCTGATTGATTTGATGAACTTTGATTTGCAGCAGCTAGCCACTGCTCATGTTCCTAACAAAGACAGTGAGCGCGCCAGTGATGCAGACATTGGTAGAAAGGAGGCGGGATTTGGTCCTATTGTTCTAGCAAGCAATCATTTGAGTGGCCGCCTAGGATCAGCACATCTGGATCCTCCTGAGCTCAACATTAAGGAGGTAATTTTATAATAGTGTTTTAAACATGACATAATCTAATGTACTGAAAGAGATCAAACTGTCAACAGGAGTGGAGTGGTATAGATGGTAGAGATATAGATATAGATTTCAGATTTCCTAATTTTTTCTTGAAAATAGGGTCGCCCCGGCCTCTGCATCCAAATGATGCACCCACCCTTTTATTGCAATGTTTTAGACTCCATTTAAGGTTTAGAAACTCATGGGTTGCTGAAAGTGGTGACATGAATCAACCAACATATTTCCTTTTAATCTGCTGATTGATTTTATGCATGGCAAATCGCAGAAGCAAGTGACTGCTCATGTCCCTGCCAAGCAGCATTGTAGCACAGATGTCCAGAGTTCCAGTGATGCAAACGTTTGTAGGAACAAAACAGAAGGATGTGGCACTGGGGAAGCTAAGATTAGGCGTCTTCAAAAGGACTTGGATGTGGCCACTTGGCGGAACAAAGAAATGAACCGAGGATGGAATTCTACAATTCAAGATGGCCTACATGCTGTTGCTGATCTGCAGAAGCTAGTGGCTGGCAACTTGGTTACCGCTTTGGCTGATGCAGATGTCCATGAGATCAATCGGACGATCTTGGAACAGGTGAAAGCACGAGCAGAAACTCTGCACTCATCTTTGCAGGTAGATGATTTTCAAAGGGTGATGCAAGAGCCGCTATATGAATAGATTGTTGTTTTCAGTTGATGATGTCCCTGGTTCTTTTGTTTACTTATGTGCTGGTAGTACTTAGGGGAACTAGCTTGTACAAGTATTTTTTTTCCGATAAAGTTGTACAAGTAAATGGCACATGCTTCGCATGTTTGACCAATTAAGTTAAAAAGCTTCACAAAATCCTCGCTATCATGTAGGCGGGCTTGCATTGGCTTTCAACCCAAGTGACTATTGACTGCAATCTGTAATATGTACCCCTCTGTTGCACTTAATGGTATCCAAGCCCTTGGGCCCCCCTCCTTTGTTAAAAAAAAGATCGAATTCTTATTGCGTCGAAGTTGTTTCACTAAAAAAAAGAGCCCTCACGTGCAAGGCACGTGTATATATACTAGTACTAGTAGAGATGGTACACCTAGACATAGAGATTTGTTTGTTTTAAAGATATTTTTAATTGTGTACAAGATGGAAAATATAACTTTAGGCTATCCACAATGTTGCTATTGCCAAATCTGATACGATGGTGAATTTGGCTTTGGTGTGAAATATAGCAATAGCTCCACAATGTAGTGGTTCCAAATATTTATAACGTGGGTCCCGCCATCAAGCTAAAACAACTCATAAAGCCAATATGGAACTACTCTCACAATGTAGGGAACTAGTTCCAAATGCCAAAAGTGAAATTTGGCATCGGAGCACCTATTTGCTCCGGTTCCCTGTTTTTCTGGTTTTGGAACTACCTCTACAATGTATGGAACTAGTTCAAAAAGCCAAAAATCAAATATGGAACCACTTTTGGCTACACGTTGTGGATGCTCTTAGCAAATTCCTAGTATTTTTCATGGTCGATGTAAAAAAAGTATTTTTCATGGTTGATGTAAAAAAAACAAGTTTTTTTCATGGTCGATGTAAAAAAAGAGAGAAAACATGTCTCATAAAAAGCCTTATGGTTAGCACAATTTTTTACGGAGTAACTCTTTTTTACATAGCCCAAATTACTATTCGATTTTTCCATTGAAATATTTTATGTGTATAAAGCAAGCGAAGAAGTACACATGCATTTTTCGTTTTATTCTTTTTGACATTTCAAAATGTATAGAAGATGAATTTCGAAATAAAGAGATCATATGCACCCAAGAACCAACAAGCATATCCCCTTGAACCCGAACATACTCAGGGCCCTTTTGTTGTGCCTTTTTTTTTTTTGCCTTTTTGGCTTTTGGATTTTGGAAGCCAAAAACAAATATTATATTCTTTTTGCTTCCAAAATCCAAAAGCCAAAAAACCACAAAGAAAAAGGGCCCTCGCCTTCAGACTTGGGATTTCGTAGGCTAGGGTTCCACGCTTTTCCAAAGAACCAGTAATAATTTCAACTCTGCCCCAAAATTCCCGCCGAAATCCCCCCTCCCGCTTCCAAAATTCAAAGCGATGTGAAATAAGTACAGTGTCGATCTTATCCCCCCGGACCGCTCAATTCAGACCTATCACCGGCGGCGCCGAACCCCGCATCTCTCTCTCACGCTTCCACCCTGCATGACCCACCGGATCATCTCACACGCCGGCGCCGGCCCACTGTCCCACTCCCACACCAAAGACTATCGCCTTCTCATCGGCCACCGTAGTGACCGACGACGTTCCGCCGTCTCCCTTGCTTTTTAGCAAGCCGGAGTAGCTTCCACCTCCCCCACCCCCACCGACGACCACTGTACCATACGAGCTCCTCCGTAGCCGACTTCCACCGCCGCCTTGTCAGCGACAGTCACCATCGCCGGGTTCTCGTATCTTAATCCCCGACTCCTTCCGTCCACCGGACTGGAGAGATGGGCGCTTCCATGGTCGACGGCAGGAAACCAAAGCGTACACGCGCCGACTTCCAAGAAGGTTGATATGGCCGCATTCGTTATGCATGTGATTTCGAAAAGTATTTTTTTGCTTACTTGCACCGCCATCTCATTAGCATTTTTTTTGTAATGCATGCTAGATATTATTGCAATACAGAAGAATGAATTAAAAGAGAAACGGATACGGAATATATGTATAAGATATGCAAGCCGTGTGGGCACAAACATGTGTAACGCTATTGCCTCTAGTGCAAACCTGAACAAAATCGGAGAAGAACCCTTTCCCCTTCCCAAAGATAAAGAACAATGTTATGATTCACAATTTGATCATGCTGAGCCTCTTGGAGAGCTGACTCAGGAAGATGCCTTGCCTGACCATTCTCCTCAACCCCACCAGGTGATTTCTGTGTTTTTTTACTTTGAGATATCTGTTTTGCAACTTCCATGTGTTGTATACTTGTATCCTGAATCCCACCAAACATGTTCACATGCCACCTCTAGGTCTCCTTAATGCATCATATATATGTTTCAGCATGCACGTCATCCTTTACTGTTCTTCATTCTATTCCATTTGCATATCATCATATATGGGACTTCTGTAGACTGAAATATCGTTTATGTGTGCTAGGAATCTGCAGCTTCAAGTAAGAATTTCGCAGGAACCACCAATGAGAGGAAGACCATTCAACAGGCACCTGAATCGGTGATAGAACAGCGGCAACCAAAAAAGAAACCTGCTTCTGCTACTAGACAGTCTCAGCGATTCATGGCACCAGTTGAAGAAAATAACGAAAATTCTAAGAGTACTGAAATAAAAAAACGTGGTGAACACCCCAAGCGGTTGAATCAGCCACCTGTTACCAATCCAGTCAACCAGCGACAATCGGCAGCAGAACCAGTTTCCACAGCAACTTCTCAGCCACAATTGGCAGCAGAACCAGTTTCCACAGCAACTTCTCAACAACAATTGGCAGCAGAACAAGTTTCCACGGCAACTTCTCAGCCACAATTGGGATCAGCAGTAGCTGTGGTAGGAAATACTGCCCAAGGACACACTGTACCAGTCCCAGCTGACACAACCACAACTGGCCAAACACTGCTAGCACAACATCAACAAACTGTTGATGATCTCCCACTGACCCATATTAGTCCTGCCATAGACAACTCCCCTGAGGATGAGCCCCACACCGAAGAAGGTACATTTTCCAATGCTTATAGTTTCATTCTCCGTTATAAAGTTATACTTTATAGAGATATATATATAATGCTTATAGTTTCATTCTCCGTTATACCTACCTTGATAGCTTGATGTAATGCTTAACTTTGTAGTTGCACCACGATCAAGAAAAACGAGGGGCCCAACAGTAGGGAAAATGTTCGTAGCTAAGCTTGCTGGGATGGAATCAAGATTTCGCCTTTCATCTATCGTAGGTGGCAGAAGGCCACTGGACCCAGAAGAATCTTGTAAATTAGCATCGGATGTAGGAATTTTCGTCAGGAATGAAATTCCTATCTTCCCAACATGGAAAGAGCACGTAGACACCTCTGCGCATTTTGAAAAATTAGTGCACAGGTTACACGTAAGTCATCTTTCTCTTGGTAATGTTACTCATACTAGTATACCACATTGGCACGTCCCGTTCCTTCTAGCTTGTTGTTGGATCTATGTATATCACACCAACGGTTTATATTGTTGTGAACAGTTAAGGTTCGAGTTCGATGAGGACCAAGAGGAAGTAAAGCATGTTCTCAACAAATCTATTCTCGATCGTCTGCGCCAAGATCGCAGCAGGCTACAGAAGAAATACTTCACTGGAAAGATTACTGGGAGTGTTCCAACTATATCTCCTTTTAAGCAAATGACTGACAAACAGTGGGGAGATCTTGTGAAGCACTGGTCTGATCCAAAGAATATGGTATGATTTGTAAGACTGAGACCAGATCACATCTTGGATTCTTATTTATAGCAGTGTCTCACTAGTCTCCTTTTTGCAGAATTTGGCTAAACAGAATCAGGAAAACCGCGGTAAACTACTTTTACCTAGCCGTACGGGATCTCGTAACCTTATAGTGCACATTCGGCAAAAAGTAAGGACATGTTGTTTTATACTGCTATTTAGAAATATTTTAGTAAAAGATCATGCAGAGTATATACACCAGTGTGCAGCTTATATTATGATCCTCCATTTCAACCACGTTATTCGATTTATAAATGGTAGTACTAAAATGCAGATGTTACATAATGCAAGTAAAAGGGAACCAAACAAAGAGATGACTCTGCCAGAGATTTTTGAAGCATGCCAGAAGAACAAACTTGAAGTGATTGGAGAAGTCGCACAGAGTGTTCTTGTAAGTCTTCTCAAAGATTGAAATTTTGTGACGACTCACATCCCAACTTATAGGAGTAGTAAAGTACATGTCAATATGATATTATATATGTTTATTAAAATTCATGTGATGTGAATCAGACATGCCAAACTGTAGGAATAAAAGTAGGTCATACACATGATAAATCTACTATCAGCAAGTTTCTCTCAGAGTAACTATCATGTTTACACATGTGTACGAACTGAATTTTTTGCAGGAAGATATGAAATTAGAGATGGCAAAAACCGGTAAAAACGGTCTGGAAAAAACCGATGAAGAATGTGTGAAGGCATTTTCTATGGCAATAAAAAAGAAAGGCATTGCCAAAAACACTTTCTTACGGAATGCTGGACTGCTGAAGTGCAAGTCCATGTCCAAGTCAAAGTATTTGCATGCTCAAGTTCTAAAGGAGCAACTCCAAGTAGAACGAGCTGCATCAGCTGCGCTAAGACTAGAAGTCAACAATTTTAGAACGATAGCAGCACAGTAAGGAGGCCCTACTGGAGCAGGTTAGGAATGCTAGTAAGTAGTAAGAAGAGTATCTCGCTAGATAATTGGAGATGAACGGGGACAGTGACAGGTCATTACCTTTGTCTTGTAAAATGGTTCCTTAGTCTGAGCATATTTCGTAGGTGCATTTATCTGCAATTGCTATGATCTTGGTGGTCGTTTCCTTGTTGTGATGTGGATTTTTTTGAACCGGAACCCTGCTGATTGTTAATATTATAAGTGGATTGCCTAGCCCTTTCCATCAGTTCTGACTTTTGGTTCCGTTGGCTCGTGGATGAAGCTTGACGTGGTATCAGAGCCCATAGTCTCAAGTTCGAGTCATCGCTTTCACAAACCTTCTCTTCTCTTCTCCCGGTCTAGCCTTTTCTGTCAGTTTGGACTTTTTGTTGCGATGTATAAAGTGGATTGCCTAGCCCTTTCCATCAGTTCGGACTTTTGGTCGCGTTGGCTAGTGCATTAAAGCTTGACACTGATGATTTTCTGTGATCCATTGATTTCCATCTTTCTACATACTGGTCTAGAAGCTTGTCAACTGGTCTGGTTCATTCATCGCTGTATTGAGTGCAATGAACGGAACAGTGGCTTCTCCTTTGTGTTGTGCTGCAACACAACAGCTGTTCCTGCTTCTGTACAGGTGAGTTGTGAACAGAGATACTTATGTATGCTACCAAATTTCGACTCCATATAATCAATAGCTTAACAACCCTCTAATTCAAAATCTCAACATTATTTCACACACTGAAATATTTTGTACGCGTTTTGAATTGGAGAACATGGGAACCGACTTTGGTTTCTGATTATGACTTGATGTGACCCTAGGCCCTGGATTCCTGAGCAGAAGGTATGTGTAAAAACAAAGAGATTACAAAGTGCTAATTCCCTTTTTTTTGTAAGTCCTGGTGGCATTGACACTCCTTTCTTACTTGCTATATTTTTTTGGTGTTTATATATAATAGAGAATTACCAGCTTATTGTCGAACCCGTTAGATTTTGGGCAATAATTGTTACGTGGCTGCTTCTTAATTAAAGTTTATCATGTCATGTAGATGGACTTGTGAAAGATGCAGCGGGTCGTTCTTCAGATCGTCTACATGGGATTCCCATCTACATGTATGTTCACGGTTTCATGGAGTACTTCAGCTCATAGCAGCCACATACGATCCTGCAAGATTTGCATTTTTTTTGACCTTGCAAGATTTGCATTCAATGTATCGCCAAGACGCGTCCGTGAGAACTCTAGAAACATCTTCGTCTGACTCGTTTTGGCGCGCGCTGTTCCCGAGCGAATCCAATGAATTTTGACCGTTCTCTTAAAAAAAAAGGAGCTTTGACCGTTGGATCAAGCGTTGGAGAACTGTTGTGCCAACGGCCAATAATTATGATCGTCGTAACCGATTTTCAACGTGATGATGAATTGATGTGACATTTGGCCGTACTAGTACGGTCTCATATTTTTGTATTACTTGGACTGTAGCCAAATTCGAAATCTCATTCCAGCGGCAAAACTTCCCGCCCGAAAAATACAAATATTTCACACGCTTCTAACTTCCCATTCTACCCTCGTAAAGATGACAACAATGTCCATGTATAAGTCGGTTGGTGGGGGGTCTACCCGTCATTTTTTTTCGATCACCACCTCCCTAGCTCCGGAAACTCCCCGAAAAAAAATTCATTTCCCTCACTCTCTCCTCTGAGACCACCCACCGGAACTTCCCAAGTCCCTCTCTCTCCCACCTCCACGACCACCGCACCGGAACATCCCCGCCGGACTTCCCTGGCCTACCCGAGGCCTCGCGATCCTCGTCATCCGGCTGCCTGCCGGAGCCGCTTCATCGACGCCGTCATCAACCGGACCGGATCATCCCCGCCGAACCTCGAAACCATATGCTCATCCAGCAGTCTACCGCAGTCGCTTCAGCTGCGGCATCGTCCACCCCACCGGAGCCGCTTCGCCGGATCCGTCGTCCACCGCATCGGATCTTGCTCACCGACACCGCTGTGCATGAACCGGATCTGCTTCACCGGCGCCGTGTATGATCTAAACTCTTCTACTGTCGCTTTTCTATTGCTTGCCTGCAAGTTCTTGTTTAATCTTGGGGGAACCTATTTGTGCTAACGACGCGCTGTTGCGTTTTTGCAGACGAGATGAGTAACCATGAAGTGTAATGGCCGTCTCTCCAACCCCAAGTAGCACATGTAGCGTACTTCATCACCGGATCTATCAACCCAGGAAGATCTGCTGTGACTCCCACAGAGTGCTTCTCCTAATGTAAGTCCCTTGTTTTAGCGCCATGTTCTGGGTTCAGATGCTTGTTTGTCTGAAGCTCTTTTAGTTCATTCCTAGCTATGACCGTAACACCTTGCTATTTTCTACTTCATTGCTAACTTTAAGCGATTGAACATTTTGGTTTGCATTCCCTGCTCTGTAGATGTAGCCATCATAACTTCTATCTTGCTCAGTCGTTGTTACAAAAATTATACTGTAGGTATTATAGTAACATCCTGCTATTATTTAGTTCATGGCCAATTTTAAGTAATTGCACATGTTGGTTCGCATTCCCTGCTCTATAGCTTTTGGCATCGTAACTTCTATATTTGGTTTACATTCCCTGCTCTCGTAGATCTAGCCATCATAACTTTATCTTGCTCGATCGTTGTTACAAAAATTATGGCCTGCTACTATGTTGTTTGTGCCAATTTTTTACTCCATGAACATGTTGGCTTGCATTCCCTGTACTACAGGTGATGCCATTGTTTTGTATCTAGTTCATTGTAAGCTAACAAAGTAAGGACTTAGTTTGGCATGCTATCACTCTGCTATCTAGCCTGTAGTACAAATAAACTTGTCATACTACTAGATAATAATTTTGCGTGCCATCTTGTTCTTCAAAAGCTGCATTATTGACTTGTTTCTCTGACTTGGCATGACGCTCACATATGGAAAGCTGAACATATTGGTTTGCATTCCCTCTTATACAAGTTCACAGGTGATCCCACTATATTCTGTATCTGGTCCATCCTAAGCTCAAGCATTAACTATCCTCTATGTGTTGCTCATTACAAGTTTATATCCCGAAACATCTTGATTTGCATCCCCTTCACTATAAGTTCAGGAGTATTATTTAGTTCACTTGGCACATGTTGGTTCACATTCCCTCCTCTTTAGCTTTTGCCATCGTAACTTCTATTTTTGGTTTACATTCCCTGCTCTGTAGATGTAGCCATCATAACTTCATCTTGCTCAGTCGTTGTTACAAAATTTATAGCCTGCTACTATGTTGTTCATGCCAATTTTGTACTCCCTGAACATGTTGGTTTGCATGGGACTCGACAGTAGTAAGTCTGCTGTTTCATTCTAACATGCTCTGTTATATTGGCTGTTGGTATGCGGCATGCACTCTTTGTTTGCTTATTGTGCGCATTACAATGATCTTGTTATAACGACGAAATGATGAGTTCCAAATTCTTTGCCAAACAATATTGTAGTGTCATTGCCTTTCCATTGTTGCTGTCTTAACTTGTAATGTCTTTGTTTCAGATATAGGTGCTGCATGGACAACTTAAAAGATTGCCGGATCGCTTCATTGTATTGCTAGGTTTAATTACCATTCAATTTCTCTGGGTTCTGTAATATTTTTTCAATGCCTTGCAGCTGATGTAATATTTAGTTAGTTTTTATAGTTCTTTCGCGCATTTTTTCTTTGGTGCTTGTGGTAAGTGAGGCTATCCGACAGAAATCAATGCTGCGTAAATATTCTCAGTATCTAAATCACGAATTCCCATCCCTTAAACGGCCCAATTAAACGAAATCACATATGTGCCTGCCCGCAAAATCCTAAAGCGCATATTATGCCGGCATATAAACAGCAACTAAACGGGCTGGCCCACTTACTTCTTGGGCCAGCCCATTTGATTTACGGTGGACCCCACACACTAATTGGGCGGGCCCACTTGCTTTAAGGTGGACCCCACCAACTACTGGGCCGGCCCACTAATTAGTTGGGCCAGCCCATTTGCTTTTTTGGTGGACCCCACATAATAAATGGGCTGGCCCTTTAAGAGGAAAGTGGGACCCACCTGTGTTTTTGGCCCGGCCCAATATCTTGTTGGGCCGGCCCACTTGCTATATGGTGGACCCCACATACTAGTTGGGCCGGCCCTTTAACAGGAAAGTGGGACCCACATGTGTTTTTGGCCCGGCCCACTATCTTGTTGGGCCGGCCCACTTGCTATATGGTGGTCCCACATACTAAATGGGCCGGCCCTTTAAGAGGAAAGTGGGACCCACCTGTGTTTTTGGCCCGGCCCACTATCTTGTTGGGCCGGCCCACCTGCTATATGGTGGACCCCACATACTAATTGGGCCGGCCCTTTACCAGGAAAGTGGGACCCACCTGTGTTTTTGGCCCGGCCCACTATCTTGCTGGGCCAGCCCACTTGCTATATGGTGGACCCCACATACTAAATGGGCCGGCCCTTTAACAGGAAAGTGGGACCCACCTGTGTTTTTGGCCCGGCCCACTATTTTGTTGGGCCGGCCCACTTGCTGTATGGTGGACCCCACAAACGAAATGGGCCGACCCTTTAACTGGAAAGTGGGACCCACCTGTGTTTTTGGCCCGGCCCACTAGCTTGTTGGGCCGGCCCACTTGCTATACGGTGGACCCCACACACTAAATGGGCCGGCCCTTTAACAGGAAAGTGGGACCCACCTGTGTTTTTGGCCCGGTCCACTTGCTTCTTGGGCCGGCCCAGTTGCTGTAAGGTGGACCCCACATGTTAAATGGGCCGGCCCATTTAAGTTTTGACCAGTCAACCTTAGAGGTTAGGCCCGGCCCACGTAACTAATGGACCAGCCCAGCTATATAGTTGACCGGTCAAACTATGTCATCTGGCCCGGCCCGCTTAAGACGTGGCAGGCCTCGTGTGGGCCTACCATCTACCACGGGGTTTCAGAGTTAACGCCGTTAATCGCGCTAACGCGTCTCGCCACGTGTCGCTTGCATGACGTCAGCAGTCAACGGGCTCCCGAAAACACTTCCGCAACGGTCCGATTTTCCGTGGCGGAAGGGCGCCCAAGCGCGACGGACCGAAAAAATCGTCGTTGGACTTTGCCTGACGCAGTTTCGACAACGGAACCCATATCGTCGGGTTAGGCCCATAGGCGACGAAAAATGCCCCTTAGTTGACGATTTTGGGACGTTGTCTATCAGAACTTTTCTTGTAGTGGGTATGTAAAGACCATGGGGGTTGGATGTTGACTTAGCTTGTAAACAAGTGGTGCAACGGTTGCAAAGGCGCTCCACGTCTCGCTTCATGCGTGGCCAATAATAGTGTGTGGATAGCATCGAAAGAGTCTTGTCACGTCCAAAATGACCCATGAGGCCACCTCCATGTGAATCTTGCAAAAGCAACTTACGAAGAGAAGACTCGGGTATGCAAACTTTGTTAGCTTTAAACAAGTAGCCATCATGCAAATAGAAATCATCAAAACCTCGGTCAACGGAACACTTGGCAAATATTGGTCCAAAGAAAGAGTCGGATGGGTAAAGCTCTTTGATCTCCTCAAGACCCAAAATGTGAAATTCCAAGCGGGTGAGTAGAAGAGTAATCTTGCGGGAAAGTGCATCCGCAACCACATTTTCCTTGCCCTTTTTGTATTTGATTACATAAGGGAAGGACTCTATGAACTCAACCCACTTAGCATGTATCTTGTTCAAATTGTGTTGACTTTTCAAATACTTCAACGACTCATGATCCGAGTGGATAACAAACTCTTTTGGCCAAAGGTAATGTTGCCAAACTTCAAGAACACGAACCAAAGCATAAAGCTCCTTGTCATATATAGGATAGTTGAGGCGTGCGCCGTCCAACTTCTCGCTATAGTATGCCACGGGTTTTCCATTTTGCATGAGTACACCGCCAATCCCAAGGCCACTCGCATCACATTCTATCTCAAATGTTTGAGTGAAATCGGGAAGAACAAGTAATGGTGCCTCGGTGAGTCTTTTTTTCAATTCATCAAAAGCGTTTTGTTGTGCTTTGCCCCAAACAAACGGAACATTCTTTTTAGTAAGCTCATTTAAAGGGCAGGCGATGGTGCTAAAATCTTTCACAAAGCGGCGGTAGAAACCGGCGAGTCCATGAAAACTTCGAACTTGGCCAACATTTGTGGGAGTGGGCCAATTGTGGATGGCCTCAATCTTGGAAGAATCAACTTCAATCCCGTTGGCGGAAACCACAAGCCCAAGAAAAACCAATTTGTTTTGAGCGAAATGGCATTTTGGTAGGTTGGCAAAGAGCTTCTCGTGGCGCAAGATGCATAATACTTCTCTCACATGTTGAACATGATCCTCGAGATTTTTGCTATAGATGAGGATATCATCAAAGTAAACAACCACGCTCTTGCCAATGAGAGGTCGCAAAATGTTATTCATAAGACGCATGAAAGTCGAAGGAGCATTTGAAAGTCCAAATGGCATGACAAGCCATTCATATAGACCAAGCTTGGTCTTGAATGCCGTCTTCCATTCATCACCAATTGCCATGCGAATTTGGTGGTAGCCACTACGCAAATCAATCTTAGAGAAAATGGTGGCACCACTCAATTCATCAAGCATGTCGTCTAAACGCGGAATGGGATGGCGATAACGGACGGTAATGGCATTGATGGGTCGACAATCCATACACATCCGTTGCGTCTCATCCGGTTTAGGCACAAGAATGACGGGAACGGCACAAGGGCTAAGGCTTTCTCGGACGTACCCTTTAGCGAGGAGGTCTTGTATTTGGCGTTGGATCTCCTTGGTATCTTCGGGGTTGGTGCGGTAAGCGGCGCGGTTTGGTAGGGGAGCGCCGGGTATGAGGTCGATGCGATGCTCGATGCCCTGAAGCGGTGGTAGTCCATGAGGCAGCTCGTCGGGGAAGACGTCTTGGAACTCCTTCAAAAGAGACAACAAAGACGAAGGAATGTTGGTTAAGTCGTTAGTCTCCGACGAGAGGCCCTTGCAAATGAGCACGTAGTGTATGGTGGTGGATGGGTTGTCTTTCACTTCTCTCCACTCACTTTTTGTGGCTAAGAGGACACTCTTTTGCTCACTCATATGTGGGTGGTGGCGCTCACTCTCTTTTTGGTGGGTAGCTCCCTCTCCTCTCAACTCACTGTGGGTGTGGTGTTGTGCCCTCGCTAAAGCCTTCGCATTGTCGGCGATGATTTGGCTAGGAGTCATTGGGCGAAGCTCGAACTTCTTGTCCTTGACCTTGAAGGTGTATGCATTGGAGTAACCATCATGTATGGCCTTCTTGTCAAATTGCCATGGGCGGCCAAGCAACATGTGGCACACGGTCATAGGCACCACGTCAAACTCGACGGTGTCTTCATAGGGTCCTATCTTGAAGTTGACGGTGACGGTGTGTTAAATCTTGACATTGCCCTTGTCGCTCAACCATTGGACATGGTATGGATGAGGATGTTTGCGAAGCGTGAGGTTGAGCTTCTCACATAACTCGGTGCTTGCCAAATTGTGGCAACTCCCACCGTCGATGATGACCTTGATTGACTTGCCACCAATTCCGGCGCGAGTTTGGAAGATGTTGCATCTTTGGTCTTCCATAGCTTGGGGTTGAGTGGTGAGCACTCGAGTGACCACAAGTGAAGGGCTTGGGTCGTGGGTGCATAAGAGAGGGTCTTCTCCACTTTCTTCATCATACTCTTCCTCATTAGCAACGGCGGCTTGCACTAGGGCTTCATATTCGCCCTCACTTAGCGTCTCTATGTCACCATTCTCCATAGTGATCATAACCTTGGTGTTCTTGCACTCAAAGGATTTGTGGCCTTGAGTGCCACACTTGAAGCAAGTGACATTGGAGGGTCCCGTAGAGGCCTTGGAGGAGGCGGTGGAGGACACCGTTTGCTTCATGCGACTTTGTATAGACGGTTGCTTGGAAGGTGTAGAGGATGTGGTTGGCTTGACACTTGTTGTTGGAGGTGATGTAGCAAGCTTGGAGGCGAAGTATTGCTTGGACTTCGAGTACTTGATGTCCTCATTCACTTGACGCTCGGCCTTGGAAGCTTGGTGAACCAACTCAACCATGTTGGAGTATTGTTGGAACTCCACAATCCTCTTGATGGGGTAGTTGAGGCCATTGAAGAACCTAGCAATGGTTTGGTTCTCGGACTCTTGGATGTTTGCTCGCATCATAGTTAGCTCCATCTCCTTGAAGAATTCCTCAACGGTCTTGGTGCCTTGCTTCAACTTTTGTAGCTTGTTGAAGAGATCGGTCTTGTAGTGTGTAGGGACAAAGCGAGCTTGCATCTCCTCCTTCATGTCTTCCCAAGTATCAATTGGAGGATCACCCTTTTCTTCCCTAAGAGTGACAACTTGTTCCCACCAAGTGTTGGCATAATCTTCAAACTCGAGGGAGGCCATGGCTACTTTCTTGGCACCGGAGTAGTTGTGGATGCGGAAGATCTTGTCAACCTTGAGTGCCCATGAGAGGTAGGCCTCGGCGTCGTCTTCACCCTTGAACTTGGGCATGTTGAACTTGAGTTTCCCATACATGTTCTCTTCATCTTCCAAGTTTCGGCGGCGAGGACGGATGCCTTCATCTCTTGCGGCTTGAGGTGGTAGAGGAGGTCTTCCACGACCAACCATAGCATTGGGTTGGCGGTTGAGGTGAACACTAGCTTCACTTGGCTCACGTTGATGAAGTTGTTGTGGATCTTGACGAGGTTGTTGACGTTGTCCAATGTTGGCCCTCTCATCTTGATTATGTTGTGGTTGTCCTCGGCCCCTTTGGTCATGGCGAGGATGGTTCCGGAGGTCACGCCTTGGTGGATCTTGATGACCTTGGTCTTGAGCATCCACATGGGCTTGACGATGAGGTGCCGGGTCCATGTTGTGGAGGACGTTGTCTTGGGGTTGGTCGTCATGCCCATGGTGGGCATGGCAAGCCGCTTGATGACGATCTTGGTGAAGAGCTTGGTCTTGTTGAGGACGCTCATGAGGACGAGCATGGCGATGGAACTCTCCGCGCCTTGAGTTTGAGCGAG
The DNA here is from genome assembly GCF_019359855.2 of Lolium perenne. Classification (NCBI taxonomy): domain Eukaryota; kingdom Viridiplantae; phylum Streptophyta; class Magnoliopsida; order Poales; family Poaceae; genus Lolium; species Lolium perenne. The sequence goes on along the minus strand of NC_067248.2, from coordinate 54,976,414 downwards.
AATCATCATGACGAGCGTGCGGTCGACGAGAGCGATGATGATCTCCATGCCTTGAGTCGGAGCTTGAGGACGAATGGTGATCATGTGAGTAGTCATCATGTGAGGAGGTCGATGACGATGAGGAAGTAGAGCGATGTCGATGTCGGCGTCCCAAGTTGTTGATGGCGCGCTCGAGGCTATCCATGCGCCGCTCCATGTTTGCATCATTGGCCGTCACTTGGTCATGCAAGTTTTCCGTAGCTTCGCGAAGAAGAATCATATCTTGGTTCACTTGGCCGAAGTTGTGAGCCACTTCTTCATATTGTTCGTCGATGCGTGTCTCGAACAAGTTGAGTTGGTCCTTGAACTCTTGGCGTTGCACCCATAGATTGTGTTGGGTGGCCAACCTTTCGGAGGGGTGTAGGACCTCATCCTCCTTTGCTTGGTCTCCGTGCCTATCCATGATCACAAGACAAGAACTATGTTGTGGATGTTAGTGGAAGGAGACTACCTCGCACTCTTACCGTGGTAAGATAGTATTGAGGCAATCAACCAAGCCGAAAGTAAGACCAATTGTATCGGGACACACACAAAGGCACACGCAAAAGCTAGCAAATATGGTGTTAGGAGTGGATGGTGGAAAGCCAAAAGACGAAATCCAAAATCGAGTATGTTGTTAAGAGTGGGTAAGGTCCAAAAATCAAGTGTCAAAGTGGAGATCACTATAAACACGGAAAAATGTGGAACTCACACACGGGATGAACGGGGTTAGTGCAACCAAGGAACGAGCGGAAAAATGAAAAACCCCTAAGTAAGGGTGCTCAATGTCACACTAACGCAAGAAGAGATCGAAGCTAGGTTGCATAGAGGAGAAACACCAAGATTCGCACGAGGTCTCTCTTCTCTATCTCTCTTGCTTGCTTAAAAGCTTTTCACTCTTTTTGTATCGGTGGCACTTTGCAATTTGCTTCTTTTTTTTCACTAGCACACTATGCTCTTACTCTTTTGCGTGCCACTCACGAGCTCCACTTATGAGCTTTACTCACACAACACACACCCTCACGGTCGGGACCTCGTGCGATGTTTCGCAACACTCAAAAAGCTTCGCTCGTGGGATAGATCGCAAAAAGAAGAGGGCTACAAGGGTTACTGCAAGTTATACCTGCAATGGTGGAGATGATGGTGGTGGTGGTGGTCGGCGGTGGTGTTAGTCGATGTCGAAGACGGGGAGCCCGGTTGCTGGTCCGGTTGACCGGAGCTGGCGCCGGCGTGTCCGGTCTGGCGGCCGGTCGGACCGGTCTCTGAGCCGGCTGTCCGGTTTGCGGCCGGTTGGCCGGGTTCTGCGCCGGACGGTCCGGTCTGGGGGCCGGTTGACCGGGTTCGAAACCGGATTTCACGATTTGGAGCTTTCTCTCTCCTGTTCTTCCCCAAACTAAAACCAAATCGACCAAAACGAAGGGAAACGATGGAATTGGAGGCTCAAAGGTGGGGAAATAGTAGATCAAGCACAACAACACCAGATCCACGGAGCAAAACCACTCAAAACTCAACCAAATCACAGATCCGTCCAAAGGCAATTCAGGGCTATTTTTTGGAAAATTTTCTAGAAACGAGATTGGGTGGGTAGAGGGTCAAATCCGCGGAAACCAAAGGCTGCTGATACCATATGATGTGGTCTAAGACCCCGATTGTGGCCCGATCTCGCGAATGACCCAAGAATCAAAGGGGGAAAGAGGGGGAGAGGCGGAAGAACACGAAGCACGCGAAGAACACACGAAGATCCACGCACACCAACCCGATACAATCGATGCTTACCCTCACGGCTCGATGGACCGTGCCAATAGAATCCGCCCGGAAGAGACTCGAGGTAGAATTCCGAGAGGAGAGACCGATGGGGAGGACGAATCAAGGAGTGGGAGAGAGAGTGAATACACTAGAATCTCTCACTACCAAATTCATACATCCACAAGGGTGGCCTTGATTACAGAGGGATGATACCCAAGGGAGACTAAGCTCAAAGTTAGGTTTGAGTTCTAAACAAGTCTAAGGGGTAAAAGGGGTGTCCAGGGTGCTTATATAGCGGTACAAGGCGACACAGGCCGATAAGGTACAAAGGAAAACGTTTCGGGCCGAAAAGGCGTCTTTAGTCGTGCAGGCCGGTCAGGGGGCCGGTTGGACCGGACCTGGGACCGGGCAGTCCGGTCGGTGACCGGATCCTGGACCGGGCAGTAACCGGGCGAGGTTCTGGGGCCCCGGGATGGCGTCCGGATGGCACCGGTTGGGGGTCCGGTTGTGGACCAGGTGGCCCGGTCAGGCGGCCGGTCAGCCGGATTCTGGACTGGGTGGCCCGGTCACGAGGCCGGTCAGACCGGATTCTGGACTGGCCGCTCATCTTCTCTTCCTTGCGTTCTTCGGACGACTTCGGGTCCAGCTCCATGTACATCTTCCCGATCAGCTGCTCCTCTCCTTCCCTTGACCATGACGTATCGTCCTCTCCGTGGTCTTAATGCTCCACGTACCTAATAACATAAAGTGTTTCGGCATGAGGTAGCATTCCATCCAATGGGGTATCGAGATCGAGGGTAGTGAGGAGCGAGTTCACCTTGTCATGTAGAGCTTTAGCTCGAGCCCTTGTCGATGGTCCACTTGGGGGACTTGTTGGCCTTGATGTAGTGTCGTTGGTGAGCGGGGCTACATCATCAAGCCTTCGTCGCGAATACCCCTGTACCGAGAGCCACGATACAGAAAACCTTCCAGAGACGCCGCCGCCGCCAATCCCATCTCGGGGGATTCAGGAGATCGCCTCCGGCACCCTGCCGGAGAGGGGAATCATCACCGGAGGGCTCTACATCATCATGCCCGCCTCCGGATTGATGCGTGAGTAGTTCATCCTTGGACTATGGGTCCATAGCAGTAGCTAGATGGTTGTCTTCTCCTCTTGTTCTATCATGTTTAGATCTTGTGGGCTGCCTAACATGACCAAGATCATCTATTTGTAATGCTACATGTTGTGTTTGGCGGGATCCGATGAATATAGAATATTATGTCAAGTTGATTATCAATCTATCATATATGTGTTGTTTATGTTCTTGCATGCTCTCCGTTGCTAGTAGAGGCTCTGGCCAACTTGATACTTGTAACTCCAAGAGGGGGTATTTATGCTCGATAGTGGGTTCATGCCTCCATTGAATCTGGGATAGTGACAGAAAGTTCTAAGGTTGTGGATGTGTTGTTGCTACTAGGGATAAAACATCGATGCTTTGTCTAAGGATATTTGTGTTGATTACATTACGCACCATACTTAATGCAATTGTCTGTTGTTTGCAACTTAATACTGGAGGGGGTGCGGATGCTAACCCGAAGGTGGACTATTTAGGCATAGATGCATGCTGAATAGCGGTCTATGTACTTTGTCGTAATGCCCTGATTAAATCTCATAGTAATCATCATGATATGTATTGAATCTTTATTTGTAAATTGCCCGCCTGTAATTTGTTCACCCAACATGTTATTTATCTTATTGGAGAGACACCACTAGTGAACTGTGGACCCTGGTCCATTCTTTTACATCTGAATACAATCTACTGCAATCATTGTTCTCTACTGTTCTTTGCAAACAAATATCATCTTCCACACAATACGTTTAATCCTTTGTTTTCAGCAAGCCGGTGAGATTGACAACCTCACTGTTACATTGGGGCAAAGTATCTTGATTGTGTTGTGCAGGTTCCACGTTGGCGCCGGTTTCATTGGTGTTGCGCCGCTCTACACTCCTCCACCAACAACCTTCACATGCTTCTTGGCTCCTACTGGTTCGATTACCTTGGTTTCATACTGAGGGAAACTTGCTTCTTTACGCATCACACCTTCCACTTGGGGTTCCCAACGGACGTGTACTTCACGCGTGTGAAGCTAAATTTCTGGCGCCGTTGCCGGGGAGATCAAGACACGCTGCAAGGGGAGTCTCCACATCCAATCTCTTTACTTTGTTTTTGTCTTGCTTTACTTTATTTTATTTTACTGTCTTGTTTGCTTTATATCTAAAAACACAAAAAAATTAGTTGCTTTACTTTCTATCTTGTTTACTTGTTCTATATCAAAATACAAAAAAATTAGTTACTTGTCTTTACTTTATTCTATTTGCTTAGTTTACTTTTATTACTGCTACAATGGGTACTCCTGAAAATACTAAGTTGTGTGATTTCACTAGCAAAAATAATAATGATTTTATAAGTACTCCTATTGCTCCACCTGCTACTACAGCAGAATTCTATGAAATTAAACCTGCTTTACTGAATCTTGTTATGAGAGAGCAATTTTCTGGTGTTAGTACTGATGATGCTGCTGCCCATCTTAATAATTTTGTTGAACTTTGTGAAATGCAAAAGTATAAGGATATAGATGGTGATATTATAAAACTAAAATTGTTTCCTTTCTCATTAAGAGGGAGAGCTAAAGATTGGTTGCTTTCTTTGCCTAAGAATAGTATTGATTCATGGACTAAATGTAAAGATGCTTTTATTGGTAAATATTATCCTCCTGCTAAGATTATATCTTTGAGAAGTAGCATTATGAATTTTGAGCAATTTGATAATGAACATGTTGCTCAAGCATGGGAGAGAATGAAATCTTCGGTAAAGAATTGCCCTACACATGGACTAACTACTTGGATGATCATCCAAACCTTTTATGCAAGATTGAATTTTTCCTCGAGGAACCTATTGGATTCAGCTGCTGGAGGTACTTTTATGTCCATCACCTTGGGCGCCGCGACGAAGCTTCTTGATGATATGATGATCAATTACTCTGAATGGCACACTGAAAGAACTCCTCAAGGTAAGAAGGTAAATTCTGTTGAAGAAACCTCTTCTTTGGGTGATAAGATTTATGCTGTTATGTCTATGCTTGCAAATGGTAGATCTCATATTGATCCTAATAATATTCCTTTAGCTTCATTGGTTGCTCAAGAAGAAAATGTTGATGTGAATTTCATTAAGAATAATAATTTCAACAACAATGCTTATAGGAATAATTATGGTAACAATAACAACTATAGGCCATATCTTTCTAATAATGGTAGTGGTTATGGTAATTATTACAAAAATAATAAGAGTGTACCGTCTGGTCTTGAAGTCATGCTTAAAGAATTTATTAGTACACAAACTGCTTTTAATAAAACTGTTGAAGAAAAGCTTGGTAAAATTGATGTTCTTGCTTCTAAGGTTGATAGTCTTGCTCTTGATGTTGATCTCTTAAAATTGAAAGTTATGCCTGAGGAAGTTAAAGATGCTAGGTTTGCTAAAACAAATGCCATCCAAGTTCAAATTAATGATAATATAAGAATGTTGGCTGAATTGCATGCTAGGTGGGATAGAGAAGAAAAAGAAAAACTAGCTAAAGAGAATAATGTAGCTAAAGTTTGGACTATTACCACCACTACTAATGTTGATTCTACACATGTTGCTATACCTCCTACTATCAATGGTAAAAAAAATTGGTGTTGGCAATGTTTCTACTCCTAGTGCAAAGCGTGCAAAATTGCCTGAAACTGCTAAAACTGCTTGTGATAAAACTGATGAAATTTTTCAAAATATTGGGGACAATGATCCCATTGCTGTAGAACATAATGGTTTAGATTTTGATGATTGTCATATTACTGAAGTTATAAAGTTCTTACAAAAACTTGCTAGAAGTCCTAATGCTAGTGCTATAAATTTAGCAAACATATTACAAATGCTCTCATTAAAGCTAGGGAAGAGAAATTAAAACTTGAAGCTTCTATTCCTAGGAAGTTGGAAGATGGTTGGGAGCCAATCATTAAGATGAAATTCAATGATTTTGAATGTAATGCTTTATGTGATCTTGGTGCAAGTATTTCTGTTATGCCTAAGAAAATTTATGATATGCTTGACTTGCCACCATTGAAAAATTGTTATTTGGATGTTAATCTTGCTGATAATTCTAAAAAGAAACCTTTGGGGAGGATTGATAATGTTCGCATTACGATTAACAATAACCTTGTCCCCGTTGATTTTGTTGTCTTGGATATTAAATACAATGCATTTTGTCCTGTTGTCTTGGGAAGACCCTCTCTTCGAACTGTTGGTGCTATTATTGATATGAAAGAAGGAAATATTAAGTATCAATTTCCTCTCAAGAAAGGTATGGAACACTTCCCTAGAAAGAGAATGAAGTTGCCTTTTGATTCTATTATTAGAACAAATTATGATGTTGATGCTTCTTCTCTTGATGTTACTTGATTTGCACTTTCTGCGCCTAGCTGAAAGGCGTTAAAGAAAAGCACTTCTTGGGAGATAACCCATGTCTTATTTATCTACTGTATTGTTGAGTCTTGGATGTTTTTACTACTGTATCAACCTCTCCTTATCATGTTTTTGTGCCAAGTAAAGTCTCTATGGTAAAGTTGATGCTAGATTTGGATTGCTGCGCAGAAACAGAATTACTGTCTGTCACGAATTTGCGTAGAACTCTCTCTAGAAAAATCAAAAAAACCTGCCAATTTACGTGCGTGATCCTCAGATATGTACGAAACTTTCATTAGTTTTGAGTTTTTCCGTTTGAGCAAGTTAAGTGCCTCTGTAAAATTCCTCTTTACGGACTGTTCTGTTTTGACAAATTCTGCCTTTTATTTCGCATTGCCGCTTTTGCTATGTTGAATGGGTTTCTTTGTTCCATTAACTTTCAGTAGCTTTGTGCAATGTCCAGAAGTATTAAGAATGATTATGTCACCTCTGAATATGTGAATTTTTGATTATGCACTAACCCTCTAATGAGTTTGCTTTAAGTTTGGTGTGGAGGAAGTTTTCAAGGGTCAAGAGAAGAGGATGATATAATATGATCAAGAAGAGTGAAAGGTCTAAGCTTGGGGATGCCCCCGTGGTTCATCCCTGCATATTTTACGAAGACTCAAGCATCTAAGCTTGGGTATGCCCAAGGCATCCCCTTCTTCATCGACAACTTATCAGGTCACTTCTAGTGAAACTATATTTATTTTCCATCACATCTTATGTTCTTTACTTGGAGCGTCTGTTTGCTTTTATTTTTATTTTGGTTTGAATAAAGTTGGATCCCACCATCCTTATATTGGAGATATTACGCTCCGCTTTTTCATATGGAACACTTGTGTTCTTAGTTGTGCTTTAATGTTTATGGCGAAGGCTGAAAATTGATTCGTTGATTGCTATTTGGTTGGAATCAGAAAATGCTTCATATGGTTTGGAATAACTTGAAACGTAGCAATTGTTTTGAGCTCTCATTAGATCATGTTTAAGCTCTTGCATCATGTAGTTTAATCTATTAGTGCAGAACTACCGTAGAGCTTGTTAAAATTTGGTTTGCATGATTGGTCTCTCTAAGTCTAGATATTTTCTGGTATAGTGTCTGAACAACAAGGAAGACAGTGTAGAGTCTTATAATGCTTGCAATATGTTCTTGTGTAAGTTTTGCTGTACCTGTTCATACTTGTGTTTGCTTCAAACAACCTTGCTAGCCAAAGCCTTGTACTGAGAGGAAATGCTTCTCGTGCATCCAAACACCTTGAGCCAAAACCCATGCCATTTGTGTCCACCATATCTACCTACTATGTGGTATTTTTCTTCCATTCCAAAGTAAATTACTTGAGTGCTACCTTTAAAATTTCATTCCTTTATCTTTGCAATATATAGCTCATGGGACAAATAGCTTAAAAACTATTGTGGTGATGAATATGTAGTTATGTGTCTTAGTTCTTATAAGTTGCTTGTTGAGCGGTAACCATTTTTCTGGGGACGCCATCAACTTTTTACCTTTGTTGGATATCATGTGAGATGCTATGCTTGTTCGTCTTGTCTGAAGTAAGGGTGATGTCATGATCAAATGGTTTGAGTATGCATATGTTAGAGAAGAACATTGAGCCGCTAACCAAAGCCATGTATCATGGTGGAAGTTTTCAGTTTGGACATACAACCTCACTCTCTTATGAGAATATTATCTGTTGTTGAATGCTTAAGAATTAAAAGAGGAGTCCATTATCTGTTGTCTATGTTGTCCAGGTATGGATGTCTTAAGTTGAGATCTATTAAAAACGAGAAATCAAATGCAATTGATCTCCTTAGACCTTTGTACATGCGGCATAGAGGTACCCCTTTGTGACACTTGGTTGAAACATATGTTATGCAATGATAATCCATGTAATCCAAGCTAATTAGGACAAGGTGCGGGCACTATTGGTATTCTATGCATGAGGCTTGCAACTTGTAGGAAGTATTATGCATAGTACATATGAATTATTACTACCGTTGACAAAATTGTTTCTATGTTTTCAAAACAAAAGCTCTAAGCACCAAAATAGTAATTCATGCTTCCCTCTGTGAAGGGCCATTCTTTTACTTTATGTTGAGTCAGTCTACCTACTTCTTTCTATCTTAGAAGCAAACACATGTGTTAACTGTGTGCATTGATTCTTACATGATTACTTATTGCACTTGTTATATTACTCTATGTTGACAAATATCCATGAGATATACATGTTACAAGTTGAAAGCAATTGCTGAAACTTAGTCATCCTTTGTGTTGCTTCAATGCATTCTACTTTGAATTTATTGCTTTATGAGTTAGCTCTTATGCAAGTCTTGTTGATACTTGTCTTGAAAGTACTATTCATGAAAAGTTTTGCTATATGATTCATTTGTTTAGTCATTATCTTTTGTTAGCAATCTTTTGCTTCAGATCACTCCATCCATCTCATATGCTTTATAATAATGTTGATCAAGATTATGTTGGTAGCATGTCACTTCAGAAATTATTTGTTGTTATCGTTTACCTACTCGAGGGCGAGTAGGAACTAAGCTTGGGGATGCTTGATACGTCTCAAACGTATCTATAATTTCTTATGTTCCATGCTACTTTTATGATAATACTCACATGTTTTATACATACTTTATATCATTATTATGCATTTTCCGGCACTAACCTATTAACAAGATGCCGAAGCGCCAGTTGCTGTTTTCTGCTGTTTTTGGTTTCAGAAATCCTACAAAGAAAATATTCTCGGAATTGGACGAAATCAACGCCCATGGTCTTATTTTTCCACGAAGCTTCCGGAAGACTGAAGGGATAACGAAGTGGGGCGACGAGGCGCCGCCACCATAGGGCCGCGCGGCTAGAGGGGGGCCCGCGCCGACCTATGGTGTGGGCCCCTCTTGCCGCCTCTTGACCTACCCTTCCGCCTACTTAAAGCCTTCGTCGCGAATACCCCTGTACCGAGAGCCACGATACGGAAAACCTTCGAGAGACGTCGCCGCCGCCAATCCCATCTCGGAGGATTCAGGAGATCGCCTCCGGCACCCTGCCGGAGAGGGGAATCATCACCGGAGGGCTCTACATCATCATGCCCGCCTCCGGATTGATGCGTGAGTAGTTCATCCTTGGACTATGGGTCCATAGCAGTAGCTAGATGGTTGTCTTATCCTCTTGTGCTATCATGTTTAGATCTTGTGAGCTCCTAACATGATCAAGATCATCTATTTGTAATGCTACATGTTGTGTTTGGCGGGATCCGACGAATATAGAATATTATGTCAAGTTGATTATCAATCTATCATATATGTGTTGTTTATGTTCTTGCATGCTCTCCGTTGCTAGTAGAGGCTCTGGCCAAGTTGATACTTGTAACTCCAAGAGAGGGTATTTATGCTCGATAGTGGGTTCATGCCTCCATTGAATGCAGGACGATGACGAGAAAGTTCTAAGGTTGTGGATGTGCTGTTGCTACTAGGGATAAAACATCGATGCTTTGTCTAAGGATATTTGTGTTGATTACATTACGCACCATACTTAATGCAATTGTCTGTTGTTTGCAACTTAATACTGGAGGGGGTGCGGATGCTAACCCGAAGGTGGACTATTTAGGCATAGATGCATGCTGGATAGCGGTCTATGTACTTTGTCGTAATGCCCTGATTAAATCTCATAGTAATCATCATGATATGTATTGAATCTTTATTTGTAAATTGCCCGCCTCTAATTTGTTCACCCAACATGTTATTTATCTTATTGGAGAGACACCCCCGGTCCATTCTTTTACATCTGAATACAATCTACTGCAATCATTGTTCTCTACTGTTCTTTGCAAACAAACATCATCTTCCACACAATACGTTTAATCCTTTGTTTTCAGCAAGCCGGTGAGATTGACAACCTCACTGTTACGTTGGGGCAAAGTATCTTGATTGTGTTGTGCAGGTTCCACGTTGGCGCCGGTTTCACTGGTGTTGCGCCGCACTACACTCCTCTACCAACAACCTTCACGTGCTTCTTGGCTCCTACTGGTTCGATAACCTTGGTTTCATACTGAGGGAAACTTGCTTCTATACGCATCACACCTTCCACTTGGGGTTCCCAAAGGACGTGTACTTCACGCGTGTCAATCCTCGCTAGAAGTTGCAGCTCCCACCAGAAGCTTGGGATAGAGCGTCAAGAGCCATGAATGGCACAGAGCCGATGACTACCACAGCCATGGCTGAAGAGTTGCAAGTGTACCAATATAAACTCGCCCATGCTGGGCGAGAACTCGAAAAACAGAGAATTGAAATTGGTCGGAGAAGAGTCGCAGCCTCTGCGTCGAGCACGCGAAGAGCGGAGCTAAGTCAGGAACCTCGGGAGACAACCACAGAGCAGCATGAGCAAGGGGAAGATCTCGCCTGGCGCACTTAGCTGAGCACGAGCGAGAGCAATTGATCTAGAACCTCGACATGTCATTTATGTCGATAGATACAAGAGGGAATATCATCCCAAAAACATCGGAAGCTGGGTATATGGCGACACAAGCCTTTATACTAGCATCAAAGCCACTGGCAGGGGACCCGAGAGAAGCATTGTATCGGATGGCCATGGCAGGAGTTGGATTCATGGAAGCAGCATTCGCAAGTCCAAGCACACCATAACCTGAAAGTGCTCCAAGGCGAAACAGTCCTCGACCCACCGTGGTGGCGCAAGATCCTCCACAAGCGGACATGGAGAGAAATACAGAGGCACAAGATCGGGTGGACAGAGCACGAGAAAATAGATCCAGGCGGCACTCGCCAGAAATCGATGAAGAAGATATGTGCAGGACGAAAGTTCCTTCTGGTTTCAAGTTGCCAGACAGTTACAAAAAGTTCGATGGTCTGCAAAATCCTGAAGATTGGTTAATCGACTACCTGGAAACAGTGAAACTGTTGGGTGGAACCAGGGCAACAGCCATGCAGAGTGTCCAAGTTCATCTTAGTGGAGCCGCAAGATCCTGGATAAAAAAAGTTGCCAATGGGATCCATTGACAGCTGGGAAACTTTCGAGGACTTGTTCGTGAACAATTTCCGTTCCACGTGCAAGAAACCCGCGTCCATAGAGCAACTAAGGGCTTGCAAGCAGAATTATGGTGAACCAATGAGAGCGTACATCCATCGTTGGAACATCATCAAAAATTCGGCGGAGAACGTATCCGACGAAAGAGCGATCGACGCATTTGTCGGGGGGGGGGGGTCCAAAGGAAAGACCTTATGGACATAGAAAATCGCTGGGCAGATGGAGAAGATGCACAATAAACGACACAGGTTACCCGAGGAGGATCGCAACAGAAATAATAATCAAAATAGGCGACGATATGCTCGCCAGTACTCAGACTACGACGGTCCCAGCCAAGTAGCGGCTGGCTTCTGAGGAAGTAGTGGAGAAAATAATCGGGAGGAGTACCAAAGAGGTAGCGAGCAGCGCAATGATCACAGGGATGCGCCAAGCTCCAGCAGGCACAATAATAGGCCGAGGTTCCAGAGGCCATACAATATATCACCCAAAGATATGCTGAACGGACCGTGCCAGATGAATTTTTATCTCGACAAAGATGGAAAAAGACAGTCAGGTCATCTTCAGAAGGACTGTCGAACTTTCCAGGCATTGCATAGATATGCAGGAAATGCAAATGCACAGGCAACAAGCAGGGGGCACCCGCAGGGGCCAAGGAGTGACATTCACCTTCCACTTCCACCCGCAATTACCAATGAAAATCGACATCAGCTGCAACTGGCGGCAAACCCGGATAATGTTCCTTACATTGATACCAATGGAGCGGTGGAGACGATTCAGAAGGGCGGGCCCTGGAACAGGGCCCAAAAGGTGATTTCGCGACAAGTATTCATGGCAGAGAAGATGCCTCCACCAATGATCGAGTACCTGAATTGGTCGGGACAGGACATCGGGTTCACGCAAGCGGATCACCCACCCAAAGTTCCGCGGCCAGGGCAATGAGCCATGATTTTTCCAGCTGTGATCGCAGGATTCGATGTTTTGCGTGTATTTATAGATGGAGGGAGCAGTTTGAATCTCATGTTCGCTGACACATTGAGGAAGATGAACATATCTTTGTCAAACTTGAAACCAACAGACACACGCTTCCATGGGATTACACCTGAGAAGCCGATCTATCCACTAGGAAAGATCGATCTCGACGTTCAGTTCGGAACTCGAGAGAATTACAAAAGAGAGAAGCTGGAGTTCGAAGTTATAGATTTTTCGTCACAATATCATGCTTCACTGGGACGACACGCTTATGCCAGATTCATGGCAGTGCCGCATTATACGTACTTGCTGTGGAGAATTCCTGGACCCAAGGGACCAATTACGGTAAAGGGAAGTTTTTCCCTGGCAGATAAGTGCGACAAGGATGTCCACAAGATATCGGAAACTTTCGGGATGTAGGCTGAGTATGCAGCGTCAAAATTAACAACTGATTATGATGTGTTACCTGACGGAGGAAGGCCACTTAAGGAACAAACTTTGGACACCGCCAAAAACACCAAGGAAGTGCAAATCCACCCGACAGATTCTAAGAAGACGACATCTATCGCGACAAACATGGATAGCGCATAGGAAAGCGCGCTCGTCGAGTTCCTCCGTGAGCGCTGGGAAATCTTCGCATGGTGTCCAACTAACATGCCAGGAGTACCCAAGGAACTTGCCGAGCACCCTCTTAACCTAGATCCACGAGCCAGACCGATCCGACAACCTTTGCGGTGTTTCTCCGAGCCAAACCGCAAAGCAATGCTATCTGAGCTTAATCGACTCTGAGAGGCAAACTTCATCAAAGAGCTACACACCGAGGCCACATGGGTCGCCAAACCAGTACTGGGCCCGAAGAAAAACACTGATGTCCTTCGCATGTGCGTCGACTTCATGTGTCTCAATAACCATTGTCCAAAGGATCACTTTCCCCTCCCGAGGATCGATCAAATTATCGACTCCACGGCATGCTGCGAACGTCTTTCCTTCCTGGACGCGTATTCTGGTTATAACCAGATCTGCTTAAAAGAAGAAGACGAGGTCAAAACAGCTTTCACAACTCCTTATGGCGTGTTATGTTACAGAACAATGCCCTTCGAGTTGAAAAACACGGGAGCCACTTACCAGTGGATGATGCAGAAGTATCTCGCCACACAGATTGGCAAAAACGTTCAAGTATAGTTCCTTCGACAAAGCACAGTTCATCTTCGATTGATGATCTCAAGGAGACCTTCGACAACCTCGACAAATTCTGCCTGAAGCTAAACCCGACAAAATGTTCCTTTGGTGTTCCTGCGGGAGAACTCCTCGGATACTTGGTGTCCTCAAGAGGAATCGAGGCCAACCCGGAGAAAATTCAAGCCATTGTAATGATGAGCAAGCCAAACAAGCTTAAGGAAATACATCAGTTAACTGGGCTAGTCGCAGCTTTGAGCAAATTCGTCGCCAGGCTGGGAGAAAAAGCGTTACCGTTTTACGCGCTGATCAAGCAAGGGGAAAAGTTCGAGTGGAATGAGGAAGCAGATAGAGATTTTGAAGATCTCAAGCGCACAATCTCCCCCCAATACTGGTGGCTCCAAGGGAAAAGGAGCCTCTCCTGTTATATATTGCGGCCACACCCCAAGTGGTCAGCACGGTCCTTGTGGTGGAAAGAGAAGAAGAAGGAAAAATCCATGGAGTCCAGCGGCCGGTATACTTCATCAGTGAAGTTTTATCGCCATCAAAGAAACGTTAGACGTAGTATCAGAAGTTAGCATATGGTGTGTTTACAACGGCAAGAAAACTGCAACACTACTTTTCGGCACATCCGATAGTAGTTGCAACGATGCACCTCTCTCCAATATCCTGAACAACCCAGAAGCAACGGGGCGTGTCCCCCTTTGGGGCATAGAGCTCTCCCCTCGGGACATCACCTATGAAAAAAGAAAAGCAATAAAGTCGCCGAAACTGCCAGATTCATCGCAGAGTGGATGGAGCTGCAAAATACGGACCTCCAGATTTATCGAGTACCTAGACTATGAACTTCGACGGGTCCAAGAGATTGGAAGGAGCTGAAGCAGGCGTGATACTTGTGTCACCCCAAGGCGACAAAATGTAGTACATACTGCGGATGACGTTCGCTAACGCGTCCAATAACGAAGTAGAATATGAAGCACTTATACATGGGATGAAGATGGCAAAGGCGTGCGGTGCCACCCACTTAAAGATCTTTGGCGACTCCCAGCTGGTAGCTCAACAGGTGATGAACAAGTGCGATGCAGTCAACGACAGCATGATAGCATACAAGGAATTATAGAATTTACTCGAAAAACTCTTCGACGGCTGCGAAGTTAACCATATCAGTAGACTCAGCAACGACGAAACCGACGTTTTGGCAAATATCGGGTCGCAGTGCCTGCCGATACCACCTGGCGTTTTTTGGGAGTAGATAAGTGAAAGATCCACCAAGACGAAGAAAACACTAAAGCAGCCAAAGAAGAAGGAGAAATCTAAGAAAGACTCCGGGGCTACAACAGAGTCAAAGACAAATATGTCAGAAGATGAGGAAGATCCACGCGAAGTTATGATGATACAAGTTCCTTTGATGCAGGTCTATGTGGCATATATCACAAGAAAGGAGTATCCTGAGGATCCGGTCGAGGCAAGGCGAGTCATCCGACGATCCAAAGCTTTAACCGTGGTTAAAGGGGAGTATTGCAAAGATGCATCACACTTGAGGAAGGACGGGTCATATTGAAGGATATGCACGAAGGAGTATGCAGCCACCACACAAGCAGCCGAGCAATAGCAGCCAAAGTTTTCAGGGCAGGATTTTATTGGCTAACCACAATAGAGGATGCGAAAGATATAGTTCGCACGTAGCAGAATTCATGCCAATACCATTATCTTGGCCCTTTGCACAATGGGGACTCGACATGGTGGGAAAGCTACACAAGGCCTAGCCAGGAGGATACATATATTTGCTGGTAGCGGTCGACAAGTTCAACAAGTGGATCGAAGCAGTACCAGTAACCTCGGCAGATGCAGCATCAGTGGTGAGTTTTATCAAAGGCATAGTTTTTAGATTTGGTGTCCCAAACAACATCGTTATGGACAACGGCAGAAACTTCACCGCCAAAGAATTCAAGGCATACTGTGACGAAGTAGGCATCCAACTACACATTGCATCAGTGGCGCACCCACAAACCAATGGCCAATCGAAAAACCAAACGGTATCATCTGCAACGGCATCAAGAAGCGCCTATTTACACCACTGGAAAAAGCTCGACATACCTAGGTCGATGAGTTGCCAAATGTGCTCTGGAGCATACGAACAATGCCCAATACAACAACGCAAGAAACTCCATTCTTTCTGGTCCATGGAGCTGAGGCGGTGTTCCCGATAGTAATAGAGCATAATTCACCGAGAGTTACAGAATATGACGAAGAGACTTCAAGGAGGGTCATGGAAGACGATGTGGATGCACTCGATGAAGCCAGGGACGAGGTGCTGTCGAGAGTCACCATGTATCAACAAAACCTGAAGAATTAACACAGTCGACGTTTGCGGCCAAGGTCCTTTCAAGTTCTTCGGCTCACCCAGGACAGCCATGAAAATTTCGAGTCTCCATAGATAGGCCCATACATTGTTATTGAACTTATCCCAGGAGGAGCCTACAGATTGAAGGACAAAAAATCGGGCAAGGAAGAAGGGAACCCGTGGAACGTGGCGCAGCTACGACGGTTCTACGCCTAGAAGACCAAGGCACAGAGCCTTTGTAAACACACATTGTATCTAGCTCACAAGTTTTCAGACGCACTCTTTTCCTTTCAGGGCATCGAGTGGGGCTGAAAGGTTTTTAACGAGATGGGCTTGCGAAGCTGCAATATAGTATGATTGAAACAAAGATATTGATCGCATATGATTCTCTCACAAGAAAGGCTCAGGGGCTCATACCCGACAAAATTATCAATATATTCAACACTGGCAAAATACAAAGCCTTGGTTCTATCATAAACCTCGTGAAAAAATACAATCACAATAAGGAGGGTCGTCTAAAAATCCGAGAAAAAATATATATCGTCTTAACTGTACATAAAGTCTCGTAGTATATACAATACATGGTTCTCGCAATATACAAGACGTCTTCTTTGTTCAGATAAAAATCGACAGCAGAAAAAGAAGACAAGACCTCTATCAAGTCATGTATGTTTACTCTTTCACCTTCTGCGGAAGCACCCATGGTGTCAGCATAATGGTAGTCTATGAAGAAAGCAGCATCCATCCTTAGAAGATCATCAATCATTCTCTCAGCTATGGGAGTCACCGCGTCATTGATCTTGTCGACGTTCCTTCTTCTTTTCCTCAACTTGGAATGGAAAATATCAACAACGTTAGCCATGTCCAACTTCGGGTAGCAGATTTGCAACATGATCAAAGAAAATCTAGCACCAGCCATCAATTGAGCCTTCACAAATCCATGGACTCGATGAATACTCTTGAATTTGTTCATTAAGTCGGGAAGAGTTTTAGGCTGAAGATTCCAGGGAAACATGGCATTGTAAGCCATGGCCAGGGTTTTCGTGCAGAACTCAAGATACTTACGAACCTGAGCTGCGCGGTCTTGGAATCATACAATCCGACAGGTGCGGTCTGGGTTAGACCAAAACCCAGCATCATTCTGAAGGGCAAGCTGAACAAGAACTTCAGATCTGGCATCAACACGTTGATCTTCGATAGCAGCGTCCACAAAGGAGCCTAATTATGTTAAACAAACAATGGAGCGTGAAAAACAACTAGACGGGTAGTAAAAGAAAGAGTAAAGAGGTAACGCTTACCCGCCATATCCAAACTTGCATCGGTCAAAAGGTCGAGCATGTATTCTTCGCGGCTGGCAGCGCGTAAAGCTTCGACAGTTGCAGTTTCTTTCAACTTCAGAGCTTCTTGCGCCTGCTGAAGCGCAGCTCCTTCACGATTCAAGGATTTTCGGGATTGGTCCATAATAACAAAAGCTTGCCTCTTCATTGATTGAAGTTGT
Source organism: Lolium perenne (assembly GCF_019359855.2). NCBI lineage: Eukaryota > Viridiplantae > Streptophyta > Magnoliopsida > Poales > Poaceae > Lolium > Lolium perenne. Next base: position 54,959,105 of record NC_067248.2, on the reverse strand, counting down.
TGTCGAAGTTCACTTAATTCTTGAGATAGGTCAGCACATGGAGAATCAGCGTCAAAATCGTCGACGGGAACGCCTCCCGCATAAGAGGAGGCGGGCAAAGCATCGGAAGGCTTAGCAGCCGCAGTATAGTTATCATACACCAACTGGAAAAAGGAAATATCGACATCAATCATTCAGCAAGCAGTACTTCATTCATCATCAAGATATTTACATGTTCATTACAGAAGTCGACTCCTATTGAGCCGAAAAAAGTTGTCGCCAGTGATAGTAAGGGCGACAACCACAGAAGAGAAAAGGAAAAAAGAAAACATAGGGCCAGGATGGTCTACTAGACCTCCGTCTTGGCAGCACTAGTGGACGCGGCAGGTTTCGGGCTGAGGAAGGCGAGGATCTTCTTCGACTGAGGCTTGACATCCTTCACTAGTGTCAACACCCAGATTTTTTAGTCCAGATGCCTATTATGTCGTACATCGCAATCCCAGGAAGATTGTTGTTGCGAGACATAACAGTTGAATATCATAGAGTCATCATTTATTACAACACATAAATTTCTTACATCCATAGATCACATGATCCAATATTACACAAATAGTTGATCTAATGATCAACGAACATAAATAAGTAGTGGAAGCATCGTAGTAGGTGGAACTATCTATCCACAGGCCAACGCTTGATGTTAGAAGCATCCTAGTTTTGGTAGACGTCCTGCTGACCGTCATCCTCATAGTGTTGCTCCTCTTCATAGTCTGGCATTGGAATAGCCAGGGACACAGCCATGAGTACTTTAAGTACTCGCAAACTAATACTAATGTAAGTACTTATCAATTTTAATGGTTGCTAAGCTCTAGGTTTATTTGCATAAAGCCAAGTTTAGTTCATAAACATTTAGTAAAGATGCTTGAATCGCTAGACTAACTCAAGTGGGAACATTAGTGTCATTCCCACAACATCAGTTGTGTTTTCAAAAATCAAATCACCATTCAATTCACCATTCCTTTTTAAGACAAGTTCTGAAAACGGAACAATATGGCCTTTCCAATCGTCTGTAACCGTAGACATGACTATTCGAATAGGTTTAACACTCTGCAGAGGTTGTACTATTGTGCCACAACTTTTGATTACATCCGTCGGGATAACCCCGAATCATCGTAACTCAGTACGTGGATCATCAACCATAACCTTTCACTTAAATAACCTAGTATAGGCACCTCTCCCCATGAGCTTGGCCTCCCGGTGAAAACAAACCGTCAACCCGGGAACTGCACAGGGCTTGGGTCGTACATTCACCTCATATTCACATCAGTTCACTTTCAACGGAGGCAGCCTCGGCATAACCCCTATGATGCTTGTTTAGAGGGAACCCATACTAAACTACATAAGTTTCTAGTTAAGCCCTACCCATAATCAGGTATTGTGGGGGTACTTGTGTAATTGGAAGGGTATCGCATCCGAACCCAATCATCAGTTTTTACAAACTTTCACCAAGTCATTCAAGTCACATTCATCTTCAAAACTTTTCAAAGTCATTTCATTTCACCTTGTTCCCATCTAGAGTAGTCTATTTTAATCACTTAGCAATGGCAACTACTCATGAAGGGGTGCTATCTAGCTTTGCTTGCTTAGGATAAAGTTGATGCTCTTGTTCTATTCTAGACCAAGTGAATCATGAATCAAAAAGTAAACTTTGAAATGTAATAAGTAAAATAATAATAAGGCAAAACATGGGATAGGATCTTTAAGCATAAAGTAATATGGAATGGTGCATTGCTCATGAAGAGCTTTGCATTAGGTTGGCTTGCAAGAATATTAGCTTGCCTTGAGCAGGGTAGTGGTCAAAGTTCTCTTCCTCCTCCTGGAAGTAGCCCTCCTCCTCTTGATACTCCTCGTTACTAGCGTCTATACACGAATACGAGGTATATAATCACCACACAACTTAAGTACTAAGCTAAACACACCAAAGATTCACACAAACCTAAGCTAGCATCACATTTTGATCAACATGGTGATTGACTTAATTTTATGTTAAAGAAAAATAATTTCCTCTTCATTATAAATATTGATTATCATTTCTATTTATTTCTTTGGAGAAATAATTTACTCTCATTTAATCTTATTAAGATTTAATCTCTTCAAATAATAATAAGGTATGAGTATATGTTGACCAAAGTCAACACTTCATATCTATTATTTGAGAGTGTGATTTAAATGAGGGTTAAACCTCATGCATTTTAATACTAGCATGATAATGATTTAATGTCTCTAAGTAACCAAGCATGAGGCTTATTAGACCAAGGTCATTACCTCTCTTTGGATTACTTAGGATCACAATTTAAATGAGAGAGTAGCTCTCATACTATCTACTAATTACTTTGGGGTGATTTAAATGCACTCGAAATGACCACATAGCAATTATATTGCTCTAGTCCATGATCATACAAAACAACTATGTTATATTTTTGCAGAAACAATTAGAGTATACCAAATGTGATTTATGAGGGTTGGAATCAACTCAAAATCAATTATAGATAATTTTTAATAATTATTTGAATTTGGAAAAGGCCCTACCTTGTTATTTTTATCATTTAAATTCGAATAGGAATTTGGAGGCAAGACCAGTGGCATTGATTAGATAATATTCTAAGCTTTCCGAATATATAAAATTTGCTAAATTTGGTTCAGTGGATTTTGTTGTATTTAAATTTGAAAAAGCATTAGTAAAGGAATTTGAATTAAACAGAAAAATGGAATTTTGAATCAATGGGCTTGGCGGGAAAGCTAGGTGGGCTACACAGGAGAAAATGGGATGGGCCGGCCCAGCAGCGGTGACTTGCACGCGCGGGCCGCCTGGCACGGTGGCTCCACCTGTCAGCGTCTTTTAAACGCCGAAGTGGTATGGCTTAACGTGGGGCGTAGGATCAGATGGGAGATCGACGGCTCACAACCGTCGTCTTCTCCGGCGAGAAGCCGACGCTCTCACGGCGAGCCTAGGGGGTCAGAGGGCGTACCGGCGTTCCCGCGGGCAAGGGCAAGGTGCGTGGCGATGTTGTCGACGGTGAGGAAGCCCCTGGTAGCAGTGGCGAGGCTTGGGGAGGCGTGAATCGGTGGCGATGATCTGCGGGCTCCGGCGACCTTCGGCTTCAAATTGGAGTAGCTCCGTCGATGATTTGGTGGATGGTTTGGTCGAGGAGAAGCAGAGAAGGGAGGAGAAGCTGGTGGTGTGAAGAGTTTGGGCGCGGGAGAGCTCTATTTATAGAGGGGAGAGGGTGCTACGGGTGCCGAGGGAGGTCGTCAATGGCGCGACCGTTCTGAGGCTTGAAGGGGCACGGCGAGGACGGCATTCAAGTGGCGACGGTATGGCGATGCTCTAGGTGTAGCTGGCGCGGCCAGGGGACGATGGGATTGCTCGGGCGCGTGCTCATCATGCCACGGTACCCGCGGCGTTTCTCCGACGAGGACGACGTCGACAAGGCTGCTGGCGGTGCTCGAGTGTGTCTAGCAGCTAGAGGAGGTGGAGACGGTGCTTGATGCAGGAGTAGGGTTGCAGGCGAGGACTGAGTCGACGGGGCGTCGCCATGCTCTGGGGCGGCCAGTGCGTGCTCACCGTGTGCCTGGCATGCCACGGCATGGTACTGGGCGTGCATGGGCGCACCTGGTTCGGCCAATGTCGTGGTCGCGCGAGCTCGAGCCGTGCTGCGTGATGATCAACAGGTATAGGGCGTGCTCCAGGACATGGTGAGAGAGAGAGGGGCGAGCCAGAGGGAGAGAGAGAGCAAGGTGGCTGGCATGGGCATGACATGGTATAGTTTAGGTTTTATCCACTCTTTAAACAGCACGGGCAAGAACTGGCAATGATGCAAGGGTGATAGGGAAGCAATGATCAACAAGATTCACAAGTGGTTTAGTCTAAAATCTGTTGGACAATTGCATGTTTTGATCAAACTGAAATGATGCCTGCGAACTGCTCGACACAAAGGCCGCAAGAGAAAAATGTTTGAAATTTGGAATTCTTTTTGGTGGAGCTCATTCATATTAATAATGTGATCTAATGATGGTGGTGGTATTCATTTTAGTGCTGATTTGCAAAGTTTCCAAAATGTGGTTATCTTCTCTTTATTCTCACATATCATTTTGTCCTATTTACCAAAGTCAACCTAAGCAGAGTCAACACTTGTGGTCAACATCAAAGTGACTCATCTTGACATGATCTTGGATGAGGTGGAAAGAAGTAGGGGGGTTTAGTTTAGGAATCTTCCAAACCAGGGGTGTAAAGAGGGCAACATTTTCTAATTGTCCAATTTGACCATTATCACATGTATGTTGGTTTTGCAAATTTATTTGATTTGATTCTGGTTTCTTTGATGCATTTGTGTTTATGTTTGATATACAATGGTTTTACAAGCAATAGATCAAGTAATGGTGGCCTTGGTTGATGATTTGAAATATTGGCCTAAGGTGTATGTGAGGGTTTTTGGCTATTTTTGCATTTCTTGTATTTCTCTCCAATTGAGATGATATGATCAACACAAATACACTCATCATGGAAATTGCACACAAAAATGCATAGTCTATGCATAAAACTATATGTAGCACTATATGTGTAATAAAAGTTTTTGTTTGTTGCAAAATTTTAGTATTTGAATTCTCCTCTCTTTATTTCTTTATTGATGAAAAATTGGGATGTTACAAACCCTTCCCCCTTACAAAAGATCTCGTCCCGAGATATTAAAGAAAACTAGGTACTAAAGAGATTTGGGTACTCAGTCTTCATGAAGTCTTTCCTCTCCCAAGTGGCTTCTTCTTCGGTGTGATTACTCCATTGGATCTTCAGAAACTTGATACTCCTGGTGCGGGTGGTTCTGAAAGCTTCTTCTAGGATGTGAATCGGCACTTCGCGATAGGTCAAGTCTGAGTTAATGTCCACAGATCTGTGATCAATGTTCTTGAAAACCTCGGTCTTCTCCGGCACTTCTAAGCATTTGCGAAGTAGTGAGATGTGAAAAACATTGTGCACCGCTGACATTTCTTCCGGCAATTCCAGTTGATAAGACACTTCTCCTCGGCGACTCAGGACTTTGAATGGTCCAACATAGCGGGGTGCAAGCTTTCCTCTAAGTTATAATCTCTGCATTCCTTTAAGAGGGGACACTTTGAGATACACAAAGTCTCCGATCTCGAAGGTCATCTCCCGGCGTCTTTTGTCAGCGTAGCTCTTCTGTCTGGACTGGGCTGTCTTGAGGTACTCTCGGATCTTGTGTACCTTCTCTTCTGCTTCTCGGAGAATATCTGGTCCAAACACTTGACTCTCTCCGACTTCCGACCAATTCAGAGGGGTACGGCACTTCCTTCCGTACAAGGCTTCAAAGGGGGCCATTTGCAAGCTGGCTTGATAGCTGTTGTTGTACAAAAATTCTGCATCGGGCAGACAGTCTTCCCACTTGGATCCATACTCTAGTACACATGCTCTCAACATATCTTCAAGGATTTGATTGACTCGTTCAGTCTGTCCATCCGTCTGCGGGTGATAGGCGGTGCTGAAATTCAGACGGGTGCCTAGTCCTTCATGTACCTTCTGCCAGAATCTCGAGGTGAATTGAGATCCTCTATCGGACACTATTGACTTCGGGGTTCCGTGCAGGGTGACTGATGGCGTGTAACTCACACGTTCGTTGGGAACCCCAAGAGGAAGGTATGATGCGCACAGTAGCAAGTTTTCCCTCAGAAAGAAACCAAGGTTTAATCGAACCAGGAGGAGCCAAGAAGCACGTTGAAGGTTGATGGTCGCGAAATGTGATGCGGCGCAACACCAGGGATTCCGGCGCCAACTAGGAACCTGCACAACACAACCAAAGTACTTTGCCCCAACGAAACAGTGAGGTTGTCAATCTCACCGGCTTGCTGTAACAAAGGATTAAACGTATCGAGTGGAAGATGTTTGCAAAGAAAACAGTAAAACAAGTAGAATGTATGCTATGTAAAGAATAGGACCGGGGTCCACAGTTCACTAGAGGTGTCTCTCCCATAAGATAAAAGCATGTTGGGTGAACAAATTACAGTAGGGCAATTGACAAATAGAGAAAGGCATAACAATGCATATACATGACATGATAAATATAGTGAGATTTAATCCGGGCATTACGACAAAGAACATAGACCGCCATCCAACTGCATCTATGCCTAAAAATTCCACCTTCAGGTTATCGTCCGAACCCCCTCCAGTATTAAGTTGCAAAGCAACAGACAATTGCATTAAGTATTGTGCGTAATGTAATCAATAACTACATCCTTAGACATAGCATCAATGTTTTATCCCTAGTGGGAACAGCACATCACAACCTTAGAACTTTCATCACTTTGTCCCAGGTATCAATGAAGGCATGAACCCACTATCGAGCATAATTACTCCCTCTTGGAGTTAAGAGTAAAAACTTGGCCAGAGCCTCTACTAATAACGGAGAGCATGCAAGATCATAAACAACACATGAACAATAGATTGATAATCACCATAATCATAGTACTCTCTATCCATCGGATCCCGACAAACACAACATATAGAATTACATATAGATGATCTTGATCATGTTAGGCAGCTCACAAGATCTAACAATGAAGCACAACAAGGAGAAGACGACCATCTAGCTACTGCTATGGACCCATGGTCCAGGGGTGAACTACTCACTCATCACTCCGGAGGCGATCATGGCGATGAAGAGTCCTCCGGGAGATGAATCCCCTCTCCGGCAGGGTGCCGGAGGCGATCTCCAGAATCCCCCGAGATGGGATTCGCGGCGGCGGCGTCTCTGTAAGGTTTTCCGTATCGTGGCTCTCGGTACTGGGGGTTTCGCGACGGGAGCTTTAAGTAGGCGGCAGTTCAACGCGAGGGCCACACGAGGGCCCAGGGGCAGGGCCGCGCGGCCAAGACCTAGGCCGCGCCGGCCACCCCCTGGCTGCCTCGTGGCCCCACTTCGTTAGGTCTTCGGTCGTCCGGAAGCTTCGTGCAAAAAACGGACCCGGGGCGAAAGTTTCGTCCAATTCCGAGAATATTTCTTTACTAGGATTTCTGAAACCAAAAACAGCAGAAAACAGCAACTGGCTCTTCGGCATCTTGTTAATAGGTTAGTTCCAGAAAATGCATAAATATGACATATAAAGTGCATAAAACATGTAGGTATCATCAATAAAGTAGCATGGAACATAAGAAATTATCGATACGTTGGAGACGTATCAGCATCCCCAAGCTTAGTTCTGCTCGTCCCGAGCAGGTAAAACGATAACAAAGATAATTTCTGAAGTGACATGCCATCATAATCTTGATCATACTATTTGTAAACATATGTAATGAATGCAGCGATCAAAGCAAAGGTAATGACATGAGTAAACAACTGAATCATATGACAAAGACTTTTCATGAATAGTACTTCAAGACAAGCATCAATAAGTCTTGCATAAGAGTTAACTCGTAAAGCAATAAATCAAAGTAAAGGTGTTGAAGCAACACATAAGAAGATTAAGTTTCAGCGGTTGCTTTCAACTTGTAACATATATATCTCATGGATATTGTCAACATAAAGTAATATAACAAGTGCAATATGCAAGTATGTAGGAATCAATGCACAGTTCACACAAGTGTTTGCTTCTTAAGGTGGAAGGAGATAGGTAAACTGACTCAACAATAAAAGTAAAAGAATGGTCCTTCGCAGAAGAAAGCATCGATTGCTGTATTTGTGCTAGAGCTTTTATTTTGAAAACATGAAACAATTTTGTCAACGGTAGTAATAAAGCATATGAGTTACGTAAATTATATCTTACAAGTTGCAAGCCTCACGCATAGTATACTAATAGTGCCCGCACCTCGTCCTACTTAACTTGGACTACCGGATCTTTGCATGCCATGTTTCAACCAAGTGTCACAAAGGTACCTCCATGCACTTTGTACAAAGGTCCAAGGAGAATGCTCGCATTTCGGATTTCTCGCTTTTGATTATTCTCAACTTAGACATCCATACCGGGACAACATGGACAACAGATAATGGACTCCTCTTAAATGCATAAGCATGTAGCAAAGTTATTATTCTCATATGAGATTGAGGATATATGTCCAAAACTGAAACTTCCACCATGATTCATGGCTTTAGTTAGCGGCCCAATGTTCTTCTCTAACAATTTTGCATGCTCCAACCACTAAAATGATAGACCTTCAGACAAGACGGACATGCATAGCAACTCACATGATATTCAACAATAGTTGATGGCGTTCCCCAGAAGCATGGTTATCGCACAACAAGCAACTTAATAAAATATAAAGTGCATAAGTACATATTCAATACTACGATGGTTTTTAAGGCTATTTTGTCCCATGAGCTATATATTGCAAAGGTGAATGATGGAATTTTAAAGGTAGCACTCAAGCAATTTACTTTGGAATGGCGGGTAAATACCATGTAGTAGGTAGGTATGGTGGACACAAATGGCATAGTGGTTGGCTCAAGGATTTTGGATGCATGAGAAGTATTCCCTCTCGATACAAGGTTTAGGCTAGCAAGGTTATTTGAAGCAAACTCAAGGATGAACAAGTGCAGCAAGACTCACATAAAAGACATATTGTAAACATTATAAGACTCTACACTGTCTTCCTTGTTGTTCAAAACTCAATACTAGATATTATCTAGACCTTAGAGAAACCAAATATGCAAATCAAATTTTAGCAAGCTCTATTTATTTCTTCATTAATGGGTGCAAAGCATATGATGCAAGAGCTTAAACATGAGCACAACAATTGCCAAGTATCACATTATCCAAGACATTTTTAGAATTACTACATGTAGCATTTTCCAATTCCAACCATATAACAAATTAACGAAGAAGAAACTTCGCCTTGAACATTATGAGTAAAGCCTAAGGACACATGTGTCCATATGCAACAGCGGAGCGTGTCTCTCTCCCACAAAGTGAATGCTAGGATCCATCTTATTCAAACAAAAACAAAAACGAAAACAAACCGACGCTCCAAGTAAAGAACACCAGATGTGACTGAATAAAAATATAGTTTCAGGGGAGGAACCTGATGATGTTGTCGATGAAGAAGGGGATGCCTTGGGCATCCCCAAGCTTAGACGCTTGAGTCTTCTTAAAATATGCAGGGATGAACCACGGGGGCATCCCCAAGCTTAGAGCTTTCACTCCTCTTGATCTTAGTATATCATTCTCCTCTCTTGACCCTTGAAAACTTCCTTCACACCAAACTTCAAGCAAACTCATTAGAGGGTTAGTGCATCATTAATAATTCACTCATTCAGAGGTGACACAATCATTCTTTTCACTTCTGGACATTGCATAATGCTACTGGACATTAATGGATCAAAGAAATAAATCCAACATAGCAAAAGAGGCAATGCGAAATAAAAGGCAGAATCTGTCAAAAACAGAACAGTCCGTAAAGACGAATTTATAAATGGCACCAGACTTGCTCAAATGGAAAAACTCAAAACTAATGAAAGTTGCGTACATATCTGAGGATCACGCTCGTAAATTGGCAGATTTTTTCGAATTTTCTACAGAGAATTATGCCCAGATTCGTGACAGACAGCAATGCTGTTTCTGCGCAGCGATCCCAAATATAACATCAACTTTGACATAGAAACTTTACTTGGCACAAAAACATGATAAGGAGAGGTTGCTACAGTAGTAAACAACTTCCAAGACTCAATAAAACAAAAAATTGCTGTAGGTAAAAACATGGGTTGTCTCCCATAAGCGCTTTTCTTTAACGCCTTTCAGCTAGGCGCAGAAAGTGCAAATCAAGTATTATCGAGAGATGGTGTGTCAACCTTACCTTGGGAGCTGGGAGTTTTCTCAACCAAGCATAGTATATTTGATATATAAGTTTTAGCGTCTCCCTTTTCATTAGTCTTAGGCTTGCTACTCTCATCGAACAAATTTTCCGGAACAAGCCAAGCATAGTTATTTTCTAGTGCGTCATTCATAGCTAGAAGTTTACATGGTATTGGTGCTTTGATTTCCCCTCCATCATTAATGTTATTAGTGTACATTATTCTATCCATGTCCATTTTTTCAAGGAGACCAATAAAATTGGTATGAGAACCTAGCATATTAAATTTAGCAAAAACCTTTCTAGCCTCTCTTGCTAGACCACCAAATTCTCTAAGAAGGGTTTCTAAAACAAAATCTTTCTTTTCCCCTTCTTCCATATCACCAAGTGTAAGAAACATGTGTTGGATTATAGGATTGAGATTAACAAATTTAGTTTCCAACAAGCGAACTAAAGCAGCAGCAGCAATTTCATAGGTCGGTGCAAGTTCTACCAAGTGTCTATCTTCAAAATCTTCAGTAATACTAACATGATTGAAAAATTCTTCTATATTATTTCTCCCAACTATGGACCCACGTCCTACCGGTATGTCTTTTGTGGTGAAATTAAAAGGAAACATGATGCAATAAGCAAAAAGTAAACTAGGCAAATAAAGTAAAGACGAGTAACTAAATTTTTTTGTGTTTTTGATATAGAGAGCAAGACAGTAAATAAAGTAAAACTAGCAACTAATTTTTTTGTATTTTGATTTAGTGCAGCAAACAAAGTAGTAAATAAAATAAAGCAAGACAAAAACAAAGTAAAGAGATTGAGAAGTGGAGACTCCCCTTGCAGCGTGTCTTGATCTCCCCGGCAACGGCGCCAGAAAAAGAGCTTGATGGCGTGTAACTCACACGTTCGTTGGGAACCCCAAGAGGAAGGTATGATGCGCACAGTAGCAAGTTTTCCCTCAGAAAGAAACCAAGGTTTAATCGAACCAGGAGGAGCCAAGAAGCACGTTGAAGGTTGATGGTCGCGAAATGTGATGCGGCGCAACACCAGGGATTCCGGCGCCAACTAGGAACCTGCACAACACAACCAAAGTACTTTGCCCCAACGAAACAGTGAGGTTGTCAATCTCACCGGCTTGCTGTAACAAAGGATTAAACGTATCGAGTGGAAGATGTTTGCAAAGAAAACAGTAAAACAAGTAGAATGTATGCTATGTAAAGAATAGGACCGGGGTCCACAGTTCACTAGAGGTGTCTCTCCCATAAGATAAAAGCATGTTGGGTGAACAAATTACAGTAGGGCAATTGACAAATAGAGAAAGGCATAACAATGCATATACATGACATGATAAATATAGTGAGATTTAATCCGGGCATTACGACAAAGAACATAGACCGCCATCCAACTGCATCTATGCCTAAAAAGTCCACCTTCAGGTTATCGTCCGAACCCCCTCCAGTATTAAGTTGCAAAGCAACAGACAATTGCATTAAGTATTGTGCGTAATGTAATCAATAACTACATCCTTAGACATAGCATCAATGTTTTATCCCTAGTGGCAACAGCACATCACAACCTTAGAACTTTCTCACATCGTCCTGTATCAATGAAGGCATGAACCCACTATCGAGCATAATTACTCCCTCTTGGAGTTAAGAGTAAAAACTTGGCCAGAGCCTCTACTAATAACGGAGAGCATGCAAGATCATAAACAACACATGAACAATAGATTGATAATCACCATAATCATAGTACTCTCTATCCATCGGATCCCGACAAACACAACATATAGAATTACATATAGATGATCTTGATCATGTTAGGCAGCTCACAAGATCTAACAATGAAGCACAACAAGGAGAAGACGACCATCTAGCTACTGCTATGGACCCATGGTCCAGGGGTGAACTACTCACTCATCACTCCGGAGGCGATCATGGCGATGAAGAGTCCTCCGGGAGATGAATCCCCTCTCCGGCAGGGTGCCGGAGGCGATCTCCAGAATCCCCCGAGATGGGATTCGCGGCGGCGGCGTCTCTGTAAGGTTTTCCGTATCGTGGCTCTCGGTACTGGGGGTTTCGCGACGGGAGCTTTAAGTAGGCGGAAGGTCAACGCGAGGGGCCACACGAGGGGCCCAGGGGGCAGGGCCGCGCGGCCAAGACCTAGGCCGCGCCGGCCACCCCCCTGGCTGCCTCGTGGCCCCACTTCGTTAGGTCTTCGGTCTTCTGGAAGCTTCGTGCAAAAATAGGACCCTGGGCGAAAGTTTCGTCCAATTCCGAGAATATTTCTTTACTAGGATTTCTGAAACCAAAAACAGCAGAAAACAAAGAATCGGCTCTTCGGCATCTTGTTAATAGGTTAGTTCCAGAAAATGCATAAATATGACATATAAAGTGCATAAAACATGTAGGTATCATCAATAAAGTAGCATGGAACATAAGAAATTATCGATACGTTGGAGACGTATCAGTGACTATTCTGGAGATGTACAACTCTGCTAGCTTCGGTCCTTGGTAGGTGGTCTTGACGGGGATGAAATGGGCGACTTTGGTCAATCTGTCGACCACTACCCAGATAGAATCATTTCCTTTACTAAACTTGGGCAATCCGGTGATGAAGTCCATTCCTACCGAATCCCACTTCCACTTGGGAATCTGCAGGGGCTGTAGCAGTCCTGCGGGTCGTTGATGCTCTGCCTTGACTCTTTGACATATGTCACACTTGGCGATGTAGCTCCTGATTTCTCGCTTCATTCCATGCCACCAAAACTTTTCCTTCAAGTCTTGGTACATCTTGGTACCTCCGGGGTGAATGGAATAAAGGGTTTCATGGGCTTCCTTCAGAATGACTTGCTTCAGTTCAGAATCTGATGGCACGCACAAGCTTCCGTTGTACCAAAGCACTCCTTCATCTATGGTGAATCCCGGTGCCTTTCCTGCAGCTATATGGCTCTTGATTCCGTCAATGCTAGCATTCCCCTTCTGGGCTTCTTTGATTTGGCTAATCAAGGTAGGTTTAAGCTCTATGCTTGCGAGGTATCCTTCGCTAACTAGCTCCAGTCTAAACTGTTCAAATTCTTGATACAGACTATAGGTTGCTCTTCCGCGATCATGGAGTTCAGCTGGCACGGTTGTCGACTCAAAGCATCTGCTACCACATTGGCCTTGCCGGGGTGGTAGTGAATCTCTAGATCATAATCCTTGATTAACTCGATCCATCTTCTTTGCCTCAAGTTTAGCTCCTTCTGGGTGAAGATATACTTCAAACTCTTGTGATCCGAATAAATCTTGCATCGATTACCCATGAGGTAATGACGCCAAACCTTCAATGCTAACACAACTGCTGCGAGTTCTAAGTCATGGGTCGGATAATTCTGCTCATGTTGTTTCAGTTGTCTTGACATGTATGATATCACTTTCCCTCCTTGCATCAACACACATCCAAGACCAATCTTGGAGGCGTCACAGTACACGTCAAACGGTTTGGTGATGTCTGGCATGATCAGTATTGGGGCTGTAGTCAATCTTGCCTTGAGCTTCTAGAAGCTTTCTTCACATTTGTCAGTCCAATCAAACTTCTTGTCCTTCTTCAGCAGTTGGGTCATTGGTCTCTCTATGCTCGAGAATCCTTCAACGAATCGGCGGTAGTATCCCGCCAATCCGAGAAAAGCACGGACTTCAGTCTGAGTGGTTGAGGCTTGCCATTCTGCAACGGTCTTGATCTTTGCGGGGTCCACGGCAATTCCTCCTGCAGACAAGATGTGTCCCAGGAATCCGACTTCCTTCAACCAAAACTCGCACTTGCTGAACTTGGCGTACAACTTGTGCTGTCTAAGGGTTTCTAGAATGATCTCTAGGTGTTGCTCATGTTCCTCCTCGGACTTGGAGTAGATTAGGATATCGTCGATGAAAACAACGACAAACTTGTCCAAGAAGTTCATGAAGATCTTGTTCATGAGGTTCATCAAGTAAGCCAGGGCATTGGTTAGTCCAAATGACATGACGTTGTACTCATACAACCCATATCTAGTGGTGAATGCAGTCTTTGGGATATCTGTTGCACAGATCTTCAGCTGATGGTAGCCTGTCCTAAGATCAATCTTAGAGAACACGGTGGCACCGGTCAACTGGTCAAACAGGTCCTCTATCTTTGGCAAGGGGTACTTGTTCTTGATGGTGACATCGTTAAGCTTACGGTAATCCGTACATAAATGAGTGGCACCGTGTTTTTTGTCCACGAACAAAACTGGCGACCTCCATGGTGACGCACTTGGTTGGATCAAACCTTTTTCCAGCATATCATCAAGTTGCTTCTTCAGCTCCACTAATTCTGTCGGGTTCATACTGTAAGCTCTCTGGGCTATGGGTCCCGTTCCAGGAATTAACTCAACGATAAACTCGATATCCCGATCTGGGGGCATACCGGGTAGATCATCAGGAAACACATCAGGGTATCTACAGACGACCCTGATCTGATCCAAGGTCGGCTTGACTAAACTATGATTACAAGTGAATGTTCTGGGCAGTCTTTCCGATATGTGCTCCACTAACACTCCGGTGCTACTAGTCATGGTGATGGCCTTCTTGGCACAATCAATCAGTCCATGATGCTTGGAGATCCAATCCATACCCAGTACTACTTCCAAACCCTTTGTTCCCAGAATAATCAAATTTGCATAAAAATCTATTTCATGTATTCTGATAGGCACATCTTTGCAAATTTTTCTAGCTTTTGTAGTTGAACCGGGTATTTGAACTATCATGACATGCTTCAAACTGATGGGTTGAATCTTACTAGTGCATGCAAAATCTTCTGTGACAAATGAATGCGATGCTCCAGAATCAAACAACACTCTGGCCAGTACTGAGTTAACAGAGAACATACCCAGCACGACATCTGGCGCTTCCTGGGCTTCTTCCGCACTCATGTGAAAGAGGCGGCCGCTGCGGTTGTTGGGGTTGTTGGGGGTGAACTTCTTGCTGGTGGAGACACGGCGTTGCTGCTGAGCAGGTGCAGCGGTGTTGGCGACGATCTTGGGGAGTCTCTTGGGGCACTCATTGGAATAGTGTCCCACTACACCACACTCGTAGCAAGTGATGGTGGCCTTGTCCTTGGGAGCGACAGGAACAGCGTTGCACCCAGTCCTTGGAGCAGTGTTGGTGTTGTTGTTGTTGGCGGGGGCTCTCATTGGAGCGCGGTTGAAGTTGTTGTTGTGGTGGACGTAGTTGCTGTTGCTGTGGTTTTTGTTGTGGTGGCCGCCTTGCCTGGGGTTTCCTCCACTCCGGTGCTGAAAACCGGGGCGTGACATCGGTGTCGGGGGCTTGTTGCTTCTGGGGGCGAATCCTCCGCTTGAGCTAGGGCGATACCTCGGGGTATTGCTAGGCCCACTCTGATGCATCATGCGGCGCTTGCGGTTCTCATTGGCCTGGTTCAGCTTGCCCTCCATCTGGATGGCGGAGTCAACAAGAGCTTCGAGGTCAGCAAATGGAATGTTGACCAGCACAGTCTGCATCTCATCGTGCAGTCCGTTCAAGAACCTCTCCTTCCTCTTGTCGGTGGTATCAGTCTCATCAGGGGCATACCTTGACAAGGTAAGGAACTTGTCGCGGTACTCCACCACAGTCATCCAGCCCTGTTTGAGTTCACGGAACTCGTCCCTCATCTTCTTGATCAAGCCCGGGGGCACATGGTACTTGCTGAACTTGAGCTTGAAGTCGGCCCAAGTCATCATTTGCCCCGCATTTAATGCGCGGGCACTCGTCCACCAGGCACGTGCAGGTCCAGCCAGATAGTGCGTGGCGAACAACACCTTGTCATTGGCCTCCACTCCGGCCACTTCAAGATTGTTCTCCATTGTCTGGAACCAATCGTCCGCGTCGAGGGGTTCCTCCGTCTTGCTAAACACCGGTGGGTTGGTGTTCTGGAAGTTCTTCAGCTTGGAGCCCGGATGATCATGGTTTCCGTGGCCTTGATTGTTCTGAGCAATCTGTTGCAGTGCAGCGATGTTGGCTTGCCTCTCAGCTCTTTCAGCCTCTCTATCTGCCATGAGAGTCTGCAGCAGTTGCATCATAGCATCCTGTGATGCGCGGCCGGGGGGTGCCATCTGAACATTGAGATAGATCATGAGATGAGAGGGAAATTTCTATGGCTTGTTTTGGGTAAAGTTCAAAGTTTAAACTTCATTTCTTGACATGTTGAAAGTAAACACACTTTTATTTTTGTCATGATGCAAGCATTACAAGCTAACACATTGGAGGGTTTGAAGAGCCCTTTCAGCAAACTACGATACATTGGGTCCGGTACAACTTACACCTACGCAAGGTGCACAAGTGAAACTAAGCTTCATCAACATTGATCGGGACGGTGTCATCAATCCTGGCTGTCAGGTGCTCATGGCCATCCTCATCGGGGTAGAAGGCCAGGTCATCATCATCCTCCTTGTAGTCGTTGTCGTTGCTCACATAGGAGTAGCCATCCCCTTGGATGTCTTCTCCCTCTCCTTCTCTCTCGAGGGCCTTGAGCTGGTCCTCCTGGGTCTTGCTGGTCTCCTTGAGGGCGGCGATCTTGTCGCGGAGGCGAGAGATGGAGTAGTCCTTCTTTGCGTTCTCACGGCGAAGGGTCCTGCGCTCCTTGCCGATGATCTTGATGGTCTCATCCTTCTGAGCCATCTGGAGGTAGGCGAAATTGGCGAGGGCGCGGGCGTTGTCGAGCTTGATGCAGGTCTCACACAGCATGTAGTCGATGTGTTCCACGTGGTACTTCAACTCAGGGTGGGGCGAGAGATCCATCGGTGCCCCCATGGAGTCATGCCTTGCCATGTGGAAGTAGCGGGTTCCCCGGATTCGGGGCAGCTCCAGCCCGCAGAGACAGGCCAGTGCTTCCTTCATGGCACGAGCGAGTCCGTTCGCCCAGTTGTTCTCCCGGAAGGAGAACTGGATTCTGCCAGTCATGGGTGGCTCGAGCTTCCCGCGTAGGTCAGCGATGATGACCCACTGCATCTGTCCTCCGGGCTGGTCGGTGACCTGACCCCCGAAGAACTCCGGGAAAGGGCGCCCGAGGAACATGGATAGCTCCGTCAGGTCCTGCTCGAACACTAGGCCTCCTCCATTGCCTAGCTGGTAGAACTCCGTCTGGGTGAATTGCTCCATCTGTAGAGGACATGGATGAGTAAGTTAAAGAAGTGCAAGTGTTCAAAATTTTAATTTACTTGTAAGAAAGAACATGAACTTATTACTTTTGCAAAAGATCTCAAAGGTAAGAATGTGACTATGTTTTCATAACTATTTCTTTCATTAGTTGTGAAGCTAAGTGTTTCAAACGTCCATTCTAAACTAGGGGCTCCTAAGGTCAAACAATGGCTCTGATACCAACTTGTCAACACCCGGATTTTTAAGTCCAGATGCCTATTATGTCGTACATCGCAATCCCAGGAATATTGTTGTTGCGAGACATAACAGTTGAATATCATAGAGTCATCATTTATTACAACACATAAATATCTTACATCCATAGATCACATGATCCAATATTACACAAATAGTTGATCTAATGATCAACGAACATAAATAAGTAGCGGAAGCATCGTAGTAGGTGGAACTATCTATCCACAGGCCAACGCTTGACGTTAGAAGCATCCTAGTTCTGGTAGACGTCATGCTGACCGTCATCCTCATAGATGTTTATCTCACTGGTTCTCGTACTAGTGCCTGGGTATTTGATACTGGTTCGGTTGCTCACATTTGTAACTCGAAACAGGAACTACGGAATAAACGAAGCCTAGCTAGTGAGGGATGAAGTGACGATGCGCGTTGGAAATGGATCCAAGGTCGATGTGATCGCTGTCGGCACGCTCCCTCTACATCTACCATTGGGATTAGTTTTAGACATCAATAATTGTTATTTGGTGCCTGCGTTGAGCATGAATATTATATCTGGATCGTGTTTAATGCAAGACGGTTATTCATTCAAGTCTGAGAATAATGGTTGTTCTATTTTTATGAATAATATCTTTTATGGTCATGCGCCTGAGAAGAATGGTTTATTTCTATTAAATCTCAATAGTAGCGATACACATGTTCATAGCATTGATGCTAAGCGAATTAAATTGAATGATAATTCTACTTATATGTGGCACTATCGTCTTGGTCATATTGGAGTGAAACACATGAAGAAACTCCATTCCGATGGACTACTTGAGTCACTTGACTTCCAGTCACTTGATAGATGCGAAGCATGTCTAATGGGAAAAATGACTAAGACTCCATTCTCTGGTATTATGGAGCGAGCTATAGACTTGTTGGAAATCATACATACCGATGTGTACGGACCAATGAGTGTAGCCTCGCGCGGTGGTTATCGTTATGTTCTAACCTTCACAGATGATCTGAGTAGATATGGGTATATCTATTCCATGAAACATAAATCCGAAACTTTCAGAAGTTTAAGGAATTCCAAAGTGAAGTAGAAAATCAACGTAACTAGAAGACCAAGTTTCTGCGTTGTGATCGCGGAGGCTAATATCTGAGTTATGAGTTTGGCATGCATTTAAAGAAATGCGTAATACTTTCACAGTTGACACCGCCGGGAACACCACAGCGCAATGGTGTATCCGAACATCGTAATCGAACTCTCTTAGATATGGTTCGTTCGATGATGTCTCTTACTGATTTGCCGTTATCGTTTTGGGGTTATGCGTTAGAGACAGCAGCATTCACTTTAAATAGGGCACCATCGAAATCCGTTGCAACGACACCGTATGAATTGTGGTTTAATAAGAAACCTAAGCTGCCGTTCCTTAAAGTTTGGGGTTGCGAAGCCTATGTAAAAAAGTTACAACCGGACAAGCTAGAACCCAAAGCGGAGAAATGCGTCTTCATAGGATACCCTAAGGAATCTATAGGGTATACTTTCTATCACATATCCGAAGGCAAAATCTTTGTTGCTAAGAACGGAACCTTTCTTAAGAAAGAGTTTATCACTAAAGAAGTGACTGGAAGAAAAGTAGAACTCGACGAGGTTACTGAACCTTTTCTCGTTGATCAGAGTAGCGCAGTACCGGAAGATGTTCCTGTGCCGCCTGCACCGGTAACAGAGGAAGCTAATGATAATGATCATGAAACTTCGAGCGAGGTAGCTACTGAACCTCGCAGGTCGACAAGGGAACGTACCACTCCTGATTGGTATGATCCTTGTGTAAATCTCATGATTGTGGACAACAATGATGAGGACCCTGCAACGTATGAAGAAGCGATGATGAGCCCAGATTCCAACAAATGGCAAGAAGCCATGAAATCCGAAATGGGATCCATGTATGATAACAAAGTATGGACTTTGGTAGATCTACCTGATAGCCTCAAGGCTGTTGAGAATAAATGGATCTTCAAGAGAAAAACAGATGCTGACGGTAATGTTACTGTCTATAAAGCTCGACTTGTCGCAAAGGGTTTCCGACAAATTCAAGGTGTTGACTACGATGAGACTTTCTCACTTGTAGCAAAGCTAAAGTCTGTGAGGATTTTGTTAGCAATAGCTGCATTTTTCGATTATGAGATTTGGCAGATGGATGTCAAAACGGCGTTCCTTAATGGTGACATTGAGGAAGAGTTGTATATGGTACAACCCAAAGGTTTTGTCGATCCTAAAAATGCTGACATGGTATGCAAATTTCAGCGTTCCATTTATGGACTGAAGCAAGCATCCAGGAGTTGGAACCAATGCTTTGATAAGGTGATCAAAGACTTCGGGTTTATACAGTGCCATGGAGAGGCCTGTATTTACAAGAAAGTGAGTGGGAGCTCTATAGCATTCCTGATATTATATGTAGATGACATATTGTTGATTGGGAATGATATAGAACTATTAAGCAGTGTAAAAGGTTATTTGAATAAGTGTTTTTCAATGAAGGACCTTGGTGAAGCAGCGTACATTTTAGGCATCAAGATTTATAGAGATAGATCAAGACGCCTAATTAATAGGGCTTTCACAGAGTACATACCTGGACAAGATTCTAAAGAAGTTTAGAATGGATGAAAGTAAGAAAGGATTCTTACCGATGTTGCCAGGTAAGGTCTTGAGTAAGACTCAAGGTCCGGCAATGACAGAAGAAAGAGAGAGGATGAATCAGATCCCCTACGCCTCGGCAGTAGGCTCTATCATGTATTCCATGCTGTGTACTAGACCGGATATAGCACATGATGTTAGTTTGACTAGCAGATATCAAAGTGATCTAGGAATGGAACACTGGACAGCGGTCAAGAATATCCTAATGTACTTGAAAAGAACTAAGGATATGTTTCTTTGTTATGGCGGTGACCAAGAGCTCGTTGTAACCAGTTACACCAATGCAAGTTGGAACACTGATCCTGATGACTCTCAGTCTCAGTCTAGGTACGTGTTTATATTGAATGGTGCTGCAGTAAGCTGGTGCAGCTCCAAGCAGTGCACGGTGGCGAAGTCTTCAACAGAATCGGAATACATAGCGGCTTCGGAGGCTTCATCGGAAGCGGTATGGATGAAGAGGTTCATTGTTGAGCTCGGTGTGGTTCCTAGTGCATTGGACCCACTGGTCATTTATTGTGACAACATGGGTGCCATCGCCAATGCACAAGAACCAAGGTCACAGAAGAAGCTAAAGCATATCAAGCTGCGTTTTCATTTGATTCGCGAGTACATCGAAGATGGAGAAGTAAAGATTTGCAAAGTACACACTGATCTGAATGTAGCAGATCCATTGACTAAATCTCTCCCTAGGGCAAAGCATGACCAACACCAGAATGCCATGGGTGTTAGGTACCTTACAATGTAATCTAGATTATTGACTCTAGTGCAAGTGGGAGACTGTTGGAGATATGCCCAAGAGGCAATAATAAATTGGTTATTATATATCTTTGTGTTTATGATAAATGTTTATATACCATGCTATAATTGTATTAACAGAAACATTGATACATGTGTGTTATGTAAACAACAAGAAGTCCCTAGTAAGCCTCTTGTATAACTAGCTTGTTGATTAATAGATGATTATCGTTTCGTGATCATGAACATTGGATGTTATTAATGACAAGGTTATATAATTATGTGAATGATGTAATGGACACACCCAATTAAGCGTAGCATAAGATGTCAACACCCGGATTTTTAAGTCCGGATGCCTATTATGTCATCCATCGCAATCCCAGGAATATTGTTGTTGCGAGACATAACAGTTGATATCATAAGTCATCATTCATTACAAACCATCATTGTCTTACAAAAGGGGATCACATGATCCAAGATTACACAAATAGTTGATCTATTGATCAACGGACAACATGGTAGCGGAAGCGTAATAGGAGTGGACTATCTAGTTCCACATGCCAACGCTTGACGTTAGGCGAACTCCTAGCTGTTGTAGACGTCCTGCTGGCCGTCATCTTCATATTGCTGCTCCTCTTCATATTCTGGCCATTTGAATAGCCAGGGACACAGCCGTGAGTACTTTAAAGTACTCGCAAACTAATACTACTGTAATTACTAGCAGTTTTGTTAAGGGGATGCTAAGCTCTAGATTTATTTGCATTTCATAAAGACTATTCATATGATAACTAACTCAAGTGGGAACATTAGTGTCATTCCCACAACTCAGTTGTATTTCAAATTCAAGTCACCATTTCAAATTCAACCATCATTTTCAAGAAGAGGTCTAATGACGGAACAGTATGGCCTTTCCAATCGTCTGTAACCGTGGACACGGCTATTCGAATAGTTTTACACTCTGCAGAGGTTGCACACTTGAGCCACAATATTTGATTACATCCGTCAGGGATAACCCTGAATAATCGTAACTCAGTACGCGGATCATCAACCCTAACCTTTCACTTACACACCCTAGTATAGGCACCTCTCCCCATGAGCTTGGTCTCCCAGTGAAGACAAACTGTCAGCCTGGGAACTGCACAGGGCTTGGGCCGGACAATTCACCCCATTCACGTCATTTCACACTTAATTGAGGCAGCCTCGGCATAACCCCTATGACGCTTGTTTAGAGGGGACCCATACAAAGATATATAAACTTCTAGTTAGACCCTACCCATAATGAGGTATTGTGCGGGTACTTGTAAATTGGAATGGTATCGCATTCGAACCCAACCATCAGTTTTATCAAATTCATCAAGTCATTCATTTCATTCACGTCATATTCACCTTCAAATCCTTCAAAGTCATTTCATTTCACAATGTTCCCATCTAGAGTAGTCCATTTTATTTATTTAGCACTAGCCACTAGTCATGAGGGGTGCTAACTAGCTTTGATTGCCATAGGCTAACTTTGATGATATTGTTCTACTCTAGACCAAGTGAATCATGAATCAAAAAGTACTTTGACAAAACAAAAGTAGTAAAACTTGTAAGTAAAAGCTTGTAGTAAAAACTTGGGATGGGCTTATTAAACATAAAGTAAAATGTGGGGGTGCTTTGCTCTTGTAGAGCTTTGCACTTTGCAAGAATATTATCTTGCCTTGATTGGTGTACTGGTCAAAGTGGTCTTCCTCTCCTTGGAAGTAGACCTCCTCCTCTTCTTGGTATTCCTCGATACTAGCGTCTAAAATGAATATGATACACACAATCACCAAACAAAGTCCAAGTACTAGGCTATACACACACATGCATCACACAAGCTAAGCTAGCATCACAACATGCTTATTATGCTGGTTGGCTTTGTTGTATTCTTGAGAAAAATAATTTCCTCTCATTATAAATATTACTTAGTGTTTCTATTTAATTCTTAAGAGAAATAATTTCCTCTCATTGAATCTTGTTAAGATTTAATCTCCTCAATTAATAATATATGACCTAGGTTGACCAAGGTCAACCTCTTCATAAATATCACTTGAGAAAATGATTTAAATGAGGTGATGCACCTCATGTATTTTATAACACATGGTAATGATTTAATATCATCAACTAATTCAAGATGAGATTTAATTGACCATGGTCTCTACCTCATGTTGAACTAGTTTAGATAAGCTTAAATGAGAGAGAAGCTCTCATACATTTTCCTAAATAATTTTGCATACTTTTCATGAACTATAAATAGCCATAGGGCCAATTTTTAAACTAAGCCATGATCATACAAACAACTATGTCATATTATTACATATTATGATAGACAAAGTGAAATATGATTTTTGGGAGTTGGAAACAACTCAAAAGTATTTTTATTTAATTTTTAATAATTATTGGAAGTTGCAAAAGGCCCTGCCTTGTTACTTTTTGTCACATTTATTCTACAACTAATTTAGAGTTGAGACCAGTGTAGTTTTGTAGACAATTTGACAAGCTTTTCAAATATATAAAATTTACAAAATTTGGTTTGGTGAATTTTATTCTATTCAATTTTGAAAACAGCATCTGTGAGTAATTTGTATTTAAACAGAATTTCGAATTTGAATTAAAAGGGCCGGCGGGAAAGCGAAACAGGCTGCACAGGGGGAGAAGAGATGGGCCGGCCCAGCAGTGCGTCTAGCGCAGCGGGCCGCCTGACAGAGTGGGGGCCACTCGTCAGTGGCGTTTAAAACACCGAATCGGTACGTGGAGTGTGAGCCGTAGGATCTATCTATTATATTATTAAAACAACAAACAACTAATGGATTAGATTTAACACTAAAAAAGAACGGCTGAGATTTTAAAGAATAACTAAAAAGGTCCACCCGAGGTCTATCACGTCTCTCACAAGAAGGAAGAGGAGACGTGCAGAATTAGGATCACGGTCGTTAGAAAACTGAATATCCCAGCAATACTAGGAGACGTACACAATCAGGATTATTTAGAAAAAACAGAATCGTTATCCGCATGGATATATAAAATCTATTTCAACGTGTGCTGACTTTAAATCTTTTCAGGACGATGGAAATAACCCCTGAATGCACGACAGATAGCTGATTCGTGAGTAGATGCATCAATATGCCCCATGCCCGACCAGTTGTAACAACGGAGGAAAAGCGGAGCGGTCATGGCCAGTCCCATGGAGCCGCAAAATTGCAGAAGCGCACACGACACACGCACCTTCGGTCGCCGACGAATCCTAAACTACCCACACAATCGGCAGTTTAAAGTCGCAACATCGACTCAGCCATGAATCATCCACAACACTCCGATCTCTCTTTCCGTGTTGCGTACAAGATCCAACAACTCGCTCAAGTCCAGGTGAAAAACAAAATCAATCAAGTCTTCTCTAATCTGTCCTACGTCGCCATGGTTCTAAGGAGGGGAGGAGGGAGGAGAGCCGAAGGCCATGATGGCACAGATGATGCATAAAGATCTAGGCCCGGCAGAAATCAGCGCTCGAAACCATCCATCCGGAGATCTTGGTCGTGGTGAAGAAGACTTCGTTGCCATGCTAAACTCCACATGCCGCTGGATATGCTACTGCAACCTTCTCTCCCCTGCGGTCTCTATTTCTCTGCCCCACAACACCGGCTTCTTTGAATCATGTTTTTCTATGAGGGTTTCTAATTTTGGAGCAAACCCAGCCAGCACCAATTTCAGAGAAGAATCCATCCCATCCACAAGGACAATATTCATCAGTTCCTAAGCATGCTTGATCTTAATGGGGCTGCAGTGCTCGAAAAGAAGTTAGTAGACTCCAACATGTATCATTTTCTGCAGGCCCAGCGTGACGATCAGATTGCTCCTTATAGCTGTCGTTCATTCATAACAGTGGCCATACTAATGCTAAAGATGGCAGTGCAGTCTAGCCATCAGAGCAAGGTCGCCAAAGACGTCGCCTAGGAACAGGGCCACACCGAAAGGAAGATTGATCCTTTTAGCTGCCTTTCATGCAGCAAATAAGTCGATGCTCAGCAATTCCACAAAGATGCAGGCCTGCAGGTTGTTGGGTTGATCATCTAGCGGATTACACTCCAATGTACTTAAAAATAGTATTATGGGGAGAAGCAGACGACTGAACATATTCTCATTTGAAGGAATACAAGGGCCTCGACTGCCAACTAATATTTTCCCTCTATTCAAGGTACCTGACATGTTGTCTCAATTTCAGTGCAACTCTATGGTCTTGGTGGTTGACTAAATGTCTTTATTTAAGGACAACTCTGTAGCTTCTGTTCTAGCTAACAAGATATTTATTGTCCTAGCTAGATCGGTCTGCAGGTCATACCATCTAACACTTCACGTACCACTTATGAATTAGGATTGAGTTTCGAGTCTGTAGTACAGTAATTCGAACATAAGCTAAGCAAATAAATAGAGAATGAAAATTGAGGATAGTGGATTCGGGCACGGTACCTAAAACTGATGATGCTGTGATGTACCGTTTTCGGGTATAATGGAAAAACAGCTACGTTGTTTCCTCCACTGGTAAAAAAATGGCGTTTGGTCGCGGTTGGCAACTGCCATTAGTCGCGGTTGCGCAACCGCGACCAATTAGGCGCGACTAAAGGCTCCCCTTTTAGTCGCGGTTCCTTACGAACCGCGACTAAAGGCCCGTCCACGTGGGCGGCAGGCGAGCGCCAGGGCGGAGGGCCTTTATTCGCGGTTCTTCTGCCCAACCGCGACTAAAGGCCTCCGCATGGTTTAGGGTTTAGCCCCCCTCCCCCTAAATCTGGTTTCTTTTTAATTTGTATTGTTTTATTTCTTTTGGGTTTTAATTTTGAAGGAGTTTCACATATTCTACCGTACTACATACATGCATATGAATGTACAATTTCAAACAAATTTGAAATTAGAACCAAAAAGAATTCAAGAGGAATATACAATATATATTCGATATCGGATGACCATATACAATTTTGAACAAGTTTCCATACATATTTAGTGCATATAAAGTTCTACGTCCTCTACATAGTGTTCTCCTCTAGGATCGATGACTTCTCTGGCGAACCATCCAGCTAGTTCCTCTTGAAGTGGACGGAAGCGAGCTTCTGGAGTAAGCGTCGTCGGGAGGTTATTCCTCCTGATGTTGTTCTCAGACGGCTGCCGCTCAGTGGTGTATCTCCGGATCCTCTCACAAACATAGTATCCACATAGATTGGTCCCCGGTGGCTGAATATCCCCGGTCGCAGCCTTTGCCCTTTTAAAATGTAGCTCTTTTTTGAATTCACCGACCTTTTGATCTACGAACCGTCTCCAAACCCTACGAGGCAAGGAAAATTAAATGAACAAGAGAGTTATTAATTAGTTACTTGATATTAGGAAATGATGAATGAAATAGGCCGATCGATATAGAGCGCAAACGAATGAAAGTAGTTACTTTTGCATCATTTTTCTCATGTCGGCCCAAAGCTTCGTATCCATATTCAGAGAGTCGTGGACGAGAACTGTGGAGTTCTAAATTTGAATTACTAGCAGAATCCAGTGGAACCTGCGGACACGATACATGCACAGTCATGCATAACTCATCGATTAGCCACATACCATGCATGGAGTAAACAAAAGAGAATGTGCTCAAGACAGAAACACTTACCCAAAATGGTAAGGAAATAGAATATCACTTTTGAGTTCCTGTTTTATAAGAAACCGCCACAGGTCATCCTCCACGTCTTTGGGGTGGTGTTCTAACACATATGAATTAACGATTTGTGGGTCAATGAACCCAACATCATGGACGCGCCTTATTCGCATTTGCCGCTTCTTTAATCTGCATAATAGCGTACACAACAAGATAGTTAGGACAATATATATATTTATAGTGCAGGCAATGAACGAGATGGGGTAGAAATTAATAAATCACTTACAGAACATAGCAACTGATGATAGATTTGTCGAGCTCGCGCAGATTGAATAGCTGGAACAATTCACTCCGATGAATTGTTATATAGTAATGTTTGAAGTGATGCTCAGGTCTAACTTCCGCATAAATATAGTCTTTGGCATTTTTAAGTTGTATGTAAGCCTTGTACCAATTTAGCAGACCTTTCATTTGTCGAGGTAGATCCTCTTCCTACGCAGGCTCGACGAGAGGACCATTCTTCACATATGTAAATACTACGTCCTTCATTGCCACGTCATCAAGGCCTAACGTTGCACGAAGAGTCAGACCTAAGTCTGCCGCTTGTTCTTTGGCTCTCGCTACAGTCAATCCCTGTGCTGCCGCAGCTGCTATGACATCAGGGGCATCGTCCTCCGGACCTGCGGCTTTCACTATGAGCGGGGCGATCGACTGTTTACTTTGTTCCCCGAGCTGGGCAACTTGTTTCCCCCCGACCGCGAGTGCTTGACTACGAAGTTCACGTTCATAGTCGTCAGGCAGATTCTTCGCGGCCTGGGACGGTGTGTTCAAAAATGACTTAGCCCAGCTCTTTTCCTTCTCAGAAAATACTTGTTTGGGCTCGGGCTCTCTTTTCTTCTTGCAGTCCGCTGCCATTTCTCATGTTGAGCAGCCACGACCGCTGCATTTTGCTCCACACTAAGTTCCCAAGGCCTCGGGGTGAGAGGCTTTAGTGATGGCTCTGGTATCTTTGTGATTGCAGGTACATAAGGCTCCGGGTTAATAACCCAGGACTGCCTCTGCTTCTTCGCCGGAGGTGGATTGGGGGGCGGCGTCTGATCACCCGCCGGACGAGGACTGGGGGGCGGCGTCTGCTTACCCGCCGGAGGTGAATTGGGGGGCGGCGTCGGGCTTACCCGCCGAAGGTGTAGGTGAACCACCACCACCACCGCCGCCGCCGCCACCACCACCGGAGGGGGGTGGACTTGTTTGCCTTGGCGCCTCGCCTGGAAACTTGATAAACTTCTTCTGCCATAGAATGAACTGGCGCTTGACATCTCCAAGTCTTGTCGCCCCTTCAGGTGTAGCAATGTCAATGTCCAGGTCCTCAAACCCTTGGACTATGTCCTCCACCGTGACACGAGCATAGCCATCTGGAATGGGGTTGTTGTGGTGGAGTGCTCCAGGTGGTAAAGCACTGCCGATGGCTACCTTCATGGACATGTTCCCGATAGGATAATACAGATGACATGCTTTCATCTCCTTTATATCGTCCACGAGGTAGTGAGGAGGCTCCGGTGCAGTAATTTCGACCACCAGAGGCTCCGGTGCAGTAATTTCGATCGTCGGTGCACCAGCCGGTGGGGCCTCCGTGGAAGCCACGCTGCTTCTTCTCTGCTCCTGGCTTCCGAGATCCATTGGATGATCTTCATGCTGCGCCCGAGCTGCATCTCTTTCGGCTACTAGTACACTCACGGTTTTCTTCATCACATCCATTTCCGATGCCAACCGCGCCACAACATCTGCATCCCGATCCATCTTTCTCTTACGGCTTTTGTAACCGTACGGGTCATCGCTCTGGGGGAACCCTATTTTCCACGGAATGTGCCCCATGCCTCGTACACGTCCTCCGTGTTCAGGATTCCCGAGGGCTTTCGTCAGCGCGTTGTTCTCTCTGTTGAACTTGATCTTCCCCTCTTGAGCATCCCTCATTGCCTCAATAAGCTTTTCGGTGGGTTTAATTATTTTGCCCCGGTAAACACACTCTCCTGTCTCCGGGTTCAGCGATCCCCCATGCCCGTACCACCAGCTTTTGGCCCTTGGGTCCCATCCGTCCGTACCTGGACGGATTCCTCGCGCCCTCAGCTCGTTCTCCATCTTCTCCCACCTAGGCTCCCAAAGGCGATACCCTCCTGGCCCCATAATATGATTGTACTCCTTCTTAGCCGCATTTTCCTTATTTTTTTCGATAGTTCAAGGAACTGCTCCGATTTCTTTTGCTTCACAAATTCTGGCCAATCATGTTTCAGTTTCTCATATTGTCTTTTGAAATCCGGAGTCTTGTTCTGGTTGACATAGTCACGGGCTAGATTTTGCTTGAATTTCCGGAATGCACTGGCCATCTTTCCAAGAGCGAACTGTTTGAGTAGCTTCCTCCTCTTCTTGTTTTCCGCAATCTTGTTACCCTCCTCATCCAATTTGTGGTATTCCGGAGGTAGGACGACATGTTGCAGAAGCTTTTGCAAGCAATCTTTTTTTGTTCTCTTGTCGACAAAAGTGAAACCAAGACGTGCCTTCTTTGGCTCATTCCACTCCTGGACGGTGATCGAGACGTTGTCTCTAACAACGGCTCCGCATTGGTTGATAAACTTGGTGGCGTTCTTCTCGGGCTCCAGCGGCTTGCCGGTTGCACTGTCGATAACCTCGATGGTATATATTTCTCCTTGTTTCAGCGTCTTGGTTGCGCCACGCTTTGACGACGTACTCGATTGTTTCGATGATCCGGCCGAGGGCTAAAATAAGAAAGAGAGTCGCGCGCGTTAGTACACACATATTTATTCAAATCAGTTAGTTTGTATCACCAGAGGCTCAATGTATATATATACCTCGGCGCCGGAGGTGGTTGCTACTTCCAATTGAAGATCGTCGTTTATCGACGTTTCTTCGGCATCATCTTGCTGACGGCGCCCTTCATCTTCACCGTCAAGGTTCAGATAAGAAGAGATATCATCTTCTTCTTGTCCGGTCGGCACATATGGAATATCGCCTTTTATGATGCCGAATATATGGTCTTCAGCGTCCAGATCATAGTTGTCCAGAATCGGGTCAGCTCTATCGTCCGCCATATGTCAGTCCTGAAAACATGTAGTAAAAACAAATTAATTGTGTATATGCATTATCACATCTCTTCTACATATAAAGAGAGAGACCGGTGGCGGTGACCGAGAGGGCGGTGGCGAAAGGGGGACGCAGTGACCGCGCGCGTGACCGAGAGAACGGTGGCGGTGACCGAGAGGGCGGTGGCGGTGCCGAGGACACATAACCCTCGCCGCCCCCTCTCGATCCCAAAATAAAATAATTCTTGTTAATTAAGTTAAAAAAATTGTTAAGTCAAAATTTTGTTAAGTCTAAATTTGTTAAGTTAAAATTTTGTTAAGTCTAAATTTTGTTAAGTTAAAATTTTGTTAAGTCAAATTTTACTTCTTTTTTTAGACAAACTTTTAAGTCAAAAAACGGCCCGGCCCCCTTGTCTCTCTCCTCAGATCTCTCTCTCCACCGCGCGCGTCGCCCCGGCCGCCCCCCTTCTCGCTCTCTCTGGCCGGCGACACGGCGCCCCTCTCTCTACGGATCGACGGCGGTACCGGCGGCGCGGCGCGTTAGAGTGGCCGCGGCGGCGGCTGTCAGGCACACGGCGACGACTCGAGGGCGCGGCGGCGCGCGGCGGTTGTGTTGGTTTACGCGGCGGCCGGTACGAGGGCGCGACTGCAGGTTTTTTAATTTGTAACTCCGTTGTAGTTTTGTTTTTTGAATTTGTAACTTAGTTACATTTATAATTAAAAAAACTTAGTTACATTTAATTAAGTTACAAATTAAAAAAACGTTAAATTTGTAACTCTGTTTTAAGTTAGATTTGTTTTTTACAATTTAATTAAGTTACATTTTTAATTAAAAAACTTAGTTACAAATTAAAAAACAAAACAAAAAAAACCGGCCAGAGGGCGCCCCTGGCCCTCTCCTCTCCCTCTCTCTCTCTTCTCTCATCTCTCTCTCTCTCACTCTGCGGCGCGCGCACGCGGCGGCGCACGCTGGCCGGGCGACGGGGGCTATAGGGGCGCGCGCGGTTTGGAGGGCGGCGGGCGAGGGAGGCGGGCGGCGACGTCGCCTCGGGCGGCGAGGGCGGCGGCGGCGGCCGACGAGGGAGGCGCGCGCGAGTGCGGCGGGCGCGACAGAGTATACGCACGGTGTGGCGGGCGGGGCGGTGAGTGCGGCGACGGCGAGACGGCCGCGACGAGATCGAGGGCGGCGGCGACGGCGAGTGCGACGACGGCGACGGCGGCGGCGCCGGGCAGCACTTCGCGTCGAGGGGCAGAGAAGAGAACGAAAACTGGCGGATCGGCAGAGAAGAGAACGAACTGGCGCGGCGCGAACCGTCACCGAATTTATAGGGAGAGGCCTGTAGTCGCGGTTGGTGTCACCAACCGCGACTAAAGTTTTTTTTTGCCAGTTTTTTGTTTCCCGCGCGGAGAGACCCTTTAGTCGCGGTTGGTGAGGCCAACCGCGACTAAAGGTGTTTTTTAAAATACTTTTCATTTAAAAATCTTACAAATACAAATAATATATCAAAAAATTCAGAAAAATAAAACTAATTCATTTAAAAATCTTACAAATACAAATAATATATCAAAAAATTCAGAAAAATAAAACTAATTCATTTAAAAATGTTAAAAATGCAATTAATATATAAAAAAATCAGAAAAATAAAACTAATTCATTTAAAAATGTTAAAAATGCATTTAATATATCAAAAAATTCAGAAAAATAAAACTAATTCATTTAAAAATGTTAAAAATGCAATTAATATATCAAAAAAATCAGAAAAATAAAACTAATTCATTTAAAAATATTAAATATGCAATTAATATATCAAAAAATTCAGAAAAATAAAACTAATTCATTTAAAAACCTTTAAAATACTAATAATATATCAAAAAATTCAGAAAAATAAAACTAATTCACTAAAAAATTCAAAAAATTCTTCCCGCCACTTTCTTCCCGCCACTTTCTTCCCGCCACTTTCTTCCCGCCACTTTCTTCCCGCCTCTTTCTTCCTGCCACTTTCTTCCCGCCTCCTGTCTTCCCGCTCCCATTTTTCCCGCCATTTCTCACTACATATATGTAGCCCGGCTTGGCCAGCATTATCACATCTCTACAATCTCTCATCAATCTCTCATGGCTTCCACCGCACCCACTCTAACCTACCAGCAGGTGGAGGAGATTTGCGCCTCGAACTACCCTTGCCCACCGGGCTACCGCGTCCCCGCCGGCTGGAGCCTAAGCGCCGGCGGCGTGCCGGTCCCTCCCGTCCTCGTGGTCCGCGCGCCGGGCGGCCATCACGAACCACTACTACCTCGACCTCACGCCGGAGCAGCGGATGAATCCGCCGGCATCCCGATAACCAGCATACTTGGGACGCCTTCTTCATCAATCGGCGTGAGAGGGCGCTCGCCAGGTATGAGGAGGACGGTCTGCCTCCTGGGAACTTCCACGAGGCCGGCCGTCGGCTATGGTGGTACGGCCGGACTCTGCAGAGCGTCATGGACTACATCACGGCCGGCGGTATCCCCCGCCAGCGCTACCCTCAGTTCGAGCCACGAGCGCCGCCCGACGACAGCGACGACAGCAGCGACGACGACGGCGGCAACCTAGAAGGCGACGACTACCAGTACAACGGCGGCGGCTATGAAGACTACGAGTATGCATATTATACGCCTAGGCAGGAGTATGACTGAATCACTCCAAAATTTATGTATCATCAGTGCTATCTCGAATCATTCGAAAATGGACACGAAAACACATCACGGATAATATAATTCACGTGATCCATTCAACAAAGTTTGGTACAATAAATTATTACACATCATTTCTTCCCTTGTGTCCCTGCTTGCTTACGATTGTGCCGTATCCATGGAGCATCCTCATCATTTAACTTAATGCTTGGGTCGGTGTTCACTTTGAAGGGCGGAATTTCAGCAAACATATTATAATCTTCTGACATGTCTGTCTTGTCCTCCACTCCCACGATGTTTCTTTTCCCTGAAAGAACAATGTGGCGCTTTGGATCATCGCATGATGTACTGATCGTTTTCTTATCTTTCCGTTTCCTCGGTTTGCTACTCATGTCCTTCAGATAGAAAACCTGAGCGACATCTTTCGCTAGGACGAATGGTTCGTCAAGGTAACCAAGATTGTTGAAATCCACCATTGTCATTCCGTATTGCTGGTCCACCTTTACCCCACCTCCTGTTAGCTTGAACCATTTGCACCGGAACAAAGGGACCTTGAAGGAGGGTCCATAGTCAAGTTCCCATATCTCCTCTATGTAACCATAATATGTGACCTTTTGCCCATTCTCGGTTGCTGCATCAAAGCGGACACCACTGTTTTGGTTGGTGCTCTTTTTATCTTGGGCGATCGTGTAAAATGTATTCTCATTTATCTCGTACCCTTGGAAAGTCGTTATAGTCGAAGATGGTGTCTTGGCCAACATGTCCAACTGATCTACAACAGCATTGTCACTCATTAAATGTTTTCTCAACCAACTGCCGAAAGTCTCCATGTGGGCCTTCCTAATCCAGGATTCAGGCTTCCCCGGGTTGTCCGAGCGTAAAATATTCTTGTGTTTCTCAAAGTACGGAGCCACCAATCTGGAATTGGTCAGAACTGTGTGGTGTGCTTCAGTCAGAGAATGGCCGTCCATACATATCGTTGATTTCCTTCCGATCGTGCCTTTTCCACTTAGTCTCCCCTCGTGCCGCGATCGAGGAAGACCAATCGACTTAAGGTCAGGAACAAAGTCAACACAAAACTCAATTACCTCCTCATTTCCATAGCCCTTGGCGATGCTTCCTTCTGGCCTAGCACGGTTACGAACATATTTCTTTAATATTCCCATGAACCTCTCGAAGGGGAACATATTGTGTAGAAATACAGGACCGAGAATGGAAATCTCTTCGACTAGGTGAACCAGGAGGTGCGTCATAATGTTGAAGAAGGATGGCGGGAACAGCAACTCGAAACTGACAAGACATTGGACCACATCGTTCTGTAACCGTGGTAGAACTTCTGGATTGATTACCTTCTGAGAGATTGCATTGAGGAATGCACATAGCTTCACAATGGCTACTCGAACATTTTCCGGCAGGAGCCCCCTCAAAGCAATCGGAAGCAATTGCGTCATAATCACGTGGCAGTCGTGAGACTTCAGGTTTTGGAACTTTTTCTCCGCCATGTTAATTATTCCCTTTATATTGGACGAGAATCCAGACGGGACCTTCATACTGCTCAGGCATTCAAAAAAGATGACCTTCTCTTCTTTGGTCGTAGCGTAGGGCCGGCACGACCTTGAAACCATTCCGGATGCCGGTTATCAGGGTCTTTCAAACGTTGTTGGTCCTGCCGTGCTTCCTTTGTATCATTTGTCTTCCCATACACGCCCAAGAAGCTTAGGAGGTTCACGCAAATATTCTTCGTAACGTGCATCACGTCGATTGCAGAGCGGACTTCTAGGACTTTCCAATATTCTAGCTCCCAGAATATAGATTTCTTCTTCCACATGGGTGCGTGCCCGTCAGCTCCCTTCGGAATTGATTGTCCGCCAGGACCCTTTGCAAAGATGACTTTCAAATCCTTGACCATATCAAATACCTCAGCACCAGTGCGTTCCGCAGGCTTCGGCCGGTGATCTGCCTTGCCGTTGTAATGCTTGCCTCTCTTTTTTACTGGATGATTTTTCGGAAGAAATCGACGATGCCCAAGGTACACGTTCTTCTTACAATTTGGCAAATGTACACTGTCAGTCTCATGTAAGCAGTGCGTGCATGCATTGTATCCCTTATTTGACTGTCCTGAAAGGTTACTAAGAGCAGGCCAATCGTTGATGGTTACGAAAAGCAACGCTCGTAGGTCAAATTCCTCTTCTTTGTGCTCATCCCACACACGGACACCAGGTCTTCCCCACAGCTGTAAAAGTTCATCAACTAATGGCCTTAGGTACACGTCGATGTCGTTGACGGGTTGCTTCGGACCTTGGATGAGCACTGGCATCATAATGAACTTCCGCTTCATGCACAACCAAGGAGGAAGGTTGTAGATGCATAGAGTCACGGGCCAGGTGCTATGGCTGGAGCTCTGCTCGCCAAAAGGATTCATGCCATCTGTACTTAGACCAAATCTTATGTTCCTTGCGTCAGCTGCAAAATCTTTAAACTCTCTGTCGATCTTTCTCCATTGCGTTCCATCTGCGGGGTGTCTCAACTCCCCGTCCGACTTACGGTCCTCTTTGTGCCATCACAACAACTTGGCATGCTCTTTGTTCCTGAACAGACGTTTCAACCGTGGTATTATAGGAGCATACCACATCACCTTGGCGGGAACCTTCTTCCTGGGTTTCTGGCCCTCAACATCGTCACCAGGGTCATCGCCTCTGATCTTATAACGCAATGCAGTGCATACCGGGCATTCATTCAAATTCTCGTATTCACCGCGGTAGACGATGCAGTCGTTGATGCATGCATGTATCTTCAGAACCTCTAAACCTAGAGGGCAGACAACCTTCTTTGCTTCGTACGTACTGGCGGGCAACTCGTTATTCTTTGGAAACATATTCTTCAACATTTTCAGCAAGTTTTCAAATGCCGAGTCAGCTACACCTGCCTGTGCCTTCCATTTCAGCAAATCCAGTGTGCAGCCCAGCTTTTTCAGACCATCATCGCATCCGGGGTACAGCGCCTTTCTGTGATCCTCTAACATGTGATCCAAATTCTCCCTCTCCTTTTCAGTTTCGCAACGACTCCGTGCATCAGCAATGGTCCGACCAAGATCATCAACGGGCTCATCACGTGCCTCTTCTTGATCACCTTCCCCTTCACCTTCCCCACCTTCAGCATCATCCATGAAAGTATCACCGAAATGATCAAGATAGCTCTCATCGATGTCATCCCCTTCTTCATCTTCTTCCATTATAACCCCTCTTTCTCCATGCTTGGTCCAACAATTATAGCTTGGCATGAAACCATGCCGAATCAGGTGCAGGTGAACTTCCCTTGAGGAAGAGTAACCCTTCTGATTCTTACAGTCAACACATGGACAGATAACAAAACCCCCCTGCTTGTTCGCATTAGCCACTACGAGGAAATCTTTCAAACCCGTAGTGAATTCGCCGGAGAGTCGGCTAGCGTACATCCATTGCCGATTCATCTGCATTATTATAATACAAAATATATAATTAACCATCATGCATTTGTTAAACTAAATAGAAATTAAACAATGAACTACACACATATGCATATTTTATCAATGACACATATATATGAAAGGTCAAGTTGTTGCTAACCGCGATCGAGGAGGAAAAAAATGAGGAAGCTCACTCAAGTGTGGCTCCGACACTTCATATCATGTTTGTTTCATGCTCTTGGGACATTTCATCAAACACCTTGTGTGCATAAGAGGAGCCAAAAGCAAACCCTACACCCCCTTGTGAAGTTTGTGAAGAGAAGTGGCACCAAATGGCTAAGTGATGTGGGCTGGATGGTATATATAGGGGAGGGGCTTTAGTCGCGGTTGGCCTGGCCAACCGCGAATAAAGGCCTTTGGGCCAGGCCTGAGGACATTTAGTCGCGGTTGGCCTGGCCAACCGCGACTAAAGCCCCTCCCGTCCACCAGCTGGCCACCGAGCACCCTGGGCCCAGGCCTTTGGTCGCGGTTCGCCACAAGGGCCGCGACTAAAGGTCCCATTGGTCGCGGTTCTTGCATATCCGCGACTAATGGGGCTGTGCGGAAGGCCTTTTTTCTACCAGTGCTCAAGAAAATAAAGCTACTGATCCTACTTTTTTTTAATACGAAACAAAGAGACCTTCAATATATTAAGGAGGCATATATGGTTTGTGTGAAATAAGAGGCCATAACAGAGATGAACTAAAAGAAGTAATAAAAAAATTATATCTGCGTCCGCCCATGGATAGTTGTAGAGTCATCAGGTTTTTTGTTTTGCACAAGTCATCAGGTTTATTTGGCTCTCTAAACTGTTGAACCATGCTCACTTTCATCATCAGAAAGGTACATTAAGATCACATGTCATTTAGCTCTATAATATATATTTTTTGAATTACGTATTGCATTGTACAAAATAATAAATGAACTACACTTTGTACCCTTTATTTTGGTGTTTCGCAACATCACCCTGTTAGCATTTCATTCAGCAACATGCCTGATTATTTTGCGAGTAATATAAAAATGTTTTCTGGAAGTTGGTTTCTACTTGCAATGGGTATTCTGGACATAATTCACTTCCTTTAAGATTCTTACTTTATATAATCTCGACGAATGCATATGCTTTTTGCTAACAGAACTAATCTATCATGCAAATATCAGCACTACTACATATGTTTTTAATGTATATATTGGCCATGTAATACTAAACAGAAAACGGTGCAATGTGATTTTTTTTGCATCATTTCTTTTGACTATAAATTATACTATAATATTTTACATGTACCTTATGCTAATAAAAAACATGGAATCTAGGCGCACAAATGCGCGGGTCACCCCGCTAGTTAGAATCCAATCTAACGGCGCACGGCCTTCGTCGACGGCGACGAGAAGCGAGGCCACTGGCGGCGACGGTGGGGGGTGGGAGGCTCACCGGCGGCGCGGCGATGAGCGGCGACAAGCTGCGGAGAGGTTGTCGACGATGGGGAAGCAGATGGAAGCAGCGGCGGCTCCAACGGCAGCCTGGATCGACGGCGCCCTTCTCAGCACCTCCGCGGGCACCGAGCTTCAAATTCCGGTGAGGGCGTGGCTAATGTGGAGGAGGGAGTGGCTAGGAAGGGTCAGAGAAGAGAGGGGAGGGCGATGGTGTGGAGAATTTGGAGCGGGTGATACGTCTCAAACGTATCTATAATTTCTGATGTTTCATGCTAGTTTTATGACAATACCTACATGTTTTGTTCACACTTTATATCGTTTTGATGCATTTTCCAGAACTAACCTATTGACGAGATGCCGAAGTGCCAGTTCCTGTTTTCTGCTGTTTTTGGTTTCAGAAATCCTAGTAAGGAAATATTCTTGGAATTGGACGAAATCAACGCCCAAGATCTTATTTTTCCCGGAAGCTTCCAGAGAGCCAGAGAGGCGCCAGAGGGGAGCCAGGGGGCCCCACCCCACAAGGCGGCGCGGCCAGTGGGGTGGGCGCGCCCCCTATGGTGTGGCCCCACCAGGCCCCCTCCGAGGCTGCCCTTCCGCCTATATAAAGCCCCTGACCTAAATCTTCGATACGAATAAGCCACGGTACGAGAAACCTTCCAGAGCCGCCGCCATCGCGAAGCCAAGATCTGGAGGACAGGATTCTCTGTTCTGGCACGCCGTCGGGACGGGGAAGTGCCCCCGGAAGGCTTCTCCATCGACACCACCGCCATCTCCATCAACGCTGCTGCTTCCATGATGAGGAGGGAGTAGTTCTCCCCCGAGGCTGAGGGCTGTACCGGTAGCTATGTGGTTAATCTCTCTTTCTGTACTCCAATACAATGATTTCATGAATTGCTTTGCATGATTGAGAACCATATGATGAGCTTTGTATCGCTACTAGTCTATGTGCTACTCATGTGATGTTATTAAAGTAGTCTATTCCTCCTGCATGGTGTAATGGTGATAGTGTGTGCATCGTGTGGTTCTTGTCGTAGGCTATGATCATAATCTCTTGTAGGTTATGGAGTTAATTATTGCTATGATAGTATTGATGTGATCTATCCCCCCTTCATAGTGTAATGGTGACAGTGTGTATGCTATGTTAGTACTCCGGCTATTTTGCAAAGATCTATTATGCTCTAAGGTTACTTAAATATGAATGCTGAATGTTGTGGCGCTTGTTAACTCCGGCTTGAGGGAGCTCTTGTAGCCCTACACAATGAATGGTGTTTGTCATCCAACAAAAGAGTGTATGTAGCACAAATGAGAGAAGTTATTATTTATTATGCGATCAATGTTGAGAGTGTCCACTAGTGAAAGTATGATCCCTAGGCCTTGTTTCCAATACTAAAAACACCGCTTACTTACTGTTCTGTTGCATGTTTACTCGCTGCCATATTTTATTCAGATTGCTATTACCACTCATATACATCCATACTGCTTGTATTTCACTATCTCTTCGCCGAACTAGTGCACCTATACATCTGACAAGTGTATTAGGTGTGTTGGGGACACAAGAGGCTTCTTGTATCGTGATTGCAGGGTTGCTTGAGAGAGATATCTTTGACCTCTTCCTCCCTGAGTTCGATAAACCTTGGGTGATCCACTTAAGGGAAAACTTGCTGCTGTTCTACAAACCTCTGCTCTTGGAGGCCCAACACTGTCTACAGGAGAGTGTCCCCTTTTATAGCAGCGAGGAGTGCTGCGGCTCGGGCGATGAGCTCATCGTCGACGACGCGGCTACAGGGGTGCTTGGCCACTGGCGATGACGCACGCGGGTTGGCGACGCTCTGGTGATGACGCAGCGCTTGACGGCGTTGAAAACGAGGGAGAGGCGAGCTCTGGCGTGTGGCGGGAGCAGCCGGTACTACGGCTTACATCGGCGAAGTGGGCGACGTCTACGATGTTCCCGCGGGCCAATGGCCGTGTCTGGGCTTACGGTTGGAGTGTGTCCCGCATGAAGTCGACCTATATAGAAAAATGAGATGAGTATGACTATATCAATCTTGATAACGAAATATTGACGATGATAAATAAAGTTGTGAATGTTATTGCTTACGCTGAATTTATTATTGTTCTGCTTCTCAATGGTTAACATGCGAATGAGCTCACAAACATAGTATCCACATAGATTCGTCCCTTGTGGCTGCTGGGCGCACGGTACAGGAGTAAATGTTAGCCTCTTGCCCAGGTACCCTTAGTATGTTTCCTGAAAGCTATCCAAGCCCTGCCAGGAAAAAGAATGATTGAATGAGTGGATAATTAATTGATATCTCACGAAAGATATAGCGCGGCGATGAAGGAAATTACACTTGGATCAACTTCTGCAAGTCGCGGAACCCGTCTAGGCCTCTATGCTATCAATTTGAATGTCTAGTAGAATTCAGTGGAAGCTGCACATGTTTATGTATATACGTCAGGAATTACACTTAACATCGAGTAAGCAAAATTTGAATGTGCATAAAAGATCATTAAGACTCTCACTCGTAGTTGTAAGGAAACAGTATTGAATCACAGAAACTTTGCTCCCCCAAAAACCTTAGTAGGTTTCCCCCCGTTTCTTCGCCTTTATGCTTTACCGTTTGAACATGTACTTTATCTGGGTCAACAAACCAAATACTGATAATATTATTACTTTTGCATTCAATCATCTTCAGTCTGCATAAGAGAACACATAAGATATAATGAGTATTGATACGTCTCAAACGTATCTATAATTTCTTATGTCCCATGCTACTTTTATGACAATACTTGAATGTTTTATACATACTTTACAACATTATTATACATTTTCTGGCACTAACCTATTAACAAGATGCCGAAGTGCCAGTTGTTGTTTTCTGCTGTTTTTGGTTTCAGAAATCCTAGTAAGGAAATATTCTCGGAATTGGACGAAATCAACGCCCAGGGTCCTATTTTTACACGAAGCTTCCAGAAGACCGAATAGGAAACGAAGTGGGGCCACGAGGTGGCCAGACACTAGGGAGGCGCGGCCCAGGCCCTGGCCGCGCCGGGTTATTGTGTGGGCCCCTCGTGACACCCCCTGACCTACCCTTTCGCCTACAAATATCCTTCGTCGCGAAACCCCCTGTACCGAGAGCCACGATACGGAAAACCTTCAAGAGACGCCGCCGTCGCGAATCCCATCTCGGGGGGATTCAGGAGATCGCCTCCGGCACCCTGCCGGAGAGGGGAATCATCACCGGAGGGGCTCTACATCATCATGCCCGCCTCTGGATTGATGCGTGAGTAGTTCATCCTTGGACTATGGGTCCATAGCAGTAGCTAGATGGTTGTCTTCTCCGCTTGTGCTATCATTGTTATAGATCTTGTGAGCTGCCTAACATGATCAAGATCATCTATTTGTAATGCTACATGTTGTGTTTGGCGGGATCCGATGAATATAGAATATTATATTAAGTTGATTATCAATCTATCATATATGTGTTGTTTATGTTCTTGCATGCTCTCCGTTGCTAGTAGAGGCTCTGGCCAAGTTGATACTTGTAACTCCAAGAGGGAGTAATTATGCTCGATAGTGGGTTCATGCCTCCATTGAATCTGGGACAGTGACAGAAAGTTCTAAGGTTGTGGATGTGCTGTTGCTACTAGGGATAAAACATTGATGCTTTATCTAAGGATATTCGTGTTGATTACATTACGCACCATACTTAATGCAATTATCTGTTGTTTACAACTTAATACCGGAAGGGGTTCGGATGATAACCTGAAGGTGGATTATTTAGGCATAGATGCATGCTGGATAGCGGTCTATGTACTTTGTCGTAATGCCCTGATTAAATCACATAGTAATCATCGTTGATATGTATTGAATCTTTATTTGTCAATTGCCCGCCTGTAATTTGTTCACCCAGCATGTTAGTTATCTTATTGGAGAGACACCTCTAGTGAACTGTGGACCCCGGTCCATTCTTTTACATCTGAATACATTCTACTGTTTTTACTGTTCTTTGCAAACAAACACCATCTTCCACTCGATACGCTTAATCCTTTGTTTTCAGCAAGCCGGTGAGATTGACAACCTCACTGTTACGTTGGGGCAAAGTACTTTGATTGTGCTATGCAGGTTCCACGTTGGCGCCGGTTTCACTAGTGTTGCGCCGCACTACACTCCTCCACCAACAACCTTCACGTGCTTCTTGGCTCCTACTGGTTCGATAACCTTGGTTTCTTTCTGAGGGAAAACTTGCCGCTGTGCGCATCATACCTTCCTCTTGGGGTTCCCAACGGACGTGTACATCTACGCGCATCAAGTATATGCAATGAAAACGAACATGAACTGAATGAAAATGAACTTATACGTAGTTAACAACTTACAAGCAATAGCAGCTCATGAGAGATTTGTCGAGGGCTTCTAAATTGAATAACTGCCAGAGTTCATTCATCTCAATATGGATCTCCTCCTTTCGGTAGTAATATTCAGACGATTTCTTCCCGGCTACAGTTTTAGCTGATGATTTGCTCGTGCTAGCACTATCCTTCTCCTTAGCCTTGTCATCCTTCTTCTCCTTAACCTTGTCATCAATTACCCTCGCAAGGGTGCGTGTATAGTCATCCTTCTTCTCGTGTAAGTCATATTGTGATGGTGTGTTCAGACAAGAAATAGCATATGCTTTTTGCTTCTCGGTGTATGGCTCTGGCGCTGGAGGTTTTGGCTTATGAAAATGATCATAGTTGTGTTTCGCAACAATGGCCGCATTTTCCTCTTCAGTACGATCGTAAGGATGGGGGGAGGAATCTTTGGTACTCTTGGGAGGGGAGACATCTTGCGGATAGGACTCTTGAAACTCTTCCGGCCGGGTGCATTCCGAGTCTTAGTGGGCGGAGGCGGCGGCACTGGAGATGGAGATGGACTACGGATGTCGTGGTCGACGTCGTACCCATGGGGTGATGGTGGCGACATGTGATCAGTAGGAGGAGGTGATGGTGGCCTGCGATCACCTGGAGGAGGTGATGGTGACCTGGGACGACTGGTACTAGGGGCTACCTAGCCTGGCAGCCTGATGTTCTTCTTTTACCAGAGAATGATTTTTCCCAACACCTCTCCGAGTGTAACCCCCACATCACCTCCAGGGATTTCGAGCTGCAATGTCTCCCACGATGGTACAACTGAATCCACCCCGACACGAGCATATCCAGCTGGAATCTCATTGACATGCCATGTTGCCAGCTCACCTTCAGCTCCAAATGCAGGTAAGACATAGCCGACCGCCACCTTAACAGATACGTTCATGAACACGTCATGGAGATCACAAGGTGTTTTCTCCTTGATTCCATCCACGGGGTTGCCAGGACCGCCATCTATCATCTTTAAAGGCGGTGCCTCCGAGTCGGCCACGCTGCTGTCTCGCCGCTGAGATATGCTGGCGGTATTATCTGGTTGGCGTTGTCCTTTTAGTTCATTTATCTCCCGCTGCTGCTGCTGAATCTCCCGCAGCTGCTGGTCAAGTTGGCGTTGGAAATCGGCCATCCGGTCATTCTGCACCTCCAACTCGTGTTGTTTTGCTCTCGCTCGGCTTCTATAAGTCTCCGCGTCCGCCGGAAACCCAAGCGACCACGGAACACTAGGGCTGAAGCCTCTTGTTCGTCCTCCCTTCTCAGGATTACCGAGGACAAGCGTCAGCAAGTCTTTCTCTCTATCGGGAGCAAACTTTAGTTTTCCCGCCTTTATATCTGCCGTCACTTGAATCCATTTTTCCCTAGGTACTGATACGTCTCCAACGTATCTATAATTTCTGATGTTCCATGCTAGTTTTATGACAATACCTACATGATTTGTTCACACTTTATATCGTTTTTATGCATTTTCCGGAACTAACATATTAACAAGATGCCGAAGTGCCTGTTCATGTTTTTTGTTGTTTTTGGTTCCAGAAAGGCTGTTCGGGCAATATTCTCGGAATTCGACGAAACGAAGACCAAACATCATAATTCACCGAGACGGACCAGGACACCGAAGGGGAGCCGGAGAGGGGCCAGGGGGGCCCCACACCACCTGGCGGCGCGCTCAAGGAGGGGGGCGCACCCAGGTGTGGGGAGCCCACCTCTGGCACCCCCTCGCGCCGCCTCTTTATCTATAAGACCCCTCGTGACCTAAAACTTCGATACGGATTGACGAAACTCCAGAAAAACTCCAGGGACGTCGCCGCCATCGCGAAACTCCAATTCGGGGGACAGAAGTCTCTGTCCCGGCACCCTGCCGGGATGGGGAATTGCCCCCGGAGTCATCTCCATCGACACCACCGCCATCTTCATCGCCGTTGCTGTCTCCCATGATGAGGAGGTAGTAGTTCTCCATCGAGGCTAAGGGGCTGTACCGGTAGCTATGTGGTTAATCTCTCTCTCATGTACTCCAATACAATGATCTCATGAATTGCCTTGCAAAATTGAGATCCATATGATGAGCTTTGTATCAGTATTAGTCTTTGTGTTACTCTAGTGATGTTATTAAAGTAGTCTATTCCTCCTCCATGTTGTAACGGTGACAGTGTGTGCATCATGTAGTACTTGGCATAGGTTATGATTATGATCTCTTGTAGATTATGGAGTTAACTATTACTACGATAGTATTGATGTGATCTATTCCCCCTTTCATAGTGTAATGGTGACAGTGTGTATGCTATGTTAGTACTCGGTCTAA
This sequence comes from Lolium perenne, assembly GCF_019359855.2. Taxonomy (NCBI): domain Eukaryota; kingdom Viridiplantae; phylum Streptophyta; class Magnoliopsida; order Poales; family Poaceae; genus Lolium; species Lolium perenne. The sequence goes on along the minus strand of NC_067248.2, from coordinate 54,915,467 downwards.
ATTGCAAAGATCTATTATGCTCTAAAGGTTACTTAAATATGAATGCTGAATGTTGTGGCGCTTGTTTACTCCGGCTTGAGGGAGCTCTTGTAGCCCTACACAATGAATGGTGTTTGTTATCAAACAAGAGTATATGTAGCACAAGTGAGGAGAAGTTATTTATTTATTATGTGATCAATGTTGAGAGTGTCCACTAGTGAAAGTATGATCCCTAGGTCTTGTTTCCAAATACTGCAAACATCGCTTGTTTACTGTTTTACTGCATCTTTACTTCCTGCAATATTACCACTATCTATACCACATGTGTTTTACTATCTCTTCGCCGAACTAGTGCACCTATACATCTGACAAGTGTATTAGGTGTGTTGGGGACACAAGAGACTTCTTGTATCTTAATTGCAGGGTTGCCTGAGAGGACTATCTTTGACCTCTACCTCCCTGAGTTCGATAAAACTTGGGTGATTCACTTAAGGGAAACTTGCCGCTGTTCTACAAACCTCTGCTTTTGGAGGCCCAACACTGTCTAAAAGAATAGAAGCGCACGTAGACATCAAGCTATTTTCTGGCGCCGTTGCCGGGGAGGTAAGGTAAAAGGTATTCACATTCTCCGACTACTAAGCTATTTACTAGCACTGTTGCCGGTGTGTGAGTGCTCGAAGCTATCTCCTTTAGATTCTACAATTTTATCTTTTGTCTCTTGTTTTTATTTTCACTAGTTAGGCATAATGGAAAATAACAAAAAAATTAGTGAGCTTTTTAATCTTTTTCCTGATCTAGAATTGTTTGATGCAAAAATTAAAATACCTATGGAACCTTATTTGCATGTTAGTAGCAATGTTATTAGTACGAATGCAATTACTGCTAATGCTATGGGAAAGTCTCAGCTTGGGGAGGCTAGTTTTTATGATCTTTGTAGCTTCCCAGTTTTAGGGGAGAAAATATGCTCTGATAATACTTTATCTCCCATATGCGATAACTCTAATGATGCTATTTTAAATCCACCTACTGAAAATATTCCTTTCAAGATACCTATGAAAATTATTGAACGTGTTAGGGATAACCGCTATGAAGGGGATGGAACTGTTCATCCTGAAGATCATTTACTATTTTTGCATGAATTATGCGGGTTATTCAAGTGTGCAGGTATCTCTATGGATGAAGTGAGGAAGAAACTATTCTCTATTTTGCTGTCTGGTAAAGCGGCGCATTGGTATAAATTGCTGAAGAAAATAGTCATTCTCTTGGTTGGGAGGAAATTGTATCGCTCTTTTATTCTAAATTTTATCCTCCTCATGAAGTGCATATTGATAGGAATTACATTTATAACTTTTATCCTCGTGATGGAGAGAGTATTTCCCAAGAATGGGGGAGATTGAAGTCACTAATGCTCAAATGTCCCATTCATGAGCTCCCCCGTAATGTTATTATTAATAATTTTTATGCAAGGCTTTCAGGACATCACAAGGACTATCTAGATGCCTGTTTGGAGGGATCTTTCACAAGCAAAGAGTATGAAGCTATATGGGATCTTCTTGATCGGATTGAGGAGAACGCTGAAGATTGGGAGAATGACAAAGGTAGAGAGTCAGGTATAAATTATGATTATGAATGCATTGAAACTTTTATGGATACTGATAAATTTCGAAATATGAGTGCTACTTATGGTCTTGACTCTCAAGTTGTTGCAAATCTTTATAAAGCTTTTGCTTCTCATTTTGAATTGCCTAGGAAGAATTTTGATAAGTATCAAGAACCTTTTAAAGACACTTGCATGAAGGATGAAACTGTTATTAATGATTGCAATGAACATGTTCAAACTTCTGAGAATGCTATTTCCTATAAGCATGTTAATTTTTGTGGAATACATAGACCTTGTGGAATTAATCAAATCGAAGATGAATATTGTATCCATCACAGAATGAAAAAAGTAGGAAGTGGTCTAGGGCTCTAGATGATCTTGGTAAAAAAGTCTGTGCCCTCTATCTTTTTATTTGTGAACTTTGCCATAGAGTGGGTCATTTTAATTTTCAATGCTCCTCCAATGATAATTTGAACCCCATGAGTGCTGCAAATTTGTATTGTGATGATGAAATTACTCCTAATCAGCATGATGAACTTACCTTACTTTTGAAGTGTGAAGAGTTATCAAGAAAAAATTCTTTGTTAGATATTAACGATCTTGATATTGATGATGTCCTGCATGGGTGTCTTTCTTATTGCATTAATAATTGTCACACAAATACTTACATACAAAATATTTTAGAATATGACACTTTGCCAAAATATGATAGGACCGCTGTGTGTTTCAAACTTATTAATGCAAAGGAGGAATCCTCCCAAGTTTCTTCTATTGTTTCTGGAAATAAATCAGGTTATGTGGAGAAGCCTCCCTTCAAGCCTCTTCCTCCTAAAGAAGGGAACGAGGAGAAGGAAAAGAAGAGGAAGAAGGGAACGAAGAAGAGGAAGAAGAGGGGGAATAAAAAGAAAGAGGTAACGGCATATCACCGCGTGTATGAGGTAAAGGTAGGTAACCGTAAGTATGTTGATCCTAATGATTATTATGATAATGAATCTGAGTACAATGATCTTCCTATGCCCTTTACCCATATTAGTGACCTTTGATATTGGAAATCTCTTTGGTACTGATTATGAAAGTAATGATGATAGCACTATTCATGTTCCCTCAAATGATGATATTGAAAGCTCTAAGCTTGGGGATGTTGTGTTTGAAGATCCTATATTTGAGACCTCTACTTTTAGTGAAAGTGATGATATTATATATTCTGGTTTAGATAATCGTTATAGAGATGGATATGACACAAGTTATAATTATCCTTATGAAACTTGTCATAGTTATGATGGGATTTCCAAAAACCATTCCTTAGTATGCAACTTGTTTACCATGTTCAAATTCTTGATAATGATAACTTTATGCATATGAACCATGATAAGAATGTTTTAAGTGATGGTTATATTGTGGATTTCATCAATGATGCTGCTGAAAGTTATTATGAGAGAGGTAAACATGGTTACATGCATCTTAATAATATTAAGTTTCCCCTCTTTATGTTGAGAATCTTGAAGTTACTCGTGTCTTATCTTCTTATGCTTGTCACTTTGTCGTTCATGAATTTATTTGTGTACAAGATTCCTTTTCATAGGAAGAGGGTTAGGCTTAAATTTGTTTCATACTTGCTTTTCGATGCTCTCTTTGCTTCAACTCTCATCCTTATGAGAGCATCATCATTAAAATTGCTGAGCCCATCTTAATGGCTATAAAGAAAGCACTTCTTGGGAGATAACCCATGTGTTTTATTTTAGTACTGTATTGTTGAGTCTTGGAAGTTGTTACTACTGTAGCAACCTCTCCTTATCATGTTTTTTGTGCCAAGTAAAGTCTCTATGGTAAAGTTGATGCTAGATTTGGGTTGCTGCGCAGAAACAGAATTGCTGTCTGTCACGAATTTGCGTAGAACTCTTGTAGAAAAATCAAAAAAATCTGCCAATTTACGTGCGTGATCCTCAGATATGTACGCAACTTTCATTAGTTTTGAGTTTTTCCGTTTGAGCAAGTTAAGTGCCTCTGTAAAATTCGTCTTTACGGACTGTTCTGTTTTGACAGATTCTGCCTTTTATTTCGCATTGCCTCTTTTGCTATGTTGAATGGATTTCTTTGTTCCATTAACTTTTAGTAGCTTTGTGCAATGTCCAGAAGTGCTAAGAATGATTATGTCACCTCTGAACATGTGAATTTTTGATTATGCACTAACCCTCTAATGAGTTTGTTTTGAGTTTGGTGTGGAGGAAGTTTTCAAGGATCAAGAGAGGGGGATGATACAATATGATCAAGGAGAGTGAAAACTCTAAGCTTGGGGATGCCCCCGTGGATCATCCCTGCATATTTCAAAAAGACTCAAGCAGGGGCTGTAGCAGTCCTGCGGGTCGTTGATGCTCGGCCTTGACTCGATGGCATATGTCACACTTGGCGATGTAGCTTCCGATTTCTCGCTTCATTCCATGCCACCAAAACTGTTCCTTTGAGTCCTGGTACATCTTGGTACCTCCGGGGTGAATGGAATAAAGAGTGTCAGGTGCTTCTTTGAGGATGACTTGCTTCAACTCTGAATCTGACGGCACGCACAAGCGTCCGTTATACCAAAGTATTCCTTCTTCATCTACAGTGAATCCTGGTGCTTTTCCTGCAGCTAGCTGGTTCTTGATTCCGTCAATACTAGCATTTCCTTTTTGGGCTTCCTTGATCTGGCTAATCAAGGTAGGTTGTAGCTCTATGCTGGCGAGGTAACCTTCACTAACCAGTTCTAGTCTAAACTGTTCAAACTCTTGGAGGCGTCACAGTACACATCAAATGGCTTGGTGATGTCCGGCATGATCAGTATTGGGGCTGTGGTCAACTTGGTCTTGAGCTTCTGGAAGCTCTCTTCGCATTTGTCGGTCCATTCAAACTTCTTGTCCTTCTTCAGCAGTTGAGTCATGGGTCTTGCTATGCTTGAGAATCCCTCAACAAATCTGTGGTAGTATCCGGCTAATCCGAGAAAAGCACGGACTTCAGTCTGAGTGGTTGGGGTTTTCCATTCTGCAACGGTCTTAATCTTTGTGGGATCCACAGGAATTCCTCCTGCTGACAAGATGTGTCCCAGGAATCCTACTTCCTTCAGCCAAAACTCGCACTTGCTGAACTTGGCATACAACTTGTGTTGTCTAAGGGTTTCTAGGACGATCTCTACGTGTTGTTCATGTTCCTCCTCGGACTTGGAGTAGATTAGGATTTCATCGATGAAAACGACGACAAACTTGTCCAAGAAGTTCATAAAGATCTTATTCATGAGATTCATGAAATCAGCGGGAGCATTGGTCAGCCCAAATGACATGACGTTGTACTCATACAACCCATATCTGGTGGTGAATGCCGTCTTTGGGATATGCGTTGCACGGATCTTTAGCTGATGGTAACCTGTCCTAAGATCAATCTTAGAGAACACGGTGGCACCGGTCAATTGGTCAAACAGGTCTTCTATGTCCACCACAACAACAACTGCAACAACAACAACCACAGCAACAACAACTATGTCCCTCCATCTTAGAGAACACGGTGGCACCGGTCAATTGGTCAAACAGGGTTTCCTCCACTCCGGTTCTGATAACCGGGGCGTGACATCGGTGCCGGTGGCCTGTTGTTCCTGGGGGTGAATCCTCCGCTTGAGATAGGGCGAAACTTGGGGGTATTGTTGGGCCCACTCTGGTGCATCATACGGCGCTTGCGATTTTCATTGGCCTGGTTCAGCTTTCCCTCCATCTGAATGGCGGAGTCAACCAGAGCTTCAAGGTCAGCGAAGGGAATGTTGACCAGCACAGTCTGCATCTCATCGTGCAGTCCATTCAAGAACCTCTCCTTCCTCTTCTCGGTGGTATCGGTCTCATCAGGGGCGTACCTTGACAAGGTGAGGAACTTGTCGCGGTACTCCACTACAGTCATTCTGCCCTGTTTGAGTTCACGGAACTCATCCCTCATCTTCTTGGTCAGGCCCGGGGGCACGTGATACTTATTGAACTTGAGCTTGAAGTCGGCCCAAGTCATCATAGCATCCTCCGATGCACGGCCGGGAGGTTCCATCTGAACATTGATATAGATCATGAGCTGAGAGGGAAATTTCTATGGCTTATTTTGGGTAAAGTTCAAAATTTAAAACTTGCGTTCTTGATATGTTGAAACTAAACACACTTTTATTTCATTCATGATGCAAACAGTACAAGGTAACACATCGGAGGGTTTGAAGAACCCTTTCACCAAGCTACGATACAACGGGCGGGGGTACAACTCACACCTACACAAGTGACTAGTGCTACTATTCCTCCTCATCTTCATCCACGTCGATGGGAATGATCCCATCCTCTCCAGACTCCAGAAACTCGTAGTCCTCCTCCTCAGTGAACTCATCCTCCTCAAAGTCGTTGTCGTCACTCAGGAAGTCCTCACCTCCCTGAATGTCTTCGCCATCCTCCTCCATCACCTGCAGCTGGTATTCTTGGGACCTGACAGTGGCCTCCAAGGTGCATATCTTCGCGCGGAGACACGCAATGGTAGCGTCCTTCTTGGCGCACTGCAGGCGGAGTGACCTGCGGTCTTTGCCGAGTAGCCTGATGGCATCGGCATGGTGAGCCAAAGCCATCTGAGCACGGTGGGCGTGGACACGCGCATGCTCCAGATCCTTCCGGGTCTCGTGAAGCATGAAATCCACATGCTCCACATGATGCTTGACCACCGGGTGTGAAGAGAGTGCCATGGGCTCCCCCACGGTGTCATGCCTCGCAAAGTGGGTGAAGCGGGTACCCTGGAGTGCAACGATGTTCTGTCCGCACACACGAGCAAGTGACTCCTGTAGAGCACGAGCAACTCCGTCCATCCAGTTGCTTGCCTTGAAGGAGAAAAGGATCCTCTCAGACATTGGAGGCTCCATCCCGCCTTTCAAGTCAGCGGTAATCATCCATTGTGGTTCCCCTCCGGGCTGGTTGTGGATCTGGACTCCGTGAAACTCGGGAGGTGGGCGTCCAAGCTCCTCAGACACCATGTCCAAGTCTCGCTCGAAAACTAAACCTCCTCCATTTCCCAGCCGGTAAGACTCCGTCTGAGCGTACTGCTCCATCTGTAGAGGCATGGATGAGTAAGTTAGAGAAGTGTGAGTGTTCAAAATTTTAATTTAATTGTAAGAAGGAAATATGATCTTATTATTTTGCAAAGGATCTCAAAGGTAAGAGTGTGAATATGCTTTTATAACTATTTATTTTATTATTATTATTTTTAAATCTAAGTGTTTCAAACGTCCATTCTAAACTAGGGGCTTCTAAGGTCAAACAATGGCTCTGATACCAACTTGTCAACACCTGGATTTTTAAGTCCCGGTGCCTATTATGTCGTACATTGCAATCCCAGGAATAATGTTGTTGCGAGACATAATAGTTGAATATCGTAGAGTCATCATTTATTACAACACATAGAGTCTTACATCCATAGATCATATGATCCAATATTACACAAATAGTTGATCTAATGATCAACGAACACAACAAGTAGCGGAAGCGTCGTAGTAGGTGGAACTATCTATCCACAGGCCAACGCTTGACGTTAGAAGCATCCTAGTTCTGGTAGACGTCCTGCTGACCGTCATCCTCATAGTGCTGCTCCTCTTCATAGTCTGGCATTGGAATAGGCAGGGACACAGCCATGAGTACTTTAAGTACTCGCAAACTAATACTAATGTAAGTAATTATCAATGTTAATGGTTTTCTAGGCTCTAGGTTTATTTGCAGAAAGCCAAGTTTAATTCACAAACATTTAGTAAAGATGCTTGAATCACTAGACTAACTCAAGTGGGAACATTAGTGTTATTCCCACAACATCAGTTGGGTTTTCAAGACTCAATTGACCATCACTTCATCATTCCTTTTTAAAAAAAGTTCTGACAACAGAACAGTATGGCCTTTCCAATCGTCCGTAACCGTGGACACGGCTATTCGAATAGGTTTAACACTCTGCAGAGGTTGTACTCTTGTGCCATAACTTTTGATTACATCTGTCGGGATTACCCCGAATCAACGTAACTCAGTACGCGGATCATCAACCATAACCTTTCACTTAAATAACCTAGTATAGGCACCTCTCCCCATGAGCTTGGCCTCCCGGTGAAAACCAACTATCAACCCGGGAACTGCACAGGGCTTGGGTCGTACATTCACCTCATATCAACATCATATCAATTGTAATGGAGGCAGCCTCGGCGTAACCCCTATGATGCTTGTTTAGAGGGAACCCATACTAAACTACATAAGTTTTTAGTTACGCCCTACCCATAATCAGGTATTGTGGGTGTATTTGTATAATTGGAAGGGTATCGCATCCGAATCCAATCATCAGTTTTTATCAAACTACACCAAGTCATCAAGGTCCTAATCACCTTCACCAAATCTTTCAAGTCATTTCAGTTCACATTGTTCCCATCTAGAGTAGTCAATTTTAGGTTCTTAGCAATATCCACAAATATGAGGGGGGGGGGGCTATCTAGCTTTGTTGACTTAGGCTAAAGTTGAGGCTCTTGTTCTATTCTAGACAAGTGAATCATGAATCAAAAAGTAAGCTTTGAAATATAAAGCAAAATAAATTGAAGATAAAAGCATAGGATAGGATCATTTAAGCAGAAGTAAAAGTGTAAAGGTGCCTTGCTCTTGAGGAGCTTTGCATTAGGGTGGCTTGCAAGAGTGTTAGCTTGCCTTGGTGGGGATAGGAGTCAAAGTTTTCCTCCTCCTCTTGGGTGTAGTCTTCCTCCTCTTGATACTCCTCGTTACTAGCGTTTATACACGAATACGAGGTATACAATCACCACAGAAGCTTAAGTGCTAAGCTAAACACACCAAAGATGCACACAAACCTATATTAGCATCTTATTTGCATGATGGTTTGCTTTGTTTATCTCCAAGAAACATAATTTCCTCTCATTATAATTAGTTATTACTGTAGCTCTTAAATGCTTTGGTGGAATAATTTCCTCTCATTGAATCTTATTAAGATTTAATCCCTTCAAATAATAATAAGGTATGAATATTGATTGACCAAGGTCAACACCTCATATCTATTATTTGAGGGTAAAATTTAAATGAGGTGCTACACCTCATGTATTTTAATACTAACATGGTAATGATTTAATGTCTCTAAGTAATCAAGCATGAGGCTTATTAGACCAAGGTCAGTACCTCTCTTTGAATTACTTAGGATAACAAATTAAATGAGAGAGTAGCTCTCATACTACTTAAATAATTTAGGTGTATGTGTTAAATGGACTAGAAATGGTTCCATAGCCATTATTTAATCCTAGTTCATGATCATGCAAGCAACTATACCATATTTGTGCATAAACAATTAGAGCATGTCCAATGTGATTTATGAGAGTTGGAATCAACTCAAAATCATTTGTAGATCATTTTTAATAATTATTTGAAGTTAGAAAAGGCCTTGCCTTGTTATTTTTGTCATTTAAATTTAATTATGAATTTGGAAATGAGGCCAGTGGCATTGTTTAGATAATTTCATGAGCTTTCTGAATAAATAAAATTTGCTAAATTTGGTGAAGTAGATTTTAAACTATTCAAATTTGAAGTTGGCAACAGTATTGAATTTGAATTAAAAGAATTAAACCAGATTTGAATTTTTGGGCCGCGCGGGAAAACTAAACGGGCTAAACAGACTTAAACGAGCTGGGCCGGCCCAGCAGTGTGACTCGCACACGCGGGCCGCCTGACCGCGTGGCTCCACCAGTCAGTGGCTCCTAACGAGCGAAACGGTACGCGTGATAGGATCCGTTGGATCAGAGGGGAGATCAACGGCGCACAGGGGTCGTCTTCCCCGGAGAGAACCCGACGAGCTCGCGGCGAGCCTAGGGGGTCGGAGGGCGTACCGAGGTTCCCGCGGGGTGCTGCTAGGTGCTAGTCGTCGTTGGCGTGGACGAGGAAGCTTCTGGTACCGTCGGCGAGGCGTGGGGTGGCGTCAATCATCGACGGTGAGCTGCGGGCTCCGGCGGCTCCGATCTTGAAATTGGCGCGGCTCCGGCGTCAATTGGATGAGCTAGTGGTGCGAGGAGAGGCAGTGAAGAGAGGTGAGCAAGGTGGTGTGAGAGATTGGGTCGAGGGAGTGCTCCTTTTATAGGAGGGTGAGGGTGTCGTGCGTGCTGTGAAGGAGAGATCATGGCGCGGCTTCTCCGGCATGTCAAAGGGCAAGGTAAGGACGGAATCTTGTAGGCGACATCATGGTGATGCTCAAGGTGCAGCTAGCGCGTCCAGGGCGTGATGGAATGGCTCGGGCGCGTGTAGTGTCTGCCACGGCGTGCGCGGCCGAAAGGTGATGAGCACGGCGGCGACAGCGTGGGCGCGTGCACTTGAGGTTGTCTACTGGCTAGAGGGTGGCGAGGCGATGCTCGACGCAGGCGTAGCCTTTGCAGGGGCGGGCGAGAGTGCTTGAGCGCGCGGCATCCTGGCGCGTCCAGAGCACGGTGAGCGCGTGCACTGGCATGCTCTGGCAGTGTTTGGGCGCGCCGCGTTTGGCCAATGCCGTGAGCGAGTGAGCCAGGGCTGGGTACAGGCAGCGTCCTTATGGTCTGTAGATGCTCTGGGACAAGGTGAGGAATAGAAGAGGTGGCCAGATCGATCAATGGCTTTGAGGCCGGCATGGTGCATGGCATGGAGCTTTTGCTGCCATTGCTTCACTTTAAACGACCATGGCAAGTACTAGGCTTGATGCAGGGTTGCAGGGGAGTGTGATCATCACAGGTTAAAAGTGATTTAGGCCAAAACCCACTAGACAATTGAGTGTAACACAATTCAGAGATGCTGTCTGCCATGTGTTCGACACAATGGCCGCAAGAACATTTTGGTGGAATTTTGGAAATCTTTTTGGTGCACTTCATTCTTATATTTAATGTGAGGGAATGGTGGTGGTGGTGCTCATTTTGATGATGGTTTGCAAAATTTCAAAATGGGGGTCATCTACACTTTGTTTCAAAGTCCTCTTTTGTCAAATCTATACTGGTCAACCTAGTCAACTTCAGAAAGGGTGGTCAACAGAGAAGTTGTTCACCTTGACTTGGTCTTGGATGAGGTGTCAATGGTTGGCTAAGTTTAGTTTAAGAAAATTGAAATACAGGGGTGCAAAGAGGTGAAGATTTTATAAATGGGTCATATGACCATTATCATATGTATGTTGAACTAGTAAACATGCCCATGCGTTGCATCGGGGGAGAAATTCTACCTAGCTGAGACATATCCTGCTGCTTCAATTTAACCAGCTCATATAATACATCGTGTGCGGCACCATGTGTCTCCATTGCCACCTCATCACACTTTAAGAAGGTGTTTGCCTCCATCGGTATCATTGACTGGAGAAAAACGGATAAATTGTTCGTGGGAGGACTCGGGATGTGAAGACGACGCCAAGGCCTCTGAAAAACAATTACAGAAAAAAGTCGAATAAAACAAGGTCTTTTTGCCTATCAAGTTGAGACGCTTCAATCATTGACATGTGGTAACACAAATCTAAGGCCTGCCCATATTCTCCCTTTTCGATCAACTTTGTGCAAGCAACAACACATGCATACGAAAATCCTTAAACTGCATCTCAGAATGTTGGCTGAAGTACGCAAGATTGAGAGTCCCAACAACCAGAACGAGTTCCATCGCCGCCACATCAGCGCCCCGCGATCGGACAGAGCTCCACCACGGCCTGATCGACAGTCCCAGCAACCAGATCGAGCACTTGACAGACAAGCTCAAAGGCAAGCTGTCCGAACGTGAACCTTATCCAAGCCGCATGTAATTCCCGTCCCCCCACAGCGTCGCCGCCGGTCGACGGACTCTATGGTCGTGTGTCGTCCGACGAGGCCTATCGCCGCCGTGCACATACAGCGCACATGTAACACTCAATTACGCGTAGGAAGTAGAAGCAAGCAATCTCGATTCCAGGAGCCGTCGGCCTACCGATGCGCATCTCCCACTCTTTCGCGGGGAGCAGAATCCACCTCGTCGTCGGCCTGCCGATGCGCATCTCCCACTCTTTCGCGGGGAGCAGAATCCACCTCGTCGTCGGCCTGCCCATGCGCATCGCCTACTCTTATGTGGGGAGCAGAATCTACCTCGTCGTCGGCCTCAAGACGCTTCCGAAATCAGATGAATCTGGCATGACCTTAATGCTTATAGAATCTGGCAACGGCCTAGTTCACGGACTCCATGGATGATTATGGCTGGAGCTTTCTTGTTTGCATAGAATATCATTGGACTTGATTACTTGAACATCACTACAGAAATTCAGATCGTCACAAAAAAAACCTGCATGAAACAACCGAAGGCGAACTGAGAGATTACCAGATGCAGGTGCAGTGATATATCTCACGTTCACAACAAATAAACTACTGCAATCATCTTGATTTATTTAAGTTCCGCAAAGGTATAAACAGAGAGGCAAGGCAATTCATGAACAACTATCGCACCACTTTCAGCTGAATCTCATGAAGCTAATGCTTCACATGGAGTGCACCGTACAAAGCTCTTGCTCGGAGTACAATCCTGAACATCATAACCGTTGCAGAGCACGAGACCAGATGTGAACATCTCGTGCATATGAATTTCTACTGGACTCCACCAGCCGCACAATGATACGTAGCAGCAGTGATCAGCACAGCCTCGCATGAGTCAATTGGGGTCGCATGGACGGGGACTTGAGGGGTGGCGCAGGGGCATTGATCGGCGCGGGCAAGCACATCCACGAGGGCAGCACAAGCGTCCAGGGAAGAAGCACAGGAGGCCGGCGGCGCAAATATTCGAGCAGCAAGACCTTCAGCAGCAAACATTATTTCGTTGATCTGCAACTCCGGTAAGCCCGCCAACTGCGTCTCGAAACCTAGCGGCCGTACAACAGCGTCATCGATGAAGGATCTCCATCCCCTCGCCGGAGAGTTTGGGCCATGATAATGCCACCGTCACATCCCTGGACCTCATCCACAGAGAAGCACGGCGCCACAAACTTCACCTCGATCGGATCCCCCGAAAAAAACAGTAGATCGATTAGCGAGTCGCCGGCGAAAATTAGGTTAATCGTGTTGGTTGGATACCAGGGTCGAGCGGTGTATATATGAGCCTTTATATGGAAATTTTCTGTCTGCGACTCTTTTTTCAGAGAAACGCCCGAGACCAAGCCTGATACGGCACGGCAAACGACGTACGAACTTCCAACTTTTGGCCTAGCGATGGACGAAACAAACATACGACGGAGAAAACGGACCAACCAGGGAAACGCTTTTGGTGGGAGGGTAAATCCGTCCAATAAAAAATTGGACGAACGACCGAGGGAGAAACCCTTTTGCTTTTATTATTAGGTATAGATTTGGAATTTTCTTTGAGTTGAATCTTGTTTCTTTTATGCATTTGTGTTTGTTTTTGTTATATAAGAGTTTTAGAAGCAAGAGATCAAGAAATGGTGGCCTTTGGTGATGCCTTGCATAATTGATCAAAGTTGTATGTGAGTGAGAGATGAGTTATTTTCTATTTCCCTTCTTCTTCTCAAATTAGGGTTAGGTGATCTTGTGTTAGGGTTTAAGCACTCTTGATCAATACTAAACACTCATCATGGCCTCAAGCACAAAAGAAAAGCTCACTATGCATTGTAACTATATGTGACACTATATGCATGAGAAAAGTTTTTGTTTGTTGTGAAATTTGGGTAATTGAAATCTCTCTCTTCTTTATTTATTATTGGAAACTTGGGATGTTACAAACCCTTCCCCCTTACAAAAGATCTCGTCCCGAGATCTTAAAGAAAACTATGTGCTAAAGAGATTTGGGTACTCAGTCTTCATGAAGTCTTCTCTTTCCCAAGTGGCCTCCTCTTCGGTGTGATTACTCCATTGGATCTTCAGAAACTTGATACTCCTGGTACGAGTGGTTCTGAAAGCTTCTTCTAGGATGCGAATCGGCACTTCTCGATAGGTCAAGTCTGAGTTGATGTCCACAGATCTGTGATCGAAGTTCTTGAAAACGTCGGTCTTTTCCGGTACTTCCAAGCATTTGCGAAGTATTGAGATGTGAAACACATTGTGTACCGCTGCCATTTCTTCTGGCAATTCCAGTTGATAAGACACTTCTCCTCGGCGACTCAGGACTTTGAAGGGTCCAACATAGCGGGGTGCAAGCTTTCCTCTAAGCTGGAATCTCTGCATTCCTTTAAGAGGGGACACCTTGAGATACATGAAATCTCCTATCTCGAAGGTCATCTCTCGGCGTCTTTTGTCAGCGTAGCTCTTCTGTCTTGACTGGGCAGTCTTGAGGTACTCTCGGATCTTGTGTACCTTCTCTTCTGCTTCTCGAAGAATATCTAGTCCAAAGACTTGACTCTCTCCGACTTCCGACCAGTTCAGAGGGGTACGGCACTTCCTTCCGTACAAGGCTTCAAAGGGGGCCATTTGCAAACTGGCTTGGTAGCTGTTGTTGTAGGAAAATTCTGCGTAGAGCAGACAGTCTTCCCACTTGGATCCATACTCTAGCACACACGCTCTCAGCATATCCTCCAGTATCTGATTGACTCGTTCAGTCTGTCCATCCGTCTGTGGGTGATACGCGGTGCTGAAATTCAGACGGGTTCCTAATCCTTCATGTACCTTCTGCCAGAATCTCGAGGTGAATTGGGATCCTCTATCTGACACGATTGACTTTGGGGTTCCGTGCAGGCTGACTATCCGTGAGATATACAACTCAGCTAGCTTTGGTCCTTGGTAGGTGGTCTATACGGGCATGAAATGGGCGACTTTGGTCAATCTATCAAGCACTACCCAGATAGAATCATTTCCTTTACTCGATTTGGGCAGTCTAGTGATGAAGTCCATTCCCACCGAATCCCACTTCCACTCGGGAATCTGCAGGGGCTGTAGCAGTCCTGCGGGTCGTTGATTCTCGGCCTTGACTCGCTGGCATATGTCACACTTGGCGATGTAGCTTCCGATTTCTCGCTTCATTCCATGCCACCAAAACTGTTCCTTTAAGTCCTGGTACATCTTGGTACCTCCGGGGTGAATGGAATAAAGAGTGTCAGGTGCTTCTTTGAGGATGACTTTCTTCAACTCTGAATCTGACGGCACGCTCAAGCGTCCGTTATACCAAAGTATTCCTTCTTCATCTATAGTGAATCCTGGTGCTTTTTCTGCAGCTAGCTGGTTCTTGATTCCTTCAATACTAGCATTTCCCTTTTGGGCTTCCTTGATCTGGCTAATCAAGGTAGGTTGTAGCTCTATGCTGGCGAGGTAACCTTCACTAACCAGTTCTAGTCTAAACTGTTCAAACTCTTGGTGCAGGCTAGGTGGTTCTTCGGCAATCATGGAGTTCAACTGACACGGCAGTCTACTTAAAGCATCTGCTACCACATTGGCCTTGCCGGGGTGATAGTGAATTTCCATATCATAATCCTTGATTAACTCCAACCATCTTCTTTGCCTCATATTCAGCTCTTTCTGGGTGAAGATATACTTCAAACTCTTGTGATCCGAGTAGATCTCGCATCGATTACCCATGAGGTAATGACGCCAAACTTTCAAGGCTAACACTACTGCCACAAGTTCTAAGTCATGAGTCGGGTAATTCTGCTCATGTGGCTTCAACTGCCTAGACAGTATGACATCACCTTGCCTTCTTGCATCAACACACATCCAAGACCAATCTTGGAGGCGTCACAGTACACATCAAATGGCTTGGTGATGTCCGGCATGATCAGTATTGGGGCTGTGGTCAACTTGGTCTTGAGCTTCTGGAAGCTCTCTTCACATTTGTCGGTCCATTCAAACTTCTTGTCCTTCTTCAGCAGTTGAGTCATGGGTCTTGCTATGCTTGAGAATCCCTCAACAAATCTGTGGTAGTATCCGGCTAATCCGAGAAAAGCACAGACTTCAGTCTGAGTGGTTGGGGTTTTCCATTCTGCAACGGTCTTAATCTTTGTGGGATCCACAGCAATTCCTCCTGCTGACAAGATGTGTCCCAGGAATCCTACTTCCTTCAGCCAAAACTCGCACTTGCTGAACTTGGCGTACAACTTGTGTTGTCTAAGGATTTCTAGGACGATCTCTAGGTGTTGTTCATGTTCCTCCTCGGACTTGGAGTAGATTAGGATGTTATCGATGAAAACGACGACAAACTTGTCCAAGAAGTTCATGAAGATCTTATTCATGAGATTCATGAAATAAGCGGGAGCATTGGTCAGCCCAAATGACATGACGTTGTACTCATACAACCCATATCTGGTGGTGAATGCCGTCTTTGGGATATCCGTTGCACGGATCTTTAGCTGATGGTAACCTGTCCTAAGATCAATCTTAGAGAACACGGTGGCACCGGTCAATTGGTCAAACAGGTCTTCTATCTTTGGTAAGGGATATTTGTTCTTGATGGTGACATCGTTAAGCTTGCGGTAATCCGTACATAAACGACTGGCACCGTCTTTCTTGTCCACAAACAAAACTGGGGATCTCCAAGGCGACACACTTGGTCGAATCAGTCCTTTGGCTAAAAGTTCATCCAGCTACTTCTTCAGTTCTACTAGTTCTGCGGGGTTCATGCTATAAGCTCTCTGGGCTATGGGTCCTGTTCCAGGGATTAACTCAATGATAAACTCGATATCCCGATCCGGGGGCATACCGGGTAGATCATCAGGAAACACATCAGGGAATCTACAGACGACCCTGATCTGATCCAAGGTGGGCTTGGCTAAACTCTGGTTGCAGGTAAACTTTCTGGGCAGTCTTTCTGAGATATGTTCTACTAACACTCCGGTGCTACTAGTCATGGTGATGGCCTTCTTGGCACATTCAATCAGTCCATGGTGCTTGGACATCCAATCCATACCCAGTACTACTTCCAAACCCTTGGTTCCCAGAACAATCAAATTTGCATAAAATTCTATTTCATGAATTCTGATGGGTACATCTTTGCAAATTTTTCTAGCTTTTGTAGTTGAACCAGGTATTTGAACTATCATGACATGCTTCAAACTGATGGGTTGAATCTTACTAGTGCATGCAAAATCCTCGGTGACAAATGAATGCGATGCTCCAGAATCAAACAACACTCTTGCCAGTACTGAGTTAATAGAGAACATACCCAGCACGACATCTGGCGCTTCCTGGGCTTCTTCTGCACTCATGTGAAAGAGGCGGCCGCTGCGGTTGTTGGGGTTGTTGGGGGCGAACTTATTGCCGTTGGTGACACGGCGTTGCTGCTGAGCAGGTGCAGCGGTGTTGGCGGCGATCTTGGCAAGTCTCTTGGGGACTCATTGGAATAGTGTCCCACTACACCACACTCGTAGCAGGTAATGGTGGATTTGTCCTTGGGGGTGACGGGGATAGCATTGCTTCCAGTCCTCGGAGCAGTGTTGGTGTTGTTGTTGTTGGCGGGGGCTCTCATCGGAGCGCGGTTGAAGTTGTTGTTGTGGTGGACATAGTTGATGTTGCTGTGGTTGTTGTGGTGGCCTCCTGGCCTGGGGTTTCCTCCACTCCGGTTCTGATAACCGGGGCGCGACATCGGTGCCGGTGGCCTGTTGTTCCTGGGGGTGAATCCTACGCTTGAGATAGGGCGAAACCTGGGGGTATTGCTGGGACCACTCTGGTGCATCATACGGCACTTGCGATTTTCATTGGCCTGGTTCAGCTTGCCCTCCATCTGAATGGCGGAGTCAACCAGAGCTTCAAGGTCAGCGAAGGGAATGTTGACCAGCACGGTCTGCATCTCATCGTGCAGTCCATTCAAGAACCTCTCCTTCCTCTTCTCGGTGGTATCGGTCTCATCAGGGGCGTACCTTGACAAGGTGAGGAACTTGTCGCGGTACTCCACTACAGTCATTCTGCCCTGTTTGAGTTCACGGAACTCATCCCTCATCTTCTTGATCAGGCCCCGGGGCACGTGATACTTATTGAACTTGAGCTTGAAGTCGGCCCAAGTCATCATTTGCCCTGAATTCAATGCGCGGGCACTAGTCCACCCGGCACGTGCAGGTCCTGCCAGGTAGTGCGTGGGGAACAGAACCTTGTCATTGGCCTCCACTCCGGCCACTTCAAGATTGTTCTCCATGGTATGGAGCCAATCATCCGCATCAAGTGGTTCCTCTGTCTTGCTAAACACCGGCGGGTTGGTGTTCTGGAAGTTCTTCAACTTTCAGCCCGGATGATCATGATTTCCGTGGCCTTGGTTGTTCTGGGCAATCTGTTGCAGTGCAGCGATGTTGGCTTGCCTCTCAGCTCTTTCAGCTTCTCTATCTGCCATGAGGGTCTGCAGCAGTTGCATCATATCATCCTGCGATGCAAGGCCGGGAGGTGGCATCTGAACATTTATATAGATCATGAGATGAGAGGGAAATTTCTATGGCTTATTTTGGGTAAAGTTCAAAATTTTAAACTTGCGTTCTTGATATGTTGAAACTAAACACACTTTTATTTCATTCATGATGAGAACAGTACAAGGTAACACATCGGAGGGTTTGAAGAACCCTTTCACCAAGCTACGATACAACGGGCGGGGGTACAACTCACACCTACACAAGTGACTAGTGCTACTATTCCTCCTCATCTTCATCCACGTCGATGGGAATGATCCCATCCTCTCTAGACTCCAGAAACTCGTAGTCCTCCTCCTCAGTGAACTCATCCTCCTCAAAGTGCTTGTCGTCACTCAGGAAGTCCTCACCTCCCTGAATGTCTTCGCCATCCTCCTCCATCTCCTGCAGCTAGTCCTCTTGGGACCTGATAGTGGCCTCCAAGGTGCGTATCTTCGCGCGGAGACACGCAATGGTAGCGTCCTTCTTGGCGCGCTGCAGGCGGAGTGACCTGCGGTCTTTGGCGAGTAGCCTGATGGCATCGGCATGGTGAGCCAAAGCCATCTGAGCACGGTGGGCGTGGACACGCGCATGCTCCAGATCCTTCCGGGTCTCGTGAAGCATGAAATCCAGATGCTCCACATGATGCTTGAGCACCGGGTGTGAAGAGAGTGCCATGGGCTCCCCCACGGTGTCATGCCTCGCAAAGTGGGTGAAGCGGGTACCCTGGAGTGCAACGATGTTCTGTCCGCACACACGAGCAAGTGACTCCTGTAGAGCACGAGCAAGTCCGTCCATCCAGTTGCTTGCCTTGAAGGAGAAAAGGATCCTCTCAGACATTGGAGGCTCCATCCTACCTTTCAAGTCAGAGGTAATCATCCACTGTGGTTCCCCTCCGGGCTGGTTGTGGATCCGGACTCCGTGAAACTCGGGAGGTGGGCGTCCAAGCTCCTCAGACACCATGTCCAAGTCTCGCTCGAAAATTAAACCTCCTCCATTTCCCAGCCGGTAAGACTCCGTCTGAGCGTACTGCTCCATCTGTAGAGGCATGGATGAGTAAGTTAGAGAAGTGTGAGTGTTCAAAATTTTAATTTAATTGTAAGAAGGAAATATGATCTTATTATTTTGCAAAGGATCTCAAAGGTAAGAGTGTGAATATGCTTTTATAACTATTTCTTTTATTATTATTTTTAAATCTAAGTGTTTCAAACGTCCATTCTAAACTAGGGGCTTCTAAGGTCAAACAATGGCTCTGATACCAACTTGTCAACACCCGGATTTTTAAGTCCCGGTGCCTATTATGTCGCACATCGCAATCCCAGGAATAATGTTGTTGCGAGACATAATAGTTGAATATCGTAGAGTCATCATTTATTACAACACATAGAGTCTTACATCCATAGATCATATGATCCAATATTACACAAATAGTTGATCTAATGATCAACGAACACAACAAGTAGCGGAAGCGTCGTAGTAGGTGGAACTATCTATCCACAGGCCAACGCTTGACGTTAGAAGCATCCTAGTTCTGGTAGACGTCCTGCTGACCGTCATCCTCATAGTGTTGCTCCTCTTCATAGTCTGGCATTGGAATAGCCAGGGACATAGCCATGAGTACTTTAAGTACTCGCAAACTAATACTAATGTAAGTAATTATCAAGTTAATGGTTTTCTAGGCTCTAGGTTTATTTGCAGAAAGCCAAGTTTAATTCACAAACATTTAGTAAAGATGCTTGAATCACTAGACTAACTGAAGTGGGAACATTAGTGTTATTCCCACAACATCAGTTGGGTTTTCAAGACTCAATTCACCATCACTTCATCATTCCTTTTTAAAACAAGTTCTGACAACGGAACAATATGGCCTTTCCAATCGTCCGTAACCGTGGACACGGCTATTCGAATAGGTTTAACACTCTGCAGAGGTTGTACTCTTGTGCCACAACTTTTGATTACATCCATCGGGAATACCCCGAATCAACGTAACTCAGTACGCGGATCATCAACCATAACCTTTCACTTAAATAACCTAGTATAGGCACCTCTCCCCATGAGCTTGGCCTCCCGGTGAAAACCAACTGTCAACCCGGGAACTGCACATGGCTTGGGTCGTACATTCACCTCATATCAACATCATATCAATTGTAACGGAGGCAGCCTCGGCGTAACCCCTATGATGCTTGTTTAGAGGGAACCCATACTAAACTACATAAGTTTCTAGTTACGCCCTACCCATAATCAGGTATTGTGGGGGTACTTGTATAATTGGAAGGGTATCGCATCCGAATCCAATCATCAGTTTTTATCAAACTACACCAAGTCATCAAGGTCCTAATCACCTTCACCAAATCTTTAAAGTCATTTCAGTTCACATTGTTCCCATCTAGAGTAGTCAATTTTAGGTTCTTAGCAATAGCCACTAATCATGAGGGGGGGGGGGCTATCTAGCTTTGTTGACTTAGGCTAAAGTTGAGGCTCTTGTTCTATTCTAGACAAGTGAATCATGAATCAAAAAGTAAGCTTTGAAATATAAAGCAAAATAAATTGCAAGATAAAAGCATAGGATAGGATCATTTAAGCAGAAGTAAAAGTGTAAATGTGCCATGCTCTTGAGGAGCTTTGCATTAGGGTGGCTTGCAAGAGTGTTAGATTGCCTTGGTGGGGATAGGAGTCAAAGTTTTCCTCCTCCTCTTGGGTGTAGTCTTCCTCCTCTTGATACTCCTCGTTACTAGAGTCTATACACGAATACGAGGTATACAATCACCACACAAGCTTAAGTGCTAAGCTAAACACACCAAAGATGCACACAAACCTATATTAGCATCACATCTTATTTGCATGATGGTTTGCTTTGTTTATCTCCAAGAAAAATAATTTCCTCTCATTATAATTAGTTATTAGTGTAGCTCTTAAATGCTTCGGAGGAATAATTTCCTCTCATTGAATCCTATTAAGATTTAATCCCTTCAAATAATAATAAGGTATGAATATTGATTGACTAAGGTCAACACCTCATATCTATTATTTGAGGGTAAAATTTAAATGAGGTGCTACACCTCATGTATTTTAATACTAGCATGGTAATGATTTAATGTCTCTAAGTAATCAAGCATGAGGCGTATTAGACCAAGGTCAGTACCTCTCTTTGAATTACTTAGGATCACAAATTAAATGAGAGAGTAGCTCTCATACTACTTAAATAATTTAGGTGTATGTGTTAAATGGAGTAGAAATGGTTCCATAGCTATTATTTAATCCTAGTTCATGATCATGCAATCAACTATACCATATTTGTGCATAAAAAATTAGAGCATGTCCAATGTGATTTATGAGAGTTGGAATCAACTCAAAATCATTTGTAGATCATTTTTAATAATTATTTGAAGTTAGAAAAGGCCCTGCCTTGTTATTTTTGTCGTTTAAATTTAATTATGAATTTGGAAATGAGGCCAGTGGCATTGTTTAGATAATTTCATGAGCTTTCTGAATAAATAAAATTTGCTAAATTTGGTGTAGTAGATTTTAATCTATTCAAATTTGAAGTTGGCAACAGTATTGAATTTGAATTAAAAGAATTAAACCAGATTTGAATTTTTGGGCCGTGCGGGAAAACTAAACGGGCTAAACAGACTTAAACGAGCTGGGCCGGCCCAGCAGTGTGACTCGCACACGCGGGCCGCCTGACCGCGTGGCTCCACCAGTCAGTGGCTCCTAACGAGCGAAACGGTACGCGTGATAGGATCCGTTAGATCAGAGGGGAGATCAACGGCGCACAGGGGTCGTCTTCCCCGGAGAGAACCCGACGAGCTCATGGCGAGCCTAGGGGGTCGGAGGGCGTACCGAGGTTCCCGCGGGGTGCTGCTAGGTGCTAGTCGTCGTTGGCGTGGACGAGGAAGCTTCTGGTACCGTCGGCGAGGCGTGGGGTGGCGTCAATCATCGACGGTGAGCTGCGGGCTCCGGCGGCTCCGATCTTGATATTGGCGCGGCTCCGGCGTCAATTGGATGAGCTAGTGGTGCGAGGAGAGGCAGTGAAGAGAGGTGAGCAAGGTGGTGTGAGAGATTGGGTCGACGGAGTGCTCCTTTTATAGGAGGGTGAGGGTGCCGTGGGTGTTGTGAAGGAGCGATCATGGCGCGGGTTCTCCGGCGTGTCAAAGGGCAAGGTAAGGACGGCATCTTGTAGGCGACATCATGGCGATGTTCAAGGTGCAGCTAGCGCGTCCAGGGCGTGATGGAATGGCTCGGGCGCGTGCAGTGTCTGCCACCGCGTGCGCGGCCGAAAGGTGACGAGCACGGCGGCGACGGCGTGGGCGTGTGCACTTGAGGTTGTCTACTGGCTATAGGGTGGCCAGGCGATGCTCGACGCAGGCGTAGCCTTTGCATGGGCGGGCGAGAGTGCTTGAGCGCGCGGCGTCCTGGCGCGTCGAGAGCGCGGTGAGCGCGTGCACTAGCATGCTCTGGCAGTGTTTTGGCGCGCCGCGTTTGGCCAATGCCGTGAGCGAGCGAGCCAGGGCTGGGTACAGGCAGCGTCCTTATGCTCTGTAGATGCTCTGGGACAAGGTGAGGAAGAGAGGAGGTGGCCAGATCGATCAATGGCTTTGAGGCCGGCATGGTGCACGGCATGGAGCTTTTGCTGCCATTGCTTCACTTTAATCGACCATGGCAAGTACTTGGCTTGATGCAGGGGTTGCAGGGGAGTGTGATCATCACAGGTTAAAAGTGATTTAGGCCAAAACCCACTGGACAATTGAGTGTAACACAATTCAGAGATGCTGCCTGCCATGTGTTCGACACAATGGCCGCAAGAACATTTTGGTGGAATTTTGGAAATATTTTTGGTGCACTTCATTCTTATATTTAATGTGAGGGAATGGTGGTGGTGGTGCTCATTTTGATGATGGTTTGCAAAATTTCAAAATGGGGGTCATCTACACTTTGTTTCAAAGTCCTCTTTTGTCAAATCTATACTGGTCAACCTAGTCAACTTCAGCAAGGGTGGTCAACATAGAAGTTGTTCACCTTGACTTGGTCTTGGATGAGGTGTCAAAGGTTGGCTAAGTTTAGTTTAAGAAAATTAAAATACAGGGGTGCAAAGAGGTGAAGATTTTATAAATGGGTCATATGAGCATTATCATATGTATGTTGAATTTGGAATTTTCTTTGATTTGAATCTTGTTTCTTTTATGCATTTGTGTTTGTTTTTGTTATATAAGAGTTTTAGAAGCAAGAGATCCAGCAATGGTGGCCTTTGGTGATGCCTTGCATAATTGATCAAAGTTGTATGTGAGTGAGAGATGAGTTATTTTCTATTTCCCTTCTTCTTCTCAAATTAGGGTTAGGTGATCTTGTGTTAGGGTTTAAGCACTCTTGATCAATACTAAACACTCATCATGGCATCAAGCACAAAAGAAAAGCTCACTATGCATTGTAACTATATGTGACACTATATGCATGAGAAAAGTTTTTGTTTGTTGTGAAATTTGGATAATTGAAATCTCTATCTTCTTTATTTATTATTGGAAACTTGGGATGTTACACCCAAGGCATCCCCTCGGTCATCGACAACTTATCAGGTCACCTCTAGTGAAACTATTTTTTTATTCTGTCACATCTTATGTGCTTTACTTGGAGCGTCTGTGTGCTTTTATTTTTGTTTGTGTTTGAATAAATTCATGCTTGTGTGGGAGAGAGACACGCTCCGCTGTTGCGTATGAACACATGTGTTCTTAGCTTTACTTTTAATGTTCATGGCGAAGGTTGAAACTGCTTCGTTAATTGTTATATGGTTGGAAACAGAAAATGCTACATGTGGTAATTGGTATAATGTCTTGAATAATTTGATACTTGGCAATTGTTGTGCTAAAATAGATCATGTTTAAGCTCTTGCATCATGTACTTTGCACCTATTAATGAACAACTACTATAGAGCTTGTTGAAATTTGGTTTCCATGATTGGTCTCTCTGAAGTCTAGATATTTTCTGGTGAAGTGTTTGAACAACAAGGAAGACAGTGTATAGTCTTATAATGCTTGCAATATGTTCTTATGTAAGTTTTGTTGTACCGGTTCATACTTGTGTTTGCTTCAAACAACCTTGCTAGCCTAGCCTTCTATTGAGAGGAATTCTTCTCGTGCATCCAAAATCCTTGAGCCAAAAACTATGCCATTTGTGTCCACCATACCTACCTACTACATGGTATTTTTCTGCCATTCCAAAGTAAATTGCTTGAGTGCTACCTTTAAAATTTCATTCCTTTGTCTTCGCAATCTATAGCTCATGGGAAAAATAGCTTAAAAACTATTGTGGTATTGAATATGTACTTATGTATCTTATTTCTTATAAGTTGCTTGTTGAGCGGTAACCATGTTTCTGGGGACGCCATCAACTATTTCACCTTTGTTGAATATCATGTGAGTTGCTATGCATGTTCGTCTTGTCTGTAGTAAGGGTGATTTATCATGATCAAATGGTTTGAGTATGCATATTGTTAGAGAAGAACATTGGGCCGCTAACTAAAGCCATGATCCATGGTGGAAGTTTCAGTTTTGGACAACAATCCTCAATCTCTTGTGAGAATATTATCTGTTCTTGAATGCTTATGCATTAAAGAGGAGTCCATTATCTGTTGTCTATGTTGTCCCAGTATGGATGTCTAAGTTGAGAATAATCAAAAGTAAGAAATCCAATGCGAGCTTTCTCCTTAGACCTTTGTACAGGCGGCATAGAGGTACCCCTTTGTGACACTTGGTTAAAACATATGTTATGCAATGATAATCCATCTAAATCCAAGCTAATTAGGACAAGGTGCAGGCACTATTGGTATACTATGCACGAGGCTTGCAACTTATAGGATATTTTATACATAACACATATGCTTTATTACTACCGTTGACAAAATTGTTTCTTGTTTTCAAAATAAAAGCTCTAGCACAAATATAGCAATCCATGCTTCCCTCTTCGAAGGGCCATTCTTCTACTTTTATGTTGAGTCGGTTTACCTACTTCTTTCTATCTTAGAAGCAAACACTTGTGTTAACTGTGCATTGATTCTTACATACCTGCTTATTTGCATTCATCATATTACTTTGTGTTGACAATTATCCATGAGATAAACATGTTGAAGTTGAAAGCAACCGCTGAAACTTATATCTTCCTCTGTGTTGCTTCAAAGCTTTCTACTAAGAATTTATTGCTTTATGAGTTAACTCTTATGCAAGACTTATTGATGCTTGTCTTGAAAGTACTATTCATGAAAATTCTTTGCTATATGATTCAGTTGTTTAATCATCATCTTTACCATTGCTTTGAATCACTTCATGCATCTCATATGCTTTACAATATTGTTGATCAAGATTATGTTGGTAGCATGTCACTTCAGAAATTATTCTTGTTATCGTTTACCTACTCGAGGGCGAGTAGGAACTAAGCTTGGGGATGCTTGATACGTCTCCAACGTATCTATAATTTCTAATGTTCCATGCTAGTTTTATGACAATACCACTGCAAGAAATCTGCCATAATATGACGTTTTTTTTATGACTGGAAATCAAAATGTCATAGATTTATGACGTTCCTAGCTTTGACCGTCCTTGGCCACTCGGGGGGGGGGGGGCAAAATCCTAGAAAATCGTGACGTTATTGGGCAAAAACGTCATTGGAAATTTAGGTCAAAACGTCATTAGCAAAATTAAGTGGCCTACGACGTTTTTCCACAACGATAACGACCAATTAAGATCGTCATATTTGTTTTTTATGATATTTGTCGAATGACTAGATGCCACCTCAGCTGTCTTGCATACATGTCATGTCCACGTGTCTACCACATCGCTATTTGTAGTAGGGCTGAACTCATAGAGAAAATGAAATTTTAGCAGATAATATATGACTACCTGAAAATTAGTTTATACCTACTACCAAAACCACCTAGCAAGAGACTGTACAGTGGGGCCAACCTGACATAGGTCCCAGCGGCAGCCATAGGTACGAATTACGAAAGAGTGTAAGGAAAAAGTGAGACGCGGAGGAAAAAATTCGGAAACCAGCGCGCGATAGGAAAAAATTGAGAAACTAGCGCGCCATAGGGAAAAATTGGGAAACTAGCGCGCCATAGGGAAAAATTGCCGCGCATCCGTCGCTCCTCCCTGTTATTCGGCCTCACCCGAACCGGTCACCACCTCCAAACCCTAAATCCAAATCCCTCCCTCCTTCCCCTCGATCTGGCGCCGCCACCACCTCCCTCCCTCCTTCCCCTCGAAACACTGGTAATTTCAAGCGAATCTCCACCATGGTGGGGAAGGATCTGGTGCTGCAGCAGAACGGCAACTCAAGGGATCCCTCTTTCTGTCCACCCTCCAAACTCCCCGGCCAAAGCAAAACCAAAATGCAAGCACAAAGCCGCGGCCGAAGTTCCCCGCTGCCGGCGACCCTCCCCTCCCCACCCCCGCCGCCGCGTCGCCACCACATGGCCTCGCCGCCCTCGGCGCCATCCTCCTTCTCGCACGCCTGCCTCCTCCGCTCCTCCTCCACCTTGCGCAGCCTCCACCTGCCTCCTCCCCGCCGCAGCAGCCTCGACCCATCGTCGTCCTCTGCCAGTAACCCCTCTCTCTCTCTCTCTCTCTCTCTCTCCACTGCCGCCTCCCCCGCGCCGATTCGGTGGGCGCCGAGGAGGAGGAGTCTAGGGTTTGTTGCTGCCGCTGCCTTTCCGTGTCGGATTTGATGTCTACGGTTGGCGCGACCGTCGAGGAGTTCGCGCTGCTGGGAAGGTTCCTCACGCTTTCTTCCATTCCCATGGCTGGAAAGATACGAATACGACCGTCCGTACTAGGTTTTATTTGTGTAGTAGTGCTAGTACTTGCAGTCGATGTTTGTTAAGCTTGCAATCTTAGGGCTCGGAAGGAAGGAAACCAAGATCTCAAGTGTCGGTAGAGTTTTTCTGGTGGTGATTTGGGAGAGGGAAAAGTAGTAGTCTGGCAGGTTAATTTGGTCAAGTGTCCCCATTTCATGTATGCCTGTGCAACGGGTGCGGTTCGTATGACCTGTTGTTCGGTTTCTTCAGGTGTCGTACTACCTCGGTCAAATGACCGAGCAGGTGGAGCAGGAGGACCGGATTCCGGTTCTCAAGGTGTCACAGGACCATTTGAAGGTTCGACCGCCACGTTTTGCTTGATCTCGCACACAGTTACGATGCATTCTTCAGGGGCTTTCGCGTGTGTTATGAGATCACCCATTTATCACATCTTAATCATTCTACAGGAGTTCATTTCTACATGTGAAGCGCTCGACCTTGTCCCAGAGAACGAGCTCGAGTTATCTCGGCAGGGGCGGCCTGAAACCGCAGCAAACCGAAGAGAACAGAAGGTGAGGCTGTTGCCCCCGTATAATCTTTAGGACTGGACCAATAACTGAAACTCTACACGAGGAACACTAAAAAATATGGCATGGACAAAGATGCTTCATTTGGAGTATATCTATTTGACTGAATTAGTGTTCCCATCATCTCTGTCATGTGGAAGTCATGCCAATCTGCATTAGTACATGCACGTTTCAAATATGCAGCTCAATTCATATTTTAGGGTGACCTGTTCTTAAGATTTTCTTACCACTCTATTGTCAAATAACATGTCATGCTTTCAACTTTTAAGTGATGTTCCTATAGTAAATTATAGATTGCCTTCTGGTGAAGCTAGCTAGCAACCTATTTCATATTTAACAACAGGTCTTCCAATATGTGAGATGTGGACAAAAAAATCAATACTTTGGAACTATAGTATTTTAGCGCATAGCTTAAATCCTTTCATGTTACTATTTTTTTAATAAAAATAGTCTACAATGTTTGGTGTTTAGATTATACTTTGTTTCACTGTGTTTTACAGGTCTGTGGTAGTTGTACCGTTGATGTTTCAACAATTCCAAGGGTGTTTTATGCTACTATCCTCAGTTTTGTGCATATATTCTATCAAATAGCTCCTCAAATCTTATGTGTGTCAAAAATTAGTATGCCCATTGTCTTAAGCAAATTTTTTATTTTTGAGCCATGTGGTAGCAATAGTTGTAAAGGTCAACTGATTTTACGCAATGTTGTTTCAGCTGCTAGGAGTCTGCTGATGCTGGGAGAAAATATGATCACTTGGTATTTCCTTTTTTTGCTATCTAGACGTGAGTGAGATGGTATCTTGGAATCCAGATATTTTAGAGAAGGAAAACACTTTGGCTGAGCCAACTTATGAATTATGTTGCCCTATGTCAAGCTAAGCAGGTTTGTGCGTAGTCTTCATAGTTAGAATGTCCCATTTGAAAACAATCTAACACCGCTGATTTCTATCTTTTGTTCCTCCTGATGCGAACAAAGAGTATGTATATATTATGAAAAATCGAATGTTCTGTTGTTTAGCTTGGGGCGTGCTCATTAGAAGCTTTAGAATACCTTTCAAAGTAAGGGTTTGGCTAACTATCAGTAGTTCTGAATTTATCCCTGTATCACACTTAACTACTCATCCTGAAACATATATGACAAGATTTGTAGATTGCCGATTATGTTGGTTTCAATCAGACGAACTAATAAATATCAGCAGAAAAATTTGAGATCCTAGCTTGCTTCATTTTCACGATCCCAACTTTTTTACCTTTTTTCTCTGGCATTCTAATGCTAGCATCAGCTGATTAGAATTCTTATAGATAGAGCCAGCAAGATATGGTTTCCCTAATGTCAACATTGGTCCAAGGCCTGGTTACGAAAAGGATGAACATTACAAAGATCAATCATACACTTAGGTTTACAAGATCAACACTTTCTAGAGTTTCTTGAGTAATATTAACGACATAGCTTACCTTGCAAGTAAATAGAGAAAGGGGAACTGGTGTCTTTAAGATACACTTTTTTGTATGCCTACTATGCAGTGCTATTCATTCATGCATAGGTTCTTGTGTCATTCTAGCAAGACAACTATAAAGGATATTTAGAGCGCGAACTGTGAAGCTCTCAAAGTTCACCTAGTCTCATATAAACGTATTTGTTCTTCAAATTTATAACTAGCAACTAGAACTATATTGGTTTATCCAAATCTGTTTGCACCAGATCCACACTTGTTAATTTTCGTTGACATGAATCTATTGGGCCTTATTTTTAATTGGTTTAACCTGCAGCAGCATTATTTCCTGATGGTGCAAAGACTATTTCCCGCGGTGGTGAGGTACAGATGGCGCGGTGCAATCTTGTGCACCTCCACGGTGAGGCGTTGCTCAGGGCAGTTCTAGCGTTCCTGGGCGATGGCACACTATTGTGTCTAGTTCTGGGCGAAGTTTCTGGGGCGATGTAGCAGCAAGGGGCCTTGGATGGTGCAACAGCAAGAACCGACCTGGAGGTTCCGAGCAAAGTCTGTTCCCTCGATGGAAGGATACTGTGCACTCTGTTTGTTTCGTTTTAACCTTATATTATTGTGTTGTAAGTTACCGTGATGTAAATTGAGACCGGAAATGTTGTAATATACGTTGACTATGACTGTTATCAAAAAATTCTTCAATTTCATGTATTTTCGATTTTGTAATTTATTGCTAAATGTTGGTTCTACTCTGACAATTGGAACCCACTGACTGGTGGGATCAAATCAAAATAAAAAGGCCAAAAATAAAATAGAAATGCTTTGTGAAAGGCCAATTGTCAGAAAATAATGGTCCAAACTGTTACGGGCTAAGGCCCAACAAAGCTGAAAAAAAAATCAAAACTAATGGGCTCAGCCCACATAAGGAGCTGAATGGACCGGGCTGAATTCAGATAACGACGTTTCTAATTCGTCACAATTTTGCCACGTCGGATTGCCAAGCTGGACTCGGGGGCAGGTGCCCATGACGTTTTGGGAACGTCATGCCGGCAGTGACATTTTAAAACGTCACAAAGCTCTACGACGTTTTCAAGTGGAACGTCTTAAGCACTCACTGCTGACTCCCAGCTTTCGACGTTTTGAAAGGCGTCACAGTAACATCACAAGTAGCCATTATTGACGTTTCAGTGACACCTCTATTTTGTCAACTTATGGCAGATTTCTTGTAGTGTACCTACATGATTTGTTCACACTTTATATCGTTTTTATGCATTTTCCGGAACTAACCTATTAACAAGATGCCGAAGTGTCAGTTCCTGTTTTCTATTGTTTTTGGTTCCAGAAAGGCTGTTCGGGCAATATTCTCGAAATTCGACGAAACGAAGACCAAACATCATAATTCACCGAGACGGACCAGGAAACCGAAGGGGAGCCGGAGAGGGGCCAGGGGGCCCCACACCACCTGGCGGCGCGGCCAAGGAGGGGGGCGCGCCCAGGTGTGGGGATCCCACATCTGGCACCCCCTCGCGCCGCCTCTTCGTCTATAAGACCCCTCGTGACCTAAAACTTCAATACGGATTGACGAAACTCCAGAAACTCTCCAGGGACGCCGCCGCCATCGCGAAACTCCAATTCGGGGGACAGAAGTCTCTGTTCCGGCACCCTGCCGGGACGGGGAATTGCCCCCGGAGTCATGTCCATCGACACCACCGCCATCTTCATCGCCATTGCTGTCTCCCATGATGAGGAGGGAGTAGTTCTCCATCGAGGCTAAGGGCTGTACCGGTAGATATGTGGTTAATCTCTCTCTCATGTACTCCAATACAATGATCTCATGAATTGCCTTGCATAATTGAGATCCATATGATGAGATTTGTATCACTATTAGTCTATGTGTTACTCTAGTGATGTTATTAAAGTAGTCTATTCCTCCTCCATGATGTAACGGTGACAGTGTGTGCATCATGTAGTACTTGGCATAGGTTATGATTATGATCTCTTGTAGATTATGGAGTTAACTATTACTACGATAGTATTGATGTGATCTATTCCCCCTTTCATAGTGTAATGGTGACAATGTGTATGCTATGTTAGTACTCGGTCTAAATTGCAAAGATCTATTATGCTCTAAAGGTTACTTAAATATGAATGCTGAATGTTGTGGCGCTTGTTTACTCCGGCTTGAGGGAGCTCTTGTAGCCCTACACAATGAATGGTGTTTGTTATCAAACAAGAGTATATGTAGCACAAGTGAGGAGAAGTTATTTATTTATTATGTGATCAATGTTGAGAGTGTCCACTAGTGAAAGTATGATCCCTAGGCCTTGTTTCCAAATACTGCAAACATCGCTTGTTTACTGTTTTACTGCATCTTTACTTCCTGCAATATTACCACCATCTATACCACCTGTGTTTTACTATCTCTTCGCCGAACTAGTGCACCTATACATCTGACAAGTCTATTAGTTGTGTTGGGGACACAAGAGACTTCTTGTATCTTAATTTCAGGGTTGCTTGAGAGGACTATCTTTGACCTCTACCTCCCTGAGTTCGATAAACCTTGGGTGATTCACTTAAGGGAAACTTGTTACTGTTCTACAAACCTCTGCTCTTGGAGGCCCAACACTGTCTACAAGAATAGAAGCACACGTAGACATCAGGTACCCTAACCCTGCTGTCACTTTCAACAATGTTCCCTGTCTTCATGTCATACTCACAGCCATGCGCAAGGAACCAATTTCGAGCCCTAAAGTCCCATCCTTCTCGGATGGGTTCTGGAGTGATCCCATTCCGCTCCATCTCAGCCTCTTCTGCAGACCACTTAGGCATGGCTACTTCGTAGCCCCCTCGCCCAGTATGATGGTGATATTTCTTTTCGCTTGCATTCTTCTTGTTTTTCTTGGACAGGTTCACAGCCTCCTCTGATTGTTTGTACTTCACAAATTCTTCCCAATTATGCTCCTGCTTCGCTAGATAGTTTTCGAATACTGCAGGCTTCTTCTCGGACTTATAAGTTGCCCATAACCGGTTCTTATACGCCCGGAAAAGTTCCCCCATCTTCTTAAGAGCCCATTTCTTCACTAGCGCCCTCTGCTTATCCATCTCAGACTCCGATCCCAAATCTGGCAAAGTGAAATGTGCCATGAGGTCGTCAAAAAGTGTGTCTTTGTACCTATCGGCAACCTGACTTTCGGACACCTTCTTGGTCTTGTTCCATTCTCTAGTAGTGATCGGGAGACAATCCCTAACCAGAACTCCGCATTAATTTTTAAATATCGTTCTGACAGCATTGGGTGCCACAGGTTGGCCTTCCGGTGATATAGCTTCAATTGTGAAGTGGCCTTTTTTGGTCAACTTCTTTGTCGGGCCTCGTTTCTCCAACTTTTATTCGGAGGTCTAAGAGACTAAAAATTAATTAATTTATATACATATGTACATATAGAATTCCATTAATGCCTCTGTACTAATCGTATACCTCGTCATGACCGGAGCCGTCGGCTTCTCCATCACCGGAGCCGTCGGCTTCTCCATCACCGGAGCCGCGGGCTTCTCCATCACCGATTATGTTCTCGAAAAGGTCTTCCTGTTCCAAGTCCCGATGGATTTCGAATGGATACATTGTTTCTGCAAAAAATTAAATCGATAAGTACATGTTCTAACCCTAGCCCTAATCAAACACTAACCAAACCCTAACCCTAACCACAGATGGGGTAGGCTCAAGGAGGGGAAGTCGGCGTGGAGAAGGGAGAAGAGGGCACGTCAGGTAGAAGATCTCGACAATGCTCACGTGAATGCGAGAGGGAGAGGGTGTCGGCGACGCGTGTTTGCGAGAGGGAGAGGGTTTCAGCGACGCGTGTTTGCGAGAGAGAGAGAGAGAGAGAGAGAGAGAGAGGGTGTCGGCGACGCGTGTTTGCGAGAGGGAGAGGGTGTCGGCGACGCATGTTTGCGAGAGGGAGAGGGTGTCCGCGACGCGTGTTTGCGAGAGGGAGAGGGTGTCGCGTGTTTGCGAGAGGGGGATGGTGTAGGCGACGGGTTTTTGCGAGGGGGGAGGGTGTCGACGTCGGTTGTTTGCGAGAGGGAGAGGGTATCGGTGTCGGTTGTTTACGAGAGGGAGAGGGGTGTCGGCGGGTGTTTGCGAGAGGGGTGTCGACGGGTGTTTACTAAACTAAAACTTAAACTAACTAATTATCTAACTACAAAAATTTTACAGCAAAAATTTAAACTACAAAAGTTTTACAACAAAATTTAAACTAACTAATTACAACAAAATACTTACAACAAAATTTGAACTAACTAATTATCTAACTACAAAATTTTATCAACAAAATTTAAACTAACTAATTATCTATATATATACTAAAATACTTACAAAAAAATTGAACTAACTAACTCAAAAAAATTAAAAAAAAAGAGGGTCGGGGGCACCGGCGGCCGGCGGTTGCTACCTGCGCGCAGATGGGCGGAGGGGGCGCGGCGGCGCGACGGCGGGCGATCAACGGCACAGACGGCGACGGCGGGCGAGGTGCGGCACGGCACCGAGCGGCGGCGCGGCGGACGGGGCGGCAGAGAGCTAGCCGACGCGGGCGCGGCAGAGGGCGCAGAAGGTTGGCGGGGGCGGCGGCCGGAGGCGCAGAGATGGCGGGGGCGGCGCCGGAGGAGCTCGAGGCGGCGACGACGGCGATGGCGGGGGCGGCGCCGGGGGAGCTCGAGGCGGAGACGGCGGCGGGAAAATCCGGCAGCCTGGCGGCGCGATTTTGGTTAGGGTTGGCCTCCGGTGTCGCGGGTGGGCGGTCGTCCCGCGACGGCAACCTTTTATACCTACCCCCTTTTATCACGGGTGGTGGGACGACCCGGGATAAAAGGCCCCTTTTATCCCGGGTCGTGCCACCACCTGCGATAAAAGGGGGGGTCTTTTATCGCGGGCCGTGGCACGACCCGCGACAAAAAGGGTGGGGGGGGGGGGCTGATCCGCGCCGTCTGCACCCAACGGCTCCGGCCGTTTGAATCCGACGGCATGGAGCCGTTGGATGCGGATCAGCCCCTGTAGCTGTTTTACTGTTTTATAAACAAACCCTTATTTATCTATTTTAACTTAATAAAAACTATTATTTCAATAACTTTTAAATGGTAACTCAAATAGAAAATTTTGATATATGAAAATTGATCAGAAAAATCCAATGAACATGAATAGGACATCCATATAACTATTTGCATCTCGCATCATATCCAACATTGATAGTCGTGTATCTTTCACCCTAATGATATGCGGAGAGACACCGACTAAGGTTTCCCCGTGCCACGTGTCGCCGCCGCTTCCACGTGCCTCGCCCCGTCGCTGCCGGCGTGCGATGTGTGTAGCCGTGGCTTACTCGTGCCATGCCCCGCGTGCGCTCATTCATCTCCGAGATGCCTCTACGTCGTCGAGGGTCGTCCGGTTTCCGTGGCGTTCGAGTGCGTCCGAGAGGTAGGTTCTACGCCGAGATACACGCCGGTGGCTTCCGCCTCACCCTCGGCACGTACAACACGCCGGAGCTGGCGGCGCGTGATGACCCACAAGTATAGTGGGTGTATCATAGTACTTTCGATAAATAAGAGTGTCGAACCCAACGAGGAACAGAAGGTGCTGACAAGCAGTTTCGATGAAGGATTCACTGTAAATGCTCACAGACAAGTTTTCAGGGGGTTTTGATATAGCAGATAAATAAAGTACAAGTAAGTAAAATGCGAGAGTAATGATTGCAGCGAGTGGCCCAATCCTTTTTAGCACAAAGGACAAGCCGGTTTGTTTACTTATAATGACCAAACGTTCTCGAGGACACACGGGAATTTAGTCTAGTGCTTTCGCTTCATATAGTTGATTAATCTTCATTGTTTTGATAAGTGTTGTGTGGGTGAACCTATGCTAATGCAACGCCCTTCCTAGGACTAATACATACTTGTGATTAAACCCCTTGCAAGCATCCGCAAATACAAGAAAGTAATTAAGATAAATCTAACCACAGCCTTAAACTCTGAGATCCTGCTGTCCCTCCTGCATCGATATACCAACGGGGGTTCAGGTTGCTGTCACTCCGGCAACCCCACAATTAGCAAACGAATACAAGATGTATTCCCCTAGGCCCATAAAGGTTAAGTATCATGTAGTCGACGTTCACATGACACCACTAGAAGAATGACACCACAACTTAAATATCAAATCATTAAATATTACTCAACATAGTTCATTAGTAACATTTAGACTTCACCCATGTCCTCAAGAACTAAACGAACTACTCACGAGACATCATATGGAACATGATCAGAGGTGATATAATGATGGATAACAATCTGAACATAAACCTTGATCCAATGGTTTCACTCAATAGCATCAATAACAAGGAGTAATCAACACCGGGAGAGTTTCCCCTATGAAATAGTCAAGAGTCAACCCAAAAAGTTACAGCGGAGACGAGGTGTAGCAGTGGAGATGGCGGTATTGATGGTGGAGATTATGATGATGATGATGATCCCAATGAAGTCCAGCTCGATGACGGTGATGATGGCGTCGATTTCCCCCTCCGGGAGGGAATTTCCCCGGCGGATTTCCACCCGCCGGAGAGCTCTTTTCTCTCTGGTGTTTTTCCGCCCCGCAGAGGCGGCTGTGTCTATTCTCGATGCCTCCCTGCACCTTAGGTTTTCGGGTAGATGAAGTACGCGAAAGAGAGACGGCCGACACTACAAGAAATATGTTGACTTACGACCCTCTATTTTCGTCCCTAGATCGTCATGAATTTTCATCTATGACGATTCCGTGACGAAAAAGGCATTGTCAAAAACGGAGCGTCAGAAATCAACTACAACGACGTTTTGTTTGAAATCGTCATAGTCGTCTATGACGATAATGAATCGTCGTAACCTTTATGACGATCCAATATCGTCACTCGTGATCTGGCCATGCCACATCACATCCTACGTGGACAATCCGACGTGGCAAAATTATGACGAAATCAGATCATCATACATCAAAATCAGCCCAGTCCATTTCATGGTGTATGTGGGCTAAGCCCACTAAGTCGAACATGTTTTTCCCAATCAATTCTGGTAAACTATATGGGCAATGGCCTTTCTATTTTCTGGGCCACAATTTTATTTCTGGGCTGTGCCATTTTATTTTTTTCTAGGTTGTGGCCTTTTTACGTAAGATTTATTTTTCTACTTGTACGATGGGAACCTGTAATGTTGTATTCTCTATCATTTCACAGTAATTGAACAACTAAAAAATTATGAAATTCTTTTGATAACATCCATAGTCTATTACAACATCTCCACAGTTCAAATCACATATGTACAGATAATATCCCAGATATCAAAAATATAACCTGCTCTCTACGCTAACTAGCTACTGTTTTCTTCCTGGGTGGTGCTTCACGTGTTGGAGCTTCTTCAGCCTGGTGCACTACACAGGAAAAGAAACGTCAAATTTGCCCCAATCCATTTCCTATATTTCACTCAAGTAATCTCGGTACAAGTGCACATGTAATGAAGATATATAAATAAGGGATAACAAGAGTATCAAACAAAATTATTTCCAGCCCTGTGACATCCCTAAAATATGCATCAGGTGTTGGAATAGTGAAGCAACGAAAAAATATGTGTTCAGAAAAGATAGAACTGTCTTACTTTGCCTGGAAATGGTGCAAGCTAATCTTTAGCATAGCATAGTACTCGATTTTGACTTCCTAAGCGGAGAACAGTTGTTTGCAAGGATAATCAGCTTCCTAGAACATAGAAATAGAATTCTGACACAAGTACTCAGAATAACATGTAGAAGGACTAAAGGTGATCAATATAGCAGTTATCTAAATATCTGATGGATCTATGGAAGCAAATAATGACAATAAACAATATAGAGATTACAAAATCTTTTAGAACAACAAATGTAGGTATCTGTTATAGCAACGTCCAGCTACTACCTATGTTAACCGTTTGGAAATTACAGGCATGAAAAAAATGACATGGTAACTATGCAACTGAGACTGATATTGACATCAAGAAGTCACTGAAAATACAAATGCGGCGCAACATAGCTGAAAAAACCAGAACATGTGTTACAAGCAAATAAGAGGAAACAAACCAAGATCAACGCATATATGGGAGTGTATATCTTGGTCATATTGCAATGAGCATAACAGCAACAAAATGAGCAAAATTTTATTTATATAGATTTATGATGTAGCAGATTGTTCAAGGAGGTTTCAAGGGTACGAAAACAATATTATCTCAAGATAGTTCAATTCTTGTATGTACAGGCCAGTAGGTGCAATAGCTTCCAACCTTTTGACATTAAGGACTATCAACAGCTGTGGACCGTCCTGGCACTGCCACCGCTCCCCGGTGTGGACGCCGAGGTTTAAGAGTCACACAAACAATGTCAAAATAATGTACAAACGTACATACAGTGGAGAATGTGATGGATTCATGTCACAGCTCCAAAACAAGCCAAAAAAACAAGAATGCAATCGCTAACCTTTGGGATTGAAGCAAAGTTGTGAATGTCCTCTGTCCTGGTCAACTTTCCACTAGAAAAGAGCTGATAAATTAAGCACCCTGCAATGGGTAACATAGTGTATCGTGTTAGCAGAAATTAACAAGAGTCATATGCTCTTACTATTTAATTATTTAGGATCTAATACAATCTGAGTCTATTAGTTTAGAGAGACTTGACATGTTTTTCATTTGGTGACTCCCTCACCCTTGACTTTATCTAGAATGCAAAATGAGCAGCATTCACTATGAAAGATTTAAATAACTATGCATACACGCACACAGAGAAATACACCATTATAGAATGTTCCAAAATTTTGATCAAACATGTAAACACCAATTAGTTGTGAAGAAGGAAAAGTGATATATCCTGTAGTTATACCAGGACATATCATGTAAAAGCAGCGCTTCCGCTGTTCTACCAGCTTAAATTGTTCAGATAGCTAACAGACCATTTTCTTATGTATCACCAATGGCTGCCTCCAAGCGAACCATGAAACGTGACACAGTTCAATGATGTGCAGTCCACTATATTAACTCGTAAAAATATATCATAAAACCTACCAGATCGAGCAATAACTAGGCAAAAGCTACATACTGTTAGTCCTACACATACATCTACACAAAGGGCATGGCGATGCAAGAGATACCCCTAGATCTGGTTGTGGGAGGGATATCACGTACTGTGGGTGCTGTCGTCGGAGGCGAGCGTGACGGTGGAGGCCGGCCTGATGGCGAACGCGAGGAGGAGGGCTGGCCGTAGCTTAGGCCGTCTGCAGCGCCCGAGCGCGGTTGTCGGCGGTCCTGCGGGTCAGTTAACGCCGTCGTCGGTGAAGGCCAGGGCTCGTAGCCCCATGCGGTGAATCCTGTCGCCGAGCATGCTCACCACCTCATGCTTCCTGGGAGCCGCCGTCACCATGGACCTCCTGCTCCTCTGTGCTCATGCGGGATCTGGGGCTAGGGTTTCTGCTGGAGTTGCGATTTGGTGGTTCCACGAGGTGGGATAGAAACCGGGGGGAGAGGGGGTCCGGGGAGATAATCGGCGCGGCAGGGAGTGGCCGGAGTTGGCCGGGATCTAGGCCGGCGGCGGAGGTAGAGGAAAGGGGAGGAGGGAGGAGGGAGGAGGGAAGAGGCGTTCTGAGGGTAGTA
Source organism: Lolium perenne (assembly GCF_019359855.2). Taxonomy (NCBI): domain Eukaryota; kingdom Viridiplantae; phylum Streptophyta; class Magnoliopsida; order Poales; family Poaceae; genus Lolium; species Lolium perenne. The sequence continues at coordinate 54,877,079 of NC_067248.2, read as the reverse complement.
CACGATGGCTGGGGCTCGGGCTGGGACGGGATAGCTCAAATTGCATCTCCCGCGTGGAGGGCTCAAATTCTCATCTCGGCCCACTCGGGCCAATTTTAGATGCCTTTCGCGCCTCAGCCAAAATCCAGCGCGGGATCAGATCAACAAGAAAATTTCCAGCGTGGGACTAGCTGAAATTTGGGCCGTTTGATAGAGGTCAGTGGATGGAGCAGATCTGCATTGGTGGAGTGATCCGTGGTAGTCTGGCTCTGTCTTATGGTTGGCAGAAAACATTGAGTTTTGTACAATTAAAGTAAGTAGTCGAAACAACTAGCGCATATAAATATCAGTAGGTAACAACGATTATTAGAGATTTCAGTAGTTGCTTAACAATGTTTATTTGGGGGGTTTCGTTTCCTTTGCAAAAAAACATTTTTTGAGTGCTAAAAGTGTTTTTTTTGTGAAGCACTTGCCTAGAAACCATCCATGTCAGCGCTCTAATTCGTGCAAATACATAAGCGAAAGATAACATAGGGACATGCCATGTAGGTGAAACAGCTGAGGTGGCAGACACATAGACACGACACATGGGAGAAATAGCTGAGGTGGCCGCTTAGTCATTTGAACGCATCAGAGAAACAATTACGATGATCAAAGTTGGTCATAATTGCATAGAAATAACGTCGTAGACCGCACGACTCGGGCTATGACGATTTCACGATAGGAAATAATGACGTTTTTAACTCAAACTGTCGTGATTTTTTAGGGTTTTGATACTTCCAAACAGCCAACGACCATTCAGTGCGAAATCGTCATAGAATCATGACGGTTTTACATAGAGTCACTGAGAAAATGTCATAAGTCAACACATTTCTTGTAGTGCGAGGGGGGTCGTGGGCCCCCTCCCCACATGGCGGCGCGGCCAGGGCAGGGCCCGCGCCGGCCTATGGGGGGGCCATGGCGGCCCTCCTCGGCCTCTCCTTTTTGTTGGCTCCGTCATCTAGGAAAATAAGAACTTCGGTGTATTTTCCGTCAATTGTTGATCTTCAGAAATATGGTATCCTGACGGTGCTTTTTCCAGCAGAATTCTGACTCCGGTGAATAATTCTATAATAATCATGAAACATGCAAAATAAGTGAAATAACATAAGTATCATCTCTAAATATGAAATATATCAATGAATAACATTAAATTATGATATAAAATAGTGATGCAAAATGGACGTATCAACCCCCCCCCCCCAAGCTTAGACCTCGCTTGTCCCCAAGGGAAACTGAGCTCAGTAAACAAGACCACATGTTTATGGAGTGAAGAGTCGATAAATAAAATATGGACAAGAAGCATCACATTTATTAATTCACACAAGACATTCTAGTAAACATGTTCCTCATATAACTCAACTTGAAATAAGTAAAGAGAAATCACAAATAAAGGTGCATAGGAAATCATAATTGGTTATGGCAAACTTTGTTCTTGGTCAAAGAACTATTAACAGATTGTACTTATCTTTCTAGCAAAGCCTTTACATTAGAACTTATATGGCAGAACTTCCATCCTCAATCATAACAATCTCCTCATAATCATTGATAGCCTTCAAAGTCATATTCATTCAGATAAAATTTGTACTAAACAAGGAAGAATAAAAGGCATGATTAAATAGATCATAATATAAATGGTTGGATCACAACAACTCAATTGCTTGCTTGAGATGGAGGGAAATAGGTTTACTGACTCAACATAAAAGTAAAAGAAAGGCCCTTCGCAGAGGGAATCATGGATTAAATCATGTGCTAGAACTTTTTAAGTTTTGAAATCATATAAAGAGTAATAAAAGTAAGGTTTTGAGAGGTGTTTGTTGTTGTCAACGGATGGTAGTGGGCACTCTAACCCCCTTGCCAAATAGACCTTCCAAGAGCGGCTCCCATGAAGGACGTTATCTCTACCAGCAAGGTAGATCATCCCTCTTCTCTTTTGTTTACACATGTATTTTAGTTTTATTTATGGATGACACTCCCCCCAACCTTTTCTTTCACAAGCCATGGCTAACCGAATCCTCGGGTGCCTTCCAACATTTCACATACCATGGAGGAGTTTCTATTGCAAAATTAAGTTGCTTACTGATAAATCAGGGCAAAACATGTGAAGAGAATTATTAATGAAAGTTATTAATTGGGGCTGGGAACCCCGTTGCCAGCTCTTTTTGGAAAATTATTGGATAAGCGGATGTGCCACTAATCCATTGGTGAAAGTCTGCCCAACAAGATTGAAAGATAAAACACCACATACTTCCTCATGAGCTATAAAACATTGACACAATTAAGGAATAACAGAGTTTGAATCGTTTAAAGGTAGCACATGAAATATTTACTTGGAGTGGCGCAAAATACCATATAGTAGGTAGTTATGGTGGACACAAATGGCATGGTTTGGTTTAAGGTTTTGGATGTATGAGAAGCATTCCCTCTCAGTACAGGTCTTTGGCTAGCAAGGTTGGTTAGCAAGCATAAGAGTTGAGGGAAACAAACAAATATAAATGTGATAGAAACAATCATGCATCTGTCTTGTAAGCACAAACAATTTTAACTCCAGAATACTAAACTCATTAGCTAACAAGAATGAAAGATAATGAAATAATATATCTACATGTACTTCCCTCTTTTCTACTTAAACATCAAAGTATTTTTTCTATTGACCAATTCTAAGTTTGCCAAAACCAAATAGATTTACTTGATGCTCCCAAAGTGATATCAATACTAATGACAAGAGTAATCATATAACAGAAATTGCAAACTAAAATAAGGTGTGCAAAAAGTAAATGATAAGATTTCTCATTAATATTCCATAACGATAACTCACACCAAGGGATACATAGATAACCAACTAAGAGAGAGATACTTCCACGCTGCAAACCATCTTATATGATAACTTCCCTACTCATGATATGACACTACTTAATAGTAAAAAGATAAAGATAGTGATAATGTGATACCGCGGCACTCCCCCAAGCTTGGAACAAGCCAAGGGGATGCCAATACCAATGATGAATTACTCCTTCGGTGGTGATGGCGAACTCTTCTCGATAAGCTTCTTAACGAGCTCCTTTAGCTCATCGATCTCGTAGGCGAGGTTGCGGATCAGCTCTGAATTATGCTCGACGCGGTTAATGAGTATGTCAGACGGCGAGTCCCAACTCTAAGAGTTGTTTCCCCACTCCTTAGCTTCAGGTTTCATCTTTCCTGCATTGTTAGTACGATCCATATCCCATTTACTAGGCAATTTTTCCTTAGGAGTCCTTTCAATTTTCCTCTTATAAATTAGAGTGTGGAAAGGGTTGTTGATGCCTGGAGAAGATGTCCTTGGAGCTAGGAAGTGACGTGGAACTTTCCATCCAGTGCTTATCCGTGCGCTTCTCTTGAGGTTGGATGGATTCTCTACCACCCCGATGCTTGCGACGATGGTGCGCGGGTATACTCGCGGATCTTCCTCTACTTCTCCTTCATCCTTGCTCTCAACTTCTTCCTTCAAATCGGGGTCTTGAATATCTTCCTCCAAAGGCCCCTTGTCCTTGTTGTTGGAGACCATGGTGCTTCTAGAGCAAAAACGGATCCTGACATAAACAACTCGAAACAAAACACAACGAGAAAACGATATACGGATCTCGGAGGATCCGGGGGATTATATAGCAAATATTTTCACGACAAAAGGAAAGTACCAGGCCGAAAACGAATGGAAACGGGACGCTGAGGGGTCGTCCCCATAGGGCGGCGCGGCCAGGCTGGGGCCCACGCCCCCACGTGGGGACGTGCCCTCGCACGTCTCCTCCACTCCGTTTCGATCTCGTAATTTGTCATATTTTCCAAAAATAGCAGAAATATTGTTCGGAAAGTTAAACGCGGACTTTTTATTACTAAAACTGTTACCTATTCATAGTCGAACTCTGCAGAACTGTCAATTTGGTCTTTGATGAAAGCTTCCGGAGTCACCACTTGAATAACATCAATATCTTCATTATAATAATATCCAGAAATATAATGCTTGAGTCTTTGTCCATTCACCACTTGTGTAGCATCATCTTTCAGCGAGGCAATTTTTATTGCTCCTGAACGATACACCTCCTCAATGACATATGGTCCTTCCCATTTTGAGAGTAATTTCCCTGCAAAAAATCTGAGACGAGACCTATACAATAGGACTTTATCTCCAACATTAAATTCTCTTTTAATAATTCTTCTATCATGCCATTTCTTAACTTTCTCCTTAAAATTTTTAGCATTTTCATAAGCTTCACTTCTCCATTCATCTAAAGAACTCAATTGTAGCAACCTTTTCTTACCGGCAAGTTTAAAATCTTTATTAAGTTCTCTTACATCCCAATAAGCTTTGTGCTCTAATTCTAAAGGTAAATGACAAGCTTTTCCATAAACCATTTTATAAGGAGACATTCCCATAGGATTTTTATAAGCAGTTCTATAAGCCCACAATGCTTCCTTTAACTTACTAGCCCAATTTTTTCTAGATTTATTAACAGTCTTTCCCAAGATAGATTTAATTTCTCTATTTATAATTCTATTGCCTACTAGTTTGAGGATGATAAGCTGAAGCAATTCTATGGTTAATACCATATTTAGAAAGAGTTTTTCTAAAACCACCATGAATAAAATGAGAACCTCCATCAGTCATAATATATCTAGGTACTCCAAACCTAGGAAAGATAACATCTAAAAGCATTTTTAAAGAGGTCTCACCGTTGGCACTTTTTGTGGGTATGGCTTCCACCCATTTAGTAACATAATCAACAGCGACAAGTATATGAGTGTTACTTTCTGAAGAAAGGAAAGGACCCATGAAGTCAAATCCCCAACAATCAAATGGTTCAATAACAAGAGTACAATTCATAGGCATTTCATTGTGTCTAGAGATATTACCAACTCTTTGACATTCATCACAAGATAAGATAAACTTCCTTGCATCTTTAAAGAGCGTTGGCCAGTAAAAACCCGACTGTAGAACCTTTTGTGCGGTTCTATCCCCGGCGTGATGTCCTCCATAAGCACTACCATGACACTTACTCAATATTTCTCGTTGTTCATATTCTGGGACACATCTTCGCATAATACCATCCACTCCTTCTTTATATAAGTGTGGGTCATCCCAAAAATAATGTCTCAAGTCATAAAAGAATTTCCTCCTTTGCTGAGTTGAAAAGGTCGGAGGCAAATACTTTGAAACAATAAAGTTAGCATAATCAGCATACCAAGGACTATCTCGCGAGCTCACCTTTATTACAGCCAATTGTTCATTTGGAAAACTATCATTAACAGGAACATGATCATAAGCAATATTTTCCAATCTAGACAAATTATCAGCAACAGGATTATCAACACCTTTCCTATCTACAATATGTAAATCAAATTCTTGCAAAAGAAGCACCCATCTAATAAGCCTTGGCTTAGCGTCTTTATTTTCCATAAGGTACCTAATTGCAGCATGATCAGTATGAACTGTGACTTTTGAATCAACAATATAAGGTCTAAACTTGTCACATGCAAAAACTACGGCTAATAACTCTTTTTCGGTTGTAGCATAATTTCTTTGAGCAGCATCTAGAGTCTTACTGGCATAATGAATAACATTCAATTTTTTATCTACTCGCTGTCCAAGGACAGCACCTACAGCAAAATCAGTAGCATCAAACATAATTTCAAAAGGTAAATTCCAATCAGGAGGTTCAACTATAGGAGCAGTTGTTAAGGCCTTCTTTAGAGTTTCAAAAGCTTCCTTACAATCATCATCAAAAACAAAAGGTACTTCTTTTTGAAGAAGATTAGTAAGAGGCTTTGAAATTTTAGAGAAATCTTTAATAAATCTCCTATAAAACCCAGCATGACCAAGAACATTACGAATACCTTTAACATCCCTCGGATAGGGCATCTTATCAATTGCTTCAACTTTAGCTCTATCAACTTCAATACCTCTCTCAGAAATTTTATTTCCCAATACAATTCCTTCATTAACCATAAAGTGGCATTTCTCCCAATTAAGAACAAGGTTAGTTTCTTCACATCTCTGCAAAACTTTATCAAGGTTTCGCAAACAATTATCAAAAGAAGTCCCATAGACAGAAAAATCATCCATGAAAACCTCTACAATCTTTTCACAAAAACCATGAACAATAGCACACATGCATCTTTGAAAAGTAGCAGGAGCATTACATAAACCAAAAGGCATACGCCTATAAGCATAAGTTCCATAGGGACAAGTGAAAGTGGTTTTCTCTTGATCTTTAGCTCTAACAGCAATTTGTGAAAACCCAGAATGACCATCAAGAAAGCAAAAATGAGTGTTTTTAGATAACCTTTCTAGCATTTGATCAATAAATGGTAAAGGGTAATGATCTTTCTTAGTAACTTTATTAGCTTTTCGATAATCAATGCACATTCTATACCCTACAACTAATCTTTGAGGAATGAGCTCATCATTATCATTAGGTACAACAGTTATTCCTCCTTTCTTAGGAACACAATGTACAGGACTAACCCATCTACTATCAGCAATAGGATATATAATACTAGCTTCAAGAAGTTTCAATACCTCATTCCTTACCACATCCTTCATCTTAGGAATTAGACGACGCTGATGTTCAACAACAGGTTTTGCATCATCTTCCATGTTGATGGCATGTTGGCAAATAAAGGGAGAAATCCCCTTCAAATCATCAAGAATGTAGCCAATAGCTCCTCGATGTTTCTTCAATATTTCCAATAATCTTTCTTCTTCAAAATCTGAAAGCTTAGCACTAATAATAACAGGATATGTTTTCTTATCATCAATATAAGCATACTTAAGATTATCAGGTAATGGTTTCAAATCAAAAACGGGATCCTCCTTTGGTGGCGGTGTTGTACCTAGATCTTCGACCGGTAAGTCATTTTTAAGAATGGGTTGACGAAGGAAGATTTCATCAAGCTCATTCCTTTCTTCCCTAAATACTTCACTCTCATGATCCTCCAAATGTTGCTGCAAGGGATTAGTAGGAGCAAGAGCAATAGATGCAAGCTGTTCAATTCTAAAATCATTATTAGGCAATTTAGCTTTATAAGGGACTTTGGCAAATTTAGAGAAGTTAAACTCATAAGATTCACCAGAAAATTTAGTCAAAATTTTCTCTTTCTTGCAATCTATAACAGCTCCACAAGTATTTAGAAAAGGTCTACCAAAAATGATAGGACAAGTCTTACTAGCAGCAGAACCAAGTACCAAAAAGTCAGCAGGATATTTAATCTTACCACATAAAACTTCAACATCTCGAACAATACCAATAGGATAGATAGTTTCTCTGTTAGCTAGCCGAATAACCACATCAATATCTTCAAGTTCACAAGAACCAATTTCATGCATGATTTCCGTGTAGAGCTCATAAGGAATGGCACTAATACTTGCACCAATATCGCATAAACCATAATAACAATGATCACCAATTCTAACCGAGAGATAGGAACACCAGCTTTCCTAGACTTATTAGGATGCGAAACAATATTAGAAGCATCTTCACAGAAAATGATATGACCATCTTCTACATTTTCAGTCACAAGATCTTTAACTATTGCAATAGAAGGTTTAACATTTATTTGCTCCTCAGGTTCTATAGGTTTCTTTGCACTTTTATTAACCACACTAGTTATAACAGAATACTCCTTCATTTTAGCAGGGAAAGGAGTTTTTTCAATATAAGCTTCAGGAAGAATATGATCAACAGTTTTAACTTCAATACATTTACCTATAGGTGAATCAGTTTTACCTTTGTAAGGTTCATGATATTTATCAAAATTCTTCCTAGGCAATTCAAAATGAGAGGCAAAAGCTTTATAAAAATTTGCAACAACTTGCGAGTCAAGACCATAAGTAGCACTCATATTACGAAATTTATCAGTATCCATAAAAGTTTCAATGCATTCGTAAACATAATTTATACCTGACACTCTACCTTCGTCATTCTCCCATCCTTCAGTATTTTCTTGGATCCGATCAAGAAGGTCCCATTTAAACTCTTCTTTATTGCGTGTGAATGATCCAGAACAACTAGTATCCAGCAAGGTTTTATCTTGAAAAGAAAGTCTTGCATAGAAATTATCAACAATGATATTACCAGGAAGCTCATGAATGGGGCATTTGAGCATTAAAGACTTCAATCTCCCCCATGCTTGGGAAATACTCTCTCCGTCATGAGGCCAGAAATTATATATGCGGTTTCGTTCTTTGTGAATTTCACTTGGAGGATAGAATTTAGAATAAAATAGAGGCACAATATCCTTCCAATCAAGAGAATGCCCATCCTTCAGCAGTTTATACCAATGAGCCGCTTTAACAGACAGCGACATATAGCAAATAATTTCTTCCTAACTTCATCCATTGAAATACCCGCACACTTGAATAACCAGCATAATTCATGTAAAAATAGTAAATGATCTCCAGGATGAACAGTTCCATCCCCTTCATAGCGGTTATCCACAACACGTTCAATAATCTTCATAGGTATTTTATACGGAATTACTTCCTCACCTGGCGCCTCATCCACTACCTTTGCAGTAGTAGTATATTTCCCAAATAGAAATTCAAGAGAGGATCTCTCCATAATGACTTATAGCAGCAGGCAGAAACAAAATCAGCACGTACAGTAAAAGTTTTCCTTATAAAATACCTATAGCTCTTCACTCCCCGGCAACGGCGCCAGAAAATAGTCTTGATGACCCACAAGTATAGGGGGTGTATCGTAGTACTTTCGATAAATAAGAGTGTCGAACCCAACGAGGAGCAGAAGGTGCTGACAAGCAGTTTCGATGAAGGATTCACTGTAAATGCTCACAGACAAGTTTTCAGGGGGTTTTGATATAGAAGATAAATAAAGTACAAGTAAGTAAAATGCGAGAGTAATAATTGCAGCGAGTGGCCCAATCCTTTTTAGCGCAAAGTACAAGCCGGTTTGTTTACTTATAATGACCAAACATTCTTGAGGGCACACGGGAATTTAGTCTAGTGCTTTCGCTTCATATAGTTGATTAATCTTCATTGTTTTGATAAGTGTTGTGTGGGTGAACCTATGCTAATGCACCGCCCTTCCTAGGACTAATACATACTTGTGATTAAACCCCTTGCAAGCATCCGCAAATACAATAAAATAATTAAGATATATCTAACCACAGCCTTAAACTCTGAGATCCTGCTATCCCTCCTGCATCGATATACGTACCAACGGGGGTTCAGGTTGCTGTCACTCCGGCAACCCCACAATTAGCAAACGAATACAAGATGTATTCCCCTAGGCCCATAAAGGTGAAGTATCATGTAGTCGACGTTCACATGACACCACTAGAAGAATGACACCACAAGTTAAATATCAAACCATTAAATATTACTCAACATAGTTCACTACTAACATATAGACTTCACCCATGTCCTCAAGAACTAAACGAACTACTCACGAGACATCATATGGAACATGATCAGAGGTGATATAATGATGGATAACAATCTGAACATAAACCTTGATCCAATGGTTTCACTCAATAGCATCAATAACAAGGAGTAATCAACACCAGGAGAGTTTCCCCTATGAAATAATCAAGATTCAACCCAAAATGTTATAGCGGAGACGAGTTGCAGCGGTGGAGATGGCGGTGTTGATGGTGGAGATGATGATGATGATGATCCCAATGAAGTCCAGCTCGATGACGGTGACGATGGCGTCGATTTTCCCCTCCGGGAGGGAATTTTCCCGACGGATTTCTGCCCGCCGGAGAGCTCTTTTCTCTCTGGTGTTTTTCAGCCCCGTAGAGGCGGCTGTGTCTATTCTCGATGCCTCCCTGCACCTTAGGTTTTCGGGTAGATGAAGTACGCGAAAGAGAGACGGCCGAGGGGTGTCGTGGGCCCCCTCCCCACATGGCGGCGCGGCCAGGGCAGGGCCCGCGCCGGCCTATGGGGGGGGCCATGGCGGCCCTCCTCGGCCTCTCCTTTTGGTTGGCTCCGTCATCTGGGAAAATAAGAACATCGTTGTATTTTTCCGTCAATTGTTGATCTTCAGAAATATGGTATCCTGACGGTGCTTTTTCCAGCAGAATTCTGACTTCGGTGTATAATTCTCCAATAATCATGAAACATGCAAAATAAGTGAGGAACATAAGTATCATCTCTAAATATGAAATATATCAATGAATAACAGTAAATTATGATATATAATAGTGATGCAAAATGGACGTATCAGCGCGCGCTTACGACGCGGCGGCTTGGCGCTTTCGGCGGCCACGGCGCGACATGAACTTCCCGGATGTTGAATCGCTAGAGGAGGCGGTGTTCCTCGCGCCAACGTCGTGCCTCGTTGACGACGAGGACCGTCGCCGGCACTGCCAGGTGCAGCGTAGTATCGCCATCGCCGAGCACGACAAGCAGTTGATGCGCCAGTGGAGGGTGCAGTTCCCCAACGACGTCGACAACACCGACGCGTTCTTCGCTGACCTCAGGGCACAACGCAGGTCCAACAGGCGCCACCGTCGGGCCATCGCCGAGTTCGAGCTCGAGAACCCGAATACAACTTGGACCGAAAACGACCCTCGGTGGGATGACATTTGGACGGAGACAACCTCCGACGACGAGTAGAGACTAGACTAGTCATTTATCTATTTTATTATAATTTCAATAAAGTCGTTGTCGGTTCTTTTAGTTTAAATTTAGTTTATAAAGTCGTTGTCGGTTGTTTTTGTTCAATAAAGTGGTTGTTACGAAATTTTATTATGATTGAACTGGAATTAAAGTATAGAGCTCAACTGAAAATTAAGATACATGGTCAGATTCGAATGTTGGAGCCATTCAGTCATAGTCGTGCATAGCCCTATAATACTCGCCACTGTAGTCATCATAGTCGCCGACGTCATCGTCGCTAGCATCGGGGTCGTGGTTGTCGAATCTCGGCGGGTGAGCACGCGTGGGCTGGGATTGAGGGTAGCGCAGGCGGGGGCCACGGTAGGCCATGACGCTCTGGAGAGTCAGGCCGCGACACCAGAGCCGACGGCCAGCCTCGTTGAAGTTTGAAGGAGGCGGGCCGTCCTCCTCGTACCTGGCAACCGCCCTCTCACGCCGATTGATGAAGAAGCTGTCCCAAGTCGGGCTGTAGTCGGGATGCCACTAGGATTCCTCCGCTGCTCAGGCATGAGCTCGAAGTAGTAGTGGTTCGTGATGGCCATCTCGCGTGGCACACCTAGAGGGATAGGAGGGACCGGTACGCCTCCGACGCTCAGCAACCAGCCGGTCGGGACGCGGTAGCCTGGCGGGCAGGGGTAGTTCAAGGCGCAAAGCGCCTCCGCCTCCCGGGGTGTTAGACATACGATGGAAGCCATGGGAGAGAGTGATGAGGTTTGCGGATATGAGTCTAGTTGTGATTTGTACATGGAGGCCAAGCCTACATATATATAGTGAAAAAATGGCCGGAAGACGGAGGCGGGAACGCGGGAAGAAAATAGGAGGGAACGCAGTGGCGCGTGAAACTTTCATCCCGGGTGGAGGCTCAAACCGGGGCAAAAAATAGGGGGCCTTAACTGGGGGAGGCTTATCTAGGATGGCCTTATCTGGGGGGCTGACGTGCGGGTAACCTTTTGTCACGGCTGGTGGGTGCAACCGGGACTAAAGATGTCGGCAGGATAAGGATGTGTCGGTAACCTTTAGTCACGGTTGGTGGGTGCAACCGGGACTAAAGCTGTCGGCAGAATAAGGACGCGTGGGTGGACGCACTGCTCGATGAGATAAAGCATGTAGCGCACGATGCCCTGTCGAAGGAACAAGACAAAGTAGAAGCGGTGCTGTGCCTATAAAAGGAGCATCGATACGCCTTGCCAAGCATATCAACAAGCCAAGCAGAGTTTCGTTCCCATGGATGAAGGAAAGGGTTGGGAAATCTCCCGTGGCGCAGCTTCTCGAAGATGTCGTTGGTGCACACGCCCTACGGCATCTTCGAAAGCTTCTCCTCGGAAAAATTTCCCTGCAAGCCCGTGAAAGACTCCATCTCCTCTAACAGTGTTGGGGAAAGGGTTCTCATTATTACATAAATGTAGAGATTGTCTTGGGAAATATATATGAAGAATACATTATTACATCGCCATCTATTGTTGTGATCTTCTACGCCGTAGCCATGGAGAATCTTCATCATTTAGCAAGATGCTTGGGTCAATTTTCACCGTGAAGGGCGGAATTTCTTTAAACTTATTATAATCTTCTGACATGTCTGTCTTGTCATCCACTCCCACGATGTTTCTTTTCCCCGAAAGAACTATGTGGCACTTTGGCTCCTCGGTTAATGTATTCTTTTGTTGATTTCTTTTTCTCGATTTTCTAGACATGTCCTTCATGTAGAAAACTTGAGCCACCTCGTTGGCTAGGACGAATGGCTCGTCCATGTACGCAAGATTGTTGAGATTCACTGTTGTCATTCCGTACTTATCGTCTACCTGTACACCGTTGAGCTTCACCCATTTGCACCGGAACAAAGGGACCTTAAAAGTGGGTCCATATTCAAGTTCCCATATCTCCTCTATGTACCCATAATATGTGGTGGTCTTCCCATTCTCGTCTTTTGCATCGAAGCGGACACCACTGTTTTGGTTGGTGCTATTTTTATCTTGGTCGATCATGTAAAATGTATTCTCATTTATCTCGTACCCTTGGAATGTACATATGTTTAAATATGGTAACTTGGCCAACAAGTACAGCTGCTCTACAACAAGGACATGCTCAAGATGTATGTGGGGAAAATCCAAGGCGAGGTTCGCCGCCACATCGAAGAAAACTGGGTGGGCCGCACGACCGTGACAGTGATGCCACTGATGAAGCGGCTGACGTTCGACATCATTGCCGCGCTGCTCTTCGGACTCGAGCGGGGGGCCACCCGGGACGCCCTCGCCGGCGACTTCGTCCGCATGACGAAGGGTATGGCGGCCATCCCGGTGAACCTGCCTTTCACGGCGTTCGGCCGGAGCATCAAGGCCAGCGGCAGAGCTCGCGGGGTGCTGCAGGGGATCACGCAGGAGAAGAAGGCCAACCAGCTGAAGCATGGCAACCAAGTGTCAAGAAACAACGACCTCATCACCTGCCTGCTCGGCCTGACCGGCGACAATGGCGAGAGGGTCCTGACCGACAAGGAGATCGTCGACAATGCCATGGTCGCCCTTATCGCAGGCTATGACACGTCGTCAATCTTATTGACGTTCATGGTCCGCCAACTCGCCAATGATCCGACCACCCTCGCTGCAATGGTCCACGGCAAGTAACCATGTATTTTACTTTATATTTACACCTCCCTGCATACGGTGGCTACCCATCCATAGTAATGTTGTGTCTTCCCTGACACAGAGCATGAGGAGATTGCGAAGAACAAGTCTGATGAAGAGGCTCTGACCTGGGAAGACCTGACGAAGATGAAATTAACATGGCGAGTAGCGCAGGAGACACTTCGCGTGGTCCCTCCAATCTTCGGCAGCTTCAGAAGAGCACTCGAGGACATCGAGTTCGACGGCTACTGCATCCCAAAAGGATGGCAGGTCATTCATAATTCTTACTCCTTGCAATCAACGTATTATCATCAACCTTATAGAGAAACCTGAAGATGCAAATTAACTCATTCAGGTGTTCTGGACGGCCAACGTGACGCACATGGACGCGAGCATCTTCCCGGAGCCAGCTAAGTTTGACCCGTCCCGATTCGAGAACCAGTCGGCATCGGCAGCACCACCGTGCTCCTTCGTCGCCTTCGGCGGTGGTCCGAGGATATGTCCCGGGATGGAGTTAGTCAGGATCGAGACACTGGTGACCATGCACCACCTGGTGAGGCAGTTCAGATGGAAGCTACGCTCTAAGAAGAACACTTTCGTGAGGGACCCTATGCCGTCGCCACTGCATGGCCTGCCCATCGAAATCGACCACAAGATGTCTCCTTACTCATAACTGTCAGGACGACAGTCAGTTCCATTTTAGCATCAAGTTTGTGTAGAAGCTGCCACCTTTTAGAGCAAGTTTAATAGTATAGCCAGCTGATGGCTATAAGCAATATGCCACGTCATTTATAGCCAACATATAGCTAGCATGTATAATAGTAGGCTCTAAGAATGTACTACTTTATCAATACATGGCCCACTATTTAGTCTCACAAAGTGCCTAGGAGCACGTGCTAGAGCTGGCTATTGCATTAGAGCCCACCCACCTTCTCTCTCTTCTTCTCTCTCCTCCAACTAAGCACATATATTATATTTAAATCCTTATAGCCTGCTGACTAAGCTTTATTGTACTTGCTCTTAGTCTGGGTCTTTATCCAGCATTTACTATGGTGCTGCACATTCAACGAGGGCATCTTCAGTGGCCGGCCGCATTTCACTTACCAAAAATGATCGAATGCATTCTTTTACGTTGGGTCGTGGGCGTGAAATAGACTGAAAAAAGGGCAGTTTTCCGTTTGCATCCGACGTGCCCTAGCAGCCCGATGTATTTTTCCGTAAGTTTTTTTCATAAACAATTGTTATCACCAGATTTTGGCCAAATCAGGAGATGGGCCGTGAGTAAAGATGGGCTTGAAGGATACACACGTGGAGCATCTTTGAAGCGGCCTTGCACGAAGAGTTTGGGCTCAATTGCCCATGTATCTGTAACATAGTAGATCGCATCTTAGTTTAGAATTAAAAGATAGAGTTTCTTCTTCCTCAGACTCCTCCGCTTCTTCTTCCTCTTCGTCGGAGGAAAGATCCGCCTCCCATGAGAGGAGGTCGTCCTCGCACGCCGCTTCCAGCTCCACATCGACGAGGAACCGTAGGTCTTCTTCCCCGACGGTGCGGGGCTCGTCGTCCTCCGACTTGATGGTGAAGTCCCATTCTCTCGCGTCCCAATACTCAGGCGCGAGAGCATCATAGATGGCCATCTGATTGACCTCCGGCTCCAGTTCACTCGAGGAAGAGGATTGGGAGGAGGAAGAGGAAGACATGGCTACAGAGGAAGAGGGTTTTTGGCTGACGGCTGGTTTGGAGCAGGCGGATGAAGAGGTGAACTGTTCGATGCGGTTAAATAAAAGGAGATATAGTGGAGATTCAATGCTCGAACAGTTTCCGAGGATATGGTGCCAAAACTGTCAAATCGTGCAGAGAAGTTGAGAAGGCAAGGTATCATGATGAAGAATACTGCGACGGTTCTGCTCTGCCACGACATGACCCTTCGAAGGAAAAACATAGTGGTTTTGAAATTATCATTGCCAAAACCAGGGGGGCATGTGTTATTACCAGATTTTGGCCAAATCAGGAGATGGGCCGTGAGTAAAGATGGGCTTGAAGGATACACGCGTGGAGCATCTTTGAAGCGGTCTTGCACGAAGAGTTTGGGCTCAATTGTCCATGTATCTGTAACATAGTAGATCGCATCTTAGTTTAGAATTAAAAGATAGAGTTTAACCCGTGCACGGTTAGGTGCACGCCCGAATTAGAAAGTCCCTTGGACTATAAATATGTATCTAGGGTTATCGGAAAAGGAGGACAATCACGTTCACAACAAACACAAATCAGGCGCATCGCCACCCCTTCTTTCGAGGGTTTCTCCCGGGTAAGCATCATGCTGCCTAGATCGCATCTTGCGATCTAGGCAGCACACGTTTATTCGTTCACCTTGTGCTGCTCGTGCTGAAGCGTTGTTGATGGCGAGTAGCACTATTTATCATAGATGTCTTGGGGCTTGCATGGATGTTTTTCTTATGCATATCTGCTTAGCTATGCCGTCCCTCGATATCTAGCTGCCCTTACACCTATCCAGGTATAAGGGCAGCGTCTTGCTTGTTCGTTGTTGAGTAGATCCGATCCGTTATAGTTGCTCCTTGATTCCTCAAGGATTGGTTTAATATCTGTATGGTTAGGCCTTGCAAACGGGTTGAACGATCCGGTAGTGCGTTAGGTATGGTTTTTTAGTCCTAAGAGGGATGTTCCGGGAATTAACTTAATGTTGGTTTTTAGGCCTCTTTTAGGGTTAGTTTTCCATTATCTTTCGTGTCTATTAGGCTCAACTACGCGTAGGACGTTCCGATCATACGGTGAAAACCCTAAACTGTCGTAGATTGGTTTAACTTTATATTAATCAAGTAGGAGCTCCATGTCATCGTTAACCCGACGCAAACCATTAGGCGATCGGCTCTTTGAGCCGATCCATAGGGCAACCTGAGAGCCGATCGGGCTCGTATTTAATGTTTACCTGTCTGCCATGCAGGAAACTAATCGAAACAATCCAACACCTTCCTGACCAGGTATAGGTCAGGTGGCACGCCCTTGCAACCGCTAGGACGTGTGCCGGAACATTTGCGGGACGACGTCGAGGGACCAGGGCCCCCTGCAGTCTTGGAAGCCTCCCGGCTCTTCGTGTTGCTTAACCACTGCTCGTCGGTGAGTTTTGGCAGGCAACACATTCTGGCACGCCCGGTGGGACAATCGGGACAATCTTCCGCAGCAACCACGTCAACATCTGCATCCGAGATGGCGGAAGAACCGATCAAGTACGAAGATCTGCCTGCTGAGCATAAGAAGAAATATGATGATATCAAGGCTACCTTCGAAGTCGATCTCATCGGCTCTTTCGAGAAAACCCGTTCGCACGGGATCAAGTTCAAAGGGTTCCAACCCGAAGGTGCGTTAGAGGGACTAGATCTATCTCTCCCTTCGGAGGAACGTACCAGAGCCCTGCGACAGGAAATTAACTATGCCGTTGCTCACTCTCTTCATCGGCATTCTGAGAGCCTGGTGAACGCTTTGGAGCGTGTCGCGCTCAATGTGGTGCAAGAAATCATGAAGCATAAGTATTCTCCGTCAGGTCCTGCTCTAGGAACTCATCAGGGAGAGATACCGCTCTATACTAGGCCACCACTGCCGTACACGATGGCAGCTCCACAACAACAAGGTTCACCGGCGTACGTCGTCTACAAGGTTGGAGGTGATCCTGGCGATTACCAATTCCTGTATGAGCCGCCCAAGGAGATTCCACATGGATACGTGTGCACATACGTGCCGGACTGCAACAACTGGATGACCCAGGTTATAGCAGGAAGGACTGCCACGGCAGGAGGGATCGCCGGAACATGAGTAGTTGCTGGAGCAGGAAACAGTTCTGGAGCAGATGCTGAGAAACAGGCGTGGCTAGCTAAGTATGCCACCGGTACAAGCCATGAACGCTCAACTTCTGCAGCTCCTACGGTGGATGAGATCACCGCAATCATGAGAAATCAGTTCGACATCCTGCCGAAGAAGAGAATGATCGGCTATTCCAAGCCGTATCCCAACGAGTATGACCTAATCCTACTACCGCCTAAGTATCGGCTCCCTGACTTCACAAAATTCAGTGGATCAGAGGGAACCAGCTCAATTGAGCACGTGAGCCGATATTTGGCACAGTTGGGCATGGTCTCAGCTTCAGACGAGCTGCGTGTGAGGTTCTTCTCACAATCTCTCACGGGTCCGGCCTTTGGATGGTACAACTCGTTGCCACCAGATTTGGTTCGGACGTGGAAGCAGCTGGAGGAACAATTCCACGTACAATATCATTCAGAAGCTACTGAAGCTGGCATTGCCGATTTGACCCAGGTTCGGCAGAGGCGAGGAGAGATGGTGTCTGAATACATTCAGCGCTTCAGGACCGTCAGAAACCGATGTTATTCGGTTCGTTTATCTGAGAAGGAAGCAGTCGAGCTGGCGATAGCAGGATTGTCAGCGCCGCTCAAAGATGTGACCTTCCAAGCTGACTAAAATTCATTGGCGCATATGGTTCAGAAATTGACATCGTATGCACAGTGCCACCCAGAATTGTACCAGGACAAGTTCAAGCGCGTTGCCCTGATCGAGATGGAAGAAGATGAAGATTCTGTAGGAGATCAGGAAGTCGCTGTAGGTGAATGGACTCGGGGGGCAAAGCCCGTATCCTGCAAGTGGGTGAAACAATCAGGGCCTGCAAAAGGGTTTGACTTTGATTTGAGCAAAACGGAGCAAATTTTTGATTTGCTGCTGAAGGAAAAACAGCTGAAGTTACCCGAAGGCCACAAAATCCCCACGTTACAAGAGATGAACGGCAGGCCATACTGCAAATGGCATCACACGTTCACCCATGCCACCAACGACTGCAAAGTCTTGCGCGGACAGATTCAAATGGCAATAGAACAAGGCCGATTACTCTTCGGTCAGTTTGCCATGAGAGTTGACACGCAGCCGTTTCCGGACGTCAACATGGTGGATCTCAGCCACTGCATAGGACGCGAGCCAGGTTTCTCTTTTGATATCAACATGGCAGGGCTTGCAGATCGCCATGGCGAGGATAAGACAGAGAGCAGTCACTCCCGTGGCAAAGATGAAGAGGAGGCCAGTCCACGTGATTGGCCCCAAAAAATAAAAAGTTGTGAACCCTCGGTAAGCATTGCGATGAAAAAGGAGGCCAATCCTAGCGATCGGCTAAAGCTAGCCTCAACATGCCTTCTGCCTGTGCTCAACATTGATTTAGCAGGCGACGGAAAGCTGGGGTATGGGTTTACATCGGCTGATGAACTAGAAGAGATTGACATTGGTCCTGGGGATAAGCCACGACCGACATTTATCAGCAAAAAGTTGGATCCACAGCTGAGGAGCCAGTTGATAGCCCTGTTGAAAGAGTACCCAGATTGTTTCGCATGGGATTATACAGAGATGTCTGGGTTAGACAGGAGCATTATCGAGCATCGGCTCCCTCTGAAGAAAGGATTTCGACCGTTCCAGCAGCGTGCACGACAGATGAAGGCCGAAATCTTGGTGGAAGTCAAGAAAGAGATCCAGAAGATGTTAGACGCCGGGTTCATCAGGCCATGCAGGTACGCTGAACGGATTTCCAATGTCGTACATGTGGAGAAAAAGGATGGCCGATGGCGCGTTGCCATAGATTTTCGGAATCTCAACAGTGCCACCCCAAAGGACGAATATCCAATGCCAGTAGCAGAGACTTTGATCAATGCAGCTGCTGGTCATAAAGTTTTAAGCTTCATGGATGGCAACGCTGGCTACAACCAAATCTTTATGGCTCCAGAAGACATAAACAAGACTGCATTCAGAGTGCCAGGCTCGGTGGGCTTGTTTGAATATGTAGTCATGACATTTGGACTGAATAATGCTGGCGCGACATACCAAAGAGCCATGAATTACATCTTTCACGATTTGATCGGCAAATTGGTCGAGATTTACATCGATGACGTGGTGGTCAAGTCTGTTTCGGTGGACGGACACTTGGAAGATTTACGGTGCGTCCTGGACCGAACTAGGAAGTTCGGACTAAGAATGAATCCAAAAAAGTGTGCCTTTGGTGTGACGGCCGGTTAGTTCTTGGGTTTCTTGGTTGATGAACGCGGAATTGAGATCGGCCTGAAAAGTCAAGAGGCGGTGCGAACAATGAAGCCACCCACCACGAAGAAGGAGCTCCAGTGTCTCATCGGCAAAATCAATTTCGTCAGAAGGTTTATCTCCAACCTGTCGGGACGAATCGAGCCGTTCATGGGACTGGTCAAAATCAAGTCTGATGAAGAGTTTCGCTGGGGGCAGAGCAACAGAAAGCATTTGACGATATTAAGGAATACTTGACGAAGCCACCTGTGTTGGTTCCACCACAGCAAGACAGACCCTTCTACATTTACTTATCAGTAGCTGATACCTCTATCGCGTCAGTGGTGGTGCAGGTTTATGATGGTCTGGAAAAAGTGGTTTTCTACCTCAGCAGAAGGATGTTAGATGCGGAAACAAGGTACCTCGAGATCGAGAAGTTGTGCCTCTGCCTGTTCTTTACCTGCACCAAGATTCAGCACATCTTGCTGAAAGCAGAAATCATCGTCATATGCAAATCGGATGTCATCAAGCACATGCTGTCGGCTCCTGTATTGAAAGGCCGACTCGGCAAATGGATGTTTGCTCTATCGGAATTTGATATCCGGTATCAACCTGCGAAAGCAGTCAAGGGACAAGCGCTGGCCGATCTTATTGCTGAGCGAATAAACACGGACGTAGCGGCACTATCCGTGCGTGCATGGACCATGTTCTTCGATGGATCGGTCTGTGAAGATGGATGTGGCATCGGCATGCTACTCGTGTCGCCTCGGGGGGCAACATACTCCTTCTCCATCAGGTTATCTACACCGTGCACTAACAATGTTGCTGAATATGAAGCGATATGCAAGGGAATGGAGTTGCTATTGGACGCCGGGGCGGAGGCAGTGGAGATCTTTGGGGATTCCAAATTGGTTATTTCTCAACTCACGGAGGAATACAAGTGTGAGAGCGAATCACTTTTCCCATTATAGATGCAATGCCGTGAGCTGATGGCCCAGTTCAGGTATATCAACTTCCATTGGATCCCAAGGACGCAAAATACCGAGGTGAACGACCTTGCACAGACGGCGTCAGGATACAAAGACGTGGTCGAGGAAGCCGATTTTCAGGTGCAGCTCATGGAGCCCGATGATTGGAGAGCCGATATCTTCAATTACTTGAAAGATCCGGCTCGGGGGGCACCTAAACGGATAAGATACAGGGCCATGAAGTACGTCCTGATTGGTGATGACATGTTCTACAGGACTTTGGAAGGGTTACTTCTCAAATGTTTGGGACCAGCCGAGTCCAATCGGCTTTTGCATGAGGTACATGAGGGTGCCTGTTGAACTCACCAATCGGCTCATAAGATGAAGTGGCTGATCAGACGATCGGGATTTTATTGGCCCACTATGCTTGAAGATTGTTTCCAATACTATAAAGGGTGCCAAGCATGTCAAAAATTTGGGAGCATCCAGATGGTGCCTTCATCAGCAATGAATCCTATTATCAAGCCGTGGCCATTCCGGGGGTGGGGCATGGATATGATCGGCAAGATACATCCTCCTTCAAGCAAAGTCATGTATGGGTTCTGGCCATTACAGATTATTTTACCAAATGGGTAGAGGCCGTCCCTATGAAAGCAGTAAACGCGTCAGATGTTGTCGATTTTGTGAAGGAGCATGTTATCCACAGATTTGGAATTCCCAGACTATTACGACCGATGGAGGTTTGGTTTTTGTTTCTAAGGAGTTTAGAAAATTCTGCGAGGATATGGGAATCAAGTCGATCGGATCATCCCCATACTACGCCCAAGCAAATGGACAGGCTGAAGCGTCCAACAAAAGTTTGATCAAGCTGATTAAGAGGAAGATCGACGAGAATCCTAGACGTTGGCACGAAGTGTTGTCAGAAGCTTTGTGGGCTTATCGCATGTCGTGTCATGGAGCAATAAAAACCTCGCCGTACCATCTGGTCTATGGACAAGAAGCTGTGTTATCCTGGGAAATCAAAGCTGGGTCGAGAAGGGTTACATTTCAGAATGATCTAACTACTGAAGAATATGCAGCCCTGATGAGCGACAGTATTGAGGATGCAACGGAACTTAGACTTTGGTCACTTGAGAAAATCAAGGAGAATAAAGCCAAGGTGGCTCGGGCATATAATAAGAAATTGAAGCCAAAGGAGTTCCAGGTTGGTGATCTGGTATGGGAAGCTGTATTGCCGTTGGGGACTAAGGATAAAATGTATGAAAAATGGTCTCCAAATTGGCATGGCCCGTACAAAGTCGACCAAGTTTTAAAGGGTAATGCATACATGCTAGAACAGTTGGATGGTGTGAAGTTCCCGGTGGCTGTCAATGGCCAGCATCTCAAGAAGTACTTCCCAAGCATGTGGGATGATGAGTAGTAAGATATGGAGGCCGATACATGAATTCGGCCAGTAAAAAAAAATTTAAATTCTTGGGATTTTTGGGAAACAGCCGATGTACAGACATCGACTTTAGAATAAAAAACAGCCGATGCGCAGTCATCGACTTTAGAGGCACAAAGCACCATGGTCAGGTTTTAAGTTATTGTCTAAATCTGAGGATTGTTTGCTTGAACTTGTCTAGTTGGTTATCAGATTGGCTTTATCGGCGTCTGATGGTAAAAAGCCGATACGATGCTATCGGCTCTTGGGGGCGTTGACCACCTTTGACAATTGGAAGATGGAGGAGATATGAAATTGGATGATTGGAAGTTCAATTGGAAGAACATTTTCATTGATTCAAAGGGGATTTTACAACGAAGAGCTAATTGCTCTCAAAAGGGGTCATCTGAGTGTCTAATGCACTGCTACTAACCCTATACTACTCCCTAATCTAAGGGCCGTCACTGCCCTCGTCGTCGCCATCGTCGGCGCTGCTACCGACGGGCTCTTCGTCGCTGCTGATGAAGCCGCCAGTAGCGTCTTCATCTTCCTCGTCGTCGTCATCGTCGTCTGACCAGGCCCAGCCTCGGAGGCGCTTGGCCGGCGGGTACCCGGCGGAGGAGGAGTCTTCTTCCTCAGACTCCTCCGCTTCTTCTTCCTCTTCGTCGGAGGAAAGATCCGCCTCCCATGAGAGGAGGTCATCCTCGCACGCCGCTTCCAGCTCCCCATCGACGAGGAACCGGAGGTCTTCTTCCCCGACGGTGCGGGGCTCGTCGTCCTCCGACTTGATGGTGAAGTCCCATTCTCTCGCGTCCCAATACTCAGGCGCGAGAGCATCGTAGATGGCCATCTGATTGACCTCCGGCTCCAGTTCACTCGAGGAAGAGGATTGCGAGGAGGAAGAGGAAGACATGGCTACAGAGGAAGAGAGTTTTTGGCTGACGGCTGGTTTGGAGCAGGCGGATGAAGAGGTGAACTGTTCGATGCGGTTAAATAAAAAAGATATAGTGGAGATTCAATGCTCGAACAGTTTCCGAGGATGTGATGCCAAAACTGTCAAATCGTGCAGAGAAGTTGAGAAGGCAAGGTATCATGATGAAGAATACTGCGACGGTTCTGCTCTGCCACGACATGACCCTTTGAAGGAAAAACAGAGTGGTTTTGAAATTATCATTGCCAAAACCAGGGGGGCATGTGTTATCACCAGATTTTGGCCAAATCAGGAGATGGGCCGTGAGTAAAGATGGTCTTGAAGGATACACGCGTGGAGCATCTTTGAAGCGGCCTTGCACGAAGAGTTTGGGCTCAATTGCCCATGTATCTGTAACATAGTAGATCGCGTCTTAGTTTAGAATTAAAAGATAGAGTTTAACCCGTGCACGGTTAGGTACACGCCCGAATTAGAAAGTCCCTTGGACTATAAATATGTATCTAAGGTTATCGGAAAAGGAGGACAATCACGTTCACAACAAACACAAATCAGGCACATCGCCACCCCTTCTTTCGAGGGTTTCTCCCGGGTAAGCATCATGCTGCCTAGATCGCATCTTGCGATCTAGGCAGCACACGTTTATTCGTTCACCTTGTGCTGCTCGTGCTGAAGCATTTTTATGGCGAGTAGCACTATTTATCGTAGATGTCTTGGGGCTTGCATGGATGTTTTTCTTATGCATATCTGCTTAGCTATGCCTTCCCTCGATATCTAGCTGCCCTTACACCTATCCAGGTATAAGGGCAGCGTCTTGCTTGTTCGTTGTTGAGTAGATCCGATCCGTTATAGTTGCTCCTTGATTCCTCAAGGAATGGTTTAATATCTGTATGGTTAGGCCTTGCAAACGGGTTGAACGATCCGGTAGTGCGTTAGGTATGGTTTTTTAGTCCTAAGAGGGATGTTCCGGGAATTAACTTAATGTTGGTTTTTAGGCCTATTTTAGGGTTAGTTTTCCATTATCTTTCGTGTCTATTAGGCTCAACTACGCGTAGGACGTTTCGATCATACGGTGAAAACCCTAAACTGTCGTAGATTGGTTTAACTTTATATTGATCAAGCAGGAGCTCCATGTCATCGTTAACCCGACGCAAACCATGGGGCAATCGGCTCTTTGAGCCGATCCACAGGGCAACCTGAGAGACGATCGGGCTCGTATTTAATGTTTACGTGTCTTCCATGCAGGAAACTAATCGAAGCAATCCAACACCTTCCTGACCAGGTATAGGTCAGGTGGCACGCCCTTGCAACCGCTAGGACGTGTGCCGGAACATTTGCGGGACGACGTCGAGGGACCAGGCCCCCTGCAGTCTTGGAAGCCTCCCGGCTCTTCGTGTTGCTTAACCACTGCTCGCCGGTGGATTTTGGCAGGCAACAACAATTTACATAGTGCGAAAAATTAAAATATGAAAATATGAAAAGCTGATGGTCTGCTGAAACCCTAACCCTAGCCTACGCCTCGTTATCGCTGAGTACCTGGGTCAGGTCAATGAGCTCGGGGATCACCTATGGCCAGTCCGGAACCAGTGGAGAAAATGCCGGTGTCGCCGGTTGTGCAGGTCACTAGTAGGGAAAACGTTACAGGGGCACGCTTATTGGCAGCGTACCTAGATGAACGCACGAAACAACTATTACTTATCGCGGACCGAAAGCATGCACACAAGTGGTATGCTCATACTGGTAGTGCAGTGGAGAGTAGGGCACGCGACTACTAGGTAACCCTCGGGTGCACTTGGGTCGAGAAAGTACCCGCAGCAAGCGCCAATGATGCACTTACCGGTCGCATGTCCCTTTGTTCACCGGCTTCCAGTATATTTGGCTGGTGTAGTAGTGTGACTCGTTTAGGGCACATTACTACTAACCATGTACGCCCTCCATCCCAATTATGTAAGGCGTATAAGCCTCCTCCATTTTTCCCAAAATGTAAGGCCTATTAGCTGATTTTGGTGGATTGTTCCAATTCTACCCTCCCACGCATGCAGCAGTATCGTCTCCTCCGCTCCAGAAATTGTGCTCCCTGCATGCAGCTACCAACGATCGATTTCCGCAGCCAACGATTTGAATTTTTGACAAATATGGCGCTCCTGTAGAATTTTCATCATTGCCGCGTTCAAGTTGCCTAAGCTTTTCCCTCGCTGGCCATGAAGTGATCGAGGCGCTGGCGGGAGTCCATTTTTCCTTCGCGCTAGTAGCATGCATATCCCGCGGGTTACGCTCGTATTCTCTGGTCAATCACACAGCGCAGGGGCAAAAGTGTCTAACTTACCTTGCGCTAATTTTCGTGTTAAATCTCTTACACACCTTGTATATTGGGATAGAGGGAGTATTATTACACTAGTAGAAAACTAGGCTTTCATCCAAGTCTTTTGTACCGCTTTGCTTACGAATTGGTCCTAAAGGTTGCATTAATACCGGTTTCACTGTCCAGAGCGTCGGCAATCTTTAGTATCGATTCGTGCGGGACGTTTAGTACCGGTTCGTGTTATGTAAAAAATTTAGTACCAGTTCGTGACACGAACCGGTACTAAAGGTTTTCCTGCTCCACACGCACCTCCACCCCCTCCCCCGTGGATCGCCTTTTTCTGCTCTATAAAATAAATAAAAAATGATAGAAAAGTAAAAAAATAAAATGTTTTCAGATTCATGTATATTATGCAACCTACTATTCGGTGAAATTAAAAAATTTGAATTTCAAATTTTTTTCCTTAAAATTTTTAGAAAAGGGTAAAATGATATTAACTTTTGCATACGACGTTGGACAAAAAGCGTATAATATATCAAAATGATCTTGGGAAAAAGTTACATCCGAATTCACCCGATTAGCCCATTTTTAGATTCTCAAAATTCGAAATGAAAATATGAAAGAAGGAAGATTTTAGTTTTTTTCCAGAAATTTAGAATTTTACATATTTTTAATTTTTAAAAAATTAAAATTAATAATTGCATCCTGCATAAAACTTATTATTACTTTTAGCAAATTATAAGATTTCCAAATTTTCAAGTTTTAGGATTGGCAAAAAATATTTAAAATTTAAAAATAATTTAAAATAATAAATATTAAAAAAAGTTAATTTAATTATTTATTAAACATTATTATTACATCATTAATTTTGTTTATTAAAACAATTATTTGTAATTTAAACAATAGAAATGTGTGACATCGACCAACATGTTAATAGGATTGATATGATAGTACTATCAACAACATGCGCGCGAAGCATTTGGAAGCGGGACGGGAAGAAACTCGGAAGTTAAGCGTGCTATTGTTGGAGTAGTGGGAGGATGGGTGACTGATACGTCTCCAACGTATCTATAATTTCTGATGTTCCATGCTTGTTTTATGACAATACCTACATGTTTTGTTCATACTTTATATCGTTTTGATGCATTTTCCGGAACTAACCTATTGACGAGATGCCGAAGTGCCAGTTCCTGTTTTCTGCTTTTTTTGGTTTCAGAAATCCTAGTAAGGAAATATTCTCGGAATTGGACGAAATCAACGCCCAAGATCTTATTTTTCCCGGGAGCTTCCAGAACACCGGAGAGAGACCAGAGGGGAGCCTGGGGGGCCCAGACCACAGGGCTGCGCGGCCAAGGGCCTGGGCGCGCCCCCCTATGGTGTGGCCCCACCAGGGCTCCACCGACATCGATTCTTCGCCTATACGAAGCCCCCTGACCTAAATCTTCGATACGGAATAAGCCACGGTACGAGAAAAGTTTCAGATCCGCCGCCATCGCGAAGCCAAGATCTGGGGGACAGGAGTCTCTGTTCCGGCACGCCGCCGGGACGGGGAAGTGCCCCCGGAAGGCTTCTCCATCGACACCACCGCCATCTCCATCAACGCTGCTGCTCCCATGATGAGGAGGGAGTAGTTCTCCCTCGAGGCTAAGGGCTGTACCGGTAGCTATGTGGTTAATCTCTCTCTCTGTACTCCAATACAATGATCTCGTGAGCTGCCTTACATGATTGAGATCCATATGATGAGCTTTGTATCGCTACTAGTTTATGTCCTACTCATGTGATGTTATTAAAGTAGTCTATTCCTCCTGCATGGTGTAATGGTGACAGTGTGTGCATCGTGTGGTTCTTGTCGTAGATTATGATCATAATCTCTTGTAGGTTATGGAGTTAATTATCGCTATGATAGTATTGATGTGATCTATCCCCCCTTCATAGTGTAATGGTGACAGTGTGTATGCTATGTTAGTACTCGGGCTATTTTGCAAAGATCTATTATGCTCTAAGGTTATTTAAATATGAATGCTGAATGTTGTGGCGCTTGTTAACTCCGGCTTGAGGGAGCTCTTGTAGCCCTACATAACGAATGGTGTTTGTCATCCAACAAAAGAGTGTATGTAGCACAAATGAGAAGAAGTTATTATTTATCATGCGATCAATGTTGAGAGTGTCCACTAGTGAAAGTATGATCCCTAGGCCTTGTTTCCAAACATCGAATCACCGCTTACTTACTGTTCTGTTGCATGTTTACTCGCTGCCATATTTTATTCAGATTGCTACTACCACTCATATACATCCATACTACTTGTATTTCACTATCTCTTCGCCGAACTAGTGCACGTATACATGTGACAAGTGTATTAGGTGTGTTGGGGACACACGAGACTTCTTGTATCGTGATTGCAGGGTTGCTTGAGAGGGATATCTTTGACCTCTTCCTCCCTGAGTTCGATAAACCTTGGGTCATTCACTTAAGGGAAACTTGCTGCTGTTCTACAAACCTCTGCTCTTGGAGGCCCAACACTGTCTACAGGAAAAGAAGCGTGAGTAGACATCAGTGACCGACCGGGAAGTTTGACCACTGATAAGTAATTTGACTAGAGATTAAGTGTAGCTAGAGACTAACTGAAATACTAGAAATTGTGAAAAAAAAGTGAAAAATAATAATTAAATAAAAAATGGATAAAAAAATAACGAAATAACCTTTAGTACCTGTTCGTGTTACGAACCGGTACCAAAGATCTCCAGCCCCGCGGGTTCCTCCATGCCCACGTGTAGTACCGGTTCGTAAGGAACCAGTACTAAAGGAGGGGAGGCTTTAGTACCGGTTCCAAAATCGGTACTAAAGGCCCTCTGAACCGGTAAGAAAACTGGACCCCCTCTCCCTCGAAGATCCATATCGCTTTTTGAGTTTTGTAAACAATAAAATAAAATGATAGATAATTTCAAAATAAGATCCTTTGAGATGTTCATGTGTTATGTCGTCTAATTTTAAGAAAAATAAATAAACATGAATTTTGAATTTTAAGACAAAATGGCGCCATGTTTCGTAAAAATGGCTCTAGATTTTGCATACGACCTTAGATGAAAAAAAAATTATATAAAAATGTATCTACGAAATTTTTTACATCCAATTTCAATGGTCTAGGGCCGTCAATGTTTTACATTCCTCAAAGTCGAAAAGGAAAATAGAATTTTTTGAGGTTTTAGATTTGATGCAAAAAATAATAAATCTAAAACATTATGAATTTTTTCCTCTCTATCATTTCAAGCTTTCCCCTGCTCCTCTACCTCTTCTCCACCTTATCCCCTGCTCCTCTTCCCCTTCTCCACCTTATTTCCTTCATCCTCTTCCACTTCTCCACCTTCTCCTCTCCTCCTCTTCCATTTCACCACCTTCTCCCTAAATATGATAGTACCTCCTCCCAGGCGATGGCGACCGCCTCCTCTATGATGATGGCGACCACCTCCGACGCCCTACTCCACCTCTAATGCCCTGCTCCGACACCCTGCTCCGCCACTAGCGACGCTTGCTCTGACTACCGGCTCCGCCACCATCAACACCTGCAATGGTGACCTGCTACTGGCCATCTCCTCTCATCAACGCCACAAGGAGGCATCGGCGTGAAGGACTCGATTGCTTTCTTTTAGTTTTTATGGTGGTTTTGTATAAAATCACGTGGATTGTTGGGCACTGCTCCAAGCTTTTTTTAAATTGCACCCCTACCTAGGATGTCTTCGCCCCACATTTCCTGGTGCGGGGGAGGATGTGGAGGTGGTGGTGTACGCGGCAAAACCCGATGAGAACGTGGAGGCAGGCCAAAGTTGTAGTCCCGATCGCCGAGGAACCCCACCTTTCGCCTCTTGTCGGTTTCATACCAGCGGTAGTCATCCCACCTAGGAGCATCTATGTCGTACGTGGGGTCATCGTGGACGTCCGGTGGTAGAACGGCTCGCTTGTGCCAGATCTCTTCGATCTGCTCCGGGCGGGACATTGACACCAGCGGGATGGGCACCCGCGCGGAGCTAAGACACCACCCGCCCAACAGGTGCATGCCTTTCCAGCCATCGCAGTCCTGCCAGTTGTCATAGAGAAGCCGGGGGACATTGACAAAGATGGGGACCCTTTCCCGAGGGTTGTCCTCTTTCTTCACCCGCGACGAGGACACATCGTGGTCGTTCTTTTGCTTTCTAATGGTGAGGTGGCGGAGTGATGTGGATGTGTGTGTGGTGAGAGCAAGCGTGGCCGGAATAAGGCAATGGGGGCCAATTAGCTGATATGTGGGCAATAGCAGAATGTTGCTGGTGACCTTTTAAGGACAAGCATGGGACTCGAAGCCGCGTGCCATTGATGGCAGCGAAGAAGACCCGTCGTCGCCAGCCAGACCTAGTGCGGCCGCTGAAGACGAAGTGTGCCAGTGATGGCTGCCGCTGAAGGCTATGGCGCGCGCATGCGCTGGAGCGATGCGGCCGAAGCTGGGGGAGGGGGCTCGCCCCCGCTTCCAGGTGGCCCCGTGGCGACAGGGCGCGGTCACACGCTGCGTTCATGCAGACGCATTGCAGCGTAATTTGGGTCATATTTGCGTCCCCTGAACACCCCGACCAGTTTGCGTCTGGCCGCTAAGCTGAGTGTAGACCTATTTTTAACCACACGAACGCGCAACGGTCACTTTATATCCGTTTGCATCGAGTTGCTATTGATGCCCTAACGCCATTGCGTCTCAGTCGACGGGGATGAATGCTATGTCGTGATTCGTGCGCAAGGCTACAGTACACGCGACAGAACACAATCACATCTGACGGATCGATGGTTAATGATAAATCAGTCGACTGAGAAATGTCCTCCTTCTGTTTACCATTTCCTAAACCGAACAGTGGCCCTCGCAAATGCGAGGGCGTTGTGTTTAGTGTATTTGAAAATTTATAATCAAAATATTGTAGTTTAATGGATATCGACATTTGGTTGGAGTTATCCTTTTTTTTAAAATTTACAGCTTGGATTTATGATCTTAAATTTATTGCTTCATGAAATATGTGTTGTTTCACTTGCTCTTTGAAAACCTCTAAAATGTATGTTTGTTTTTTAAGAAGCACCCATTTTTCCTTTTAGCCCCAAATTTAAATTTAGCTTATAGAAAAGTTGGACCTAACCCAGATATACTTTTCATTTTTGTAAAAAAATCAATATTTTATCTATTAAAAAACAAACTTCAACAAATTTATCCCTAAATTACATTTTGCTAAAATTAACTTGAATCTATCTCTATATTTGTAGCTTGCAAATATATTAATTACTATATATGGAGTGAAGTTGGCAAAATATCTAAAAGTTGTTGAAATTTCGTGGGAATTTAAAACCGTTACCCACATTGCACACATGAAACATATGA
The DNA here is from genome assembly GCF_019359855.2 of Lolium perenne. Classification (NCBI taxonomy): domain Eukaryota; kingdom Viridiplantae; phylum Streptophyta; class Magnoliopsida; order Poales; family Poaceae; genus Lolium; species Lolium perenne. The sequence goes on along the minus strand of NC_067248.2, from coordinate 54,846,703 downwards.
TCCGCCAATAGCTAAACACACACTCGATACGGTTGCAAACTGCCGTAGCTTGTTACTCTCTTCAGGTGTGTGGATTCTGTAGCTGAGTGCCACATCATCGCCAGTGTTTGTTTTACAGCGTATCTATCTTCTTTGTGTATCCCATGTATCAGGGCAAGCAATCTCTTTGCTTGCAGAAATTAAGCACATGTATATAGAGCCTTGGTACATGCATGCGACTTAATTGACGAAAATGGGTCACAATTTTAGAAACTTGTTGTTGGCACTCCTACCTGCATGTAGCGATGATGATACTGCATGGATCGACCAATTTAATCCCATCGTACCTGCACCGGCGCAAGCAAATGTATCCCTGGTATGGCATCTCCACTCGAGGTGCTTGATATGGCAGCCACCATTGAAAACTACGGCCGCCGAGCTCGGTTACAAACTACCGTAACTTGTTACTCTCTCCCTATTTGCATGCCAACCCACTTTGAAAGTCTGGTCGATAATGTAAAACCTAACGCCTCTCTTTAGGTGTGTGCATTCTGTAGTAGAGTGCCGCATCAGCATCAGTGTTTGTTTGACAGTGTATCTATCTTCTTTGTGTATTCCATATTAGCAGGGCGATCAATCTCTTTGCCTGCAGAAATTGAGCAGGTGGATATAGAGCCTTGGTGCATGCATGTGACTTAATTGACAAAATAATGGTCATAATTTTAGAAATTTGTTGTTGGCACTCCTACCTGCATGTAGCGATGATGATACTGCATGGATCGACCAATTTAATCCCAGCGTACCTACACCGATGCAAGCAAAAGTATTCCTGGGTATGACATATCCACTCGAGGTGCTTAATATCGCCGCCACCATTGAAAACTACGGCAGTTAAGCTAGCCAGCTAGGGCTAAAAAGGACACTGTCGGAGAGGTGTTGCAACCACCGGTGAAGCCAAAAAAATATCGATCTGGGGCCAATCCATACCTCAAAAGAACATAGACCCTGTCAAACGGCAACTCTGCACTTATTGTTTGTAAAACACACTACAGACACACACGCTCACAAACACGAACATACCCTCACATCTAAGATTGCATATATCACTAGTGGAGAAGAGGCCTTTGGTCCCAAGCAAATGTCCCAGTGCAGAACCAAACCGGGACCAATGGGGGCATTGGTCCCGGTTCGTTTTGCCCAGGGCGACCCCACTAGGCTGGAGCCTGTCCGGTAGTGGCCTTTGGACCCGGTTTGTACAAAAAACCGGGACTAAAGGGCCGGCGGCAGGGCGCGGCAGGCCGTGTCAGGCGTGGGAAACCTTTAGTCCCTGTTTGTAATACAAACCTGGTCCAAAGGCCCCCCCTCTGGACCGGGTTTGTATTACAAACCGGGACAAAGTCCCCAATCTGGCTATATGACCTTGCCCCTGCCCAAGTGTGAGCCACACTTGGCCATTTTTTCACTTTCTTCACAAGAGGGGTGTATTGCTCTCCTCTCTTCTTCACATGCACAAGAGGTGTTCGATGAAATGCTTAAGAGGATTTGCCACTTGAGTTTACACAAATCAAGCCACACTTAACTTGCTTTTTTCTTCTTCATCGAGGTTAACAACTTTATCCTTTTCATCTGTAATTGATAAAATGCATGTGTATATATACATCGTGATTTTCTGTAATGGTTTTTGATAATCTTAATTATATCATGCAGATGAATCGGCAATGGATGTACATTGACCGACGGTTTGACGAGTTCACTTCGGGCCTGGAGAATTTCATCGCCGTGGATGAGGCAAACAAACATGGTGGCTTCATGTATTGTCCATGTGTCGACTGCAAGAATATCGTAAATTACGCTCACTTGAGTCTCATTCAAAGCCACCTTCTGCGGGAAGGTTTCATGCCCAGCTACTATTGTTGGACCAAGCACGGAGAAAGAGGGGTTATGATGGAACACAATGAAGAAGAGGAAGAGGGTGATGACGGTTATCCCAATTACCCTAAATACGATGATACTGCAGAAGGCAATGAAGACAATGAAGTAGAAGATCAAGAGGCACCAGATGAGCCTGCTGATGATGATCTTGGTCGGGCCATTGCTGATGCAAGGAGAGAATGTGAAACTGAAAAGGAAAGGTTGGCCTTCGACAAGATGATAGAAGATCACAACAAATTGTTATAGCCAACTTGCGAAGATGGCCATAAAAAGCTAGGCAACACACTGGAATTGTTGCAATGGAAGGCAGAGAACGGTGTCACTGACTCAGGATTTGGAAAGTTGCTGACAATAATTAAGAGGAAGCTTCCAAGGGGTAACGAATTGCCCGCCAGTACGTACGAAGCGAAGAAGATTGTCTGCCCTCTAGGATTAGATGTGCAAATGATACATGCATGCATTAATGACTGCATCCTTGATACGCGTAGATGCACACGTCCGTTGGGAACCCCAAGTGGAAGGTATGATGCGTATAGAAGCAAGTTTCCCTCAGTATGAAACCAAGGTTTAATCAAACCAGTAGGAGCCAAGAAGCACGTTGAAGGTTGATGGTGGCGAAATATGATGCGGCGCAACAACAGGGATTCCGGCGCCAACGTGCAATCTGCACAACAAAACCAAAGTACTTTGCCCCAATGAAACAGTGAGGTTGTCAATCTCACCGGCTTGCTGTAACAAAGGATTAAGCGTATCGAGTGGAAGATGATTGTTTGCAAGAAAACAGTAAAGAACAATTGCAGTAGATTGTATGCTATGTAAAGAATAGGACCGGGGTCCACAGTTCACTAGAGGTGTCTCTCCCATAAGATAAAAGCATGTTGGGTAAACAAATTACAGTCGGGCAATTGACAAATAGAGAAGGGCATAATAATGCATATACATGATATGATAAATATAGTGAGATTTAATCCGGGCATTACGACAAAGTACATAGACCGCCATCCAACTGCATCTATGCCTAAAAAGTCCACCTTCAGGTTATCATCCGAACCCCATTCAGTATTAAGTTGCAAAGCAACAGACAATTGCATTAAGTATGGTGCGTAATGTAATCGACAACTACATCCTTAGACATAGAATCAATGTTTTATCCCTAGTGGCAACAGCACATCACAACCTTAGAACTTTCATCACACGTCCTGTGTGTCAATGAAGGCATGAACCCACTATCGAGCATAAATACTCCCTCTTGGAGTTAAGAGTACAAACTTGGCCAGAGCCTCTACTAATAACGGAGAGCATGCAAGATCATAAACAACACATAAACAATAGATTGATAATCACCATAACATAGTATTCTCTATCCATCGGATCCCGACAAACACAACATATAGTATTACAGGTAGATGATCTTGATCATGTTAGGCAGCTCACAAGATCCAACAATGAAGCACAACAAGGAGAAGACGACCATCTAGCTACTGCTATGGACCCATGGTCCAGGGGTGAACTACTCACTCATCACTCCGGAGGCGATCATGGCGATGAAGAGTCCTCCGGGAGATGAATCCCCTCTCCGGCAGGGTGCCGGAGGCGATCTCCTGAATCCCCCGAGATGGGATTCGCGGCGGCGGCGTCTCTGGAAGGTTTTCCCTATCGTGGCTCTCCGTACTGGGGGTTTCGCGACGGAGGCTTTAAGTAGGCGAAAGGGTAGGTCAAGAGGCGGCGCGAGGGGCCCACACCACAGGCCGGCGCGGCCAGGGCCTGGGCCGCGCCGCCCTATGGTGTGGCCACCTCGTGGCCCCACTTCCTTCCCTCTTCGGTCTTCTGGAAGCTCCGTGCAAAAATAGGACCCTGGGCGTTGATTTCGTCCAATTCCGAGAATATTTCCTTACTAGGATTTCTGAAACCAAAAACAACAGAAAACAGCAACTGGCTCTTCGGCATCTTGTTAATAGGTTAGTTCCAGAAAATGCATAAATATGACATATAATGTGCATAAAACATGTAGGTATCATCAATAAAGTAGCATGGAACATAAGAAATTATCGATACGTTGGAGACGTATCAGCATCCCCAAGCTTAGTTACGCTCGTCCGAGCATGTAAAACGATAACAAAGATAATTTCTGAAGTGACATGCCATCATAATCTTGATCATACTATTTGTAAACATATGTAATGAATGCAGCGATCAAAACAAAGGTAATGACATGAGTAAACAAGTGAATCATATAGCAAAGACTTTTCATGAATAGTACTTCAAGACAAGCATCAATAAGTCTTGCATAAGAGTTAACTCATAAAGCAATAAATCAAAGTAAAGGTATTGAAGCAACACAAAGGAAGATTAAGTTTCAGCGGTTGCTTTCAACTTATAACATGTATATCTCATGGATATTGTCAACATAAAGTAATATAACAAGTGCAATATGCAAGTATGTAGGAATCAATGCACAGTTCACACAAGTGTTTGCTTCTTAAGGTGGAGGGAGATAGGTAAACTGACTCAACAATAAAAGTAAAAGAATGGTCCTTCAAAGAGGAAAGCATCGATTTCTGTATTTGTGCTAGAGCTTTTATTTTGAAAACATGAAACAATTTTGTCAACGGTAGTAATAAAGCATATGAGTTATGTAAATTATATCTTACAAGTTGCAAGCCTCATGCATAGTATACTAATAGTGCCCGCACCTTGTCCTACTTAGCTTGGACTACCGGATCTTTGCATGCCATGTTTCAACCAAGTGTCACAAAGGGGTACCTCCATGCCGCCTGTACAAAGGTCTAAGGAGAATGCTCGCATTTTGGATTTCTCGCTTTTGATTATTCTCAACTTAGACATCCATACCGGGACAACATGGACAACAGATAATGGACTACTCTTAAATGCATAAGCATGTAGCAACAATTATTATTCTCATATGAGATTGAGGATATATGTCCAAAACTGAAACTTCAACCATGATTCATGGCTTTAGTTAGCGGCCCAATGTTCTTCTCTAACAATTTTGCATGCTCCAACCACTAAGGTGATAGATCCTTCAGACAAGACGGACATGCATAGCAACTCACATGATATTCAACAATAGTTGATGGCGTTCCCCAGAAGCATGGTTATCGCACAAGAAGCAACTTAATAAAAGATAAAGTGCATAAGTACATATTCAATACTACGATAGTTTTTAAGGCTATTTTGTCCCATGAGCTATATATTGCAAAGGTGAATGATGGAATTTTAAAGGTAGCACTCAAGCAATTTACTTTGGAATGGCGGAAAAATACCATGTAGTAGATAGGTATGGTGGACACAAATGGCATAGTGGTTGGCTCAAGGATTTTGGATGCATGAGATGTATTCCCTCTCGATACAAGGTTTAGGCTAGCAAGGTTATTTGAAGCAAACTCAAGGATGAACCGGTGCAGCAAAACTCACATAAAAGACATATTGTAAACATTATAAGACTCTACACCGTCTTCCTTGTTGTTCAAAACTCAATACTCCCTCCGGTTCATATTAATTGACTCTAATATGGATGTATATAGACACATTTTAGTTCTAGATACATCCATATTGAAGTCAATTAATATGGATCGGAGGTAGTACTAGATATTATCTAGACCTTAGAGAGACCAAATATTCAAATTAAATTTTAGCAAGCTCTATGTATTTCTTCATTAATGGGTGCAAAGCATATGATGCAAGAGCTTAAACATGAGCACAACAATTGCCAAGTATCACATTATCCAAGACATTTTAGAATTACTACATGTAGCATTTTCCAATTCCAACCATATAACAATTTAACGAAGAAGAAACTTCGCTTTGAACATTATGAGTAAAGCCTAAGGACATATTTGTCCATATGCAACAGCGGAGCGTGTCTCTCTCCCACAAAGTGAATGCTAGGATCCATTTTATTCAAACAAAAACAAAAACAAAAACAAACCGACGCTCCAAGTAAAGAACACAAGATGTGATTGAATAAAAATATAGTTTCAGGGGAGGAACCTGATGATGTTGTCGATGAAGAAGGGGATGCCTTGGGCATCCCCAAGCTTAGACGCTTGAGTCTTCTTAAAATATGCAGGGGTGAACCACGGGGGCATCCCCAAGCTTAGAGCTTTCACTCCTCTTGATCATAGTATATCATACTCCTCTCTTGACCCTTGAAAACTTCTTTCCACTACAAGGGAAAGGCCTATTGCCGGCGCACCTAAAAGGCCCATTGCCGGCGCACCACGAGCCCGCCGCTGCGAACGGGCCGGTGATAACTGGCCACTGCCGGTGCACCAGGCAGTGCGCCGGCGATAGGTCATGTACTGCCGGCGCGCCATCGTAGCTTCGCCGGCAAAGGGCAAGTTCCACCGGCGCACCAGCAGCTGCGCTGGCAGTAGTGCTTGCAGCACTGGCGCATGCCACGTGCGCCGGCAGTAGGGCATGTAGGTGCGCCGGCAATAATATTCGAAAATTCTTTTTTCAGATTTTTCCCAGCATATTAGAATACATATTTGACAGCAGTATATATTTACAACACAGTTCATATTTATACAGCAGAACATGCAATATGAGAAGCACATAGAGAGCCAAGTCTCATTTCGGTATCAATACACAAATACGCAAGTCTGGTTCCGGAATGTTGATTCATACAACACATGTGCATATGCAACACCGAAGGACGAAGTTTCACAAAGTTAGAAGTCTCGGTACATAGTCATCACAAGTGTCGTCATACACCTCACAATGTAGCTACTAACCTAAACTACAATCACATAGAACATGACCAACATGGTCACGATGACCATCATCACGAAGGCCATGGTCTTCATCCGGTTCCTCCTCATGTCCCTCATCTCTCCCGCTAGATAACGGGCGTATCTTCCTTCCGCCTCCACCCTAGTGGGGTATCCCTTGTAGCTGTTGCCGCTGAAGCGGTGCACCTGTCTCCGACAGTCCTCCCAGTCGTCGTAGACTCCAGGAACCCTCCCCTTGTACACGACATATGTCGTCGGCATCTCCATGCACAAGACAAATAAAACGTTAGTACCAATGCAATTAACAAGTGCCAACTCAAATAAGAGACAAGTAATATGAACTAAATAGCATGTGCCTCATACTTTGTCGGTCGAAACAAATAGTAACATTCAGGGATGGGGTAAGTGAAGCCAAGTAGGATGCACAACAGATTGATATTTGTGCCATCACACTAGGTTCACTCACCCCACCCCAGAGTGTACAAGTGACCAAACATTCTAATCATCGGCCAACGCAATGAACAAGTGCGAACTCAAATAAGAGACAAGTAGTATGAACTAAATAGCATGTGCCTCATACTTTGTTGGTCGAAATAAATAATAACATACAGGGATGGGGTCAGCGAGGCTAGGTAGGATGCACAATAGATTGATATTTGTGGCCATCACACCAAGCCTCACTGGCCCCACCCCGGAGTGTACAAGTGACCAAACATTTTAATCATCGGCCAGTGCAATTAAGAAGTGCGAACTCAAATAAAAGACAAGTAGTATGACTTAAATAGCGTGCCTCATAATTTGTCGGTCGAAACACATATTAACATCCGGGGATGGAGTCAGTGAGGCTAGGTAGGATGCACAATAGATTGATACTTGTGGCCATCGCACCAAGGCTCACTGGCTCCACCCCCGAGTGTACTAGTGACCGAACATTCTAATCATCGGCGAACTCCAAATACGAGGCAAGTAGGGGTTGAGTAAATGCAAATAATTATTAAGGTATCTACGGCATAATCTTGAAATATATAGCAAACTAAATGAAACTATAGACACCTGTTCACATGCACATCCATACAACTAAATAAAAGCAACAAGTCGATTCTATGGGAATATGTAGCAAGTATTACAATACGGAAGTTCAAAGACATATCGTTCAAGCTTTAGCAATAGTGTTCCCGTCATAGGATCAGGTTGTACGCCTAGGGGGGAATGGACGGCAGCCCTCAAGCGTGTTGAACGGCCTCTCATCACGTGACATCTCCAAGCGGAGTTCTATCTCGTCATTAGGTGGTAGACCGTAGCCGTAGAAGAACTCGCCAGACCTATTGTTGACATCATGCACGATTACCGTGCAAATGAACTGCTGGATGCGACCCCAGTTCTTTCTAATCTCTCTATCAGGGGCATCCGCCATGTTTAAAAACCTCTCCCTGAGACTCTCTGGCAGCAACATGTCATCTGCGTACTTTATGTACTCCTGCATCTGAAGGATGGCGTACCACGCGTCCATCCCATTGTCTTCATTCGATTGCGAGGCGAGGGAAGTTGGTTGTGTGGGTTAAGACCAAGCCTCCTCGGGATTTCCTCTCTACTTTGAGGGGGCCTGCCTTGTTGGCGAAGCCGGTGAGAGCATCATTGAGAAGGGCCCTGATGTTGGTGTAGTCTTTCTTCTTGTCCCTACCCGAGTCGAGATAGACTGCATGCGAGTGTTGCGGGTGCACGACGATGAGGGTGCAGTACATGTCTCTGCGGAAAACACACAGATTAACCTTTGGAAATGCAAATGGAGATATAGGATAGAATGGTGATGGGGACTAGCGAGTGATTACTTACTCGGGGAAGTAAGGGATGAGAATTGCGCCCTTCTTAATGTTCGCCAGCATGAAATCCTCGACCTGCCGGGTGGCAATCGCCCGATCCCCAGCGTTGCAGATGATGCTCTCCCGCATATAGAAGGGGTCCATTATCGCGATGGTCGGCGTCCCCTCCTTAACGATCTGGGAAGACAAGCTAAGAGCAACTAGGCGAACCACACTAAAGTGGAGCATTTGCATGCGATAGATGCTGAAGATGTCATTGAACCGGATGAAGCGCAAGTCCGCGGGGTACTTCTCGACGAAGTTCATGCCAGTTGGCACCTTCGCCACGAAGAGAGGGTAACTAGGATTTTTTGATTTGAGAAGCTGCCTCTCCAAATACTGGACTTGGTTATGCAAGCTCGCCATATCCCCGGTGAGTAACTTGAGGACATGCTCCGGCAAAGACCTTCCAGTTCACCCAAGTGATGCAGAGGTCGCCAATTGTTTGGCAACTTGTCAAGGAGTGCCACCTTGTCCTTGTCTTTGGCCGCCGCCTTGTCTTTGGCGTCCTTCTTAGCTGGCCTCTTCCTCTTCTTGGGTTGTAGTACTGGACCATCTCCCACCGCCGTAACCGTAGCACGGAGTGTGTTAGGGCTCAGCATCTTCTTGACGGCGGCGGCGGCGACCTCCTCAGGATTTTCCTCTTCAGCCGTTTCTTGAGAATCGAACAGCTTCTTGGAGCACCCATATTTTGAGGCCGGCTCATCCTCATGGACAACTTGTGAAGACGTAGGAATATCCCATTGGAAGTCGTCACGTTCGTATTCCTCGGCCTCTGGCGCCGCTGGCTGTTGTGGTGGGGCGCTGACCACCGGCGCCGCTGGCCGTTGTGGTGGGGCGCTGACCTCTTGTGCAGCTGGCCGTTGTGGTGGGGCGCTGACCACCGGCGCCGCTGGCTGTCGTGGAGGGACGCTGACCTGTGGCGCCGCAAGGTGCTTGTCTTTGCTTGCCGTCGACCCCGAGTAGGTGTTGATCCTAATTAGGGTCTTCGGCCATAGCAGTACCCAACCCTTCAGTGAGGCAAGATTCAACGGGTCTTCGTCATCGGCACCATGCGGTTGATTAGGAGGAAACAAATCCTCATAGACCGGTAACGCCCGATCCACTTCAACCCGGTAAACGTCATCCTCCATATCTCGTGTGTGCCACTTCTTATCCAGGGGCCGAAGGATGGACCCCCTCGCGACGTCTTTGAGTTCGCCGTTTACTCTCATCAGGAAGGTGCATGGCGTTGAGAGCGCCTGCGAGAACATGTGTATGGCGTTAGAGAGAGGGCAAGGATGACGAAACTAATATATTAACTTGATGTACACATGGGTTAATTACCGTGAGGGCGTTGAGCTCGGCTAATGTCGACGGGCCGGCACATGCGGCGGCAGGCGTGCAAGTGACGGAGGGGCTGCTACCCGGCATGGACGGTGAATCCCTAGCACCAGCGACATTGCCGGCGGCCGGGGGAGTCTCCATTATAACATTGTCATTGCCGGCGGACGGCGGCGCCATCGAGTTGCTGCCGTCGAAGCTAACCACTTGCATTTTCGGGGGGGCCTTGTGTGCCACCCTCATACCACGCGTGTAGAGCGTTGAAATCTGCTTGGACTGAAGCGGCGACTTCAGCTTTGACTTCAGGTACGAGCGTAGCTTTTGAGTTGCGGTACGGTTGCGGTACCAAACCAGCTTGGACTAGGGCGAGGATTGACTCCCTCATGGCCGCCGCCACCCGCTGCTTCCTCTCACTGCGCGCATTTTTATCGTCCGCAGACGACAAGCCATAGTGACCATGCTTGTAGCCTGTACCGGCGCCAGCCACACGGCCTCTATGCGGCCTTCTCGTCGGTGAATGCTCATTAACGATGTTTAGCGCCCGTACGAGAGGCTTGTCCCAGGTTACCCTGCCCGTCGACGCCTGGGAGGAGGAGCCTTCGTCACATTGAGAAAGTTTTTGTCTTTCTTCTTCCTGCGGAAGAAACGCGAACCATTTAGAAATGTTGCTACTATTATATGAACGATACTTGATCTAATTAAACCGGTAAATTGCTTTTACCAGTTTTTTCTCCAACGCCAGGACCTTCTTGTCGTTCGTGAACCAAATTATGTCGGTTACGACCTTCGGGTCCGTGACAAGTTCCCCGGTTAGTTTCTTCTTATGGTACCAGGACCTGATGAATCTTCTTTCAAGCGGGTCCTTGTACTTGAGCCAGGGGTTCTCAATGCCGGCATTTACATACGCCTTGTCCTCCTTCGCCCAATAGGGCTCCTTTCCCTCGTACCCACGGCTCCCAAGGTTGTGGTTGCCGATGTTAAGCTCCCGCATTTCCTTCCCCCACAACTTGCGATTCTTGGTTGCTTGTAGCTCTTCATTGGCCACAAAAGCATCAAAGTCCGCCTGGGAGACATGCGGAAAGGCGGAGTGGACCTCTTCGAAACCTTTGCCCTCAGCAATCAGCTTCCGCACCATGTACTTGTAGCTGCTGAGGTGTTTGGTGAACTTCAGGAGGGCTTGTGAGTTCACAATGTTATTGGTTTGATCAGTGGAGGCGTAGTCGCCTAGGAACTTGTATCGTGAGTGCAACCTCGCAATGAGCTGGGCTCGCAGAGGCGCTTTGCTCTCAGCTCGGAGGTCCGTCTCGTTGAGATTGACGACCTCTCGGAGGATACATGCCAGTTGGTTGCCGTACCCCTTGGCAACATCCTTAGGCTCCTTCGGCAATCCACTGGCGGGGTCCACCTCTTTGACTGTGTCTCTGCCGGTGCCGACCGTGTTTTGGCGCCTTGCCTTCCGCGGCCTCTTGGAACCACTTGTCCCGGTGCCACTACTCCCGGCGGCGCCGCTAGGATCGTCGCCGCTTGTCTCGCCGCCACCCCCGGCGGCGCCGGTTGCCTCGTCGCCGCTTGGCGCGTAAGTACTACCCCCGGCGGCGTCGCTTGCCTCGTTGCCGCTTGGCTCGTCGCCACTACCCCCAGCGTCATCCTCCATCTCATGATCCTCGTCGCCGCCAACACCAGCGGCCTCGACATCCTCCTCCGTCCTAAAGAAGTGCCTATTGTAGTGCTCCTCTAATTGTTCTTCAGACGCCATGGTGGCTTGCACTAATAGAAGATGAAAAAGAGTTAGAATTCACGGAAAAATTCGGCATGACCTTTGCTAAAAATTGGTCATGCCGAGTGCTAGAATTGCCGGAACGGAAATGAATCGACATTCCGGCACTCAATAGCAACTCAATCCCTGTAACAGAAATGCAATTCACATATATATAGCCATGAACACCATAACCATCAAATTCTCACACTCAGACAACAACAGCTTTAGAGCCCTGGACACTTACAGTAATAGCACTTACAGTAACTACTGACTATGTTCTCTGTATTAAGAAAGAAATATTCCAGTGAGTCAGTGACAGAATTTCATCATGCTAGCCCTGGATTCAAACCAGAATTCAAACACTAAAATAAAAACCAGAATTCAAACACTAAAATAAAAACCAGAATTCAAACCATCTTTAGCATTTTACACCTTAACCATTTTACATCAACACCATGCTACTCTATGGCTACATAATTAAAATTGGTTTAGTGTCATTTCTCATTTGTGGATTATCAGAAAGCTCCAATTATATTTCCTTGATGTGAAAAATGAACTAAATTTCAAACCAGAGAACAAATTCATTTTCTTTTCTTTTTTTTCAAACCAGAGAATAGCACTTGTTCTTTTTATGAACTAAACCTACTGCTAGCACTTGTTCCTTTTAAATTAAGTAAACCTACTGCTAGTGAACACTTGACAGCATCCATTGATATAGCACATTTTTTCAAACCAGAGAATAGCACTTGCTCTTTTTTCAAACCAGAGAATAGCACATTTTTTCATTAAGCATTATTAAACCAGATAATAAATGTGATGCATGCCTAACCCTAACACTTGCTACTGGTGGCATTTGATGCTTGGCAGTTCTTGGCAGTAGGCATTCAACCATGGTGGTTGTTTGATGCTAGCCCTGGACACTTGCTACTGGTGGTTGTTTGATGCTAGCCCTGGACACTTGTATGTATTCAAAAATAAGAAGCAAATATAATACATAACAGTAACTAGGTGCATTAGAAATACTGACTATGTTCTCTGTAGTAAGAATGAACCCATCTTTAGCATGAACCCATCTTTAGCATGAAGCAAACCAATGAATTTTATATATCAAATTCTCCAGGTACTGCAAGCATAAAAAAAAACCCTACTGCCTAGCTACCTAGGTACTGCAAGCATTTTTATTTTCATTTTCTTTATTTGCAACCAGTGAGCATCAACATGAGCATTCAACCATGGTGAACTAGCTAATTAATATTCTCTTGCTAATTAAAATTAGCTAGCACAACCTCTCTTGAAAACCAGATAAACTAGCTATGATGTACTTGTCTTTTTTAACTACTGCTTATTAAAATTGCTAAAATGAGAGAATCTACACACTAAAACATGTCATATTGCAAGCATTTTTTTTTGCAAGAAATGATAATATGTTGTTGTTGCCCCTGTGGGACATACTCTCATAGTTAGTCAAAAGTTTTCCCTGAGCTCCTTGTTGATAACAAATTTTGTGAAATTTCTTGTTAACTAATTCCTCTACTTACAAATCCTGTCCAAGCAATTCCTGTCTATGTTCAGAGCAAAAGACCCAAAATTTGCATAAGGGCCAGTTTGACTGTAAGTGCAATTGCAAAGTTCAGAGCAAATTGCAAAATATAAATCATTACCTTAGGCTAAATGAACCAGAGAACAAATTACTAGCAAACCAGAGAGCAAATTGCAAAGTTCAGAGCAAATTACTAGCAAAACCTAAATGAGCTAAATGAACCAGAGAACATTACTGCTTAATTACAACAGAAATACAGCCTTGGTCCTAAATCCTAAACCAGAGAACTAGCATCAACCATGCATAGCACCAATTTAAATCCATTTTAGCAAACCATTTTAGCAAACCAGAGACCAAAACCTAAATGAACTAAACCAATTTAGCTAGCAAAACCATTTTCATTTTCATTTAATGAAGAACTAACATACTGCCTAGTGTCTAGTTTTTATTTTCAATAGCATTTCAGTAGCATCTGCATTAGGCATTTCAGTAGCATCCTACATCTCAATTTTTCCTTACTGCAACCAGAGAGCATAAACTATAAACCCTAAATCGACCAGAGCACATCAAGAACTATAAACTACTACAAGAACTAAGGATTTTCTTACTGCAACCAGAGCACATCAAGCATTCTTGCAAGAACTACTGCAAGCACTAAGGATTCGAATGCACATCAAGCATTCTTGCAAGAACTACTGCAAGAATTCGGAGGCAGAGAGAGGGAAGGAAGAGGGGGATGGATAGGGGAAGGGAGAGGGGTTCTTACCAACGGCGATGGTGGCGACACCCTGCTGCTCCTCTCCGCGACGGTGGCCGGCGCGCAACGCCCTCCTCCTCCTCTCGGCGACGGTGGCGATGGTGGCCGGCGCGTGACGCCCTCCCCTCCTCTCCGCGGCCACGCCCTGCTCCTCCTTGCACGGCAGCTCCGGCGTGCAGCGAGGTCTCTTGGTCCAGGGCTTCCACGCGGCGGCGCTCGAGATCGACGGTGGCGGCGGCGCTCGAGATCGACAGTGGCGGCGGCGCTCGATTGGGAATGGGGAGGGAGAAGAGGGTCGCGCAGCGGTTAAGTCCCAGCTATAGCCGGACCCACATTATTGCCGGCGCACCACATGGTTGGTTCGCCGGGGACAATTATACCCCCGGCGAACCAAACAGGTGGTGCGCCGGCAATAAGGTGAGTCCGACTATACCTGGGACTTGTCCCCCAGCCCTGGCTGGCCATTTCCTTTTCTATTTTATTTTATTTTTCTTCTTTTCTTTATTTCTTTTCACTTTCTTTTATGTTTCTTTTCTTTTCCCACAAATCCTATACTATTTTATTTCCTTCTCTTTTCAAGATAATAACCAAGCAATATGAGTTAATTAGGCATTACAAAAAAATATGAGTTATATATACATACACAAAATATTGACCAACACAATATTAATTAGTCATACATAAAATATTGGCCATGACCATATGAGTAGTTATGAATTACACAAAATATGAGTTATAGATTGCAAATAAAGTTTTACATCATCGATTGAGAAGAGTGTTTCGCTTTCTTCTTGCTTTTCTTGCTCGTCGTTGAATAATTTAGCCCCGTGTCGTGACTTCTTCTTTTGAAGGGTCGACCTGACCTCGGTAGCGTGGTCCTGCTTCTTCTTGTGGTGTATGTTGTGTCTTCGTCCTCGGATTCTTCCATCATTGGGTCTCCGACTTGTCCTTCGAAGTCTTCCTCGTTGGCGACTCCATCCATTCCGACGATGGTCCTCTTGCCTCTCCTCACGATAACACGGCTAGGCCTGGATGGGTCAGTTATGAAGAAGCATTGGTGCACGTGTTCTGCCAGTACCCATGGCTCATTCTGCGCGGTGGCGTTCGTGGACTTTGATTTGTTGGCTTCGGGTAGAAACATGGTGGTGAAATACCGGTCTTCTTTTGTGACGTTCTTAGCCCATCTGATACGGAACATCGGCACTTTCTCCCCAGCGTAGCTAAGCTCCCAGATTTCCTCGATTCTTCCGTAGTATCTAGTCTTTACGTCACCCGTCCAGGAATCCATCGTTACCCCTGAGTTCTGGTAAGCACTGTTCTTGTTTTTTTCTTCCGTGTAGAATGTGTACCCGTTGATATCGTACGCTTGGTAAGTCATGAGGTTGGGCGCGGGGCCATGTGACAAGGCCAATACTAGTTTATCCTTGTCAGAATCCATTGGTGGGGGATTAGCATCAATGTGGTCTTTGAACCAGCGCGCAAAAGAGGAGTTGTGCTCTCTGTATATTTCTGCTTCCGTCATCATCGGCTTGCCACTGTTCTCTATCATGGTTTTGTGCTCTTTCAACCAAGGATCGATCAACTCAATGTGTTGTAGCGCTACTAAGTTGGCCCTGTCAAAGTCGGAAGTCCGACCAGACATGTGCACGTGCAGTTCCTTCCTTCCATTTTTGTGGCCTACTCCCTCGAACCTGCGGAGGTGCTTGTTTTGAGGCAAACCAACAGGGTCCTCGATGTCTAGATAATTCGTGCAGAAAGAGATGCACTCTTCGGTGAGCCAGCCCTGTACGATGCTTCCATCCGGATGTGACCTGTTACGAACGTATCCTTTAATGACCCCATTCATTCTTTCAAACGGCATCATGTTGTGTAAGAATGCCGGCCCTAGACTGACGATATCATCCATGATATGGACCAACAGATGGACCATCACGTCAAAGAATGCAGGCGGGAAGTAAATCTCAAGCTCACATAGGATCACGACGATCTCTTCCTGGAGCCTTGCGAGTTTCTTCACGCTTATCGACTTCCGAGTTATGACGTCGAAGAAGTTACAGAGCCCAGTCAGCGTTGCACGGACATGGTCATCCATTATACCTCGGATTGCAACCGGAAGAATCTGCGTCATCATCACGTGACAGTCATGAGACTTCATGCCGCTGAAGTTTCGTTTCTTGGGGTCCATGTATCTGCTTATTAGCCGGAGTAACCGAAGGGCACTGACTCCTAGAAGGCAATTGAAAAATTGATCGACCTCGGCCGGACTAAAAGTGAAGCGGGAGGGGGACAATAATAGTCTGGCTGCTTAATCCTTTTGCGCTTCGACCGCCGTCCGCCTCCTCCTCCGACTGTCCCTCTTGGGCCGCCGGGATCTGAAGCTCTTCCCTGATGCCCAAAACTTTCAGGTCGTGTCTTGCTTCCGGCCCATCTTTGGTCCGGTCCGGCATGTTGAGAAGAGTGCCAAGCAAGCTCTCGCACACGTTCTTTGTAATATGCATGACATCAAGGCAGTGAGGTGTATCGAGAATTTTCCAGTACGGCAAGTCCCAAAACACGGACCTCCTTTTCCATACACCAATGAGCGGCGTCGCCGTTGCCTTTTTCTTCTTCTTCTCTCCAGGCTTTTGACGTATCTTTCCCGGCGGAGGGCACTCCTTCCAACCTTTCAGTAATGTATCGATCTCTTCGCCGCTCTTCTTCCGTGGAGGTCCTCGGGGTTCATTTGTACCATCGAACAGATCTCCACGCTTTCTCCACGGGTCAGTCTTCTGTAGCCACCTTCGATGCCCCATGTAAACTGTTTTCGAAGAGCCGGGATCCTTACCAAGCTGCAAAAACATCGTCTCTTCCATGCACCTGACACATGCCATGTGTCCATGGCACACCTGGCACGAAATGTAACCGTATCCGAGGTAGTCCTGCACCGTCGTGATCAACGCGGCTCTCAAAGGGAAATATTCTTCCGCGACGGCGTCCCATGTATCTACCCCTTCCTCCGCCCACAACGTTTCAAGCTCCTCCTTTAATAGTTCGAGATACATGTTGATATCGTTTCCTAGCTGTGTCGGCCCTTGAATTAGCATACTCATCTGTATGTACTTCCTCTTCATGCACAACCAGGGCGGGAGGTTGTAGATCCATACAAACACGGGCCATGTGCTATGTGTGCTGCTCACGGTTTCGAACGGATTGAATCCGTCCGTGCTCGCACCCAACACGATGTTTCACGGGTTCTGCCCCAAAACTTCCGAATTCATTGTCTAATGCTTTCCAGGCTTGCATCCGAAGGGTGTGTCGGCCTTTGGGTGGTCAATCCGATCTTCATCATTCAACACTTTGCCTCCTTTCTTTCAGCGTGCCGGCGCATGAGCTTTGCTTCCTTGCGGTCCGCGTAGAACCGTTGCAGCCGAAGGCGGCGGGAAGTACCACACAACTACGAGGAGCTTTCTTCTTCCCTTTCTTGTACCGTTCAGCGTCACACACAGGACATTTGGTCTTGTCCACGTGCTCCTTGCGATACATGATACAGTCGTTGATGCAGGCGTGATACTTTTCGTGGGGTAAGTCGAGAGGGCACGTGATTCTCTTGGCCTCGGCTAGACTACCGGGACACGTGTTCCCGGCGAGAAGGAGATCTTTCACGTATTCCGAGGATGTCGTCGACGCTTGTGTCCGTCCATCCGTGTTTCGCCTTCATCTGCAGCACATCGAGAGCTACTCTCAAGCGAGACTCCCCAACCCGCGACCTGAGTCGTACAACGGAGTATTCGAGTCTATCTCCGATTGCTCAAGCTTTGATTTCCGCTTGGCGCCTTTCGTCTTTCGAGAAGCAGATCTTGAAGATGAGGTCCCTTGCACTGAAGCTAGTGGCACCTCTTCGTCGTCGTCAAGGTTATTGTCATCGTCAAGGTTATTATCGTCGTCAAGGTTATCGTCTTCTGCGACAAACTCTTCATCGTCATCAATGTCATGATGCCCTCCTTCTTGCCGGCCATTATTACCACCTGCTGCCGTCGCCCCATTGACCTCCGCGCCATCATCGCTCATCCATTGAGTGTGTCCATGCATGAAACCATTAGTGAGCAGGTGCCCCTGCAATTTTCCTGAATACGGGTCAAACCATTTCCCTCGTTTGCATCTCCGGCACGGACACAATACCTCCGTGCGTTTATTTTCATACATGTCGATGATCACGTGTTTCAGATATCTCATCACGATGCTTTCACTCATCTCGATAACCATTATCGCCTGCATGGTAAGATTACATAATTGATTAGAACCATGCATCCGTCGGTAGTTTTCACGGAAAATTTCGGCATGACCTTCCTACACGGTAGGACATAGGAGCACCAGAAATGTGCCGAAACGGAAACTTGATGAATCAACATTTCGGCGCAACGTTGGCAACTCATTTTCAACGCCAACACACACACAAGCACAAGCACAACATATATATATATATGCCACACACGAGAGCTTTGCTTCAAATGTCCAACATACGTCTATTTCATTCCTCAATTTGTTCATTAATCACCTATTTGTTTGATATAATTGTCGACGAGATCGAGACGACGCGCCGCGACAATGGCGTATGGAAGCCGACTTTCTAGATCTAGATTGAGCGGTCAACGCGGGATAGTAGATCTAGATCTACATAGGGGGATGTGGGAGATGCATGTAGGAAGGGAAGATTTGCTCAAAAAATATGATTTTGTTTGGTCAAATTAGCTAAATTGGGGATAGAAATAGGCAAAAATGAGCTGGGTTGGGAGAAGGCTCGGGTTGTGTGGATAAGTGGAGTGTAGTGAGTGTGTGAGTGAGTGTTCTGGTTGGTGGCTGAAATAACTCCCAGGTTATTGCCGGCGCACCTGGGCCGTGGTGCGCCGGCAATATATACCCCATCCGGCTATAGTTGCTCCGGGCCAGGACCAGGAAACACTGCCGGCGCACCAGCCCAGGAGCGCGCCGGCAACATCAAATTACCGCCGGCGCGCTCCTGGGCTGGTGCGCCAGCAGTGTTTCCTAGGCCTGGCCCGAATCGGCCGACGCCCATGCCAGGAATTTGCCCCGGCGCGTCTTCTACGGAGGTGCGCCGGCAGTATGCCTGCATCGCCGGCGCGGCGACTTCCTGGTGCGCCGGCAACACCTTCCACCGGCGCACGTCCTAGGTGTTGCGCCGGCACGTTTTTCCTCCACCTATAAGCTTTTTCCTAGTAGTGTTCACACCAAACTTCAAGCAAACTCATTAGAGGGTTAGTGCACAATTAATAATTCACACATTCAGAGGTGACACAATCATTCTTTACACTTCTGGACATTGCATAAAGCTACTGGACATTAATGGATCAAAGAAATAAATCCAACATAGCAAAAGAGGCAATGCGAAATAAAAGGCAGAATTTATCAAAAACAGAACAGTCCGTAAAGACGAATTTAAAGATGGCACCAGACTTGCTCAAATGGAAAAACTCAAAACTAATGAAAGTTGCGTACATATCTGAGGATCACGCTCGTAAATTGGCAGATTTTTTCGAATTTCTACAGAGGCCTGTGCCCAGATTCGTGACAGACAGCAATGCTGTTTCTGCGCAGCGATCCCAAATATAACATCAACTTTGACATAGAAACTTTACTTGGCACAAAAACATGATAAGGAGAGGTTGCTACAGTAGTAAACAACTTCCAAGACTCAACAAGACAAAAAATTGCTGTAGTAAAAACATGGGTTGTCTCCCATAAGCGCTTTTCTTTAACGCCTTTCAGCTAGGCGCAGAAAGTGCAAATCAAGTAACATCGAGAGTAGAAGCATCAACATCATAACTTGTTCTAATAATAGAATCAAAAGGCAACTTCATTCTCTTTCTAGGGAAGTGTTCCATACCTTTCTTGAGAGGAAATTGATATTTAATATTACCTTCCCTCATATCAATAACAGCACCAACAGTTCGAAGAAAAGGTCTTCCCAACACAATAGGACAAGATGCATTGCATTCAATATCCAAAACAACAAAATCAACGGGGACAAGGTTATTGTTAACCGTAATGTGCACATTATCAATCCTCCCCAAAGGTTTTTTTTAGCATTATCGGCAAGATTAACATCCAAATAACAATTCTTCAATGGTGGCAAGTCAAGCATATCATAAATCTTTTTAGGCATAACAGAAATACTTGCACCAAGATCACATAAAGCATTACATTCAAAGTCATTGAATTTCATTTTAATGATGGGCTCCCAACCATCTTCTAACTTTCTAGGAATAGAAGTTTCAAGTTTTAGTTTCTCTTCTCTAGCTTTTATGAGAGCATTTGTAATATGTTTTGTAAAGGCTAAATTTATAGCACTAGCATTAGGACTTTTAGCAAGTTTTTGTAAGAACTTTATAACTTCAGAGATGTGACAATCATCAAAATCTAAATCATTATGAGCTACAGCAATGGGATCATTGTTCCCAAAGTTGGAAAAAATTTCAGCAGTTTTATCACAAGCAGTTTCAGCAGTTTTAGCAATTTCAGGCAGTTTTGTACGCTTTGCACTAGGAGTAGAAACATTGCCAACACCAATTATTTTACCATTGATAGTAGGAGGTGCAGCAACATGTGAAGAATTAGCATTACTAGTGGTGGTAATAGTCCAAACTTTAGCTATATTATTCTCTTTAGCTAGTTTTTCATTTTCTTCTCTATCCCACCTAGCACGCAATTCAGCCATTAATCTTATATTCTCATTAATTCTAACTTGGATGGCATTTGCTGCAGTAGTAATCTTATTATCAATATCATTATTAGGCATAACTTTCAATTTTAAAAGATTAACATCAGAGGCAAGTCTATCAACTCTAGAAGCAATAATATCAATTTTATCAAGCTTTTCCTCAACAGATTTGTTAAAAGCAGTTTGTGTACTAATAAATTCTTTAAGCATGGCTTCAAGACCAGAGGGTACACTCCTATTATTGTTGTAAGAATTCCCATAAGAATTACCATAACCATTACCATCAGCAGAAGGATATGGCCTATAGTTATTACCAGAGTTGTTCCTATAAGCATTGTTGTTGAAATTATTGTTTTTAATGAAATTCACATCAACATTTTCTTCTTGAGCAACCAATGAAGCTAAAGGAACATTATTTGGATCTACATTAGATCTACCATTCACAAGCATAGACATAATCACATCAATCTTATCATTCAAGGAAGAGGTTTCTTCAACAGAATTTACCTTCTTACCTTGTGGAGCTCTTTCCGTGTGCCATTCAGAGTAATTTATCATCATATCATCAAGAAGTTTTGTAGCCGCCCCCAGAGTGATGGACATAAAGGTACCTCCAGCAGCTGAATCCAATAAATTCCGCGAAGAAAAATTTAGTCCTGCATAGAAGGTTTGGATGATCATCCAAGTAGTCAGTCCATGGGTTGGACAATTCTTTACCAAAGTTTTCATTCTCTCCCATGCTTGAGCAACATGTTCAGTATCTAATTGCTTAAAATTCATTATGCTACTTCTCAAAGATATAATTTTAGCGGGAGGATAATATCTACCAATAAAAGCATCCTTACATTTAGTCCATGAATCAATACTATTCTTAGGCAAAGATAGCAACCAATCTTTAGCTCTTCCTCTTAATGAGAAAGGAAACACTTTCAATTTAATAATATCACCATCTACATCCTTATAATTTTGCATTTCACAAAGTTCAACAAAATTATTGAGATGGGCAGCAGCATCATCAGAACTAGCACCAGAAAATTGATCTCTCATAACCAGGTTCAGTAAAGCAGGTTTAATTTCAAAGAATTCTGCTGTAGTAGCAGGTGGAGCAATAGGTGTGCATAGGAAATCATTATTATTTGCATTTGTGAAGTCACACAACTTAGTATTTTCAGGGGTATTCATTTTAGCAACGGTAAATAAATACAAACTAGATAAAGTAAATGCAAGTAACTAATTTTTTTGTGTTTTCGATATAGAGAGCAAGACAGTAAATAAAGTAAAACTAGCAACTAATTTTTTTGTGTTTTGTTTAGGTGCAGCAAACAAAGTAGTAAATAAAATAAAGCAAGACAAAAACAAAGTAAAGAGATTGAGAAGTGGAGACTCCCCTTGCAGCGTGTCTTGATCTCCCCGGCAACGGCGCCAGAAATTTAGCTTGATACGCGTAGATGCACACGTCCGTTGGGAACCCCAAGTGGAAGGTATGATGCGTATAGAAGCAAGTTTCCCTCAGTATGAAACCAAGGTTTAATCGAACCAGTAGGAGCCAAGAAGCACGTTGAAGGTTGATGGTGGCGAAATGTGATGCGGCGCAACAACAGGGATTCCGGCGCCAACGTGGAATCTTCACAACAAAACCAAAGTACTTTGCCCCAACGAAACAGTGAGGTTGTCAATCTCACCGGCTTGCTGTAACAAAGGATTAAGCGTATCGAGTGGAAGATGATTGTTTGCAAGAAAACATTAAAGAACAATTGCAGTAGATTGTATTCTATGTAAAGAATAGGACCGGGGTCCACAGTTCACTAGAGGTGTCTCTCCCATAAGATAAAAGCATGTTGGGTAAACAAATTACAGTCGGGCAATTGACATATAGAGAAGGGCATAACAATGCATATACATGATATGATAAATATAGTGTGATTTAATCCGGGCATTACGACAAAGTACATAGACCGCCATCCAACTGCATCTATGCCTAAAAAGTCCACCTTCAGGTTATCATCCGAACCCCATTCAGTATTAAGTTGCAAAGCAACAGACAATTGCATTAAGTATGGTGCGTAATGTAATCGACAACTACATCCTTAGACATAGAATCAATGTTTTGTCCCTAGTGGTAACAGCACATCACAACCTTAGAACTTTCATCCTTTGTCCCGGTGTCAATGAAGGCATGAACCCACTATCGAGCATAAATACTCCCTCTTGGAGTTAAGAGTACAAACTTGGCCAGAGCCTCTACTAATAACGGAGAGCATGCAAGATCATAAACAACACATAAACAATAGATTAATAATCACCATAACATAGTATTCTCTATCCATCGGATCCCGACAAACACAACATATAGTATTACAGGTAGATGATCTTGATCATGTTAGGCAGCTCACAAGATCCAACAATGAAGCACAACAAGGAGAAGACGACCATCTAGCTACTGCTATGGACCCATGGTCCAGGGGTGAACTACTCACTCATCACTCCGGAGGCGATCATGGCGATGAAGAGTCCTCCAGGAGATGAATCCCCTCTCCGGCAGGGTGCCGGAGGCGATCTCCTGAATCCCCCGAGATGGGATTCGCGGCGGCGGCGTCTCTGGAAGGTTTTCCGTATCGTGGCTCTCCGTACTGGGGGTTTCGCGACGGAGGCTTTAAGTAGGCGAAAGGGTAGGTCAAGAGGCGGCGCGAGGGGCCCACACCACAGGCCGGCGCGGCCAGGGCCTGGGCCGCGCCGCCCTATGGTGTGGCCACCTCGTGGCCCCACTTCCTTCCCTCTTCGGTCTTCTGGAAGCTCCGTGCAAAAATAGGAGCCTTTCGTCCAATTCCGAGAATATTTCCTTACTAGGTTTTCTGAAACCAAAAACAGCAGAAAACAGCAACTGGCTCTTCGGCATCTTGTTAATAGGTTAGTTCCAGAAAATGCATAAATATGACATATAATGTGCATAAAACATGTAGGTATCATCAATAAAGTAGCATGGAACATAAGAAATTATCGATATGTTGGAGACGTATCAATCCTCTACCGCGGTGAGTACGAGAATTTGGTTGCATGTCCGGTGTGCACTTCATTGCGGTATAAGATCAGACGAGATGACCCTGGTGATGTTGAGGGCGAGCGCCCCAGGAAGAGGGTTCCTGCCAAAGATATGTGGTATGCTCCTATAATACCACGGCTGAAACGCTTGTTCAGAAATAAAGAGCATGCTAGGTTGTTGCGATGCCACAAAGAAGACCGTAAGAAAGGTGATGTTGAGGCACCCTGCTGATGGCTCCCAATGGAGAAAAATCGATAGAGAGTTCCCAAACTTCGCACAGGATGCAAGGAACTTAAGGTTTGGTCTAAGTACAGATGGCATGAATCCTTTTGGAGAGCAGAGCTGCAGCCATAGCACCTGGCCTGTGACTCTTTGTATATATAACCTTCCTCCTTGGTTGTGCATGAAGCGGAAGTTCATTATGATGCCAGTGCTCATACAAGGCCCGAAGCAACCTGGGAACGACATTGATGTGTACCTGAAGCCATTAGTCGAAGAACTTCTACAACTGTGGTCCCTAGCGGGTGTACGTGTGTGGGACGAGCACAAGCAGGAGGAATTTGACCTAAGAGCGCTGCTTTTCGTAACCATAAATGACTGGCCTGCTCTTGGTAACATTTCAGGACAGTCAAACAAGGGATACAATGCATGCACGCACTGTTTACATGAGCTCGAAGGTGATTATTTGGAAAAAGGTCAGAAGGTCGTGTACCAGGGGCATCGTCGATTTCTTAGGACTACCCATCCCGTAAGAAAGAAAGGCAAGCATTACAACGGTGAGGCTGATCACCGGAGGAAGCCTCCCCATCGTGATGGTGTTGATATATTTGGTATGGTCAAGGATCTAGAGGTAATATTTGGAAAGGGTCCTGGCGGACGGTCTGTTCCGAATGACAATGCCGGACACGCGCCCATGTGGAAGAAGAAATCTATATTTTGGGATCTACCCTATTGGAAAGTCTTAGAGGTCCGCTCTTCAATCGATGTGATGCATGTGACGAAGAATCTTTGCGTGAACCTGCTAGGCTTTCTGGGCGTGTACGGGAAGACAAAAGATACACCAGAAGCACGGGAGGACCAGCAACGTTGGAAAGACCCCAAAAAGCTGCATGAGAGAGTTAAAGGACGTCATTTCTCCAGCTACGCTCTTACAAAAGCAGAGAAGGAAATATTTTTTGAATGTCTGAGCAGTATCAAGGTCCCGTCTGGCTTCTCCTCCAATATAAAGGGAATAATAAATATGGAGAAGAAAACATTCCAGAACCTGAAGTCTCATGACTGTCACGTGATAATGACACAGTTGCTTCCGATTGCATTGAGGGGGCTTCTACCGGAAAATGTTCGACTGCCCATTGTGAAGCTATGTGCATTCCTCAATGCAATTTCTCAGAAGGTAGTAAATCTAGAAATTCTACCGAGGTTGCAGAATGATGTGGTCCAATGTCTCGTTAGTTTTGAGCTAGTGTTCCCACCATCCTTCTTCAATATTATGACACATCTCCTCGTTCACCTGGTCGATGAGATTTCCATTCTCGGTCCTGTATTTCTACACAATATGTTCCCCTTCGAGAGGTTCATGGGAGTCTTAAAGAAATATGTTCATAACCGTGATAGGCCAGAAGGAAGCATCTCCAAGGGCTATGGAACAGAGGAGGTCATTGAATTCTGTGGTGACTTTATTCCTGACCTTAAGCCGATTGGTGTTGCTGAATCGCGGCATGAAGGGAGACTAAGTGGAAAAGGCATGCTAGGAAGGAAATCAATGATATGTAGGGACGGAATTTCTTTGACTCAAGCACACTACACAGTTCCACCTTGGTGGCTCCGTATATCGGTGACCACAAGAACTTTCTACGCTCCCAGAACCCGGGGCAGTCGAACGATTGGATTAGACGTGAACACATGTCGACTTTCGGCGATTGGTTGCAAAAACATCTCCTGAATAACAAAGATATTGAAGATCAGCTGTACTTGCTGGCCCAGACACCATCTTCGACTGTAGTGACTTTCCAAGGGTACGAGATAAATGGGAATACATTTTACACGATCGCCCAAGATAAAAAGAGCACCAACCAAAACAGTGGTGTCCGATTTGATGCAATAATGAATGAAGGCCCAAATGACACATATTATGGTTACATAGAGGATATATGGGAACTTGACTATGGACCTTCTTTTAAGGTCCCTTTGTTTAGGTGCAAATGGGTCAACAAAACAGGAGGCGGGGTTCAGGTAGACAAGTGTTATGGAATGACAACAGTGGATCTCAACAATCTTGAGTATAGAGACGAACCATTCGTCCTAGCCAAGGATGTGGCACAGGTTTTCTATGTGAAGGACATGTCTACCAAACCAAGAAAAAGGAAACATAAGGAAACAAATACATCAAACGATGAGCCAAAGCGCCACATAGTTCTTTCTGGAAAAAGAAACATCGTGGGAGTGGAGGACAAGACAGACATGTCAGAAGATTTTAATAAGTTTGATGAAATTCCACCCTTCAGAGTGAACATTGATCCAAGCATCAAGTTAAATGATGAAGATGCTCCATGCATAGTTTTAAAAACCGGACCGGACCGCTGGTTGAACCGGAAAAAACCGGAACCGGCGACCCTGTCGGTTTGTTAGCCGCACTGGACCGCTCCCGCATCTAGACCAGTAAAACCGGATCAAACCGGGCGGTTTTCCTTGGAACCGGAGAATAAACCGGCCAGCTGAACCAGTTGGCGAACCAGGCTGAGAAAAATAATGTGCCACAGCAGGTTTCGAACTCAGGTCCGGTAAGTTAATGAATGAACTAAGCACTAGCCAACTGGACTACAGTAGTTTTTTGTTAACTGCACAGAAATCGATCTATTGATGCTTGTTTTCATCCATATTAAATTATGAATACCTTTTCTACAACAATGGTTCGAACCATTACACCTAACCACAAGTGCACGTACGGTGGAAAATGTTAAGCTATGATTGCTTTGTGTACACGTTTTTTTTTGGATCTTGTATTATCATCTACTACACACGGAATGTCACTTAAAACTAAACCAACAAGACACCTAACACGCGCTTTGTATGAAAATAGCATACATGTGGTTAGGAGTTTTAGACATGGCGAGTTCCTTATGTCACTATATGTGAAGTATTACGATCAAATTGACAGTCTGAGATATATTTGCACGCATAACTATTTCATTATTGCAAAATTTATAAGTAAAAATATATTTCTTCATTTCTTAAAAAACCAGACAATGAACCGGTGAACCAGTGGTTCGACCGGTAAAAACCTGAACCAACAGCCTCACCGGTTCGGTCACCGGTCCGGGTTTTAAAACTATGGCTCCATGGTTAAGGCCGAAGAAGATTAAATGATGAAGATGCTCCATCATCAAGTTAATTGTAGAATGTTCATGGCACAAATGAGTATCTCAACATGGCAATAAATTTCCCATTTATTTTTGTGTAATCATTTAACTGTATGTAAGATATTAAAAGTTAGAGGAGATGTAGTCGTTCAGGGGCTTGCAGGAAAAAATTCCAAGGCGCAATTTCTGAAGATGCCGTAGGGCGTGTGCACCAACGACATCTTCGAGAAACTGCGCCACGGGAGATTTCCCAACCCTTTCCCCAATATTGTTAGAGGAGATGTAGTCGTTCAGGGGCTTGCAGGGAAAAATTCCAAGGCGCAGTTTCTGAAGATGCCGTAGGGCGTGTGCACCAACGACATCTTCGAGAAACTGCGCCACGGGAGATTTCCCAGCCCTTTCCCCAACAGTACTGTTAGAGGAGATGTAGTCGTTCAGGGGCTTGCAGGGAAAAATTCGAAGGCGCAGTTTCTGAAGATGCCGTAGGGCGTGTGCACCAACAACATCTTCGAGAAACTGCGCCACGGGAGATTTCCCAACCCTTTCCCAACATTACTGTTAGAGGAGATTGATACGTCTCAAACGTATCTATAATTTCTTATGTTCCATGCTACTTTTATGACAATACTTGAATGTTTTATACATACTTTACAGCATTATTATAAATTTTCCGGCACTAACCTATTAACAAGATGCCGAAGTGCCAGTTGTTGTTTTCTGCTGTTTTTGGTTTCAGAAATCCTAGTAAGGAAATATTCTCGGAATTGGACGAAATCAACGCCCAGGGTCCTATTTTTACACGAAGCTTCCAGAAGACCGAAAGGGAAACGAAGTGGGGCCACGAGGCGGCCACACACCAGGGCGACGCGGCCCAGGCCCTGGCCGCGCGGCCCTAGTGTGTGGGCCCCTCGCGTCGCCCCCTGACCTACCCTTCCGCCTACATATAGCCTTCGTCGCGAAACCCCCTGTACCGAGAGCCACGATACGGAAAACCTTCCAGAGACGCCGCCGTCGCGAATCCCATCTCGGGGGATTCAGGAGATCACCTCCGGCACCCTGCCGGAGAGGGGAATCATCACCGGAGGGGCTCTACATCATCATGCCCGCCTCCGGATTGATGCGTGAGTAGTTCATCCTTGGACTATGGGTCCATAGCAGTAGCTAGATGGTTGTCTTCTCCGCTTGTGCTATCATTGTTTAGATCTTGTGAGCTGCCTAACATGATCAAGATCATCTATTTGTAATGCTACATGTTGTGTTTGGCAGGATCCGATGAATATAGAATATTATGTTAAGTTGATTATCAATCTATCATATATGTGTAGTTTATGTTCTTGCATGCTCTCCGTTGCTAGTAGAGGCTCTGGCCAAGTTGATACTTGTAACTCCAGAAGGGAGTAATTATGCTCGATAGTGGGTTCATGCCTCCATTGAATCTGGGATCGTGACAATAGGTTCTAAGGTTGTGGATGTGCTGTTGCTACTAGGGATAAAACATCAATGCTTTGTCTAAGGATATTTGTGTTGATTACATTATGCGCCATACTTAATGCAGTTATCTGTTGTTTACAACTTAATACTGGAAGGGGTTCGGATGATAACCTGAAGGTGGATTATTTAGGCATAGATGCATGCTGGATAGCGGTCTATGTACTTTGTCGTAATGCCCTGATTAAATCACATAATAATCATCATTGATATGTATTGAATCTTTATTTGTCAATTGCCCGCCTGTAATTTGTTCACCCAGCATGTTAGTTATTTTATTGGAGAGACACCTCTAGTGAACTGTGGACCCCGGTCCATTCTTTTACATCTGAATACATTCTACTGTTCTTTACTGTTCTTTTTCAAATAAACACCATCTTCCACTCGATACGTTTAATCCTTTGTTTTCAGCAAGCCGGTGAGATTGACAACCTCACTGTTACGATGGGGAAAAGTACTTTGATTGTGTTGTGCAGGTTCCACGTTGGCGCCGGTTTCACTGGTGTTGCGCCGCACTACACTCCTCCACCAACAACCTTCACGTGCTTCTTGGCTCCTACTGGTTCGATAACCTTGGTTTCATACTGAGGGAAACTTGCTGCTGTGCGCATCATACCTTCCTCTTGGGGTTCCCAACGGACGTGTACATCTACGCGCATTAACCATAAATTTCTGGTGCCGTTGCCGGGGAGATCAAGACACGCTGCAAGGGGAGTCTCCACTTCCAATCTCTTTACTTTGTTTTTGTATTGCTTTACTTTATTTTATTTACTGTCTTGTTTGCTTCATATTGAAAACACAAAAAAATTAGTTACTTTACTTTCTGTCTTGTTTATTAGCTCTATATCAAAAACACAAAAAAATTAGTTACTTGTCTTTATTCTATTTGCTTAGTTTACTTTTTATTACTTTTATAATGAGTAATCCTGAAGTTGAAGTTCGTTCTTTTAAGAAAAAAAGTGGAGAAACTTTTAAAGATGCTTGGTACAGAATTAGTAATGCTCATCATAGGTGCATTAAGAAACAATCCACTATTATCCTTCTTAGGAACTTTTATGTTGGCTTATCTAGTTGGAATAGGTATGTTCTTGATACTCTTTCGGGAGGTAATTTCCTAGGTACTCCCGCTTTAGAAGCTAGCTGAATCATAGAGAGTCTAGTTGGAATACCACCTGTTAATGAAGTTAAAATTTAAATCTCTCTTGAGGATGTTATGAAAAAAATTGGAAACCATAGAGAAATTTTTTCCAAGTATTGAAACTAAATTGGAAATGTTACTTGATAAAACTGATGAACTTGATAAATCCTTAGGAGGAATTGATGAAAGAATTAGTGTCCTAGGAACTTGTGTTGTCCATGATAATCAAACCAATAGGATTGATGAACTTGAAAAAGCTATGGGAACCTTGGGTTCAACTTTTTCTTCTCTCAAGTATAAGGAGAAAGCTTATGAGGGTAAAGAGCAAAAATTCATGTATGCCTCTAAGGTGCCTAAACAAAAGAATTATTATAGGCCTAAAATTGATAAAACCCCTAGCACCACCATAGGAAATTTAGATAATGGAGAATCTAAGGTACCCTCTGCAAAAAGTTGTGTTTGTAAGAAAAATAATGATGTTAATGCTCCATCTCTTGAAAATACTTGATTTGCACTTTCTGCGCCTAGCTGAAAGGCGTTAAAGAAAAGCACTTCTTGGGAGATAACCCATGTTTTATTTTATTTACTGTATTATTGAGTCTTGGAAGTTGTTTACTACTGTAGCAACCTCTCCTTATCATGTTTTTGTGCCAAGTAAAGTTTCTATGTTAAAGTTGATGCTATATTTTGGATTGCTGCGCAGAAACAGCATTGCTGTCTGTCACGAATTCTCGCAGAGCTCTCTCTAAGAAAATCAAAAAAATCTGCAAATTTACGAGCGTGATCTTCAGATATGTACGCAACTTTCATTAGTTTTGAGTTTTTCCATTTAAGCAAGTTAAGTGCCCCTGCCAGATTCGTCTTTACGGACTGTTCTGTTTATGACAGATTCTGCCTTTTATTTCGCATTGCCACTTTTGCTATGTTGAATGAGTTTCTTTGTTCCATTAACTTTCAGAAGCTTTGTGCAATGTCCAGAAGTGTTAAGAATGATTGTGTCACCTCTGAATATGTGAATTTTGATTATGCACAAACCCTCTAATGAGTTTGCTTGAAGTTTGTTGTGAAGGAAGTTTTCAAGGGTCAAGAGAAGAGGATGATATACTATGATCAAGAAGAGTGAAAGGTCTAAGCTTGGGCATGCCCCGGTGGTTCATCCCTGCATATTTTAAGAAGACTCAAGCATCTAAGCTTGGGGATGCCCAAGGCATCCCCTTCTTCATCGACAACATTATCAGGTCACTTCTACTGAAACTATATTTTTATTCCATCACATCTTATGTTCTTTACTTGGAGCGTCTGTTTGCTTTTATTTTTGTTTTGGTTTGAATAAAATTGGATCCCACCATCCTTATATTGGAGATATTACGCTCCGGTTTTTCATATGGAACACTTGTGTTCTTAATTGTGCTTTAATGTTCATGGCGAAGGCTGAAATTGCTTCGTTAAAATTGCTATTTGGTTGGAATCAGAAAATGCTGCATATGGTTTGGATTAACTTGGCAATTGTTTGACCTCTCATAGATCATGTTTAAGCTCTTGCATCATGTAGTTTAATCTATTAATGAAGAACTACCGTAGAGCTTGTTTAATTTGGTTTGTATGATTGGTCTCTCTAAGTCTAGATATTTTCGGGTAAAGTGTTTGAACAACAAGGAAGACAGTGTAGAGCCTTATAATGCTTGCAATATGTTCTTGTGTAAGTTTTGTTGTACCTGTTCATACTTGTGTTTGCTTCAAACAACCTTGCTAGCCCAAACCTTGTACTGAGAGGAAATGCTTCTCGTGCATCCAAACACCTTGAGACAAAACCCATGCCATTTGTGTCCACCATATCTACCTACTATGTGGTATTTTTCTGCCATTCCAAAGTAAATTACTTGAGTGCTACCTTTAAAATTTCATTCCTTTATCTTTACAATATATAGCTCATGAGACAAATAGCTTAAAAACTATTGTGGTGATGAATATGTAGTTATGTGTCTTAATTCTTATAAGTTGCTTGTTGAGCGGTAACCATGTTTCTGGGGACGCCATCAACTTTACCTTTGTTGGATATCATGTGAGATGCTATGCATGTTCGTCTTGTCTGAAGTAAGTGCCGATTTCATGATCAAATGGTTTGAGTATGCATATGTTAGAGAAAAACATTGGGCCGCTAACTAAAGCCATGTATCATGGTGGAAGTTTCAGTTTGGACATACAACCTCAATCTCTTATGAGAATATTAACTGTTGTTGAATGCTTAAGCATTAAAAGAG
This sequence comes from Lolium perenne, assembly GCF_019359855.2. Lineage (NCBI taxonomy): Eukaryota > Viridiplantae > Streptophyta > Magnoliopsida > Poales > Poaceae > Lolium > Lolium perenne. The sequence goes on along the minus strand of NC_067248.2, from coordinate 54,814,799 downwards.
GAGTCCATTATCTGTTGTCTATGTTGTCCCGGTATGGATGTCTAAGTTGAGAATAATCAAAAGCGAGAAATCCAATGTGTGCTTTCTCCTTAGACACTTGTACAGGCGGCATAGAGGTACCCCTTTGTGACACTTGGTTGAAACATATGTTATGCGATGATAATCCGTGTTTTCCGAGCTAAGTAGGACAAGGTGCGAGCACTATTAGTACTCTATGCATGAGACTTGCAACTTGTAGGAAGTATTATGCATAGCACATATGAATTATTACTACCGTTGACAAAATTGTTTCTATGTTTTCAAAACAAAAGCTCTAGCACAAAAATAGTAATCCATGCTTCCCTCTACGAAGGGCCATTTTTTACTTTATTGTTGAGTCAGTTTACCCACTTCTTTCTATCTCAGAAGCAAATACTTGTGTTAACTGTGTTCATTGATTCTTACATGTTTACTTATTGCACCTGTTATATTACTTTATGTTGACAAATATCCATGAGATATACATGTTACAAGTTGAAAGCAACCGCTGAAACTTAATCATCCTTTGTGTTGCTTCAATGCATTCTACTTAGAATTTATTGCTTATGAGTTAGCTCTTATGCAAGTCTTATTGATACTTGTTTGAAAGTACTATTCATGAAAAGTTTTACTATATGATTCATTTGTTTAGTCATTATCTTTGTTAGCAATCTTTTGTTCAGATCACTCCATTCATCTCATATGCTTTACAATAATGTTGATCAAGATTATGTTGGTAGCATGTCACTTCAGAAATTATTTGTGTTATCGTTTACCTACTCGAGGGAGAGTAGGAACTAAGCTTGGGGATACTTGATACGTCTCAAATGTATCTATAATTTCTTATGTTCCATGCTACTTTTATGACAATACTTGAATGTTTTATACATAATTTACAACATTATAATAAATTTTCCGGCACTAACCTATTAACAAGATGCCGAAGTGCCAGTTGCTGTTTTCTGCTGTTTTTGGTTTCAGAAATCCTAGTAAGGAAATATTCTCGGAATTGGACGAAATCAACGCCCAGGGTCCTATTTTTACACAAAGCTTCCAGAAGACCAAAAGGGAAACGAAGTGGGGCCACGAGGCGGCCACACACCAGGGCGGCGCGGCCCAGGCCCTGGCCGCGCGGCCCTAGTGTGTGGGCCCCTCGCTTCGCCCCCTGACCTACCCTTCCGCCTACATATAGCCTTCGTCGCGAAACCCCCTGTACCGAGAGCCACGATACGGAAAACCTTCCAGAGACGCCGCCATCGCGAATCCCATCTCGGGGGATTCAGGAGATCGCCTCCGGCACCCTGCCGGAGAGGGGAATCATCACCGGAGGGGCTCTACATCATCATGCCCGCCTCCGGATTGATGCGTGAGTAGTTCATCCTTGGACTATGGGTCCATAGCAGTAGCTAGATGGTTGTCTTCTCCGCTTGTGCTATCATTGTTTATATCTTGTGAGCTTCCTAACATGATCAAGATCATCTATTTATAATGCTACATGTTGTGTTTGGCGGGATCTGATGAATATAGAATATTATGTTAAGTTGATTATCAATCTATCATATATGTGTAGTTTATGTTCTTGCATGCTCTCCGTTGCTAGTAGAGAATCTGGCCAAGTTGATACTTGTAACTCCAAGAGGGAGTAATTATGCTCGATAGTGGGTTCATGCCTCCATTGAATCTGGGATCGTGACAATAGGTTCTAAGGTTGTGGATGTGCTGTTGCTACTAGGGATAAAACATCAATGCTTTGTCTAAGGATATTTGTGTTGATTACATTACGCGCCATACTTAATGCAGTTATCTGTTGTTTACAACTTAATACTGGAGGGGTTCGGATGATAACCTGAAGGTGGATTATTTAGGCATAGATGCATGCTGGATAGCGGTCTATGTACTTTGTCGTAATGCCCTGATTAAATCACATAGTAATCATCATTGATATGTATTGAATCTTTATTTGTCAATTGCCTGCCTGTAATTTGTTCACCCACCATGTTAGTTATTTTATTGGAGAGACACCTCTAGTGAACTGTGGACCCCGGTCCATTCTTTTACATCTAAATACATTCTACTGTTCTTTACTGTTCTTTGCAAACAAACACCATCTTCCACTCGATACGTTTAATCCTTTGTTTTCAGCAAGCCGGTGAGATTGACAACCTCACTGTTACGTTGGGGCAAAGTACTTTGATTGTGTTGTGCAGGTTCCACGTTGGCGCCGGTTTCACTGGTGTTGCGCCGCACTACACTCCTCCACCAACAACCTTCACGTGCTTCTTGGCTCCTACTGGTTCGATAACCTTGGTTTCATACTGAGGAAACTTGCTGCTGTGCGCATCATACCTTCCTCTTGGGGTTCCCAACGGACATGTACATCTACGCGCATCAGAGATGTAGTCATTCAGTGGCTTGCAGGGAAAAATTCCGAGGAGCAGCTTCCGAAGATGCCGTAGGACGTGTGCACCAACGACATCTTCGAGAAGCTGCGCCACGGGAGATTTCCCAACCCTTCCCTTCATCCATGGGAATGAAACTCTGCTTGGCTTGTTGATCTGCTTGGCAAGGCGTATCGATGCTCCTTTTATAGGCACGACACCTCTTCTACTTTGTATTGTTCCTTCGACAGGGCGTCGTGCGCTACATGCTTTATCTCATCGAGCAGCGCGTCCACCCATGCGTTCTTATCCTGCCGACATCTTTAGTCCCGGTTGTACCCACCAGCCGGGACTAAAGGTTACCCACACGTGCTTATCCCACCGACAGTTTTGTTAGATGACAAAAAAAGGATCTTTCGTCCCGGTTGTACCCACCAGCCGGGACTAAAGGTTACCCACACGTCCTTATCCCACCGATAGTTTTGTTAGATGACAAAAAAAAGGATCTTTAGTCCCGGTTGTACCCACCAGCTGGGACTAAAGGTTACCCACACGCCCTTATCCCACCGACAGTTTTGTTAGATGACAAAAAAAATAATCTTTAGTCCCGGTTGTACCCACCAGCCGGGACTAATGTTTTCGGCGCCACTGCGTTCCCGCCTATTTTTCTTCCCGCGCTTCCCGCCTCCGTCCTCCCGCCATTTTTTCACTATATATATGATGGCTTGGCCTCCATTTACATATCACATCTAGACTCATATCTGCAAACCTCATCACTCTGTCCCATGGCTTCCATCGTATCTCTAACCTTCCGGGATGCGGAGGCGCTTTGCGCGTCGAACTACCCCTGCCCGCCGGGCTACCGCGTCCCGACCGGCTGGTTGCTGAGCGTCGGAGGCGTACCGGTCCCTCCCGTCCCTCTAGGTGTGGCGCGCGAGTTGGCCATCATGAACCACTACTACTTCGAGCTCACGCCAGAGCAGCGGAGGAATCCCCAGTGGCATCCCGACTACTTCCCGACTTGGGAAAGCTTCTTCATCAATCGGCGTGAGAGGGCGCTTTCCAGGCACGAGGAGGGCGGCCTGCCTCCTTCGGACTTCAACGACGCCGGCCGTCGGCTGTGGTGGCGCGGCCGGACTCTCCAGGGCGTCATGGCCCACCGTGGCCCCCGCCTGCGCTACCCTCAGTCCCAGCCCACGCGTGCTCTCCCGCCGAGGTTCGACTACCGTGACGCCGATGCCGGCGACGATGATGACGGCAACTACGACGACTACAGTGGCGAGTACTATAGGGCTAGGCACGAGTATGACTGAATGACTCGAACAGTCGAATCTGGCCATGTATCTTAATTAATTTTCAGTTGAGCTCTGTACTTTAATTCCATGTATCTGGCGGGAAACTTTTCTCATCATCAGCGTCTGCCACAACGACTTTATTGAAAATACAATTAAAATAGATAAACAACTAGTCTAGTCGATCTAATCGTCGTCGGAGGTTGTCTCGGTCCAAATGTCGTCCCATCGAGGGTCGTTGTCGGCCCAAGTTTTATTCGGGTTGTCGAGCTCGAACACGGCGACGACCCGACGGTGGCGCCTGTTGGACCTGCGATGTGCCCGGAGGTCAGCGAAGAACGCGCCGGTGTTGTCGACGTCGTTGGGGAACTGCGCCCTCCACTGGCGCATCAACTCCTCATCGTGCTCGGCGATGGCGATCCGGCACTACACCTGGCGGTGGCGGCGACGGTCCTCGTCGTCGACGAGGCACGACGTCGGCGCGAGGAACTCCGCCTCCTCTAGCGATTCGACGTCTGGGAAGTTCATGTCGCACCATGGCCGCCGAAATCGCCATGCGGCCGCTCATAAGCACGCGCCGCCAGCTCGGGGGTGTTGTACGTGCCGAGGGTGAGCCGGAAGCCACCGGCACGCATCTCGGTGTAGAACCTACCGTTCGGACGCGCTCGGACGCCACGGAAGCCGGACGAGCCGCGACGGCGCGGCGGCATCCCGGCGACGAATGAATGGAGGTGACGACGACGTGTGGTTCTGCGCGCACGCGGCGCTTTATAGCACAGCGACGCGGCAAGTTTGGCGACAGGTGGCGCGGGGAAGCGGCGGGGCGTGGCTCGTGGAAGCGGCGGCGACAGGTGGCGCGGGGAAGCGGCGGGGCGTGGCACGTGGAAGCGGGATCTACACGTCGCACGGCGGTGGCGGCGGGGCGAGGTACGTGGAAGCGGCGGCGACATGTGGCACGGGGAAGGGACACGTGGCACGGGGAAGGGACACGTGTGGCGGTGGCGGTGGTGGCCAGTACATGGCGGTGGCGATGGTGGGCAGTACACGGCGGTGGCGGCGGTGGCCAGTACATGGCGGTGACGGTGGTGGCCAGTACACGGTGGTGGCGACGGTGGCCTGTACATGGCGGTGGCGGTGGCCAGTACACGGCGGCGGTGGCCAGTACATGGCGGCGGCGGCGGTGGACACGTGTGGCAGTGTGGTGGCCAGTAGGTGGTTTTTTTTATTTGAAATAAGGCGGGAACGAATTTTTTTTTAAAAAATGGTCTTTGGCCCCGGTTTGTAATACAAACCGGGCCTAAAGGCCTTTTTTTCGTGCGCAACGAAAACCGCACCAAAAATGGCCTTTAGGCCCGGTTTGTATTACAAACCGGGGCCAAAGGGGGGCCTTTAGGCTCGGTTTGTAATACGAACCGGGACCAAAGGTGGGGCCGGTATAAAAGAAAACACTTCGTCTCCGCGGAGATCAATCCCGCGGAGACGAAGCGCTGAGCGCCGCCAGGCTGCCCAACTGCCGCGCGAAATCGCCGTCGTCGCCGTCCACCGCGCGGCCGCCCGCGCCGCCGCCACAGCATCACCGCCTCCACCAGCACGCCCGCGCCCGTCGCTGTCCGCGCGCCGCCGCCCGCCGCACGCCTCCTCCAACATCGGCACCGCCCGCCGCGCGCCTCCAACACCGTCGCGCGCCCGCCGCCGCCCGCCGCCGCCTCCAACACCGCCGCCGCGCGCCTCCTCTCCGTCGGCGCCAAGGTGAGTCCCCGGCCACCCCTTTTTTTAATTTTTGTTAGTATTAGATTGTTAGTATTAGAATTTTAGTATTAATTAGAATTGTTAGTATTAGATTGTTAGTATTAGAATTGTTAGTAATTGTTAGTATCAAATTTGTTAGTTTTAGAATTTTAGAAATAGTTAGTAAACTATTTTTTAGAAATAGTTAGTAAACTATTTTTTAGAAATAGTTAGTAAAAGTTACAATAATAATATGTATGTTAGAAATAATGTTAGTTACAACTCTAACATTAATAAAAATAATGTTAGTTAGAACTCTAATATTGTAAACTATTTGTTAGTATAGTTAATCCGGTAGTGCGTGCGCCCCTGCCGGTGCTGAGTCCGTGGCGGTGCCCCTACCGGCGCCCGTGGCTGTGCCGCTGCGACATAGTGCCGACACCCCTGCCGGGTTAAAAGTAGTGTAGTTATTTTTTAATTTATGTTAACGTTGGTACATATATATATGATTTGTTTTCGTAGCTACGATGCCGCGACAGCCGCCACGCCGTGGTCTGACTCTTCTAGAGGAGATGCAGCAGCTGGGGGAGGTCCGGGACTGGGCTCCGCCGGGGTGGCACTGCGAGGTCTTAGCTTCCGGGTCGCGCACCTTGGTGCGGAATCCGGGTCCCGTCGTCGACCCGGATATTCTTTGGTGGAGGTCTTATGGGCCACGGTCGTTTCAGAGGGAGCCGGCCCCGCCGGAGGAGGTAGCTCAGCGCATTGCGGTGGAGGACGAGCACGTCCGCCGTTACATGTATGCGTTAGACAACATGTATAGGACCGGATGGAGCGTTATGCAGGGATCTCATGTTAGCTATGCTCCCGTGACTGTTCCGTGGCTTTGGGTGTTCACCCGGCGCGGCTCAGGTCCCCGTCGGCGCGGTTGAGAGGTTGTAGTATTGATTGATGTATTAGGGTTAAATAAACATGAACCCGATCTATGTATGCATGTAACTGCACTATCTGCTTTCAGCACTATATTATCGATCCTTAGTTAAGAACTACATATGTAACTCCATTTTCAGTTTTCTGCATTATCCTTAATTTGATCATATGATGGTTCCTATATATAGCTTGCAGGTCGTTGTAGAAAGCATGGAGAGATATGAAACTCAAGAAAATTTCATGGCTGACCTCATAGCCAACGGTACTCTGGATGATCGCGACGACGACGTTATTCCAGATGATGGCGGTGACGATGTCACCGCAACTTTTTTGAATGACTCCGGTGAGGGACCGGAGAATATTGAGGAAGAAGGTCCCAATGGTGCCGGTGAGGAAGAAGATCATCATAATGGCTCCGGAACCGTAGTTATCACCCAGGTATATAAATTAATTAAGCCGCTGTTGATCGACTAGATGCATTAACTAATTAAATTGTACTGACTATGAATTATTTCTTTTTTAGCCCTCCGGATCGAGCACTTCTTCTATAAAGTCGAAGAAGCGAGGCCCGGCCAAAAAGTTGGACGGCGGTGTTAGGCACGACATCACCCATATCACTAAGGATGGAAACCGATTGCTCCAGAGAAAAGTGCAAAGTCATTTATAGCTCAATGCGGAGTGCTTGTTAGGGACCACGTCCCGATCACCGTTCGAGAATGGAACAAGCCGAAGGGACTAGTGCTGTATGCAGAGGAAAAAGCTCAAGGTCTTTATATCGATGATGTAGCCAAAAACAGCATTCTGACCAAGCTCATGTCACATTTCAACATAGTACCCGAAGAGGGGGTGCCGCTGAAAAGACCAAGATGGAGCAGGCCCTCCGCGGCTTTGCCAAGAAGAAGATGGCCGAACTATTCAATGGCCACAAGAAAAGATTGCGCGCCCTTATCAAGAAAAAGAAGACTCCGGACAGTGAGAAGGTAAAAAATCACTGGGACGAATTCGTGAAGTACAGCACGGAGTCAGAAGAATTTAAGAAAAGGTCGGCAACAAATAAGGCAAATTCTGCGTTGAAGCAATATCACCAAATTCTGGGTCCAGGTGGATACAGGGCTAACCATCCTAAGTGGCAGGCAGCTGAGGCGGAACTGACCAGGAAAGGGATCAGATTAGGGACACACGGTTGGATCGAACGGTGTAAGGAGTGGTTCTACGGGATTGGGGAAACGTTGCATCCAGAAACAGGGAAGTGCATCTATAAGAAAGCTCATCTGAAGTTTCCCATTGAAGCCCTGGAAAAAGCACATAAGGACGTGGAGGAGGGGAGGTTCCAACCCAAAAGAGAGAACGATGAGCTGACACGCGCCCTTGGGAACAAAGAACACGGCGGACGAACATGAGGCACAGAAGGCTCCGTTCCGTGGAACCTTGGCTTTCCTGCGGAAAGGAAGAGATTTCCTGATAAAAGCAATGAGAGGAGAAAGGCAAGGGAAATAGACCGCATAGCGTCCTTAGAGGAGGGTTTTAGCACCATGCAAGCCCAATTAACCATGGTAACCCAAGTACTTACATCCCAGATGGCTCGGGGGCAGGCTGTAGATCCTGCGCCATTGCTCAATGCCCTCGTCCCGCTGCAATCTCAACAACACCGGAGAAGCAGCGTGGCTTCCACTCAGCAGGAGGATAATGATGATGATGACCAGGTCGTCGAGCCTCCTCGCTACCCCCCCCCCCCTGTGGATGATCTCACTGAGAGCCATCCTTGTGAGCTGCATGTTAAAGTTTTCAACCTATCCTTCAAGGCGGCGATCGACATCCTCTTACCTACAAGGTCTTACCATTGCCGTCCGGTCCAAGACGACTTTGCTGTTGTGATGGTGGATGAAGTGTTGAGAGATTATGAGGGGATGGTGCTTGAGCACCCTGCAGGTGAAGATGGGGAAATCAAAGAACTGGGAGAAGCCCGTAGAACCACCGTGCAATGGCGGAAGGAGAACATTGTGTTTCCAGGTGAGAAGCCACCAAGCAGGCCACCTCCTCCGCCTCCTCCGCCACCTGCAGGGTCTCCTCCGCGTGATGATTCTCCTATGCGCGATGATGATTCCCCTGTGCATGAGCAGTCTCCTCCGCGTGAAAATACTCCGCCGCCTCCTCCTCCTCGTCAGGAGACTCCGCCGCCTCCACCTAAGCAAAAGAGGAAGCTAACCGCGGCACCTCCTACAGCTCCGAAGAGATCATCAACTCCGATGAGGGCACAGACTCCAGAGTTTTTACCACATGAGCAGACTGAAGAGCAAAAGGCGTTTCTTGCGCCGAAGAAGATGTTTATTCCACCGCATACAGTGAAGCACTTTGCCGAGACGAGAATGAAGAGACCTGAGCTGAGAGCTGATTATGACCGCTCTCTTGGACAGTCCTCTAGAGCGAGCAAAGAAGCAAAAAAAAGTCGCCCAGCTTGGACAGCAGGACAATCAGGCCATACCCCACTTCGTCGTGCAGCCCTATGATGATCCAGAGACGGCATCGATGATCGAACAGGAGGCTAGAGCTCAGGGAGCATCAGTTGAGTACGAAGATTACTATCCAACGGCTCAAGTGGTAAACAAGTATAGATACGGAAAAGATCTCGTCAAACCTGGCGAGCTCGCGCGTCTAGGGACTCAGATGCGAAGGTTGCATGACCGGTACCTGAAAGCCTGTCGAAGAGGTGATCGCTACCTCACGGTGTATTTTAGAGATGAGCATTACTTCCGGGGGGTCGAGGAGATAAACCTTGAGTTAGAAGAACTGTTTCAGTTATTCAATCAAGACGCCCTCGACAAAGCTGTCATCAGTTGCTACTTCCTGTAAGTGATTTATTTATGTAATTAAGTCTGTAGCTCAGCGCTCATTCATTTGCACTAACAATTATCCTCACTATATTCTTTGTGTACGCTATACATTTAATTATGCAGAATGAAGAAGCTCGAATGCAAAAGAGGCAAGCTCCTACCGCTGGGGTTCATAGACCCAGACACAGTTCATGATGTTACGGTTCGAGACTTCGCCAAGGACACAGAGGACAACATGGTAATGTTTTTAGTGAAGCAAGCAAACAAAGAGGATATATTCTTTCCCTACAACTTCAAGTGAGTTTTATATATAACATACATTATGCTTGTGCAGCTTCCACTTTATTCTCGTAATCATTGAGCTATGCTTGTGCAGCTTCCACTTTATTCTCCTTGTCATTGATCTTCACAAAGGAGTCGTAAATGTCATGGACTCGAAAACGTAAAGAATATGCGGAATGGGCGGACATGGCTGCCATCCTCCAGAGGTAATTTCAATCAATTTTGTATTGGCATCTTCATCTGTTCTAATTCGACGATATCATCAACTAATCAATAACTCATTTACTCATTATTTTTTGCCGGGCAGGGCTTGGAAACGGTTCATCACTACTGTTCCGGGTAAATGGAAACCGGAGCTTACATATAAAATTACCCTGTAAGTAGTACTATATATATAGCTATGTCCGTGAAACTCTATATATGATATTTACTTTCAATACGATGCTTGATTATTAGTTTGATCGAACTATTTTTTCGTAAAGTGTATGAGGCAGGAACGCGGGAATAACTTATGTGGATACTACGTCTGCACCTTCATTCGTGACATGTCCTGTCCCAAGGGTGGGGATGCCCAAATACACCAAACTCGTGTACGATAACAAATTCTCACAATTATCTTAATTAGTACCATCTATTGTATTGATTTCCATTCATATATTGATCTCCTTTTTTAAATATAGATGATACGCCTGCGGGACACTCTCATAACGGAGGATCAAATACGATTAATTCAAGAGGAACTCGCGGGATTCTTTCTTACCGAGGTCATTACCCCAGGTGGGGAGCACTATGCGAAGGTCAAAGCTAGGTGTTGAGCAACTTCGTAGAAGCTAATAGATTTAGTAAAGAAGATCCGACTTTATATTGTAAATATGCATGCATTACGTGTACTGTTGACGATGTCTATATATATTCACGATGATTTTTTGTGGTTTCTTGAATGATATATATGCATTTCTGAAACTCAGCCGCGGCAGAGAAACGCTGCTCCACCCTAAACCTGTCCCGCGGCAGAGAAATAGCAATTCTCTACCGCGGCAGAGAACCCCAGGCCCGGTTCGTACCACGAACCGGAACCAATTAAAGGCCATCCACCGCGAGCTCCCTGGCTGCACCACGTGGCGCCGCTTTTAGGTCCGGTGCAACTTTAAACCGGGACTAAAGGGGACCCTTTAGTCCCGCCTAATTGGTCTCGGTTTGGAAACCGGGACTGAAGGCCCAAATGGACCGGGCCTATAGCCCCGTTTTCCACTAGTGTATGCATGTCTTATTTCTGTTAGCACCTTCGGTAGACTAATGCCAAGAGATTGTTTTGTTTTAAAATTGACATAGTAACCATATACAGCTTGCTATCGTTGAAAACTTCGCCTCCCTCTGAACAAATACTCCTTCTTTCTAAGACACCAAAGCGTCAATCTTAGGATTTGATCTCTGATTGGCTTGGAACATATATAGGTTGGTTCTTGGCAACAACTCTGCATAGATTCGTGTGGAACAGATTTATTGTCAAGAAAAATAATCGTGTCAAACGGTGGTAGGACTATAGTATGTCCTAAAATTCAGACATGTGCATGTGAGGTAATATTAGTTTTTAATTAAATCTTAGGCAAAAATTACAGATCTAACAATAAGTATTAATATGGTGTCTCTCAGACCACCGTGTCCGCTCTACTATAACCCACCACATGATCACATGGAAATTCCGATTGATTACATGCACATCACCAGATTGTGCGGGATCTCCTATGTGCTGCACGAAAAATACATTCAGATATATGAAGATTATCTTGATACTTTACCTAAGCAATACGATTAACTTTTTTCGGTCAGATTTCCTTCAATCATTACTTTCCTTTGCCCGCCCCATTAAAATCGTATGATATCTCTACTTTTTTTTTTGCCGGTTATCTAATCACATCTAATCTTTTCCTAGGAGGTTATGACTTTGTACATCGTGATGAGAATAGCGCGTGACTCGTTATGACACTAAATTTTCCTTTCGTATTAACGTGTCAATTACTCATATGTACATGTTTATTGTTGTACGTAACACCTATTATCTTTTAATCTGAGCCATTAAAATTAAGATCAACATAGAATATTTTTTAAGCATATGTGGACAAATCGTGGTTGCTTTATTTTATATCCGTATTTTACTTTTAGTATATAATAGACTAGTTATAATGCATACTAGTATCATGCATATGATACTAGTTTATGATATCACTCCCACAATGCATAGTATTTTGATGTTGTATCATAATTCCTTCATATTTAATGTTATGTAGAATCTTAGTAATGCAAATTTATGTATATGATATATTTGCCATTAATATTTTTAGTTTTACGTGTTATGATACTCGTACGTTATCTACCTATGATACTCACTAATGGTAGTGACATATCAGATTTTACCACATTGGCGTGCATGATACTAATACTCTCATAGTGGCTAGTCTAAATATAATCTGCATGGCCATCAAACTAGAACACAAGTTATCTCCTGACCTCATAATCTCAGGATGATAGTCGACCCAAGCCTAACGGCCATGGGTCTTGATTCGCTCCGTCGCTAGATTTATTGATTTATTTTGGATCATATTAACTGGAATTTTTGAGTTGCAAATCGAGTTGCTAGTTAGATTTTTTAATAAGTTAGGTCGCAACTAAATTTTTTAAATTGCAAGTGAGTTGTAAGTAAAAGCTAGGTGAAGCGGTACAGAAATATTTTTAGAGTAAAAGAAATCTTCTTATACAGAATTATGGGAATGAAATTGCTTGACTGAGAATTAGATGTCTCATCTAGGATGCAGATAGAAGTGTTGAAGTGTATAAGTAGATTGCCTAGCCCTTTACATCAGTTCGTACTTTTGGTTCAAGTGGCTAGTGCATGAACCTTAACATGGTATCAGAGCCTCAGGTCTCGAGTTCAAATCCTGGCTTTCACAATTTATTCTAAAATCCTCACAGCCGTAGCCGCCGCCCGCCCCGGCACCCTGCCGTCCCGCGCCCGGCCACCGCCGCTGCCTCTTTGCCTCTCTACACGTGTTGACTTGTCTTCTCGTCTTCCCGTCACACGTGAGAGGGGGTGTTGAAGTGTATAAGTAGATTACCTAGCCCTTTCCATCAGTTCGGACTTTTGGTTCAAGTGGCTAGTGCATGAACCTTAACAAGAAGATCATTTTACTTGTCCGAGAAAATGCAATATCCTTGTTTTCCAACAAAGTAGTTAAAGCTGGGCGTACTTGTCCTTGTCACATATTCCATTCTAACTTTTGTCATCCCAACTCCATCATTATACTCATCAAAACATTAGTTGTCCTAATGTCCTGCAAACACCATCTAGAAGTCAAACCAACTCCATAACTTTGAATATACATGCTTAGTATTCAATTCTGACGGCGGATGCTGAAGTTTCCTGCAACAACGACATCAAGACTGATTCAAAGAATGGTGCTGACTTGATGCACAAATGAGAAGTGATGACGGTTAGTACATACTTACATGTCTGATTTGAATAAGAAAATATACTACGGAAGGTGCGACCTTTCAAGTAGCCACGGCAGAGGAGTGAGAGAGGCAACTCACCGTGACAACAGTGAGCTCGACACATAATGGCACCAACAAATCCCAGACCGACAGCACACACCCTACGTCAAAAACGCGAAAGTGAAAAAAAGTGTCCTGGCGTGGCGTGGCGGGCGACGGGCGCGGATCACGTTCTTTTATTGCGGTAGATTTTAGTTTTTTTCTTAGGTATTTGTATAATAGTTTTTAGAGATAGCGAGGCCGAGGCTACATTCTAAAATCAAAATAAGATTTTTTTCCTTTTTTAAAACACGTACAAACGCAGACGCTCACATACACGTGCATACATTCAGCCATATAAACGCAGATACGCACACCCTACCCCTATAAGCATCTCCAGAAGACTGAGCCGGCGGATTGGATCTTGAAATTGGCGAAGTCACGACAGGCGCCTCGCTGTCGACGTGAACATCGCCTCCCACTGAATGAATATTCCGTCTTTATGATACTCTGGTGGGCTGGGATACAACCACCCTCCTAACCACCCAACAACCTCAGGTTGGTTCTCTTTTCGTTCTATTTTCGTTGTGTCTAGGGTTGATGGAGGGTGTGTGAAGTTATCTTCCCGACTGTAATGCGGTCGGTTGTCGTGTTAGTTGGTGTTCTTGCAAGTCTGGTTTTTCCGATCTATGATTCTCATTCTTTACGACGGATATTTCTCTGGTGCGCTGGTTCTTTGGAGTCTTAGCACGACGATTTTCCCGCATGTCTACTAGAACAGGCTTTGCTCGGCTCCGGTGAGGAAAGGGTAAGGACGGCGGCGTGCCTTCAGTTCGCTCTCTAGTCTTCGCTATGTGGTCCAATAATCTATTTGTAATTTTTTAAGAGCTTTTTATACTACTGTTGATGATTATCAATAGCTCGGTGGATTTTTAGAAAAAATAAAGTGGCGGCGGTGGTGTTGGCGGCGCTCACGGCTTCTCCGACCAGAGTACTGGCAGCAGCGGGGTGTCTCCTGGTGCGTGCTTGTCTGTCTGGGTGTGTGTGTGCGCGCGCGCACGCGCGTGTGTGCGCGTGTGTGTGTGTGCGCGTGTGTTGTGCATGTGGGCGTGTGTGTGTGGGTGTGTGTGTGTGTCCCCGCCCCAGGGGGCTGTTGCTAACCAGCCTGTCTGTGTGCTCTAGTGGAGGTGCGAGTGGCGACGACGACAAGAGGCGAAGATCGCAGTGTTTCCCCATCATCCTAGATGTGGTGCGACGGAGACATGGGTCTCTGCCAAGCTGCGATGTTGGTTGGGAACCTCGAAGAAAGTCGTCAACAATCGTGGTTGCGGAACCTGGTGTTGTTGTGTGAAGGCGTTGTTTTATGTGGCCGACCTCATCCTTTGAAGATCTGGGGAAGTGCGGCTTTGCCGCCGCCAGAGATGCCACCTTGGACTTGTGCAGATTGTCAGATCTAGGGTCGTTGGGATGTAGATTTGGCCGGTTGGACCAGCGACAGCAAGCAGGTGGGTTCCCGTCATGTGTGGATGGGCGGTTGTCATCAGTGTGTGTCGGTTTGGGAGGGATTGGGAACAAGGGATTATGCCTGCACAGTCTAAGGTGACTTGCCGCTATCTGGACTAGAGCAGGGGATCCTTCGGTTCTCCCTTCTCTCCCATGTTTGGTCTCACCGGCACCGTCCAGCGATGTCTTGGTCCCAACCTCCACTCGGCCCGTTCTTGGCCTCCATCGGTTTAGCGAGGAAAAATCTCGCCTTTCTGATCTCTCGATGCTATGTGATGTGGTTGCTCCCCTCTAGCTTACTAGGGTGGATGAAGCCCACCGATTGCCTCATACCAAGGAATCCCTCGCAGAAATGGGAGAGTGTTGCTGTCACCAGGACTACATTGGGGTAAAGTTGTGTGATGCGCAAGCCGAACATGTTCAACATGCCAATGAAGAATGGCGGCTGCACCATCTTCATTGGTAAGAAGCGGGTGAAGAAGGCGATGCCGTTCGCCGCCAGGTCTTTGGCTGATGAGACCATGAGTCGGGTCGCTTCATTCTAATGTTTCCCCTTCTCCACCAACTTCCACACCTTCGCCAGACCCTTTTTGTTGTTGACGTCGGGAGGAAGAAGGGTGCGCTCCTTCTTGAGTTCCGAGTTTTGGAGTTTCTGCTCCTCTAACAGCGTGAGCCAGTGGTTGCTCGCCCTCTTCTTGTCGCGAGCGGCGGGTGGACAGTGGATGAACGGTGTCGTGTTTGAGAATGCAACGTGAGGCAAGTGGAGTGTGGGCGAGATGGTTGAGTGGGGAGAAGTGGGAAAGGACGGTCATGCTAGCCTATTTTTAGGCCTAGCCGCAAAACTGTTGTCGAGGGTACTCCCCGACAATGCTCTCCGTATGGGGCTTAGGGTAGATAGAATCATGTAGGCTGACACTAGACATCGGTTATCAAACAAGCGGGGAGAGCGATTTACCCAGGTTCGGGGCCTTGGATGAGGTAAAACCATTACGTCCTGCTTGTCTGATCTTGATTGCTAAAAATATCGGTTACAATGGGGTGCCGAAGGTTTCGACTATGATCTCGTCGAGAGGCTAAGTTCTTACGGTGACCTAGCTCTAGACTTACGGTGGTTATGGCTATTTTGATTGTGTCCCTCGGAAGACCCTCTCCTAGCCCTTATATTGGGAGCTAAGTCTCGAGAGGTCTATCCGGGTACGACTAGGTTACAAAGAGGCCTAGGTCTAAACTTTCCTTGTATCCTTCGTCTTCTTTCCTTATTTTTCAAGAATCCTTCTTCGGAACCAACATAACGGCCCACCCGGTCATTGGGTACCTTCATGGGCCCCTGGCAGGGCCGTAAGAGGTAGCGCAACACTAGTTACCCGAAGGGTAACGTCCACATCAGTAGACCCCGAGTGACTGGCTGAAGAAGCTTCGGGCAGGGACTAAAATGGTCTTCTGTCGAATGTTGACTCCCTTGTAATAGCATCGTCTTCTTTATCGGGTGCGCGTTCAGCCTCCCGATGGGAGTAGCCCCCGAGTCTAGGCACGGATGCTTGCAACCGTGTGTAAACTCAAGTTGTACTACTCGAATGTTTTCTTCTGCCGAAACTTTCTGCAAACTGGCATGGTCATCCGACATATCTTCCTATATCGGGTCTTTAATACTTTTAAGCAAAGTTTAGTACGTAAAGGATATCGGGTAACGTGCCCAGCTTTACCGGTTAACTCCAATGGCAAAACAACATTTCCCTACACAGAATCAAGTCCCTGGGCATGATTCTGGATTTAAAGAAGTCTTCGAGTGAAAATTTCATCGGGTGCGCATTTAGCGCTCCTGATGGGAGTAGCCCCCGAGTCTAGGCGCGGATGCTGGCATCCGCGTGTAGACTTAGACTGAACCACTGGATTGTTTCAGTTTCCTTCGAATGCTTCATTCGGAGTCGATACTTCTTATGACATCATCGATGACGTAACCACTGCTGCGGCCTGATTGACAGGACATGACCTGACGGGCTTACCCTACTTCTGAGCGGTTAGTTAGGAAATGACTAGTGCTTGTGCATTGACCGAGGCGTTTCCTCAATTTCCGCGCGTAGTGGGAGTAATGGGCCGCCGGTTTCATCTCTCTTACTTGGACACGTGTACGACTGGATCCTCGTCCACCTTCCCACGATCACTAGAGTTGCGGCCGCGATTCCCCAGCAGTCCTTGCTATAATAAAGAGCCTTTTCCGTTTTCATTTTTTACGGCTCCATACTTCTATCTTCCTCCTCAGTTCCTTCTCGCCATTGTTCCTGCGTCCAAGAACTCAGCCACCATGGGCAAGAAGAAGGGAGCTGCTGGTTCAAGTGCTTCCGCGGGCGTGGCCAAGGTTGGCCTTGACTCGTGCGCCTCCACCATCTCCAGTCGTGAGGTGAACAAATTGCGGTTGCTCGGCCTCATCTCATCTGTCGAGACTGACTTCCCCCAGCCAGGTTCTTCTCTCGCCCAAATCCTCCAAAAGGCTTCACTATTATGTTTGCCGCGTTTCTGCTTCGTGGGCTTTCTCTCCCTGCCCACGAATTCCTTCGCTCTCTTCTTTTTCTTCTATGGGATCGAACTCTGGTAGCTGACTCCCAATTCCATTCTCCACCTTTCCATCTTTATCACTCTGTGCGAGGCCTTCCTCTGCATTGACCCCCACTAGGGCTTGTGGAGGAAGATCTTCTACATCAAACACCACAATGGCGATGACGGTCCTCCCGTCGTTGGCGGCGTCGGCTTTGTCGTCAGGTTGGAGGTCAACTACTTCGACTACCCGATGAAGGAGTCAGTCCAGGGATGGCGATAAAAGTGGTTTTACCTGCAAGACATCCCAGCGTCTGGACGGCCCTCCAATCTGCCTCCGTTCGAAGATGTTTCTCTCGCTACGCCGAAGAAATCTTGGCGAAATACTTTAACTGCCGAAGAAAGTGCCATAGCCGACCAACTGTATGAAAAGGTCATGGACCTGAAGAATGCAGAAGGTCTGACGATGTGTGGCACCGAGGTGGTCTCTGTGTTTCTGAGGCGTCGAGTGCAACCACTAATGTCACGGCCTCATCAGTTGTGGATGTACACCGACACAAACGATTAGTCAAGGGTCGGTTTAGCTGATCTATCCGACGAAGAACTTCGTGATGAGGTGCGGCGTTTGATTCGTCTCAGCCAGAAGGACAATATTGTTCTAACTTCGGCCCGCCCTCCTCTCGATCTTAAGCATCTTCCAGCCAAGGTAATTTTCCTTGCATTTGCTTCAAGTATCATTTCTATTTCTGAATCTGAACTCAATAATTTCTTTTTTGTCGACAGGCTTCCACCGTTGCTCAATGTTACCCTCCTACACCTGAAAGTGGGGTAGAGCTAGAGGATGACGATGATTTGGAGGAGACTGAATATGAGCAGCACCCTCTCGAGAATAGCGACGTCCAAGGTGACGAAGCCCCCGAAGACGATGCTTGCACTAAGGCTATGCGACGCAGGAAGATCAATGAAGATTTGATAACGACTGCTGAATCGAGTCCTAGCGGACAGGATGATGATGCTAATGTAACTGCGTCGCCTCCTCCAGCTGCAAAGAGCTCAACAGGCCTCTTCGCTGTCGAAGATGACCTGGAGTTGTAAGTTTCCACTTTTCCTTTGCATCTAACTTCCTTCAACTCATCTGATACGTGTTCTTGTTTTCAAACAGCGCTGATGATGATGAAGAAGTCCCTCTCGTGAAGATGGCAAAATTATTTTCTGAAAGAACTGAGTCAGCAAAGGAGTCGAATCCTTCGACTGCCGAGCTCACTCCTCCTCCAAGAACTGTTGTGGCCAAGGTTCCTGTGTCAAAGGTTAACCCTTCTGCCGGCGCCTCCATCCCTCCGATTGCTCGTTGTCGTTTCCTATTCGATGGTGCCTCAGAGGAGGGATCCTCACGAGGGGGAGAAGAAGTCGGGGCCATAGGGCGGAGAGTCCTCTGGACGGTGGTACGCGATTTACCCAGCTTCGGAACACCTGCTCGAGGACAGGGCCTACTGCTGCTTGTCTGGAATTATCTGGGTGCTTTCGCATTGTTACAATGAGTTGTGTTTGTGTCTCTAGGGCTCCCAGGATCTGGCTTCTAAAGGCGCTCGGATCTAGGGTTTACATGGAGAGTCCTAACCGGAATACAAGATGCCTAACAACGGAATATACATTGCCGTGCACGTCAAGGATCCACCTTTCCTTACTCGCCGTAACGGGTCCGAACACTTCATGGGCCTTCACGGATCAATCTTTCATGATTTACACAGGTATTAGATGACTTTATTTGCATGTACCTTATTATGAACTAGCTGTGTGGCCCGCGCACTTGCGCGGCTAGCAATAGCGCGACTAAGATGTGTCATCCTCATGTGCAGATGTGCTCCACTCCATTCAACACCAGTGGCTTGCTCTCGCGGAGACCCTAGGCGACGGAGATTATGTGCTCCGGCCAGACACCTTCGCTTACGACGCCTTGGCTTCTTCCTAGTTGTTAATGCTTATGGGTCCCAAATCCCGCAAAAGGAGATTGGCATGCGATCCTTCCCATGATCTATTGATTCAGTTTGAGTGGGCTTGATTCCTGCATGATGAATTCAACGGCTAAGATGGAAGGAAAAAATAAGAAAGCGAAGCCCAAGAAAAATATGAATAGCAGTGCTGTGAGGATAATAATGTGTGGTTTAAATTTATCATGGCTAAGGATGCAAGCTACTGAAATATACTTTCTAAATTACTTCATTATTTCATAAAATTAAACCTTTCAATACTTCTATTAATCTAATCTAGGTCATTTTTAATGTACCTAAAATCTATTTAACAAAAAATCAATTAATACATTGTATTATTATAAGCTGATGTTGCGTGATTTTAATATTACTTGACTTGTGTTGCACGTTTGAACAAAATGTTCCGTGAATTTCTCGGTTTCGCTATAGAAAAGACAGGTCGATCAACGACTCCATGCATATCAGTTCACTTCGACCTGCCTACAGAACTAAACATATTGAAGTTCATTCATTTGATTTAATGTGACGTTGTAGCAACACACAGGCTTTGTGATAGTAAGTATGAAATTGTTATCTAAAATGTTAATTTTTCTTGCAGTAATAATGTACCTAAAGCTTCAGCAATTGCGCGTAAAATAGTTAGTCATGTGAATGAGTATATGTACGTAATGTAATATTGTACACACTCCATTATGCACCACTTTTTTTGTATAGATAAAACTATATATCTTGTAATTATTTCATGTGTTTATGGGGTAGCTTAGTACAAATAAGCATGTTAATTATTGTCAAACAAAAGATCTAGAAAGAAAGAAGTGTATGTTACCTGGCATCCACCCAAAAGACTACCAAATCCGTATAGTTATGTAGTCCAAAAAACATTATATAAAAAGATCTGAAGCCTGCAGAAATGAAGAGATTAACTATATAACTGTGATGTTTTGCCTGAACAGATCGAGGCACTGAGCCACCACCCAGGCTGTAATCATTAATTGTTGTTTCCAGCGTAGATGCTAAGAGAGTAGCAGCAATTCTATGCTCTTTTGGCAAGAAGATAGGTAGTTGTTGCCTCTCACCCATTTGCAAGTACATTATTTTTCTGTGTAGAATACCAAGTAAAATACCATTGTTATATGAAATTATTAATGGCATCATTCAGGGAGGGATTTATATATGAAAGAAAGTGTAATATATATGTACAATAAGAACATCAAATTTAAGCATACCAAATTTTCCTAACAGAATACTCGCACAAATCTGCAACTCACGATTGTAGAAATCCAATAGAATTATAAATTTGGTTCCGTCGTTATACAGATTCATCCCTGCAAAACTAAAACTAAAACTACGTTATTATTTCCAGTTCTGCAGGCAAACAGGGCAGCATAATATGGTTTTATGCCTTATTTCAACTAAAACTGATAAATTATAACACCTATAGCGATTATCAAAAGCAATGCAAACATCCATATTTAAGTGAGACCTGGTAATCATTTTATTTCACCTAGGCGTCACTGGAAAAAAATAGCGCGCTATTCCAACGCTAATAGCACGCTATAGCATATCTGAAGAGCCGACGCTACGCTATTTCGGCGCTATAGCGCGCTATTCGCGTTAATAGCACGCTAATAGCGTATTTTTAGACCCACGCTATTTTGTTATAGCGCGCTATTTTTTCCTTGCTTGTGAGTCTTCAGCTTCAGCTACCAAATTGTTTTACCTTCGATACATATTGTACCGTGCTTCATGCCTGATTAACCATGCCACCATGACACCTTTGAGTAAGAATTTCTTTTTACTAAGATATATAAGACAGTTTTTGAGGACAGGTGCAGCGCTGCGCCCACTGAATTAAGAGAAAATAAAGCAGACAGTAACTGGATAGTTGATCAAAAGGGGATTATTAATTCCAGAGTTGTGCTCCCCAAGTCTACCTCTAGTCCTTGCAAGGATATAGAGATCTTACGAGTTTAAGTTTAATATCCTTCCTTCATCATGCACAGTCTGGTCAAAGTCGAATGTACTGGCTTGAAGCAAACGCTAACATTGTTGGTAGCTGCAGGCCAGCATCGGTAGTGAAAGTTAATAATTAGCTTATCTTATCTGATGTGGCTGAACTCACCGTCATACAGAGCCTAGACGATGCAGCCGGCAAGCAAAAGCTCATTGATTCAGGTTGCATGTGCTTTGGTCGGCCATGGATCTCCTGATTCCGTGAGCGAAGGAGCCATCGAGGCTTAATAGTCGAAAGTCGAAACATGGCAAAGTTAGTTGAGACATGGTCTTTGCCTTTATCGAGGCTAGCTTGGCAGCCCCTGAGTACGGTACAACCTCATCCTGCCATGCGTCGCGGAACTGCACTCCGGTGATTAAGAGAGAACATGGCTCAGTTGATCGCGATGCGGCGGCGGCGCCGGGATTAACCAAGACGTAGATTTATTCCCTGAAAGAGAGCTGCACTCGGTGATTAAGAGAGAACATGGCTCTGTTTGCTCGCGATTCGGCGGCGGCGGTGCGCTTCAGTTTCAACGTCCAATGTATGAACAAAACAGGTGATGTGATTGGCATCGGCAAAACGCAAAAGAGTCTGACCCGGCCATACCTATTGCAGATTGTCGTGATACCTTTGTATCGGGATGGCCGCCAGTGAACAATTTATACAGTACATAGAGGACGCCAGGAGGAAGATAACTGGAGCTGTAGCGTCACCCATGGATGGAGAGGAGAAGGAGAGTCAGGGAAGATCTATCCGAGAGGAGAAGGAGAGTCCAGGGAAGATCCATCCAGCACAGCGACCATGAGAGTAGGAGAGGCGGCAGCGACGATAGTCGTACAGTCCAGCACGGCGACGATGTGCATAGGAGAGGCGGCGGCAGATTAAACGACGGCTTCATAAATAGGTTTTATCTCAGCGTTTCTATCTCTCTACACGCTTTAGACGTTGGGATAAGGACATTTTATATCGGTATCTTGAAATAACCACGGGCCGGATATTTGGTGGAAAATCTAGGCCATTGTTACTAATCTGATTATGCATGGCTAATCTACACCGTCGGTTGTTTGTTGTTTTATAATTATATAATAGATAGATTGCTTAAGTACCTGCCATATCATGAGAATATTTACATCATATGAACAAATGTGTTCGTGAAAGTTCTTTTATCGCACTCAGTTGTTAACTGAATTGCTTGAGGACAAGCAATAAGCTAAGCTTGGGGGAGTTGATACGTCCAAAACGTATTTACTTTCCCGAACACTTTTGCTATTGTTTTGCCTCTAATTTGTGTATTTTGGATACAACTAACACGGACTAACGCTGTTTTCAGCAGAATTGCACTGGTGTCTTGTTGTTGTGCAGAAACTCAACTTTCAGCAAAATCCCCGGAAATAATCGCAATGGGCCTATTTTCACCGTGAAGATACGAGGCCAAAAGGGCAAGCCAGGGGGGCATGCCCCCACACGACAGGCCGGCGCGGCCTGGAGGGGGGGCGCGCCGCCCTATGGTGAGGGCGCCTCGACGGCCCCCCAACGCTCTCCTTCGGACTACAAAACCCTTTCGACCTAAAAACGCCAGGGGGTTCGGCCATATTTCCAGAAGACGTCCAGAACTCCGTCACCATCGCGAAACTCCGCCTCGGGACCAGAAACTCCGTTCTGACACTCCGCCTGGACGGGGAATTGGAGGGGATCATCGCCACCATCACCACCGACGCCTCTTCATCAACCAGCCATGTTTCCCCCATCCATGTGTGAGTAATTCCCCCGCTGTAGGCTGAAGGGGATGGTAGGGATTGGATGAGATTGATCATGTAATAGTCATAAGATGTTAGGGCATAGTGCCTAGTATCCGTAGATGGTACTTTTATGATGTTGCAACTTGTTATGCTTAATGCTTGTCACTAGGGCCCGAGTGCCATGATCTCAGATCTGAACATGTTATTGATTCATGAAGATATTCATTGTTTTATGATCTTACCTGCAAGTTGTATACACATATTGCTGTCCGGAACCCGAGGCCCCAAAGTGACAGAAATTGGGATAACCGGAGGGGAAGGCGGTGATGTGAGGATCACATGTGTTCATGGAGTGTTAATGCTTTGCTCCGGTACTCTATTAAAAGGACTACCTTAATTTCCAGTAGTTTTCCTAGAGGCCCGGCTGCCACCGGCTGGTAGGACAAAAGGTGTTGTGCAAGTTTCTCTTTGCGAGCACGTACGACTATATACGGAACACATGCCTATGGATTGATTAGTACTTAGATACCGTTTTATTATTATCTGCAAATGCCCTGCCTTGATTGTTACATGAATTCTCTCATCCATGCAACGCTCGTTCATCCATCCCTGTGCCTACAGTATTTTAATCCTGCTGTTTACTAAAATCACTACTTTTGTTTTTGTTACACTGCTGCTGTTATTTCACAACTCCTACTGCTATGAAACTGTTGCTACTGATAAACTCTTGCGAGCAAGTCTAATTCTAGGTGTAGCTGAATTGATAACTCCACTGTTAAGGCTTACAAATATTCTTTGGCTCCCCTTGTGTCAAATCAATAAATTGGGTTTTACTTCCCTCGAAGACTGTTGCGATCCCCTATACTTGTGGGTCATCAAGACTATTTTCTGGCGCTGTTGCCGGGGAGCATAGCTTTATTTGCAAGTTCACATGAATTGATATTGTTCGCTGCAAATCCTCCATCATGGGTAAACCTCGCGATACTAAAGTCGCCATATTACCATCAACTACAAGAAAAGGTACAACTCTAAGTACCTCTGCTGCTCTTGATTCACCATATGTGATAAGTCAACTTGTTTCAGCACCACAAGCTTCACGTGTTGGTACTTCTGCTGAATCTGAAAATTCCTCTGATAATTTTGATGATGCTTCTACTGTGCTTGATAATACTGGTTCATTAGGTCCTTTTCTAGATGCTACAATTGCTAGGTCTAGACAAATTAAAAATACTGAAACTACTAATGAAAATACTGTTACACCTGCTAATTCACCTGAGTCTAATGACCTTGATGAAGATTATGTGGAACTTGATGATGATTTTATTGATAAATGCAATGCTACTACTAGTACAAGTAACCTTAAAAAGCTTATTGCACAACATGCTGTTAGATACAAACTGTCTCCTGATCCTAAATTTGCCACATCTCCTATAAACATTAAGGATAAAGATTATGACTTTTCTCTTGATTTATCTCATATATCTATTGTTGAGAAAACACCTTTTTGTGGTACTGAAAAAGAGAGTGCTGTAGAGCACATGAATGAGCTTTCTACTTTAAGTAGTTTGTTTTCTGATGATGTTAAGATGCGCACTTATTTTGTTGCTAAAATTTTCCCTTTCTCATTAAAGGATGATGCTAAGATTTGGTATAATAGTTTACCTCCTGATTCTATTGATAGTCCAAGTTGTTTGCTTGAAGTTTTCTTTCGGAAATATTTTCCTGCTAGTGCTCAACATATTGCTCTGCAGAGAATTTATAGTTTTGATCAAGAAGATGGAGAGAAATTGCCTGAAGCTTGGGCAATGTTTTGCTCTCTTATTAGAGCTCGGCCTGGCCATGATTTGGAAAAGCATGATTTACTTGATATATTTTATAGTGGACTAACCATTGAGTCTAGGGCATACCTGGATAGTTGTGCTGATTGTGTTTTCAGGAAAAGAACTCCGGACGAAGCTGACGAATTATTGGCTAGAATAAGCCAAAATCATGATGATTGGTCTACACCTGAATCAAGCCCAACACCAGTATTGAAGAAGATGGGTATGATTGAATTAAATGATGAAGATATGAGGGAAGCCAAGAAATCTCTTATGGAGAATGGTATTAAATCTGAAGATGTGAAGAATTTACCTCCTGTAGAAGACCTATGTAAGATAATTCCCCCTTCATCCACAATTGAGGTACATTCTCTTCAACGCTTTGATAGAGGAGATATCCCTTACTCAAAACCTCCTGATCAATGGTTAGATGAATTTGATAATTATGTTGTTAAGCAAAATAACTTTAATATGAGAGTAGAGAATCATCTAATGGAAAATTCTCAAGCTATTAGTAAATTGCATGATATTGTGGAGAGAACCTCCAATGATGTTAAGATGCTTGTTAAACATTTTCATATGATTCAAACTCAAATTTATCAACTTACTAAAGTGCAAAATGACTTGTTAAAAAATACTCATGAAGAAAAACATGCTTATGAAGTAACAACTAGAGGTGGTGCTTCTACCTAGGATCCTCTATATCCTGAAGGGCATCCCAAAAGAATTGAACAAGATTCTCAACGAACTAAAGAAACTAGTAGTCCTTCTAAGAAAAAGAAGAAGAGAAATAAAACTATTGTAGAATCCTCTGAACCTGTTAATGATCCTAATAGTATTTCTATTTCTGATGCTGAAACTGAAAGTGGTAACGAACATGATAAAGATAATGATAAGAATGGTACTCCTGATAAAGAAAAGAGATTGAAAAAGAACCTGAAAAGCATGTTAAAAATAAAAAGTACAGTAAAGAAGATTTTATTGCCAAGAAACATGGTAATGAAAGAGAACCTTGGGTTCAAAAGAAAATGCCTTTTCCTGCTAAGAAACTAAAATCAAAGGAGGAGGAACATTATAATAAATTTTGTGATTGGATGAAACCCTTGTTTTTGCAAATCCCTTTGACTGATGCTATTAAATTGCCTCCTTATTCAAAGTATATGAAAGATATTGTCTCTAACAAAAGGAAAATTCCAAATGAGGAGATTTCCACTATGCTCGCTAATTACTCTTTCAATGGCAAGGTTCCAAAGAAGCTGGGAGACCCAGGTATACCGACTATTCCTTGTTCCATCAAGAATAATTATGTTAGAACTGCTCTATGTGATTTGGGAGAAGGAGTTAGTGTGATGCCTTTTTCTCTTTACAAGAGACTTGATTTAGATAAGTTGATACCAACTGATATATCTTTGCAAATGGCTGATAAATCTACTGTTGTTCCTGTTGGTGTATGTGAAGATGTTCCTGTTCAAGTTACTCAAAATTGCTTAATATTAACTGATTTTGTTGTGTTGGAAATGCCTGAAGATGATAATATGTCTATTATTCTTGGAAGACCCTTTCTTAATACTGCAGGGGCTGTTATTGATTGCAATAAAGGAAAAGTCACTTTCAATGTTGAAGATAAGGAACATACCGTCTATATTCCCAAGAGGATTGATAAAGTATATGGAGTTAATACAATTTTTAATTTGAGAACTATCAAGGTGGGAACTATTGATTGTCCTATATATGAGCCTAAAGAAGAATATCAAACTCTTGTGATTGGATCCATATCAATTCAATATAAGGTAACATGATTGATTTGAGGTTTATTTCTTCTTATGTCATATAAAATTTATTTGGTAGCAAGACTTGATCAACCTTGTTAACAAGTATATTTTAAATGCATAAGAGAGCTAAACAACATTTCTCTCCTTCTCCACTTGTTTTATTCGTTGTAGTATTTTTTGTTTTGCAATATGCTTTAGTTGTTTAAGATTTTGGAAATCATTTTCCTGCGCTGTAATAATTACTTTAACACCTAAAAATGTGCATTTTTCGAAGTTCTCAAAATTTTCAAAAATTATATCGTTGGTCTTATTTTTCGAAGAGCTACCTGAGAGGACCTGGGGCTGACCAGTGGGGCACCCCAGGGCTGCCCCCCATGTGCCGGCGCGGCCAAGGAAGGGGGCGCGCCACCCTGTGGTTGATACGTCCAAAACGTATCTACTTTCCCGAACACTTTTGCTATTGTTTTGCCTCTAATTTGTGTATTTTGGATGCAACTAACACGGACTAACGCTGTTTTCAGCAGAATTGCTCTGGTGTCTCGTTTTTGTGCAGAAAATCCAACTTTCAGGAAAATCCTCGGAATTTATGCGAAAGGCCCTATTTTCCCAGAATACTGACGGAGCCAGAAGGGCAAGCCAGGTGGGGGCCCGAGGCCCCCACACGCTAGGCCGGCGCAGCCCAGGGGGGGGGGGGGGCGCCGCCTTGTTGTGTGGGCGCCTCGGCCGCCCCCCGACGCTCTCCTCTGGACTATATACGTCTTTTGACCTAAAAACGACAGGGGGTACGTCGATATTTCCAGAGACCATCCAGTACGCCGCCGCCATCGCGAAACTCCGCCTCGGGACCAGAAACTCCGTTCTGGCACTCCGCCGGGACGGGGAATTGGAGGGGATCTTCACCGCCATCACCACCGACGTCTCTCCATCGACCAGCCATGTTTCCCCCATCCATGTGTGAGTAATTCCCCCGCTGTAGGCTGAAGGGGATGGTAGGGATTGGATGAGATTCATCATGTAATAGTCACAAGACTTTTAGGGCATGGTGCCTAGTATCCGTAGATGTTACTTTTATGATATTGTTGCAACTTGTTATGCTTAATGATTGTTACTAGGGCCCGAGTGCCATGATCTCAGATCTGAACATGTTATTATTTCATCATGATATGCATTGTTTTATGATCTTACCTGCAAGTTGTATACACACGTTGCTGTCCGGAACCCGAGGCCCCAAAGTGACAGAAATTGGGACAACCAGAGGGGGAGGCGGTGATGTGAGGATCACATGTGTTCACGGAGTGTTAATGCTTTGCTCCGGTACTCTATTAAAAGGAGTACCTTAATTACCATTAGTTTCCCTAGAGGCCCGGCTGCCACCGGCTGGTAGGACAAAAGATGTTGTGCAAGTTTCTCATTGCGAGCACGTACGACTATATATGGAACACATGCCTATTGATTGATTAGTACTTGGATACCGCTTTATTATTACCTGCAAATGTCCTACCATGATTGTTATATGAATTCTCTCATCCATGCAACGCCCGTTCATCCGTCCCTGTGCCTACAGTATTTTAATCCTGCTGTTTACTATAATCACTACTGCTGTCTTTATTTCACCACTGCTGTTATTTCACTATTCCTACTGCCATAAAACTGTTGCTACTGATAAACTCTTGCGAGCAAGTCTGTTTCCAGGTGCAGCTGAATTGACAACTCCGCTGTTAAGGCTTACAAGTATTCTTTGTCTCCCCTTGTGTTGAATCAATAAATTGGGTAATACTTCCCTCGAAGACTGTTGCGATCTGATGTCTACGGGTGCTTCTATTCTTGTAGATAGTGTTGGGCCTCCAAGAGCAGAGGTTTGTAGAACAGCAGCAAGTTTTCCCTTAAGTGGATCACCCAAGGTTTATCGAACTCAGGGAGGAAGAGGTCAAAGATATCCCTCTCATGCAACCCTGCAACCACAAAGCAAGAAGTCTCTTGTGTCCCCAACACACCTAATAGGTGCACTAGTTCGGCGAAGAGATAGTGAAATACAAGTGGTATGAATGAATATGAGTAGTAGTATGGCGCCAGAAAATAGCTTACTGGCGTGCAGTTGATGGTAGTAATATTGTAGGAAGTAAACAAGCAGTAGTAACGCAACAGTAGTAACGCAGTAAAACAGTAAACAAGCAGCGATAGCAGTATTTAGGAACAAGGCCTAGGGATTAGACTTTCACTAGTGGACACTCTCAACTTTGATCACATAACAGAATAGATAAATGCATACTCTACACTCTCTTGTTGGATGATGAACACATTGCGTAGGATTACACGAACCCTCAATGCCGGAGTTAACAAGCTCCACAATTCAATGTTCATATTTAAATAACCTTAGAGTGCATGAAAGATCGACACGACTAAACCAAGTACTAGCATAGTATGCACACTGTCACCTTCACACCATGTAGGAGGAATAGATCACATCAATACCATCATAGCAATAGTTAACTTCATAATCTACAAGAGATCATAATCATAGCCTACGCCAAGTACTAACACGGATGCACACACTGTCACCATTACACCGTGTAGGAGGAATAAAACTACTTTAATAACATCACTAGAGTAGCACATAGATAAATTGTGATACAAAACACATTTCAATCATAAAGAGATATAAATAAGCACTTCACTATGCCATTCATAACAGTGAATAAGTATTCTGTGAAATATATCCTAAGAGACCCACACGGTGCACACACTGTCACCTTTACACACGTGGGACAAGGAGTCTCCGGAGATCACATAAGTAAAACCCACTTGACTAGCATAATGACATCTAGATTACAAGCATCATCATATGAATCTCAATCATGTAAGGCAGCTCATGAGATTATTGTATTGAAGCACATAGGAGAGAGATGAACCACATAGCTACCGGTACAGCCCCGAGCCTCGATGGAGAACTACTCCCTTTTCATGGGAGCAGCAGCGTTGTTGAAGATGGCGGTGGAGATGGCAGCGGTGTCGATGGAGAAGCCTTCCGGGGGCACTTCCCCGTCCTGGCGGCGTGCCGGAACAGAGACTCCTGTCCCCCAGATCTTGGCTTCGCGATGGCGGCGGCTCTGGAAGGTTTCGCGTACCGTGGCTTCTTCGTATCGGGTTTTAGGTCAGGGACCTTTATATAGGCGAAGAGGCGGAGTCGGAGGGCTGACGAGGCGGCCAGACAACAGGGGGGCGCGGGCCCAGCCCTGGCCGCGCCACCACCATGTGTGGTGGGCCTGTGGCCCCCCTCTGGTCCTTCTCGGGTGCTCTGGAAGCTTCCGGTGAAAATAGGAACCTGGGCGTTGATTTCGTCCAATTCCGAGAATATTTCCTTACTAGGATTTCTGAAACCAAAAACAGCAGAAAACAGGAACTGGCACTTCGGCATCTCGTCAATAGTTTAGTTCCGGAAAACGCATAATAATGACATATAATGTGTATAAAACATGTAGGTATCATCAATAAAGTAGCATGGAACATAAGAAATTATCGTTACGTCGGAGACGTATCAGCATCCCCAAGCTTAGTTCTGCTTGTCCCGAGCAGGTAAAACGATAACAAAGATAATTTCTTAAGTGACATGCCATCATAACCTTGATCATACTATTGTAAGCATATGTAATGAATGCAGCGATCAAAACAATGGTAATGACATGAGTAAACAATGAATCATAAAGCAAAGACTTTTCATGAATAGTACTTCAAGACAAGCATCAATAAGTCTTGCATAAGAGTTAACTCATAAAGCAATAAATCAAAGTAAAGGCATTGAAGCAACATAATGGAAGATTAAGTTTCAGCGGTTGCTTTCAACTTGTAACATGTATATCTCATGGATAGTGTCAGTGTAAAGCAATATAATAAGTGCAATATGCAAGTATGTAGGAATCAATGCACAGTTCACACAAGTGTTTGCTTCTTAAGGTGAAGAGAGATAGGTAAACTGACTCAACATAAAAGTAAAAGAAAGGCCCTTCGCAGAGGGAAGCATCGATTGCTATATTTGTGCTAGAGCTTTTATTTTGAAAACATGAAGAGAGCATAAAAATAAAGTTTTGAGAGGTGTTTGTTGTTGTCAACGAATGGTAGTGGGTACTCTAACCCCCTTGCCAGACAAACCTTCAAAGAGCGGCTCCCATTTTATTTTATTTTTGGGTGGCACTCCTTCCAACCTTTCTTTCACAAACCATGGCTAACCGAATCCTCGGGTGCCTGCCAACAATCTCATACCATGAAGGAGTGCCTTTTTATTTTAGTTTTATTTAGATGACACTCCTCCCCACCTTTGCTTTCTCAAGCCATGGCTAACCGAATCCTTCGGGTGCCGTCCAACAATCACATACCATGGAGGAGTGTCTATTTTTGTTAATTAATTTGGGACTGGGAATCCCATTGCCAGCTCTTTTTGCAAAATTATTGGATAAGCGGATGAAGCCACTAGTCCATTGGTGAAAGTTGCCCAACAAGATTGAAAGATAAACACCACATACTTCCTCATGAGCTATAAAACATTGACACAAATAAGAGGTAATAACTTTTGAATTGTTTAAAGGTAGCACTCAAGCAATTTACTTTGGAATGGCGGAGAAATACCATGTAGTAGGTAGGTATGGTGGACACAAATGGCATAGTTGTTGGCTCAAGGATTTGGATGCATGAGAAGTATTCCCTCTCGATACAAGGCTTAGGCTAGCAAGGTTATTAGAAACAAACACAAGGATGAACCGGTGCAGCAAAACTCACATAAAAGACATATTGTAAACATTATAAGACTTTACACCGTCTTCCTTGTTGTTCAACCCAATACTAGAAATTATCTAGACTTTAGAGAGACCAATTATGCAAACCAAATTTTAACATGCTCTATGTATTTCTTCACTAATAGGTGCAAAGTATATGATGCAAGAGCTTAAACATGAGCACAACAATTGCCAAGTATCACATTATCCAAGACATTTTACCAATTACTACATGTAGCATTTTTCCAATTCCAACAATATAACATTTTAACGAAGAGGAAACTTCGCCATGAATATTATGAGCTAAGAACACATGTGTTCATACGAACCAGCGGAGCATGTCTCTCTCCCACACAAGGATGAACTTATTCAGAGAACTAAGATAACAAAACAAAAATAAAAGCACACGCAGACGCTCCAAGTAAAGTACATAAGATGTGACCGAATAAAAATATAGTTTCAAGAGAAGGAACCTGATACTTTGTCGATGAAGAAGGGGATGCCTTGGGCATCCCCAAGCTTAGATGCTTGAGTCTTCTTGAAATATGCAGGGGTGAACCACGGGGGCATCCCCAAGCTTAGAGCTTTCACTCCTCTTGATCATAGTATATCATACTCCTCTCTTGACCCTTGAAAACTTCCTTCACACCAAACTTCAAGCAAACTCAGTAGAGGGTTAGTGCACAATAAAAGTTTAGATGTTCAGAGGTGACACAATCATTCTTAACACTTCTGGACATTGCACATAACTTCTGAAAGTTAATGGAACAAAGAAACTCATTAAACTTAACAAAAGCGGCAATGCGAAATAAAAGGCAGAATCTGTCAAAAACAGAACAGTCCGTAAAGACGAATTTTAAAATGGCACCAGACTTGCTCAAACGGAAAAACTCAGAAGTAATGAAAGTTGCGTACATATCTGAGGATCACGCTCGTATATTGGCAGATTTTTTTGAATTTTCTACAGAGACTTGTCCCAGAATTCGTGACAGACAGCAATGCTGTTTCTGCGCAGCGATCCCAAATATAACATCAACTTTAGCATAGAAACTTTACTTGGCACAAAAACTTGATAAGGAGAGGTTGCTACAGTAGTAAACAACTTCCAAGACTCAACAAAACAAAAATTGCTGTAGTAAAATAAACACATGGGTTATCTCCTAAGAAGTTCTTTCTTTATAGCCATTAAGATGGGCTCAGCAGTTTTAATGATGCACTCGCAAGAAATAGTATTTGAAGCAAAAGAGAGCATCAAGAGGCAAATTCAAAACACATTTAAGCCTAACATGCTTCCTATGAAAAGGAATATTGTAAATAAACAAGTTCATGAAGAGCAAAGTAACAAGCATAGGAAGATAAAACAAGTGTAGCTTCAAAAATTTCAGCACATAGAGAGGCATTTTAGTAACATGAAAATTTCTACAACCATATTTTCCTCTCTCATAATAACTTTCAGTAGAATCATGAGCAAACTCAACAATATAACTATCACATAAAGCATTCTTATCATGAGTCTCATGCATAAAATAATTACTACTCCCAACATAAGCATAATCAATTTTATTAGTTGTAGTGGGAGCAAATTCAACAAAGTAGCTATCATTATTATTCTCATCATCAAATATAGGAGGCAAAGTATCATCAAAGTAAATTTTCTCCTCAATGCTTGGGGGACTAAAAATATCATGCTCATCAAAGCCAACTTCCCCAAGCTTAGAATTTTCCATAGCATTAGCAACAATAGTGTTCAAAGCATTCATATTAATATGTTCCATGGGTTTTTTAATTTTCGCATCAAACCATCCATGTCTTAAATCAGGAAATAGAATAAGAAGGTCATTGTTGTCCATTATGCCTAACTAGTGTAAACAAGAAACCAAATGTCGCAATTGCAGAATCTAAAGGAAATAGCTTCGAGTACTTACAACGGCGCCGGAAAATAGCTTAGTAGCCGAGATCCGGAGTGTGAGTACCTTTTACCTTTCCTCCCCGGCAACGGCGCCAGAAAAGAGCTTGATGTCTACGGGTGCTTCTATTCTTGTAGACAGTGTTGGGCCTCCAAGAGCAGAGGTTTGTAGAACAGCAGCAAGTTTTCCCTTAAGTGGATCACCCAAGGTTTATCGAACTCAGGGAGGAAGAGGTCAAAGATATCCCTCTCATGCAACCCTGCAACCACAAAGCAAGAAGTCTCTTGTGTCCCCAACACACCTAATAGGTGCACTAGTTCGGCGAAGAGATAGTGAAATACAAGTGGTATGAATGAATATGAGTAGTAGTATGGCGCCAGAAAATAGCTTACTGGCGTGCAGTTGATGGTAGTAATATTGTAGGAAGTAAACAAGCAGTAGTAACGCAGCAGTAGTAATGCGGTAAAACAGTAAACAAGCAGCGATAGCAGTATTTAGGAACAAGGCCTAGGGATTAGACTTTCACTAGTGGACACTCTCAACTTTGATCACATAACAGAATAGATAAATGCATACTCTACACTCTCTTGTTGGATGATGAACACATTGCGTAGGATTACACGAACACTCAATGCCGGAGTTAACAAGCTCCACAATTCAATGTTCATATTTAAATAACCTTAGAGTGCATGAAAGATCGACACGACTAAACCAAGTACTAGCATAGTATGCACACTGTCACCTTCACACCATGTAGGAGGAATAGATCACATCAATACCATCATAGCAATAGTTAACTTCATAATCTACAAGAGATCATAATCATAGCCTACGCCAAGTACTAACACGGATGCACACACTGTCACCATTACACCGTGCAGGAGGAATAAAACTACTTTAATAACATCACTAGAGTAGCACATAGATAAATTGTGATACAAAACACATTGCAATCATAAAGAGATATAAATAAGCACTTCACTATGCCATTCATAACAGTGAATAAGTATTCTGTGAAATATAGCCTAAGAGACCCACACGGTGCACACACTGTCACCTTTACACACTTGGGACAAGGAGTCTCCGGAGATCACATAAGTAAAACCCACTTGACTAGCATAATGACATCTAGATTACAAGCATCATCATATGAATCTCAATCATGTAAGGCACCTCATGAGATTATTGTATTGAAGCACATAGGAGAGAGATGAACCACATAGCTACCGGTACAGCCCCGAGCCTCGATGGAGAACTACTCCCTCTTCATGGGAGCAGCAGCGTTGATGAAGATGGCGGTGAAGATGGCAGCGGTGTCGATGGAGAAGCCTTCCGGGGGCACTTCCCCGTCCCGGCGGCGTGCCGGAACAGAGACTCCTGTCCCCCAGATCTTGGCTTCGCGATGGCGGCGGCTCTGGAAGGTTTCGCGTACCGTGGCTTCTTCGTATCGGGTTTTAGGTCAGGGACCTTTATATAGGCGAAGAGGCGGAGTCGGAGGGCTGACGAGGCGGCCAGACAACAGGGGGGCGCGGGCCCAGCCCTGGCCGCGCCACAACCATGTGTGGTGGGCCTGTGGCCCCCCTCTGGTCCTTCTCGGGTGCTCTGGAAGGTTTCGGTGAAAATAGGAACCTGGGCGTTGATTTCGTCCAATTCCGAGAATATTTCCTTACTAGGATTTCTGAAACCAAAAACAGCAGAAAACATGAACTGGCACTTCGGCATCTCGTCAATAGGTTAGTTCCGGAAAACGCATAATAATGACATATAATGTGTATAAAACATGTAGGTATCATCAATAAAGTAGCATGGAACATAAGAAATTATCGATATGTCGGAGACGTATCACGATCCCCTATACTTGTGGGTCATCAAGACTATTTTCTGGCGCCGTTGCCGGGGAGCATAGCTTTATTTGGAAGTTCACTTGGATTGATATTGTTCGCTGCAAATTCTCCATCATGGGTAAACCTCGCGATACTAAAGTCGCTATATTACCATCCACTACAAGAAAAGGTGCAACTCTGAGTACCTCTGCTGCTCTTGATTCACCATCTGTGATAAGTCAACTTGTTTCACCACCAAAAACTTCACGTGTTGGTATTTCTGCTGAATCTGAAAATTCCTCTGATAATTTTGATGATGCTTCTACTGTGCTTGATAATGCTGGTTCATTAGGTCCTTTTCTAGATGCTACAATTGCTAGGTCTAGACAAATTGAAATTACTGAAACTCCTAATGAAAATACTGTTACACCTGTTAATTCACCTGAGATTGATGATCTTGATGAAGATTTGTTGCCTGCCAAAGCCCACCGGCGAGCAGTGGTTAAGCAACACGAAGAGCCGGGAGGCTTCCAAGGCGGCAGCGGGCCCTGGTCCCTCGACGTCGTCCCGCAAATGCTCCGGCACACGACCTGGCGGCTGCAAGGGCGTGCCACCTGACCTATACCTGGCCAGGAAGGTGTGGATTGCTTCGATTAGTTCCCTGCATGGCAGACACGTAAACATTAAATACGAACCCTATCGGCTCTCAGGTTGCCCTGTGGATCGGCTCAAAGAGCCGATCGCCCCATGGTTCACGTTGGATTTTCAATGACATGGGGATCCTGCTTGATCACAACAAAGCTAAACCAATCTACGACAGTTTAGGGTTTTCACCGTATGATCGGAACATCCTACACGTAGTTGAGCCTAATAGACACGAAAGATAATGGAAAACTAACCCTAAAAGAGGCCTAAAAACCAACATTACGTCAATTCCCGGAACATCCCTCTTAGGACTAGCAAACCATACCTAACGCACTACCGGATCGTTCAACCCGTTTGCAAGGCCTAACCATACGGATATTAAACTAATCCCTGGAGAACAAGGAGCAACTATAACAGATCGGATCTACTAAGTAACGAACAAGCAAGATGCTGCCCTTACACCTGGATAGGTGTAAGGACATCTAGATATTGAGGGACGGCACAGCTAAGCAGATATGCGCAAGAAAAGCATCTATGCAAGCCCCAAAACATCTACGATAAATAGTGCTACTCGCCATCAACAACGCTTCAGTACGAGCAACACAAGGTAAACGAATAAACGTTGTGCTGCCTAGATCGCAAGATGCGATCTAGGTAGCATGGTGCTTACCCGGGAGAAACCCTCGAAAGAAGGGGTGGCGATGCGCCTGATTTGTGTTTGTTGTGAACGTGATTGTCCTCCTTTTCTGATAACCCTAGATACATATTTATAGTCCAAGGGACTTTCTAATTTGGACGTGCACCTAACCGTGCACGAGTTAAACTCTATCTTTTAATCTGAACTACAATGCGATCTACTATATTACAGATACACGGGCAATTAAGCCCAAACTCTTCGCGCAAGGCCGCTTCAAAGATGCTCCACGTGTATGTCCTTCAAGCCCATCTTCACTTACGGCCCATCTCCTGATTTGGCCAAAATCCGGTGATAACACATGCCCCCTGGTTTTGGTAATGATATTTCCAAAACCACTCTGTTTTTCCTTCGAAGGGTCATGTCGTGGCAGAGCAGAACCGTCGCAGTATTCTTCATCATGACGACTTGCCTTCTCAACTTCTCTGCACGATTTGACAACTTTGGCACCACATCCTTGGAAACTGTCCGAGCATTAAATCTCCACTCTTTTTATTTAACTGCATCGAACAGTTCTCCTCTTCATCCCCTTCGCATTAGCACTCCAAAAGCCCTCCTCTGCCACCATGTCTTCTTCTTCTTCCTCCTCCTCATCGGGTCTTTCCACCCAGTCCTCCCCCTTCCGCGAGCCGACGCCGGAGTGGGATCCGCAGGAGGCCCACGCAGCCAACATCCGCCGCGCCATAGCTGACGGGGACGAGTCGAGCCACGACTTCTCCGTCTGGTCCGAGGATGACCAATCCTTGACGGACGGGGAGAGCGACCTCCGCTTCCTCGCCGGAGAATCGGAGGAGGAGAGCGAGGACGATCGCCTCTCCTGGGGCGACTTTACCTCCTCCGAGGAGGTGAAGGATGAAGAAGAGGAGGAGGACGACACCTCCTCCGACGAGCCGCCGGCCAAGCGCTTCTGCCCTTGGCCAGGCAACCTCAGCGACTTCGACAGCGAGGACGACGCTGACGAGGAAGACGAGGACAATGAAGGTCCTGCCGGCGGCCGCTACAGCAGCAACGACGAGCCGGCCGGGAGCAGCGCCGACAACGGCGACGACGACGACGAGGGCAGCACCGGCCCGTAGATAGGATATTTTAGCATAGGGCTAGTAGTAGAAGATGGGGCAATGTATCCCCTAGTAATTCCTTTTGAGAGCAATTAGCTCTTCGTGTAAGAAATCTTGCTACCAATGAAAAATTTCCCATCTCTTGATTTTGCCGATTGTTAGTCTGATCAACGCTCAAAGAGCCGATGGCAACGCATCGGTCCGTTATGATGAATTTCCAGATAGATCAGCCCAGATCCCCAAATTTCAGTCGAACAGGACCAAATCGCGATCGTGCAACTCTAGATCTTGGAAATCCGAACCTTCTGAGCTTAATGTTAGCTTTGACGGCCAAAATTCCGGAGTCAATACCTTCAGGAGAACTCCAGGACCATTGCTGAACACCTTGATGCTGAAGCTAGAACTTCTGCCTAACAGATACCATTTGCCCACAACTTTCCTTGTGATGCTCTATTTCTTTGCAGCAACAAGCTGGTCCAGAGCCTATCAATGATAATGGCTCCCCCTTCAAACCCTTTAGACTGACTCCGATGGTTCTTGATACGTCTCCAACGTATCGATAATTTCTTATGTTCCATGCTACTTTATTGATGATACCTACGTGGTTTTGGGTTTCAAACATGGAAATTTCAAAAACCTCCCAAAAGCTTCATTTTAGAGTGACTAAGAAGGATCCATACTTACATTTGCATTTTCATATTTTAAACTTGTTTAAATCATTATCAAACCTAGGATTTGACCAAGATACAAATGGGTGGGCACAAAATTCAAAAAAATCAGAAAAATGGAAAACAAAAGCACATAGTCTTCTTATATATGTCATATCGTAAGCATTCGAGTTGATAAACGAGGTCTAGGTATATATATCCAAACCAGAATAATCATGTATCTACCCCCCATCGATCTTATGAAGTCTAGCATGAAGAGAAGTCGTTTTGGGTTTCAAACATGGAAATTTCAAGAACATCCCAAAAGCTTCATTTTAGAGTGACTAAGAAGGATACATGCTTACCTTTTAATTTTCATGTTTTAAACTTGTTTAACTCTTGGTTGAACCTAGGATTTGACCAAGATTCAAAATATATGGGCATAAAATTCAAAAAAAAACAGAAAAATGAAAAACAAAAGCACATAGTCTTCTTATGTCTATAGTTAGCATTAAAGATGATAAACAGGTCTAGACATATTCAAACTAGATTATCATGTATATATCTACACCCCTAACCCTAAACTCTGTCTTATGAAGTCAAGCATGCATGAAGAGAAGTGGTTTTTTTGTTTCAAACATGGAAATTTCAAAAACCCTCCTAAGAGCTACATTTTGGGGTGACTAAGAAGGATAGATGCTTATTTTTTCATATTCATGATTTAAACTTGTTTAAACCCTGGTCAAACCTAGGATTTGACAAAGATTCAAATGGGCATCAAAATTGAAAAAAAATCAGGAAAATGAAAAACCAAAGCAAATAGTTTTCTTATGTTATATAGTAAGCATTAAAGTTGATAAACAAGGTCTAGACATATTCAAACCAGACAAATCATGTAGCTATACCCCCTAACCCCTAAACTCTGTCTTATGAAGTCAAGCATGTGAAGAGAAGTGGTTTTGGGTTTCAAACATGGAAATTTCAAAAACCTCCCAAAAGCTTCATTTTGGAGTGACTAAGAAGGATCCATGCTTCCCTTTTCATTTTCATGTTTTAAACTTTTTTAAATTATCTTGGTCGTCAAACCTAGGATTTGAAAAGATTCAAATGGGCATCAAAATTGAAAAAAAGCAGAAAAAAGAAAAACCAAAGCAAATAGTTTTCTTATGTCATATAGTACGCATTGAAGTTGATAAACAAGGTCCATACATATTCAAACCACACAAATCATTTATCTATATATACCCCCTAACCCCTAAATTGATTAACTATGTCTTATGAAGTCAAGCATGTGAAGAGGAGTGGTTTTGGGTTTCAAACATGGAAATTTCAAAAACCTCCCAAAATTAAGCTTCATTTTAGAGTGACTAAGAAGGATCCATGCTTACATTTGCATTTTCATATTTTAAACTTGTTTAAATCATTATCAAACCTAGGATTTGACCAAGATACAAATGGGTGGGCACAAAATTCAAAAAAATCAGAAAATGAAAAACAAAAGCACATAGTCTTCTTATATATGTCATATCGTAAGCATTCGAGTTGATAAACGAGGTCTAGCTATATCCAAATTAACCAGACAAATCATGTATCTACCCCCGTCGATCTTATGAAGTCTAGCATGAAGAGAAGTCGTTTTGGGTTTCAAACATGGAAATTTCAAGAACATCCCAAAAGCTTCATTTTAGAGTGACTAAGAAGGATACATGCTTACCTTTTAATTTTCATGTTTTAAACTTGTTTAAATCTTGGTTGAACCTAGGATTTGACCAATATTCAAATATATGGGCATAAAATTAAAAAAAAAACAGAAAAATGAAAAACCAAAGCACGTAGTCTTCTTATGTCTATAGTTAGCATTAAAGTTGATAAACAGGTCTAGACATATTCAAACTAGAAAAGCATGTATATATCTACACCCCTAACCCTAAACTCTGTCTTATGAAGTCAAGCATGCATGAAGAGACGAAGCGGTTTTTTTTTGTTTCAAACATGGAAATTTCAAAAACCCTCCCAAGAGCTACATTTTGGGGTGACTAAGAAGGATAGATGCTTATTTTTTCATATTCATGATTTAAACTTGTTTAAACCATGGTCAAACCTAGGATTTGACCAAGATTCAAATGGGCATCAAAATTGAAAAAAAATCAGCAAAAAGAAAAACCAAAGCAAATAGTTTTCTTATGTTATATAGTAAGCATTAAAGTTGATAAACAAGGTCTAGACATATTCAAACCAGACAAATCATGTATCTATACCCCCTAACCACTAAACTCCGTCTTATGAAGTCAAGCATGAAGAGAAGTGGTTTTGGGTTTCAAACATGGAAATTTCAAAAACCTCCCAAAAGCCCCTTTTCAAATATTTCAAACTTATTATAGATTCGTATATCGATTTTTCTACTACCTTTTTATTATTACTATGCAGCACATGGGTGTTTGCCCGTCGAGTGAAACTCGGAGGAAGAGGGATCACTCGGAAGGAGAGAAGAAGGGAGAGCATTATGGTGTCTCCCCTTTTTCGGGTGATGATGTTGACTTTTGTGCAGGGTTTGTCAGTGAGCAGGAGGTGCGAGCGAGCGAGCGAGCGAGTCGAGCGAGGCCGAGAATGAGAGAGATTTGTTTTTTTTTGTGAGAGGGACAACCGAAGGATCCAGAAGGACCCACAGACTTCCAATACGCATCTGATGCGTCTTCTCTTGACAAAGAAGATGGCTGGGAGTTTGCGTACCTACTGCACGTGACTTGTGCTCACTGAAGTGTGGGACCTCAAGGGTTGGCACCACACGTAAGTGACAGACCTGTTGGTGTAAAAACTCGGTTGATTATAATAGTGCATTAGAACAAAGTTTCCTATGGATTCAAGGGTAGGAAATCCAAGTTAACTCATTTACGTGTTAAACTTGTCTAAATCTTGGTCAAACCTAGGATTTGACCAAGATTCAAATGGGCAGAAAAATAAAAAAAAACAGAAAAATGAAAAACAAAATCACATAGTCTTCTTATGTCATATAGTAAGCATTAAAGTTGATAAACAAGGTCTAGACATATCAAACCATACAAATCATGTATCTACCCCTAACCCCTAAACTCCGTCTTATGAAGTCAAGCATGAAGAGAAGTGGTTTTGGGTTTCAAACATGGAAATTTCAAGATCCTCCCAAAAGCCCCTTTTCAAATATTTCAAACTTATTCAAATTTGGTTCAAATTTGAAAGACATACAAGTTATAGCACACATAGTGCATACATTTTCACAAAAACTGCACTAGATGCTAACCCTATAGCTTGAGGCCATTTGGATGAGGTCGAAAAAATTCTTGGATTAGAATCGTGTTGTTCGAACCCCGTAGTTGGATTTTTTTGAACCCTTGATCTGTAGAACTGGGCAAAACCCGAGTTTAGAGTGACTAAGAAGGATACATGCTTCCCTTTTCATTTTCATGTTTTAAACTTGTTTAAATTATCTTGGTCAAACCTAGGATTAGACAAGATTCAAATGGGCATCAAAATTGAAAAAAATCAGCAAAAAGGAAAACCAAAGCAAATAGTTTGCGTACCTATTGCACGTGACTTGTGCTCACTGAAGTGTGGGACCTCAAGCGTGGGCACAACACGTAAGTGACAGACCTGTTGGTGTAAAAACTCGGTTGATTATTATAGTGCATTAGAACAAAGTTTCCTATGGATTCAAGGGTAGGAAATCTAAGTTAACTCATTTACGTGTTAAACTTGTCTAAATCTTGGTCAAACCTAGGATTTGACCAAGATTCAAATGGGCAGAAAAATAAAAAAACAGAAAAATGAAAAACCAAATCACATAGTCTTCTTATGTCATATAGTAAGCATTAAAGTTGATAAACAAGGTCCATACATATTCAAACCACACAAATCATGTATCTATACCCCCTAACCCCTAAATTAATTAACTATGTCTTATGAAGTCAAGCATGTGAAGAGAAGTGGTTTTGGGTTTCAAACATGGAAATTTCAAAAACCTCCCAAAAGCTTCATTTTAGAGTGACTAAGAACGATCCATGCTTACATTTGCATTTTCATATTTTAAACTTTTTTAAATCATTATCAAACCTAGGATTTGACCAAGATACAAATGGGTGGGCACAAAATTCAAAAAAATCAGAAAAATGAAAAACAAAAGCACATAGTCTTCTTATATATGTCATATCATAAGCATTCGAGTTGATAAACCAGGTCTAGGTATATATATCCAAACCAGAATAATCATGTATCTACCCCCCATCGATCTTATGAAGTCTAGCATGAAGAGAAGTCGTTTTGGGTTTCAAACATGGAAATTTCAAGAACATCCCAAAAGCTTCATTTTAGAGTGACTAAGAAGGATACATGCTTACCTTTTAATTTTCATGTTTTAAACTTGTTTAAATCTTGGTTGAACCTAGGATTTGACCAAGATTCAAATATATGGGCATAAAATTCAAAAAAAAAAACAGAAAAATGAAAAACCAAAGCACATAGTCTTCTTATGTCTATAGTTAGCATTAAATATGATAAACAGGTCTAGACATATTCAAACTAGATTATCATGTATATATCTACACCCCTAACCCTAAACTCTGTCTTATGAAGTCAAGCATGCATGAAGAGAAGTGTTTTTTTTTGTTTCAAACATGGAAATTTCAAAAACCCTCCTAAGAGCTACATTTTGGGGTGACTAAGAAGGATAGATGCTTATTTTTTCATATTCATGATTTAAATTTGTTTAAACCATGGTCAAACCTAGGATTTGACAAAGATTCAAATGGGCATCAAAATTGAAAAAAAATCAGCAAAAAGAAAAACCAAAGCAAATAGTTTTCTTATGTTATATATTAAGCATTAAAGTTGATAAACAAGGTCTAGACATATTCAAACCAGACAAATCATGTATATATACCCCCTAACCCCTAAACTTCGTCTTATGAAGTCAAGAATGAAGAGAAGTGGTTTTGGGTTTCAAACATGGAAATTTCAAAAACCTCCCAAAAGCCCCTTTTCAAATATTTCAAACTTATTCAAATTTGGTTCAAATTTGAAAGACATACAAGTTATAGCACACATAGTGCATACATTTTCACACAAACTGCACTAGATGCTAACCCTATAGCTTGAGGCCATTTGGATGAGGTCGAAAAAATTCTTGGATTAGAATCGTGTTGTTCGAACCCTGTAGTTGGATTTTTTTGAACCCTTGATCTGTAGAACTGGGCAAAACCCGAGTTTAGAGTGACTAAGAAGGATACATGATTCCCTTTTCATTTTCATGTTTTAAACTTGTTTAAATTATCTTGGTCAAACCTAGGATTAGACAAGATTCAAATGGGCATCAAAATTGAAAAAAAATTCAGCAAAAAGGAAAACCAAAGCAAATAGTTTTCTTATGTAATATAGTAAGCATTAAAGTTGACAAACAAGGTCTAGACATATTCAAACCAGACAAATCATGTAGCTATACCCCCTAACCCCTAAACTCTGTCTTATGAAGTCAAGCATGTGAAGAGAAGTGGTTTTGGGTTTCAAACATGGAAATTTAAAAAACCTCCCAAAAGCTTCATTTTAGAGTGACTAAGAAGGATCCATGCTTCCCTTTTCATTTTCATGTTTTAAACTTGTTTAAATTTCGTCAAACCTAGGATTTGACAAGATCCAAATGGGCATCAAAATTGAAAAAAAATCAGAAAAAAGAAAAACCAAAGCAAATAGTTTTCTTATGTCATATAGTAAGCATTGAAGTTGATAAACAATGTCCATACATATTCAAACCACACAAATCATGTATCTATACCCCCTAACCCCTAAATTGATTAACTATGTCTTATGAAGTCAAGCATGTGAAGAGAAGTGGTTTTGGGTTTCAAACATGGAAATTTCAAAAACCTCCCAAAAGCTTCATTTTAGAGTGACTAAGAAGGATCCATGCTTACATTTGCATTTTCATATTTTAAAATTGTTTCAATCATTATCAAACCTAGGATTTGACCAAGATACAAATGGGTGGGCACAAAATTCAAAAAAATCAGAAAAATGAAAAACAAAAGCACATAGTCTTCTTATATATGTCATATCGTAAGCATTCGAGTTGATAAACGAGGTCTAGGTATATATATCCAAACCAGACAAATCATGTATCTACCCCCCGTCGATCTTATGAAGTCTAGCATGAAGAGAAGTCGTTTTGGGTTTCAAACATGGAAATTTCAAGAATATCCCAAAAGCTTCATTTTAGAGTGACTAAGAAGGATACATGCTTACCTTTTAATTTTCATGTTTTAAACTTGTTTAAATCTTGGTTGAACCTAGGATTTGACCAAGATTCAAATATATGGGCATAAAATTAAAAAAAAATAGAAAAATGAAAAACCAAAGCACATAGTCTTCTTATGTCTATAGTTAGCATTAAAGTTGATAAACATGTCTAGACATATTCAAACTAGAAATCATGTATATATCTACACCCCTAACCCTAAACTCTGTCTTATGAAGTCAAGCATGCATGAAGAGAAGTGGTTTTTTTGTTTCAAACATGGAAATTTCAAAAACCCTCACAAGAGCTACATTTTGGGGTGACTAAGAAGGATAGATGCTTATTTTTTCATATTCATGATTTAAACTTGTTTAAACCATGGTCAAACCTAGGATTTGACCAAGATTCAAATGGGCATCAAAATTGAAAAAAAAATCAGCAAAAAGAAAAACCAAAGCAAATAGTTTTCTTATGTTATATAGTAAGCATTAAAGTTGATAAACAAGGTCTAGACATATTCAAACCAGACAAATCATGTATCTATACCCACTAACCCCTAAACTCTGTCTTATG
The DNA here is from genome assembly GCF_019359855.2 of Lolium perenne. Classification (NCBI taxonomy): domain Eukaryota; kingdom Viridiplantae; phylum Streptophyta; class Magnoliopsida; order Poales; family Poaceae; genus Lolium; species Lolium perenne. The sequence goes on along the minus strand of NC_067248.2, from coordinate 54,770,093 downwards.
AAGTCAAGCATGAAGAGAAGTGGTTTTGGGTTTCAAACATGGAAATTTCAAAAACCTCCCAAAAGCCCCTTTTCAAATATTTCAAACTTATTCAAATTTGGTTCAAATTTGAAAGACATACAAGTTATAGCACACATAGTGCATACATTTTCACACAAACTGCACTAGATGCTAACCCTATAATTTGAGGCTATTTGGATGAGGTCGAAAAAATTCTTGGATTGGAATCGTGTTGTTCGAACCCCGTAGTTGGATTTTTTTTTGAACCCTTGATCTGTAGAACTGGGCAAAACCCGAGTTTAACCTATTTAATTATAGATTCGTATATCGATTTTTCTACTACCTTTTTATTATTACTATGCAGCACATGGGTGTTTGCCCGTCGAGTGAAACACGGAGGAAGAGGGATCACTCGGAAGGAGAGAAGAAGGGAGAGCATTATGGTGTCTCCCCTTTTTCGGGTGATGATGTTGACTTTTGTGCAGGGTTTGTCAGTGAGCAGGAGGTGCGAGCGAGCGAGCGAGCGAGTCGAGCGAGGCCGAGAATGAGAGAGATTTGTTTTTTTTGTGAGAGGGACAACCGAAGGATCCAGAAGGACCCACAGACTTCCAATACGCATCTGATGCATCTTCTCTTGACAAAGAAGATGGCTAGGAGTTTGCGTACCTATTGCACGTGACTTGTGCTCACTGAAGTATGGGACCTCAAGCGTGGGCACCACACGTAAGTGACAGACCTGTTGGTGTAAAAACTCGATTGATTATTATAGTGCATTAGAACAAAGTTTCCTATGGATTCAAGGGTAGGAAATCCAAGTTAACTCATTTACGTGTTAAGCTTGTCTAAATCTTGGTCAAACCTAGGATTTGACCAAGATTCAAATGGGCAGAAAAATAAAAAAACAGAAAAATGAAAAACCAAATCACATAGTCTTCTTATGTCATATAGTAAGCATTAAAGTTGATAAACAAGGTCCATACATATTCAAACCACACAAATCATGTATCTATACCCCCTAACCCCTAAATTAATTAACTATGTCTTATGAAGTCAAGCATGTGAAGAGAAGTGGTTTTGGGTTGCAAACATGGAAATTTCAAAAACCTCCCAAAAGCTTCATTTTAGAGTGACTAAGAAGGATCCATGCTTACATTTGCATTTTCATATTTAAAACTTGTTTAAATCATTATCAAACCTAGGATTTGACCAAGATACAAATGGGTGGGCACAAAATTCAAAAAAATCAGAAAAATGAAAAACAAAAGCACATAGTCTTCTTATATATGTCATATCGTAAGCATTCGAGTTGATAAACGAGGTCTAGGTATATCCAAACCAGACAAATCATGTATCTACCCCCCGTCGATCTTATGAAGTCTAGCATGAAGAGAACTCGTTTTGGGTTTCGAACATGGAAATTTCAAGAACATCCCAAAAGCTTCATTTTAGAGTGACTAAGAAGGATACATGCTTACCTTTTAATTTTCATGTTTTAAACTTGTTTAAATCTTGGTTGAACCTAGGATTTGACTAAGATTCAAATATATGGGCATAAAATTCAAAAAAAAAATAGAAGAATGAAAAACCAAAGCACATAGTCTTCTTATGTCTATAGTTAGCATTAAAGTTGATAAACATGTCTAGACATATTCAAACTAGAAAATCATGTATATATCTACACCCCTAACCCTAAACTCTGTCTTATGAAGTCAAGCATGCATGAAGAGAAGTGGTTTTTTTGTTTCAAACATGGAAATTTCAAAAACCCTCACAAGAGCTACATTTTGGGGTGACTAAGAAGGATAGATGCTTATTTTTTCATATTCATGATTTAAACTTGTTTAAACCATGGTCAAACCTAGGATTTGACCAAGATTCAAATGGGCATCAAAATTGAAAAAAAATCAGCAAAAAGAAAAACCAAAGCAAATAGTTTTCTTATGTTATATAGTAAGCATTAAAGTTGATAAACAAGGTCTAGACATATTCAAACCAGACAAATAAGGTATCTATACCCCCTAACCCCTAAACTCCGTCTTATGAAGTCAAGCATGAAGAGAAGTGGTTTTGGGTTTCAAACATGGAAATTTCAAAAACCTCCCAAAATTAAGCCCGTTTTCAAATATTTCAAACTTATTCAAATTTGGTTCAAATTTGAAAGACATACAAGTTATAGCACACATATTGCATACATTTTCACACAAACTGCACTAGATGCTAACCCTATAATTTGAGGCCATTTGGATGAGGTCAAAAAAATTCTTGGATTAGAATCGTGTTGTTCGAACCCCGTAGTTGGATTTTTTTTTGAACCCTTGATCTGTAAAACTGGGCAAAACCCGAGTTTAACCTATTTAATTATAGATTCGTATATCGATTTTTCTACTACCTTTTTATTATTACTATGCAGCACATGGGTGTTTGCCCGTCGACTGAAACACGGAGGAAGAGGGATCACTCGGAGGAGAGAAGAAGGGAGAGCATTATGGTGTCTCCCCTTTTTCGGGTGATGATGTTGACTTTTGTGCAGGGTTGGTCAGTGAGCAGGAGGTGCGAGCGAGCGAGCGAGCGAGTCGAGCGAGGCCGAGAATGAGAGAGATTTGTTTTTTTTCTGTGAGAGGGACAACCGAAGGATCCAGAAGGACCCACAGACTTCCAATACGCATCCTGATGCGTCTTCTCTTGACAAAGAAGATGGCTGTGAGTTTGCGTACCTATTGCATGTGACTTGTGCTCACTGAAGTGTGGGACCTCACGCGTGGGCACCACACGTAAGTGACAGACCTGTTGGTGTAAAAACTCGGTTGATTATTATAGTGCATTAGAACAAAGTTTCCTATGGATTCAAGGGTAGGAAATCCAAGTTAACTCATTTACGTGTTAAACTTGTCTAAATCTTGGTCAAACCTAGGATTTGACCAAGATTCAAATGGGCAGAAAAATAAAAAAACAGAAAAATGAAAAACAAAATCACATAGTCTTCTTATGTCATATAGTCAGCATTAAAGTTGATAAACAAGGTCTAGACATATCAAACCATACAAATCATGTATCTACCCCTAACCCCTAAACTCCGTCTTATGAAGTCAAGCATGAAGAGAAGTGGTTTGGGGTTTCAAACATGGAAATTTCAAAATCCTCCCAAAAACTTCATTTTAGAGTGACTAAGAAGGATACATGCTTCCCTTTTCATTTTCTTGTTTTAAACTTGTTTAATTATCTTGGTCAAACCTAGGATTTGACAAGATTCAAAGATACATGCTTCCCTTTTCATTTGACATGAATCCTTGTGGCACGACCATGTTGGGGTCACTCCTGGTTGTCTACCCAGCCGAGCATGCGGGCTCTATTACCTTGTACGAATCCTCGTTTTAAACAAAGAAGAAGTGAACAAACTCCCCCCCCCCCCCGCGCCACGGACACACACACACACACACACACTTTCTCTCTCTCTCTCTCTCTCTCTCTAACCGGCTTTAGATATCGCATCATTTGTTTGTCAGACTCCATTGATTTGCCCCAAGTTCAACAAGGTCACCCCCTTTTCCTCTGAGAGTCCATTGATTTTTATTTGCTGGTGTCACTTGTGCTAAACTGTCATTCCTTGTACTCCCTCCGATTCATATTATTTGATGGTAATATAGATGCATCTATACACATTATAGTTGTAGATACATCCATTTTACCATCAATTAATATTGATCGGAGTTGCAGCGTGGTATGAGGCCTGCCGCCTGCCACCGTCGGCGAGGTTCCAAGTAAACGGCGCCAGAATAAGAGTAGCGCGGCTCCGGATTCAACCAACTGGCGGTGATGGACGGCACTATGGAAATAAACGCTACGAATTTGGAGGCCATCGCGTACAACATCGCTGGAATGGCGCAGGTCATGTGCTCCCACGACGGCTGCGGGGTCATCGTCAGCTACCACGAGTCCCTAAGCCACCAGATCGCGTGCCCGCACGGCCGGTGCAACTGCACGGAGCAGGGCTGCGACTTCGCCGCCCCACCGTCAGCGCTCCTCGTTCACCTCGCAGAGGCCCACTCGATTCAGGTGCACAGGTTAGAGTATGGCAAGTCCATAGAGTTCCGGGTGACCATGACGCACCCGTGCTCGCCGTGCAGGCTGCTCGTCGTCGAAGGGGATGACGGCTCCGTGTTTGTCCTGTACATCGACGCGCTCGGCCCGGCCATTGTCTTGTCTTTGGTATGCGTCAGTTCGGCCACATCCGTGTGGCCGCTCTACAGGGTGAAGATCTGGGCGCACGGCCCGCCGCCGTCCTCGAAATCGGACTGCAGGCGGGATGTCGTGAAGATGTCTGCCGATGCTTCTGGCAGCGCGTCGCCGGGCGCTGTCGTGTTTGAGGAGCTCACGTCGTTCCTCGTTGTGCCGGGGCCATACCTCGTTGGTGCTGGATCGTCCAAGGAGCTGCGTTTCTACATTCGCATATGCAAGCAGATGTAGCTACTGCTACTTTGCGTAGTTGAAAAAACTGTCAATTTGTCATGAGGAATGATAAATTTCGATGAAAAGTACTTGATTGTTCGTACGGCTGCTATTTTTTTATGGATTCTTCGTTTCATATTTGTGCTGAACTGTTTGTAGTAGTACTTATACTGTACTTAATAATAATGCAGCGTGGAAGTGAATACTCCTTTTTTTTGTGAATCGGAAGTGAATACTCCAACTATATGTAATTGTAACCCCTCCATCTGATTTATATAAAACTATGTGCACTTCCAGATCATTTCTCCTGTTTTTTAGATGTCCTTTCACTTACTATAAAAAACAAAGAAGCACTTCTGCTTTGATTCAAAGGAATGTGGAGAGTGTAGAAATAGGAAAGGTGTAGGATTGAAATTTTCCCATAGGAATCAAATCCAACATAATTCCTATGTCAATCCTATGAATCAAAGAAGCCCTAAGTGGTTACAGGTGCTTAATGCACAGTTCCAAAAAGTTCATCCCGCAGTCCAAATAACTAATAATCAGATGATGTCAATTTTTTGTATGTAGTTGTGCCTATTACCATCACAAATATAGTCTCAAATAGTATGATGGTGGAGATACACATTTTTTAAGTACCATGATTTTCGGTAAATGCTTAGTCAATTTTGACATAATTTGACTTTCTAAAAAAAATATAAGCTAAGCTTTGAGATGGAGGTACTATATTGGGTTTTCCTCGTCTTAAGCAAAATCCCTTCCCATCCCCTTAAATAGAGTACTCCAGCCTCGAGGCTAGGAGATAAGAGAGGCCATCGATAGGCCACATACTCCTCGCGCGTTCGCAATGCTGGAAACTGTCACCGTTACCCTGAAGATGGACTCCACCGTGCTTCACTGCATTTTCTGCTACCAGCCCCTCAAGCCCCCCGTCTTCAATGTCGATCCCTTTCCCTCCCACACTCCATTGATGTTTCTTTTGTGGGTTCACTACTGCAAAAATGGCAATCCACGAACTTTGATTTGTGCAGTGCAAGGGTAATCATTTGGCCTGCGGCCGCTGCCTCAGCGAGCTTCCCGGGAACCGGTGCCATAGGTGCGTGGAACCCCGCGGCGGATTCGAGCACGACCCGGCAATGGACGCCGTCGTATCAGCGGCGACGGTTGAGTGCCCCCACAGCAGCTGCGGGAGCTTGGTGGCCTACCACCAGGTCCACGACCACAAGATTGCATGCCCGCACGCCCCTTGCGCTTGCACGGAGCCCGGCTGCGACTTCGCCGCCCCGCCAACAGCGCTCGTCGCCCACTTTGCAGCGGCCCACTCGATCCAAGTGCACAAGCTCCCGCCGTACAACACGACCAAAGTGTTTGAGGTGCTGGTGCCGGTGCCGGGTTCGCCGTGCCTGCGGATCATCGCCGAAGGGGAGGACGGCGCCGTGTTCGTCCTGATCATCGGCGTGCTCGGTTCGACTTCGACCACCATCGTTTCTACCGTGTGCGTTAGGGCGGCCGCGTGCGTGTGGCCTCTGTACACGGCAAAGATGTGGGCGAATGGGCCGGCGTCGTGTTTGTTGGCGCACTCGAGGAGCAGGGCGGACACCGTGAATGTGTCATTGGAGGCGTCGAGCTGCGCCTTGCCGGGCGACGTCGCGTTTGATGAACTCACGTCGTTCCTCTCGGTACCGCCGCTGTACCAGGTGCTTGGTGGACCTTCCAAGCTGTTGCGTTTCTACATTCGCATCGAGAAGGAGAACAATTAATCCTCAAAATAAGTACTCCTTATATAGAAAGGGAGTAACTGTTTTTCGTCCTGCTAATGCAACCTTGAGGTGACCGGGACAACTTTGTACAAAGCATCGTGCTCATATAAATATACGTACTCTACAAAATCATCAGCAGTGGAGTACCTCGATAGGTGCCATGTCCATGGATCGACAAGACAAGACACATACATAGACTGGGTCACTGGGAGATGGATATTACTACTGGATAGCTGTCCTGACGTGATAGGATGCCTACATACACCCTACTCGGCAGGTGACGATACCTTCCCAACAAAGGTATCCAGTCCCATCCATTGATTATATTTTATTATGGACGGAGAGCATTCTACTAGAAGAGATGTCATGTCTTGGGGCAGAGGTTCGGCTTAATCATGGTTTAGATGACTCTAATGTAGATGTATCTAGACATATTGTAACTATAGATACTTCCATTTTAGCATCAAGTAATGTGGATCGGAGGGAGTAATACTATAGTACAATATACTCAGTATAAGGTTAACTTTGGCACATCTGGGACGCACATATTTGTTAGAAGTACACACATGCAAGACAGAGCACAGAGTAAAATAATTACTATTTACTTATGGGCAACCAAAAGCTTGTACGTGTCCACTCTATATATGGGCATGGACTACACTTATTGCTTGTGGACGAGGATAGCTGTTGTGGACAACACAGTGGATGCTGTTAGAGTGAAACAGCACACTTATTATGGATCGTAGGGAGTATGCAAGATAAAAAAAAAGATCTACCATACATATTAGTATTATTATCATCAGTTATGTACTCATGACACTGGGAGCATACACACACGATCGTACATACTACAGTAGTACTGTACTACTTTTAAAACTACTTGCAAGATAAAATATATTGTACTACTTATCACTGGGTGCATACACACACGATCGTATACATACTAGTACTGTACTACTTTTAACACTAGGATATCCTTTTCAGTGGTCTTCCTCTTCAGCTTCCACAGCCTGTACCATGTTGCTCTTCTTCTTCTTCTTCTTCTTCTTACTCCCGCTGTCCTGGAATTCCGCCAATTTTTGTTGACCCTTCTCAAAGTTCACTATTCCCCTGTATACCTCATATGTCGCGTATGCGTTGATGCTTGCATACAGGATATGCTTCATGGACAAGGGCACCTGCTTCCACAGCTTGTGTTCCTCTTTCGTAAGTTTTTTCATGATAGATTTGTACTGGCTGTCTATAATGGCCGCAGCATAGTCAGCCAACGAATCCTTATTGTTACTAGTGGAATCGGCAGGCTTCCACCTTTTCTGGATGTCCACGAAGTTCGCCACTGAGAGGTTGCAACGCCCAAGCCTGGTAATGTCGTTGCCGATGTCAACACCTGCAAATGTTATGTCAGGCCTGCCAAGAAAGTCAGCGAGTTTGGGGCAGGGCTGGTCGGCCGAGGAAATCTGTTACTGGAGGCAGTCTGTGCCCATGCACAAATGTATGAGGGCACCCTTCTGTTCAGGCCCATAGGTGTACTCTACGTGTAGGCCAACAATTTTGTACGAGTCTTCTTTCTCCAGTATCAACTCGATTTTGTTGATGTGTTCCTCCACCTTAGACGCCATATTGGTATAGTTCGCCGTAATGGTGGTTGTTCCATGAGCGAGGAAAGTGTGTCCTTGGTAGAACGCTTCCATGGAGGGTAGCGAGAGAGGGGCACAGGCGAGAGTGTCAGGGAGAAGACGAAATGAGGAAGACGAAATGAGGAAGACGAATGTTAACCGCCACGCCAGGGCCTGGAAACCGCCCGTCGCTAGATGCATGCATTTGGACGGTTTTGAAGATGACGGGCCATAGGGCACGAATGCAGTTTCCCTGTTAAAATAATAATAACCGCCCACGTACTTAATTAATTGTATGCTTATTTGTTTCTCGAGAGGAGCCTAGTTTTTTTCTACGAAACTCTGAAGATCTATTAAAAATCATCAACATTAGTACAAAGAGATTCAAAATTAATATTACCTTCGTCTAAAAGGAGGTGTCTTAGTTTTGTCTAATACGGATGTATATAGACATATCTAAGTTGTAGAAATTACAAATATATCTTCTTTGCACCACTTAGCTACCACTACAAAGTACAAACACTAACGCAAGGTAGATCAGCATCATGCAATGTAGACATTACAGTATTTTTGTACTACTGTACTTGTCTTCCCTGGTCTATGATTCAATATCTAGTATACTGTACTGCTTATACACCAGGGAGATTCGAAATACGAGTTGAGCGCCAAAACTCCTGCCTCCATACACATATTTCGAATTCCCTTTCGACCCTATTAGCAATGACGCAAAGGCAGACAAGTGAAGCCGGCGTTGGTTGGGGTCTCGTTCGTAATTTACACACCCCCTCTGATATATATAGTCTACCGCCTTCCATTCGTCTTCCCCATTTCCGCAAAAAATCTGTCGCAATACTCCAGGCCCATCATCTCTCACCTGCCGGACCACCGCACCGGAATATCCCAGCCGTACTTAGCCGGCATACCACCTCACCTACCTGAGGCCACCGACTCCCTCGTCCGCAGCACTAGATCCGCTTCACCAACGCCGCCGTGTACTGCATCGGATCTGCTTCACCGACTGCTTCATCCGCAGCACCAGATCCGCTTCACCAACGCCGCCGTGCACTGCACTATCTGAGTTCACCGACTCCCTCGTCTGCCGTACCTGATCCGCTTCACCAACGACGCCGTGCACTGCACCGGATCTGCTTCACCGACTCCCTCGTTTCAGATCTGCTTCCCCGAACCCATCATCGACCGCCCCAGATCTGCTTCCTCGACGCCGACGCCCACCGCAACCGCAGCACCCCCGCCGTCATCGACGTGACCCGCAAGGATGCCTAGTATGACTACACGAAGCCGCCGTCGAGGTAACCAGACCCCCTCCCCCCTACACGTTTTGGTCTGTTACCATAGAAGGTTCAAGCATGTCTTGGTCAACTAGAATGTGTCTATATACTGATTCGTCCGTCTAAAAAAGCATCGACAGAGAAGTCCCATAGATCCAGCTCCGCCCCGCTCTCAATGCGCGTGGCAGATGGCAGGATCCTGCGCATTTGCCCATGCCACTCCTCGAGCTCTCTGTCTTGATGTGCTTCACACACAGGGCTTATAATACTAGGAAGCTTGTGCCTCACATACACGTACACACAGGGCTACTACTACTAGGAAGCTTTATTGGATATCTCAGTGGTACAAAGCTTACTTACATGGGACGGGTGATACTCTATTTAAATTTTTGTACATGACCCTTTAGATTGTTGCCATGTGCCAGAATCCAAACCCTATACCGTACTTCTAGAATACTCTACAAACTCTAGATATTTCATACTACTCGTAAATATCTTACTCTAGAACATTCCCCATTCTACAGTTCTCTATACATACCTTGGATACTTCATGACTAAGCTAGCTCCTTTACTAGCCAACCACATTGATAAGATTACTACTAACAATCCCCCCATAATCTTGTCATATAAAGTATCTTTACTATTAAATTTAAAATAGGCCGCGGTGGTTGGTGATGGTACGTCAAACGTGTATACAACTCACCCCGAACATAAAAAGTAAGGTCAGCGTGACCGGCTCCATGAGGAGTTCTTATCAGGATTAATTAGGTCACGACCAAAATCCAATCCGTAGCACTAGGTAGCAAAATCAACATCCCTTTCCTAATCCTAATCGGTAAGACAAGCATAGATCTGTCCAGCCACACATATTTTTCGTTCGCTCCCCTTTTTATTCTCTAAGGAACCCTCTCCTTAACGAGCGTAGATTGATGGAGATGGTTTTTGTACCGGTCAATCTTTATATCCTTTCTGGCATAGTTCTGTAAAAGATCGGCAGGTGATCCGTCCTTTCTCCTCTGCCGTAGTTCATCAACGCGTGTCCGGCAATCCCGGTTAGATCGACACAATCGGCAAAAAAGAAAAAGGCCAAAAGAGACCCATTGATTAGGCTCCTCTTGCCGTGCTACTTTAAATTTTCTAACTTTTCTTTCATTCGCAAACATACAGTGACAATCTATATGACTCTAGGTTTCTTTTCCTAATTTTTGCACGTGCATGCATTTTCCCTTTAAAATTCGTAGGACATACAAATCTCAACACTTATGCAACTAAAAATCCTTAAAATAAACAAAGCTTTCATACCCTGCAGCTTTTAAGAGGTTAGTCACAAGAATCAACCACATTTTTTGGAGCGCAGTGACATTCTCCCTAAAAAAACCATGTTTCATGCGTGGGTGTTTCATTAATGAAGAGAAATATCTGTTCAGTTGGGGCCACGTTTCGACGTGTGTTCTCGACAAATCAGTTTCTCAGACAAAGTATCTTGAAGGTGTTTATAGAGATTGCATGTGCATTTGTGCGTTCGTAGGAGCGAGTATGCATTTAGTGAGCATTTATATTGTACCGTGTTTTGTTAAAAAGGATGGTGTAAAACGGGCACCTTTTACGATATACTCTCTCCGTCCCAAAATGTAAGGCGTCTAAGGATTGGTCAAAACTCAAAAGTCAAACCTTACAAACTTTGACCAAATATTTTAAAAAATATTTACATCTACAATATCAAATTGACATATTAAGAAATTATACTTTAGGGTGACTCTATTGATAATGATTTAGTATTGTAAATATTTATATTTTTGTGTGTAAACTTGGTCAAACTTTAAAAACATTGACTTTTAACTAATCCTTAGACGCCTTATTTTTGGCACGGAGGGAGTATCATTCAATAAATACTATGAATTATTCGATCGTTTGTTCAAACATGTTAATTAGATCGGTCGATTGATCAACTCGGATCGGTCGATCGAGCATCAGAGTTGTCTCAGTGATGACAAAAAATAATGCACATTGTATGATACTGACGTACCACAGATTCTAAAGAAAAATGAGGACCATGTGGCCACACATCCTGGACATAGACATTGCGATTATATTCCATTTATTCTATATTTGGAGGGAGCCATCTTTCGTTATTAACCCGTTGCAACACACGGGTATTATGCTAGTATCCCCTAATCCAGATCACATGGACCATGCACTTCATCTTGTGATGGCATCACACCGACTCACGTCAAGCAACGACGCCGCACCTTGCTTGTTAGCCTGACACCGACTTCATTTTAGATATCATGTAGTACATGTCAAGTACCAAATCACTGAGAACCAACCTGTGGTTGGATGGTTAGGAGGGCAGTGGCACCCCCAGATTTAACGCTTTGGTGTCTCAAAAATGGAGGAATATTCTGTGGGACGCGGCGTTCCCGATGACATTGTGGTGCTAGTGGTGACTTCGTCAATCTCAATACCCGTCGGAACAGTTTCTTGGATGCAGTTTCCTGAAGGTGCTCGAAGGGGTAGTGTGTGTGCCTGAGTGATGAGTGTATGTATGTACGTGTGAGCGTCTATGATTGTACTGTGTGTTGCAAAAAATAGTATTAATTTTGTCTTGTTCATACTAAGACTAGCAAAGCGTTCCCTGCTCTATAAACTCTCAAGAAACACCCCTATAATGTCTATCTAGTTCGTCCTAATGTTAGAACAGTAATTGCATGCTATGCAATTCATCTATTTTTGTTAGGAAACCTACATGTTTGTTTGCTTCAGGTGACAGGTTGTGTGCTGGGACCATAGCCGCCGTTTGTTTTGTTCGTTGCAAAATGTTGTTTTATATTCCGCCATTCTGTGCTCTTCTGTGTTCACAAGGTTTTACATTATAATTTCCATCTGTTTTGTTGTAAACAATGACGGTAAATGCTAATTACTATTTCCTTTCTGCTATCCTTTTGCCATCCTGTAGTACATGTGTGAACTCATTGCTCTGGTACATTTAAATTCTTCATTGTTTTTTTTCTTCAAGAGCTGCAACCCTAACTCTTTGCTGTAATTTCATGTTGCACTATCACATGGAACACAGCAAATCGTGGAGTGAATCACCCCTATAATCCAGTAAGTACCTTTCATTTTTGTATTGATATGCTTATCGTGCTGGAACCAGTTTGTGTTTAACACATTTACTCTCCATATAGATAAGATAACTGGTTTGAAATAAATCATGCTATTTGTATGACTGCACGTCTTCGTTCATTTTCCTGCTAGCTTCTCAAACTTGTTCTATTGCCTGTCTAATCTTTTTTTGTTTGATTGTGATTAAACCAATTTAATTGTTCTGCTTAACTTAAATGATCTGGCATTTTATTCCAGCCACATAATGTTTGATTGCTCATGCACTTCCTCATACCGTTATGTCTTCTGGATTTCTTACATAATGATAAGAATGTTTTGCTTGGTGAATATGAGTCAGATGATGATTCAATTGGTTATTAGTCCTTGATTCATTGAGTTGACTGATGATTAAAACATATAAACCTTGCGACTATCTGGCATGCTTGTTGTGGGATATAATGAGCATATTTGTTTTTTGTAAGACTTTTTTCGGATTTCACTGTTGATTAATCCAATGCCACCTTCTGTAGTAGGAAATCCACCTTCAGTAGGTATCATAAATAAGATTTGTTGTTACTTTTTGGCTGACCCATCTTTTATTTTTAGGCACAAAATGGTTCATTTGTTTGTTTCTCCTTCCCTTATATTGCGCTCATGGGTTAAACATTGAAATAATATGTCAGTTTATATGAATCCCAGAATGGTTGCTGTCTAATCTGTCTTAATTGGTCCTGCTCGTTTATATTTGGCACCAAATGGATATATTTCTCTTTTATCTGAGGCATTCCCATGGCTGGCTGATGATTAAAATAATGAAATTTAGGGGGTTGGAGATTCTCCAACTGCACAATGTCTGGCTACCACTTTTGTGTAACTTAAGGGATCTGAAGCACCCCTTCCAAGTGTCAATTTTAATAGACAGCTGTTATGCAGTTTCCTGGCTTATTTTATTAGGCACAGACTGTCTAGTTACTTGATTTATTTTGTTCATATTTGCCATCCGGTTGCTCTGCCTGTTGCATTGGGGTTGATAGCTTGCTTTGTTATATTATGCCTTGTGCTTTGTGAAAATCTGCCATCTGTTTTGATGCTTTCCAAAAATCTGTGACAACTAATAATATGGTTGTTTTCTCAAATTGTATGGTTCTCAGAACTTGCACCTTGTCTTGTTTTCAGCCCTGAATAGAGCAAGGAAGGCAGATGGCAGGGCATGTACATCAAGTGTCCAGGTCTTTCCACAAAGACAGCCGTGACAATGCCAATTCATCTGATTGTCAGATGATAGCTACTGTCCCAGCCATTCCAGCGCAAACAATCGCTGCATTTGCACACGAATCAATTGATATAATTCAGCAGCAAAGAGATGAAAGAGATTCAAATATCATCATAACAGTCAATGAGATACATGAATTGAAAAATAGGCAAGCTTGGATTGAGCAGATCCTTAATAATCTACTCTGCAGATCTAATGGAAAGCCAGCTGTTACTTGCACTCCGATGAATTCTACCTAACAGAAATGCAGTTTTGCCGATGATGCCATTTGTATGGCTTGTATCATTTGAGTTATTTCGACTTGTTGTTGTATTTGAGAATTTTTGCTGTTATTGTAATCCTTGAGCATTTTTTCCTGTTATTGCTATAGTTTGCAATCATTGTAACAAATTTTCAATGTAATGATTATTTTATCTTTCACTCGGCCTTAAACAGAACTACTAGTATGGTCTCACAATTTTTTATCATTATACTATGCAAGATTTAGCGGTTGCCCCAAATTCAGAGCATCTCCACCGGCGGCCCGGCCCGATAGCGATTTGGGGGCCGGCGTCGTTTTAGGGCTCGCACCGGTGCGCTCCAAATGGCGCCGGCCATTTGTCGAGCCCAGTAGAATCTCCGGCATCCCCGAGCCGGCCCCTTCGCCAGGGGCGCGAATCAGGCGCTCCGGGTGCCTCGCGGAACGATGGTTTTCGCTGGTGGAGGCGCCTTGTCAGCGAGAGGACGCGACGGTTCGCATCGACTGGCCACGACGCGGGAAGGTTGGTCGTCGGCGTTTAAATGGCCTCCCGCGCGGAAACCGAGGCAGCGACTGGCCACGAGGGCAGCGACTGGCCACGCGGCGTCCAGTCGCCGTAAATGTGGGTAGTTGCCACCGCTAGATATATAGGACGTACGCCGTCCACCACCGCCGCTCCATTCTCTACTCTCCACATCAAGATGCCGCGCCGTCTGAAGACCACCTACTCGATGCTTGGCCTCAACGGCCGCGCGCTGCCTCCACCACCACGGCAGCCGCAGCCGGAGCCGCAGCCGGAGCTGCAGGCCGACGACGAGCACAGCTCCGACGAGGACGAGGACCCACGGTTCGAGTCCTGGCACGATGTCTACGTTGCAGAAGCGGAAGCAGAGGCGGCGGATCGAGGAGTCAGCACAGTCGGGCGAGCCGCCGCAGGCCCCCACCGACCCGGAGCAGGCGGCGATCCTCGCGTCGCTGAACGCACAACGATACCAGCGGTTGAGGGAGGAGGAGCGCGAGTTCGTCAACGACGCGAACCTCGAGCACGTCCTCGAGATATCGCGCCAGCGAGCGGTCACGGAGGAGGCGGGACGCCGCCTCAAGGAGGCGGAGCGACAGAAGCCCGCAGAGCTCAACGCTCATCGCCACCAGGACGCGTTCGCTCGCCAGCAGGCGAGGCGCGCCGAGATCGAAGCTTCTCGGGAAAGGCTGGAAGCGCGGGGACAGCGCCGCCGGCAAGCCCCTGCGACGCCGGCCGCCATGCTCCACCGCCAGATGCGCGAAGCAACGAAGGAGAAGCGGGCACGAACACAGGCGGCAATGGCTAAGAACAACGACGAGGCAGTGCCGTCGAGCGCCCCAACCGACGGCCCGTAGACCAGGATTAAGTTTAAGTTTAGTTATGTTTAAAGTCGAGCTACTTTGGTATAAATTTCGTATGATTTTGGGTTTTTAAATGTCAATTTTAATTTTAAAATGGCTGCCGTTTGGGGCCGCTGGTGTGGTGTGGGAGCAGCATTCCCAAATAGAGGATTATGGTAACAGAAATTGTCAACGTGATGATGATTTGATGTTGCACTCGACCTTGAACATAAGTACTAGTAAGGTCTCACAATTTTTTTTAATCATTATACTTTGCAACATTTAGCGCGGATGCGCCAAATTAAGAGATAGATCATGATCATGGTAACAAATTTTCAACGTGATGATGATTTGATGTTGCACTCGGGCTTGAACAGAAGTACTACTAATGTCTCACAAATTCTTTATCATTATACTTTGCGAGATTTAGCGGATGCGCCAAATTCAGAGATAGATCATGATCATGGTAACACACTTTTCAATGTAATGATGATTTGATGTTGCACTCGACCTTGAACATAAGTCCTAGTACGGTCTCACAATTTTGTATCATTATACTTTGCAAGTTTTAGCGGATGCGCCCATTTTCAGAGGTAGATCATGATCATGGTAACAAATTTTAAACGTGATGATGATTTGATGTTGCACTCGACCATGAACAGAAGTACTACTACTGTCTCACAATTTCTTTATCATTATACTTTGCCAGATTTAGCGGATGCGCCAAATTTAGAGATAGATCATGATCATGGTAAAAAAAATTCAACGTGATGATGATTTGATGTTGCACTCGGGCTTGAACAGAAGTACTAGTACGGTCACTAATTTTTTTAGCATTATACTTTGCAACGAATGCACCAATTTCAGGTGCATGTCACCAGATCTGTGTCCGATGATGATCATGGTAGTAACCGATGTTCAACTTGATGATGATTTGATTTTACAGTCGGCCTTGAACAGAGGTACTAGTACGGTCTCACAATTTTTTATCATTATACTTGTACCTTAGCGAAATTCAAAATCTCATAGCGGCAAAACTTCCCGCCCACAAAATACAAAAATTTCACACGCTTCCAAATTCCGATTCTACCCCTGTGGAGATGACAGCAAAGTCGGTTGGTGGGGGGGTCTGGCCGTCATTTTTTGGATCACCACCTCCCTAGCCCCGGATACCCTCCCAAAAAAAATTCATTTCCCTCAGTCTCTCATCTGAGACCACCCACCGGAACTTCTCAAGTCCCTCTCTCTACCACCTCCACGACCACCGCACCGGAACATCCCCGCCGGACTTCCCTGGCCTACCCGAGCCCTCGCGATCCTCGTCATCCGGCTGCCTGCCGGAGCCGCTTCATCGACGCCATCATCAACCGGACCGGATCATCCCCGCCGAACCTCGAAACCATATGCTCATCCAGCAGTCTACCGCAGTCGCTTCAGCTGCGGCATCGTCCACCCCACCGGAGCCGCTTCGCCGGATCCGTCGTCCACCGCATCGGATCTTGCTCACCGACATCGCTGTGCATGAACCGGATCTGCTTCACCGGCGCAGTGCATGATCTAAGCTCTTCTACTGTCGCTTTTCTATTGCTTGCCTGCAAGTTCTTGTTTAATCTTGGGGGAACCTGTTTGTGCTAACGACGCGCCGTTACGTTTTTGCAGATGAGATGAGTAACCATGAAGTGTAATGGCCGTCTCTCCAACCCCAAGTAGCACATGTAGCGTACTTCATCACCGGATCTATCAACCCCAGGAAGATCTGCTGTGACTCCCACAGAGTGCTTCTCCTAATGTAAGTCCCTTGTTTTAGCGCCATGTTCTGGGTTCAGATGCTTGTTTGTCTGAAGCTCTTTTAGTTCATTCCTAGCTATGACCGTAACACGTTGCTATTTTCTACTTCATTGCTAACTTTAAGCGATTGAACACTTTGGTTTGCATTCCCTGCTCTGTAGATGTAGCCATCATAACTTCTATCTTGCTCAGTCGTTGTTACAAAAATTATAGGTATTATAGTAACATCCTGCTATTATTTTGTTCTTGTCCAATTTTAAGTAATTGAACATGTTGGTTCGCATTCCCTTCTATATATCTTTTGGCATCGTAACTTCTATATTTGGTTTACATTCCCCTCGCTCCGTAGATCTAGCCATCATAACTTTATCTTGCTCAGTCGTTGTTACAAAAATTATGGCCTGCTACTATGTTGTTTGTGCCAATTTTTTACTCCATGAACATGTTGGCTTGCATTCCCTGTACTACAGGTGATGCCATTGTTTTGTATCTAGTTCATTGTAAGCTAACAAAGTAAGGACTTAGTTTGGCATGCTATCACTCTCTATCTAGCCTGTAGTACAAATAAACTTGTCATACTACTAGATAATAATTTTGCGTGCCATCTTGTTCTTCAAAAGCTGCATTATTGACTTGTTTCTCTGACTTGGCATGACGCTCACATATGGAAAGCTGAACATATTGGTTTGCATTCCCTCTTATACAAGTTCACAGTATATCCAAATATATTATGTATCTGGTCCATCCTAAGCTCCAGCATTAACTATCCTCTATGTGTTGCTCATTACAAGTTTATATCCCGAAACATCTTGATTTGCATCCCCTTCACTATAAGTTCAGGAGTATTATTTAGTTCACGGCCAAAATGAAGTAATTGCACTTGGCACATGTTGGTTCACATTCCCTCCTCTTTAGCTTTTGCCATCGTAACTTCTATTTTTGGTTTACATTCCCTGCTTTGTAGATGTAGCCATCATAACTTCATCTTGCTCAGTCGTTGTTACAAAATTTATAGCCTGCTACTATGTTGTTCATGCCAATTTTGTACTCCCTGAACATGTTGGTTTGCATGGGACTCGACAGTAGTAAGTCTGCTGTTTCATTCTAACATGCTCTGTTATATTGGCTGTTGGTATGCGGCATGCACTCTTTGTTTGCTTATTGTGCGCATTACAATGATCTTGTTATAACGACGAAATGATGAGTTCCAAATTCTTTGGCAAACAATATTGTAGTGTCTTTGCCTTTCCATTGTTGCTGTCTTAACTTGTAATGTCTTTGTTTCAGATATAGGTGCTGCATGGACAACTTAAAAGATTGCCGGATCGCTTCATTGTATTGCTAGGTTTAATTACCATTCAATTTCTCTGGGTTCTGTAATATTTTTTTCAATGCCTTGCAGCTGATGTAATATTTAGTTAGTTATTATAGTTCTTTCGCGCATTTTTTCTTTGGTGCTTGTGGTAAGTGAGGCTATCCGACAGAAATCAATGCTGCGTAAATATTCTCAGTATCTAAATCACGAATTCCCATCCCTTAAACGGCCCAATTAAGCGAAATCACATATGTGCCTGCCCGCAAAATCCTAATGCGCATATTATGCCGGCATATAAACAGCAACTAAACGGGCTGGCCCACTTACTTCTTGGGCCAGCCCATTTGATTTACGGTGGACCCCACACTCTAATTGGGCTGGTGGACCCCACCCACTACTGGGCCGGCCCACTAATTAGGGCCAGCCCATTTGCTTTTGTGGTGGACCCCACATACTAAACGGGCCGGCCCTTCAAGAGGAAAGTGGGACCCACCTGTGTTTTTGGCCCGGCCCACTATCTTGTTGGGCCGGCCCACTTGCAATATGGTGGACCCCACATACTAATTGGGCCGGCCCTTTAACAGGAAAGTGGGGCCCACCTGTGCTTTTGGCCCGGCCCACTATCTTGTTGGGCCAGCCCACTTGCTATATGGTGGTCCCACATGGTAAATGGGCCGGCCCTTTAATAGGAAGGTGGGACCCACCTGTGTTTTTGGCCCGGCCCACTATCTTGTTGGGCCGGCCCACTTTCTATATGGTGGACCCCACATACCAAATGGCCCGGCCCATTAACAAGAATGTGGGACCCACCTGTGTTTTTGGCCCGGCCCACTATCTTGTTGGGCCGGCCCACTTGCTATATGGTGGACCCCACATACTAAATGGGCCAGCCCTTTAACAGGATAGTGGGACCCACCTGTGTTTTTGGCCCGGCCCACCAGCTTGTTGGGCCGGCCCACTTGCTATATGGTGGACCCCACACACTAAATGGGCCGGCCTTTTAACAGGAAAGTGGGACCCACCTGTGTTTTTGGCCCGGCCCACTTGCTTCTTGGGCCGGCCCAGTTGCTGTAAGGTGGACCCCACATTTTAAATGGGCCGGCCCATTTAAGTTTTGACCAGTCAACATTAGAGGTTAGGCCCGGCCCACGTAACTAATGGACCAGCCCAGCTATATAGTTGACCGGTCAAACTATGTCATCTGGCCCGGCCCGCTTAAGACGTGGCAGGCCTCGTGTGGGCCTACCATCTACCACGGGGTTTCAGCCGGTTAACGCCGTTAACGGCGTCTGCCACGTGTCAGTTTGCATGACGTCACCAGTCAACGGGCTCCCGGAAACACTTGGGCAACGGTCCGATTTTCCGTGGCGGAAGGGCGCCCAAGCGCGACGGACCGAAAAAATCGTCGTTGGACTTTGCCTGACGCAGTTTCGACAACAGAACCCATATCGTCGGGTTAGGCCCATAGGCGACGAAAAATACCCCTTAGTGGACGATTTTGGGACGTTGTCTATCAGAACTTTTCTTGTAGTGTAAGGAATGAGGTATTAAAACTTCTTGAAGCTGGTATTATATATCCTATTGCTGATAGTAGATGGGTTAGTCATGTGCATTGTGTTCCTAAGAAAGGAGGGATGACTGTTGTGCCTAATGATAATGATGAGCTTATTCCTCAAAGAGTAGTTGTAGGGTATAGAATGTGCATTGATTTTCGAAAAGTTAATAAAGTTACTAAGAAAGATCATTACCCTTTACCATTTATTGATCAAATGCTAGAAAGGTTGTCTAAAAATACTCATTTTTGTTTTCTTGATGGTTATTAAGGTTTTCACAAATTGCTGTTAAAGCTAAAGATCAAGAGAAAACCACGTTCACTTGTCCTTATGGAACTTATGCTTATAGGCGTATGCCTTTTGGTTTATGTAATGCTCCTGCTACTTTTCAAAGATGCATGTCTGCTATTTTTCATGGTTTTGCGAGAGTATTGTAGAGGTGTTCATGGATGATTTTTCTGTTTATGGGAATTCTTTTGATAATTGCTTGCGAAACCTCGATAAAGTTTTGCAGAGATGTGAAGAAACTAACCTTGTTCTTAATTGGGAGAAATGCCACTTTATGGTTAATGAAGGAATTGTATTGGGACATAAAATTTCCGAGAGAGGTATTGAAGTTGATAGAGCTAAAGTTGAAGCAATTGAGAAGATGCCCTATCCGAGGGATGTTAAAGGTATTCGTAGTGTTCTTGGTCATGCTGGGTTTTATAGGAGATTTATTAAAGATTTCTCTAAAATTTCAAAGCCTCTTACTAATCTTCTTCAAAAAGATGTACCTTTTGTTTTTGATGATGATTGTAAGGAAGCTTTTGAAACTCTAAAGAAAGCCTTAACAACTGCTCCTGTAGTCGAACCTCCTGATTGGAATTTGTCTTTTGAAATTATGTGTGATGCTAGTGATTTTGCTGTAGGCGCTGTTCTTGGACAGCGGGTAGATAAAAAATTAAATGTTATTCATTATGCTAGTAAGACTCTTGATGCTGCTCAAAGAAATTATGCTACAACTGAAAAAGAATTGTTAGCTGTAGTCTTTGCTTGTGACAAGTTTAGACCCTATATTGTTGATTCAAAAGTCACAATTCATACTGATCATGCTGCAATTAGATACCTTATGACAAAGAAAGATCCTAAGCCAAGGCTTATAAGATGGGTACTTCTTTTGCAAGAATTTGATTTACATATTATAGATAGGAAAGGTGCTGATAATCCTGTTGCTGATAATTTGTCTAGATTGGAAAATATTGCTTATGATCATGTTCCTGTTAATGATAGTTTTCCAAATGAACAATTGGCTGTAATAAAGTTGAGCTCGCGAGAGAGCCCTTGGTATGCTGATTATGCTAACTTTATTGTTTCGAAGTATTTGCCTCCAACCTTTTCAGCTCAGCAAAGGAGGAAATTCTTTTATGACTTGAGGCATTATTTTTGGGATGACCCACACTTATATAAAGAAGGAGTGGATGGTATTATGCGAAGATGTGTTCCTGAATATGAACAACAGGAGATATTGAGTAAATGTCATGGTAGTGTTTATGGAGGACATCACGCTGGAGATAGAACCGCACAAAAGGTTCTGCAATCAGGTTTTTATTGGCCAACACTTTTCAAAGATGCAAGGAAATTTATTTTATCTTGTGATAATGTCAAAGAGTTGGTAATATCTCTAGACGCAATGAAATGCCTATGAATTATACTCTGGTTATTGAACCATTCGATTGTTGGGGATTCGACTTCATGGGTCCTTTCCCTTCTTCAGAAGGTAACACTCATATACTTGTCGCTGTTGTTTATGTTACTAAATGGGTAGAAGCTATACCTACAAAGAGTGCTGATGGTGAGACCTCTATAAAAATGCTTTTAGATATTATTTTTCCTAGATTTGGAGTACCTAGATATATTATGACAGATGGAGGTTCTCATTTTATTCATGGAGGTTTTAGAAAAACTCTTGCTAAGTATGGTATTAATCATAGAATTGCTTCCGCTTATCACCCTCAAACTAGTGGTCAAGTAGAATTATCAAATAGAGAGATTAAATCTATTTTGGGAAAGACCGTTAATAAATCTAGAAAGAATTGGGCTAGCAAATTGAAGGAAGCACTATGGGCTTATAGAACTGCTTATAAAAATCCTATGGGAATGTCACCTTATAAAATGGTTTATGGAAAAGCTTGTCATTTACCTCTGGAACTAGAGCACAAAGCTTATTGGGCTGTTAGAGAATTAAATAAAGATCCTAAATTAGCCGGTAATAAGAAGTTGCTGCAATTAAGTTCTCTAGATGAATGGAGAAGTGAAGCTTATGAAAATGCTAAACTCTTTAAAGAAAAAGTTAAGAAATGGCATGATAGAAGGATCATCAAAAGAGAGTTTAATATTGGGGATAAAGTCCTATTGTATCGGTCTCGTCTCAGATTCTTTGCAGGGAAATTACTCTCGAAATGGGAAGGACCATATGTTGTTGAGGAGGTGTATCGTTCAGGAGCAATTAAAATTAGCTCTCTCCAAGGCAATGCTACGCAAGTGGTGAATGGACAAAGACTCAAGCATTATATCTCGGGTGATTCTTATAATGTTGATGTTGATATTATTCAAGTGGAAACACCAGAGGCTTTCATCAAAGGACAAGTTGACAGTCCGCCAGAACTTGACTTTGAATAGGTAACAGTACAGATAATAAAAAGTCCGCGTTTACCTTTCCGAACAATATTTTTGCTGTTTTTGGAAAATATGAAAAATTACGGAATCGAAACGGAGTGGAAAAGACGCGCGAGGGCCCGTCACCATAGGCCGGCGCGGGCCCCACCCTGGCCGCGCCGACCTATGGGGACAGCCCCTCGGCGTCCCGTTTCCACTTGTTTTCGGCCTGGAACCTTCCTTTTATCGTAAAAATATTTGCTATATAATCCCCCGGACCCCTGGAGATCCGTATATCGTTTTCTCGTCGTGTTTTGTTTCGATCTGTTTTCTGCCAGATTTGTTTTGATCTAGAGGCACCATGGTCTCCAACAACAAGGACAAGGGGCCTTGGAAGGAAGAGATGGATGAAATGATCAATAAGGAGAAGAAGAAGATAGCATCAGAAAAGGAGAGTGGGAAACTACGAAGAGTAAGCCAATCTTGGTGGGATCGGTTAACACTGGGCGTTCTTTTTCTCATAACTTGCAGGGAGCTCTTCCGCCTGCTCTGGACCTCGACTCTTTTCCTTGTGTGGAGGAAGCAATACGGGTTGCTGATGAGTTTTGTGATCAATATCGTGCTCTCAAAAGGGAAGTGGAGATACTTCAGGAGGAGAACCAGCGACTTCGCAGAATGCTGGAATATTACTCAATTCCCATCACAAGGCCGTCACCGCCATATTCGGATAACAATGAGTCTCTTCAAGTTTTGATGCAGAATTGCAAAATTGAGAAGCTGAAGCTGAAGGAGATCCTTATGAAGCGCGAGAAGAAGCCATCACCATCATCACCGAAGGAGTAATTCATCATCGGTATTGGCATCCCCTTGGTTTGTTCCAAGCTTGGGGGAGTGCCGCGGTATCACATCATCACTACCTTTATCTTTTACTATTAAGTAGTGTCATATCATGAGTAGGGAAGTTATCATATGGAATACTATGCAATGTGGAAGTATCTCTCTTAGTTGGTTATCTATGTATCTGTTGGTGTGAGTTATCGTTATGGAATATTAATGAGAAGTCTTATCATTTACTTTTTGCACACCTTATTTTAGTTTGCAATCTCCATTATATGATTACTCTTGACATGAGTATTGATATCACTTTGGGAGCATCAAGTAAATCTATTTGGTTTTGGCAAACTTAGCATTGGTCAGTAGCAACAACACCCTGATGTTTAAATAGAAGAGAGAAATACACTTAGATATATTACTCTATTATCTCTATGCTAATGAGTTTAGTATTCTGAAGTAAAATTGCTTGTGCTTATGAGAAAGATGCATGATTGTTCTATCATATGTATATTTGTTTGTTTCCCTCAACCTTTATGCTTGCTATCAAACCTTGCTAGCCAAAGACCTGTATCGAGAGGGAATGCTTCTCATACATCCATAACCTTAGACCAAACCTATGCCATTTGTGTCCACCATACCCACCTACTACATGGTATTTTCTGCCAATCCAAGTAAATACTTCATGTGCTACCTTTAAATAATTCAAACTATACTACTCCTTATTTGTGTCAATGTTTTATAGCTCATGAGGAAGTATGTGGTGTTTTATCTTTCAATCTTGTTGGGCGGACTTTCACCAATGGACTAGTGGCACATCCGCTTATCCAAAAATTTTGCAATAAGAGCTGGCAACGGGGTTCCCAGCCCCAATTAATAACTTTCATTAATAATTCTCTTCACATGTTTTGCCCTGATTTATCAGTAAGCAACTTAATTTTGCAATAGACACTCCTCCATGGTATGTGAATGTTGGAAGGCACACGAGGATTCGGTTAGCCATGGATTGAGAAAGCCAAGGTTGGGGGGAGTGTCATCCTTAATAAAACTAAAATACATGTGTAAACAAAAGAGAAGGGGATGATCTACCTTGCTGGTAGAGATGCCGTCCCTCATGGGAGCCGCTCTTGGAAGGTTCGTTTGGCAAGGGGGTTAGAGTGCCCGCTACCATTCGTTGACAACAACAAACACCGCTCAAAATCTTACTTTTATGCTCTTTATATAATTTCAAAACTTGAAAAGCTCTAGCACATGATTTAATCCCTGCTTCCCTCTGCGAAGGGCCTATCTTTTACTTTTATGTTGAGTCAGTAAACCTATTTCCCTCTATCTCGAGCAAGCAATTGAGTTGATGTGAACCAACCATTTATGCTATGATTCAGTTAATCATGTCTTTTATACTTTCTTGTTTAGTACAAATTTTATCTAAATGAATATGACTTTGAAGTTATCAATGATTATGAGGAGATGGTAATGATTAAATATGAAAGCCCAGCTATAAATTCTAATATGAAAGCTTTGCTTAGAAGTACAATACGTTAGTAGTTCTCTGACCAAGAACAAAGTTTGCCATCACCAACTATGATTTCTTATGCACCTTTACTTGTGATTTCTCTTTACTTATTTCAAGATGAGTTATATGAGGAAGTTGTTTACTAGAATGTCTTGTGTGAATGAATATGATGCTTCTTGTCCGTATTTTATTTATCGACTCTTCACTCCATAAACATGTGGTCTTGTTTATCGAGCTCAGTTTCGCTTGGGGACAAGCGAGGTCTAAGCTTGGGGGGAGTTGATACGTCCAATTTGCATCACTATTTTGTATCATAATTTGCTGTTATTCATTGATATATTTCATATTGGGACACAATACTTATGTTATTTCATCTATTTTGCATGTTTCATCATTATTGGAGGATCAAGCACCGGGGCCAGGATTCTACTGGAAAAAGCATCGTCAGAACGCAATATTTCGGAAGATCAACTGTGGAAGGAAATTATACCAAAAATCCTATTTTTCCAGATGATGAAGGAAGCCAGAAGGCGGAGCAGAGAGGGCTCAAGGTGGGGCCAGACCACAGGCCGGCGCGGCCCATGGCCTGGCCGCGCCACCTTGTGGTGTGGGGGCCCCACAGCCCCTTTCGCCTCCTTTTCTTCGCGAAACCCTTCGTCCCGAAATCCTAAGCCGCAGAGGGTACCTCACGGAGAGTTACAGCCGCCTCTGCGGGGCGGAGAACACCAGAGAGAAAAGAGCTCTCCGGCGGGCAGGAATCCGCCGGGGAAATTCCCTCCCGGAGGGGGAAATCGACGCCATCGCCATCGTCATCGAGCTGGACATCATCTCCATCATCATCATCATCATCTCCACCGTCTACACCGCCATCACCACCGCTGCACCTCGTCACCGATGTAACAATTTGGGTTGGATCTTGATTGTTTGATAGGGGAAACTCTCCCGGCGTTACTTTCTACTTGGTATCGATGCTATTGAGTGAAACCATAGAACCAAGGTTTATGTTCAGATTGTTATTCATCATCATATCACCTCTGATTGTATTCCATATGATGTCTCGTGAGTAGTTCGTTTAGTTCTTGAGGACATGGGTGAAGTCTAAATGTTAGTAGTGAACTATGGTTGAGTAATATTCAATGTTATGATATTTAAGTTGTGGTGTCATTCTTCTAGTGGTGTCGTGTGAACGTCGACTACACGATACTTCACCATTTATGGGCCTAGGGGAGTGCATCTTGTATTCGGTTGCTAATTGCGGGGTTGCCGGAGTGACAGAAACCTGAACCCCCGTTAGTATATCGATGCAAGAGGGATCGCAGGATCTCAGAGTTTAAGGTTGTGGTTAGATTTATCTTAATTACTTTCTTGTAGTTGCGGATGCTTGCAAGGGGTATAATCACAAGTATGTATTAGTCCTAGGAAGGGCGGTGCATTAGCATTGGTTCACCCACACAACACTTATCAAAACAATGAAGATTATTTAGCCACATGAAGCGAAAGCACTAGACTAAAATCCCCGTGTGTCCTCAAGAACGTTTGGTCATTATAAGTAAACAAACCGGCTTGTCCTTTGTGCTAAAAAGGATTGGGCCACTTGCTGCAATTATTTCTCTCGCACTTTACTTACTCGTACTTTATTCATCTATTACATCAAAACCCCTTGAATACTTGTTTGTGAGCATTTACAGTGAATCCTTCATCGAAACTGCTGTCAACACCTTCTGCTCCTCGTTGGGATCGACATTCTTACTTATCAAAGATACTACGATACACCCCCTATACTTGTGGGTCATCAAGTTAGTGTTCCTATGCTATCTGTTAGAATTGGTGATCATTGCTATTATGGTTTATGTGATATTGGTGCAAGTGTTAGTGCTATTCCTTATGAGCTTTACACGGAGATTATGCATGAAATTGGTTCTTGTGAACTTGAAGATATTGATGTGGTTATTCAGCTGGCTAATAGAGAAACTATTTCTCCAATTGGTATTGTTCGAGATGTGGAAGTTCTATGTGGTAAGATTAAATATCCTGCTGACTTCTTGGTACTTGGTTCTGCTGCTAGTGATCATTGTCCTATCATTTTTGGTAGACCTTTTCTAAATAGAAGAGAGAAATACACTTAGATATATTACTCTATTATCTCTATGCTAATGAGTTTAGTATTCTGAAGTAAAATTGCTTGTGCTTATGAGAAAGATGCATGATTGTTCTATCATATGTATATTTGTTTGTTTCCCTCAACCTTTATGCTTGCTATCAAACCTTGCTAGCCAAAGACCTGTATCGAGAGGGAATGCTTCTCATACATCCATAACCATAGACCAAACCTATGCCATTTGTGTCCACCATACCCACCTACTACATGGTATTTTCTGCCATTCCAAGTAAATACTTCATGTGCTACCTTTAAATAATTCAAACTATACTACTCCTTATTTGTGTCAATGTTTTATAGCTCATGAGGAAGTATGTGGTGTTTTATCTTTCAATCTTGTTGGGCGGACTTTCACCAATGGACTAGTGGCACATCCGCTTATCCAATAATTTTGCAATAAGAGCTGGCAACGGGGTTCCCAGCCCCGATTAATAACTTTCATTAATAATTCTCTTCACATGTTTTGCCCTGATTTATCAGTAAGCAAATTAATTTTGCAATAGACACTCCTCCATGGTATGTGAATGTTGGAAGGCACACGAGGATTCGGTTAGCCATGGATTGAGAAAGCCAAGGTTGGGGGGAGTGTCATCCTTAATAAAACTAAAATACATGTGTAAACAAAAGAGAAGGGGGATGATCTACCTTGCTGGTAGAGATGCCGTCCCTCATGGGAGCCTCTCTTGGAAGGTTCGTTTGGCAAGGGGGTTAGAGTGCCCGCTACCATTCGTTGACAACAACAAACACCGCTCAAAATCTTACTTTTATGCTCTTTATATGATTTCAAAACTTGAAAAGCTCTAGCACATGATTTAATCCCTGCTTCCCTCTGCGAAGGGCCTATCTTTTACTTTTATGTTGAGTCAGTAAACCTATTTCCCTCTATCTCAAGCAAGCAATTGAGTTGATGTGAACCAACCATTTATGCTATGATTCAGTTAATCATGTCTTTTATACTTTCTTGTTTAGTACAAATTTTATCTAAATGAATATGACTTTGAAGTTATCAATGATTATGAGGAGATGGTAATGATTAAATATGAAAGCCCAGCTATAAATTCTAATATGAAAGCTTTGCTTAGAAGTACAATACGTTAGTAGTTCTCTGACCAAGAACAAAGTTTGCCATCACCAACTATGATTTCTTATGCACCTTTACTTGTGATTTCTCTTTACTTATTTCAAGATGAGTTATATGAGGAAGTTGTTTACTAGAATGTCTTGTGTGAATGAATATGATGCTTCTTGTCCGTATTTTATTTATCGACTCTTCACTCCATAAACATGTGGTCTTGTTTATCGAGCTCAGTTTCGCTTGGGGACAAGCGAGGTCTACGCTTGGGGGGAGTTGATACGTCCAATTTGCATCACTATTTTGTATCATAATTTGCTGTTATTCATTGATATATTTCATATTGGGACACAATACTTATTTTATTTCATCTATTTTGCATGTTTCATCATTATTGGAGGATCAAGCACCGGGGCCAGGATTCTGCTGGAAAAAGCATCGTCAGAACGCAATATTTCGGAAGATCAACTGTGGAAGGAAATTATACCAAAAATCCTATTTTTCCAGATGACGAAGGAAGCCAGAAGGGGGAGCAGAGAGGGCTCAAGGTGGGGCCAGACCACAGGCCGGCGCGGCCCATGGCCTGGCCGCGCCACCTTGTGGTGTGGGGGCCCCACAGCCCCTTTCGCCTCCTTTTCTTCGCGAAACCCTTCGTCCCGAAAACCTAAGCCGCAGAGGGTACCTCACGGAGAGTTACAGCCGCCTCCGCGGGGCGGAGAACACCAGAGAGAAAAGAGCTCTCCGGCGGGCAGGAATCCGCCGGGGAAATTCCCTCCCGGAGGGGGAAATCGACGCCATCGCCATCGTCATCGAGCTGGACATCATCTCCATCATCATCATCATCATCTCCACCGTCTACACCGCCATCACCACCGCTGCACCTCGTCACCGCTGTAACAATTTGGGTTGGATCTTGATTGTTTGATAGGGGAAACTCTCCCGGCGTTACTTTCTACTTGTTATTGATGCTATTGAGTGAAACCATAGAACCAAGGTTTATGTTCAGATTGTTATTCATCATCATATCACCTCTGATTGTATTCCATATGATGTCTCGTGAGTAGTTCGTTTAGTTCTTGAGGACATGGGTGAAGTCTAAATGTTAGTAGTGAACTATGGTTGAGTAATATTCAATGTTATGTTATTTAAGTTGTGGTGTCATTCTTCTAGTGGTGTCGTGTGAACGTCGACTACACGATACTTCACCATTTATGGGCCTAGGGGAGTGCATCTTGTATTCGGTTGCTAATTGCGGGGTTGCCGGAGTGACAGAAACCTGAACCCCCGTTAGTATATCGATGCAAGAGGGATCGCAGGATCTCAGAGTTTAAGGCTGTGGTTAGATTTATCTTAATTACTTTCTTGTAGTTGCGGATGCTTGCAAGGGGTATAATCACAAGTATGTATTAGTCCTAGGAAGGGCGGTGCATTAGCATAGGTTCACCCACACAACACTTATCAAAACAATGAAGATTATTTAGCCACATGAAGCGAAAGCACTAGACTAAAATCCCCGTGTGTCCTCAAGAACGTTTGGTCATTATAAGTAAACAAACCGGCTTGTCCTTTGTGCTAAAAAGGATTGGGTCACTTGCTGCAATTATTTCTCTCGCATTTTACTTACTCGTACTTTATTCATCTATTACATCAAAACCCCTTGAATACTTGTTTGTGAGCATTTACAGTGAATCCTTCATCGAAACTGCTGTCAACACCTTCTGCTCCTCGTTGGGATCCACATTCTTACTGATCGAAGATACTACGATACACCCCCTATACTTGTGGGTCATCAACGTGCGGGTAACCTTTTGTCACGGCTGGTGGGTGCAACCGGGATAAAAGCTGTCGGCAGGATAAGGACACGTGGGTGGACGCACTGCTCGATGAGATAAAGCATGTAGCGCACGACGCCCTGTCGAAAGAACAAGACAAAGTAGAAGCGGTGCCATGCCTATAAAAGGAGCATCGATACGCCTTGCCAAGCAGATCAACAAGCCAAGCAGAGTTTCATTCCCATGGATGAAGGAAAGGGTTGGGAAATCTCCCGTGGCGCAGCTTCTCGAAGATGTCGTTGGTGCACACGCCCTACGTCATCTTCGGAAGCTGCTCCTCGGAAAAATTTCCCTTCAAGCCCGTGAAAAATTTCCCTTCAAGCTACGGTTCTCATTATTACATAAATGTAGAGATTGTCTTGGTAAATATATATGAAAAATACATTATTACATCGCCATCTACTGTTGTGATCTTCTACGCCGTAGCCATGGATAATCTTCATCATTTAGCAAGATGCTTGGGTCAATTTTCACCGTGAAGGGCGGGATTTCTTTAAACTTATTATAATCTTCTGACATGTATGTCTTGTCATCCACTCCCACGATGTTTCTTTTCCCCGAAAGAACTATGTGGCGCTTTGGCTCCTCGGATGATGTATTCTTTTATTGATTTCTTTTTCTCGATTTGCTAGTGATGACCCACAAGTATAGGGGGTGTATCGTAGTACTTTCGATAAATAAGAGTGTCGAACCCAACGAGGAGCAGAAGGTGTTGACAAGCAGTTTCGATGAAGGTTTCACTGTAAATGCTCACAGACAAGTATTCAGGGGGTTTTGATATTGCAGATAAATAAAGTACAAGTAAATAAAATGCAAGAGAAATAATTGCAGCGAGTGGCCCAATCCTTTTTAGCACAAAGGACAAGCCGGTTTGATTACTTATAATGACCAAACGTTCCTGAGGACACACGGGGATTTTAGTCTAGTGCTTTCGCTACATACAGCTGATTAATCTTCATTGTTTTGATAAGTGTTGTGTGGGTGAACCTATGCTAATGCACCGCCCTTCCTAGGACTAATACATACTTGTGATTATACCCCTTGCAAGCATCCGCAACTACAAGAAAGTAATTAAGATAAATCTAACCACAGCCTTAAACTCTGAGATCCTGCGATCCCTCCTGCATCGATATACTAACGGGGGCTCAGGTTTCTGTCACTCCGGCAACCCCGCAATTAGCAACCGAATACAAGATGCACTCCCCTAGGCCCATAAATGGTGAAGTGTCGTGTAGTCGACGTTCACACGACACCACTAGAAGAATGACACCACAACTTAAATATCATAACATTGAATATTACTCAACCATAATTCACTACTAGCATTTAGACTTCACCCATGTCCTCAAGAACTAAACGAACTACTCACGAGACATCATATGGAATACAATCAGAGGTGATATGATGATGAATAACAATCTGAACATGAACCTTGGTTCAATGGTTTCACTCAATAGCATCTACAACAAGTATAGAATAACACCGGGAGAGTTTCCCCTATCAAACAATCAAGATCAAACCCGAATTGCTACAGCGATGACGAGGTGCAGCGGTGGTGATGGCGGTGTAGATGGTGGAGATGATGATGATGATGATGGAGATGATGTCCCGCTCGATGACGATGGCGATGGCGTCGATTTCCCCCTCCGGGAGGGAATTTCCCCGGCGGATTCCTGCCCGCCGGAGAGCTCTGTTCTCTCTGGTGTTCTCCGCCCCGCAGAGGCGGCTGTAACCCTTCGTGAGGATCCCTCTGTGGCTTAGGTTTTCGGGACGAAGGAGTACGCGAAGAAAAGGAGGCGAAAGAGGCTGTGGGGCCCCCAGAGCACAGGGTGGCGCGGCCAGGCCTTGGGCCGCGCCGCCCTGTGGTCTGGGCCCACAGTGGCTCTTCTCCTCTTCCCCTTCTGGCTCCCTCCGTCTTCTGGAAAAATAGGAATTTACGTGAAATTCCCTTCCACAGTTGATCTTCCGAAATATTGCGTTCTGACGGTGCTTTTTCCAGCAGAATCCTGGCTCCGGTGCTTGATCCTCCAATGATGATGAAACATGCAAAATAGATGAAATAACATAAGTATTGTGTCCCAATATGAAATATATCAATGAATAACAGCAAATTATGATACAAAATAGTGATGCAAATTGGACGTATCAACTCCCCCCAAGCTTAGACCTCGCTTGTCCCCAAGCGAAACTGAGCTCGATAAACAAGACCACATGTTTATGGAGTGAAGAGTCGATAAATAAAATACGGACAGGAAGCATCATATT
The DNA here is from genome assembly GCF_019359855.2 of Lolium perenne. NCBI lineage: Eukaryota > Viridiplantae > Streptophyta > Magnoliopsida > Poales > Poaceae > Lolium > Lolium perenne. The sequence continues at coordinate 54,738,043 of NC_067248.2, read as the reverse complement.
CATTCACACAAGACATTCTAGTAAACAACTTCCTCATATAACTCATCTCGAAATAAGTAAAGAGAAATCACAAGTAAAGGTGCATAAGAAATCATAATTGGTGATGACAAACTTTGTTCTTGGTCAGAGAACTGCTAACGGATTGTACTTCTAAGCAAAGCTTTCATATTAGAATTTATAGCTGAGCCTTCATATTTAAGCATAACAATCTCTTCATAATCATTGATAACTTCAAAGTCATATTCATTCAGATAAAATTGGTACTAAACAAGAAAGTATAAAAGACATGATCAACTGAATCATAGCATAAATGATTGGTTCACAACAACTCAATTGCTTGCTTAGGATAGGGGGAAATAGGTATACTGACTCAACATAAAAGTAAAAGACAGGCCCTTCGCAGAGGGAAGCAGGGATTAAATCATGTGCTAGAGCTTTTCAAGTTTTGAAATCATATAAAGAGCATAAAAGTAAGATTTTGAGCGGTGTTTGTTGTTGTCAACGAATGGTAGCGGGCACTCTAACCCCCTTGCCAAACGAACCTTCCAAGAGCGGCTCCCATGAGGGACGGCATCTCTACCAAAGAAGGTAGATCATCCCCTTCTCTTTTGTTTACACATGTATTTTAGTTTTATTTAGGATGACACTCCCCCCAACCTTGGCTTTCTCAATCCATGGCTAACCGAATCCTCGGGTGCCTTCCAACATTCACATACCATGGAGGAGTGTCTATTGCAAAATTAAGTTGCTTACTGATGAATCAGAGCAAAACATGTGAAGAGAATTATTAATGAAAGTTATTAATTGAGGCTGGGAACCTCATTGCCAGCTCTTATTGCAAAGTTATTGGGTAAGCGGATGTGCCGCTAGTCCATTAGGAAAAGTTCGCCCAACAAGATTGAAAGATAAAACACCACATACTTCCTCATGAGCTATAAAACATTGACACAAATAAGAAGTAGTATAGTTTGAATAATTTAAAGGTAGCACATGAAGTATTTACTTGGAATGGCAGAAAATACCATGTAGTAGGTAGGTATGGTGGACACAAATGGCATAGGTTTGGTCTAAGGTTATGGATGTATGAGAAGCATTCCCTCTCGATACAGGTCTTTGGCTAGCAAGGTTTGATAGCAAGCATAAAGGTTGAAGGAAACAAACAAATATACATATGATAGAAACAATCATGCATCTTTCTCATAAGCACAAGCAATTTTAACTTAAGAATACTAAGCATAGAGATAATGGAGTAATGTATCTAAGTGTATTTCTCTCTTTTATTAAACATCAGGATGTTGTTGCTATTGACCAATGCTAAGTTTGCCAAAACCAAATAGATTTACTTAATGTTCCCAAAGTGATATCAATACTCATGTCAAGAATAATCATATAATGGAGATTGCAAACTAAAATAAGGTGTGCAAAAAGTAAATGATAAGACTTCTCATTAATATTCCATAACGATAACTCACACCAACGGATACATCGATAACTAACTAAGAGAGATACTTCCACATTGCATACTATTCTATATGATAACTTCCCTACTCATGATATGACACTACTTAATAGTAAAAGATAAAGGTGGTGGTGATGTGATACCGCGGCACTCCCCCAAGCTTGGAACAAACCAAGGGGATGCCAATACCGATGATGAATTACTCCTTCGGCGATGGTGGTGATGAATTCCTGACAAGCTTCTCAATAAGCTCCTGGAGCTCGTCAATCCTGTATATGAGATTGCGAATCATCTCTGAATTGTGCTCGACGCGGTTAAGGAGTCTGTCCGACGGTGAGTCCCAACTCTTGGAGTTATTTCCCCACTCTTCAGCCTCAGGCTCCTTCTCTCCTGCAGTGTTAGAGCGATCTATATCCCACTGGCTAGGCAATGCTGCCTTGGGAGTCCCTTCAATTTGATTATTGAAAATTAGATTGTGGAAGGGTTGATGAGTGCCTGATAGAGATGACTTTGGAGCTAGGTAATGACGTGGAACCGCTCCTCCAGTGCGAATTCTTGCGCTCTTGTTTGCGCTAAAAGGGTTGTCCACCACCTTGATGCTTGCGATAGTAGCACGCGGGTGCGTGCGCGAATCTTCATCCACCTCTTCTTCATCCTCTTCCTTGACGTCCTTGTCTTCCTTTTTCCGCCCAAGATCTTGATTATCTTCTTCCGGAAACTCCTTGCCCTTGTTCTTGGAGACCATGGCGCTTCTAAACTGAAAACAGATCTGGCAGAAAACAGCTCGAAACAAAACACGACGAGAAAACGATATTACGGACCTCCAGGGGTCCGGGGAATTATATAGCAAATATTTTTACGACAAAAGGAAGGTTCCAGGCCGAAAACGAGTGGAAACGGGACGCCGAGGTGCCGTCACCATAGGTCGGCGCGGCCAGGGTGGGGCCCGCGCCGGCCTGTGGTGACGGGCCCTCGCGCGTCTTTTCCACTCCGTTTCGATTCCGTAATTTTTCATATTTTCCAAAAACAACAGAAATAATGTTCGGAAAGGTAAACACGGACTTTTTATTACCTATACTGTTACCTATTCAAAGTCCAGTTCTGGCGGACTGTCAATTTGTCCTTTGATGAAAGCCTCCGGTGTTTCCACTTGAATAATATCAACATCAACATTATAAGAATCGCCCGAGATATAATGCTTGAGTCTTTGTCCATTCACCACTTGTGTGGCATTGCCTTGGAGAGAGCTAATTTTAATTGCTCCTGAACGATACACCTCCTCAACAACATATGGTCCTTCCCACTTCGAGAGTAATTTCCCTGCAAAGAATCTGAGACGAGACCGATACAATAGAACTTGATCTCCAACATTAAATTCTCTTTTGATGATCCTTCTATCATGCCATTTCTTAACTTTTTCTTTAAAGAGTTTAGCATTTTCATAAGCTTCACTTCTCCATTCATCTAGAGAACTTAATTGCAACAACCTCTTATTACCGGCTAATTTAGGATCTTTATTTAGTTCTCTAACAGCCCAATAAGCTTTGTGCTCTAGTTCTAAAGGTAAATGACAAGCTTTTCCATAAACCATTTTATAAGGTGACATCCCCATAGGATTTTTATAAGCAGTTCTATAAGCCCATAATGCTTCTTTCAATTTGCTAGGCCAATTCTTTCTAGATTTATTAACGGTCTTACCTAAGATAGCTTTAATCTCTCTATTTGATAATTCTACTTGACCACTAGTTTGAGGATGATAAGCAGAAGCAATTCTATGATTAATACCATACTTGGCAAGAGTTTTTCTAAAACCTCCATGAATGAAATGAGAACCTCCATCAGTCATAATATATCTAGGTACTCCAAATCTAGGAAATATAATATCTACAAGCATTTTTATAGAGGTCTCACCATCAGCACTTTTTGTAGGTATAGCTTCTACCCATTTAGTAACATAATCAACAGCGACAAGTATATGAGTGTTACCGTCTGAAGAAGGGAAAGGACCCATGAAGTCGAATCCCCAACAATCGAATGGTTCAATAACAAGAGTATAATTCATAGGCATTTCATTGCGTCTAGAGATATTACCAACTCTTTGACATTCATCACAAGATAAAATAAATTTCCTTGCATCTTTGAAGAGTGTTGGCCAATAAAAACCTGATTGTAGAACCTTTTGCGCGGTTCTATCTCCAGCGTGATGTCCTCCATAAACACTTCCATGACATTTATTCAATATCTCCTGTTGTTCATATTCAGGAACACATCTTCGCATAATACCATCCACTCCTTCTTTATATAAGTGTGGGTCATCCCAAAAATAATGCCTCAAGTCATAAAAGAATTTCCTCCTTTGCTAAGCTGAAAAGGTTGGAGGCAAATACTTCGAAACAATAAAGTTAGCATAATCTGCATACCAAGGGCTCTCTCGCGAGCTCACCTTTATTACAGCCAATTGTTCATTTGGAAAACTATCATTAACAGGAACAGGATCATAAGCAATATTTTCCAATCTAGACAAATTATCAGCAACAGGATTATCGGCACCTTTCCTATCTATAATATGTAAATCAAATTCTTGCAAATGTAAGTACCCATCTAATAAGCCTTGGCTTAGCATCTTTCTTTGTCATAAGGTATCTAATTGCAGCATGATCAGTATGAATTGTAACTTTTGAATCAACAATATAAGGTCTAAACTTATCACAAGCAAAGACTACAGCTAACAATTCTTTTTCAGTTGTAGCATAATTTCTTTGAGCAGCATCAAGAGTCTTACTAGCATAATGAATAACATTTAATTTTTTATCTACTCGCTGTCCAAGAACAGCGCCTACAGCAAAATCACTAGCATCACACATAATTTCAAAAGGCAGATTCCAATCAGGAGGTTCAACTACAGAGCGATTGTTAAGGCTTTCTTTAAAGTTTCAAAAGCTTCCTTACAATCATCATCAAAAACAAAAGGTACATCTTTTTGAAGAAGATTAGTAAGAGGCTTTGAAATTTTAGAGAAATCTTTAATAAATCTCCTATAAAACCCAGCATGACCAAGAACACTACGAATACCTTTAACATCCCTCGGATAGGGCATCTTCTCAATCGCTTCAACTTTAGCTCTATCAACTTCAATACCTCTCTCAGAAATTTTATGTCCCAATACAATTCCTTCATTAACCATAAAATGGCATTTCTCCCAATTAAGAACAAGGTTAGTTTCTTCACATCTCTGCAAAACTTTATCGAGGTTTCGCAGGCAATTATCAAAAGAATTCCCATAGACAGAAAAATCATCCATGAACACCTCTACAATACTTTCGCAAAAACCATGAAAAATAGCAGACATGCATCTTTGAAAAGTAGCAGGAGCATTACATAAACCAAAAGGCATACGCCTATAAGCATAAGTTCCATAAGGACAAGTAAAAGTGGTTTTCTCTTGATCTTTAGCTTTAACAGCAATTTGTGAAAACCCAGAATAACCATCAAGAAAGCAAAAATGAGTATTTTTAGACAATCTTTCTAGCATTTGATCAATAAAGGGTAAAGGGTAATGATCTTTCTTAGTAACTTTATTAACTTTTCGAAAATCAATGCACATTCTATACCCTACAACTATTCTTTGAGGAATAAGCTCATCATTATCATTAGGCACAACAGTCATTCCTCCTTTCTTAGGAACACAATGCACAGGACTAACCCATCTACTATCAGCAATAGGATATATAATACCAGCTTCAAGCAGTTTTAATACCTCATTCCTTACCACTTCCTTCATCTTCGGAATTAGACGACGTTGATGTTCAACCACAGGCTTTGCATCTTCTTCCATATTAATAGCATGTTGGCAAATAGAAGGAGAAATCCCTTTCAAATCATCAAGAGTATAGCCAATAGCTCCTCGGTGTTTCTTCAATATTTCCAATAACCTTTCTTCCTCAATCTCTGAAAGCTTAGAACTAATAATAACAGGATATATTTTCTTATCATCAATATGAGCATATTTAAGATTATCAGGTAAAGGCTTTAAATCAAAAACAGGATCTTCCTTTGGTGGCGGTGTTGTACCCAGATCTTCCACCGGTAAATCATGCTTGAGAATAGGTTGGCGACGAAAAATTTCCTCAAGCTCATCTCTTTCTTTCCTAAAAGCTTCACTTTCACTATTCTCCAAATGTTGCTGCAAAGGGTTATTAGGAACAAGAACAATAGATGCACACTGCTCCATTTTAAAATCATTACTAGGCAAGTCAACTTTATAAGGAGTTTTGGTAAATTTAGAAAAGTTAAATTCATAAGGTTCACCAGCAAATCTAGTCAAAATTTTCTCTTTCTTACAATCTATAATAGCTCCACAAGTATTTAGAAAAGGTCTACCAAAAATGATAGGACAATAATCACTAGCAATGAACCAAGTACCAAAAAGTCAGCAGGATATTTAATCTTACCACATAGAACTTCCACATCTCGAACAATACCAATTGGAGAAATAGTTTCTCTATTAGCCAGATGAATAACCACATCAATATCTTCAAGTTCACAAGAACCAATTTCGTGCATAATCTCCGTGTAAAGTTCATAAGGTATAGCACTAACACTTGCACCAATATCACATAAACCATAATAGCAATGATCACCAATTCTAACAGATAGCATAGGAACACTAACTTGTTTGGATTTATTAGGATGCGAAACAATATTAGAAGCATCTTCACAGAAAATAATATGACCATCCTCCACATTTTCAGTCACAAGATCTTTAACTATAGCAACATCAGGTTCAATTTTAATTTGTTCTTCAGGTTCTTTAGGTTTCTTTTCACTTTTATTAACTGCACTAGATATGACAGAGTACTCCTTCATTTTAGCAGGGAAAGGAGTTTTTTCAATATAAGCTTCAGGAATAACATTATCAACAGTTTCAATCACTACACATTTGTTTACAGATGAATCAATTTTATCTTTATATGGTTCATGATACTTATCAAAATTCTTCTTAGGCAATTCATAATGAGAGGCAAAAGCTTTATAAAGATTTGCAACAACTTGGGAATCAAGACCATATGTAGCACTCATATTACGAAATTTATCAGTATCCATAAAAGCTTCAATGCATTTATAATCATAAATTATACCTGATTCTCTATCTTTGTCATTCTCCCATCCTTCAGTATTTTCTTGGATCCGATCAAGAAGGTCCCTTTTAAACTCTTCATTCTTGCGTGTAAATGATCCAGAACAAGAAGTATCCAGCAAGGTCTTGTCTTGAAAAGAAAGTCTTGCATAGAAATTATCAATAATAACATTACCAGGAAGCTCATGAATGGGGCATTTGAGCATTAAAGACTTCAATCTCCCCCAAGCTTGGGCGATACTCTCTCCATCATGAGGCCAGAAATTATATATGCGGTTCCGATCTTTGTGAATTTCACTTGGAGGATAAAATTTGGAATAGAATAAAGGCACAATGTCCTCCCAATCAATAGAATCACCATTCTTCAGCAATTTATACCAGTGCGCCGCTTTACCAGACAGCGATATAGTGAATAGTTTCTTCCTAACTTCATTCATGGAAATACCTGCACATTTGAATAACCCGCATAATTCATGCAAAAATAGTAAATGATCACCAGGATGGACAGTTCCATCCCCTTCATAGCGGTTATCCATAACACGTTCAATAATTTTCGTAGGTATTTTATATGGTACTACTTCCTCACCTGGCGCTTCATCCACTACCGTTGCAGTAGTAGTAGATTTCCCAAATAGAAATTGAAGAGAAGATCTCTCCATAATGATTATAGCAGCAGGCAGAAATAAAATCAGCACAAACAGTAAAGGTTTTCCTTACCAATTCCACTTACCAATAGCGCTTCACTCCCCGGCAACGGCGCCAGAAAATAGTCTTGATGACCCACAAGTATAGGGGGTGTATCGTAGTACTTTCGATAAATAAGAGTGTCGAACCCAACGAGGAGCAGAAGGTGTTGACAAGCAGTTTCGATGAAGGTTTCACTGTAAATGCTCACAGACAAGTATTCAGGGGGTTTTGATATTGCAGATAAATAAAGTACAAGTAAATAAAATGCAAGAGAAATAATTGCAGCGAGTGGCCCAATCCTTTTTAGCACAAAGGACAAGCCGGTTTGATTACTTATAATGACCAAACGTTCCTGAGGACACACGGGGATTTTAGTCTAGTGCTTTCGCTACATACAGCTGATTAATCTTCATTGTTTTGATAAGTGTTGTGTGGGTGAACCTATGCTAATGCACCGCCCTTCCTAGGACTAATACATACTTGTGATTATACCCCTTGCAAGCATCCGCAACTACAAGAAAGTAATTAAGATAAATCTAACCACAGCCTTAAACTCTGAGATCCTGCGATCCCTCCTGCATCGATATACTAACGGGGGCTCAGGTTTCTGTCACTCCGGCAACCCCGCAATTAGCAACCGAATACAAGATGCACTCCCCTAGGCCCATAAATGGTGAAGTGTCGTGTAGTCGACGTTCACACGACACCACTAGAAGAATGACACCACAACTTAAATATCATAACATTGAATATTACTCAACCATAATTCACTACTAGCATTTAGACTTCACCCATGTCCTCAAGAACTAAACGAACTACTCACGAGACATCATATGGAATACAATCAGAGGTGATATGATGATGAATAACAATCTGAACATGAACCTTGGTTCAATGGTTTCACTCAATAGCATCTACAACAAGTATAGAATAACACCGGGAGAGTTTCCCCTATCAAACAATCAAGATCAAACCCGAATTGCTACAGCGATGACGAGGTGCAGCGGTGGTGATGGCGGTGTAGATGGTGGAGATGATGATGATGATGATGGAGATGATGTCCCGCTCGATGACGATGGCGATGGCGTCGATTTCCCCCTCCGGGAGGGAATTTCCCCGGCGGATTCCTGCCCGCCGGAGAGCTCTTTTCTCTCTGGTGTTCTCCGGCCCGCAGAGGCGGCTGTAACCCTTCGTGAGGATCCCTCTGTGGCTTAGGTTTTCGGGACGAAGGAGTACGCGAAGAAAAGGAGGCGAAAGAGGCTGTGGGGCCCCCAGAGCACAGGGTGGCGCGGCCAGGCCTTGGGCCGCGCCGCCCTGTGGTCTGGGCCCACAGTGGCTCTTCTCCTCTTCCCCTTCTGGCTCCCTCCGTCTTCTGGAAAAATAGGAATTTACGTGAAATTCCCTTCCACAGTTGATCTTCCGAAATATTGCGTTCTGACGGTGCTTTTTCCAGCAGAATCCTGGCTCCGGTGCTTGATCCTCCAATGATGATGAAACATGCAAAATAGATGAAATAACATAAGTATTGTGTCCCAATATGAAATATATCAATGAATAACAGCAAATTATGATACAAAATAGTGATGCAAATTGGACGTATCAGCTAGACATGTCCTTCACGTAGAAAACTTGAGCCACCTCGCTGGCTAGGACGAATGGCTCGTCCATGTACGCAAGATTGTTGAGATCCACTGTTGTCATACCGTACTTATCGTCTACCTGTACACCGTTGAGCTTCACCCATTTGCACCGGAACAAAGGGACCTTAAAAGTGGATCCATAGTGAAGTTCCCATATCTCATCTATGTACCCATAATATATGGTGGTCTTCCCATTCTCGTCTTTTGCATCGAAGCGGACACCACTGTTTTGGTTGGTGCTCTTTTTATCTTGGTCGATCGTGTAAAATGTATTCCCATTTATCTCGTACCCTTGGAATGTACATATGTTTCAAGATGGTAAATTGGCCAACAAGTACAGCTGCTCTACAACAGTGGTATTCATGAGATGGCTTTGCAACCAACTGCCGAAGGTATTCATGTGTTGACGTGTAATCAAGGACTCGGGCTGCCCCGGGTTTATTTCTCGTAAAACATTCTTGTGTTTCTCGATGTACGGAGCCACCAAGATGGAATTGTATAGAACTGTGTAGTGTGCTTGATTGAAAGAAATCTTGTCCCTGCACACCTTTGCTTTCCTTCCTAGTGTGCCTTTTCCAGTCAGCCTCCCCTCATACCGAGATTCAGGAACACCAATCGGCTTAAGGTCAGGAAGAAAGTCAACACAAAACTCAATGACCTCCTCAGTTCCGTAGCCCTTTGAGATACTTCCTTCCGGCCTAGCGCGGTTATGAACATATTTCTTTAAGACTCCCATGAACCTCTCGAAGGGGAACATATTGTGTAGAAATACAGGACCGAGAATTCTAATCTCTTCAACTAGGTGAACGAGGAGGTGCGTCATAATATTGAAGAAGGATGGTGGGAACAACAACTCGAAGCTGACAAGACATTCGACCACATCAGCCTGTAACCCTGACAAAGTTTCTGGATCCATTACCTTCTAAGAAATTGCGTTGAGGAATGCACATATCTTCACAATGGCTAGTCGAACATTTTCTGGTAAAAGTCCCCTCAATGCAACCGGAAGCAATTGTGTCATAATCACGTGGCAGTCATGGGACTTTAGGTTCTGGAATTTTTTCTCCTTCATATTTACTATTCCCTTTATATTCGATGAGAAACCAGACGGAACCTTGATACTGAATAGGGCTTCAAAAAATATTTCCTTCTCTTGTTTGGTAAGAGCGTAGCTGGCAGGCCCTTCAAACTTCCATGGATGCTTGCCGTCTCGTCCTTTATGATGTTTCTGGTCCTCACGTGCTTCTGTTGTATCTTTTGACTTCCCATACATGCCCAGAAAACCTAGAATATTCACACAAAGATTCTTGGTCAGGTGCATCACGTCGATTGCAGAGCGGACTTCCAGGGCTTTCCAATATTCTAGCTCCCAAAATATAGATTTCTTCTTCCACATGGGCGCGTGTCCGTCGGCGTCTTTCGGAACAGGTTGACTGCCTGGACCCTTTCCAAAGATAACATTTAAATCCTTGACCATGTCAAATATATCAGCACCACTACGGGGGACAGGCTTCGGACGACGGTCTGCCTCGCCATCGAAATGCTTGCTTTTTTTCCTTAAGGGATGCTTGTGCGGAAGGAAACGACGATTGAACGGGTACACAACTTTTCTGCTTTTTCCCAAATATTTACTTTCAGTCTCATCTAAACAGTGTGTGCATGCATTGTATCCTTTGTTCGTCTGTCCTGAAATATTACTAAGAGCAGGCCAATCATTGATGGTTACGAATAGCAATGCTCGTAGGTTAAATTCTTGCTCGATGTGCTCATCCCACACACGTACACCTGGTTTGCCCCACAACTCCAAAAGTTCATCGACTAATGGCCTTAGGTACACATCAATGTCGTTGCCCGGTTGCTTTGGGCCTTGGATAAGCACTGGCATCATAATGAACTTCCGCTTCATGCACAACCAAGGAGGAAGGTTGTAGATACATAGAGTCACGGGCCAGGTGCTGTGACTGCAGCTCTGCTCCCCAAAAGGATTCATGCCATCTGTACTTAGACCAAAGTATAAGTTCCTTGCCTCACCTGCAAAATCCGGGAACTCTCTCCCGATGTTTCTCCACTGCCGACCATCAGCGGGGTGCCTCAACATCGCGTCTTTCTTACGTTCTTCCATGTGCCATCGCATCAACTTGGCATGCTCTTTGTTTCTGAACAAACGTTTCAACCGTGGTATTATGGGAGCATACCACATCACCTTCGCAGGAACCTTCTTCCTGGGTGGCTCGCCCTCGACATCACCAGGGTCATCTTTTCTGATATTATACCGCAAGGCACCGCATATCGGGCATTTATTCAAATTCTCGTACTTCTCACCGCGGTAGAGGATACAGTCATTAATGCATGCATGTATCTTCTGCACATCTAATCCTAGAGGGCAGACAAGCTTCTTTGCTTCATATGTACTTACGGGCAATTCGTTATTTCTTGGAAACAACTTCTTTAATATTATCATCAATTTTTCAAAACCCGAGTCAGTCACACCGACCTCTGCCTTCCATTTCAGCAATTCCAATATGCTACCCAGCTTTCTCTGCCAATCTTCACAACCTGGGTACAACAATTTGTGGTGGTCCTCTAACATCTTGTCAAACTGCAACCTCTCCTTATCCGTGCCACAGTCTCTTCTTGCATCAGAAATGGCCCGACGAAGATCATCATCAACAGGATCATCTGCTGCCTGTTCTTCACCTCCTTCTTCTTCATTGTCTTCCATTGCGGTATCATCGCATTCAGAGAACATAGATCGGTACTGGTTATCGTTATCTTCTTCTTCATCGCCGTCTTCCATCATAACCCCTTCTTCTCCGTGCTTGGTCCAAACATTGTAGCTGGACATGAATCCAAACCGAAGCAGGTGGCTCTTAATGTCTCTTGAGCAAGAGTAATCCTTCTCGTTCTTACATTTCAGACATGGACAGCACATAAAACCTTGCTTCGACTTGTTGGCCTCGGCCACAAGCAGGAAAGAATTCACGCCATCTCTGAAAGCGGGAGCACATCGGTTACCGTACATCCATGGATGACTCATCTGCATCATAAGTACAATTATGTATCAGATGCAATCACTTTGCTAAAATTAGTATTGTACGGTCTATGGACTATGTATATACGAGGAAATAGTTGCTAACCTTAAAGGATCAAAAAGAGAAGATATCTTTAAAATCAAGTGGCATCCCTCACAAGCATTCCATCAAACACCTCTTGTGCACATGAAGAAAAAAATGAGCTAGCATACACCTCCACCTTTCACCACCAAGGAAAAAAAATGTAGGGAGGTGGGGGGCTGGCAGCGTGTACATATATATAGGCATGGCCCTTTTGTCGCGGGCCGTACTACGACCCGCGACAAAAGGGGTGCTGGAATGAGGCGCCAGAGCTCAGACCCCTTTTGTCGCGGCTTGTTATACGGCCCGCGACAAAAGGGCGCGACAAAAGGCCTCGGGCAACGCAAAGGGTTTCGGGGCGACGTGGCCACGCCAATTGTCGCGGCTCCAGACGGGCCCGCGACAAAAGGCTCCCACGAAAGCCCTGTTTTCCACTAGTGGTCAGTATTCGACGGTAATTTTTGTCTTTGACAGTAATTCTCCGCCCAAACTTTTCTGATTTAGTTTTCCTACGTAGTTTTCATACAGTTAGTCCTCGACGGTGCGTTATTTTCCGCCAGCAAGTAAATTTTCGTGTTGATATACACATAGAAAGAATACACGCCGGCGTGTTGTTATTACTATAATATATCATGCGACTGTTACGTGGATTAAACACCGACGCGACGATAACGAGTCACATGGACGCCAGCTCCGCTAAGAAGGCATCGACATGCTCCGGCTTGACGCAGAGGGACACCACATTGACCCCGTCCTTCCCCTTGCAGGGTGGGCACGCAATGCAGCACGGCCCGGCCACCTGCTCCATGTGCCATACCACGCGCGACGGCGACCCATGGCCGAAGTCGGCGCCGTCGAAACCTAGGTTTCTCCAGCTCCCCACAGCAAGGATGTTGTACAAGAGGTTTTTGATTTGATCCACTGTGGGTGTGCTCCCCTGCCTCTCGCTCTCGCTCTCGCCGTTGGAGGTGTCCAGCAGTACCTTCTCCTTGGCACACTTGATGAGGTTCACCAAGTCTCCGATTTCGCAGTTCGCGACCGTGCCGGCGGCGGCGTAGACCAACGGCTGGGTGAAGCAGTTGCCATAGTAGCCGTCTTTGGTGCCCAAATGCTTGCGCAAGTTGCACGCGAAAGAGAGTGGCGCGGCAGCCTCGGGGTCCGTGATGACAGCTCGGGTGCGGCACCGCCAGAGCACGGCGGCGACGGCCTCGAACACTGTGCAGCCATACTCGACCTTGATGCGGCGGATCAAGCTCCATGGCACGGTGACATCTAGAGCGACCAGGTCTTTGTTCGCGAGGTTCATGACGGCCCTGTGCATGGCAACCGCCGATGCAGGGACGACCGGGAGCGAGCCAGCCTCCTCGCACGACCTCACCGGCAGGACGGACGGTGTGGGCATCCCTCGGCCGAGCTCGCCTACGGCCTGCAAGAACTGCGCCATCCCCTTGCCGTCGGCGACGGCATGGTTCCACGTCGCCGCCACGGTGAAACCGCCGCACAAGAACTCGGTCACCTGCATCAGCAGCAAGGGATCGCTGTGGCGGCACAGATCGGCAGGGTACTGAAGCGCGACGTCTTTGATCTGTAGCGTCGCCGACGTCGGCGGCAGCTTGCCACTGGCCGACGCGCCCACGAACGACACGCCCTCGCCGGTGCATGCGATGCGGAGCGCGCCGCCTTCGTCGGCAAGCCGGCCGGCGATTGGCCTGTAATGGACCAGTGCCTCCGACAGGGCCCTCTTGATGGTCTCCACTGGGTCGACAATTGGATTGTCAAATACCAGTAGCGAAGTCACCGGAAGACCAGCGTGACACTCGTCGACGGAGGAGAGGTTGATGTTGCCCACCCCGGCCGGCTCCGACGGGCGGACGACCACCGGGACGGACTTGGTCACCACAGCGATCATAATGTTACGTTATGCAGGATTGCACGGTCTATTTTCCTATTATCTTCAGTTCCCCTGCTCTCTCGAACGGAGCTCCAAAATTTATGTGGTTTATAAGCGCACAAAAGTAAACGCTCGCATCTCACGATTGCACGACCTATTCTTCTACGGCAATTTTTAAGCATTTATCCTTTACAATATAGGTCAGAAAATCAGCCTCTTGTTGGATGGTCAGGAATTAATGCCAATCATAAGTAAATTAAATAAAAGAGAAATTCTCTAATTTGGTCTATCAAGTTGTTCCGGATGTGCGTTTTGGTCACGAACTTGCAATCCGTGAATTGTGGGTCAAAAGTTGCCCGCGCAAATGTTTTGATCATCATGTAATGTTAGTTTGCTGATGTGGCTAACTATTTTTTTGCAAATTGCCACCTAAAAAGGTCAAACCAACGACTAAAAAAATTGAAAAAACAATTTTTAGGGGGCAATTTGAAATATGCACAATTGACCATTTTAGCAAACTAACGATCACCGTGACAGAGTGACCAAAACACTCCTGTGGGCCAAAATGCGCATCTGGGGCAACTTAATACGTTAAATTGGGGTTTTCTCAAAAAAAAAGTGTTCAATATTTTGGAGTCTCGTAAAGGAGAAACACTCTTTCAAAGGAAGACCGTGCTTCCATCGGTAGCAAGGCGTCTATAGTGACTTATTAAATCTCTTGTACTCACTTTCTCCGCCATGTTTTTAGGGTTAGGATGTGTGTGCGCGTCTATGTACGTATTTGTGAGCGTTTATACTATGTTTCATATTAAAAAAAAACGTACGGCTGCAAGCGGCGCGACTAGCGGAGCGGATTGGTTTACAACTAATACAACTTACACATACAAGTATTAGTTTGTTATAGTATAATTTTAAAAAAAAGACTGTGAGGCAAAAATCCCCACAACAATTTATTACCAACCTCAAACCATATGTACAAGCATAGAAAAAAAAGAGAAAGAAAACAAAACCCTACCTGTACAAACTAACATTAAAAAACTTAAAGTCTTACTGCAAGCTGCCTATCCAGGCTAAAAGAGAATTAGGATGTTTTTTCTTTATCCTGTGCTCAAGCAAGGATATATCATGTAAGAAGCCTCTCCTCCATCCCAAAAACATGGGCCCCTCCCCTTGAAAGATTTTTTCATTTCTTTGCTTCCAAATATTCCAACAGGCTAAGATGACTACCTCCATGAAGAAGGGTTTACCAAAATTTAGCTTAGCCACAGAAAAATCCTTTGCACCTCCTATCCAGGCGTCCAACTGATTTGCAAATAGTTCCGAACCCTCTGGCTAAAATTGCATTCAAAAAACAAATGAATTCTATCCTCATATTGCCTCCCTAGTCATAACACACAATGTGTATCTTCTGTTACTTTCCAATGCCTTCTTTGCAGTAAATCTCCGGCGTTGATTCTATCATTGAGCAGCAGCCAAGCAAAAAAAATTATGCTTCATTATACAAGCTGACTTCCAAATCCATTGAAAGGCTGGCATAACTGTTATTTGTGCAAATAAATGCTGATAATATCTGGATGCAGTGAAGGACTTACCCCAGCTGTATTGCCAAACATCATATGCAACAGATAAAGGTGAAATTCTCATAATCGCATCAACCTTCTGGAACTCCTCATAGGCCTGAGCAGACAGGGGCAAATGAAACAAATCTACAAAGACTGGACAATTATAGACTTGCTTGGCTGTTAAATTTGGTTCTTTTGCATATGAGTGCAGTCTTGAGAATCTTTGTTCTATAGGCTGTACTGATCCATCAAACAACCAACTATCACTCCAAAAAAGGAAAGTATTTCCTCTACCAGGTATCACAGTGGAGATATCCCTGAATTTGTCCAGTAATTTACAAACATCCCTCCACCAAAAAGATCCACATAGCTTCTCAGACTGAGGTACTGAGTCCTCATAATATGCCTGCCATATCAAACTCACCAATGGTACATCAGCATGATTAAAAAAATTATCAAGATGTTTCATCAAGAGTGCCTCATTTTGCTTCTAAAAATTTACTATGCCCACCCCCCCCCCCCCCCCATTTGTGCTCTGGCTTGCACAGCATATCCCAAGCAGCAAGAGATTGTTTGGGAGTATCAATATTATCTCTCCATAAGCATTGCCTGAGAATTCTATCCAGCTGCTTAATTATTCCAGGTGGCAGTTCCAATGAAAATAGAAAGAAAGTTGACATTTAACTTTGGTTTGGTTGTTCCCAAAGGCAGACCTTAGTAAGTGAAAGGCAAAGATGCTATCTGACAGCCAAAAGCATATGCAAGCACTTTCAAATCCTCAATTGTAACATTGATAGGCAACATACTGGATTTATGACAGTTAATCTTCAACCCAGTAGAAAGAGTGAATTTGTGAAGCATATCCTTTAGTGCCAAAATATGAGTTAAATCAGCTGGCAATATTAACAAGTGTCATCAGCGTACTGAAACAATTGGGAAATCTAAATCATTAATCTCTATGGGCAATGAAATTGTTATACTATAATTTATTATAATAATCACTGTGATTTGCGAGATCAACGGGATCCCGCTTTTGCGGACCCTATCCCATGTCACCTCGTGATGAGAGAACAACCCATCACTCGAAAAAACTATTTGTTTGGACCAAACCAAAGATAATAGTTAAATTTTGGTATGACTACGTTTACTTATAGGATATTTCCTCTATATTTATGAGAAGTTTTAGCAACGTATCAAATAATATTTTCTTCACATTCTTTTCATCGGATTCAGGGGAGAAATTCTAAGCTTGCTTACAGTATATTTTCTTCTTTGTAAGGTTTTCTCCTATGAGTTACCTAAGAGACAATAATCGTTATATGTTGTATATATCATTTTCTCCTTACTTTGTTTACTTGGTTTAAAGAAATTTAGTAACATATTTTTCACAAACAGTTTTGAAGGAGTTACTCAAGATTGATCAAGGTCAATATCTCAAGAGTATACAAGAAAAAAAAACAACTTTGTGAAAAGGGGGTGTAGTATGAATAGTTTCCAACCGCTTCGTTAGTTACCATATGCCCAGAGGCACAATCGCCTCCTTCTTGTACCAACACCATTTCAAACATGCACCTCTCCCAGTAGCCGATGTCTCGTAAAGATTTATATTCATCTGAAGGACACCTACTAGAAGCACCTATTCTTTTATACATATACCCACAGTTGGGAAGAATCAGTGAAACCCATAATTCATTACAATCACTATCTGTGCTAAGGGTTTTTTCTAGCCATTTTGTGGAGATATGTTTCATGTTTTTTGTAGCCATGTGAGGATATCTAGGTGATGATAATCTTGTAAACGGTTAGTGTGATGTTGCCAAATATAGTAATTATTGTGCTTCTCGCAGTTTTGTGGCTATAGAACACAATTTTGGTTTTCTGCAACGATAATATGTCTTTTGGATCGCGATAGAGGACTACTCGAATTCATATAAAATATTTGATTCCATTTCTTCTTGTTTTTAACGCTTACCAACACATAGTTCATTGGTATCTTGGAATATTTCCGGATACGGCTGATCCCTTTATATAAATACCTATACTAATATATGTGTACGAAACACCATGTTTTCTCTTTTCCTTCGATATATAGATCACTATTTTGGGCTCAAGGGATGATTTCCTTGTCTGCTTGATTTCGCTAGAAGTAAACTCTATACTTTCTTTCGTGGCCATTTTTGTGGGATTTCTTGCACAATTTAGTGGTCATTGGACGATTTTCATGTCTAATGAATCATGTTTTTATTTTCCCCCTGATTTTGTGTGTTAGAGCATGCTGTTATGTGGTCCTACGACTAACTACATATCCTCTGAATTCTGGTAGGCACTTAATCAGAAAATACATAATATTATGATCTAAAAAGGTTTCTAAGTAAACTAAATCGAAAATTCACAAAAAAATTCAAGTGAATCGAGTTTTTTGTCCGTTGTTGTGGGCTAGAATCACATTTTGTTGGGTCCTGGGATGATCTTCTTTTATGTTGGCTCCTTGTGGGCGAGATTATTGGACATCATGTAAACTCACTATTTTTCCATTTTGGCTGTTTTCATGGGCCATGATACGTCTCAAACGTATCTATAATTTCTGATGTTCCATGCTTATTTTGTGACAATACCTACATGTTTTGTTTACACTTTATATCGTTTTGATGCATTTTCCGGAACTAACCTATTGACGAGATGCCGAAGTGCCAGTTCCTGTTTTCTGCTGTTTTTGGTTTCAGAAATCCTAGTAAGGAAATATTCTCAGAATTGGACGAAATCAATGTCCAAGATCTTATTTTTCCCGGAAGCTTCCAGAGAGCTAGAGAGGCGCCAGAGGGGTGCCAGGGGGCCCCACCCCACAAGGCGGCACGGCCAGGGGGGTGGTCGCGCCCCCCTATGGTGTGGCTGCACCAGGCCCCCTCCGAGGCTGCCCTTCCGCCTATATAAAGCCCCTGACCTAAATCTTCGATACGAATAAGCCACGGTACGAGAAACCTTCCAGAGCCGCCGCCATCGCGAAGCCAAGATCTGGGGGACAGGAGTATCTGTTCCGGCACGCCGCCGGGACGGGGAAGTGCCCCCGGAAGGCTTCTCCATCGACACCACCGCCATCTCCATCAACGCTGCTGCTCCCATGATGAGGAGGGAGTAGTTCTCCCTCGAGGCTAAGGGCTGTATCAGTAGCTATGTGGTTAATCTCTCTCTCTGTACTCCAATATAATGATCTCGTGAATTGCTTTGCATGATTGAGATCCATATGATGAGCTTTGTATCGCTACTAGTCTATGTGCTACTCATGTGATGTTATTAAAGTAGCCTATTCCTCCTGCATGGTGTAAAGGTGCCAGTGTGTGCATCATGTGGTTCTTGTCGTAGGCTATGATCATGATCTCTTGTAGGTTATGGAGTTTTTATCATTATGATAGTATTGATGTGATCTATTCCTCCTTTCATAGTGTAATGTGGACAGTGTGTATGCTATGTTAGTTCTCGGTTTATTTTGCAAAGATCTATTATGCTCTAAGGTTACTTAAATATGAATGCCGAATGTTGTGGCGCTTGTTAACTCCGGCTTGAGGGAGCTCTTGTAGCCCTACACAACGAATGGTGTTTGTCATCCAACAAAAGAGTGTATGTAGCACATATGAGAAGAAGCTATTTATTATGCGATTAATGTTAAGAGTGTCCACTAGTGAAAGTATGATCCCTAGGCCTTGTTTCCAATACTGCAAACACCGCTTACTTACTGTTCTGTTGCATGTTTACTCGCTGCCATATTTTATTCA
This sequence comes from Lolium perenne, assembly GCF_019359855.2. NCBI lineage: Eukaryota > Viridiplantae > Streptophyta > Magnoliopsida > Poales > Poaceae > Lolium > Lolium perenne. The sequence goes on along the minus strand of NC_067248.2, from coordinate 54,718,784 downwards.
GATTGCTATTACCACTCATATACATCCATACTACTTGTATTTCACTATCTCTTCGCCGAACTAGTGCACCTATACATCTGACAAGTGTATTAGGTGTGTTGGGGACACAAGAGACTTCTTGTATCGTGATTGCAGGGTTGCTTGAGAGGGATATCTTTGACCTCTTCCTCCCTGAGTTCGATAAACCTTGGGTGATCCACTTAAGGGAAAACTTGCTGCTGTTCTACAAACCTCTGCTCTTGGAGGCCCAACACTGTCTACAGGAAAAGAAGCGTGAGTAGACATCAGCGGGCCAGGTCCAGGCCCCGCCTAGGGTAGGTCTGGCCGCCCTGCTACGCCTCTTCAACCCCCCCTATGGACTTCATCTTCGTTTCAGTAAAATATTAACTTCGGGTGTTTCGTACAATTCCAAGAATATTTCCTCTACAACTTTTCTGAAATACAAAAACAGCAGAAAAATGGAACTGGCACTGTGGCATCTCGTTAATAGGTTCTGACATGCGGGGCCACGTGTCCAGAATTGACACATCTCCATGTGGGCCCGATGGGAATGGCATCTGGGACCCATGTAGGCAGGACAAAGTATGTAGTCATCAGGAAAAGAAGCGTGAGTAGACATCAGGCCACAACATATCTATTCAGCATCTTAGTCTAACCAACATGTCTATACTGATTAACTGGTGAAATATTATCATGTCGTTTCTGGTCCCTTTTGTTGCATTCACGATGTAGCATGCAAGAAATTCAAAGTGGTTTACCTAGACACATGTATTGAAAGGAAGTTTGTTGCCCAATGTCATACCATAACACATTGAATGGTTCATTATCACATTGGTGTTCTATTATTTGCGATATGTATTGCGACCACACCACTCAATGGTCCGCCTCATGGACTGTACAACATGAGACTACTGATTCCTATAGTAAACCGTAATACTATATAGGCTTTCCCGCATGTAGGTGAAAGTAATTTGAAGGACATCAATCCAAACATGAAACAAATATACAGTGTAAACATGCCCCTACTCTATTTTTTCACCTCGTATGCTTTTCTTAGCCTTAAAAATATCGTTAGTATCCCTCAAATATGATTATACAAAAGTTCGGAAAAAATTCTGCAGCAACGCGTGGGAGCTAAGCTATTCAATTTAATACGAACACAGAGGAAACAATATGAGAGAAAATTGAAACAATATAAAACCAAAGTGAATAAATTAATGGATTTGAAGACGAAATTAAAGACATGTAGAAAGTACGACAAATACAAACTAAATGCGTACTCAGGAAGAAGTTGAAAAAGGGAGAAAACCAGGCAGTGAAGAGCCTTGAATAGTCAAGATCCAAATCAACAAGATGTTTAAAACTGATAGGAATTGAACTAGAAAAATATAAGCAACATCAAAGAGGTAAATTTCCATATTATTAATAGACAAACAAGATGCACAAACAAGGATGCTATATATAAGAACGCAAGAAATAAATTGTATTAGCAAGAAAATCAAATGAACGCTAAACCAATCTGAAAAAGAAAAATCCCAGATGTAAGAATTAAATTTCTAGAAGAAAGGAAGAAAAATGAGAACATAGATGTGGTGGTTATTTTAATGCAAAGGACAAAATCTACCTATGGGACATAAACGCAGAACCTAAATTCGATAAGAGGCATAGTGGGATTGGTTGATTATCATGACATTCTTATACAAATTTGGACATCTGGTAGTGCTCTACAGTTCTAATGAGATGGAACGATTCCGAGGAATTGTGATGTATTCGCCAGCCTTTTTCACTGTAGTAATTTTCCAAACGCATGGAAACATGTCTAAAGTTCATTCAGATAAGGGAACGATGTCCAAGATCAAAACATAACTTTTACTTTGCGGGTGTAGAAACCCATTTGAAGGACAATATTGTACAAATTATTGAAATCTCCATTTGAGACCTGATTTGAACAAATGGTTTTATTTTTTTTACTAGATAAACCAGCGGAACTCAATCATGATCTTGTGTTGCCCATAAGTTGTTTGTTCAACATATCATATTTCCACGCTCTTTAATAGGATTGAAATAGATGTCAATGTAGACATTGTTTTTGTAGATCCCGATCTGATGATGCGAGTCCCCGCGGTTGGTGCTAGCTGTGAAAAAGAGGTGGAAAACCATATTATGCTCCATTGTTTATAAGGTTAACGGGGTGGATCTTGATTATATCAGTTTACCTTTTTTTTTGCTTTGGATATCCTCGCGAATATATCTCATGCTCTCGAGTGACCATAAAATTTAGTAGTTATCTCTACGCCTTCCTGGTATTTTAATCCGTAAAAAATGAGTTAGCATATTCAAACAAGATTTAAGATACCAAGAGAATAAATTCACATAAATTGTCATAAGTAACAACCTTGAGAGATATAATCGGCATGTAACCAAGTTCTTCAGTTGCTTTGTTGCAATTGAATGTTCTATTTAGTGTTACATACTTTATCCTTGAGGATGTAAGCATGTGATTAGATTGACGCATTCCATAGAGTTTGTTAAGTTTATCTGAGATCCACTCTAACACATGGGTTATTGGTATTAGAATATATGAAGGTATCCTTATTTTAGATATGCTGCAAAAAACAAAACAAGTCAGCTATATATAGTTTGCAATTTACCTGCTTTATAATAAGAGATCAAAGTACTCCTTAGTTGTAGGAAGCTACGCTAATCGAATTATTAAAATGTGTCTTACTAATAAAACAATATTATCTCTTGTACATATCTACATGACATATGCAAGTACAAAATTAAATAAATACATTATAATTTTCTACAATTGTTTAAGAAAATGGTATACTTTATGTACACATGCAATATTAGTGTCTTTCGAATTACCGAGAATATATTTTTAGGAAACTATGGAGGGACAAGATAGTACATGCATGTACTAAATTATATAATTTTGTTAGCCCTTTCATTAATAAGGAAATAAGAAACCAAGAAAGGTACTTATTTTATATCAATTAGAGAGAAAGGAATGAGCACCTTTTGTATCCCAGTTCTTCTAGAATGGAATATAAAAAGTCCCACATATTCATTGGTTCCATATTAGTTATGAAGTAGGCCTAAAAAAATTAGTAGTGTTAGGAGAAATAATAAAGGAGAACGAATATATTCATGTTAGTAAATACATACTTTGCCTCCACTCTTAGTTGCTCCCACTTCGGTTGAAAGAGTTTTCTCGGCACATATATGTCCATGGACAACATTCTCAACATACACAAAGTCATCATAATTCTTCCCATCGCCAATTATTATCTGCAACAACATGTACAATAATGTTATGTGGACCAATATAATAATGTTGAGTAATTGAGGTATAAATAGGCCTTGCTGGACCATCTATGTTTGTGCATACTTTCAGTGATAGAGTTAGAGTTACGACAGATCTTATGATTACATATAAGATCTTGTAGATAAAGTAGGTAGCTTAACATTTAAGTCTAAATCTTGAAATGGATCCATCGTACCATAAGGCCATGAAATCAAGAGAACATCCCCACATCCCTATTCAAGTCGTCAGAATGAGAAAATGTTGAGTATCTTGGGTCACTGTGTTGAATATTTTCCAATGATTCCTCGTCCAAGCATCACCGTAGATTTAGTATGCGTCACAAAAATATCCTAGTTAGTTTCTCATCTTTTCACCAAGAGGTTTATAAGATATAATTCTCCAGTGAAGGGGCCAATCTTGACACCACGATCATTGGTACCACGATGGTTTGATGCGTGGTATAATGGCTAGGAATGTGTTTTTATTGTCCAAGCACGACATGTTTTATGGTAGTTAGCATATGACTTGTAATGGATTTAGAATCTAGGTCTTGATTTGTGATCCTCATAAAAACTTGAATCCTTGGAAAGATTCCTAGTGTCCTTTTTATAGTTCATGATCCTCCTTAGTAAGTCGTTAATCTGCCCTAGAACTTCATCTCCATGTTGTAAGACTAATTGAAAATTGCTTGCAGGCGATGAAATAATTGTTGTGTGCCATCATAGTGTCATGCCACTGGTAATACTTGTGGTGTGTTGAAACATGATGTGCCACAAATAATCCACTACCAGCCGTGTGGCTTTGGATGTAACACACCACCAATAAGCCATTACCAGTGGTGTGGCCTTGATGTAACACACCACTAGATTGTTGGTAAAGTGCTCTGATTTAGCCTATCTGACTAGTGGTGTGTATTATAACGAACACAACACAAGGGCCACTAACCCTATCCATATTAAACGGACCCGCGCCTTCGCCCTAGTCACTGAATCCTCTAGTGCTGCGCGCTTCCACCCATTCTAGTCCAATGCGATCTTTTTGTCTCTCATCGCCACCTCCGCTAGATGCCGCCCCTTGTCGCCGCCCACCGGAGCCTGCTCAGTGCCGCTTAAAATATGTGTATTTGTATCTTCCTCCCCGTGCAGCCACTACCACGTTCACGCTCCGTTCGGTGTCCTGCAGCTCTGTGTAGCCATCACGGCGGCGGCGAGATGGCGCCACCAACATGGTCAACTTTTTGGATGAATTGTTACATTAATTGGTAGATGAATTGCTAGAAGAATTTGTAGACGAATTTGATCAACTGGTAGATAATAGTCATATGAATTTGGTAGATAAAGTGATAAACTGTATAGATAAGTTGGTTAGATGAATGTTTTAAAGTGTTGAAGAATCTTTAGACATTCAACGCTCTTTGCATAACATGATATGGCTTGCTAGGTATGCATGACTAACTGTGAATCCAGCTTTTCGGCGGGTATGTCACTTAGTGTCGATCTCTTAGAATGGTTGAAAAATTCAGTGGTAAAAACTATGTTTTTCACATACTTGTAAACTTTTTTAGTTTTCTTTCTCTATTTTTACCATTTATTAATGTATTTTTTTGGTTCTCATTTTGTTCCATGCAAAGCAATGTTCTTGTTCAAGATTAGCAGAAGAGAGTTTGCCCTTTATAGGTGCCTGTAAACATATATAACATTAAAATGGAGAAAGGATGGCAAGGACCCACATTGCAGGAGAATGGTTGAATCAATTCAACAGTGATAAGGTCATCAGGGGGAGAAATGGTGTTTTCTATTCAGAGGACAAGTGCCCAATATATTTAAGTATCGCACACCCGCCCTACGTTTATAAGCAGACCCTATGTGATTATATGCCGGGCCATCCCCCACCCCCACACACTGTTTCGGGCGAATGACTGAAGCACTTCGTCGTTCAACCCTTCCTACCACCCCTAGGTCTTAAAGTAATGATTTTGTTAATGAGATGAACTAGCACCCCACACAAGGCCACCTCACGATGCCACGTGGGGACTGTCTTCGTGCAAAAGTTAGCTCCAGATGTGGGGGGGGGGGGGGGGGGGTTCGCCGCGCTAGGCTGGCTTTAAGATCCTCATGTCGCACGTGATCCATCGCCATTCGGTCACATGGGATGCCCTGACATGGCGTGCAGCCAGTTCACAACGCTAGTCTCCACGGAGAGGTCGCATGTCAGAGGGCTTTGTGTCTTTGTCCTCTATCTTACACAGCTTTTTCTTAAACCTCTCGGCCCTACATGGTGGTGTGCCAGTTCACAACGCTAGTCTCCACGGAGAGGTCACATGTCAGAGGGCTTTGTGTCTTTGTCCTCTATCTTACACAACTTTTTCTTAAACCTCTCGGCCCTACATGGTGGTGTGCCATAGTTAAATCTCTAGGCACACGTGTGGGTCAGGCCGCATCCAACGCTTCTGTCCCGATATAAGTTGTCCATAGAAAAAGTAATCATACATGTTTATTCACTTGATGTACTCTCGGCACATTCATTTTGTAACTTTTCAGAATAAATTTTTCACACTTCCGAAACTAGTTCAACAAAATAAAATGCACATGTTACGAAAATAACAAGGTTATGTGTAACTATCGCTGAATCTGGTAGAGCTATAAGTAGTTATGTTCTTCTACAACCGTTTTATATCCCCCTTCAAATAGTGACTTCGACAATACGTGCAAATAAACTTTGATAACAGTTTTGGATATAAGAGAGACAGAGAGAGAGAGAGAGAGAGAGAGAGAGAGAGAGAGAGAGAGAGACTTATTTGGTTTGGTTGGTTAATGATAGTTCTAGTAGACTTGAGGAGAATATTATTTGCATGGTGTCATATTTTATTATTTTTCACTTATTGCTGCAGAAAATTTATAGTGAGGGTTTATTATATATGTTATTGTTGTTGGGTATGCTAGGTGACTGTCTCGACTCTCGACCTACCCAGCTAGCCCAACCGGAGACCGAAGAGACTTAAATCAGGCTCTGTGTCCTGTTCTCCAAAAAAAACTAGCCTATTAGGGGATCCCCTTTAGCCTCATAAACTGCTCTCGGTCTTCTTTCACAATCGATGTGTGACTAAACCTAACAATATAGATTGGGGCAATTATGTTATATTTATTCACGAGCGAAAGTACTAACTGTGATCAACCTTTATAATTGCTTCCTATGATGTGTGTGTGTGTGTTACTATGTGCATCCCTGTTATGCAGAGGCTAAATGTAATACTTAAACATTTTATGTAATAAAGTGATTTTTTAAAAATAACTTTTATAAAAAGTATATAGTTACAATCAAGTTAAGTTTTGCAATATAATTGACTAAGTACTCACCATCGTTCCTCCACAAGAAACTAAAGCTGGTACTACCGTGTCACCAGGACCAAAAATAGTACCAGGACGTATGCAACATGTTAGAAGCTCATCCTTGTCGTTTGCCTTCATCACTAGCCTCTCTGCTTCTGCTTTTGTTCTTGTATATGCATCAGGAAACTGAACACGGGAGTAGGAAAATATGTAGTTAGAAAGGTACAAACCTATTCTTGGCCTCCTCGGTCTCACGAAGGTTGCCAGAGATTTATTAAAATTTAGATGTATTTAGACACTAAATAGCATCTAGATACATCTAAAAATCTGGGAGAACCTTCATTAGACGGAGAGAGTATTTGAATAAAAAGAAGAATTGAGAATGGTACGATAAAATAACCACGTAGAAGGTACATTGTAGAGATTTATTTTTTGCTACTTTTCATCAAACTTTTGTTGCCATCATAAAAGATCATAAATTATGCATATACTATGAAGCTAGATATATTCAGAATTTTCTATGAGGGTATACTTTTACTAAAAAAATGGAATCAATACTGCAGTGCAAACTTTCCAAAACGGGACACTCGAGGCTGTTTTGCGCGCCCTGAATCAGAAATGAGCAATGCGAATCGGTTCTCTTGGAACAGGGTCATGGAACAACGCAAGGCAAGCCAGCTCAGAGAAAGACTTGTCTAAGCGGTCGATTTTGTTTGACAGACTCCATTAATTATTCCCGTGACAGTATGTAATAGCAAAACCAGGTATGATATACATTGTCTAAGCTTCACACTTCACACAAAATCTTCAAAATAGGTTTCCTTTTTAATTGTATGCCCAGCCATTCTCTTTCTGGGCAGAAATCTAGGTTAAACCCAGAATATTTACAGCTTCCACCATATCCTACTCTATGTGTCGTACAAACAACCACTTGAACATTGTTTTTCCCCGTTTTCATTGGGTGATGGTCTATTTTATTGCAGTTTCAGTTACTTGGTCATTTGATCAACTATTTATTTGATCCTTTCAAAATACCACTAGCAGATGGGTTCCACTTGCCAATAGTTCAATTGATGTAATGTTTTGTATATCCTTTACGGAATCATAGAAATGTATGTTATGTTTTTTATGCATACTGCGATGCAATAGACGAATTTTGCATTCAGCTGGGATCCTAAAGCTGACCACTACGGCCCGATAGGCGCTCCCCCGTAGTCGCTCCGCGTCGCCCCCGCGGCGACAGGGGCGACCCCTCCTCCTCCCCGCCTCAGCCCTCCCCCCCCGCCCCTCCCCGCTGCCGCCGCCGGCGCGAGCCGCCGGGCAAAGCCCGCGCGGTGCCGGCGGCGGTGGCTCTTCTCTGCGCGAGCTGCAGCAGGCCTCGCGGGGCGGCCTGCAACGGCGTCGGCGCCCCTCCTCCTCCGGCCGGCGCGGGGTGTGCCTCCGGATCCTGGCGTGGTGGCGGCGCAGCACGGCGGCCCAGACACCGGTGCTGGCGCGCCTTCGACGCCGGGGCGGCCGTGGCCAGGGGTGGCGGCGGCGGGCCCAGATCTGGGCCGGCGGGCCTAGGTCTGGGCCCCATCTGGGCCTTCGCGGGTTGGAGGGCCAGGTGCGGCTGGAGCTGCTGGGTGTGGCCTCCTCCCTGGCTAGCTGTGCTGGTGGCCGGCGCTGGGCTACCTCGGCGACCGGCGCGGTCCGAAGCCCTGTCTAGCTGCAGTTGTCCTTTGGCAGGGGCAGGGACTTGCAGTTGTCCTTTGGCAGGGGCAGGGACAGCTTGCACGATTCTCTCGGGTTTGCTCCGCTTGACAGAATCCGGGTTCGATGGCTGTGTGGGTGGCGCCTCATCGGAGTGGCGGCAAGTCTCGTCGCCACAAGTTGCTTGATTCCCCCGGCCAGTTGTGACGCTCGTGGGGACGACGCGTCCCGGAGTTGCGCCTGAAGGACTGGTTGGCCCGCGAGGTTTGGCCGGCAGGGACGCTAGCGTGCGCGACGGTGTGTCCGCGAAAGCACCGCAAGGCTACGGCCATTGCCGGCCACGGCGACGTCTTTGGATGTCGTTCACCTTGTTGGAGGGTGGCCATGACACACGTCCTGCCTCTGGTTGCCTCCCCTGGGGCACTGTCTTCGACCTTGCTGACATGCGTTCTCTCCGAGGTCCTCCTCGGAATACCTCTAGTCGATGCCCTGCGTCTTGCTGTCACTGGCTTCATATAGACGGTGTTCCTCCGGTTTGCGCGGCCTCTCTCGTGCCTAGGGTGGCTGTCGGAGAGTGTGTCGTGGCACCGGGGGACAACGGTGGTTCTAAACAGCCGGTGGCTATCCTGATGGCAGGTGCAAAGCCTTTGGCTTTCCTTGGGGTGGGGTTAAGACTTCCGCGAAAGCATTGCACGGCTCCCCTGTGCCGACAACGGCGACGCTCGTGAGCGCCGTTCCCCTTCCTGGAGGCGTTGTCGTGAAGTTCTTTCCCCCTTTGAACTCTGGAGGCTCGTATGCTCACTTGCGCCGTTAGCCAGCTCCCTCGGTGTGGGTGGTCCTCTGCATGTCGGCCTTGCGCCAATCCAGTCTGGTGCGGCTCCACGGAGTGGCGGCTCGTTGCTTGAAGTTCCAGCCGAGCTGCCGATGTTTAGCTGTAGTCTCGGGCGTCCATGTATCTTAGTTTAGGCTATAGCTTTGCATCGCTTGGGCTTGTATCGTTAGCTGGCAACCCCAGTTTTGTTTCTTTTTCTTTCCTTTGGTTGTTCGTTGTATCGTTGTACGCCTGGCCGGTTGATGGCTTTGTTAATTCAAAGTCGGGCTCATCGAGCCTTCTGTTTAAAAAAAGCTGGGATCCTAAAGAGTACTAGTGCATTCTATTCAGAAAGGTAACCTTTTCTGGATATGGTACTGATTCATCTACGTCGAAGAGGCCATGAACGCCATCGAATACCACACCACACGAACTAGTGTATATGAGCTTCTTAACCTTGCATGCCTTACAAGCATCGATGACATTCCTTGTCCCTGTTTTAAGAAACGGAGAAAACAGAGGAAAATTGTTTCTTAATTAGTGATCTGTAGTTTCATGCATGACATATATATTTTTACATGAGTATATACATCCAAATTACGATTCAAGAAAATAATCTTACTAACCTTCGAGGTTCACTTTATAATGAAGTTGGATGTTGTTCGTTGAAGGATCTGCAGCAGCAGTGTGGAAAACAACATCCACTCCTTCAAAATCTGCGCTGCAGAAAATATCATGATTATATCTGGGTATGGACTATGGAGTCAAAAACTGAACGGTCATACTGGGAGGAAGATGACTTTCACAAGACGTCAGCGACCTTTTGTTCATAGTATTCTTACTTTGGACTAGTTCATATGTTTATTAAAGAATACGAGTAGTTTGATAAACTATGGTCGAACATTGAACCTTTGTCAGGCCTTGTTTGGTAGTACTGGAGTTTTTATGCGGATAATTGCGATAATCTCGCAAAGATTTGGTGAAACTCTTAGCTTCACCCAATCCTCAAATAGCTATAAAATCTCAATTTCCAATTTATTAGATAGGGGTTATACATTGGTTATTAGGAGAAGTAAACTTGGGTTTGGGAAAATTAGAGAAAAATGAGGATTAAAATAGATTAGTAATCTAGAACCAAACATATTTTTAGAAACAAGTGAAGATTTGAATTTTGGTGGGGATATTAATCCCCATGAAAAATCTAGTACCAAACAAGGCTTTATAGGTTAATCATTTTTTTAAGGATTAGCAGGTTAACTCTTGTTTTTAGTTTTGGGCAGCTAATTCAGTTAATGCACTCTTGTTCTAGGTTTATGGTATCTAAGTTCTTATCTCCAGATTTAGATCCATGTCGCTCTATTATTGGGTCGGGCTTGGACCATAATTAGTTGCTTCATAATAATCGTTTAGATAGGTGACACTCCGATTCATGCAGGGGAGGAATGAGTGATAAACAAAATCTTAGGTTGACATAACATACAACTTGAAATTTTGGTCAAACCTTAGTTTTCGTTACTAGATTTGGCCACTAAGTTTAGCACGAGATTGAATGATCGACATGAACAAGCTACCTTTGGTCAGCTGCGCTAGGTCGCAGACGTCCGTTGAGGCGTAGACTGCACGGCCATCGCGGAGGGCGGCGCCGAGGAGCCCCTCCTTCTCTGCGTTGTCGAGGGTGGCTTCAGGGGCGAGGTCCGTGATGCGCACGCACCACTCGCCTGAACGGAGCAGCGCTGCCACCAGATGCCTCGCCATGAATCCCCGCCCGCCGGTGACCGCACACCACTTGGACTCGGTTGACATTTCTAGCTAGTCGTAAGTGCGCGTTGTATGTGCTACCTCGCATGTCCTTTGCTCCCTTCATTTATATAGGCTGGTCGACGCATCTTTTTTTTTACAGGAACTGTTCTTTCTTCCTTATCAAATTAAAGCCATAAGAAGGTGCCATGTGTCAACACAAATCTCAAAGAACCTGATCCAACCTTCTTCTCCAAATACACCTCCATCTTGTGCAGTTTCAGGCGTCCAGGATTTGCCAGAGACAACCGCCGTCATGGAGGAAGTTGGCACTGCTTGCGGCTGAGGCAGGCTGCACAGCAGCTCGACGCCTCATGTCGAGCCAGGACAGCACTGGCTTTGGCATCGACACCGCTGTGAAGACTGAGGTTGGCCAGATTGGATCACGACTGATTGGATGAGGAGGAGGACTAGACTGGAAAGGAGAAAACGTGCCAAAATAAGCATGGCCTCCTCCGGCCGCCGTCGAATGGCCTCCTCCGGCCCTAGCGGCATCGGCGCCTGTGGGCTAACCTAACTAATTGATACTTCCTCCTATCCGTATTATTTGAGGCTAATATTGTGTATCTCTTTTTTTTTGCGGTTTTTTTTGCGGGTAATATTGTGTATCTATGTGTAGATATATTTATATTAGCATAACTAGGACAAAGCCCGTGCTTCGCTACGGAGCAGCCATTGGCGTCGCCTGTACCCTGCTCCTCCCGTACAAATTACCAGCACCGGCGCCGTCCTAGCCACCTACTCCTCCCATCCACCAGGCTACGCTTCGTTCCAACCATATACTCAGCTCGACCACACCTCGCTGGTCTCCATCCACAACGACCGAAACACCAAACCTAGAGCACCGCGACATGCACTGATCTAATTCATCGTCGCTCCACCAGGCAGACCTGGGGATCCCCAAGAATAGTTGCATTAGACGGCGGTGCATCCGGCAGGGCACGATAGTTGAGAGCTGATGCAAAGAAGTTTTATGTTTATGTCGTTAAAATAATAATGTTGCTTTGTATGTTGCGAAAAAAATCTATCACGAAGTTTTGCAAAAAAAAAAATGAAAATACTTGCCTTTTCGTTTTCCTCAAACCCCCTTTGTTTTACTATAAATCATTGAAAAAAAACTGAAGGAAAAGCCCCGGCTACTCCCAGACAAAGCGGCCTAATCGGGCCCAAGGTCAAAGTCGACATTTGCATGATACCCTTGCGCTAGGGAAATGGAACTGGCATGTGAGATCGGAGATCCTCCTGTAGCAAGATTTTTCCTCTATGAGCGCCGCCACTTTCTCACTCGGTGTTGCACACTTGAACAACTCTCACGGGTCTTGTGGGATCGATTTAGCAGAGCATTACCCCCCGTGGTCTCGCTCATGGCTTTCCTCTCACTCGGTGTTGCACACTTGAACAACACTCACGGGTCTTGTGGGATCGATTTAGCAGAGCATTCCCCACGCCATCATCACTCTGGTCTGGTCCTCAACCTTCTGTCTTGCTTTTGCCGCATCCACACAAAGAGGCAATTTCCTATTTCGTGTTTAATTAGCTCACAATACCACATACTGAGAGAGGCAGGCAACCGAAAGTCAATTCCTTCAAGATCATCAGATCTTATCTTATACCAATCAATACTTATTGCTTACCAAGGCTGCTTGGTGATATTCTGCTGATTTGCAGCGTATATAAACCGGCAGGATTTACTTTGAATAAACAAGGTGGGACTAAATTAGGGATAGCGATTGTCTCAGCTGGTTCGCATGAATTTACTGTAAATCCCGTGTGTGTCTTCGGCCCATTGATGCGAACCAGGTCCGCAGTCACATGGCCCAGACCGATTTTGTACATACCGGATCCTACCGCAAATTCCGCGCGTGTCTTGTTCGGGACGGGGGAAACAAATGAACCGGTACGGTGGTATTTGACCGTATTATGCCATTTAGTGGGAGGGCAAAATGGTCTAAAAAAAAGCGTTGACGAAACTTTTTGGCAGAAACCTTAGCTCCTTTATTATTAGGTATAGATATGTATCGGATGGAGTATAAACAGATCTTTTCACGAGAACAATGAATCCGGCCAAAAAATTCGGATTCATTCGAATATACCTTACTATATTAAGTGAAATAGGAAACGTATGGTACAATATTCGTAAAACTAAATGTGGCGTGGTGGTTTGGTGTTGTCTGAGGTTCGTCAGGACGTGAGATCCATCTAGTACTAACAAACGCGCAATGTTATCTTTTTTATCTAGTTAACCGAGTTTTGCGCACATATTTGACAACTAGGCATCGCTGTAATCCGAAATCACAACCTATTGCTAGTGGAAGGAAAGGTACAACCGCTGCATCGCATGCGAAGCACGGTAAGTTTTTGCTAGAAATTTATTTGTTTGACGCCAAAAAAATTGAATTCAAAATTTGTTTGAAAAATCTCGTGCGAGAAAAACCCAAGATTTCCGAGATTTCATGGTAACCGTATTTTCCGGTGTCCTCCGGTAAAACTTTTTACCGAGAAAAAAAACCGATAACGGACTACAGCGGGTTAATTTTGTTTCCAAAATAAGAGAAAAAAACCCAAAATTTCAAGGGCCCGTACGAAAATCCACATAGCAATTGGGCACGCTCATACTTTAGATTTCCCCAGAATAAAAAAGCTCAATTATATACAACATTTTTACTCCCATGTCGCCTCCGAGGCGACACAAACGTAGCCCAACATCATCGCCAGCGCCGGCTTCCTCCCCTTCTACTTCTCTCAGTGCTTACGAATGACGCTGCCAGGCAAAGGTTGGCGGCGGGTTGGCGGTAGGGCTTTCTGGCTCTCAATTCATTTCCCGTGGCTCATCTCGGCAATGTCAAAGGCAATTCTAAGGTACAGGATGACAATAGAGTGGAGCCAAGAAAATTCCATGGAGGATGATCTGGCTGGGAGAGAGATATTTCCGCTACGTGTGGAGTGCATAGCGAGGAGCGGTAGGAAAGAGGGGATTTAATACGGAAGACCTCTGGTTTCTTATTTTGGTAATCAGACAAGGACTATATGGAAATCAAACAATTTTGGTGGTGCTCATCCTATACCGACCATTGAATATCAGGGTGAAAACCTAAATCTAATCTTTATTTGTTGTACCTGGTAATGATTTTGTAAGACTTCAGATTTTATCTAGAGCGAACTCTTAAGACCTACTGATCGGACGATGATGATGCTCGTGTATTGTTCCATCCTAGAGACGGTGCTTTTGATGATCATTATAATGAGATAGAAACCATTCGTAGCCTAGACTTGGCCTTACAGAGTAGACACAACCACGAGGGTATGTATGTATATGTGAGCGTTTACGTCGTGTTTCGCAAAAAAGAAAAAAAAAAGATCACACACAGACACCTTTTCAAGACCACAAACCAATCACATCCTAGCTAAGAGTGCAAGGGACTCAAAATTATTCCTTATTATGTTTTATTATTTTTGCATAATATAATTTATTCTTTTACACTAGGTTACAAACAATTTAGAAGTGTAGCAAGGCAGTTAATCACGCTAGTTCCATACATAATATTTTGACAACATATTGATCATCGAGCGAAATGCTTGATGAGCAATCCAAACCAACAAAAAACATATTGATCTGTTTTTGATTGCCTCTACGGCATACATATTCCTTTCCGTCAGGCCGGCAGGATCCCAGTGGCCTTAGCGTAGTCGACAACGTCGTCGTATATCTGCTCCAGGGTCTTGTACCTGTACTCGAATCCTTCCCCGATGAGCTTCGCCGATGAAACGCAGATCCTCGGCCTGTCCCCCAGATCAGCGACGCTGCGAAGCAACAAGCAATAATCAGTTAGCCGTCAGTACAGGAACGCTCATTAATTAATTAGTACAGCACGAACTGGTGATGGTGGCGAAGTTCCTACCGGTCAATGTTCACGTTATACTGTGGGTAGGTAACTGCCAGGAAACGGGCGATCTCTTTGGCGGTTGTGTTAAGGCTGCAACAGATGTACCGTCCACGCGCGGACTCCTCCTCGGCGACGAATATTTCGGCACGGCAGAGGTCGTCAACGTGAACCATCGGGATCGAGCCGGTGGCCATCTCAATCTGTTTCATGGTTTCGATCATGGCCTCATCTCCTAAGTGGTTGATGTTCAGAGGGTTAGGCAAAGAAAAAACCACGTTTTTATTATTTGACCAACCATCAGGAGAAGAAAATACAAGGGGTGAAATCAAAGTTGGGGATAAAGAAGCTGGAAGACATGGGAATAAGGGTTACTAATTTATAAAGTTAAACATCACAACCTGGAGTTAGGCAATTAGTGGCACTGAAATAACTCTGGGTGAATGAGAAACAAAGAACTCACCGGATAGCAAGGAGAGGATAATGGGGATGCTCGTCTGGACCTTGGGGGTCGGCGCAGCGCCGACGGTGACGACGGGACAGAGGGTGACCAAGCTGATGCCGTTCTCCAGGGCGAACCTGCAAGCTTCCTTCTCCAGCAGCACCTTCGACACCGGGTATGCCTGCAGCACGACAGCCAGCTTCATCATTTCAACCCATCCATCAGCAGAGCATGTACAAGGAAGGACGCACCCAAGCACCGGATTTGACGAAGGCTCTGAGGAACTCGACATCGGACCAAGACTCTTCGTCCAGCACATGCCCGTCGCCTTGCAGCGGCCTGCTGGAGACGGCGGCTATCGACGATGTCAGGATCACGCGCTTCACGCTGCCGGCTCTCACGCATGACTTCATCACGTTTAGCGTTCCCCGCACCGCTGGCTCCACCACATCTTTCTGCCATGGCCAAACCAAGAAAAATAAGAGTATGTGGATGTGCTGTGTCATGGGTCATCACGAACAGACAAGGATTGTTTTGGTTGTATCGACCTTCGTTTACCTCCGGATTCTCTGGGTTTAGGTTCATTGGAGCAGCAACGAGGAAGGCGTAGTGGCAGCCGGCAACTGCTTCGTCGAAGCTGCCATCGATGTCCAATTCGGCACGGAAAATCTCCAAGGGACCGAGGCTTTGCAAGTCGATGAGGTGTGAGTTCTTCTCCATGTCATCTGGGTACAAAGGATACATCATTCATAGGCGAAACAGAACTCTCATATTTTTCCATCATCGAAATTTATCTCAAGAACTAGATTAGCTTCGGGTTCGTTCTTCAGACAAGATTTAGCTAGACAACCTCTTCTTGCTGGATTTCGAAAAGGTAGGAGTATCAATTTTTCATGAAATGGAAGATCACATGCATGGAATATACAAACCTGGGTCTCTAACTGTCGTCTTGACAGAGTACCCCTTGTGAAGCAGCATCTTGATGAGTGCTGAAGCGATGTAACCGTTCCCTCCGGTGACGCATGCCGTCTTCCTTCCACCAGCCGACATCTTCTGCTGTGTTATGAGCTTCTGCTGTAAGGAGAACGATGGTCCGCTCAATCACCTGGATTGATGTGGGGAGAGGTTTTTTGGGGCAGGTTGTTGTTGTTTCGAGGAACCGCAGTATAAATTCACCCCAAATATATTGAACGGACGATCAATACTTGGCATCGGCCGCGACAATGTCATGGGTATCGAATTCGCCATGTTCGTGCACATTAAAGTAAAACATCCATATATCAAATGACATGGATCGCAAAATTATTTTAACTAATACCACGTGCACACGCCAAGGAAAAAAATACTCCCTCCGTCTAAAACTAGGTGTCTCACTTTTGTCTAAATATGAATGTATCCAGATGCATTTTAGTTAGAGATATATCCGTATCTAAAAAAAGTTGAGACGCCTATTTTTGGACGGAGGGAGTGGTACTGATATGTACAAAAAAAAACAATTAGACGTATTAAAAACAGGTCCGCCTCATCTCACTAGTAGAAAATGGGCCTACAGTCCCGATTCATTTGGACCAAGCCATGTCAGCTTCTTATTTGTGTGATTTTAGCTAGTTCTGCCTCCCTCGTACTAAGATTGTCCCCATTATACTTCATTCCTGACTCCGTCCCTGTCTTCAGTTCCGGTTTTTCAACCGGGACCAACAAGTCGGGACTAAAGGATCAACCCTTTGGTCTGTGTACAAATATACACCGGGATTAAAGGCCCCGCCTCTGCCGCGGCAGAGGTTTAGGGTGGAGCAGCGTTTCTCTGCCGCGGCAGAGTTTCAGGGTTTTATATAATTTATTCAAATCTGTAATGCATACATCATTCAACAAACCAGAAACATCGTCATGTATATATAGACATCATCATTAAATACAGTACAAGTAATGCATGTTTACAATATATAAAACTGGGACCAAAGGTATCATATCTATTCATATACCTAATACATATATATGAACTCCCGATGGTATTCTCCAGTTGGGGCTATGGCCTCGCTAAGAAACAATCCCGCAAGTTCCTCTTGAATTGCTGGTATGCGATCCTCCGTTAGGAGAGAGTCCCGCAGGCTTTCCATTTAAATTAAAAAAAGGAGATCAATATATATGAATGGAACTCAATACAATTGATGGTAATAAAATAAGATTGTGAAATATTGTTCACGTAAACGAACGGCTTACATAGCCGCCTCCGGTTCCCTCTGACAGGTCATCTCGCAAATGAACCCGCGGACGTATTATCCACATAAGTTATTCCTGGGTTCCTGCTTCAAACATTTTACGAAAAAATAGTTCAATCAAACTAATAATCAAGCATGGTATTGAAACAAAATATCAAAAAGATTCGCGGACATAGCTATATATAGTACTACTTACAAGGCGATCTTTAAATGTAAGCTCCATTCTCAATTTATCCGGAACAGTATTGATGAACCATTTCCAAGCCCTGCCTGGCAAAGAAAAAAATGATTAAACGAGTTATTGATTAGTTGATGATATCATCGAATGAGAACAGATGAAGATGCTGATACGATATTGATTGAAATTACCTCTGGAGCAGGGCAGCCATGTTCGCCCATTCCCCATGTTCTTTACGTTTCGAGTCCATGACAAGTACGACTCCATTGTTAAGCTCAATGATTAGGATAATAAAGTGGAAGCTGCACAAGCATAACTCGCCGGGTTATTATAGACTTCACATCGAGTAAACGAAATCGAATATATGTTATAACACTCACTTGAAGTTGTAAGGAAAGAATATTTCCTCTTTGTTTGCTTGCTTCTGTAAAAACCTTAGCATGTTGTCCTCTGTGTCCTTGGCGTACTGTCGAACCGTAACTTCACGAACAGTGTTTGGATCAATGAACCCGATGTCATAGAGCCCGCCTTTTTTGCATTCGAGCATCTTCATTATGCAAAATATATAGCGTACAAAAAGAATATAGTGAGGATAATTGTTAGTGCAAATGAATGAGCTGAGCTACAGACTTAATTACATAAATAAATCACTTACAGGCAGTAGCAACTGATGACAGATTTGTCGAGGGCGTCTTGATTGAATAACTGAAATAGTTCTTCAAACTCAAGGTTTACCTCCTCCTTCCCTCGGAAGTAATGCTCATCTCTAACTGCCACCGTTAGGTAGCGATCACAGTTTCGACAGGCTTGCAGGTACCATTCATGCAACCTTCGCATTTGAGTCCCTAGACGCGCGAGCTAGCCAGGTTTGACGAGATCATGTCCATATTTATACTTGTTTACGACTTCAACCATTGGATAGTAATCTTCATACTGAACATCTGCTCCATGATCTCTAGCCGCCCGTTCGATCATCGATGCCGTCTCTGGATCATCATAGGACTGCACGACGAAGGTGGGTAAGGACTGATTTTCTTGTTGTCCGAGCTGGGCAATTTTGTTTGCTTTCCTCGCTCTAGAGGACTATCCAAGAGAGCGGTCATAATCACATGCCAACACAGCTTTCTTTTGTCTCGTCTCGGTGAAGTGTTTCAATTCTTTCGGTGCTATATACACCTTTGGTGGAGGCTTCTTCGGCGCAAGAAACGCCTTCAGCTGGGCATCTGCGATTGCGTCATTTTGCTCATCAATCTTCTCATATGGTAACAAATCTGGAGTCTTGGACCTCTTCGGAGCTGATGATTTCTTCGGAGCTTTAATACTTGCCGCGGTACTCTTCCACTTTTGCTTAGGTGGTTGCATACTTGGCGGAGTCTCCTGACGAGGAAGAGGCGACGGAGTATTCATCACGCAGAGGAGTAGCATCATCACTCAGAAGAGAATTATCATGCGGAGGAGACTGCGTAGGCGGCGGAGGCGGCGGAGAACGAGCTGAAGGTGCCCTGCTTGGCTTCGAACCTGGAAAGACAATGTTCTCCTTCCGCCATTGACGGTCGTTCTAAGGGCTTCTCCCAGTTCATTGATTTCCCCATCTTCACCTGCAGGTTGCTCAAGGAGCAACGGCTCATATCCTGCCATCACTTCATCCACCATCACAACAGCATTGCCATCTTGGACCGGACGGCAATGGTAAGTTCTGGTAGGTAAGAGATTGCCGACCACCGCGTTCATGGATTGGTTGGAAAATTTTACATGCAGCTCACAAGGACGGCTCTCAGTGAGATCATTCATGGGAGGGGGGGGGGTAGCAAGGTGGCTCCCTCACCTGTTCATCATTATCCTGCTGAGTGGAAGCCACGCTGCTTTTTTGGTGTAGAGATGGTAGTGGGACAATAGCATCGAGTAATGCAGTATCTACATGCTTGCCCTGAGCCATCTGGGTTGTAAGTACTTGGGTTACTTGGGAAACAGTGGCTTGAAGGGTACTCAAAAAATTCTCTAAGGACGCTATGTGTTGTTGCCTATTCGATGGTACCTCGGAGGAGGGATCCTCACGAAGGGGAGAAGAAGAAGGGGCCATAGGGCGGAGAGTCCTCGGGACGGTGGTACGCGAGTTACCCAGCTTCGGAACACCTGCATGATGACAGGGCCTACTGCTGCTTGTCTGGTATTATCTGGGCGCTTTCACGTTGTTAGAATGAGTTGTGGTTGTGCCTCTAGGGCTCCCAGGTTCCGGCTTATAAAGGCGCATGGATCTAGGGTTTACATGGAGAGTCCTAGCCGGAATACAAGTTGCCTAACTACGGTACAATATCTTGCCGCGTACGCCAAGGATCCGCCTTCGCTTATATGTCGTACCAGATCCAGCTACCCCTAATGGGCCGAGCCGGATTCGACTCCCAACGTCGATCCGGTGGATCCGGCTCCTTGCTCCTAGGCTGGACTTCACCCATCTTGATCCACAAAAACTGGGCCGCCCGATGGGCATCATGCCACCATCACCGTCTATGGGCCACCCGGGCTTGCCGGATCCAGGCACTGTCGATGGTACACCCATGAAGTATACCCACAACAGTAGCCCCCAGAGTTCTCCGAGATTCACCTCTTTGTTTCCGCCTTGCTAAAAGCTTCGTCGCTTCCGACAATCCTCTCGGTGACATGGGGAGACTTGAAGAACTCCAACTTCACTTTTTCTGCTTCTCCAACTTTCAAGCCGGAAAAAACCATTACCCCGCGGGACTTCATCCATCGACATCATTCTTACAACACGTCTCCGGGTTACTCCCCTGATGAGATAACGGTCGTCAGTTTCAAACTGCTACCCGAAACCTCGAAAAGTTCTAATGGTTCCGCCAATCTTGGCGCCATTTTCGGGCGATTTGAGCGGTAACTTATCCTTAGCCATTTTTACCGCTTAGGATTTTCGACACGTGTCAACCATCCAACTGCGCGACGCTTGCGTTCCGACCACAGGATGCGGAGCACGAATCTCCTCCCCTCGGCCTATAAATATCCGCCGTTCACTCCTAATCACCCCATTCGCCCCCTTTCACCTCTCAGCACAGCGCCGCCTCCGAGTTCCTCCTCCGCCGCACCGGAGTCCGCCGGAAGATCGCCGGAGTCCAGTCGCCACCGCGAGCTGTTCATCGAGTTCATCCTGTTCTTAAGTCCGGCGAGCCACCGCAGCAAAATCTCACCGCCGACGACTCCAACCACCGCGGAATCCATTCCGGTAAGCCCTTCAAGCTTCGTCTTCTCACCGTACTTGGTAGGGGTGACTAGGGCGTTTAGTGATGGATCCGACTAAGTTTAGTCAACCTGCATTGTCTTGTAGATGTCTTCTTCGACTCCGCCTCCATCAGCTTCTGAGCCCATCATGGCGACGCCAATCTCCTCCGCTCCTCCTCCCTTCGTCCCACTCAAGCTTGAGCCTCAATAGGACTCCGGCAAGGACATCGAGGGATCTTCGGCGAATCCGGAAGAAACTACCGGAGTCGATCAAACTGAGAAGAAGGCGGAAGAAGCTACCACCAAAAAGTCCAAGGCTCGCTCACGAGATAGCGAAGCAAAGGGAAAGTGGTGGCCCTGCACCACCACGGAGACCGAACTCTGCAACCTCGAGGTGGAGGGATTCTTGAGGCCCGGATCTTGGCGTACGATTCCGGGTGCCCTGTCTCCAGCTCCCGAAGCCGGAGAATGGGTGGTGACCGAGGCGCTTGTCGAGCGAGGCTTCTCTCTTCTGCCCAACGATTTCTTCTCGGAAATCCTGAAGGTGTACGAGCTTCAACCTCATCACATCTCGCCGAACAGCATCCTGGCCATCAGCAACCACGCGACGCTGTGTGAAGGCCACCTCCGGGTAACCCCGGAACTCTCCCTCTTCCAATATTACTTCTCTGTTAAAAAGGAGAAAGTCTCGCAGACTTCCACTCTGGCCACCTGTGGAGGCATTACCTTCAAGCTCCGCCCGGGCGCGTGTACCCGCACACAGAGCGCCATCAGTTCGTGCGTTACTGGTCCGGCAACTTCTCCGCCGAAGCCTTCTTCATCTGCCGCGCCAAATCCGAAGGACGTCATCAATCTTGATGACCTTCCCCAAGATCCTACCACTGAATCTGGCAGAGGCGGCTCCGGCAAGGGCGAGTCTGGTAAAGACGCGTCCTCGTCTCATCCTCCGCTCGAGCAACCAGACGTCACTTCGGCTGAAGCTACGGCTCATGATGCGGAACAAAAATTGCCGCTAAGTGGTGCAACTGGTACGCCCCAGATGCACCCACATATGTTTCCGATCCTCCAGAAAGTTCCCCTCTCTCAACGCCACGCGGAGTTGTCGCATCTGATGATCGAGGTGTGGGGAAACCCGGAGACGGAAGAGCAAATGATATCGAAGCTCGAGGGTGAGATCAAGGTCTTCTTCGCCTAGTACAAGCACGTGCGCCAGGTAATACTAGCCCCCAAGCATTGGGTTAGACATTTTTCCGAGTAATATGTGTGAGCTGATGCTTTAACTGTGCACCTTAGCGGAAACCTCAAATGTTTCCCAGTATAAGGATTTAAACTTCTCGCTAGCCCCCAGAATTTTGAATTTCCGGCTAACTCCTACCATCTTCTCAGAACACTCGGAAACTGCAGGAAGATCTGCGCGTCCATGTGCTAGAGAAAAAGTCGGAGATTGATGGGCTGCGCCAGAGCTACGCGGATAGCCAGAAGGTTGTCTCATTCCTGGAGACCCGCGTAAAGAACTACGAAGGTAAGAACTCCAAACTGCCCCTCAAGCTTATCGACGCGTGCCTGATATAAACGAGTATAGTTTGTAACTTTTTGTTTTTTGCTTTCCGCCTTACAGAAGAAATTGCCAAGCGCCCCTCCATCGATGCACTTTCCGCCAAGATCAAAGTCTTGGAAGCTGAGAATGAATCTCTCAAGAATTTCCTGAAAGAATCCTCCGTAGAGGAGACCAAGAAGAAGAAGGAACTCTCGGAGAAGCATGCTCAATACATGGAGGATCTTGATGATAAGCTCAAGAAGAGCCAGCAAAGGGTCAAGACCTTGGCGGCGAAGAATAAGGGTCACAAGGCGGAGGCGGAGGCCGTCGACAAATTGATCTTCCGTAAGGACTTCTTGTTCAACTCCGGCTACCTCATATTTTGCTTTGACCGCGGAAGAAACTGATCATACTTTTCGCAGCGTCTCTTGGCTTTGAATGGACCAAAGATTCTACCCTCAAAAGGACAGAAGCATATGCAGAAGCGCGGAATGCAATCAAAGATCTTTTCGAAGCCTGTCGCGGAATCACCAGGTCGCTGTCCCTGAAGAGAGCCGGAACCACGGTGATCGATACCATGACCAAGCTGATGCGGCAGGTACCGGAGCTCATCAAGGATTGGCAAGAGTCTTCGTCCCGCGGAGTCGCTTCCCTCACTCTGGCGATGTGCAAATCGCACATCCCAGCGATGAACTTTGCTGATGTTGCGCTTGAAGCTCCGAAGGGCAACAACATCAGAGCCGCCCTTGCGAAGACCCAAGGGTATGACCGGATGTTTTCTGGGCGAGTGAACCACTCGTTTTGGTATAACAAGTACGATCTCCCCGAGGGTTTCTCCGGTGCAGAGGATGAAGAAGAGGAAGGTGCCGAGGAAGGCTCCGGGTCCAGCGCCAACCATTCAAAGGAAGGATCCGGCGAAGACTCCGGCGAAGACTCCGGCGACGACTCCGGCGATGGCTGCGCATACGTTTCTTCAGATGATGACCAATCCTCCGAGTGAACACTATCGAACAATCAAACAGATGTATCATTTTGTCCCCAGAGTGGGTTTGTAATATAACTTAAGTATTTGTGAGTAGCTAGGAACGAAACAATTGCATGTGGGCGGAAGGAACTTATCCTGCTAGCTGTTATATATATGCGTGTTTCGTTTATTTGAAAAGCAAGTGCCAGTTTCAAAGTTTTCTGGCTTGCTCACTTGACCTTCCACGAGTCGGAAAACCTTTGGCCGGAGACGCTCGCCTGCGGCGACAAAGCCCAATGGCAATCCGTCAATAACCGCGGAAACAAGCCCCCAGCCTAGGTGCCGGAAGTCGCTACCAGGAATCCATGAGTTTGCAACGGAGAGCTTTTCCACCAGAAAACTTAAGCTTACGTCCTAAAGTACGATTTGGAAATCACAACTTTCATACACGCCTAGGCGGAAACATCCAGCTCTGCGGTTTTAGTCGGAAAACATACACGATCCAAAAATTAAAAACTAAAGGAGGTAAAAGACTCTAAGAGTGAACCATATGCTTTATTTCATTGATCATGTATCATAGATATTGCAAGGTATTTAATGTGGAAAATGCTAAGTGTGGAAAGGGCGTAGCTGTGCTATATTCCAGGGTCTTTCTGTTTCATTGTAAATGTCATCCGGGTCCTCCTGTTTTTGTTTCCGGTACCAGTTAGCAGGTCTATCCTTTAGTTCCCGGAAATCAAAAAGGTAGTACGATCCGTTGTGAAGCACTTTGCTGATGACAAAGGGTTCTTCCCATGGAGATTGCAACTTGTGATCTTTCACCTGGCGAAGGCGGAGGACTAAGTCTCCGACCATGAACGAGCGGTTCCGAACTCGACGAGTGTCATAGCGTCGGAGTTTCTGCTGGAAAATGGTGGAGCGTTGGTCTTCTAAGTTCCGAGCTTCTTCGATGAGGTCCACAGATAGCTGTCGAGCCTCGTCAGCAGTTTTTTTTATCGTAGGCGGAAACTCGCGGCGAATCGTGGATGATGTTAGTGGGGAGCACAACTTCGGATCCGTATACGAGGAAGAACGGAGTAAATCCGGTTGACCTATTGGGGGTAGTTCGTAAACTCCACAGAACAGAGTCTAACTCATTAGCCCAAGCTCCGGCTGCGCGTCGCAGCGGTTCTTCGAGGCGAGGTTTGATTCCGGCTAGTATAAGGCCGTTGGCTCGTTTGACCTGACCATTGGATTGTGGATGAGCCACAGATGCGAGGTCAAGCCGGATCCCTACGTCATGGCAATAATCCTTGAGTTCTCTTTGTGCGAAGTTTGTGCCATTGTCTATGATTATGCTGTGTGGGTTGCCAAATCTCGCCACGAGGCTGCATACAAATTTTAGCGCCGTAGCACCATCGAATTTTCTCACTGGTTTTGCCTCGATCCACTTACTGAACTTGTCAATAGCGACCAGGAGGTATTCATGACCACCAGGAGATGATTTCTTTAGTTTTCCAACCATATCGAGCCCCCAGACCGCAAACGGCCAGGTGATAGGGATGGTCTTCAGCTCTTGGGCTAGAGCGTTTGGTTGAGTAGCGTAGTACTGACAACCTCGACAGGTTTTCATCAGCTTCTCAGCATCTTCTTTAGCTGTGAGCCAGTAAAATCCTAGCCGAAAAGCTATTGCGACGAGGAACCTGGGGGCGGCATGATGCCCGCAATCCTCTGCATGGATCTCCCTAAGGATTTCAATGCCATCTTGATTTGAGACGTATTTGGGAAATACCACGTTTGCACTTCGTTTGTACAGCTGTCCATCAATGATTGTGTAGGATCTTGCTCGTCGGGTGATCTGTCGTGCGAGGACCTCGTCCTCTGGCAACTTTCGATCAATGAGGTAGTCCAGGAACGACTGTGTCCAAGCCGGAATGATAGCCATCACTTCCTTAGCCGGAGACACTGCCATGTCCGGGTTTTCCAGGTTCGCGCCCTTCACCTAGGGTATCCGTAGATGCTCTAGGAAAATGCCAGGCGGAATTGGTTTCCTGCCGGATCCGAGCTTGGACAGCATATCTGCCGCTGTGTTATCGTCTCTCCTGATGTACTTGACTTCGTATCCGAGGAAGCATTTGGCGATCTCGTCAACATCGTCTCTGTAAGCCTCCATGACGGAGTTTCTGGCGTTCCAGGTTCCGGCTACTTGTTCTGCCACCAGGTCGGAATCTCCGCAGCATATGATGTGCTTGATCCCAATTTCCTTAGTGATGCGCAGACCGTGTAGTAGAGCCTCGTATTCTGCCATATTATTTGTAGCTTCGAAGTGAATATGCAGGACGTACTGCAGTTCTTCTCCGGTAGGTGACTTCAGGGTGACTCCAGCCCCCGAGCCTTGATGTTGCTTGGATCCGTCAAAGTGCATGACCCAAGCTTCAGGTTCCGGCACAGGTGTGCCCTCTGGTGCTTCAGTCCAAATCCGTGATGAAATCCGCTAGAACTTGAGACTTTATCGCGGTTCTGGCTTCGTAGTTGATGTCAAAGGCAGATAATTCAATGCCCCACTTTGCTACATGCCCTGTTGCGTCGGAGTTGTTGATGATGGTTGACAATGGAGCCTTGCTCACCACTGTCATGGGGTGCTCCTGGAAGTAGTGTCTCAGCTTTCGGCTACCTAGGAATACGCCATAGGCTAGCTTCTGAAAGTGAGGGTATCTTTGTTTGGATTCCATTAAGACTTCGTTAACGTAGTAGACTAGCCTTTGGACTCCATACTCGTGACCTTCTTCCTT
This sequence comes from Lolium perenne, assembly GCF_019359855.2. Classification (NCBI taxonomy): domain Eukaryota; kingdom Viridiplantae; phylum Streptophyta; class Magnoliopsida; order Poales; family Poaceae; genus Lolium; species Lolium perenne. Next base: position 54,692,625 of record NC_067248.2, on the reverse strand, counting down.
TCGCTCCACCACAATTACTAAGCTGACTCACTTGGAGCTGCCAATATAGGTGGTGAGGAGAGTATGTTCTTCAATCCCTGAAGTGCTTCGTCTGCTGCATCGTCCTAGACAAATTTGTCTGTTTTCTTCAGCAGCTTGTATAGAGGTAGTGCCTTCTCGCCAAGACGGCTAACAAATCTACTGATTGATGCAACACAACCAGTATAGAGGTTCAAGCTTGTATAGAGGTTCAAGCTTCTTTGCATTGGTTCCTCTCGGATCATCCTGCCAAAGCACTTTGGGCCGATGTAGTCAGATCTGTACTCGTTGAGATGTTCCCGTGCGTCACACGGGCCGCCGCCAGGGGTTTTTCAGCGAGAGAGGGACCTCCGGCCTCCACCTCCGCCTCCATCTCCTCCATTGGGTGGTGGTGAGGGAGATCTGCGAGGGGGCCTGTAGGATTTTTTGCTTCCGCCCTCAGATTCCCGGCGTTTCTTCCCGCGGCTGACTCCGGCTGCGGTGGCTACCTTCCTCTTGGTGACGGTCGGCTCCGTCGTTCCGGCTCCTGCGGGGTTCAGGCGCATGCTCTTCGTTCTGATTCCTACTAGGCTCAGGTTCGCGCTCTTCGTTCCGGCTCCTGCGAGGCTCAGGCTCACGGCCTTCGTTCCGGCTTCTGCGAGGCTCAGGCTCGCGGCCTTCGTTCCGGCTTCTACAGGGTTCCGGTGTGTGCTCCCTGCTCCTGTTCCTTGGAGGCGGCACGTTGTCGCGGATGTTGATTCCACCGGGCCCATGGGGCCTGGTGTTTCCGGCTGGACTACGGCGGCGAGGTGGCAGTGGAGGACGCGGAATCCGGGGCGGAGGTGACGGATTTCGGTACTTGTATTTTCCAGCATACACCGGGCCCTTTCCCTTCGCTGGGTCTCTCGGAGTTGAATCCGAGGGCACCGGGATTGGGTTCGGATGTTCCCTGACTTTTCTCCTGCGCTCCATGGATCCGATGCGCGATTCATCATAATGATGCTGATAACCGAGGGTGTCCTTCTGCGCGGTGGACACACAGTGTTCCGGGTTGGATTCCAACCTGCGCGAAGTATCTGCCTTGCTCTGCTGCTTCATTGTTGAGGCAACGAGCGTACAGACGTAGTTGATATCAATCTCCTCGTCCTTCTTTTTCAAGAGCTCTGCAGCCTTTTTCATGTTATCCTTTGGAGTTGTGAGTGGCTGTTGCTCAGTGGGAGTTGCGAAGGTGATCTTGCAGGGAGGGATGGCTTCTCGCCTGATTCTGTCAACCTCCGCCTGAGCGTGGCTCATCTTGGCCTCCCAATGCTTCTGGAGTTGCCTGACTTTTTTGAGTGATTCGTCAACCTCGCGATCTTTCTTGCGAAAATGGTCCACAAAATGCGCAGCCTCTTTCCTCTCATCCAGCATCGCAGCTGCGGTGTTGGCAAACTTCTTGGCGGTGGCCAACTGATGTCTACGTGTGCTTCTATTCTTGTAGACAGTGTTGGGCCTCCAAGAGCAGAGGTTTGTAGAACAGCAGCAAGTTTTCCTTACGTGAATCACCCAAGGTTTATCGAACTCAGGGAGGTAGAGCTCAAAGATAGTCCTCTCAAGCAACCCTGCAATTAAGATACAAGAAGTCTCTTGTGTCCCCAACACACCTAATACACTTGTCAGATGTATAGGCGCACTAGTTCGGCGAAGAGATAGTAAAACACAGGTGGTATAGATGGTAGTAAACAGTAATTCCGATATGACGTAAATATTGCAGCAAACGAACATGTAGCAGAACTTGTTGGAAACGGTGTTTCAATGCTTAGAAACAAGGCCTAGGGATCATACTTTCACTAGTGGACACTCTCAACAAATTGAATATAAATATAAGCACTTCACTATGCTATTCTGAATTACTCTCTGGCTGGATAACGAACACTAATTCACCATGTAGGGATGCAAAAGCAAACCTTAAAGATGTATTCCCAAGTACTAATAAACACCCCACACTATCACTTTGAGCATTCATAGGAGGTACTAACACACCACAATTTCATAGAGACATCCAACTCAAATCATAACCCGGTGAACAAGTATTCTGTGAAATATAGCCTAAGAGACCCACACGCTGCACACACTGTCACCTTTACACACGTGGGACAAGGAGTCTCCGGAGATCACATAAGTAAAATCCACTTGAATAACATAACTACTTCTAGATTACAAAGCTCATCGTATGGATCTCAATCATGCAAGGCAATTCATGAGATCATTGTATTGAAGTACATGAGAGAGAGATTAACCACATAGCTATCGGTAGAGCCCTTAGCCTCGGGGGAGAACTACTCCCTCCTCATCATAGGAGACAGCAATGGCGATGAAGATGGCGGTGGTGTCGATGGAGATGACTCCGGGGACAATTCCCCGTCCCGGCAGGGTGCCGGAACAGAGACTTATGTCCCCCGAATTGGAGTTTCGCGATGGCGGTGGCGTCCCTGGAGTCTTTCTGGAGTTTCGTCAATCGGTATCGAAGTTTTAGGTCACGAGAGGTCTTATAGGCGAAGAGGCGGCGCGTGGGGGTGCCAGAGGTGGGCTCCCCACACCTAGGCGCCCCCCCTCCTTAGACGCGCCGCCATGTGGTGTGGGGCCCCCCTGGCCCCTCTCCGGCTCCCCTTCGGTGTCCTGGTCCGTCTCGGTGAATTATGATGTTTGGTCTTCGTTTCGTTGAATTCCGAGAATATTGCCCGAACAGCCTTTCTGGAACCAAAAACAACAGAAAACAGGAACTGGCACTTCGGCATCTTGTTAATAGGTTAGTTCCGGAAAATGCATAAAAACGATATAAAGTGTGAACAAAACATGTAGGTATTGTCATAAAACTAGCATGGAACATCAGAAATTATAGATACGTTGGAGACGTATCAAGCATCCCCAAGCTTAGTTCCTACTCGCCCTCGAGTAGGTAAACGATAACAACAATAATTTCTGAAGTGACATGCTACCAACATAACCTTGATCAACATTATTGTAAAGCATATGAGGTGAATGGAGTGATCTGAAGCAAAAGATTGCTAACAAAGAGATAATGACTAAACAAATGAATCATATAGCAAAACTTTTCATGAATAGTACTTTCAAGACAAGTATCAAAAAGACTTGCATAAGAGCTAACTCATAAAGCAATAGATTCAAAGTAGAAGGCATTGAAGCAACACAAAGGATGATTAAGTTTCAGCATTTGCTTTCAACTTGTAACATGTATATCTCATGGATATTTGTCAACATAGAGTAATATAACAAGTGCAATAAGTAATCATGTAAGAATCAATGAACACAGTTAACACAAGTGTTTGCTTCTAAGATAGAAAGAAGTAGGTAAACTGACTCAACATAAAGTAAAAGAATGGCCCTTTGCAGAGGGAAGCATGGATTACTATTTTTGTGCTAGAGCTTTTGTTTTAAAAACATAGAAACAATTTTGTCAACAGTAGTAATAATTCATATGTGCTATGCATAATACTTCCTACAAGTTGCAAGCCTCATGCATAGAATACCAATAGTGCCCGCACCTTGTCCTAATTAGCTTGGATTACATGGATTATCATTGCATAACATATGTTTCAACCAAGTGTCACAAAGGGGTACCTCTATGCCGCCTGTACAAAGGTCCAAGGATATCAATTGCATTTGATTTCTCGTTTTTAATAGATCTCAACTTAAGACATCCATACCGGGACAACATAGACAACAGATAATGGACTCCTCTTTAATGCATAAGCATTCAACAACAAATAATATTCTCATAAGAGATTCAGGATGAATGTCAAAACATAAAACTTCCACCACGATACATGGCTTTGGTTAGCGGCCCAATGCTCTTCTCTAACATATGCATACTCAAACCATTTGATCATGACATCACCCTTACTTCAGAAACATGGTTACCGCTCAACAAGCAACTTATAAGAAATAAGACACATAACTACATATTCATCACCACAATAGTTTTTAAGCTATTTGTCCCATGAGCTATATATTGCAAAGATAAAGGAATGAAATTTTAAAGGTAGCACTCAAGTAATTTACTTTGGAATGGCATAAAAATACCACATAGTAGGTAGATATGGTGGACACAAATGGCATGGGTTTTGGGTCAAGGTGTTTGGATGCACGAGAAGCATTTCCTCTCAGTACAAGGCTTTGGGCTAGCAAGGTTGTTTGAAGCAAACACAAGTATGAACAGGTACAACAAAACTTACGCAAGAACATATGGCAAGCATTATAAGACTCTACACTGTCTTCCTTGTTGTTCAAACACTTTAACAGAAAATATCTAGACCTTAGAGAGACCAATCATGCAAACCAAATTTTAATAAGCTCTATGGTAGTTCTACACTAATAGATTAAACTACATGATGCAAAAGCTTAAACATGATCTATGAGAGCTCAAAACAATTGCCAAGTATCAAGTTATTCCAAACCATATAAAGCATTTTCTGATTCCAACCAAATAGCAATCAACGAAGCAATTTTCAGCCTTCACCATGAACATTAAAGCACAACTAAGAACACAAGTGTTCCATATAAAAAAGCGGAGCGTGTATCTCTCCCACATGAGCATGAATTTATTCAGAGAATGAAAATAACAAAACAAAAATAAAAGCATACAGACGATCCAAGTAAAGAACATAAGATGTGACAGAATAAAAATATAGTTTCACTAGAAGTGACCTGATAAGTTGTCGATGAAGAAGGGGATGCCTTGGGCATCCCCAAGCTTAGATGCTTGAGACTTCTTGAAATATGCAGGGATGAACCACGGGGCATCCCAAAGCTTAGACTTTTCACTCTTCTTGATCATAGTATATAAGCTTCTTGACCCTTGAAATCTTCCTCCACACCAAACTTAAAGCAAACTCATTAGAGGGTTAGTGCATAGTCAAAATTCTCATGTTAAGAGGTGACATAATCATTCTTAACAATTCTGGACATTGCACAAAGCTTCTGAAAGTTAATGGAACAAATAAATCCATTCAACATAGCAAAAGAGGCGATGCGAAATAAAAGGCAGAATCTGTCAAAACAGAACAGTCCGTAAAGACGAATTTTTCAGAGGCACTTAACTTGCTCAGATGGAAAAACTCAAAACTAATGAAAGTTGCGTACATATCTGAGGATCACGCACGTAAATTGGAAGATTTTTTTGATTTTTCTACAGGGAGATCTACGCAAATTCGTGACAGACAGCAATTATGTTTCTGCGCAGCAATCCAAATCTAGCATCAATTTTACCATAGAGACTTACTTGGCACAAAAACATGATAAGGAGAAGTTGCTACAGTAGTAACAACTTCCAAGACTCAACAAAACAGTAGCAAAATGAACACATGGGTTATCTCCCAAGAAGTTCTTTCTTTATAGCCATTAAGATGGGCTCAGTAATTTCAATGATACTCTTGCAAGAAATAAGAGTTGAAGCAAAAGAGAGCATCAAGAAGCAAATTCAAAACACATTTAAGGCTAACTCACTTCCTATGAAAAGGAATCTTGTACACAAATAAATTCATGAAGAACAAAGTGACAAGCATAGGAAGATAGAACACGAGTAACTTCAATATTCTCAACATAAAGAGGGGAAACTTAATTTTATTAAGATGCATATAACCATGTTTCTCTCTCTCATAATAACTTTCAGTAGCATCATGAAAAAACTCAACAATATAACTATCAGTTAAAACATTCTTATCATGGTTCATGTGCACAAAAGTATCATTATTTTTGACATAAGAAAAACTCTTCTCATTAATAGTAATTGGAGCAGGATCATTATCAAGAATTTGAACATGGTAAACAAGTTGCATACAAAGGGAATGGTTTTTGGCAATCCCATCATAACTATGACAAGTTTCATAAGGATAATTGTAACATGTGTCATATCCATCTCTATAGCGATTATCTAAACCAGAATATATAATATCATCATTTTTACTAAAAGTAAGGGTCTCAAATCTAGGATCTTCAAGCACAACATCCCCAAGCTTAGAGCTTTCAATATCAATGTTTGAGGGAACATGAATAGTGCTAGCTCATTACTTTCATAATCGGTACCAAAGAGATTTCCAATATCAAAGGTAGTGTGCTCTTCCAAATCACGATCACTAATATGGGTAAAGGGTATAGGAAGATCATTGTACTCAGATTCATTATCATAATAATCATTAGGAGCAACATACTTACGGTTTCCTATCGTTACCTCATACACGCGGGGATATGTCGTTGCATCTTTCTTCTTATTCCCCCTCTTCTTCCTCTTCTTCGTTCCCTTCTTCTTCTTTTCCTTCTCCTCGTTCCCTTCTTTAGGAGGAAGAGGCTTGAAGGGAGGCTTCTCCACATAACCTGCTTTATTTCCAGAAACAATAGAAGAAACTTGGGAGGATTCCTCCTTTTCATTAATAAGTTCGAAACACACAGCTGTACTATCATATTTTGGCAAAGTGTCATCTTCTAAAATATTTTGTATGTAAGTATTTGTGTGGCAATTATCAATGCAATAAGAAAGACACTCCAATTATCAATAACTCTTCACACTCCAAAAATAAAGTAAGTTCATCATGCTGATTAGGAGTGATTTCATCATCACGATACAAATTTGCAGCACTCATAAGGTTCGAATTATTATTGGAGGAGCATTGAAAATTAAAATGACCCAGTCTATGGCAAAGTTCACAAATAAAATGATAGAGGGCACAAACTTTTTTACCAAGATCATCTAGAGTCCTAGACCACTTTCTAGTTTTTTCATTCCTATGATGGATACAATATTCTTCTTCAATTTCATTCTTTTCACAAGGTCTATGAACTCCACAAAAATTAACATGCTTATAGGAAATAGCATTTTTAGAAGTTTGAACATGTTCATTGCAATCATTAACAACAATTTTATTTTCCATGGAAGTGTCTTTAAAAGGTTCATGATACATGTACCAATTTTCTTTAGGAACATTAATATGAGAAGCAAAGGCTCTATAGCAATCGACCATAATTTGAGGATCAAGACCATATTTAGCACTAAGCTCTTGAAAATCTGCAGTTTAAGCGAAAGACTTAATGCAATCATACTCGTAGTTTATACCTGATTCCTTATCTTTGTCATTCTCCCAATCTTCAGTATTGCTTTGAATTCTTTCAAGAAGATCCCATCTAGCTTCAACCTCCTTGCTTGTGAAAGATCCCTCCAAACAGGCATCTAGATAGTCGTTGTGGTGTCCTGAAAGCCTTGCATAAAAATTATTAGTAATAACATTACGGGAGAGCTCATGAATGGGACATTTGAGCATTCGTGACTTCAATCTCCCCCACACTTGGGAAATACTCTCTCCATCACGAGGATAAAAGTTATAAATGTAATTCCTATCAATATGCACTTCATGAGGAGGATAAAATTTAGAATAAAAGAGAGGCACAATATCCTTCCAATCAAGAGAATGCCCATCCTTCAGCAGTTTATACCAATGCGCCGTTTTACCAGACAACGACATAGAGAATAATTTCTTCCTAACTTCATCCATAGAAATACCTGCACACTTGAATAACCCGCATAATTCATGTAAAAACAGTAAATGATCTTCAGGACGGACAGTTCCATCCCCTTTATAGCTGTTATCCATAACACGTTCAATAATTTTCGTAGGTATCTTGAAAGGGATATTTTCAGTTGGTGGATTTAAAATATCACAAGCATCATTAGAGTTATCGCATATGGGAGATAAAGTATTATCAGAGCAAATTTTCTCCCCTAAAACTGGGAAGCTACAAAGATCATAAAAACTAGCTTCCCCAAGCTTAGACTTTTCCATAGCATTAGCAGTAATTGCGTTCATACTAATAACATCGCTACTAGCATGCAAATAAGGTTCCATAGGTTTTTTAATTTTCGCATCAAACAATTCTAACTCAGGAAAAAGATTAAAAAGCTCACTAAATTTATTGTCCATTATGCCTAACTAGTGAAAATAAAAACAAGAGACAAAAAGGTAAAATTGCAGAATCTAAAGGAGATAGCTTCGAGCACTCACACACCGGCAACAGTGCTAGGAAATAGCTTAGTAGTCGGAGGATGTGAATACCTTTTACCTTACCTCCTCGGCAACGGCGGCAGAAAATAGCTTGATGTCTACGTGTGCTTCTACTCTTGTAGACAGTGTTGGGCCTCCAAAAGCAGAGGTTTGTAGAACATCAGCAAGTTTCCCTTAAGTGAATCACCCAAGGTTTATCGAACTCAGGGAGGTAGAGCTCAAAGATAGTCCTCTCAAGCAACCCTGTAATTAAGATACAAGAATTCTCTTGTGTCCCCAACACACCTAATACACTTGTCAGATGTATAGGCGCACTAGTTCGGCGAAGAGATAGTAAAACACAGGTGGTATAGATGGTAGTAAACAGTAATGGCGATATGAAGTAAATATTGCAGCAAACGAACATGTAGCAGAACTTGTTGGAAACGGTGTTTCAATGCTTAGAAACAAGGCCTAGGGATCATACTTTCACTAGTGGACACTCTCAACAATGCAATCATAATTGAATATAAATATAAGCACTTCACTATGCTATTCTGAATTACTCTCTAGCTGGATAACGAACACTAATTCACCATGTAGGGATGCAAAAGCAAATCTTAAAGATGTATTCCCAAGTACTAATAAACATCCCACGCTGTCACTTTGAGCATTCATAGGAGGTACTAACACAGCACAATTTCATAGAGACATCCAACTCAAATCATAACCTGGTGAACAAGTATTATGTGAAATATAGCCTAAGAGACCCACACGGTGCACACACTGTCACCTTTACACACGTGGGGCAAGGAGTCTCCGGAGATCACATAAGTAAAATCCACTTGAATAACATAACTACTTCTAGATTACAAAGCTCATCATATGGATCTCAATCATGCAAGGCAATTCATGAGATCATTGTATTGAAGTACATGAGAGAGAGATTAACCACATAGCTACCGGTAGAGCCCTTAGCCTCAGGGGAGAACTACTCCCTCCTCATCATAGGAGACAGCAATGGCGATGAAGATGGCGGTGGTGTCGATGGAGATGACTCCGGGGGCAATTCCCCGTCCCGGCAGGGTGCCGGAACAGAGACTTCTGTCCCCCGAATTGGAGTTTCGCGATGGCGGCGGCGTCCCTGGAGTCTTTCTGGAGTTTCGTCAATCGGTATCGAAGTTTTAGGTCACGAGGGGTCTTATAGGCGAAGAGGCGGCGCGAGGGGGTGCCAGAGGTGGGCTACCCACACCTGGGCGCGCCCCCTCCTTGGCCGCGCCGCCAGGTGGTGTGGGGCCCCCCTGGCCCCTCTCCGGCTCCCCTTCGGTGTCCTGGTCCGTCTCGGTGAATTATGATGTTTGGTCTTCATTTCGTCGAATTCCGAGAATATTGCCCGAACAGCCTTTCTGGAACCAAAAACAACAGAAAACAGGAACTGGCACTTCGGCATCTTGTTAATAGGTTAGTTCCGGAAAATGCATAAAAATGATATAAAGTGTGAACAAAACATGTAGGTATTGTCATAAAACTAGCATGGAACATCAGAAATTATAGATACGTTGGAGAGGTATCACCAGCCTCTCCTTCCTCTTGGCTTCTAGAGCCTCCGGATCTGCGGCGTCGTCACGAGTTATAGGTTTATTGAGGATAGTCGAGTGCGCGATTGCATCCATGTCTGCCTGCTCGACTATTTCTTCTGGGGACAGGACTTCCTTATGCGTCCGTTCCCGTGATAGCGGAGATCCTGCATTGGATGGCCCTGGGTCGGAGGGAGTATTCTCATCTTCTGCTTCCTGCTGATCCAGCGCCGCTAAGGTTGCGAGAACCTGCTTAGGCTGGGCGGAATCTGCTTCAGATTGTTCACCGCCTCCGAGTTCTTTCAGCTAGCGGTTGTACTCTTCCGTGTTCATGTAGGAGCATCGTCAGTGTTTTCCCCAATCTCGAGCTCCTTTGTCAGGCGGGTGTATTCTTCTGTTCCTATTGAGGAGGCATCGTCGGAAATTGGGCTTAAGTTGCCGAGGATTGATTCCTTAGTGTCTCCGGCTTCCTATTGTCCAGGAGCGTTGCTGTTTCCCACAGCCTCCTGCTGATCTGGAGCGTCACTATTTCCGGGTGCCTCAACCTGCATGGGGCCAGCTCCGTCCTGAGGAGGGGCAGCTCCTGCGGTATGGGCTAAGAAGTGCACGAAGTGGCACCTCTGCTTCTCTAACACCTGGGAGACCCAGCCGGATCTGCATTGGTCTTCCACCGTGATCTCCTGCTCAGGGGCGGATTGGGTGGGCTTTGAATTTTCCAGATCTAAGGCGAAATCTTCCTTAGGAAGCTCCTGCGGCTCAGATCGGATCTTCGCGACTACGTCTTGCTCAGCGGCTGTCGCGTCAGCGTTACTTACCAGGGCATTTCCGTCGGAGTCGACGTTTCGCCGATGAAGATGTGGATGCCGCCGATTGGGACGATGGAGAGCTTGGTGGGAGCGGTTTTAGCCAAAATCCAGCACTCATCCGGAGGGACGATCGGAAAGTTCCCGGCGTAAAGGACACGTCCCACTGCGATGGTATCGTCGTAGCTTCCCATGCGGAACCCTCCCGGTTCCGGCCTCCAAACGCACCAGGTGACAAGGTATCAACTTGTCAATGCCTACACGTTGTAGACTAGGGTTTTGCGGAAAGTAGAGGGCAAGTAGATCTCGAGGGTTTCAGGCGGAAAATTACTCGACAGTTAGAAAACTAGGGAAAGTAGATCTCGAGGGTTGCTTATATTTGAGTCCGCAAACGACTCGAAGGACTTGTTGCTGAAGATCTTGACAAGTTTTCCGCTTGAAAAGGGCTTGGTGAAGATTGTCGGCGAGATCTCTTCTTTGCCTGAGTTGAACAATGACGCTGATCCCGAGGAATCAGAATCGACTGCGGCAGATCTCGATGAATCCGGTATCGCTAGACGGTGAGATCCCTCCTTCCCGACGCGGAAGTGGAACCTTCCGAATGTCATTTCCATGGGCTCCTCCAGATACGCATATGCATCCACACGGGAGGGCGGGTGAGGAACAAAATCGACTAGATCAGTTTTGATCTGTTTACCTTTGTCCATCGCGTTGCTTGCCACCGAAGATGTCGACGATGTTGAACGTGCCATCGAGATTAGCTCCTTGTCGCCTCTAGTTCCCACAGACGATGCCATTGACAAGGGATCAACTTGTCAATGCCTACACGTTGTAGAGTAGGGTTTTGCAGATAGTAAAGGGCAAGTAGATCTCGAGAGTTTCATCCGGAAAATTATTCGACTCTTATAAAACTAGGGTTGTGTTGACAATGAATCGATCCTTTCTTTCTCCCTCGACTCCCCCTTATATAGGAGGCGGAGTCAAGGGTTTCGTGATGTACAAGTTACAAACATCGAGATACTCTTTGAGTCCATCCCGTAGTATTTACAAGTTATTATTCCTAATACAACTCTATCTTTCCAAACGCATGCTCAATTGGGCTCTCGGGCTTCACAATCTTCGGGTCTTGGGCCTTCAGTAAACCCCGGGTACCTTCTTCGGCAGGCCCATTGGGGATGCCTATGTCACTAGGCCCCACAGTGGGCGCCAACTGTCGTTGCCTATTCGACGGTACCTCGGAGGAGGGATCCTCATGAAGGGGAGAAGAAGAAGGGGCCATAGGGCGGAGAGTCCTCGGGACGGTGGTACGCGAGTTACCTAGCTTCGGAAGACCTGCACGATGACAGGGCCTACTGCTGCTTGTCTGGTATTATCTGGGCGCTTTCGCGTTGTTACAATGAGTTGTGGTTGTGCCTCTAGGGCTCCCAGGATCCGGCTTATAAAGACGCACGGATCTAGGTTTTACATGGAGAGTCCTAGCCGGAATACAAGTTGCCTAACTACGGTACAATATCTTGCCGTGTATATCAAGGATCCGCCTTCCTTGTATGTCGTACCAGATCCGGCTACACCTAATGGGCCGAGCCGGATCCGACTACCAACATCGGTCCGGTGGATCCGACTCCTTGCTCTTGGGCTGGACTTCACCCATCTTGATCTACAGCAACTGGGCCGCCCGATGAGCATCATGCCACCATCACCGTCTATGGGCCACCCCGGCTTGCTGGATCCAGGCACTGTCGATTGTACACCCATGAAGTATACCCACAACACTATGCAGTCTGTTTCCTTTGCCTTTCTCCTCGCATGGCTTTTATCGGGAAATCTATTCCTTTCCGGAGGAAAACCATACTTCCACGGAACGGAGCCTTCTGTGCCTCGTGTTCGTCCGCCGTGTTCTTTGTTCCCAAGGGCGCGTGTTAGCTCGTCGTTCTCTCTTTCGGCGTGGAACGTCCCCTCCTGCACATCCCTATGTCCTTGTTCAAGGGCTTGAATGGGGTGCCTCAGATGTTCTTTATTATAGATACACTTACCTGTTTCTGGGTGCAACCTTCCCCCGTTCCCGTAGAACCACTCCTTCGACCGTTCGGTCCAACCGAATGTCCCTATTCGGATCCCTTTGTTGACCAGTTCTACCTCAGCTGCCTGGCACTTAGGCCGGTTAGCCCTGTAGCCACCTGGACCAGTAATTTGGTGATATTTCTTCAACGCAGAATTTGCCTTATTTTTTGCCGACCTTTTCTTAAATTCTTCTGACTCCGTGGTGTACTTCACGAATTTGGCCCAGTGATCTTTTACCTTCTCATACCCTGCACTGAAGTCCGTAGTCTTCTTTTTGTTGATAAGGTTGTGCAATCTTTTCTTGTGGTGCTTGAATAGTTCGGCCAACTTATTTAGAGCAAAGTCATTGACTGCCTCCTCCATCTGTGCCTTTCTATCTACATTCTCCTCTGGAGGTATGTTGAAATGTGCCATGAGCTTAGTCAAAAGGCTGCGTTTCACTACATCATCGATATAATGACCTGGTTCATCAGACTCTCCCTTCGGCTTGTGCCATTCTCGAACGGTGATCTGGACGTAGTCCCTAACAAGCACTCTGCATTGACTTATAAATAATTTTGCAGCCTTGTCGAGAGCAGTCGGTTTACCACTCTGATCGATTTCGGTGATGTCGTACTTAACACCGTCAGCCAACATTTTGGCCGGGCCTCGCTTCGACTTTACATAAGAATTGCTCGATCCGGAGGGCTAATTAAGAAATAATTCATCGTCAATACAAATTAGTTAATGCATCTATTCAGCAGCGGCTTAATTTATATACCTCGGTGATAACTAAGGTTCCATCACTGGAGCCATTATGATCTTCTTCCTCACCGGAGCCATCTTCTCTTCACTCAATATTCTCTGCTCCCTCACCGGAGTCATTCAGAAAAGTTGCGGTGACATCATCACCCTCACCATCCGGAATACCGCCGCCGCCATCATCTAGAGTACCGTTGGCTATGAGGTTAGCCATGAATTCTTCTTGGTCTTCGTCTCCGTGTCCCTCCATGCTTTCTGCAACGACTCGCAAGTTATAGGAACCATCATATGATCACATATATAGATATTAATTAAGGATAATACAAAAAACTAAAATTGGAGTTATATATATAGTTATTGATTAAAGATCGATAATGTAGTGCTGAAAGCAGATAGTGCAGTTACATGCATACATAGCTCGGGTCCATTTTTATTTAACCCTAATACATCACTAGAACCTCTCAACGACGCCGAACGGGTCCTGAGCCGCGCCGACTGAACACCCAAAGCCACGAAACAATAACAAGATCATAGCTAATGTGAGATCCCTGCATAACTGACCATCCGATCCTATACATGGTGTCTAACGCATACATGTAACGGCGAACGTGCTCGTCCTCCTCTCTAATGCGCTGAGCTACCACCTCCCGCGAGGCCGGCTCCCTCTGAAACGACCGTGGCCCACGCGACCTCCAGCAGAGAAGATCCGGGTCAACGACGGGACCCGGATTCTGCACCAAGGTGCGCGCCCTGGAAGATAACACCTCCCAGTACCACCCGGCGGAGCCCAATCCTGGACCTCTCCCATCAACAACATCTGGTCCAGAACAGTCCTAGACCCTCCACGACGCGGCGGGCACGGCATTGTAGCTATGAAAAAATAATATTGTGCTAAATAAACTAACTATATATGCATACTACTAAATATAGTTCTATAACTAATATTTAGTAAGTAACATATAAATTTCAATAACATACAAATTTATCTAATATTTCTAACATATAAATTTTTCTAACTAATTTTTCACTACTACTAATTTCACTAACATATAAATTTCACTAACATATAAATTTATCAAATTTTTCTAACTAAGTTTCTAATATAAATTTTACTAACATATAAACTTCACTAACATATAAATTTATCTAATTTTTCTAACTAACTTTTCTAACCAATTTTTCACTCCTACTAATTTTTCTAACTAATTTTTCACTACTACTAATTTTTCTAATTAACTAACTTTTCTAACAAAATTTTCACTACTACTAAGTTTCTAACTAAATTTTTCTAACTAATTTTTCTAACAATTTTTTTACTACTACTAATTACACTACTGCTAATTTGTCTAACAAAAATTTTCTAACAAATTTTATCTAACAAAAAAAGTAAAAATAATAAAAAATGGATGAACTACGGCCGGCCGGTCGGCCAGCCGAAGGAGAGGGAGAGGGGTGGCCTTTCCCGGAGGAGGCGCAAAGGCCGAGGGCTTAGGTGCGTCGGCGGGCGGCGCAACCAAGTCTGGGGAGAGGAGGCGGCCTAGCCGGGCGCGCGCGAAGGCCTGGGTGGTGCGGTTGGCGGCGACGCGGCGGGAGGCGCGGTGGACGGCGAGCGGCGATTGGGCAGCCTAGCGGTGTCCAGCTGCTTCATCTCCCCGGGATTGATATCCGCGGAGAAGAAGCGAGCAGTTTATACTAGAGGACCCTTTGGTGGCAGGAACCGGGACCAAAGGCCCCCTTTGATCCCGGTTCATGGCACCAACTGGGACCAAAGGCCTTTTTTCGTGGCTATTCACTACACGCGCAAATTAACCATTTGGTCCCGGTTCGTGGCACGAACCTGGACCAAAGGCAAATTTGGATTTGCCCTTTCAAATAATTTTCGTTTCCCGCCTTATTTCAAATAAAAAACTGACATATGATATACCAAAATGTTCAGAAAAGAAATATCTATGTAATAATAGTATAATTTATTCATTATGAAGAATTAAATATTTACATTCCTTATGAATATCAATTTGAATAACTTATGAATATGAATTTGAATATGAAGTGACATTTTCAAATAATTTTGTTTCTCGCCTTATTTCAAATCAAAAATAACATATGGTGGGTAAGTTTCCCACCAAGACGTCGCGCGGGAAAGTTTCCCGCCACGACGCCTCTATAAATAGCTCCTACGTCCCCGTCTCCCACTTCACTCACCGAACTCTAGCCCATTTCACAATGCCCCCAAAGCCGCACCCGCCGTCGGTGGAGGTGGACCCGCAGCTCGCCGAGATAGAGGAGTGGGAGAAACCGCAGCAACAACTGCGACAGGAGGCGGCAGCTAGGAGGGCAGCAGCGGATGAGGTGGACTCGCAGCTTGCGGAGATAGATGAGTGGGAGGAGGCAGAGCTAGCGGCTACCATAGAAGCATTTGAGAGGCAGAGTCTCCAGGAGCTACATAAGCGGCGGCGTGTGGCGGATCTAGATAGTGAGGAGATGCGTAAACGTCGTCGTGAGGAGGAGCTGCAGCAGCACCTGCGGCAGGAGGCGGCAGCCAGTCGGACAGCAGTGGATGCGGGGAAGAACTAGTCGAATTCATTATTTTAGGGTTAGGGTTAGGGTTTAAATTCCAATAAAGTCATAGTCGTTACTTTGGTTTAAATTTATTTAACATATCTAGTTAAATTTCAATAAAGTCATAGTCATTAATTTGGTTTAAATTTAGTTAACATATCTAGTTAAATTTCAATAAAGTCGTTGTCGGTTGTTTTAGTTTAAATTTAGTTTATATACCCCTTTTATCTCATGTGGGGGCTCAACCCGGGTCGGGGGTCTTAATCCGGAGGAGGAAGAAGAGGAACCCGGAGCTGGTGGCTTCATCGTGGCTGACACTGATGATGAGGAGAAGAAGAGGAACCTAGAGCTGGTGGTGAGCATATGGAGGAAGAAGAGGAAGCCAGAGCTGACCATCTAATGTTTAGTCCCGGCTGGTGGGTGCAACCGGGACTAAGGTGGTTTTAGAAGCCATGTACCAAACTGTCGGCGGGATAAGGACGGGCAGGCAACCATTAGTCCTGACTGGTGGGTACAACCGGGACTAAAGGTGGTTATTGTGTCATCTAATAAAACTGTCGTTGGGATAAGGACGTGAGGGTAACCATTAGTCCCGGCAGGTGGGTGCAACCGGGACTAAAGTTGTCGGCAGGATAAGGACGCGCGGTAGGACGCACTGCTCGATGAGATAAAGCATGTAGCACACGACGCCCTGTCGGCGGAACAAGAAAAAGTAGAAGCGGCGCCGTGCCTATAAAAGGAGCATCGATACGCCATGGCAAGCAGCTCAACATGCCAACCTAGCAGGTAGGGAGAGTTTCATCCGCATGGATGGAGGAAAGGGTTGGGAAATATCCCATGGCGGAACTTCTCGAAGATGTCGTTGGTGCACACGCCCTACAACATCTTCGGAACTTCCACCTCGGAATTTTTTTCCTGCAGGCCCGTGAAAGACTCCATCTCCTCTAACAGTGTTGGGAAATCTCCTGTGGCGGAACTTCTCGAAGATTTCGTTGGTGCACATGCCCTACGGCATCTTCGGAAGTTCCGCCTCAGAATTTTTTTCATGCAGGCCCGTGAAAGACTCCATCTCCTCTAACAGTGTTGGGGAAAGGGTTGGGAAATCTCCCGTGGCTGAACTTCTCGAAGATGTCGTTGGTGCACACGCCCTACGACATCTTCGGAACTTCCACCTCGGAAATTTTTTCCTGCAAGCCCGTGAAAGACTCCATCTCCTCTAACAGTGCTGGGGAAAGGGTTGGAAAATCTCCCGTGGTGGAACTTCTCGAAGATGTCGTTGGTGCACACGCCCTAAGGCATCTTTGGAAGTTCCTCCTCGGAAATTTTTTCCTGCAGGCCGGTGAAAGACTCCATCTCCTCTAACAGTGTTGGGGTAATTGTTGGGAAATCTCCCGTGGTGGAACTTCTCAAAGATGTCATTGGTGCACACGCCCTACGACATCTTCGGAAGTTCCGCCTCGGAAAAAATTTCCTGCAGGCCCATGAAAGACTCCATCTCCTCTAACAGTGTTGGGGAAAGAGTTCGGAAATCTCCTGTGGCGGAGCTTTTCGAAGATGTCATTGGAGCACACGGCCTACGGCATCTTCGGAAGCTCCGCGTCGGAAAAATTTCCTGCAAGCCCGTGAACGACTCCATCTCCTCTAACAGTGTTGGGGAATCTCCCAATATATATGGTAAAAAAGCCAACCATCTCCACTTTTAATATCTTACAGACAGTTACATGATTACATAAAAATAAATGGGAAATGGATTGCCATGTTGAGATACTCATTTGCGCCATGAACATTCTTCAATTAACTTGATCATGGAGCATCTTCATCATTGAACCTTCTTCGGCCGTAACCATGGAGCATCTTCATCATTTAACTTGATGCTTGGGAAAATGTTCACTGTGAAGGGTAGAATTTCATCAAACTTATTATAATCTTATGACATGTCTTTCTTGTCCTCCACTCCCATGATGTTCTTTTTCTAGAAAGTACTATGTAGTTCTTTGGCTCATCGTATGATGTATTCGTTTCCTTATGTTTCGTTTTTCTTGGTTTGCTAGACATGTCCTTCACATAGAATACCTGGTCCACATCCTTGGCTAGGACGAATGGTTCGTCTCTATACCCAAGATTGTTGAGATCCACTGTTGTCACTCCATACAACTTGTCTACCTGAACCACGCCTCTTGCTATCTTGACCCATTTGCACCTAAACAAAGGGACCTTAAAAGAAGGTCCATAGTCAAGTGCCCATATCTCCTCTATGTAACCATAATATGTGTTATTTGGGCCTTTGTTGTTTATTGCATCAAACCGGACACCACTCTTTAGGTTGGTGCTCTTTTTATCTTTGGCGATCGTGTAAAATGTATTCCCATTTATCTCGTACCCTTGGATAGTCAATACAGTCGAAGATGGTGTCTGGGCCAACAAGTACAGCTGATATCCAACAGTGGTGTCATTCATGAGATGTTTTTGCAACCAAACGCCGAAATTGGACACGTGTTCACGTGTAATCCAATCGTCTGACTGCCCCGGGTTCTGGGACCGTACAAAATTGTTGTGTACATTGATATACAGAGTCACCGAGGTGGAGCTTTGTAGAACTGTGTAGTGTGCTTGAGTGAAAGAAATCCCGTCCCTACATATCATTGATTTCCTTCCTAGCGTGCGTTTTCCACTTGGTCTCCCCTCATGCCGTGATTCAGGAACACCAATCGGCTTAAGGTCAGGAATAAAGTCAACACAGAACTCAGTGACCTCCTCTGTTACATAGCCCTTGGAGATGCTTCCTTCTGGCCTAGCACGGTTATGAACATATTTCTTTAAGACTCCCATGAACCTCTCGAAGGGGAACATATTGTGTAAAAACACAGGACCGAGAATGGAAATCTCATCGACCAGGTGAACGAGGAGATGCTTCATAATATTGAAGAAGGATGGTGGGAACACCTGCTCAAAACTAACAAGACATTGGACCACATCATTCTGCAACCTCGGTAGAATTTCTGGATTGATTACCTTTTAAGAAATTTCATTGAGGAATGCACATAGCTTCATAATGGGCAGTCGAACATTTTCTGGTAGAAGCCCCCTCATTGCAATCGGAAGCAACTGCGACATTACCACGTGGCAGTCATGAGACTTCAGGTTCTGGAATTTTTCTCTGCCATATTTATTATTCACTTTATATTGGAGGAGAAGCCAGATGGGACCTTGATACTGCTCAGGCATACAAAAAAGATTTCCTTCTCTGCTTTTGTAAGAGCGTAGCTGGAGTAATGACGTCCTTATCTGTCTCATGCAGTTTTTTGTGGTCTTTCATACGTTGCTAGTCCTCCCGTGCTTCTGGTGTATCTTTTGTCTTCCCGTACACGCCCAGGAAGCCTAGCAGGTTCATGAAAAGATTCTTCATCACGTGCATCACATCGATTGAAGAGCGGACCTCTAAGACTTTCCAATAGGGTATATCCAAAAATATAGATTTCTTCTTCCACATGGCCGCATGTCCGGCATCATCATTCAGAACAGACCGTTCGCCAGGACCCTTTCCAAATATTACTTCTAGATCCTTGACCATGCCAAATATATCAGCACCATTACGATGGGCAGGATTCTTCCGGTGATCTTCCTCACCGTTGTAATGCTTGCCTTTCTTTCTTACGGGATGTGTATGCCTAAGAAATCGATGATGCCCCAGGTACACGACCTTCTTACATTTATCCAAATATTCACCTTCGAGCTCATCTAAACAGTGCGTGCATGCATTGTATCCCTTGTTTGACTGTCCTGAAATGTTACCAAGAGCAGGCCAAAAATTGATGGTTACGAAAAGCAGCACTCGTAGGTCAAATTCCTCCTGCTTGTGCTCGTACCACACAGGTACACCTGGTATGGACCACAACTATAGAAGTTCTTCGACTAATGGCTTCAGGTACACATCAATGTCGTTGCCGGGTTGCTTCGGGCCTTGTATGAGCACTGGCATCATAATGGACTTCCGCTTCATGCACAACCAAGGAGGAAGGTTATAGATACAAAGAGTCACAAGCCAAGTGCTATGGCTGCAGCTCTGCTCTCCAAAAGGATTCATGCCAACTGTACTTAGACCAAACCTTAAGTTCCTTGCATCCTCTACAAAGTACGGGAACTCTCTATCCATTTTCTCTACTGGGACCCATCAGCAGGGTGTCTCGAAATCTCGTCTTTCTTACGGTCTTTTTTGTGCCATCGCAAAAACCTAGCATGCTCTTTATTTCTGAACAAGCGTTTCAGCCGTGGTATTATAGGAGCATACCACATAACCTTGGCAGGAAGAATAGTTGCCATAGACGACGAGGTTGAAGTCGCGCCGTGGTTGCTGCTGCACCATGGCCAACGATTTTTGGTCTCTCTATGGTGCATGTCAAAACTTTTTTTTCTCATTTTTGAGGCCACCTAGCCCGACGAAAACATCCAAAACGTCGCGTATGGTGGCCCGGGACGTGGTGCATCATGAATTCTCGGGTTCGCCGGCCGAGTCAACGCAAATCCGCACCGCCCAGGGATGTAGGGCCCAGATGCCAGCCTCTCTAGCATTTTTTTTTCTCGATCGCGCCATCTCGTTAAACGCTCTCCGATCGAGCCGTTTACGATGCAGGATCATGGGTCCCGCATGTCATCCTCTATGAACGAAAATTATTTCTTTTCTTGGATTTTTTACCCCCTGATTTCTGGCTACTTCCTTTTTCTTTTGATCCCGTGCCTCCTTGGAAATGTTGACCCGCATGTCATCCTCTATGTGCAATCAAGTTTCTTTTCTTGGAGTTTTTTTGGCACCTCATATTTGGTCACTTGCCTTTTTTTCTTTTGATCCTGTGCAGCCTCTCAAACGGTGATACCGCTGCTGCTAAATGGGACCCGCATGTCATTCTCTATGTACTATAAACTTTCTTTTCTTGGATTTTTTTGGCACCTTATATTTGGTCACTTGGCTTTTTCTTTCGATCCCCTGCCGCCTCTCAGACAGTGATACCGCTGCTGCTAAATGGGACCCGCATGTCATCCTCTATGTACAATAAAACTTTCTTTTCTTGGATTTTTTTGGCACCTGATATTTGGTCACTTGCCTTTTTCTTTCGATCCCGTGCCGCCTCTCAAACGGTGATACCGCCGCTGCTAAATGGGACCTGCATGTCATCCTCTATGTACAATCAAATTTCTTTTCTTGGATTATTTTTGGCTCCTGATATTTGGTCACTTGCCTTTTTTCTTTCGATCACATGCCACGTTTGAAATGTTGAGGAACATGCTGGCTCATGGGACCCGCATGTCATCCTCTATGTACTATAAAAGTTTATTTTCTTGCATTTTTTTCACCCTCTGATTTTTGGCTATTTCCTTTTTCTTTTGATCCCCTGCCGCCTTGTAAACAATGAGTAAGCTGCTGACTCATGGGACCCGCATGTCATCCTCTATGTATATCAACTTTCTTTTCTTGGACTTTTTTTGACCCCCTAATTTCTGGCTACTTTTATTTTTATTTTGATCTCAAGCCGCATTTGAAATGTTGGGACCGCTGCTACAAAATGGGACCCGCATGTCATCCTCTATGTACAATAAAAGTGTCTTTTCTTGGATTATTTTTCACCCTCTGATTTTCGGTCACTTGCCATTTTCTTTCGATCTCATGCCGCCTTTGAAAACGTTGAGGAACCTGCTGGCTCATGGGACCCGCATGTCGTCCTCTATGTACTATAAAAGTTTCTTTTCTTGGATTTTTTTCACCCTCTGTTTTTCGGCTATTTCCTTTTTCTTTTGATCCCCTGCCGCCTTGGAAACATTGAGTAAGCTGCTAACTCATGGGACCCGCATGTCATCCTCTATGTACAATCAACTTTCTTTTCTTGGACTTTTTTTTGATAACCTAATTTCTGGCTACTTTCTTTTTCTTTTGATCTCAAGTCGCATTTAAAACGTTGGGATCGCTGCTGCAAAATGGGACCCGCATGTCATCCTCTATGTACTATAAAAGTTTATTGTTGGCGATTTCCTTTTTCTTTTGAACCCCTGCCGCCGTTGAAACGTTGAGTAAGCTGTTGACTCATGGGACCCGCATGTCATCCTCTATGAACAATCAACTTTCTTTTCTTGGAGTTTGTTTGGACCCCCTAATTTCTGGCTATTTTCTTTTTCTTTTGATCTCAAGCCGCATTTGAAACGCTGGGACCGCTGCTGCAAAATGGGACCCGCATGACATCCTCTATGTACTATAAAAGTTTATTTTTGGTGATTTCCTTTTTCTTTCGATCTCATGCCGCCTTTGAAACGTTGAGTAAGCTGCTGACTCATGGGACCCACATGTCATCCTCTACGAACAATACAAGTTTCCTTTCTTGGAGTTAGTTTTGACCACTAATTTCTAGATACTTCCTTTTTCTTTTGATCCGATCCCCTGCTACCTTTGAAACGTTGAGGATTCTGCTGGATCATGGGTTCCACATGTCAGCCTCTATGAACAATAAACATTTCCTTTCTTGGAGTTATTTTGACCTCTAATTTCTGGCTATTTTGCTTTTTTTAAATCTTATGCCGCCTTGGAAACGTTGAGGATGATGCTGCCTCATGGGTCCCGCATGTCATCCTCTCATAATGATAAATGTTTATTTTCTTGGATTTTTTACCAACTGATTTTTGGTTTATTTTTTCTTTTGATCCCGTGCCGCCTTTAAAACGTTGACGAAGCTGCTGGCTCATGGGTCCCCGATGTCAGCCTCCCCGTACAAGAAACATGTGATATCTTGATTATTTTGCAGACAATAAACAGTGTATTTTGCTCTGAGCTATTGCAAACAGATAAATTAAAACTTTATTTTTACATAAACAAACTTATATGTTGAATCTCTTTGTTTTTTTTGTGAAACATAGGACTTTCCTGTTTTGGAGTGGGCTGAAATTGTACGAGTCAAAAGGAGTCCAGCAGGATAGTTCGAAGGCCGAGATGGCCAGATGTAGCCCAATTGAATTCTTTCTTTTCTTGGATTTTTTTGACCCCCTGATTTCTGGCTACATCCTTATTCTTTTGCTCCCGTGCCTCCTTGGAAACCTTGAGAACACTGCTGCAAACAGGGACCCGCATGTCATCCTTTATGTGCAATCAAGTTACTTTTCTTGGAGTTATTTTTCACCCTCTGATTTGGCTATTTCCTTTTTCTTTCGATCCCGTGCAGCCTTGGAAACGTTGAGGATGCTGCTGCCTCAGGGGTCCCGCATGTCATCCTCTATGTACAATCAAGTCTCTTTTCTTGGATTTTTTACCCACTTATTTTTGGTCACATGCCTTTTTCTTTCGATCTCATGCAGCCTTTGAAACGTTGATGAAGCTGCTGGCTCATGGGACCCACATGTCATCCTCTTTACTATAAAAGTTTCTTTTCTTGGATTTTTTTCACCCTCTGATTTTTGACTATTTCCTTTTTTCTTTTGATCCCCTGCCGCCTTGGAAACGTTGAGTAAGCTGAGGACTCATGGGACCCGCATGTCATCCTCTATGTACAATCAACTTTCTTTTCTTGGAGTTCTTTTTACCCCCTAATTTCTGGCTACTCTTTTTCTTTTGATCTCAAGCCGCATTTGAAACGATGACACCACTGCTGCAAAATAGGACCCGCATGTCATCTTTTATGTACAATAAAGTTTCTTTTCTTGGATTATTTTTGGCTCCTTATATTTGGTCACTGCCCTTTTTATTTTGATCTCATGCCGTCTTTGAAACGTTGAGGAAGCTGCTAGCGCATGGGTCCCGCATGTCATCCTCTATGAACAATAAAAGTTTCCTTTCTTGGAGTTATTTTTTACCCCTAATTTCTGGGTACTTCCTTTTTCTTTTGATCCCCTGCCGCCTTTGAAACATTGAAGACTTTGTTGGCTCATGGGTCCCACACGTCAGCCTCTATGAACAATAAAAATTTCCTTTCTTGGAGTTATTTTTGACCCCTATTTCTGACTATTTGCATTTTTTTCTTTCGATCCCCAGTCGCCTTAGAAACGTAGAGGACGCTGCTGGCTCATGGGTCCCACATGTCAGCCTCTATGAACAATAAACCTTTCGTTTGTTGGATTTATTTTTCACCCTCTGGTTTTTGGCTATTTCCTTTTTCTTTTGATCCACTGCCGCCTTAGAAACTTTGAGTAAGCTGCTGACACATGGGGCCCACATGTCATCCTCTATGTACAATCAACTTGCAAGATCTTGGAGCGAAAGGGCTTGTATTAGTGGGACCCATATGTCATCCTCTATGTACAATACAAGTTTATTTTCTTAGATTATTTTTTTCTTCTGATATTTGGTCACTTTCCTTTTTCTTTCGATCTCGTGCCACCTTTGAAACGTTGAGGTGCTGGCTCATGGGACCCGCATGTCATCCTCTATGTACAATAGAGTTTCTTTTCTTAGATTTTTTTACCCCTGATTTTTGTTCACTTGCCTTTTTCTTTCGATCATGTGCCTCCTTTGAAATAGAGGACGCTGCTGGCTCATGGGTCCCACATGTCAGCCTTTATGAACAATAAATCTTTCCTTTGTTGGATTTACTTTTTACCCCTAATTTCTGGCTATTTGCCTTTTTCTTTTGATCCCCTGCGGCCTTTGAAACGATGAGGACGTTGCTGGCAGGTCGGTCCCACATGTCATCCTCTATGAAAAATAAAAATTTCCTTTTTTGGATTTATTTTTGACCCCTAATTTCTGGCTATTTTCCTTTTTCTTCTGATCCCTGTCGACTTCGAAATGATGAGGATGCTACTGGCAGATCGGTCCCACATGTCAGCCTCTATGAACTATAAATGTTTCCTTTCTAGGATTTATTTTTTACCCCTATTTTTGGGCTACTTGCCTTTTTCTTTGAAACGTTGAGGACGCTACTGTCTCATGGATCTCACATGGCAACCTCTCTGAACGATAAACCTTCATTTCTTGTTAATGACAGGTTTATCTGTATTATTTTTGTAGACAAATACAAGCTCTTTCGCTCCAAGATCTTGCAAGTTTATAGATTGAAAATCATGGAATTATTAGGATATTTTTAAATTTCAAATCCACTTTATGAATTTTTCAAAATACCCTGATCCATGTGGGTATGGAGCGATCAAGGATTTTCATATTGGGCATGAGTAGTTTCAAAATTTGGAACCCAATAATTCATAATAAATAAAAACAACTTTATGTAGAATCTCCGTGTTTTTTTTTGCCAATCATAGGATGTGTGTTTCATTAGAAAATGGCCGAAATTGCATGAGCAGAAATACCGATTTGTAGTTACTGGGCTTCGACAGCCGGAGCAAGTAGGCTGATAGCAATTACCATGTAGATTGCCGTTGCCAACCTAAAAGTGAAATATTGGGCCCAACAGGGGAAGGCTGAACAATACTAATTTCTAATGGGAAGGTGGTACATGGCGTTATCCTGCCAAAAAAAAGATGGAACACGGGTTGCTGAAATTTTCCCATCTGCGCCTAATATCGCCGCTGCGGTTCCGCTTCCACCGCCGCCGCCAGCCTCGTCTAGTGTCGAGGTCACGGTACTGCTGAATCTCGAGCACGGGGTACCGCAGCGTCCGCGCGCGCCCAAAGGTACGTATTACGCGGAGATATGTGACGGCGGCGAGTGATACGTCTCAAACATATCTATAATTTCTTATGTTCCATGCTACTTTTATGACAATACTCACATGTTTTATACATACTTTACATCATTATGATGCATTTTCCGGCACTAACCTATTAACAAGATGCCGAAGCGCCAGTTGCTGTTTTCTGCTGTTTTTGGTTTCAGAAATCCTACAAAGGAAATATTCCCGGAATCAGACGAAATCAACGCCCAGGGTTTAATTTTTCCACGGAGCTTCCAGAAGACCGAAGAGCATACGAGGTGGGGTGACGAGGCACCCACACCTCAGGGCCGCGCGGCAAGGGTGGGGCCCGCGCCGCCCTATGGTGTGGGGCCCTCGGGCGCCCCCCTGCGCTGCCCTTCCGCCTACTTAAACTCTCCGTCGCGAAAACCCTATTACCGAGAGCCACGATACGGAAATACTTCCAGAGACGCCGCCGCTGCCAATCCCGTCTCGGGGGATTCAGGAGATCGCCTCCAGCACCCTGCCGGAGAGGGGAATCATCACCGGAGGGCTCTACATCACCATGCCCGCCTCCAGACTGATGCGTGAGTAGTTCATCCTTGGACTATGGGTCCATAGCAGTAGCTAGATGGTTGTCTTCTCCTCTTGTGCTATCATGTTTAGATCTTGTGAGCTGCCTAACATGATCAAGATCATCTATTTGTAATGCTACATGTTGTGTTTGGTGGGATCCGATGAATATAGAATACTATGTCAAGTTGATTATTGATCTATCATATATGTGTTGTTTATGTTCTTGCATGCTCTCCGTTGCTAGTAGAGGCTCTGGCCAAGTTGATACTTGTAACTCCAAGAGGGAGTATTTATGCTCGATAGTGGGTTCATGCCTCCATTAAATCAGGGACAGTGACAGAAAGTTCTAAGGTTGTGGATGTGCTGTTGCCACTAGGGATAAAACATCGATGATTTGTCTAAGGATATTTGTGTTGATTACATTACGCACCATACTTAATTCAATTGTCTGTTGTTTGCAACTTAATACTGGAAGGGGTGCGGACGCTAACCTGAAGGTGGACTATTTAGGCATAGATGCATGCTGGATGGCGGTCTATGTTCTTTGTCGTAATGCCCTGATGAAATCTTATAGTGATCATCATGATATGTATATGAATCTTTATTTGTCAATTGCCCACCTGTAATTTGTTTACCCAGCATGTTATTTATCTTATTGGAGAGACACCACTAGTGAACTGTGGACCCCGGTCCATTCTTTTACATCTGAAATACAATCTACTGCAATCTCTGTTCTTTGTTGTTCTTTGCAAACAAACATCATTTTCCACACCATACATTTAATCCTTTGTTTTCAGCAAGCCGGTGAGATTGACAACCTCATTGTTAAGTTGGGGCAAAGTACTGTGATTGTGTTGTGAAGGTTCCACGTTGGCGCCGGAATCACTGGTGTTGCGCCGCACTACACTCCTCCACCAACAACCTTCACGTGGCCCTTGACTCCTACTAGTTTGATAACCTTGGTTTCTTACTGAGGGAAAACTTGTTGCTGTACGCATCACACCTTCCTCTTGGGGTTCCCAACGGACGTGTGCTTCACGCGTTATCAAGCTCTTTTTCTGGCGCCGTTGCCGGGGAGATCAAGACACGCTGCAAGGGGAGTCTCCCACATCCAATCTCTTTACTATTTTTTTGTCTTGCTTTACTTTACTTTATTTACTGTCTTGTCTGCTTTATATCAAAAACACAAAAAAAAATAGTTGCTTTACTTTCTGTCTTGTTTACTTGCTCTATGTCAAAACACAAAAAAATTAGTTACTTGTCTTTACTTTATTTTATTATGTTTGCTTAGTTTACTTTTATTACTACTACAATGGGTACTCCTGAAAGTACTAAGTTGTGTGATTTCACTAGCACAAATAATAATGATTTTATATGTACTCCTATTGCTCCACCTGCTACTACAGCAGAATTCTATGAACTTTAAGCAATTTTATAATGAACATGTTGCTCAAGCATGGGAGAGAATGAAATCTTTGGTAAAGAATTGCCCTACCCATGGACTAACTACTTGAATGATCATCCAAACCTTTTATGCAGTATTGAATTTTTCCTCGAGGAACCTATTGGATTCAGCTGCTGGAGGTACTTTTATGTCCATCACCTTAGGCGCCGCAACAAAGCTTCTTGACGATATGATGATCAATTACTCTGAATGGCATACTGAAAGAACTCCTCAAGGTAAGAAGGTAAATTCTGTTGAAGAAACCTCTTCTTTGGGTGATAAGATTGATGCTATTATGTCTATGCTTGCAAATGGTAGATCTCATATTGATCCTAATAATGTTCCTTTAGCTTCATTGGTTGCTCAAGAAGAGCATGTTGATGTGAATTGTCCCATTGCTGTAGATCATAATGGTTTAGATTTTGATGATTGTCATATTACTGAAGTTATTAAGTTCTTACAAAAACTTGCTAGAAATCCTAATGCTAGTGCTATAAATTTAGCCTTTACAAAACATATTACAAATGCTCTCATTAAAGCTAGAGAAGAGAAATTAAAACTTGAAGCTTCTATTCCTAGGAAGTTAGAAGATGGTTGGGAGCCCATCATTAAGATGAAATTCAATGATTTTGAATGTAATGCTTTATGTGATCTTGGTGCAAGTACTTCTGTTATGCCTAAGAAAGTTTATGATATGCTTGACTTGCCACCATTGAAAAATTGTTATTTGGATGTTAATCTTGCTGATAATTCTATAAAGAAACCTTTGGGTAGGATTGATAATGTTCGCATTAAGGTTAACAATAACCTTGTCCCCATTGATTTTGTTGTCTTGGATATCGAATGCAATGCATCTTGTCCTATTGTCTTGGGAAGACCCTTTCTTCGAACTGTTGGAGCTATTATTGATATGAAAGAAGGAAATATTAAGTATCAATTCCCTCTCAAGAAAGGTATGGAACACTTCCCTAGAAAGAGAATGAAGTTGCCTTTTTATTCTATTATTAGAAAAAATTATGATGTTGATGCTTCTTCTTTTGATAATACTTGATTTGCACTTTCCGCGCATAGCTGAAAGGCGTTAAAGAAAAGCACTTCTTGGGAGATAACCCATGTTTTATTTTACTACTGTATTGTTGAGTCTTGGAAGTTGTTACTACTGTAGCAACCTCACCATGTCATGTTTTTGGCCAAGTAAAGTCTCTGATAGTAAAGTTGATGCTAGATTTGGATTGCTGCGCACAAACAGAATTTCTGTCTGTCACGAATTCGCGTCCTTCTCTCTGTAGAAGAATCAAAAAAAATCTGCCAATTTACGTGCGTGATCCTCAAATATGTACGCAACTTTCATTAGTTTGAGTTTTTCCATCTGGGCAAGTTAAGTGCCTCAGAAAAATTTGTCTTTACGGATTGTTCTGTTTTGACAGATTCTGCCTTTTTATTTTGCATTGCCTCTTTTGCTATGTTGAATGGATTTCTTTGTTCCATTAACTTTCAGTAGCTTTGTGCAATGTCCAGAAGTGTTAAGAATGATTATGTCACCTCTGAATATGTGAATTATTGATTATGCACTAACCCTCTAATAAGTTTGCTTAAAGTTTGGTGTGGAGGAAATTTTCAAGGGTCAAGAGAAGAGGATGATACAATATGATCAAGAATAGTGAAAAGTCTAAGCTTGGGGATGCCCCCGTGGTTCATCCCTGCATATTTAAAGAAGACTCAAGCATCTAAGCTTGGGGATGCCCAAGGCATCCCCTTCTTCATCGACAACTTATCAGGTCACTTCTAGTGAAACTATATTTTTATTCCATCACATCTTATGTTCTTTACTTGGAGCGTCTGTTTGCTTTTGTTTTTGTCTTGGTTTGAATAAAGTTGGATCCCACAATCCTTGTATTGGAGATATTACGCTCCGCTTTTTCATATGGAACACTTCTGTTCTTAGTTATGCTTTAATGTTCATGGCGAAGGCTAAAAACTGCTTCGTTAATTGCTATTTGGTTGGAATCAGAAAATGCTTCATATGGTTTTGAATAATTTGATACTTGGCAATTGTTTTGAGCTCTCATAGATCATGTTTAAGGTCTTGCATCATGTAGTTTAAATCTATTAGTGGAGAACTACTGTAGAGCTTGTTGAAATTTGGTTTGCATGATTGGTCTCTCTAAGATCTAGATATTTTCTGGTAAAAGTGTTTGAACAACAAGGAAGACAGTGTAGAGTCTTATAATGCTTGCAATATGTTCTTGTGTAAGTTTTGATGTACCTGTTCATACTTGTGTTTGCTTCAAACAACCTTGCTAGCCAAAGCCTTGTACTGAGAGGAAATGCTTCTCGTGCATCCAAACACCTTGAGCCAAAACCCATGCCATTTGTGTCAACCATATCTACCTACTATGTGGTATTTTTCTGCCATTCCAAAGTAAATTACTTGAGTGCTACCTTTAAAATTTCATTCCTTTGCCTTTGCAATATATAGCTCATGGGAAAATAGCTTAAAAACTATTGTGGTGATGAATATGTAGCTATGTGTTTTAGTTCTTATAAGTTGCTTGTTGAGCGGTAACCATGTTTCTAGGGACGCCATCAACTTTTTACACCTTTGTTGAATATCATGTGAGTTGCTATGCATGTTCGTCTTGTCTGAAGTAAGGGTGATTTATCATGATCAAATGGTTTGAGTATGCCTATGTTAGAGAAGAACATTGGGCCGCTAACCGAAGCCATGTATCATGGTGGAAGTTTTCAGTTTGGACATTCATCCTCAATCTCTTATGAGAATATTATCTGTTGTTGAATGCTTATGCATTAAAGAGGAGTCCATTATCTGTTTTCTATGTTGTCCCGGTATGGATGTCCTAAGTTGAGATCTATTAAAAACGAGAAATCAAATGCGATTTATCTCCTTGGACCTTTGTACAGGCGGCATAGAGGTACCCCTTTGTGACACTTGGTTGAAACATATGTTATGCAATGATAATCCATGTAAATCCAAGCTAATTAGGACAAGGTGCGGGCACTATTGGTATTCGATGCATGAGGCTTGCAACTTGTAGGAAGTATTATGCATAACACATATGAATTATTACTACCGTTGACAAAATTGTTTCTATATTTTCAAAACAAAAGCTCTAGCACAAAAATAGTAATCCATGCTTCCCTCTGCGAAGGGCCTTTCTTTTACTTTATGTTGAGTCAGTTTACCTACTACTTTCTATTTTAGAAGCAAACACTTGTGTTAACTGTGTGCATTGATTCTTACATGTTTACCTATTGCACTTGTTATATTACTCTATGTTGACAATTATCCATGAGATATACATGTTACAAGTTGAAAGCAACTGCTGAAACTTAATCATCCTTTGTGTTGCTTCAATGCATTCTAGTTTGAATCTATTGCTTTATGAGTTAGCACTTATGCAAGTCTTTTTGATACTTGTCTTGAAAGTACTATTCATGAAATTTTTTGCTATATGATTCAGTTGTTTAGTCATTATCTCTTTGCTAGCAATCTATTGCTTTGAATCACTCCATTCATCTCATATGCTTTACAATAATGTTGATCAAGATTATGTTGGTAGCATGTCACTTCAGAAATTATTGTTGTTATCGTTTACCTACTCGGGGGCGAGTAGGAACTAAGCTTGGGGATGCTTGATACGTCTCAAACGTATCTATAATTTCTTATGTTCCATGCTACTTTTATGACAATACTCACATGTTTTATACATACTTTACATCATTATGATGCATTTTCCGGCACTAACCTATTAACAAGATGCCGAAGCGCCAGTTGCAGTTTTTCTGCTGTTTTTGTTTTCAGAAATCCTACAAAGGAAATATTCTCAGAATTGGAAGAAATCAACGCCCAGGGTCTTATTTTTCCACGGAGCTTCCAGAAGACCGAAGAGCATACAAGGTGGGGCGACGAGGCGCCCACACCACCGGGCCGCGCGGCCAGGGTGGGGCCCGCGACACCCTATGGTGTGGGGCCCTCGGGCGCCCCCTACGCTGCCCTTCCGCCTACTTAAACTCTCCGTCGCGAAAACCTTATTACCGAGAGCCACGATACGGAAATACTTTTAGAGACGACGCCGCCGCCAATCCCTTCTCGGGGGATTCACGAGATCGCCTCCGGCACCCTGCCGGAGACGGGAATCATCACCGGAGGGCTCTACATCACCATGCCCGCCTCCGGACTGATGCGTGAGTAGTTCATCCTTGGACTATGTGTCCATAGCAGTAGCTAGATGGTTGTCTTCTCCTCTTGTGCTATCATGTTTAGATCTTGTGAGCTGCCTAACATGATCAAGATCATCTATTTGTAATGCTACATGTTGTGTTTGGTGGGATCCGATGAATATAGAATACTATGTCAAGTTGATTATTGATCTATCATATATGTGTTGTTTATGTTCTTGCATGCTCTCCGTTCTAGTAGAGGCTCTGGCCAAGTTGATACTTGTAACTCCAAGAGGTTGTAATTATGCTCGATAGTGGGTTCATGCCTCCATTGAATCCGGGACAGTGACAGAAAGTTCTAAGGTTGTGGATGTGCTGTTACCACTAGGGATAAAACATCAATGCTTTGTCTAAGGATATTTGTGTTGATTACATTACGCACCATACTTAATGCAATTGTCTGTTGTTTGCAACTTAATACTGGAAGGGGTGCGGATGCTAACCTGAAGGTGGACTATTTTGGCATAGATGCATGCTAGATGGCGGTCTATGTTCTTTGTCGTAATGCCCTGATTAAATCTCATAGTGATCATCATGATATGTATATGAATCTTTATTTGTCAATTGCCCACCTGTAATTTGTTCACCCAGCATGTTATTTATCTTATTGGAGAGACACCACTAGTGAACTGTGGACCCCGGTCCATTCTTCTACATCTGAAATACAATCTACTGCAATCTCTGTTCTTTGTTGTTCTTTGCAAACAAACATCATTTCCACACCATACGTTTAATCCTTTGTTTTCAGCAAGCCGGTTAGATTGACAACCTCACTGTTAAGTTGGGGCAAAGTACTGTGATGTGTTGTGCAGGTTCCACGTTGGTGCCGGAATCACTGGTGTTGTGCCGCACTACACTCCTCCACCAACAACCTTCACGTGGCCCTTGACTCCTACTGGTTCGATAACCTTGGTTTCTTACTCAGGGAAAACTTGCTGCTGTACGCATCACACCTTCCTCTTGGGGTTCCCAACGGACGTGTGCTTCACGCGTTATCAGCGAGCGCATCGGCCTCGGCACATACGAGCCCGCGCGCGCGTACGACGCCGTGGTGTGGCGGCTCGGGCGCCCACGATCTTCGATGAATTTCCATGAT
This sequence comes from Lolium perenne, assembly GCF_019359855.2. Classification (NCBI taxonomy): domain Eukaryota; kingdom Viridiplantae; phylum Streptophyta; class Magnoliopsida; order Poales; family Poaceae; genus Lolium; species Lolium perenne. The sequence continues at coordinate 54,659,900 of NC_067248.2, read as the reverse complement.
TAGACAGGAGGAACAGCGCCGCCGCGAGACGGAGCGTCGTTTGCGCATCACCGAGCGGGACGAGTGCGCGGTGCACGAGTGGGCAGCCCGCTCCCTGAGGACGTCGCCGCCGAGAACAAGGACTTCCGCAGATGGAGGGCGGAGAAGGCGACGAGGCAGGCTGCGAAGAAGAAGGACCGCGCACGACGAAGGGGGGAGAAGGCGACGAAGCGGGCCTTGATCCAAGCGCAACTCGCCGGGCCGACCACCATTAGCGATGATGACCCCCGTTGGATCGACCTCTTCTCGTCGGATCCGGTGTCGGGCACGACACCGGACTCGTCAGATGTCGAGTTTTAGTTTAGTTTTATCGCACTACTTTGTAAAAATATGAAGTACGGAGTATCTATCAAGCTCATTTTATCCTATTTTATATCTATTTCTAGTCTTTGTTTGATCTTCTGTTTTACTGCACTCTATTTTTCATTATATTCTGTTTTTGGCGCTACATTATAGCGCCTCTGAAAATAAATTGTTTCAGCCCTGCATTTGGCCGCCACAGTTTGCATCTTCCTGTGAAGCTATTGCCGGCTCCATGTGCAGCATCAACCTCTCTTCCATGAGATACTTGATGAGGTTGCTTCCACTATCTGTCCATGTGACGCTCTTGTTGTTCAGTTCCAGCCAGTAGGCGTTCTGCTCCTTAAGCATGTCCCACTTGGAAGTAAGGTTATTGACGCCTCGCGCAAGATGAAGGGAGATCTCCTTCTCCAACGCCAAATCTCTGTGAAGACGATCACACTCCAGGGTGAGGGAGTTTTAATTCTCCAGCTGGCTTCCTATGTGGGCCTTGTTCTCCTCCTTTTACTACAACAATCATTGTATGAAAAAAACAAATCAACCCATTCATATATGAGTATTAATTACCAGCAAAAAATAGGAGTACTAATTTCTAGCATGAATATTGATAAAGAAATGGACAACACTCAGACCCTCCACAAATACCATAGGGTTCATCAACACATAATTAATCGGAAAGTAGTATTACATAAACTATAAAAAACAAGTGGACAGAGGCATACAGCCTACCTGGGTTGGCCGGGAAACGGGGCCGAACTTAGCTTCCGACGGCTAGACTTGTGGCGCCGCTGTCGTTGTGGTTACCGGGGAGACGTTTGAACCGCCGGCCCTGTGAGATGTAAATAAATGTAAAAACAATTAGAAAATAAGAATCAACTGAAGGACACCCCGCTAGAAACTTACCCGGACGAACCCTCGCCCTTGATGGTGGTGTTTGCATCATCATCATTCATCAATGTGATGCTCTGGTTATGCAGTTCTATAGAAAAGCCTTTCTGCTCATCAAGCCTGTCAAGCTCGGCAGTAAAGGTATTGATGCCTTGCTGAAGATAAAGGCAGATCTTGTTCTCGAACAACAAATCTACGTGAACAGGCTCAAACTCCAGGGTGAGGGAGAGCTCATTCCCCAGCTGGCTGCCTATGTGGGCCATGTTCACCTCCATTTGCTGGCATGATCATTGTATGGATAAAAAATAGTCCAACCAATTCATATATGAGTACTAATTACAGGCAAAAAATTAGGAGTGCTACTAATTTCTAGCACAGATCTTGATACAGGAATGGACATCACTGGGACGCTCCACAAATAGCACACTGTTCATCAACACATAATTAAATGGAAGGCCGTGATTACATAAACTACTCCATCCGATCCCTTTTAGTAGTTAACTCGGATTTACTAAAGTTGTATTCTCCCTCCGATCCCTTTTAGTATTTAACTCGGATTTAGTAAAGTTGTATTCTCCCTCCGATCCCTTTTAGTAGCATCTAGCACCCAAGCCGAGGGACTGCACGTTGAGCACTGGTTGCAGTATATGTAAAAAGAAAAGATAACAAGGGAAATGCCTGGCAGGGTCCAGAGGTGCATTTAATCGGACGTTGGGATTCCATATTTTACACCATAGAGTATGTGAACATAAACACAGAATACAATCAAGCGCTTAGTGTTTACATAAAGGGCCCTAACTGAAGATTGGAAACGCAAGCAAGTCCCTCTCCGCCAAATAATATTATATATCGTCGTTAGGGCCGCCCTAGTGAATCCCCTGAATGAAAAAATCCCATAGTTGGCAGCCTAAACCCGCCGCTCTAGTCCAAATAGGAACCTCCGTCCGAAGAGTCCCTGTTGACAACAAAAATTAATTAATTCAGTACTGCATCAACCGCAATTTCCATTAGATAAACATGAAGATTAAGATAGACGCATGTATCACCTATCGATGCGCACTTAGATAGTCAGCTCCGTGCACGGTTCAAACCATCTCAACGACCATCGTAGTTCCGATTCTTCCGATGTGCTGGCTGCGCGGCGCCGTCCTGCTCTTTGCCAGAAAATTGACCGAATACTTGGACTCCATTGAACCGATATCAAAGCGCTTAGGTGATGGCTTGCCGTGCGACCACAAATGCACCCTGTACTTCGGCCACACGCACGCCGCCGACCTAACGCACTCAACGGATAGGCTGGCCAGCACGAATCTATTCTCCGGATTGACATGAATATATGTGTGCGAGACGAACACGGTACCATCGTTCCCGTAGACGATGACCGAATGTCTTGGCTCTGGCGGTGCCAGCACCGGGATGATGAACGCCCTCACGGTGCCGTACGGGATCATGTCCACACAAATCGAATGGATTTCTATGAGATGGGCGATGAGCACTGCTGGCGAGGCAGCGAAGTCGCAGCCGGCCTCTGTGCAGTCGCACGGGCCGTGCAGGCACGCGAGCTCGTGGTCGTGGAGCCCGTTGTAGGCGACCACGCTCCCGCGCCCGTCATGGGGGCACTCCATCCTCTTTAATTTGCTTTGAAAAGGATATTGATGGGGAGGGGAGGGGAGGGGTGAGTGGAGAAGAAAGATGGTGGTGGCTTTATTAACTAGATGAAACCCCACGCGTTGCGGCAGAAAAATAAGCTAATAGGTAGGTGATTACATGTGAGGCAACTGCATAGTTAGGTTGACCCTTTGATCATACCTTTGTTGTAATTCAATGGAAAAGAATAACAAAATTATGCAGTCATTCATATACATCAACTGTCCATTATCCCTAATTTGTTACAGAAGGTAGGGCAAAAGCTTGAAATAGAAAATTAATGTACTGGAGGAAACGACAAACCTTCGGCAAGACCCTCTGTATTAGAGTCATGGTAATTCTAGTGAAGGAGTATCACTGAACAAAACATTTGTCCTTGTTCTTCGAAAATGATGAGGGAAATCTAACAAATAGTATAGGGTTATCATATACCCTATAGGCATAGAGGGGAAACAAAACGCTTACTCGCACTATTTTGAACAAAACGCTATTTTGAACAAAACGATAAACAGAATGGAATGTAGGAGTATATGATCAAAAAAGTAAAGCAAGTTGTAAAATCAACAGTGTAAGAATCTTAGCTCGTGAACTATAGAATACATGTTGGGGGCCTGGGACTTCTGAAAACAAAGAAAATGAATTTGGCCTTAGTCCTGAAGTGGATCTGGCGGTTATATCATGAAGATGACACGATCTGGGCTCGTATCATGCAGGCCAAATACCCAGACGCCTCGGATATCTTCTCGGGCTCTGGCCATGGAGGCTCTCCGCTCTGGAAAAGCTTACATAAAATTAAACATCTTTTCAAGGTCGGAGCTAAACACGAGGTGAGGAACGGGAGGCGCACTAGCTTCTGGAAGGACTGGTGGATTGGGAGGGGTCCCAACATGGAGTCCTTTCCACGGCTCTTCGCCATCTGTGACGACCAAGATATCTCAGTTGCAGAAGCTCTCAGCCTCGATTCCCTTCAAGTCCGCTTCCGCCGTTCGCTTGATCAGGAAAACTTGCAGCTTTGGGGTGAGCTGCAAGACTTGGTGAGTCAGGTGCTCCTCGCCGATGGCCTGGATAAGGTCTCCTGGCACCTAGAACCGAATGGCTCTTTTTCGGTCAAATCTATGTACGCCCAACTCTCCCAGGGTAAGACTGTCGCCCATCACAAGGACATGTGGAAATCCAAAGTACCGCTTAAAATCAAGATTTTCTCCTAGCAGTTGGCGCTGGATAAGTTGCCTTCGGGACAACAAATTCTGACTAGACACGGCCCTTCCAATGGTCTTTGTGCCCTCTGTGGCGCCCCGGAGGATGCAAGCCACATATTCTTCGCTTGTTCCCTGGCAAAGTTTGCTTGGTCGGTTTTACGCCAGCTGCTGGGGTGCAACTGGTGCCCGACCAACTTCGCCCAATTCCATGCCATCCTCTCTGGTTTCTCTGGATATGCTAGGAGGCTGTTGTGGGTGCTCTTCCTGGCGCAATCCTGGGCCCTTTGGAATACGCGAAATAAGCTTGCGATGGAAAAGAAAGTTATTTCTAACCCAGCTGAGATTATTTATAAAATTATTATTTTTTTTGCAGCTGTGGAGCCTAAAGTTCAAATCAAGAGAAAAGGAGGGGCTAAACTGGATGGCACAAGAGCTAAGGGAGCTGTACGTGCACTTGAAGCCCGCGGCGGCATGAAGAAGTAGCCTCCTCCTGGTTCGGGACTTGGGCGTGTGAGGAATCATTAGTGTTATCTTTATCTTGCCGTGTGTTCCGCTATGTTGGATCTTCCCATGTCGTGTCTGTGTGGCTAAGCTGTACTGCCCAGCAGTTTGTAATCCTAACTGGCTACCGTAAGGCTTTATTAAGTTAAAGTCGGGTAAATCTGCCTGTTATCTAAAAAAAGAATACATGTTGGGCCCCTAGTTGCATCCCTCGCTCGTGAACCGAAGCCATGAGAATGAATTACTCCTGCAAAATAATAACGATGCAAACCATTGCCCATGAAAAAACAAAGGATTAATTTTAAAAAATATGAAAAGTAAATCTTGGAAGATAAAGAGAACAAAAAGATTTAGCATCCCGAGAGGGTAAGTAGGAAGATGAATTATGTAGCCCCATGAATTAAACTGAAGCGCTTGATTGTACTCTAGAAAGTTTCAAATGGTCTATATTTATGTTTTAATGTATTGAAAGTGGTGAAGTAGACATAGAAGTGCAGTGGAGTATAATACTAGTACTCTACTACACTTTATTTTGGGTGCAGTGAAGCCTCGCAATAGCGGATATATAGCTAGCTTCTTTGCGGAGAATCTTCATGCATGTCTAGAACACCCTAGCTCCATATCGGATTATTAATCTTACACTTAGCCCTGGGTGATCAGTTTTTTGACTAACAAAATATGCATATGTAATAACAAAAAAACTTCGGTTCAACGGTAGTATGATTGATGTTATATAGTTTAGATTATGCAGGTCTTATATGCGGCCAAAATACAAGCATAATAAGACTTAAATTCTCACCATATTTATGGAGAAAATCATTAGCTTAAAAAAAGATACTACCAAGGATACAAACCGGCCGTTCAAATTGAACAAGCTAGATTGGGTATTGAACCAGGAAATTGTATCCCACATGCCAACAATAGTAAACCTGATTGTTTACAAGTACGCCAACATTATGTGGCTTGATTAAATGTGCATTACACTTAAAATGCCTATTTATTTATTTTGTTTTAGTAGTCATATGACAGTGAAGGATCTAGAGTTGCATTAATCGGCGAATTGGGTTACATATGACATAGACTAATTCATGGTAAACATAAAATACATCCAATCCCTCAACATTTTTAGATAAAGGTCTAAGTAGTAAAGATTGGAACATCAATAAGGTCCTTCCCCACAGAAGTAGATGACCACCTCCAACACTACGGCCGTCCTGACAAGAACCATCAACAAAACGTCTCTTTTAGTCCTTGTCCTGAGTACTTTCAAGCCGGAAGCCCCAGACACACCCTTCCTAAGGCACCCTATAACAAGAAAAACAAACTAATTCAGCATTACTTAAATCCGCATTAGCATCGTCCCAATAAGATTGAGGGTAGTGTTATGTTCACTCACTCCTTATCGATGCACAAATAGATAGTCAGATGCTTCGATGATTCATTGCCGCACATGTACCGCGGAGGCACCGAGAGGAACGAAGTGACATCTCCCAAAGAAACTGTGCCCGGAGTCGGGCTGCTCGTCGGCTCTAATACCGCCTTCACCACGTCAAACAAATGTTCCCCGGTAAGCTTACGCGGCCCCGGCATCTGCGGGCCGTTCGCCCACATCGTCACCCTATACCAGGGCAAGATGCACGCCGCCGGCCTGACGCACACGAAGGATACTGCGGTGTCCATGCCGCAAGGGTGGATGTGCAAGGCGAACAATACGCCATCCGTACTGTAGCCGATGAACTGTCGTTTTGGCGAGCCCGGTGCCGGCACCTTCAGATGAACCAATCTGAAGTCCTCGTCGTACGGGAACCTATCCACAACGGTCAAGTGGGCTTCTTTGAGGTGTAGGATGAACGGTACCTGCGACTCGGCGAATTTGCAGCCGGCGTGCATGCAGAAGCAAGAGCCGTGCGGGCACGCCATCATGTGCTTGTCTTCCTCGTTGTAAGGGAACTCCCTCCCGCACCAGTGGTTGATGCACTGGATTGTCGGCTTCAGAGGCTGCTTCTTCGGCACATGCAACTTCATAGTCTAAGGTCTGATGAGGGATCAGAAAGGGGCGCGGGGGGTTGTGGCGGCAGCGACGCGAGCGAGGGGGGAGCAGTGAGAACTGAGAAGGGAGATTGATGTTTATGGAGATCAAGACACGCGTTATCAAGCTCTTTTTCTGGCGCCGTTGCCAGGGAGATCAAGACACGCTGCAAGGGGAGTCTCCCACATCCAATCTCTTTACTTTGTTTTTGTCTTGCTTTACTTTACTTTATTTACTGTCTTGTCTGCTTTATATCAAAAACGCAAAAAAAATAGTTGCTTTACTTTCTGTCTTGTTTACTTGCTCTATGTCAAAACACAAAAAAATTAGTTACTTGTCTTTACTTTATTTTATTATGTTTGCTTAGTTTACTTTTATTACTACTACAATGGGTACTCCTGAAAGTACTAAGTTGTGTGATTTCACTAGCACAAATAATAATGATTTTATATGTACTCCTATTGCTCCACCTGCTACTACAACAGAATTCTATGAACTTTAAGCAATTTTATAATGAACATGTTGCTCAAGCATGGGAGAGAATGAAATCTTTGGTAAAGAATTGCCCTACCCATGGACTAACTACTTGAATGATCATCCAAAACTTTTATGCAGGATTGAATTTTTCCTCGAGGAACCTATTGGATTCAGCTGTTGGAGGTACTTTTATGTCCATCACCTTAGGCGCCGCAACAAAGCTTCTTGACGATATGATGATCAATTACTCTGAATGGCATACTGAAAGAACTCCTCAAGGTAAGAAGGTAAATTCTGTTGAAGAAACCTCTTCTTTGGGTGATAAGATTGATGCTATTATGTCTATGCTTGCAAATGGTAGATCTCATATTGATCCTAATAATGTTCCTTTAGCTTCATTGGTTGCTCAAGAAGAGCATGTTGATGTGAATTTCATTAAGAATAATAATTTCAACAACAATGCTTATAGGAATAATTATGGTAACAACAACTATAGGCCATATCTTTCTAATAATGGTAGTGGTTATGGTAATTCTTATGGTAATTCTTACAACAATAATAAGAGTGTACCCTCTGGTCTTGAATTCATGCTTAAAGAATTTATTAGTACACAAACTGTTTTTAATAAAACTGTTGAAGAAAAGCTTGGTAAAATTGATGTTCTTGCTTCTAAGGTTGATAGTCTTGCTCTTGATGTTGATCTTTTAAAACTGAAAGTTATGCCTGATGAAGTTAAAGATGCTAAGTTTGCTTAAACAAATGCTATACAAGTTCGAATTAATGATAATATTAGAATGTTGGCTGAATTGCATGCTAGGTGGGATAGATAAGAAAAAGAAAAACTTGCTAAAGAGAATAATGTAGCTAAAGTTTGGACTATTACCACCACTAGTAATGTTGATTCTTCACGTGTTCCTAAACCTCCTACTATCAATGGTAAAATAATTGGTGTTGGCAATGTTTCTACTCCTAGTACAAAGCGTCCAAAATTGCCTGAAACTGCTGAAACTGTTTGTGATAAAACTGCTGAAATTTTTCAAAATATTGGGGACAATGATCCCATTGCTGTAGATCATAATGGTTTAGATTTTGATGATTGTCATATTACTGAAGTTATTAAGTTCTTACAAAAACTTGCTAGAAATCCTAATGCTAGTGCTATAAATTTAGCCTTTACAAAACATATTACAAATGCTCTCATTAAAGCTAGAGAAGAGAAATTAAAACTTGAAGCTTCTATTCCTAGGAAGTTAGAAGATGGTTGGGAGCCCATCATTAAGATGAAATTCAATGATTTTGAATGTAATTCTTTATGTGATCTTGGTGCAAGTACTTCTGTTATGCCTAAGAAAGTTTATGATATGCTTGACTTGCCACCATTGAAAAATTGTTATTTGGATGTTAATCTTGCTGATAATTCTATAAAGAAACCTTTGGGTAGGATTGATAATGTTCGCATTACGGTTAACAATAACCTTGTCCCCATTGATTTTGTTGTCTTGGATATCGAATGCAATGCATCTTGTCCTATTGTCTTGGGAAGACCCTTTCTTCGAACTGTTGGAGCTATTATTGATATGAAAGAAGGAAATATTAAGTATCAATTCCCTCTCAAGAAAGGTATGGAACACTTCCCTAGAAAGAGAATGAAGTTGCCTTTTTATTCTATTATTAGAAAAAATTATGATGTTGATGCTTCTTCTTTTGATAATACTTGATTTGCACTTTCCGCGCATAGCTGAAAGGCGTTAAAGAAAAGCACTTCTTAGGAGATAACCCATGTTTTATTTTACTACTGTATTGTTGAGTCTTGGAAGTTGTTACTACTGTAGCAACCTCACCATGTCATGTTTTTGTGCCAAGTAAAGTCTCTGATAGTAAAGTTGATGCTAGATTTGGATTGCTGCGCACAAACAGAATTGCTGTCTGTCACGAATTCGTGTCCTTCTCTCTGTAGAAGAATCAAAAAAAATCTTCCAATTTACGTGCGTGATCCTCAGATATGTACGCAACTTTCATTAGTTTTGAGTTTTTCCATCTGAGCAAGTTAAGTGCCTCAGAAAATTTTGTCTTTACGGATTGTTCTGTTTTGACAGATTCTGCCTTTTTATTTTGCATTGCCTCTTTTGCTATGTTGAATGGATTTCTTTGTTCCATTAACTTTCAGTAGCTTTGTGCAATGTCCAGAAGTGTTAATAATGATTATGTCACCTTTGAATATGTGAATTTTCGATTATGCACTAACCCTCTAATAAGTTTGCTTAAAGTTTGGTGTGGAGGAAGTTTTCAAGGGTCAAGAGAAGAGGATGATACAATATGATCAAGAAGAGTGAAAAGTCTAAGCTTGGGGATGCCCCCGTGGTTCATCCCTGCATATTTAAAGAAGACTCAAGCATCTAAGCTTGGGGATGCCCAAGGCATCCCCTTCTTCATCGACAACTTATCAGGTCACTTCTAGTGAAACTATATTTTTATTCCATCACATCTTATGTTCTTTACTTGGAGCGTCTGTTTGCTTTTGTTTTTGTCTTGGTTTGAATAAAGTTGGATCCCACAATCCTTGTATTGGAGATATTACGCTCCGATTTTTCATATGGAACACTTCTGTTCTTAGTTATGCTTTAATGTTCATGGCGAAGGCTAAAAACTGCTTCGTTAATTGCTATTTGGTTGGAATCAGAAAATGCTTCATATGGTTTTGAATATTTTGATACTTGGAAATTGTTTTGAGCTCTCATAGATCATGTTTAAGGTCTTGCATCATGTAGTTTAAATCTATTAGTGGAGAACTACTGTAGAGCTTGTTGAAATTTGGTTTGCATGATTGGTCTCTCTAAGATCTAGATATTTTCTGGTAAAAGTGTTTGAACAACAAGGAAGACAGTGTAGAGTCTTATAATGCTTGCAATATGTTCTTGTGTAAGTTTTGCTGTACCTGTTCATACTTGTGTTTGCTTCAAACAACCTTGCTAGCCAAAGCCTTGTACTGAGAGGAAATGCTTCTCGTGCATCCAAACACCTTGAGCCAAAACCCATGCCATTTGTGTCAACCATATCTACCTACTATGTGGTATTTTTCTGCCATTCTAAAGTAAATTACTTGAGTGCTACCTTTAAAATTTCATTCCTTTGCCTTTGCAATATATAGCTCATGGGAAAATAGCTTAAAAACTATTGTGGTGATGAATATGTAGCTATGTGTTTTAGTTCTTATAAGTTGCTTGTTGAGCGGTAACCATGTTTCTGGGGACGCCATCAACTTTTTACACCTTTGTTGAATATCATGTGAGTTGCTATGCATGTTCGTCTTGTCTGAAGTAAGGGTGATTTATCATGATCAAATGGTTTGAGTATGCATATGTTAGAGAAGAACATTGGGCCGCTAACCGAAGCCATGTATCATGGTGGAAGTTTTCAGTTTGGACATTCATCCTGAATCTCTTATGAGAATATTATCTGTTGTTGAATGCTTATGCATTAAAGAGGAGTCCATTATCTGTTTTCTATGTTGTCCCGGTATGGATGTCCTAAGTTGAGATCTATTAAAAACGAGAAATCAAATGCGATTTATCTCCTTGGACCTTTGTACAGGCGGCATAGAGGTACCCCTTTGTGACACTTGGTTGAAACATATGTTATGCAATGATAATCCATGTAAATCCAAGCTAATTAGGACAAGGTGCGGGCACTATTGGTATTCGATGCATGAGGCTTGCAACTTGTAGGAAGTATTATGCATAACACATATGAATTATTACTACCGTTGACAAAATTGTTTCTATGTTTTCAAAACAAAAGCTCTAGCACAAAAATAGTAATCCATGCTTCCCTCTGCGAAGGGCCTTTCTTTTACTTTATGTTGAGTCACTTTACCTACTACTTTCTATTTTAGAAGCAAACACTTGTGTTAACTGTGTGCATTGATTCTTACATGTTTACCTATTGCACTTGTTATATTACTCTATGTTGACAATTATCCATGAGATATACATGTTACAAGTTGAAAGCAACTGCTGAAACTTAATCATCCTTTGTGTTGCTTCAATGCATTCTAGTTTGAATCTATTGCTTTATGAGTTAGCACTTATGCAAGTCTTTTTGATACTTGTCTTGAAAGTACTATTCATGAAAAATTTTGCTATATGATTCAGTTGTTTAGTCATTATCTCTTTGTTAGCAATCTATTGCTTTGAATCACTCCATTCATCTCATATGCTTTACAATAATGTTGATCAAGATTATGTTGGTAGCATGTGTTGACGTCAGAAACCCACCGGCGGGCAGTGACTGGCCAACACCGTAGAGCCGGGAATGACTAGGGCTGCGGCTGGCCCCAGTCCCTCAGAGCGACGGCCCGCAAAGCCTCCTGGTCGCGCGCCGATGCGGGTCGCAAGGGCGTGCCACCTGACCTATACCTGGTCAGGAAGGTGTGGATGATGCCTCGCTTAGTTTCCTGCAGGGCACGCACGTACACGTTAAATACGAGCCTCGATCGGCTCTCAGGTTGTCCTGTGAATCGGCTCATGGAGCCGATCCACCCATGATTCGTCCAAGGTGGCCGAATATATGGTGGTCCTGCTTGATCAAGATAAAGCATATGAGATCCACGACGATCTAGGGTTTTCACCGCATAATCGGATCATCCTACTCACGATTGGGCCTCGCGCTCACGCACGGTAAACGTAAGCCAGCCCTAGACAAGGCCTAAAAACCAACACTAGGTTGATCCTCGGAACGTCCTGTCTAGGGGCAGCAAACTACACCCTGCATGCCGCTGGATCCTCCAACCCTTTGTAAGGCCTAACTATTGCAGATATTAAACTAATCCTTGATGAATCAAGGAGCGACCATAACGGATCAGATCTACTAAATAAAGATCAAGCGGGGTGCCGCCCCTGCACCCATGATGAGGCGCAAGGACGGCTAGACGCGCAAGGGTTGCACTACGCGAGCATATGATGCTAAGAACGATGCTAACCCTAACGCGTCTACGATAACTACGTTGCTCGCCATCAAAAGGCTTTCACGAGCAACGCATGAACAACTAGGCAGGCTCGTGCTGCCTAGATCGCGAGATGCGATCTAGGCAGCATGGTGCTTACCGGAGGAACCCTCGAGACGAAGGAGTTGGCGATGCGCCGAGATTGGTTTGTGTTGAACGTTGGTTGTTGTTTATTCCATAAACCCTAGGTACATATTTATAGTCCAGGGGACTTCTAATGTGGGCGTGCACTAAATCGTGCACGAGATAGATTCTAACTTCTAAACTAACATGCGATCTAATGTATTACAGATACATGGGTATTTTAGCCCAATTTGGTATAAAAGGCCGATTCATGTATTCCTTCTATGTATAATCTTCACATCTATCTTGATCGCGGCCCACCTCTGGCTTGGTCCTCCGGCCTGGTCACATTCTGGTGATAACACATGCCCCCCTGGTTTTGGAAATGACATTTCCAAAATCATTATGCTTTCTTTCGCTGGGTCATGTCGTGGCAGAACTGCTGCAGCAACCGTCATCATGACGCCTTGTCTTCCCCACTCCTCTGTGAGATTTGACAGCTCCAGCACCACTTCCTCGGAAACTGCAATGGCATTGAAACTCCACTAGGCTCCTCATTATTTAACCATGCCAACTGACCAGTCCTCTTCATCCCCTTCCTCTGTTCTAGCGGTTGACACCAAAAAACCCTCTTCTTCTGTAGCAATGTCTTCCTCTTCCTCCTCCGCTTCCAGCCTCTCCATCCAATCGGCGCCACAGAGCAAGGAAGAGGACAATCCTCGTTCCGGGGCGAATCCCATTCCGTCCGACAAGGAGAAGGAAGAAAAAAGAGCGGAAGGGACTGAGGCTTCCCCCTCCGCCAAGCTCCCGCTGAAGAAGCGCTCCCGCATGTGGGCGGACAGCGAGGACGACGAGGATGACGAGGAAGAGGAGGATGAGGAGGAGGAAGATGATTCCTCCTCCGCAGGATATCCTCCAACGAAGCGCCTCCGCACCTGGGCGGACAGCGAGGACGATGATGATGACGAGGAGGAGGAGGAAGCTCCAGCCGACAGCTGGGACAGCGATGGCGAGGAGCTTCCGGGGAGTAGCGCCGACGACGACGGCGATGATGAAGACGGCGACGACTAGTGGAGTAGGAATAGCAGTTAGCAGTGCACTAGGCACCAGATCCCTCTTTTGGGAGCCCTCGGCTCTTCTTGTAAAGCCGTCCCTTTGAATTAATAAGAATTGTTCGTTCAATCTTTCTTTCATTAATTCAATCTCCATCTTCCTGCTCGCCACACCAGGACCGATAGCAAACAAACCGGATTATCATTTTCCTTCTGACCATGGTCTTTTTACAATTCCACAGCCGATGATCATTCATCGGCTAATCTGAGCAACCCCATTCGGCTCTTGATAGAGCATCCACTAGATCAGCTGCCCCCCGAGCCTCAGTCAAGGCGAGGACACCAGCAAGGACGTGCTCCAGAACACTCGTGAGGCTAAACTGAACACCATAATTGTTCTAGAGTCGATGGCGGCGACATCGGCTTTTGTATTTTTTTTACGGCCGATTGCATCGGCCCCCACACTTCGGATCGTCCCCTTTTGCTGGCCGATTCTAATCGGCCTCCCTACCTTAGTGCCCATCATCCCACATGCTTGGGAAATATTTCTTGAGGTGTTGACCATTTACGGCCACTGGGAACTTCTGCCCGTCCAACTCTTCCAACATGTATGCATTACCTTTCAAGGCCTGGACGACTTTATACGGACCGTGCCAATTAGGAGACCACTTGCCATATGCCTTGTCCCTGGTTCCTAACGGCAACACAGCCTCCCATACCAGGTCACCAACCTGAAACTCTTTTGGCCTAACCTTCTTATTGTAGGCCCGAGCTACCCTGGCCTTGTTTTCCTTGATCTTTTCCAACGACCAAAGCCTCAGCTCTGTTGCGTCCTCAATGGTGTCACTCATCAAAGTCGCATATTCATCTGCCGTCAGGTCGTCCTGAAACGTGACACGTCTTGACCCAGCCGTAATCTCCCAAGGTAATACGGCTTCTTGCCCATAAACGAGCTGGTACGGCGAAGTCTTTATAGCTCCATGGCATGACATGCGGTAGGCCCATAATGCTTCTGATAACTTCTCATGCCAATCCCTTGGGTTTTCTTCAATCTTTCTCTTGATCAGCTTGATTAAACTCTGATTGGACGCCTCAGCTTGCCCGTTCGCCTGAGCATAGTACGGAGATGATCGGATCAGCTTGATCCCCATTTCATCGCAGAATCCCCTGAATTCTTTAGACACAAAGACCGAGCCTCCATCGGTCGTGATGGTTTGGGGAACCCCGAACCTATGAATCACGTGTTCTTTCACGAACTTAATCACATCTTCTGATTTTACCTTTTTCATAGGGACGGCCTCCACCCACTTGGTGAAGTAATCTGTGATGGCCAAGATAAATTCGTGTTTCTTGCTCGAAGCCGGATGGATTTTTCCAATCATGTCCATGCCCCACCCTCGGAATGGCCAAGGTTTGATGATCGGGTTCATTGCTGATGCCGGTACCATCTGAATCTTCCCGAACATCTGGCATGCCTGGCACCCCTTGTAGTAATTGAAACAATCCTCAAGCATGGTGGGCCAATAGAACCCTGAGCGTCTGATCAGCCACTTCATCTTGTGAGCCGACTGATGAGTTCCACAAGCGCCTTCGTGCACTTCATGTAAGAGCCGATTAGACTCAGTTGGTCCTAGGCACTTGAGTAGTAACCCTTCCAACGTCCTGTAGAACATGTCGTCTCCTATGAGGACATACTTCATGGCTTTGTATCTTATCCGCTTAGGTGCCCCCCGAGCCGAATCTTTTAAGTATTTGAAGATTTCGGCTCTCCAATCATCTTGTTCCAGGAATTGGACCTGAACCTCTGACCCTTCAGGTGTATCTATGTAGCCTGACGCCATTTGCGCGAGATTGTTGGCCTCGGTATTCTGGGATCTTGGAACCCAATTGAAGTTGATGTATCGAAACTGTGTCATTAGCTCACGGCATTCCATCCAATATGGGAAAAGCGATTCACTCTCGCACTTATATTCATCCGTGAGCTGGTTGATCACCAACTTGGAATCTCCAAACAGTTCTACTGCTTCCGCTCCGGCTTCTAGTAGTAACTCCATCCCCTTTCGTATCGCTTCATACTCCGCCACGTTGTTGGTGCAGGGGGTCGACAACCTGATGGAGAAGGAGTATTCCGTCCCTCTAGGCGATACGAGCAGAATACCGATGCCGCACCCACCGTCGCAAGCCGATCCGTCGAAGAACATAGCCCATGCACGTATGGATAGTGCTGCTATATTGGTATTGATCCGCTCAGCTATGAGATCGGCTAATGCTTGTCCTTTGACTGCTTTCGCAGGCTGATACCGCAGGTCGAATTCTGACAACGCCAGCATCCATTTACCCAATCGTCCTTTCAACACGGGGGCCGACAACATGTGCTTGACAACGTCGGACTTGCATATGACGAAGATCTCTGCCGTCAAAAGGATATGGTGCAGCTTGGTACAGGTGAAGAACAGACAGAGGCACAATTTCTCGACCTCAGGATACCTTGTCTCCGCGTCCAACATCCTTCTGCTGAGGTAGAAAACGACCCTCTCAACGCCGTCGTAGAGTTGCACCACCACCGAGGCGATGGATGTGTCCGCTACTGACAAGTAAATGTAGAACGGCCTGTCTTGTTGGGGCGGTACTAGCACGGGCGGTGTCGTCAGATACCGTTTGATGTCATCGAACGCCTGCTGCTGTTCTGCCCCCCAGTGAAATTCGTCATCGGACTTAGTCTTTACTAAACCCATGAACGGCTCGATCCGTCCTGACAGGTTAGAGATGAATCGGCGAACGAAGTTGATCTTGCCGATAAGGCGTTGCAGTTCCTTCTTCGTAGTGGGCGGCTGCATGGTGCGCACTGCCTCCTGACTCTTCAGGCCGATCTCAATTCCTCGCTCATGGACCAAAAATCCTAGGAACTGGCCGGCCGTCACTCCAAAGGCACACTTCTTTGGGTTCATTCTCAGTCCGAACTTTCGAGTTCGGTCTAGTACCTGTCGTAAATCTTCCAAGTGTCCCTTCATGGAGACAGATTTGACCACCACATCATCAATGTAGATCTCCACCAGCTTGCCGATCAGATCGTGGAATATATAATTCATGGCTCTCTGATACGTCGCGCCGGCATTCTTCAATCCAAAGGTCATGACCACGTATTCAAATAAGCCTACTGCCCCTGGTACTCTGAATGCAGTCTTGTGAATGTCTTCTGGGGCCATGAAGATCTGGTTATAGCCGGCGTTGCCATCCATGAAGCTTAAAACCTTATGGCCAGCAGCTGCATTGATCAAAGTTTCCGCCACAGGCATCGGGTATTCATCTTTTGGCGTAGCTCTGTTAAGGTCGCGGAAATCGATAGCCACCCGCCACCGGCCGTCCTTCTTTTCCACTGGAACGATACTGGATATCCATTCCGCGTACCTGCATGGCCTGATGAATCCGGCAGCCAACATCTTCTCGATCTCTTTCTTGACCTCGTCTAGGATTTCGGCCTTCATTTGTCGTGCTCGTTGCTGGAAGGGCCGAAATCCTTTCTTCAGGGGGAGTCGATGCTCGATGATGCTCCTGTCCAGCCCAGGCATCTCCGTGTAGTCCCATGCGAAGCAATCTGGGTACTCTTTCAAGAGAGCAATCATCTGACTCCTGAGCTGCGGGTCTAACTTCCTGCTGATAAAAGTTGGCCGCGGCTTATCCCCGGGGCCAATGTCGACTTCCTCTAGCTCGTCAGCCGATGTGAACCCGAATCCCAGCTTTCCGTCACCTGAGAGGTCGACGCCGAATACTGGGAGAGCTGGTGGTGCGTGTGATATGGTCCGACCGCTGGGATCGGCTTCTTCCTCACCCTTGCTGTGGGAGCAGCCGCCCTCATCACTACCCTCACCAGGGTGGTACCCCAGCTTCACCACGTTGGTGCCGATGCCATGGGAGCGGGTGTAGTGGGAAGAGCCGATTAGGTCGGCTTCGAGGGCAGACTTGACCTCGTCGTACCTCTTCTTGAGCTCGCCAGTAAGCTCCTCGTAGGTGACCGGAGTTTCTTCCGCCATCTCTGATGTGGATGGTGAGGTGGTTGTCGTTGAAGATAGTCCATGAAGATGTGTCCCACCGGGCGTGCCAGAATGTGTTGACGTCAGAAACCCACCGGCGGGCAGTGACTGGCCAACACCGTAGAGCCGGGAATGACTAGGGCTGCGGCTGGCCCCAGTCCCTCAGAGCGACGGCCCGCAAAGCCTCCTGGTCGCGCGCCGATGCGGGTCGCAAGGGCGTGCCACCTGACCTATACCTGGTCAGAAAGGTGTGGATGATGCCTCGCTTAGTTTCCTGCAGGGCACGCACGTACACGTTAAATACGAGCCTCGATCGGCTCTCAGGTTGTCCTGTGAATCGGCTCATGGAGCCGATCCACCCATGATTCGTCCAAGGTGGCCGAATATATGGTGGTCCTGCTTGATCAAGATAAAGCATATGAGATCCACGACGATCTAGGGTTTTCACCGCATAATCGGATCATCCTACTCACGATTGGGCCTCGCGCTCACGCACGGTAAACGTAAGCCAGCCCTAGACAAGGCCTAAAAACCAACACTAGGTTGATCCTCGGAACGTCCTGTCTAGGGGCAGCAAACTACACCCTGCATGCCGCTGGATCCTCCAACCCTTTGTAAGGCCTAACTATTGCAGATATTAAACTAATCCTTGATGAATCAAGGAGCGACCATAACGGATCAGATCTACTAAATAAAGATCAAGCGGGGTGCCGCCCCTGCACCCATGATGAGGCGCAAGGACGGCTAGACGCGCAAGGGTTGCACTACGCGAGCATATGATGCTAAGAACGATGCTAACCCTAACGCGTCTACGATAACTACGTTGCTCGCCATCAAAAAGGCTTCAGTACGAGCAACGCATGAACAACTAGGCAGGCTCGTGCTGCCTAGATCGCGAGATGCGATCTAGGCAGCATGGTGCTTACCGGAGGAACCCTCGAGACGAAGGAGTTGGCGATGCGCCGAGATTGGTTTGTGTTGAACGTTGGTTGTTGTTTATTCCATAAACCCTAGGTACATATTTATAGTCCAGGGGACTTCTAATGTGGGCGTGCACTAAATCGTGCACGAGATAGATTCTAACTTCTAAACTAACATGCGATCTAATGTATTACAGATACATGGGTATTTTAGCCCAATTTGGTATAAAAGGCCGATTCATGTATTCCTTCTATGTATAATCTTCACATCTATCTTGATCGCGGCCCACCTCTGGCTTGGTCCTCCGGCCTGGTCACATTCTGGTGATAACAGCATGTCACTTCAGAAATTATTGTTGTTATCGTTTACCTACTCGAGGGCGAGTAGGAACTAAGCTTGGGGATGCTTGATACGTCTCAAACGTATCTATAATTTCTTATGTTCCATGCTACTTTTATGACAATACTCACATGTTTTATACATACTTTACATCATTATGATGCATTTTCCGACACTAACCTATTAACAAGATGCCGAAGCGCCAGTTGCAGTTTTTCTGCTGTTTTTGTTTTCACAAATCCTACAAAGGAAATATTCTTGGAATTGGAAGAAATCAACGCCCAGGGTCTTATTTTTCCACGGAGCTTCCAGAAGACCGAAGAGCATACAAGGTGGGGCGACGAGGCGCCCACACCACAGGGCCGCGCGGCTAGGGTGGGGCCCGCGACACCCTATGGTGTGGGGCCCTCGGGCGCCCCCTGCGCTGCCCTTCCGCCTACTTAAACTCTCCGTCGCGAAAACCTTATTACCGAGAGCCACGATACGGAAATACTTCTAGAGACGCCGCCGCCGCCAATCCCATCTCGGGGGATTCACGAGATCGCCTCCGGCACCCTGCCGGAGAGGGGAATCATCACCGGAGGGCTCTACATCACCATGCCCGCCTCCGGACTGATGCGTGAGTAGTTCATCCTTGGACTATGTGTCCATAGCAGTAGCTAGATGGTTGTCTTCTCCTCTTGTGCTATCATGTTTAGATCTTGTGAGCTGCCTAACATGATCAAGATCATCTATTTGTAATGCTACATGTTGTGTTTGGTGGGATCCGATGAATATAGAATACTATGTCAAGTTGATTATTGATCTATCATATATGTGTTGTTTATGTTCTTGCATGCTCTCCGTTCTAGTAGAGGCTCTGGCCAAGTTGATACTTGTAACTCCAAGAGGATGTAATTATGCTCGATAGTGGGTTCATGCCTCCATTGAATCCGGGACAGTGACAGAAAGTTCTAAGGTTGTGGATGTGCTGTTGCCACTAGGGATAAAACATCAATGCTTTGTCTAAGGATATTTGTGTTGATTACATTACGCACCATACTTAACGCAATTGTCTGTTGTTTGCAACTTAATACTGGAAGGGGTGCGGATGCTAACCTGAAGGTGGACTATTTTGGCATAGATGCATGCTAGATGGCGGTCTATGTTCTTTGTCGTAATGCCCTGATTAAATCTCATAGTGATCATCATGATATGTATATGAATCTTTATTTGTCAATTGCCCACCTGTAATTTGTTCACCCAGCATGTTATTTATCTTATTGGAGAGACACCACTAGTGAACTGTGGACCCCGGTCCATTCTTCTACATCTGAAATACAATCTACTGCAATCTCTGTTCTTTGTTGTTCTTTGCAAACAAACATCATTTCCACACCATACGTTTAATCCTTTATTTTCAGCAAGCCGGTTAGATTGACAACCTCACTGTTAAGTTGGGGCAAAGTACTGTGATGTGCTGTGCAGGTTCCACGTTGGTGCCGGAATCACTGGTGTTGCGCCGCACTACACTCCTCCACCAACAACCTTCACGTGGCCCTTGACTCCTACTGGTTCGATAACCTTGGTTTCTTACTGAGGGAAAACTTGCTGCTGTACGCATCACACCTTCCTCTTGGGGTTCCCAACGGACGTGTGCTTCACGCGTTATCAGCGAGCGCATCGGCCTCGGCACATACGAGACCGCGCGCGCGTACGACGCCGTGGTGTGGCGGCTCGGGCGCCCACGATCTTCGATGAATTTCCATGATTAGACAGGAGGAACAGCGCCGCCGCGAGACGGAGCGTCG
The DNA here is from genome assembly GCF_019359855.2 of Lolium perenne. Lineage (NCBI taxonomy): Eukaryota > Viridiplantae > Streptophyta > Magnoliopsida > Poales > Poaceae > Lolium > Lolium perenne. The sequence continues at coordinate 54,639,622 of NC_067248.2, read as the reverse complement.
TTTGCGCATCACCGAGCGGGACGAGTGCGCGGTGCACGAGTGGGCAGCCCGCTCCCTGAGGACGTCGCCGCCGAGAACAAGGACTTCCGCAGATGGAGGGCGGAGAAGTCGACGAGGCAGGCTGCGAAGAAGAAGGACCGCGCACGACGAAGGGGGGAGAAGGCGACGAAGCGGGCCTTGATCCAAGCGCAGCTCGCCGGGCTGACCACCATTAGCGATGATGACACCCGTTGGATTGACCTCTTCTCGTCGGATCCGGTGTCGGGCACGACACCGGACTCGTCAGATGTCGAGTTTTAGTTTAGTTTTATCGCACTACTTTGTAAAAATATGAAGTACGGAGTATCTACCAAGCTCATTTTATCCTATTTTATATCTATTTCTAGTCTTTGTTTGGTCTTCTGTTTTACTGCACTCTATTTTTCATTATATTCTGTTTTTGGCGCTACATTATAGCGCCTCTGAAAATAAATTGTTTCAGCCCTGCATTTGGCCGCCACAGTTTGCATCTTCCTGTGAAGCTATTGCCAGCTCCATGTGCAGCATCAACCTCTCTTCCATGAGATACTTGATGAGGTTGCTTCCACTATCCGTCCATGTGACGCTCTTGTTGTTCAGTTCCAGCCAGTAGGCGTTCTGCTCCTTAAGCATGTCCCACTCGGAAGTAAGGTTATTGACGCCTCGCGCAAGATGAAGGGAGATCTCCTTCTCCAACGCCAAATCTCTGTGAAGACGATCACACTCCAGGGTGAGGGAGTTTTAATTCTCCAGCTGGCTTCCTATGTGGGCCTTGTTCTCCTCCTTTTACTACAACAATCATTGTATGAAAAAAACAAATCAACCCATTCATATATGAGTATTAATTACCAGCAAAAAATAGGAGTACTAATTTCTAGCATGAATATTGATAAAGAAATGGACAACACTCAGACCCTCCACAAATACCATAGGGTTCATCAACACATAATTAATCGGAAAGTAGTATTACATAAACTATAAAAAACAAGTGGACAGAGGCATACAGCCTACCTGGGTTGGCCGGGAAACGGGGCCGAACTTAGCTTCCGACGGCTAGACTTGTGGCGCCGCTGTCGTTGTGGTTACCGGGGAGACGTTTGAACCGCCGGCCCTGTGAGATGTAAATAAATGTAAAAACAATTAGAAAATAAGAATCAACTGAAGGACACCCCGCTAGAAACTTAACCGGACGAACCCTCGCCCTTGATGGTGGTGTTTGCATCATCATCATTCATCAATGTGATGCTCTGGTTATGCAGTTCTACAGAAAAGCCTTTCTGCTCATTAAGCCTGTCAAGCTCGGCAGTAAAGGTATTGATGCCTTGCTAAAGATAAAGGCAGATCTTGTTCTCGAACAACAAATCTACGTGAACAGGCTCAAACTCCAGGGTGAGGGAGAGCTCATTCCCCAGCTGGCTCCCTATGTGGGCCATGTTCACCTCCATTTGCTGGCATGATCATTGTATGGATAAAAAATAATCCAACCAATTCATATATGAGTACTAATTACAGGCAAAAAATTAGGAGTGCTACTAATTTCTAGCACAGATCTTGATACAGGAATGGACATCACTGGGACGCTCCACAAATAGCACAGTGTTCATCAACACATAATTAAACGGAAGGCCGTGATTACATAAACTACTCCATCCGATCCCTTTTAGTAGTTAACTCGGATTTAGTAAAGTTGTATTCTCCCTCCGATCCCTTTTAGTAGTTAACTCGGATTTAGTAAAGTTGTATTCTCTCTCCGATCCCTTTTAGTAGCATCTAGCACCCAAGCCGAGGGACTGCACGTTGAGCACTGGTTGCAGTATATGTAAAAAAGAAAAGATAACAAGGGAAATGCCTGGCAGGGTCCAGAGGTGCATTTAATCGGACGTTGGGATTCCATATTTTACACCATAGAGTATGTGAACATAAACACAGAATACAATCAAGCGCTTAGTGTTTACATAAAGGGCCCTAACTGAAGATTGGAAACGCAAGCAAGTCCCTCTCCGCCAAATAATATTATATATCGTCGTTAGGGCCGCCCTAGTGAATCCCCTGAATGAAAAAATCCCATAGTTGGTAGCCTAAACCCGCCGCTCTAGTCCAAATAGGAACCTCCGTCCGAAGAGTCCCTGTTGACAACAAAAATTAATTAATTCAGTACTGCATAAACCGCAATTTCCATTAGATAAACATGAAGATTAAGATAGACGCATGTATCACCTATCGATGCGCACCTAGATAGTCAGCTCCGTGCACGGTTCAAACCATCTCAACGACCATCGTAGTTCCGAGTCTTCCGATGTGCTGGCTGCGCGGCGCCGTCCTGCTCTTTGCCAGAAAATTGACCGAATACTTGGACTCCATTGAACCGATATCAAAGCGCTTAGGTGATGGCTTGCCGTGCGACCACAAATGCACCCTGTACTTCGGCCACACGCACGCCGCCGACCTAACGCACTCAACGGATAGGCTGGCCAGCACGAATCTATTCTCCGGATTGACATGAATATATGTGTGCGAGACGAACACGGTACCATCGTTCCCGTAGACGATGACCGGATGTCTTGGCTCTGGCGGTGCCAGCACCGGGATGATGAACGCCCTCACGGTGCCGTACGGGATCATGTCCACACAAATCGAATGGATTTCTATGAGATGGGCGATGAGCACTGCTGGCGAGGCAGCGAAGTCGCAGCCGGCCTCTGTGCAGTCGCACGGGCCGTGCAGGCACGCGAGCTCGTGGTCGTGGAGCCCGTTGTAGGCGACCACGCTCCCGCGCCCGTCATGGGGGCACTCCATCCTCTTTAATTTGCTTTGAAAAGGATATTGATGGGGAGGGGAGGGGAGGGGTGAGTGGAGAAGAAAGATGGTGGTGGCTTTATTAACTAGATGAAACCCCACGCGTTGTGGCAGAAAAATAAGCTAATAGGTAGGTGATTACATGTGAGGCAACTGCATAGTTAGGTTGACCCTTTGATCATACCTTTGTTGTAATTCAATGGAAAAGAATAACAAAATTATGCAGTCATTCATATACATCAACTGTCCATTATCCCTAATTTGTTACAGAAGGTATGGCAAAAGCTTGAAATAGAAAATTAATGTACTGGAGGAAACGACAAACCTTCGGCAACACCCTCTGTATTAGAGTCATGGTAATTCTAGTGAAGGAGTATCACTGAACAAAACATTTGTCCTTGTTCTTCGAAAATGATGAGGGAAATCTAACAAATAGTATAGGGTTATCATATACCCTATAGGCATAGAGGGGAAACAAAACGCTTACTCGCACTATTTTGAACAAAACGCTATTTTGAACAAAACGATATACAGAATGGAATGTAGGAGTATATGATCAAAAAGGTAAAGCAAGTTGTAAAATCAACAGTGTAAGAATCTTAGCTCGTGAACTATAGAATACATGTTGGGGGCCTGGGACTTCTGAACACAAAGAAAATGAATTTGGCCTTAGTCCTGAAGTGGATCTGGCGGTTATATCATAAAGATGACACGATCTGGGCTCGTATCATGCATGCCAAATACCCAGACGCCTCGGATATCTTCTCGGGCTCTGGCCATGGAGGCTCTCCGCTCTGGAAAAGCTTACATAAAATTAAACATCTTTTCAAGGTCGGAGCTAAACACGAGGTGAGGAACGGGAGGCGCACTAGCTTCTGGAAGGACTGGTGGATTGGGAGGGGTCCCAACATGGAGTCCTTTCCATGGCTCTTCGCCATCTATGACGACCAAGATATCTCAGTTGCAGAAGCTCTCAGCCTCGATTCCCTTCAAGTCCGCTTCCGCCGTTCGCTTGATCAGGAAAACTTGCAGCTTTGGGGTGAGCTGCAAGACTTGGTGAGTCAGGTGCTCCTCGCCGATGGCATGGATAAGGTCTCCTGGCACCTAGAACCGAATGGCTCTTTTTCGGTCAAATCTATGTACACCCAACTCTCCCAGGGTAAGACTGTCGCCCATCACAAGGACATGTGGAAATCCAAAGTACCGCTTAAAATCAAGATTTTCTCCTGGCAGTTGGCGCTGGATAAGTTGCCTTCGGGACAACAAATTCTGACTAGACACGGCCCTTCCAATGGTCTTTGTGCCCTCTGTGGCGCCCCGGAGGATGCAAGCCACATATTCTTCGCTTGTTCCCTGGCAAAGTTTGCTTGGTCGGTTTTACGCCAGCTGCTGGGGTGCAACTGGTGCCCGACCAACTTCGCCCAATTCCATGCCATCCTCTCTGGTTTCTCTGGATATGCTAGGAGGCTGTTGTGGGTGCTCTTCCTGGCGCAATCCTGGGCCCTTTGGAATACGCGAAATAAGCTTGCGATCGAAAAGAAAGTTATTTCTAACCCAGCTGAGATTATTTATAAATTTTTTTTTTTTTGAAGCTGTGGAGCCTAAAGTTCAAATCAAGAGAAAAGGAGGGGCTAAACTGGATGGCACAAGAGCTAAGGGAGCTGTACGTGCACTTGAAGCCCGCGGCGGCATGAAGAAGTAGCCTCCTCCTGGTTCGGGACTTGGGCGTGTGAGGAATCATTAGTGTTATCTTTATCTTGCCGTGTGTTCCGCTATGTTGGATCTTCCCATGTCGTGTCTGTGTGGCTAAGCTGTACTACCCAGCAGTTTGTAATCCTAACTGGCTACCGTAAGGCTTTATTAAGTTAAAGTCGGGTAAATCTGCCTGTTATCTAAAAAAAGAATACATGTTGGGCCCCTAGTTGCATCCCTCGCTCGTGAATCGAAGCCATGAGAATGAATTACTCCTGCAAAATAATAACGATGCAAACCATTGCCCATGAAAAAACAAAGGATTAATTTTAAAAAATATGAAAAGTAAATCTTGGAAGATAAAGAGAACAAAAAGAATTAGCATCCCGAGAGGGTAAGCAGGAAGATGAATTATGTAGCCCCATGAATTAAACTGAAGCGCTTGATTGTACTCTAGAAAGTTTCAAATGGTCTATATTTATGTTTTAATGTATTGAAAGTGGTGAAGTAGACATAGAAGTGCAGTGGAGTATAGTACTAGTACTCTACTACACTTTATTTTGGGTGCAGTGAAGCCTCGCAATAGAGGATATATAGCTAGCTTCTTTGCGGAGAATCTTCATGCATGTCTAGAACACCCTAGCTCCATATCGGATTATTAATCTTACACTTAGCCCTGGGTGATCAGTTTTTTGACTAACAAAATATGCATATGTAATAACAAAAAAACTTCGGTTCAACGGTAGTATGATTGATGTTATATAGTTTAGATTATGCAGGTCTTATATGCGGCCAAAATACAAGCGTAATAAGACTTAAATTCTCACCATATTTATGGAGAAAATCATTAGCTTAAAAAAAGATACTACCAAGGATACAAACCGGCCGTTCAAATTGAACAAGCTAGATTGGGTATTGCCCCGGGAAATTGTATCCCACATGCCAACAATAGTAAACCTGATTGTTTACAAGTACGCCAACATTATGTGGCTTGATTAAATGTGCATTACACTTAAAATGCCTATTTATTTATTTTGTTTTAGTAGTCATATGACAGTGAAGGATCTAGAGTTGCATTAATCGGCGAATTGGGTTACATATGACATAGACTAATTCATGGTAAACATAAAATACATCCAATCCCTCAACATTTTTAGATAAAGGTCTAAGTAGTAAAGATTGGAACATCAATAAGGTCCTTCCCCACAGAAGTAGATGACCACCTCCAACACTATGGCCGTCCTGACAAGAACCATCAACAAAACGTCTCTTTTAGTCCTTGTCCTGAGTACTTTCAAGCCGGAAGCCCCAGACACACCCTTCCTAAGGCACCCTATAACAAGAAAAACAAATTAATTCAGCATTACTTAAATCCGCATTAGCATCGTCCCAATAAGATTGAGGGTAGTGTTATGTTCACTCACTCCTTATCGATGCACAAATAGATAGTCAGATGCTTCGATGATTCATTGCCGCACATGTACCGCGGAGGCACCGAGAGGAACGAAGTGACATCTCCCAAAGAAACTGTGCCCGGAGTCGGGCTGCTCGTCGGCTCTAATACCGCCTTCACCACGTCAAACAAATGTTCCCCGGTAAGCTTACGCGGCCCCGGCATCTGCGGGCCGTTCGCCCACATCGTCACCCTATACCAGGGCAAGATGCACGCCGCCGGCCTGACGCACACGAAGGATACTGCGGTGTCCATGCCGCAAGGGTGGATGTGCAAGGCGAACAATACGCCATCCGTACCGTAGCCGATGAACTGTCGTTTTGGCGAGCCCGGTGCCGGCACCTTCAGATGAACCAATCTGAAGTCCTCGTCGTACGGGAACCTATCCACAACGGTCAAGTGGGCTTCTTTGAGGTGTAGGATGAACGGTACCTGCGACTCGGCGAATTTGCAGCCGGGGTGCGTCCAGAAGCAAGAGCCGTGCGGGCACGCCATCATGTGCTTGTCTTCCTCGTTGTAAGGGAACTCCCTCCCGCACCAGTGGTTGATGCACTGGATTGTCGGCTTCAGAGGCTGCTTCTTCGGCACAGGCAACTTCATAGTCTAAGGTCTGATGAGGGATCAGAAAGGGGCGCGGGGGGTTGTGGCGGCAGCGGCGCGAGCGAGGGGGGAGCAGTGAGAACTGAGAAGGGAGATTGATGTTTATGGAGATTGATGTTTCTTTATAGAGGGCTATTCTTTTAACTCGAGCCTCTAGACTGGTGGACACATGACTTGTGCTCACTGAAGTGTGGGACCTCACGCATGGGAACCACACGTAAGTGACAGACCTGTTGGTGTACTGGGGTGATTATTATAATGTATTAGTACTCCATAGTTTCCTATGGATCCAAGGGTAGGAAAGCCAAGTTATCTCATTTACAAGACATTATTTTTTCCATGAAGCCAAGTTAACTCAACTATCAATTGGTATATTTTGGTTATATTCAAACTTTTACTTGAAACTAGGTGGTCATGCCATTCTACTACTCACCTAAAACTTTTACCGCATGAAGGGTGGGGGGGTGATGCTATCCTGGATTTGTGGGACCCAAAAAAAACTCGGAAATATGAGCAATGCATCAAAAAGAAACACATTCGCCCCCCTCCCCAAGTGATTTCACCTAGATTTTAAATCAAGGCACACGTGATTCAAAAAAAGCAATCGAAAAACATGGATTATTCATCATTTTGTACATATAGCTAGGGAAAATACCAGAGATGCCACACCAGTGTTTTAGAGAAGAGCCCTCAAGTAGATTGGAACCATGTTGGACTTCGTCTAACTAAATTTCCTCCAAAATGCATGTGAGCTTGGTAACACTACACAAGAACCATGCCAAACTTTTGAATCATGGCCTAATTTTATGTATATATTTGCAACTTTTCATCATGCACGCATGAATACTTTGCAAAATATGTGCATTTGGTGTTGTCACCCATAAATGTGTTTTTGCTTGTCTGCCACCAACCAAATTTCCATTCGCGGGGAAACATGCATGACAAGATGACCATTTCCAAGGTTTCATGAATTATCTCAATGTGCATCCATATATATATACAATTTCTTGGGCTAAATCCGATAAAATGCAAATTTGAAACACTGTGTAGATGAAGTACAGATCAAAAAAATAATTTAAAAAATACATGGGTGTGTGACCTAAATGTGTGGATCGAGCCAAGTACATTTTATATAATAATGGCCAAACACATGCACCGCACCCTCCTACTAGCACAAATTAAAACAAGCAGGGCGAGAGCATCGTGAGATTGATCGACCTATCTAAATTTCAAAACAAGCCGAATTAAGTTATTGTGGGGCTTGATAGAAAAGATCGAAACAAAGCATGCATAGTCATATCATTTGTGGTTTACATAATACCTCTATGAGCAATACCAAATAAACATGGCATATATATATACACTTCTATTTCTTAGACAAGAACCCTGCATATTTTTTTGAACCATGTGTTTAAGGCCTCGCTTCCCCAGAAGTGTGTGTGGCAGCATTGCATGCTAGGAGAAAACAATGCCAAACATTTGAATCGCATGACTCATTTTTTGGTAGTGATATATAGGTTTATGGTTTATATACAAGGTTTAGGGTTAGGGTCTAGGGGTTTAATTAGGGTTTAGGTTTTATAGAGATTCACATCATCTATTTCATTTCACATTTGTGATGTACAATACTACATACCTAAGTAAAATCGATCCTTCTTAGTCACTCCAAAATGAAGCTCGTGGGAGGTTTTTGGAATTTCCATGTTTGAAACCTAATACCATTTCTCTTCATGCTTGACTTCATAAGACAGAGTTTAGGGTTAGGGGGTAGATACATGATTTTTCTGGTTTGAATATGTCTAGATCGACCTTTGTACGTTTATCAACTTGAATGCTTACTGTATAACATAAGAAGTCTATGTTCTTTGGTTTTTCATTTTTTTCATTTTTTTGAATTTTTATGCCCATTTGAATTTTGGTCAAATCCTAGGTTAATTTGACCAAGAGTTAAACATGTTTAAAATATGAATATGAAAAAGTAAGCCCGTATCCTTTTAGTCACTCCAAAATGAAGCTCTTGTGATGTTTTTAAAATTTCTATGTTTGAAACCAAAAACCACTTCTCTTCATGCATGGTTGACTTCATAAGACAGAGTTTAGGTTAGGGGTAGATACATGATTTTTCTGGTTTGAATATGTCTAGATCTTGTTTATCAACTTGAATGCTTACTATAGGACATAAGATCGAAGACTCTATGTGCTTTGATTTTTTTATTTTTATGACCATTTGAATCTTGGTCAAATCCTAGGTTTGACCAAGAGTTAAACAAGTTTAAAACATGAATATGAAAAAGTAAGCCCGTATCCTTCTTAGTCAGTTCAAAATGAAGCTCTTGGTAGGTTTTTAAAATTTCTATGTTTGAAACAAAAAACCACTTCTCTTCATGCTTGACTTCATAAGACAGAGTTTAGGGTTAGGGGTAGATACATGATTTTTCTTGTTTGAATATGTCTAGATCTTGTTTATCAACTTGAATGCTTACTCTGTGACATAAGAAGACTATGTGGTTCGGTTTTTCATTTTTTTATTTTTTTTTTGAATTTTTATGCCCATTTCAATTTTGGTTAAATCCTAGGTTTGACCAAGATTTAAACAAGTTAAAAATGAAGCTTGTATTGATCCTTCTTCGATGTCACTCCAAAATGAAGCTTTTGGGAGGTTTTTGAAATTTCCATGTTTCAAACCCAAAACCCACTTCTCTTCATGCTTGAATTCATAAGACAGAGTTTAGGGTTAGGGGGTAGATACATGATTTTTCTGGTTTGAATATGTCTAGACCTTGTTTATCGACTTGAATGTTCTTACTAAATGACATAAGAAGACTACGTGCTTTGGTTTTTCTTTTTTTTTGATTTTTTGAATTTTTATGCCCATTTGAATTTTGGTCTACGGGTTGACCAAGATTTAAACAAGTTAAAAACATGAATATGATAAAGTAGGCATGTATGGATCCTTCTTAGTCACTCTAAAATGAAGCTTTTGGGAGGTTTTTGAAATTTTTATGTTTGAAACCAAGAACCACTTCTCTTCATGCTTGACTTCATAAGACAGAGTTTAGGGTTAGGGGTAGATACATGATTTTTCTGGTTTTAATATGTCTAGATCTTGTTTATCCACTTGAATTCTCACTTTGTGACATAATAAGACTATGTGCTTTGGTTTTTCCTTTTTTTTATTTTTTTTGAATTTTTATGCCTGTTTCAATTTTGGTCAAATCCTAGGTTTGACCAAGATTTAAACAAGTTTAAAACATGAATATGAAAAAGTAAGCATGTATCGATCCTTCTTATTAGTCACTCCAAAATGAAGCTCGTGGGAAGTTTTTGAAATTTCCATGTTTGAAACCCAAAACCACTTCTCTTCATGCTTGACTTCATAAGGCAGAGTTTAGGGTTAGGGGTAGATACATGATTTTTCTGGTTTGAATATGTCTATACCATGTTTATAAACTTGAATGCTTACTATATGACAAGACTATGTGCTTTTTTTTGTTTTTCTTGTTTTTTTGAATTTTTATGCCCATTTGTATTTTGGTGAAATCCTTGGTTTGACCAAGAGTTAAACAAGTTTAAAACATGAATATGAAAAAGTAAGCATGTATCCTTCTTAGTACTTCCAAAATGAAGCTCTTGGGAGGTTTTTAAAATTTCTATGTTTGAAACCAAAAGCCACTTCTCTTCATGCTTGACTTCATAAGACAGAGTTTAGGGTTAGGGGTAGATACATGATTTTTCTGGTTCGAATATGTCTAGATCTTGTTTATCAACTTGAATGCTTACTGTATGACATAAGAAGACTATGTGCTTGGGTTTTTGATTTTTTGATTTATTTGAATTTTTATGCCCATTTGAATTTTGGTCAAATCTTAGGTTTGACCAAGATTGAAACAAGTTTAAAACATGAATATGAAAAAGTAAGCATGTATCAATCCTTTTTAGTTGCTCCAAAATGAAGCTCGTGGGAGTGTTTTGAAATTTCCATGTTTGAAACCCAATACCATTTCTCTTCATGCTTGACTTCATAAGATAGAGTTTAGGGTTAGGGTATACATGATTTTTCTGGTTTGAATATGTCTAGACCTTGTTTATCAACTTGAATGCTTAATATATGACATAAGAAGACTATTTGCTAACAGAGGGAGTAAGCACTCTACCTATGAAAAGTACCAAACAATGCATAACAAAATGTTTTTTTCGAGTAATACTAGTTCAGAATATTTAATTTTATATTAGCAAGCCAAAATCGAACCCCGTAGTTGGATTTTTTTGAAATTGATCAGTAGTACTAGGCAAAACCCTAGTTTAACTTATTTAATCATATATTCGTAGGTCCATTTTTTATGTTTTTATTATTATTACTAGGCAGCACATGTGTTTGCCCCTCCAGTGAAACTCGGAGGAAGAGAGATCGCACGGGAGGAGACGAAGGGAGAGCAGTCACGGGGCCCCTCTTATTTATGGTGTCTCCCCTTTTTCGGGTGATGATGTTGCTTTTTGTGCAGGGTTTGTCAGAGCGCAGGATGTGCGAGCGAGTGAGGCCGAGAATGAGAGAGATGTTTTTTTTGGTGAGAGGGACAACCGTACGATCCTGAAGGACCCAGATTTCCATTACGCATCAGAGCACAGTTTACAACATGACATAAAATAAACAAGAAATTACGTCTAAATCCCGAAGATTTACATGGTAGCCACCATCCGGATTGATCCTCGTCGTAGCTATGGCACCTTTCAAGGTCTTGATGCCTCGATAATTGGAGAGAGGGACGGCAGCCAATGGAGGTGGATAATTGGAGAGAGGGAGAGAGAGAGGGAGAGAGAGTCTTGATACCTCTCTCTTGACAAAGAAGATGATCGGGAGTTTGCCTACCTAGCGTGCGTGACTTGTGTTCACTGAAGTGTGGGACCTCACGCATGGGAACCACACGTAAGTGATAGACTTGTTGCTCTAATAACTCGGGTGATTATTATACTGTATTAGTACAAAGTTTCCTATGGATCCTTCTTAGTCACTCCAAAATGAAGCTTTTGGGAGGTTTTTGAAATTTCCATGTTTCAAACCCAAAACCCACTTCTCTTCATGCTTGAATTCATAAGACAGAGTTTAGGGTTAGGGGGTAGATACATGATTTTTCTGGTTTAAATATGTCTAGATCTTGCTTATCAACTTGAATGCTTACTATATGACAAGACTATGTGCTTCCATTTTTTTATGCCCATTTGAATCTTGGTCAAATCCTAGGTTTGACTAAGAGGTAAACAAGTTTAAAACATGAATATGAAAAAGTAAGAATGTATCCTTCTTAGTCACTCCAAAATGAAGCACTTGGGAGGTTTTTAAAATTTCTATATATGTTTGAAACCAAAAACCACTTCTCTTCATGCTTGACTTCAAAAGACAAATTTTAGGGTTAGGGGTAGATACATGATTTTTTTGGTTCATTATGTCTAGATATTGTTTATCAACTTGAATTCTTACCGTGTGACATAAGAAAACTATGTGCTTTGGTTTTTCATTTTTTTGATTTTTTTTTATTTTTTATGCCCATTTCAATTTTTGTCAAATCCTAGGTTTGAAAAAGATTTAAACAAGTTAAAAACATGAATATGAAAAAGTAAGCATGCATCGATCCTTCTTATTAATCACTCCAAAATGAAGCTCGTGGGAGGTTTTTGAAATTTCCATGTTTGAAACACAAATTTACTTCTCTTCATGCTTGACTTCATAAGACAGAGTTTAGGGTTGGGGTAGATACATGATTTTTCTAGTTTCAATATGTCTAGACCTTGTTTATAAAATTGAATGCTTACTATATGACAAGACTATGTGTTTTTTTTTTGTTTTTTCTTGAATTTTTATGCCCACATGTATCTTGGTCAAATCCTTGGTTTGACCAAGAGTTAAACAAGTTTAAAACATGAATATGAAAAAGTAAGCATGTATCCTTCTTAATCACTCCAAAATGAAGCTATTGGGAGGTTTTTAAAATTTCTATGTTTGAAACCAAAAGCCACTTCTCCTCATGCTTGACTTCATAAGACAGAGTTTAGGGTTAGGGGTAGATACATCATTTTTCTGGTTTGAATATGTCTAGATCTTGTTTATCAACTTGAATACTTACTGTATTACATAAGAAGACTATGTGCTTTGGTTTTTCATTTTTTGATTTTTTTGAATTTTTATGCCCGTTTAATTTTTGGTCAAATCCTAGGTTTGACCAAGAGTTAAACAAGTTTAAAACATGAATACGAAAAAGTAAGCATGTATCGATCCTTCTTAGTCACTCCAAAATGAAGCTCGTGGGAGTATTTTGAAATTTCCATGTTTGAAACCAAATATATACCACTTCTCTTCAAGCTTGACTTCATAAGATAGAGTTTAGGGTGAGGGGTAGATACATGATTCACTACAAGAAAAGTTCTGATAGACAACGTCTCAAAATCGTCCGCTAAGGGGTATTTTTCGTCGCCTATGGGCCTAACCCGACGATATGGGTTCCGTTGTGGAAACTGCGTCAGGCAAAGTCCAACGACGATTTTTTCGGTCCGTCGCGCTTGGGCGCCCTTCCGCCACGGAAAATCGGACCGTTGCGGAAGTGTTTTCGGGAGCCCGTTGACTCGCGACGTCATGCAACCGACACGTGGCAGACGCCGTTAACCGCGATTAACGGCGTTAACCTACGAAACCCCGTGGTAGATGGTAGGCCCACACGAGGCTCCGCCACGTCTTAAGCGGGCCGGGCCGTATGACATAGTTTGACCGGTCAACTATATAGCTGGGCTGGTCCATTAGTTACGTGGGCCGGCCTAACCTCTAAGGTTGATCGGTCAAAACTTAAATGGGCCGGCCCATTTAAAAGGTGGGGTCCACCTTACAAAGAATCGGGCGCCCAAGAAGCAAGTGGACCGGGCCAAAAACACAGGTGGGTCCCACTTTCCTGTTAAAAGGCCGGCCCATTTAGTGTGTGGGGTCCACCGTATAGCAAATGGGCCGGCCCAACAAGCTAGTGGGCCGGGCCAAAAACACAGGTGGGTCCCACTTTCCAGTTAAAGGGTCGGCCCATTTCGTTTGTGGGGTCCACCATACAGCAAGTGGGCCGGCCCAACAAAATAGTGGGCCGGGCCAAAAACACAGGTGGGACCCATCTTCCTGTTAAAGGGCCGGCCCATTTAGTATGTGGGGCCCACCATATAGCAAGTGGGCTGGCCCAGCAAGATAGTGGGCCGGGCCAAAAAACACAGGTGGGTCCCACTTTCCTGTTAAAGGGCCGGCCCAATTAGTATGTGGGGTCCACAATATAGCAGGTGGGCCAGCCCAACAAGATAGTGGGCCGGGCCAAAACACAGGTGGGTCCCACTTTCCTCTTAAAGGGCCGGCCCATTTACCATGTGGGACCACCATATAGCAAGTGGGCCGGCCCAACAAGATAGTGGGCCGGGCCAAAAACACAGGTGGGTCCCACTTTCCTCTTAAAGGGCCGGCCCATTTATTATGTGGGGTCCACCAAAAAGCAAATGGGCTGGCCCAACTAATTAGTGGGCCGGCCCAGTAGTTGGTGGGGTCCACCTTAAAGCAAGTGGGCCAGCCCAATTAGTGTGTGGGGTCCACCGTAAATCAAATGGGCTGGCCCAAGAAGTAAGTGGGCCAGCCCGTTTAGTTGCTGTTTATATGCCGGCATAATATGCGCTTTAGGATTTTGCGGGCAGGCACATATGTGATTTCGCTTAATTGGGCCGTTTAAGGGATGGGAATTCGTGATTTTGATACTGAGAATATTTACGCAGCATTGATTTCTGTCGGATAGCCTCACTTACCACAAGCACCAAAGAAAAAATGCGCGAAAGAACTATAAAAACTAACTAAATATTACATCAGCTGCAAGGCATTGAAAAAAATATTACAGAACCCAGAGAAATTGAATGGTAATTAAACCTAGCAATACAATGAAGCGATCCGGCAATCTTTTAAGTTGTCCATGCAAAAGACCTATATCTGAAACAAAGACATTACAAGTTAAGACAGCAACAATGGAAAGGCAAAGACACTACAATATTGTTTGGCAAAGAATTTGGAACTCATCATTTCGTCGTTATAACAAGATCATTGTAATGCGCACAATAAGCAAACAAAGAGTGCATGCCGCATACCAACAGCCAATATAACAGAGCATGTTAGAATGAAACAATGAGACTTACTACTTGTCGAGTCCCATGCAAACCAACATGTTCAGGGGAGTACAAAATTGGCATGAACAACATAGTAGCAGGCTATAAATTTTGTAACAACGATCGAGCAAGATGAAGTTATGATGGCTACATCTACAGAGCAGGGAATGTAAACCAAAAATAGAAGTTACGATGGCAAAAGCTAAAGAGGAGGGAATGTGAACCAACATGTGCCAAGTGCAATTACTTCACTTTGGCCGTGAACTAAATAATACTCCTGAACTTATAGTGAAGGGGATGCAAATCAAGATGTTTCGGGATATAAACTTGTAATGAGCAACACATGGAGGATAGTTAATGCTTTGGAGCTTAGGATGGACCAGATACAGAATATAGTGGGATCACCTGTTAACTTGTATAAGATGGAATGCAAACCAATATGTTCAGCTTTCCATATGTGAGCGTCATGCCAAGTCAGAGAAACAAGTCAATAATGCAGCTTTTGAAGAACATGATGGCACGCAAAATTATTATCTAGTAGTATGACAAGTTTATTTGTACTACAGGCTAGATAGCAGAGTGATAGCATGCCAAACTAAGTCCTTACTTTGTTAGCTTACAATGAACTAGATACAAAACAATGGCATCACCTCGTAGTACAGGGAATGCAAGCCAACATGTTCATGGAGTAAAAAATTGGCACAAACAACATAGTAGCAGGCCATAATTTTTGTAAAAACGACCGAGCAAGATAAAGTTATGATGGCTAGATCTACAGAGCAGGGAATGTAAACCAAATATAGAAGTTACGATGCCAAAAGCTATAGAGCAGGGAATGCGAACCAACATGTGCAATTACTTAAAATTGGCCATGAACTAAATAATAGCAGGATGTTACTATAATACCTACAGTATAATTTTTGTAACAACGACTGAGCAAGATAGAAGTTATGATGGCTACATCTACGAGCAAGGTGGAATGCAAACCAAAATGTTCAATCGCTTAAAGTTAGCAATGAAGTAGAAAATAGCAACGTGTTACGGTCATAGCTAGGAATGAACTAAAAGAGCTTCAGACAAACAAGCATCTGAACCTTAACATGGCGCTAAAACAAGGGACTTACATTAGGAGAAGCACTCTGTGGGAGTCACAGCAGATCTTCCTGGGGTTGATAGATCCGGTGATGAAGTACGCTACATGTGCTACTTGGGGTTGGAGAGACGGCCATTACACTTCATGGTTACTCATCTCATCTGCAAAAACGTAACGGCGCGTCGTTAGCACAAACAGGTTCCCCCAAGATTAAACAAGAACTTGCAGGCAAGCAATAGAAAAGCGACAGTAGAAGAGTTTAGATCATGCACTGCGCCGGTGAAGCAGATCCGGTTCATGCACAGCGGTGTCGGTGAGCAAGATCCGATGCGGTGGACGACGGATCCGGCGAAGCGGCTCCGGCGGGGTGGACGATACCGCAGCTGAAGCGACTGCGGTAGACTGCTGGATGAGCATATGGTTTCGAGGTTCGGCGGGGATGATCCGGTCCGGTTGATGACGGCGTCGATGAAGCGGCTCCGGCAGGCAGCCGGATGACGAGGATCGCGAGGGCTCGGGTAGGCCAGGGAAGTCCGGCGGGGATGTTCCGGTGCGGTGGTCGTGGAGGTGGTAGAGAGAGGGACTTGAGAAGTTCCGGTGGGTGGTCTCAGATGAGAGACTGAAGGAAATGTATTTTTTTTGGGAGGGTTTCCAGGCTAGGGAGGTGGTGATCGAAAAAATGACGGGCAAACCCCTCACCAACCGACTTTGCTGTCATCTCCACAGGGGTAGAATGGGAATTTGGAAGCGTGTGAAATTTTTGTATTTTGTGGGCGGGAAGTTTTGCCGCTATGAGATTTTGAATTTCGCTAAGGTACAAGTATAATGATAAAAAATTGTGAGACCGTACTAGTACCTCTGTTCAAGGCCGACTGTAAAATCAAATCATCATCAAGTTGAACATCGGTTACTACCATGATCATCATCGGACACAGATCTGGTGACATGCACCTGAAATTGGTGCATTCGTTGCAAAGTATAATGCTAAAAAAATTAGTGACCGTACTAGTACTTCTGTTCAAGCCCGAGTGCAACATCAAATCATCATCACGTGGAAAATTTGTTACCATGATCATGATCTATCTCTAAATTTGGCGCATCCGCTAAATCTGGCAAAGTATAATGATAAAGAAATTGTGAGACAGTAGTAGTACTTCTGTTCATGGTCGAGTGCAACATCAAATCATCATCACGTTTAAAATTTGTTACCATGATCATGATCTACCTCTGAAAATGGGCGCATCCGCTAAAACTTGCAAATTATAATGATACAAAATTGTGATACCGTACTGGGACTTATGTTCAAGGTCGAGTGCAACATCAAATCATCATTACATTGAAAAGTGTGTTACCATGATCATGATCTATCTCTGAATTTGGCGCATCCGCTAAATCTCGCAAAGTATAATGATAAAGAATTTGTGAGACAGTATAGTAGTACTTCTGTTCAAGCCCGAGTGCAACATCAAATCATCATCACGTTGAAAATTTGTTACCATGATCATGATCTATCTCTGAATTTGGCGCATCCGCGCTAAATGTTGCAAAGTATAATGATTAAAAAAATTGTGAGACCGTACTAGTACCTATGTTCAAGGTCGAGTGCAACATCAAATCATCATCACGTTGACAATTTCTGTTACCATGATCCTCTATTTGGGGATGCTGCTCCCACACCACACCAGCGGCCCCAAACGGCAGCCATTTTAAAATTAAAATTGACATTTAAAAACCCAAAATCATACGAAATTTATACCAAAGTAGCTCGACTTTAAACATAACTAAACTTAAACTTAATCCTGGTCAACGGGCCGTCGGTTGGGGCGCTCGACGGCACTGCCTCGTCGTTGTTCTTAGCCATTGCCGCCTGCTTTCGTGCCCGCTTCTCCTTCGTTGCTTCGCGCATCTGGCGGTGGAGCATGGCGGCCGGCGGCGCTGTCCCCGCGCTTCCAGCCTTTCCCGAGAAGCTTCGATCTCGGCGCGCCTCGCCTGCTGGCGAGCGAACTCGTCCTGGTGGCGATGAGCGTTGAGCTCTGCGAGCTTCTGTCGCTCCGCCTCCTTGAGGCGGCGTCCCGCCTCCTCCGTGCCCGCTCGCTGGCCGGCGCGATATCTCGAGGACGTGCTCGAGGTTCGCGTCGTTGACGAACTCGCGCTCCTCCTCCCTCAACCGCTGGTATCGTTGTGCGTTCAGCGACGCGAGGATCGCCGCCGCTCCGGGTCGGTGGGGGCACGGCGGCTCGCCCGATCGCGCGCTGACTCCTCGATCCGCCGCCTGCGCTTCCGCTTCGCTACGTAGACATCGTGCCGGACTCGAACCGTGGGTCCTCGTCCTCGTCGGAGCTGTGCTCGTCGTCGGCCTGCAGCTCCGGCTCCGGCTCCGGCTGCGGCTGCCGTGGTGGTGGAGGCAGCGCGCGGCCGTTTAGGCCAAGCATCGAGTAGGTGGTCTTCAGACGGCGCGGCATCTTGATGTGGAGAGTAGAGAATGGAGCGGCGGTGGTGGACGGCGTACGTCCTATATATCTAGCGGTGGCAACTGCCCACATTCTACGGCGATCGGACGCCGCGTGGCCGCCGCTGCCTCGGTTTCGCGCGGGAGGCCATTTAAACGCCGACGACCAACCTTCCCGCGTCGTGGCTGGGCCGATGCGAACCGTCGCGTCCTCTCGGGGATGCCGGAGATTCTACTGGGCTCGAAAAATGGCCGGCGCCGTTTGGAGCGCACCGGTGCGAGCCATAAAACGACGCCGGCCCCCAAATCGCTATCAGGCAGGGCCGCCGGTGGAGATGCTCTGAATTTGGGGCAACCGCTAAATCTTGCATAGTATAATGATAAAAAATTGTGAGACCATACTAGTAGTTCTGTTTAAGGCCGAGTGCAAGATAAAATAATCATTACATTGAAAATTTGTTACAATGATTGCAAACTATAGCAATAACAGGAAAAAATGCTCAAGGATTACAATAACATGAAAAATTCTCAAATACAACAAGTCGAAATAACTCAAATGATACAAGCCATACAAATGGCATCATCGGCAAAACTGCATTTCTGTTAGGTAGAATTCATCGGAGTGCAAGTAACAGCTGGCTTTCCATTAGATCTGCAGAGTAGATTATTAAGGATCTGCTCAATCCAAGCTTGCCTATTTTTCAATTCATGTATCTCATTGACTGTTATGATGATATTTGAATCTATTTCATCTCTTTGCTGCTGAATTATATCAAGTGATTCGTGTGCAAAGGCAGCGATTGTTTGCGCTGGAATGGCTGGGACAGTAGCTATCATCTGACAATCAGATGAATTGGCATTGTCACGGCCGTGTCGTGGAAAGACCTGGACACTTGATGTACATGCCCTGCCATCTGCCTTCCTTGCTCTATTCAGGGGCTGAAAACAAGACAGTGCAAGTTACAAAACCATACAATTTGAGAAAACAACCATACTATTAGTTGTCACAGATTTTTGCAAAGCATCAAAACAGATGGCAGATTTTCACAAAGCACAAGGCATAATATAACAAAGCAAGCTATCAACCCCAATGCAACAGGCAGAGCAACCGGATGGCAAATATGAACAAAATAAATCAAGTAACTAGACAGTCTGTGCCTAATAAAATAAGCCAGGAAACTGCATAACAGCTGTCTATTAAAATTGACACTTGGAAGGGGTGCTTCAGATCCCTTAAGTTCCACAAAAGTGGTAGCCAGACATTCCCTAAATTTCATTATTTTAATCATCAGCCAGCCATGGGAATGCCTCAGATAAAAGAGAAATATATCCATTTGGTGCCAAATATAAACGAAAGGTGACCAATTAAGACAGATTAGACAGCAACCATTCTGGGATTCATATAAACTGACATATTATTTCAATGTTTAACCCATGAGCGCAATATAAGGGAAGGAGAAACAAACAAATGAACCATTTTGTGCCTAAAAATAAAAGATGGGTCAGCCAAAAAGTAACAACAAATCTTATTTATGATACCTACTGAAGGTGGATTTCCTACTACAGAAGGTGGCATTGGATTAATCAACAGTGAAATCCGAAAAAAGTCTTACAAAAAACAAATATGCTCATTATATCCCACAACAAGCATGCCAGATAGTCGCAAGGTTTATATGTTTTAATCATCAGTCAACTCAATGAATCAAGGACTAATAACCAATTGAATCATCATCTGACTCATATTCACCAAGCAAAACATTCTTATCATTATGGAAGAAATCCAGAAGACATAACAGTATGAGGAAGTGCATGAGCAATCAAACATTATGTGGCTAGAATAAAATGCCAGATCATTTAAGTTAAGCAGAACAATTAAATTGGTTTAATCACGATCAAACAAAAAAAGATTAGACAGGCAATAGAACAAGTTTGAGAAGCTAGCAGGAAAATGAACAAGACGTGCAGTCATACAAATAGCATGATTTATTTCAAACCAGTTATCCTATCTATATGGAGAGTAAATGTGTTAAACACAAACTGGTTCCAGCACGATAAGCATATCAATACAAAAATGAAAGGTACTTACTGGATTATAGGGGTGATTCACTCCACAATTTGCTGTGTTCCATGTGATAGTGCAACATGAAATTACAGCAAAGAGTTAGGGTTGCAGCTCTTGAAGAAAAAAAAACAATGAAGAATTTAAATGTACCAGAGCAATGAGTTCACACATGTACTACAGGATGGCAAAAGGATAGCAGAAAGGAAATAGTAATTGGCATTTACCGTCATTGTTTACAACAAAACAGATGGAAATTATAATGTAAAACCTTGTGAACTCAGAAGAGCACAGAATGGCGGAATATAAAACAACATTTTGCAACGAACAAAACAGACGGCGGCTATGGTCCCAGCACACAACCTGTCACCTGAGAATAAGAAAAGCAAACAAACATGTAGGTTTCCTAACAAAAATAGATGAATTACATAGCATGCAATTACTGTTCTAACATTAGGACGAACTAGATGGATACTATAGGGGTGTTTCTTGAGAGTTTATAGAGCAGGGAACGCTTTGCTAGTCTTAGTATGAACAAGACAAAATTAATACTATTTTTTGCAACACACAGTACAATCATAGACGCTCACACGTACATACATACACTCATCACTCAGGCACACACACTACCCCTTCAAGCACCTTCAGGAAACTGCATCCAAGAAACTGTTCCGACGGGTATTGAGATTGACGAAGTCACCACTAGCACCACAATGTCATCGGGAACGCCGCGTCCCACAGAAGAATATTCCTCCATTTTTGAGACACCAAAGCGTTAAATGGGGGTGCCATCGCCCTTCCTAACCATCCAACCACAGGTTGGTTCTCGATGATTTGGTACTTGACATGTACTACATGATATCTAAAATGAAGTCGGTGTCAGGCTAACAAGCAAGGTGCGGCGTCGTTGCTTGACGTGAGTCGGTGTGATGCCATCACAAGATGAAGTGCATGGTCCATGTGATCTGGATTAGGGGATACTAGCATAATACCCGTGTGTTGCAACGGGTTAATAACGAAAGATGGCTCCCTCCAAATATAGAATAAATGGAATATAATCGCAATGTCTATGTCCAGAATGTGTGGCCACATGGTCCTCATTTTTCTTTAGAATCTGTGGTACGTCAGTATCATACAATGTGCTTATTTTTTGTCATCACTGAGACAACTCTGATGCTCGATCGACCGATCCGAGTTGATCAATCGACCGATCTAATTAACATGTTTGAACAGACGATCGAATAATTCATAGTATTTATTGAATGATACTCCCTCCGTGCCAAAAATAAGGCGTCTAAGGATTAGTTAAAAGTCAATGTTTTTAAAGTTTGACCAAGTTTACACACAAAAAATATAAATATTTACAATACTAAATCATTATCAATAGAGTCACCCTAAAGTATAATTTCTTAATATGTCAATTTGATATTGAAAATGTAAATATTTTTTAAAATATTTGGTCAAAGTTCGTAAGGTTTGACTTTTGAGTTTTGACCAATCCTTAGACGCCTTACATTTTGGGACGGAGAGAGTATATCGTAAAAGGTGCCCATTTTACACCATCTTTTTTAACAAAACACGGTACAATATAAATGCTCACTAAATGCATACTCGCTCCTACGAACGCACAAATGCACATGCAATCTCTATGAACACCTTCAAGATACTTTGTCTGAGAAACTGATTTGTCGAGAACACACGTCGATACGTGGCCCCAACTGAACAGATATTTCTCTTTATTAATGAAACACCCACGCATGAAACATGTTTTTTTAGGGAGAATGTCACTGCGCTCCAAAACATGTGGTTGATTCTTGTGACTAACCTCTTAAAAGCTGCAGGGTATGAAAGCTTTGTTTTTTTTAAGGATTTTTAGTTGCATAAGTGTTGAGATTTGTATGTCCTACGAATTTTAAAGGGAAAATGCATGCACGTGCAAAAATTAGGAAAAGAAACCTAGAGTCATATAGATTGTCACTGTATGTTTGCGAATGAAAGAAAAGTTAGAAAATTTAAAGTAGCACGGCAAGAGGAGCCTAATCAATGGGTCTCTTTTGGCCTTTTTCTTTTTTGCCGATTGTGTCGATCTAACCGGGATTGCCGAACACGCGTTGATGAACTACGGCAGAGGAGAAAGGACGGATCACCTGCCGATCTTTTACAGAACTATGCCAGAAAGGATATAAAGATTGACCGGTACAAAAACCATCTCCATCAATCTACGCTCGTTAAGGAGAGGGTTCCTTAGAGAATTAAAAGGGGAGCGAACAAAAAAGATGTGTGGCTGGACCGATCTATGCTTGTCTTACCGATTAGAATTAGGAAAGGGATGCTGATTTTGCTACCTAGTGCTACGGATTGGATTTTGGTCGTGACCTAACTAATCCTGATAAGAACTCCTCATGGAGCCGGTCACGCTGACCTTACTTTTTATGTTCGGGGTGAGTTGTATACACGTTTGACGTACCATCACCAACCACCGCGGCCTATTTTAAATTTAATAGTAAAGATAGTTTATATGACAAGATTATGGGGGGATTGTTAGTAGTAATCTTATCAATGTGGTTGGCTAGTAAAGGAGCTAGCTTAGTCATGAAGTATCCAAGGTATGTAGAGAGAACTGTAGAATGGGGAATGTTCTAGAGTAAGATATTTACGAGTAGTATGAAATATCTAGAGTTTGTAGAGTATTCTAGAAGTATGGTATAGGGTTTGGATTCTGGCACATGGCAACAATCTATAGGGTCATGTACAAAAATTTAAATAGAGTATCACCCGTCCCATGTAAGTAAGCTTTGTACCACTGAGATATCCAATAAAGCTTCCTAGTAGTAGTAGCCCCTGTGTAAGTGTATGTGAGGCACAAGCTTCCTAGTATTATAAGCCCCGTGTGTGAAGCACATCAAGACAGAGAGCTCGAGGAGTGGCATGGGCAAATGCGCAGGATCCTGCCATCTGCCACGCGCATTGAGAGCGGGGCGGAGCTGGATCTATGGGACACATTCTAGTTGACCAAGACATGCTTGAACCTTCTATGGTAACAGACCAAAACGTGTAGGGGGGAGGGGGTCTGGTTACCTCGACGGCGGCTTCGTGTAGTCATACTCGGCATCCTTGCGGGTCACGTCGACGACGGGCGGGGGTGCTGCGGTTGCGGTGGGCGTCGGCGTCGAGGAAGCAGATCTGGGGCGGTCGATGATGGGTTCGGGGAAGCAGATCTGAAACGAGGGAGTCGGTGAAGCAGATCCGGTGCAGTGCACGGCGTCGTTGGTGAAGCGGATCAGGTACGGCAGACGAGGGAGTCGGTGAACTCAGATAGTGCAGTGCACGGCGGCGTTGGTGAAGCGGATCTGGTGCTGCGGATGAAGCAGTCGGTGAAGCAGATCCGATGCAGTACACGGCGGCGTTGGTGAAGCGGATCTGGTGCTGCGGACGAGGGAGTCGGTGGCCTCAGGTAGGTGAGGTGGTATGCCGGCTAAGTACGGCTGGGATATTCCGGTGCGGTGGTCCGGCAGGTGAGAGATGATGGGCCTGGAGTATTGCGACAGATTTTTTGCGGAAATGGGGAAGACGAATGGAAGGCGGTAGACTATATATATCAGAGGGGGTGTGTAAATTACGAACGAGACCCCAACCAACGCCGGCTTCACTTGTCTGCCTTTGCGTCATTGCTAATAGGGTCGAAAGGGAATTCGAAATATGTGTATGGAGGCGGGAGTTTTGGCGCTCAACTCGTATTTTGAATCTCCCTGGTGTATAAGCAGTACAGTATACTAGATATTGAATCATAGACCAGGGAAGACAAGTACAAAGAGTACAAAAATACTGTAATGTCTACATTGCATGATGCTGATCTACCTTGCGTTAGTGTTTGTACTTTGTAGTGGTAGCTAAGTGGTGCAAAGAAGACATATTTGTAATTTCTACAACTTAGATATGTCTTTATACATCCGTATTAGACAAAACTAAGACACCTCCTTTTAGACGAAGGTAATATTAATTTTGAATCTCTTTGTACTAATGTTGATGATTTTTAATAGATCTTCAGAGTTTCGTAGAAAAAAACTAGGCTCCTCTCGAGAAACAAATAAGCATACAATTAATTAAGTACGTGGGCGGTTATTATTATTTTAACAGGGAAACTGCATTCGTGCCCTATGGCCCGTCATCTTCAAAACCGTCCAAATGCATGCATCTAGCGACGGGCGGTTTCCAGGCCCTGGCGTGGCGGTTAACATTCGTCTTCCTCATTTCGTCTTCTCCCTGACACTCTCGCCTGTGCCCCTCTCTCTCGCTACCCTCCATGGAAGCGTTCTACCAAGGACACACTTTCCTCGCTCATGGAACAACCACCATTACGGCGAACTATACCAATATGGCGTCTAAGGTGGAGGAACACATCAACAAAATCGAGTTGATACTGGAGAAAGAAGACTCGTACAAAATTGTTGGCCTAGACGTAGAGTACACCTATGGGCCTGAACAGAAGGCTGCCCTCATACAGTTGTGCATGGGCACAGACTGCCTCCTGTACCAGATTTCCTCGGCCGACCAGCCCTGCCCCAAACTCGCTGACTTTCTTGGCAGGCCTGACATAACATTTGCAGGTGTTGACATCGGCAACGACATTACCAGGCTTGGGCGTTGCAACCTCTCAGTGGCGAACTTCGTGGACATCCAGAAAAGGTGGAAGCCTGCCGATTCCACTAGTAACAATAAGGATTCGTTGGCTGACTATGCTGCGGCCATTATAGACAGCCAGTACAAATCTATCATGAAAAAACTTACGAAAGAGGAACACAAGCTGTGGAAGCAGGTGCCCTTGTCCATGAAGCATATCCTGTATGCAAGCATCGACGCATACGCAACATATGAGGTATACAGGCGAATAGTGAACTTTGAGAAGGGTCAACAAAAATTGGCGGAATTCCAGGACAGCGGGAGTAAGAAGAAGAAGAAGAAGAAGAAGAAGAAGAAGAAGAAGAAGAGCAACATGGTACAGGCTGTGGAAGCTGAAGAGGAAGACCACTGAAAAGGATAGCCTAGTGTTAAAAGTAGTACAGGACTAGTATGTATACGATCGTGTGTGTATGCACCCAGTGATAAGTAGTACAGTATATTTTATCTTGCAAGTAGTTTTAAAAGTAGTACAGTACTACTGTAGTATGTACGATCGTGTGTGTATGCTCCCAGTGTCATGAGTACATAACTGATGATAATAATACTAATATGTATGGTAGATCTTTTTTTTTATCTTGCATACTCCCTACGATCCATAATAAGTGTGCCGTTTCACTCTAACAGCATCCACTGTGTTGTCCACAACAGCTATCCTCGTCCACAAGCAATAAGTGTAGTCCATGCCCATATATAGAGTGGACACGTACAAGCTTTTGGTTGCCCATAAGTAAATAGTAATTATTTTACTCTGTGCTCTGTCTTGCATGTGTGTACTTCTAACAAATATGTGCGTCCCAGCGTGTGCCAAAGTTAACCTTATACTGAGTATATTGTACTATAGTATTACTCCCTCCGATCCACATTACTTGATGCTAAAATGGAAGTATCTATAGTTACAATATGTCTAGATACATCTACATTAGAGTCATCTAAACCATGATTAAGCCGAACCTCTGCCCCAAGACATGACATCTCTTCTACGTAGTAGAATGCTCTCCGTCCATAATAAAATATAATCAATGGATGGGACTGGATACCTTTGTTGGGAAGGTATCGTCACCTGCCGAGTAGGGTGTATGTAGGCATCCTATCACGATCCAGTAGTAATATCCATCTCCCAAAGCTGACCCAGTCTATGTATGTGTCTTGTCTTGTCGATCCATGGACATGGCACCTACGAGGTACTCCACTGCTGATGATTTTGTAGAGTACGTATATTTATATGAGCACGATGCTTTGTACAAAGTTGTCCCGGTCACCTCAAGGTTGCATTAGCAGGACGAAAAACAGTTAGTCCCTTTCTATATAAGGAGTACTTATTTTGAGGATTAATTGTTCTCCTTCTCGATGCGAATGTAGAAACGCAGCAGCTTGGAAGGTCCACCAAGCACCTGGTACAGCGGCGGTACCGAGAGGAACGACGTGAGTTCATCAAACGCGACGTCGCCCGGCAAGGCGCAGCTCGACGCCTCCAATGACACATTCACGGTGTCCGCCCTGCTCCTCGAGTGCGCCAACGAGCACGACGCCGGCCCATTCGCCCACATCTTTGCCGTGTACAGAGGCCACACGCACGCGGCCGCCCTAACGCACACGGTAGACACGATGGTGGTCGAAGTCGAACCGAGCACGCCGATGATCAGGACGAACACGGCGCCGTCCTCCCCTTCGGCGATGATCCGCAGGCACGGCGAACCCGGCACCGGCACCAGCACCTCGAACACTTTGGTCGTGTTGTACGGCGGGAGCTTGTGCACTTGGATCGAGTGGGCCGCTGCAAAGTGGGCGACGAGCGTTGTTGGCGGGGCGGCGAAGTCGCAGCCGGGCTCCGTGCAAGCGCAAGGGGCGTGCGGGCATGCAATCTTGTGGTCGTGGACCTGGTGGTAGGCCACCAAGCTCCCGCAGCTGCTGTGGGGGCACTCAACCGTCGCCGCTGATACGACGGCGTCCATTGCCGGGTCGTGCTCGAATCCGCCGCGGGGTTCCACGCACCTATGGCACCGGTTCCCGGGAAGCTCGCTGAGGCAGCGGCCGCAGGCCAAATGATTACCCTTGCACTGCACAAATCAAAGTTCGTGGATTGCCATTTTTGCAGTAGTGAACCCACAAAAGAAACATCAATGGAGTGTGGGAGGGAAAGGGATCGACCTTGAAGACGGGGGGCTTGAGGGGCTGGGAGCAGAAAATGCAGTGAAGCACGGTGGAGTCCATCTTCAGGGTAACGGTGACAGTTTCCAGCATTGCGAGCGCGCGAGGAGTATGTGGCCTATCGATGGCCTCTCTTATCTCCTAGCCTCGAGGCTGGAGTACTCTATTTAAGGGGATGGGAAGGGATTTTGCTTAAGACGAGGAAAACCTACCTCCATCTCAAAGCTTAGCTTATATTATTTTTAGAAAGTCAAATTATGTCAAAATTGACTAAGCATTTACCGAAAATCATGGTAGTTAAAAAATGTGTATCTCCACCATCATACTATTTGAGACTATATTTGTGATGGTAATAGGCACAACTACATACACAAAAATTGACATCATCTGATTATTAGTTATTTGGACTGCGGGATGAACTTTTTGAACTGTGCATTAAGCACCGGTAACCACTTAGGGCTTCTTTGATTCATAGGATTGACATAGGAATTATGTTGGATTTGATTCCTATGGGAAAATTTCAATCCTACACCTTTCCTATTTCTACACTCTCCACATTCCTTTGAATCAAAGCAGCGGTGCTTCTTTGTTTTTTATAGTAAGTGAAAGGACATCTAAAAAACAGGAGAAATGATGCGGGAAGTGCACATAGTTTTATATAAATCAGATGGAGGGGTTACAATTACATATAGTTGGAGTATTCACTTCCGATTCACAAAAAAAAGGAGTATTCACTTCCACGCTGCATTATTATTAAGTACAGTATAAGTACTACTACAAACAGTTCAGCACAAATATGAAACGAAGAATCCATAAAAAAATAGCAGCCGTACGAACAATCAAGTACTTTTCATCGAAATTTATCATTCCTCATGACAAATTGACAGTTTTTTCAACTACGCAAAGTAGCAGTAGCTACATCTGCTTGCATATGCGAATGTAGAAACGCAGCTCCTTGGACGATCCAGCACCAACGAGGTATGGCCCCGGCACAACGAGGAACGACGTGAGCTCCTCAAACACGACAGCGCCCGGCGACGCGCTGCCAGAAGCATCGGCAGACATCTTCAGGTCATCCCGCCTGGCGTCCGCTTTCGAGGACGGCGGCGGGCCGTGCGCCCAGATCTTCACCCTGTAGAGCGGCCACACGGATGTGGCCGAACTGACGCATACCAAAGACAAGACAATGGCCGGGCCGAGCGCGTCGATGTACAGGACGAACACGGAGCCGTCATCCCCTTCGACGACGAGCAGCCTGCACGGCGAGCACGGGTGCGTCATGGTCACCCGGAACTCTATGGACTTGCCATACTCTAACCTGTGCACCTGAATCGAGTGGGCCTCTGCGAGGTGAACGAGGAGCGCTGACGGTGGGGCGGCGAAGTCGCAGCCCTGCTCCGTGCAGTTGCACCGGCCGTGCGGGCACGCGATTCTGTGGCTTAGGGACTCGTGGTAGCTGACGATGACCCCGCAGCCGTCGTGGGAGCACATGACCTGCGCCGTTCCTGGCCGATGTTGCACGCGATGGCCTCCAAATTCGTAGCGTTTATTTCCATAGTGCCGTCCATCGCCGCCGCTTGGTTGAATCCGAGCCGCGCTACTCTTCTTCTCGGCGCCGTTTACTTGGAACCTCGCCGACGGTGGCAGCGGCAGGCCTCATACCACGCTGCAACTCCGATCAATATTAATTGATGGTAAAATGGATGTATCTACAACTATAATGTGTATAGATGCATCTATATTACCATCAAATAATATGAATCGGAGGGAGTACAAGGAATGACAGTTTAGCACAAGTGACACCAGCAAATAAAAATCAATGGACTCTCAGAGGAAAAGGGGGCGACCTTGTTGAACTTGGGGCAAATCAATGGAGTCTGACAGACAAATGATGCGATAGAGAGAGAGAGAGAGAGAGAGAGAGAGAGAGAGAGAGAGAGAGAGAGAGAGAGAGAGAGAGAGAGAGAGAGAGAGAGAGAGAGAGACAAAGTGTGTGTGTGTGTCCGTGGCGCGGGGGAGGGGGGGGCGTTTGTTCACTTCTTTGTTTAAAACGAGGATTCGTACAAGGTAATAGAGCCCGCATGCTCGGCTGGGTAGACAGCCAGGAGTGACCCCAACATGGTCGTGCCACAAGGATTCATGTCAAATGAAAAGGGAAGCATGTATCTTTGAATCTTGTCAAATCCTAGGTTTGACCAAGATAATTTAAACAAGTTTAAAACAAGAAAATGAAAAGGGAAGCATGTATCCTTCTTAGTCACTCTAAAATGAAGTTTTTGGGAGGTTTTTGAAATTTCCATGTTTGAAACCCAAAACCACTTCTCTTCATGCTTGACTTCATAAGACGGAGATTAGGGGTTAGGGGGTAGATACATGATTTGTATGGTTTGATATGTCTAGACCTTGTTTATCAATTTTAATGCTTACTATATGACATAAGAAGACTATGTGATTTTGTTTTTCATTTTTCTGTTTTTTTATTTTTCTGCCCATTTGAATCTTGGTCAAATCCTAGGTTTGACCAAGATTTAGACAAGTTTAACACGTAAATGATTTAACTTGGATTTCCTACCCTTGAATCCATATGAAACTTTGTTCTAATGCACTATTATAATCAACCGAGTTTTTACACCAACAGGTCTGTCACTTACGTGTGGTGCCCACGCGTGAGGTCCCACACTTCAGTGAGCACAAGTCACGTGCAGTAGGTACGCAAAGTCCCAGCCATCTTCTTTGTCAAGAGAAGACGCATCAGATGCGTATTGGAATTCTGTGGGTCCTTCTGGATCCTTCGGTTGTCCCTCTCACAAAAAAAAACAAATCTCTCTCATTCTCGGCCTCGCTCGACTCGCTCGCTCGCTCGCTCGCTCGCACCTCCTGCTCACTGACAAACCCTGCACAAAAGTCAACATCATCACCCGAAAAAGGGGAGACACCCCCTTCTTCTCTCCTTCCGAGTGATCCCTCTTCCTCCGTGTTTCACTCGACGGGCAAACACCCATGTGATGCATAGTAATAATAAAAAGGTAGTAGAAAAATCGATATACGAATCTATAATTAAATAGGTTAAACTCGGGTTTTGCCCAGTTCTACAGATCAAGGGTTCAAAAAAAAATCCAACTACGGGGTTCGAACAACACGATTCTAATCCAAGAATTTTTTCGACCTCATCCAAATGGCCTCAAATTATAGGGTTAGCATCTAGTGCAGTTTGTGTGAAAATGTATGCACTATGTGTGCTATAACTTGTATGTCTTTCAAATTTGAACCAAATTTGAATAAGTTTGAAATATTTGCAAAGGGGCTTTTGGGAGGTTTTTCAAATTTCCATGTTTGAAACCCAAAACCACTTCTCTTCATGCTTGACTTCATAAGACACAGTTTAGGGGTTAGGGGGTATAGATACATGATTTGTCTGGTTTGAATATGTCTAGACCTTGTTTATCAACTTTAATGCTTACTATATAACATAAGAAAACTATTTGCTTTGGTTTTTATTTTTGCTGATTTTTTTTCAATTTTGATGCCCATTTGAATCTTGGTCAAATCCTAGGTTTGACCATGGTTTAAACAAGTTTAAATCATGAATATGAAAAAATAAGCATCTTTCCTTCTTAGTCACCCCAAAATGTAGCTCTTGGGAGGGTTTTTGAAATTTCCATGTTTGGAACAAAAAAACCACTTCTCTTCATGCATGCTTGACTTCATAAGACAGAGTTTAGGGTTAGGGGTGTAGATATATACATGATTTTCTAGTTTGAATATGTCTAGACCTGTTTATCAACTTTAATGCTAACTATAGACATAAGAAGACTATGTGCTTTGGTTTTTCATTTTTCTGTTTTTTCTGAATTTTATTCCCATATATTTGAATCTTGGTCAAATCCTAGGTTCAACCAAGATTTAAACAAGTTTAAAACATGAAAATTAAAAGGTAAGCATGTATCCTTCTTAGTCACTCTAAAATGAAGCTTTTGGGATGTTCTTGAAATTTCCATGTTTGAAACCCAAAACGACTTCTCTTCATGCTAGACTTCATAAGATCGACGGGGGGTAGATACATGATTTGTCTGGTTTGGATATACCTAGACCTCGTTTATCAACTCGAATGCTTACGATATGACATATATAAGAAGACTATGTGCTTTTGTTTTTCATTTTTCTGATTTTTTGAATTTTGTGCCCACCCATTTGTATCTTGGTCAAATCCTAGGTTTGATAATGATTTAAACAAGTTTAAAATATGAAAATGCAAATGTAAGCATGGATCCTTCTTAGTCTGTCTAAAATGAAGCTTTTGGGAGGTTTTTGAAATTTCCATGTTTGAAACCCAAAACCACTTCTCTTCACATGCTTGACTTCATAAGAGAGAGTTAATTAATTTAGGGCTTAGGGAGTATAGATACATGATTTGTGTGGTGTGAATATGTATGGACGTTGGTTATCAAATTCAATGCTTACTATATGACATAAGAAAACTATTTGCTTTGGTTTTTCTTTTTCTGATTTTTTTCAAATTTGATGCCCATTTGAATCTGCTTGTCAAATCCTAGGTTTGACGACCAAGATAATTTAAACAAGTTTAAAACATGAAAATGAAAAGGGAAGCATGGATCCTTCTTAGTCACTCTAAAATGAAGCTTTTGGGAGGTTTTTGAAATTTCCATGTTTGAAACCCAAAACCACTTCTCTTCACATGCTTGACTTCATAAGATAGAGTTTAGGGGTTAGGGGGTATAGCTACATGATTTGTCTGGTTTGAATATGTCTAGACCTTGTTTATCAACTTTAATGCTTACTATATGACATAAGAAAACTATTTGCTTTGGTTTTCCTTTTTGCTGATTTTTTTTCAATTTTGATGCCCATTTGAATCTTGTCTAATCCTAGGTTTGACCAAGATAATTTAAACAAGTTTAAAACATGAAAATGAAAAGGGAAGCATGTATCCTTCTTAGTCACTCTAAACTCGGGTTTTGCCCGAGTTCTACAGATCAAGGGTTCAAAAAATCCAACTACGGGGTTCGAACAACACGATTCTAATCCAAGAATTTTTCGACCTCATCCAAATGGCCTCAAGCTATAGGGTTAGCATCTAGTGCAGTTTTTGTGAAAATGTATGCACTATGTGTGCTATAACTTGTATGTCTTTCAAATTTGAACCAAATTTGAATAAGTTTGAAATATTTGAAAAGGGGCTTTTGGGAGGATTTTGAAATTTCCATGTTTGAAACCCAAAACCACTTCTCTTCATGCTTGACTTCATAAGACGGAGTTTAGGGGTTAGGGGTAGATACATGATTTGTATGGTTTGATATGTCTAGACCTTGTTTATCAACTTTAATGCTTACTATATGACATAAGAAAACTATTTGCTTTGGTTTTCCTTTTTGCTGATTTTTTTTTCAATTTTGATGCCCATTTGAATCTTGTCTAATCCTAGGTTTGACCAAGATAATTTAAACAAGTTTAAAACATGAAAATGAAAAGGGAAGCATGTATCCTTCTTAGTCACTCTAAACTCGGGTTTTGCCCAGTTCTACAGATCAAGGGTTCAAAAAAATCCAACTACGGGGTTCGAACAACACGATTCTAATCCAAGAATTTTTCGACCTCATCCAAATGGCCTCAAGCTATAGGGTTAGCATCTAGTGCAGTTTTTGTGAAAATGTATGCACTATGTGTGCTATAACTTGTATGTCTTTCAAATTTGAACCAAATTTGAATAAGTTTGAAATATTTGAAAAGGGGCTTTTGGGAGGATTTTGAAATTTCCATGTTTGAAACCCAAAACCACTTCTCTTCATGCTTGACTTCATAAGACGGAGTTTAGGGGTTAGGGGTAGATACATGATTTGTATGGTTTGATATGTCTAGACCTTGTTTATCAACTTTAATGCTTACTATATGACATAAGAAGACTATGTGATTTTGTTTTTCATTTTTCTGTTTTTTTATTTTTCTGCCCATTTGAATCTTGGTCAAATCCTAGGTTTGACCAAGATTTAGACAAGTTTAACACGTAAATGAGTTAACTTGGATTTCCTACCCTTGAATCCATAGGAAACTTTGTTCTAATGCACTATTATAATCAACCGAGTTTTTACACCAACAGGTCTGTCACTTACGTGTGGTGCCCACCCTTCAGGTCCCACACTTCAGTGAGCACAAGTCACGTGCAGTAGGTACGCAAACTCCCAGCCATCTTCTTTGTCAAGAGAAGACGCATCAGATGCGTATTGGAAGTCTGTGGGTCCTTCTGGATCCTTCGGTTGTCCCTCTCACAAAAAAAACAAATCTCTCTCATTCTCGGCCTCGCTCGACTCGCTCGCTCGCTCGCTCGCTCGCACCTCCTGCTCACTGACAAACCCTGCACAAAAGTCAACATCATCACCCGAAAAAGGGGAGACACCCCCTTCTTCTCTCCTTCCGAGTGATCCCTCTTCCTCCGTGTTTCACTCGACGGGCAAACACCCATGTGCTGCATAGTAATAATAAAAAGGTAGTAGAAAAATCGATATACGAATCTATAATTAAATAGGTTAAACTCGGGTTTTGCCCAGTTCTGCAGATCAAGGGTTCAAAAAAAAAAATCCAACTACGGGGTTCGAACAACACGATTCTAATCCAAGAATTTTTTCGACCTCATCCAAATGGCCTCAAATTATAGGGTTAGCATCTAGTGCAGTTTGTGTGAAAATGTATGCACTATGTGTGCTATAACTTGTATGTCTTTCAAATTTGAACCAAATTTGAATAAGTTTGAAATATTTGCAAAGGGGCTTTTGGGAGGTTTTTCAAATTTCCATGTTTGAAACCCAAAACCACTTCTCTTCATGCTTGACTTCATAAGACAGAGTTTAGGGGTTAGGGGGTATAGATACATGATTTGTCTGGTTTGAATATGTCTAGACCTTGTTTATCAACTTTAATGCTTACTATATAACATAAGAAAACTATTTGCTTTGGTTTTTATTTTTGCTGATTTTTTTTTCAATTTTGATGCCCATTTGAATCTTGGTCAAATCCTAGGTTTGACCATGGTTTAAACAAGTTTAAATCATGAATATGAAAAAATAAGCATCTTTCCTTCTTAGTCACCCCAAAATGTAGCTCTTGGGAGGGTTTTTGAAATTTCCATGTTTGGAACAAAAAAAACCACTTCTCTTCATGCATGCTTGACTTCATAAGACAGAGTTTAGGGTTAGGGGTGTAGATATATACATGATTTTCTAGTTTGAATATGTCTAGACCTGTTTATCAACTTTAATGCTAACTATAGACATAAGAAGACTATGTGCTTTGGTTTTTCATTTTCTGCTTTTTTTTTCTGAATTTTATTCCCATATATTTGAATCTTGGTCAAATCCTAGGTTCAACCAAGATTTAAACAAGTTTAAAACATGAAAATTAAAAGGTAAGCATGTATCCTTCTTAGTCACTCTAAAATGAAGCTTTTGGGATGTTCTTGAAATTTCCATGTTTGAAACCCAAAACGACTTCTCTTCATGCTAGACTTCATAAGATCGATGGGGGGTAGATACATGATTTGTCTGGTTTGGATATATATACCTAGACCTCGTTTATCAACTCGAATGCTTACGATATGACATATATAAGAAGACTATGTGCTTTTGTTTTTCATTTTTCTGATTTTTTTGAATTTTGTGCCCACCCATTTGTATCTTGGTCAAATCCTAGGTTTGATAATGATTTAAACAAGTTTAAAATATGAAAATGCAAATGTAAGCATGGATCCTTCTTAGTCACTCTAAAATGAAGCTTTTGGGAGGTTTTTGAAATTTCCATGTTTGAAACCCAAAACCACTTCTCTTCACATGCTTGACTTCATAAGACATAGTTAATCAATTTAGGGGTTAGGGGTATAGATACATGATTTGTGTTGTTTGAATATGTATGGACCTTGTTTATCAACTTCAATGCTTACTATATATATGACATAAGAAAACTATTTGCTTTGGTTTTCCTTTTTGCTGATTTTTTTTTCAATTTTGATGCCCATTTGAATCTTGTCTAATCCTAGGTTTGACCAAGATAATTTAAACAAGTTTAAAACATGAAAATGAAAAGGGAAGCATGTATCCTTCTTAGTCACTCTAAACTCGGGTTTTGCCCAGTTCTACAGATCAAAGGGTTCAAAAAATCCACTACGGGGTTCGAACAACACGATTCTAATCCAAGAATTTTTTCGACCTCATCCAAATGGCCTCAAGCTATAGGGTTAGCATCTAGTGCAGTTTTTGTGAAAATGTATGCACTATGTGTGCTATAACTTGTATGTCTTTCAAATTTGAACCAAATTTGAATAAGTTTGAAATATTTGCAAAGGGGCTTTTGGGAGGTTTTTCAAATTTCCATGTTTGAAACCCAAAACCACTTCTCTTCATGCTTGACTTCATAAGATGGAGTTTAGGGGTTAGGGGTAGATACATGATTTGTATGGTTTGATATGTCTAGACCTTGTTTATCAACTTTAATGCTTACTATATGACATAAGAAGACTATGTGAATTTGTTTTTTATTTTTCTGCCCATTTGAATCTTGGTCAAATCCTAGGTTTGACCAAGATTTAGACAAGTTTAACACGTAAATGAGTTAACTTGGATTTCCTACCCTTGAATCCATAGGAAACTTTGTTCTAATGCACTATTATAATCAACCGAGTTTTTACACCAACAGGTCTGTCACTTACGTGTGGTGCCCACCCTTGAGGTCCCACACTTCAGTGAGCACAAGTCACGTGCAGTAGGTACGCAAACTCCCAGCCATCTTCTTTGTCAAGAGAAGACGCATCAGATGCGTATTGGAAGTGCATGGGTCCTTACGGATCCTTCGGTTGTCCCTCTCACAAAAAAAAACAAATCTCTCTCATTCTCGGCCTCGCTCGACTCGCTCGCTCGCTCGCTCGCACCTCCTGCTCACTGACAAACCCTGCACAAAAGTCAACATCATCACCCGAAAAAGGGGAGACACCCCCTTCTTCTCTCCTTCCGAGTGATCCCTCTTCCTCCGTGTTTCACTCGACGGGCAAACACCCATGTGCTGCATAGTAATAATAAAAAGGTAGTAGAAAAATCGATATACGAATCTATAATTAAATAGGTTAAACTCGGGTTTTGCCCAGTTCTGCAGATCAAGGGTTCAAAAAAAAAAAATCCAACTACGGGGTTCGAACAACACGATTCTAATCCAAGAATTTTTTCGACCTCATCCAAATGGCCTCAAATTATAGGGTTAGCATCTAGTGCAGTTTGTGTGAAAATGTATGCACTATGTGTGCTATAACTTGTATGTCTTTCAAATTTGAACCAAATTTGAATAAGTTTGAAATATTTGCAAAGGGGCTTTTGGGAGGTTTTTCAAATTTCCATGTTTGAAACCCAAAACCACTTCTCTTCATGCTTGACTTCATAAGACAGAGTTTAGGGGTTGGGGGTATAGATACATGATTTGTCTGGTTTGAATATGTCTAGACCTTGTTTATCAACTTTAATGCTTACTATATAACATAAGAAAACTATTTGCTTTGGTTTTTATTTTTGTTGATTTTTTTTCAATTTTGATGCCCATTTGAATCTTGGTCAAATCCTAGGTTTGACCATGGTTTAAACAAGTTTAAATCATGAATATGAAAAAATAAGCATCTTTCCTTCTTAGTCACCCCAAAATGTAGCTCTTGGGAGGGTTTTTGAAATTTCCATGTTTGGAACAAAAAAACCACTTCTCTTCATGCATGCTTGACTTCATAAGACAGAGTTTAGGGTTAGGGGTGTAGATATATACATGATTTTCTAGTTTGAATATGTCTAGACCTGTTTATCAACTTTAATGCTAACTATAGACATAAGAAGACTATGTGCTTTGGTTTTTCATTTTTCTGTTTTTTTCTGAATTTTATTCCCATATATTTGAATCTTGGTCAAATCCTAGGTTCAACCAAGATTTAAACAAGTTTAAAACATGAAAATTAAAAGGTAAGCATGTATCCTTCTTAGTCACTCTAAAATGAAGCTTTTGGGATGTTCTTGAAATTTCCATGTTTGAAACCCAAAACGACTTCTCTTCATGCTAGACTTCATAAGATCGACGGGGGGTAGATACATGATTTGTCTGGTTTGGATATACCTAGACCTCGTTTATCAACTCGAATGCTTACGATATGACATATATAAGAAGACTATGTACTTTTGTTTTTCATTTTTCTGATTTTTTTGAATTTTGTGCCCACCCATTTGTATCTTGGTCAAATCCTAGGTTTGATAATGATTTAAACAAGTTTAAAATATGAAAATGCAAATGTAAGCATGGATCCTTCTTAGTCTGTCTAAAATGAAGCTTTTGGGAGGTTTTTGAAATTTCCATGTTTGAAACCCAAAACCACTTCTCTTCACATGCTTGACTTCATAAGACATAGTTAATTAATTTAGGGCTTAGGGGGTATAGATACATGATTTGTGTGGTTTGAATATGTATGGACCTTGTTTATCAAATTCAATGCTTACTATATGACATAAGAAAACTATTTGCTTTGGTTTTTCTTTTTTCTGTTTTTTTTTTCAAATTTGATGCCCATTTGAATCTGCTTGTCAAATCCT
This sequence comes from Lolium perenne, assembly GCF_019359855.2. NCBI lineage: Eukaryota > Viridiplantae > Streptophyta > Magnoliopsida > Poales > Poaceae > Lolium > Lolium perenne. The sequence continues at coordinate 54,601,855 of NC_067248.2, read as the reverse complement.
AGGTTTGACGACCAAGATAATTTAAACAAGTTTAAAACATGAAAATGAAAAGGGAAGCATGGATCCTTCTTAGTCACTCTAAAATGAAGCTTTTTGGGAGGTTTTTGAAATTTCCATGTTTGAAACCCAAAACCACTTCTCTTCACATGCTTGACTTCATAAGATAGAGTTTAGGGGTTAGGGGGTATAGCTACATGATTTGTCTGGTTTGAATATGTCTAGACCTTGTTTATCAACTTTAATGCTTAATTACTATATGACATAAGAAAACTATTTGCTTTGGTTTTCCTTTTTGCTGATTTTTTTTTCAATTTTGATGCCCATTTGAATCTTGTCTAATCCTAGGTTTGACCAAGATAATTTAAACAAGTTTAAAACATGAAAATGAAAAGGGAAGCATGTATCCTTCTTAGTCACTCTAAACTCGGGTTTTGCCCAGTTCTACAGATCAAGGGTTCAAAAAAATCCAACTACGGGGTTCGAACAACACGATTCTAATCCAAGAATTTTTTCGACCTCATCCAAATGGCCTCAAAAGCTATAGGGTTAGCATCTAGTGCAGTTTTTGTGAAAATGTATGCACTATGTGTGCTATAACTTGTATGTCTTTCAAATTTGAACCAAATTTGAATAAGTTTGAAATATTTGCAAAGGGGCTTTTGGGAGGTTTTTCAAATTTCCATGTTTGAAACCCAAAACCACTTCTCTTCATGCTTGACTTCATAAGACGGAGTTTAGGGGTTAGGGGTAGATACATGATTTGTATGGTTTGATATGTCTAGACCTTGTTTATCAACTTTAATGCTTACTATATGACATAAGAAGACTATGTGAATTTGTTTTTTATTTTTCTGCCCATTTGAATCTTGGTAAAATCCTAGGTTTGACCAAGATTTAGACAAGTTTAACACGTAAATGAGTTAACTTGGATTTCCTACCCTTGAATCCATAGGAAACTTTGTTCTAATGCACTATTATAATCAACCGAGTTTTTACACCAACAGGTCTGTCACTTACGTGTGGTGCCCACCCTTGAGGTCCCACACTTCAGTGAGCACAAGTCACGTGCAGTAGGTACGCAAACTCCCAGCCATCTTCTTTGTCAAGAGAAGACGCATCAGATGCGTATTGGAAGTCTGTGGGTCCTTCTGGATCCTTCGGTTGTCCCTCTCACAAAAAAAAACAAATCTCTCTCATTCTCGGCCTCGCTCGACTCGCTCGCTCGCTCGCTCGCACCTCCTGCTCCAGCGACAAACCCCTGCACAAAAGTCAACATCATCACCCGAAAAAGGGGAGACACCCCTTCTTCTCTCCTTCCGAGTGATCCCTCTTCCTCCGTGTTTCACTCGACGGGCAAACACCCATGTGCTGCATAGTAATAATAAAAAGGTAGTAGAAAAATCGATATACGAATCTATAATTAAATAGGTTAAACTCGGGTTTTGCCCAGTTCTACAGATCAAGGGTTCAAAAAAAATCCAACTACGGGGTTCGAACAACACGATTCTAATCCAAGAATTTTTTCGACCTCATCCAAATGGCCTCAAATTATAGGGTTAGCATCTAGTGCAGTTTGTGTGAAAATGTATGCACTATGTGTGCTATAACTTGTATGTCTTTCAAATTTGAACCAAATTTGAATAAGTTTGAAATATTTGCAAAGGGGCTTTTGGGAGGTTTTTCAAATTTCCATGTTTGAAACCCAAAACCACTTCTCTTCATGCTTGACTTCATAAGACAGAGTTTAGGGGTTAGGGGTGTAGATACATGATTTGTCTGGTTTGAATATGTCTAGACCTTGTTTATCAACTTTAATGCTTACTATATAACATAAGAAAACTATTTGCTTTGGTTTTTATTTTTGCTGATTTTTTTTTTCAATTTTGATGCCCATTTGAATCTTGGTCAAATCCTAGGTTTGACCATGGTTTAAACAAGTTTAAATCATGAATATGAAAAAATAAGCATCTTTCCTTCTTAGTCACCCCAAAATGTAGCTCTTGGGAGGGTTTTTGAAATTTCCATGTTTGGAACAAAAAAAACCACTTCTCTTCATGCATGCTTGACTTCATAAGACAGAGTTTAGGGTTAGGGGTGTAGATATATACATGATTTTCTAGTTTGAATATGTCTAGACCTGTTTATCAACTTTAATGCTAACTATAGACATAAGAAGACTATGTGCTTTGGTTTTTCATTTTTCTGTTTTTTTCTGAATTTTATTCCCATATATTTGAATCTTGGTCAAATCCTAGGTTCAACCAAGATTTAAACAAGTTTAAAACATGAAAATTAAAAAGGTAAGCATGTATCCTTCTTAGTCACTCTAAAAATGAAGCTTTTGGGATGTTCTTGAAATTTCCATGTTTGAAACCCAAAACGACTTCTCTTCATGCTAGACTTCATAAGATCGACGGGGGGTAGATACATGATTTGTCTGGTTTGGATATACCTAGACCTCGTTTATCAACTCGAATGCTTACGATATGACATATATAAGAAGACTATGTGCTTTTGTTTTTCATTTTTCTGATTTTTTTGAATTTTGTGCCCACCCATTTGTATCTTGGTCAAATCCTAGGTTTGATAATGATTTAAACAAGTTTAAAATATGAAAATGCAAATGTAAGCATGGATCCTTCTTAGTCTGTCTAAAATGAAGCTTTTGGGAGGTTTTTGAAATTTCCATGTTTGAAACCCAAAACCACTTCTCTTCACATGCTTGACTTCATAAGACATAGTTAATTAATTTAGGGCTTAGGGGGTATAGATACATGATTTGTGTGGTTTGAATATGTATGGACCTTGTTTATCAAATTCAATGCTTACTATATGACATAAGAAAACTATTTGCTTTGGTTTTTCTTTTTTCTGTTTTTTTTTCAAATTTGATGCCCATTTGAATCTGCTTGTCAAATCCTAGGTTTGACGACCAAGATAATTTAAACAAGTTTAAAACATGAAAATGAAAAGGGAAGCATGGATCCTTCTTAGTCACTCTAAAATGAAGCTTTTTGGGAGGTTTTTGAAATTTCCATGTTTGAAACCCAAAACCACTTCTCTTCACATGCTTGACTTCATAAGATAGAGTTTAGGGGTTAGGGGGTATAGCTACATGATTTGTCTGGTTTGAATATGTCTAGACCTTGTTTATCAACTTTAATGCTTACTATATGACATAAGAAAACTATTTGCTTTGATTTTCCTTTTTGCTGATTTTTTTTTCAATTTTGATGCCCATTTGAATCTTGTCTAATCCTAGGTTTGACCAAGATAATTTAAACAAGTTTAAAACATGAAAATGAAAAGGGAAGCATGTATCCTTCTTAGTCACTCTAAACTCGGGTTTTGCCCAGTTCTACAGATCAAGGGTTCAAAAAAATCCAACTACGGGGTTCGAACAACACGATTCTAATCCAAGAATTTTTTCGACCTCATCCAAATGGCCTCAAGCTATAGGGTTAGCATCTAGTGCAGTTTTTGTGAAAATGTATGCACTATGTGTGCTATAACTTGTATGTCTTTCAAATTTGAACCAAATTTGAATAAGTTTGAAATATTTGCAAAGGGGCTTTTGGGAGGTTTTTCAAATTTCCATGTTTGAAACCCAAAACCACTTCTCTTCATGCTTGACTTCATAAGACGGAGTTTAGGGGTTAGGGGTAGATACATGATTTGTATGGTTTGATATGTCTAGACCTTGTTTATCAACTTTAATGCTTACTATATGACATAAGAAGACTATGTGAATTTGTTTTTTATTTTTCTGCCCATTTGAATCTTGGTCAAATCCTAGGTTTGACCAAGATTTAGACAAGTTTAACACGTAAATGAGTTAACTTGGATTTCCTACCCTTGAATCCATAGGAAACTTTGTTCTAATGCACTATTATAATCAACCGAGTTTTTACACCAACAGGTCTGTCACTTACGTGTGGTGCCCACCCTTGAGGTCCCACACTTCAGTGAGCACAAGTCACGTGCAGTAGGTACGCAAACTCCCAGCCATCTTCTTTGTCAAGAGAAGACGCATCAGATGCGTATTGGAAGTCTGTGGGTCCTTCTGGATCCTTCGGTTGTCCCTCTCACAAAAAAAAACAAATCTCTCTCATTCTCGGCCTCGCTCGACTCGCTCGCTCGCTCGCTCGCACCTCCTGCTCACTGACAAACCCTGCACAAAAGTCAACATCATCACCCGAAAAAGGGGAGACACCCCCTTCTTCTCTCCTTCCGAGTGATCCCTCTTCCTCCGTGTTTCACTCGACGGGCAAACACCCATGTGCTGCATAGTAATAATAAAAAGGTAGTAGAAAAATCGATATACGAATCTATAATTAAATAGGTTAAACTCGGGTTTTGCCCAGTTCTGCAGATCAAGGGTTCAAAAAAAAAAAATCCAACTACGGGGTTCGAACAACACGATTCTAATCCAAGAATTTTTTCGACCTCATCCAAATGGCCTCAAATTATAGGGTTAGCATCTAGTGCAGTTTGTGTGAAAATGTATGCACTATGTGTGCTATAACTTGTATGTCTTTCAAATTTGAACCAAATTTGAATAAGTTTGAAATATTTGCAAAGGGGCTTTTGGGAGGTTTTTCAAATTTCCATGTTTGAAACCCAAAACCACTTCTCTTCATGCTTGACTTCATAAGACAGAGTTTAGGGGTTAGGGGGTATAGATACATGATTTGTCTGGTTTGAATATGTCTAGACCTTGTTTATCAACTTTAATGCTTACTATATAACATAAGAAAACTATTTGCTTTGGTTTTTATTTTTGCTGATTTTTTTTTCAATTTTGATGCCCATTTGAATCTTGGTCAAATCCTAGGTTTGACCATGGTTTAAACAAGTTTAAATCATGAATATGAAAAAATAAGCATCTTTCCTTCTTAGTCACCCCAAAATGTAGCTCTTGGGAGGGTTTTTGAAATTTCCATGTTTGGAACAAAAAAAACCACTTCTCTTCATGCATGCTTGACTTCATAAGACAGAGTTTAGGGTTAGGGGTGTAGATATATACATGATTTTCTAGTTTGAATATGTCTAGACCTGTTTATCAACTTTAATGCTAACTATAGACATAAGAAGACTATGTGCTTTGGTTTTTCATTTTTCTGTTTTTTTCTGAATTTTATTCCCATATATTTGAATCTTGGTCAAATCCTAGGTTCAACCAAGATTTAAACAAGTTTAAAACATGAAAATTAAAAGGTAAGCATGTATCCTTCTTAGTCACTCTAAAATGAAGCTTTTGGGATGTTCTTGAAATTTCCATGTTTGAAACCCAAAACGACTTCTCTTCATGCTAGACTTCATAAGATCGACGGGGGGTAGATACATGATTTGTCTGGTTTGGATATACCTAGACCTCGTTTATCAACTCGAATGCTTACGATATGACATATATAAGAAGACTATGTGCTTTTGTTTTTCATTTTTCTGATTTTTTTGAATTTTGTGCCCACCCATTTGTATCTTGGTCAAATCCTAGGTTTGATAATGATTTAAACAAGTTTAAAATATGAAAATGCAAATGTAAGCATGGATCCTTCTTAGTCTGTCTAAAATGAAGCTTTTGGGAGGTTTTTGAAATTTCCATGTTTGAAACCCAAAACCACTTCTCTTCACATGCTTGACTTCATAAGACATAGTTAATTAATTTAGGGCTTAGGGGGTATAGATACATGATTTGTGTGGTTTGAATATGTATGGACCTTGTTTATCAAATTCAATGCTTACTATATGACATAAGAAAACTATTTGCTTTGGTTTTTCTTTTTCTCTGCTTTTTTTTTCAAATTTGATGCCCATTTGAATCTGCTTGTCAAATCCTAGGTTTGACGACCAAGATAATTTAAACAAGTTTAAAACATGAAAATGAAAAGGGAAGCATGGATCCTTCTTAGTCACTCTAAAATGAAGCTTTTTGGGAGGTTTTTGAAATTTCCATGTTTGAAACCCAAAACCACTTCTCTTCACATGCTTGACTTCATAAGATAGAGTTTAGGGGTTAGGGGGTATAGCTACATGATTTGTCTGGTTTGAATATGTCTAGACCTTGTTTATCAACTTTAATGCTTAATTACTATATGACATAAGAAAACTATTTGCTTTGGTTTTCCTTTTTGCTGATTTTTTTTTCAATTTTGATGCCCATTTGAATCTTGTCTAATCCTAGGTTTGACCAAGATAATTTAAACAAGTTTAAAACATGAAAATGAAAAGGGAAGCATGTATCCTTCTTAGTCACTCTAAACTCGGGTTTTGCCCAGTTCTACAGATCAAGGGTTCAAAAAAATCCAACTACGGGGTTCGAACAACACGATTCTAATCCAAGAATTTTTTCGACCTCATCCAAATGGCCTCAAAAGCTATAGGGTTAGCATCTAGTGCAGTTTTTGTGAAAATGTATGCACTATGTGTGCTATAACTTGTATGTCTTTCAAATTTGAACCAAATTTGAATAAGTTTGAAATATTTGCAAAGGGGCTTTTGGGAGGTTTTTCAAATTTCCATGTTTGAAACCCAAAACCACTTCTCTTCATGCTTGACTTCATAAGACGGAGTTTAGGGGTTAGGGGTAGATACATGATTTGTATGGTTTGATATGTCTAGACCTTGTTTATCAACTTTAATGCTTACTATATGACATAAGAAGACTATGTGAATTTGTTTTTATTTTTACGCCCATTTGAATCTTGGTAAAATCCTAGGTTTGACCAAGATTTAGACAAGTTTAACACGTAAATGAGTTAACTTGGATTTCCTACCCTTGAATCCATAGGAAACTTTGTTCTAATGCACTATTATAATCAACCGAGTTTTTACACCAACAGGTCTGTCACTTACGTGTGGTGCCCACCCTTGAGGTCCCACACTTCGGTGGAGCACAAGTCACGTGCGTAGGTACGCAAACTCCCAGCCATCTTCTTTGTCAAGAGAAGACGCATCAGATGCGTATTGGAAGTCTGTGGGTCCTTCTGGATCCTTCGGTTGTCCCTCTCACAAAAAAAAACAAATCTCTCTCATTCTCGGCCTCGCTCGACTCGCTCGCTCGCTCGCTTTCGCACCTCCCCGCTCACCGACAAACCCCGCACAAAAGTCAACATCATCACCCGAAAAAGGGGAGACACCCCCTTCTTCTCTCCTTCCGAGTGATCCCTCTTCCTCCGTGTTTCACTCGACGGGCAAACACCCATGTGCTGCATAGTAATAATAAAAAGGTAGTAGAAAAATCGATATACGAATCTATAATTAAATAGGTTAAACTCGGGTTTTGCCCAAGTTCTGCAGATCAAGGGTTCAAAAAAAAATCCAACTACGGGGTTCGAACAACACGATTCTAATCCAAGAATTTTTCGACCTCATCCAAATGGCCTCAAATTATAGGGTTAGCATCTAGTGCAGTTTGTGTGAAAATGTATGCACTATGTGTGCTATAACTTGTATGTCTTTCAAATTTGAACCAAATTTGAATAAGTTTGAAATATTTGCAAAGGGGCTTTTGGGAGGTTTTTCAAATTTCCATGTTTGAAACCCAAAACCACTTCTCTTCATGCTTGACTTCATAAGACAGAGTTTAGGGGTTAGGGGGTATAGATACATGATTTGTCTGGTTTGAATATGTCTAGACCTTGTTTATCAACTTTAATGCTTACTATATAACATAAGAAAACTATTTGCTTTGGTTTTTATTTTTGCTGATTTTTTTCAATTTTGATGCCCATTTGAATCTTGGTCAAATCCTAGGTTTGACCATGGTTTAAACAAGTTTAAATCATGAATATGAAAAAATAAGCATCTTTCCTTCTTAGTCACCCCAAAATGTAGCTCTTGGGAGGGTTTTTGAAATTTCCATGTTTGGAACAAAAAAACCACTTCTCTTCATGCATGCTTGACTTCATAAGACAGAGTTTAGGGTTAGGGGTGTAGATATATACATGATTTTCTAGTTTGAATATGTCTAGACCTGTTTATCAACTTTAATGCTAACTATAGACATAAGAAGACTATGTGCTTTGGTTTTTCATTTTTCTGTTTTTTTCTGAATTTTATTCCCATATATTTGAATCTTGGTCAAATCCTAGGTTCAACCAAGATTTAAACAAGTTTAAAACATGAAAATTAAAAGGTAAGCATGTATCCTTCTTAGTCACTCTAAAATGAAGCTTTTGGGATGTTCTTGAAATTTCCATGTTTGAAACCCAAAACGACTTCTCTTCATGCTAGACTTCATAAGATCGACGGGGGGTAGATACATGATTTGTCTGGTTTGGATATACCTAGACCTCGTTTATCAACTCGAATGCTTACGATATGACATATATAAGAAGACTATGTGCTTTTGTTTTTCATTTTTCTGATTTTTTTGAATTTTGTGCCCACCCATTTGTATCTTGGTCAAATCCTAGGTTTGATAATGATTTAAACAAGTTTAAAATATGAAAATGCAAATGTAAGCATGGATCCTTCTTAGTCTGTCTAAAATGAAGCTTTTGGGAGGTTTTTGAAATTTCCATGTTTGAAACCCAAAACCACTTCTCTTCACATGCTTGACTTCATAAGACATAGTTAATTAATTTAGGGCTTAGGGGGTATAGATACATGATTTGTGTGGTTTGAATATGTATGGACCTTGTTTATCAAATTCAATGCTTACTATATGACATAAGAAAACTATTTGCTTTGGTTTTTCTTTTTTCTGTTTTTTTTTCAAATTTGATGCCCATTTGAATCTGCTTGTCAAATCCTAGGTTTGACGACCAAGATAATTTAAACAAGTTTAAAACATGAAAATGAAAAGGGAAGCATGGATCCTTCTTAGTCACTCTAAAATGAAGCTTTTTGGGAGGTTTTTGAAATTTCCATGTTTGAAACCCAAAACCACTTCTCTTCACATGCTTGACTTCATAAGATAGAGTTTAGGGTTAGGGGGTATAGCTACATGATTTGTCTGGTTTGAATATGTCTAGACCTTGTTTATCAACTTTAATGCTTACTATATGACATAAGAAAACTATTTGCTTTGGTTTTCCTTTTTGCTGATTTTTTTTTCAATTTTGATGCCCATTTGAATCTTGTCTAATCCTAGGTTTGACCAAGATAATTTAAACAAGTTTAAAACATGAAAATGAAAAGGGAAGCATGTATCCTTCTTAGTCACTCTAAACTCGGGTTTTGCCCAGTTCCTACAGATCAAGGGTTCAAAAAATCCAACTACGGGGTTCGAACAACACGATTCTAATCCAAGAATTTTTTCGACCTCATCCAAATGGCCTCAAGCTATAGGGTTAGCATCTAGTGCAGTTTTTGTGAAAATGTATGCACTATGTGTGCTATAACTTGTATGTCTTTCAAATTTGAACCAAATTTGAATAAGTTTGAAATATTTGCAAAGGGGCTTTTGGGAGGTTTTTCAAATTTCCATGTTTGAAACCCAAAACCACTTCTCTTCATGCTTGACTTCATAAGACGGAGTTTAGGGGTTAGGGGTAGATACATGATTTGTATGGTTTGATATGTCTAGACCTTGTTTATCAACTTTAATGCTTACTATATGACATAAGAAGACTATGTGAATTTGTTTTTTATTTTTCTGCCCATTTGAATCTTGGTCAAATCCTAGGTTTGACCAAGATTTAGACAAGTTTAACACGTAAATGAGTTAACTTGGATTTCCTACCCTTGAATCCATAGGAAACTTTGTTCTAATGCACTATTATAATCAACCGAGTTTTTACACCAACAGGTCTGTCACTTACGTGTGGTGCCCACCCTTGAGGTCCCACACTTCAGTTGAGCACAAGTCACGTGCAGAGAGGTACGCAAACTCCCAGCCATCTTCTTTGTCAAGAGAAGACGCATCGATGCGTATTGGAAGTCTGTGGGTCCTTCCTGGATCCTTCGGTTGTCCCTCTCACAAAAAAAAAACAAATCTCTCTCATTCTCGGCCTCGCACGACTCGCTCGCCGCCGCTCTCGCACCTCCTGCTCACCGACAAACCCTGCCCAAAAGTCAACATCATCACCCGAAAAGGGAGACACCCCTTCTTCTCTCCTTCCGAGTGATCCCTCTTCCTCCGTGTTTCACTCGACGGGCAAACACCCATGTGCTGCATAGTAATAATAAAAAGGTAGTAGAAAAATCGATATACGAATCTATAATTAAATAGGTTAAACTCGGGTTTTGCCCAGTTCTGCAGATCAAGGGTTCAAAAAAAAATCCAACTACGGGGTTCGAACAACACGATTCTAATCCAAGAATTTTTTCGACCTCATCCAAATGGCCTCAAATTATAGGGTTAGCATCTAGTGCAGTTTGTGTGAAAATGTATGCACTATGTGTGCTATAACTTGTATGTCTTTCAAATTTGAACCAAATTTGAATAAGTTTGAAATATTTGCAAAGGGGCTTTTGGGAGGTTTTTCAAATTTCCATGTTTGAAACCCAAAACCACTTCTCTTCATGCTTGACTTCATAAGACAGTAGTTTAGGGGTTAGGGGGTATAGATACATGATTTGTCCTGGTTTGAATATGTCTAGACCTTGTTTATCAACTTTAATGCTTACTATATAACATAAGAAAACTATTTGCTTTGGTTTTTATTTTTGCTGATTTTTTTTTCAATTTTGATGCCCATTTGAATCTTGGTCAAATCCTAGGTTTGACCATGGTTTAAACAAGTTTAAATCATGAATATGAAAAAATAAGCATCTTTCCTTCTTAGTCACCCCAAAATGTAGCTCTTGGGAGGGTTTTTGAAATTTCCATGTTTGGAACAAAAAAAACCACTTCTCTTCATGCATGCTTGACTTCATAAGACAGAGTTTAGGGTTAGGGGTGTAGATATATACATGATTTTCTAGTTTGAATATGTCTAGACCTGTTTATCAACTTTAATGCTAACTATAGACATAAGAAGACTATGTGCTTTGGTTTTTCATTTTTCTGTTTTTTCTGAATTTTATTCCCATATATTTGAATCTTGGTCAAATCCTAGGTTCAACCAAGATTTAAACAAGTTTAAAACATGAAAATTAAAAGGTAAGCATGTATCCTTCTTAGTCACTCTAAAATGAAGCTTTTGGGATGTTCTTGAAATTTCCATGTCTGAAACCCAAAACGACTTCTCTTCATGCTAGACTTCATAAGATCGACGGGGGGTAGATACATGATTTGTCTGGTTTGGATATACCTAGACCTCGTTTATCAACTCGAATGCTTACGATATGACATATATAAGAAGACTATGTGCTTTTGTTTTTCATTTTTCTGATTTTTTGAATTTTGTGCCCACCCATTTGTATCTTGGTCAAATCCTAGGTTTGATAATGATTTAAACAAGTTTAAAATATGAAAATGCAAATGTAAGCATGGATCCTTCTTAGTCTGTCTAAAATGAAGCTTTTGGGAGGTTTTTGAAATTTCCATGTTTGAAACCCAAAACCACTTCTCTTCACATGCTTGACTTCATAAGACATAGTTAATTAATTTAGGGCTTAGGGGGTATAGATACATGATTTGTGTGATTTGAATATGTATGGACCTTGTTTATCAAATTCAATGCTTACTATATGACATAAGAAAACTATTTGCTTTGGTTTTTCTTTTTCTGATTTTTTTTTCAAATTTGATGCCCATTTGAATCTGCTTGTCAAATCCTAGGTTTGACGACTCAAGATAATTTAAACAAGTTTAAAACATGAAAATGAAAAGGGAAGCATGGATCCTTCTTAGTCACTCTAAAATGAAGCTTTTGGGAGGTTTTTGAAATTTCCATATTTGAAACCCAAAACCACTTCTCTTCACATGCTTGACTTCATAAGATAGAGTTTAGGGGTTAGGGGGTATAGCTACATGATTTGTCTGGTTTGAATATGTCTAGACCTTGTTTATCAACTTTAATGCTTACTATATGACATAAGAAAACTATTTGCTTTGGTTTTCCTTTTTGCTGATTTTTTTCAATTTTGATGCCCATTTGAATCTTGTCTAATCCTAGGTTTGACCAAGATAATTTAAACAAGTTTAAAACATGAAAATGAAAAGGGAAGCATGTATCCTTCTTAGTCACTCTAAACTCGGGTTTTGCCCAGTTCTACAGATCAAGGGTTCAAAAAAATCCAACTACGGGGTTCGAACAACACGATTCTAATCCAAGAATTTTTCGACCTCATCCAAATGGCCTCAAGCTATAGGGTTAGCATCTAGTGCAGTTTTTTGTGAAAATGTATGCACTATGTGTGCTATAACTTGTATGTCTTTCAAATTTGAACCAAATTTGAATAAGTTTGAAATATTTGAAAAGGGGCTTTTGGGAGGATTTTGAAATTTCCATGTTTGAAACCCAAAACCACTTCTCTTCATGCTTGACTTCATAAGACGGAGTTTAGGGGTTAGGGGTAGATACATGATTTGTATGGTTTGATATGTCTAGACCTTGTTTATCAACTTTAATGCTTACTATATGACGTAAGAAAACTATTTGCTTTGGTTTTCCTTTTTGCTGATTTTTTTTCAATTTTGATGCCCATTTGAATCTTGTCTAATCCTAGGTTTGACCAAGATAATTTAAACAAGTTTAAAACATGAAAATGAAAAGGGAAGCATGTATCCTTCTTAGTCACTCTAAACTCGGGTTTTGCCAGTTCTACAGATCAAGGGTTCAAAAAATCCAACTACGGGGTTCGAACAACACGATTCTAATCCAAGAATTTTTTCGACCTCATCCAAATGGCCTCAAGCTATAGGGTTAGCATCTAGTGCAGTTTTTGTGAAAATGTATGCACTATGTGTGCTATAACTTGTATGTCTTTCAAATTTGAACCAAATTTGAATAAGTTTGAAATATTTGAAAAGGGGCTTTTGGGAGGATTTTGAAATTTCCATGTTTGAAACCCAAAACCACTTCTCTTCATGCTTGACTTCATAAGACGGAGTTTAGGGGTTAGGGGTAGATACATGATTTGTATGGTTTGATATGTCTAGACCTTGTTTATCAACTTTAATGCTTACTATATGACATAAGAAGACTATGTGATTTTGTTTTTCATTTTTCTGTTTTTTTTATTTTTCTGCCCATTTGAATCTTGGTCAAATCCTAGGTTTGACCAAGATTTAGACAAGTTTAACACGTAAATGAGTTAACTTGGATTTCCTACCCTTGAATCCATAGGAAACTTTGTTCTAATGCACTATTATAATCAACCGAGTTTTTACACCAACAGGTCTGTCACTTACGTGTGGTGCCCACCCTTCAGTCCCACACTTCAGGTGAGCACAAGTCACGTGCGTAGGTACGCAAACTCCCAGCCATCTTCTTTGTCAAGAGAAGACGCATCAGATGCGTATTGGAAGTCTCGTGGGTCCTTCTGGATCCTTCGGTTGTCCCTCTCACAAAAAAAACAAATCTCTCTCATTCTCGGCCTCGCTCGACTCGCTCGCTCGCTCGCTCGCTCGCACCTCCAGCTCACTGACAAAACCAGCACAAAAGTCAACATCAACACCCGAAAAAGGGGAGACACCCCTTCTTCTGGCCTGCCGCGTGCTCCCTCCTCCTCCGTGTTTCACTAGATAGACGGGCAAACACCCATGTGCTGCCTAGTAATAATAAAAAGGTAGTAGAAAAATCGATATACGAATCTATAATTAAATAGGTTAAACTCGGGTTTTGCCCATTCTACAGATCAAGGGTTCAAAAAAAATCCAACTACGGGGTTCGAACAACACGATTCTAATCCAAGAATTTTTTCGACCTCATCCAAATGGCCTCAAATTATAGGGTTAGCATCTAGTGCAGTTTGTGTGAAAATGTATGCACTATGTGTGCTATAACTTGTATGTCTTTCAAATTTGAACCAAATTTGAATAAGTTTGAAATATTTGCAAAGGGGCTTTTGGGAGGTTTTTCAAATTTCCATGTTTGAAACCCAAAACCACTTCTCTTCATGCTTGACTTCATAAGACAGAGTTTAGGGGTTAGGGGGTATAGATACATGATTTGTCTGGTTTGAATATGTCTAGACCTTGTTTATCAACTTTAATGCTTACTATATAACATAAGAAAACTATTTGCTTTGGTTTTTATTTTTGCTGATTTTTTTCAATTTTGATGCCCATTTGAATCTTGGTCAAATCCTAGGTTTGACCATGGTTTAAACAAGTTTAAATCATGAATATGAAAAAATAAGCATCTTTCCTTCTTAGTCACCCCAAAATGTAGCTCTTGGGAGGGTTTTTGAAATTTCCATGTTTGGAACAAAAAAAACCACTTCTCTTCATGCATGCTTGACTTCATAAGACAGAGTTTAGGGTTAGGGGTGTAGATATATACATGATTTTCTAGTTTGAATATGTCTAGACCTGTTTATCAACTTTAATGCTAACTATAGACATAAGAAGACTATGTGCTTTGGTTTTTCATTTTTCTGTTTTTTTCTGAATTTTATTCCCATATATTTGAATCTTGGTCAAATCCTAGGTTCAACCAAGATTTAAACAAGTTTAAAACATGAAAATTAAAAGGTAAGCATGTATCCTTCTTAGTCACTCTAAAATGAAGCTTTTGGGATGTTCTTGAAATTTCCATGTTTGAAACCCAAAACGACTTCTCTTCATGCTAGACTTCATAAGATCGATGGGGGGTAGATACATGATTTGTCTGGTTTGGATATATATACCTAGACCTCGTTTATCAACTCGAATGCTTACGATATGACATATATAAGAAGACTATGTGCTTTTGTTTTTCATTTTTCTGATTTTTTTGAATTTTGTGCCCACCCATTTGTATCTTGGTCAAATCCTAGGTTTGATAATGATTTAAACAAGTTTAAAATATGAAAATGCAAATGTAAGCATGGATCCTTCTTAGTCACTCTAAAATGAAGCTTTTGGGAGGTTTTTGAAATTTCCATGTTTGAAACCCAAAACCACTTCTCTTCACATGCTTGACTTCATAAGACATAGTTAATCAATTTAGGGGTTAGGGGTATAGATACATGATTTGTGTTGTTTGAATATGTATGGACCTTGTTTATCAACTTCAATGCTTACTATATATATGACATAAGAAAACTATTTGCTTTGGTTTTTCTTTTTTCTGTTTTTTTTTCAATTTAATTTGATGCCCATTTGGATCTTGTCAAATCCTAGGTTTGACGACCAAGATAATTTAAACAAGTTTAAAACATGAAAATGAAAAGGTAAGCATGGATCCTTCTTAGTCACTCTAAAATGAAGCTTTTGGGAGGTTTTTGAAATTTCCATGTTTGAAACCCAAAACCACTTCTCTTCACATGCTTGACTTCAATTCATAAGACAGAGTTTAGGGGTTAGGGGGTATAGCTACATGATTTGTCTGGTTTGATTATGTCTAGACCTTGTTTATCAACTTTAATGCTTACTATATGACATAAGAAAACTATTTGCTTTGGTTTTTTTTTGCTGAATTTTTTTCAATTTTGATGCCCATTTGAATCTTGTCTAATCCTAGGTTTGACCAAGATAATTTAAACAAGTTTAAAACATGAAAATGAAAAGGGAAGCATGTATCCTTCTTAGTCACCCCAAAATGTAGCTCTTAGGATGGTTTTTGAAATTTCCATGTTTGACTTCATAAGACGGAGTTTAGGGGTTAGGGGGTATATATAGATACATGATTTGTGTGGTTTGAATATGTATGGACCTTTTTTTTATCAACTTTACTGCTTACTACATGACATAAGAAGACTATGTGATTTGGTTTTTCATTTTTCTGTTTTTTTATTTTTCTGCCCATTTGAATCTTGGTCAAATCCTATGTTTGACCAAGATTTAGATAAGTTTAACACGTAAATGAGTTAACTTGGATTTCCTACCCTTGAATCCATAGGAAACTTTGTTCTAATGCACTATTATAATCAACCGAGTTTTTACACCAACAGGTCTGTCACTTACGTGTGGTGCCCACCCTTGAGGTCCCACACTTCAGTGAGAACAAGTCACGTGCAGTAGGTACGCAAACTCCCAGCCATCTTCTTTGTCAAGAGAAGACGCATCAGATGCGTATTGGAAGTCTGTGGGTCCTTCTGGATCCTTCGGTTGTCCCTCTCACAAAAAAAAACAAATCTCTCTCATTCTCGGCCTCGCTCGACTCGCTCGCTCGCTCGCTCGCACCTCCTGCTCACTGACAAACCCTGCACAAAAGTCAACATCATCACCCGAAAAAGGGGAGACACCCCTTCTTCTCTCCTTCCGAGTGATCCCTCTTCCTCCGTGTTTCACTCGACGGGCAAACACCCATGTGCTGCATAGTAATAATAAAAAGGTAGTAGAAAAATCGATATACGAATCTATAATTAAATAGGTTAAACTCGGGTTTTGCCTGGTTCTACGAGATCAAGGGTTCAAAAAAAATCCAACTACGGGGTTTGAACAACACGATTCTAATCCAAGAATTTTTTCGACCTCGTCCAAATGGTCTCAAATTATAGGGTTAGCATCTAGTGCAGTTTGTGTGAAAATGTATGCAATATGTGTGATATAACTTGTATTGCTTTCAAATTTGAACCAAATTTGAATAAGTTTGAAATATTTGAAAACGGGCTTAATTTTGGGAGGTTTTTGAACCAAAGAGAAGTGGTATTGGGTTTCAAACATGGAAATTCCAAAAACCTCCCGGCCACGAGCTCCATTTTGGAGTGACTAAGAATGGATCGATTTTACTTAGGTATGTAGTATTGTACATCACAAATGTGAAATGAAACAGATGATGTGAATCTCTATAAACCCTAAACCCTAATTATATTAAACCCCTAGACCCTAACACTAAACCTTATATATATAAACCATAAACCTATATATCACTACCAAAAAATGAGTCATGCGATTCAAATGTTTGGCATTGTTTTCTCGTAGCATGCAAAATGCTCTCACACACACTTCTGGGGAAGCGAGGCCTCAAACACATGGTGCAAAAAAAATATGCAGGATTCTTGTCTAAACATAGAAGTGTATATATGCCATGTTTATTTGGTACTGTTCATAGAGGTATTATGTAAACCACAAATGATATGACTATGCATGCTTTGTTTCGATCTTTTCTATCAATCCCCACACAATAACTTATTAATTCGGCTTGTTTTAAAATTTAGCTAGGTCGAGCAATCTCACGATGCTCTCACCCTGCTTGTTTTAATTTGCTCTAGTACGAGGGTGCGGTGCATGTGTTTGGCCATTATTATATAAAATGTACTTGGCTCGATCCACACATTCAGGCCACACACCCATGTATTTTTTAAATTATTTGTTTGATCTGTACTTCATCTACACACTGTGTCAAATTTGCATTTTATCGGATTTAGCCCAAGAAATTGTATATATATAGATGCACATTGAGATAATTCATGAAACCTTGGAAATGGTCATCCTGTCATGCATGTTTCCCCGCGAATGAAAACTTGATTGGTGGCAGACAAGCAAAAACACATTTATGGGCGACAACCCAAAATGCACATATTTTGCAAAGTATTCATGCTTGCATGATGAAAAGTTGCAAATATATACATAAAATTGGGCCATGATTCAAAAGTTTGGCATGGTTCTTGTGTAGTGGTACCAAGCTCACATGCATGTGGGAGGAAATTTAGCTAGACGAACTCCAACATGGTGCCAATCTACTTGAGGGTTCTTCTCTAAAACACTGGTATGGCATGTTTGGTATTTTCCCTAGATATATGTACTACAAAATGATGAATACTCCATGTTTTTAGATTGCCTTTTTTGAATCACGTGTGCCTTGATTTCAAATCTAGGTCAAATCACTGGGGGAGGGGGATACACTTGGCTTCATGGAAAAAATAATGTCTTGTAAATGAGATAACTTTGCTTTCCTACCCTTGGATCTATAGGAAACTATGGAGTACTTATACATTATAATAATCACCCGAGTACACCAACTGGTCTGTCACTTACGTGTGGTTCCCATGCGTGAGGTCCCACACTTCAGTGAGCACAGGTTATGTGTCCACCAGTCTAGAGGCTCCCGTTAAAAGAAGAGCCCTCTATATTATTATAAAGAAACATCAATCTCCATAAACATCAATCTCCCTTCTCAGTTCTCGCCTTCTCACCGCTCCCCCTCGCTCGCGCCGCCGCCACAACCCCCGCGCCCCTTTCCGATCCCTCATCAGACCTTAGACTATGGAGTTGCCTGTGCCGAAGAAGCAGCCTCTGAAGCCGACGATCCAGTGTATCAACGACTGGTGCGGGAGGGAGATCCCTTACAACGAGGAAGACAAGCACATGATGGCGTGCCCGCACGGCTCTTGCTTCTGCACGCACCCCGGCTGCGAATTCGCCGATTCGAAGGTACCGTTCATCCTACACCTCAGAGAAGCCCACTTGACCGCTGTGGATAGGTTCCCGTACGACGAGGACTTCGGATTTGTTCATCTGAAGGTGCCGGCACCGGGCTCGCCAAAACTACAGCTCATCGGCTACGGGACGGATGGCGCAGTGTTCGCCTTGCACATCCACCCTTGCGGCATGGACACCGCGGTATCCTTCGTGTGCGTCAGGCCGGCGGCGTGCAACTTGCCCCGGTATAGGGTGACAATGTGGGCGAACGGCCCGCCGATGCCGGGGCCGCGTAAGCTTACCGGGGAACACTTGTTTGACGTGGTGAAGGCGGTATTAGAGCCGACGAGCAGCCCGACTCCGGGCACAGTTTCTTTGGGAGATGTCACTTCCTTCCTCTCGGTGCCGCCGCGGTACCTGTGCGGCAATGAATCATCGAAGCAGCTGACTATCTATTTGCGCATCGATAAGGAGTGAGTGAACATAACACTACCCTCAATCTTATTGGGACGATGCTAATGCGGATTTAAGTAATGCTGAATTAATTTGTTTTTCTTGTGACAGGGCGATTAGCAAGGAGAAGAGGATCTCGGTGCACAGGTAGCGACCTATATCTCGGCGTCCACCAAGTGTCCCTGAGTAGGAGATCTTGTTCTGCCTCTTCTTTTGATGTTTAATATTGCTTCATCACCGTAAAAGGAAGGGTGTGTCTGGGGCTTCCTGCTTCAAAGTACTCAGTATACAAGGACTAAAAGAGACGTTTTGCTGATGGTTCTTGTCAGGACGGCCGTAGTGTTGGAGGTGGTCATCTACTTCGGTGGGGAAGGACTACTTAGACCTTTATCTAAAAATATTGACGGATTGGATGTATTTTATGTTTACCATGAATTATTCTATGTAATATGTAACCCAATTCGCCGATTAATGCAACTCTGGATCCTTCACTGTCATACGACTACTAAAACAATATAAATAAATAGGCATTTTAAGTTTAATGCACATTTAATCAAGCCACATAATGTTGGCGTACTTGTAAGCAACCAGGTTTACTATTGTTGGCATGTGTGGTACAATTTCATGGGGCAATACCCAATCTAGCTTGTTCAATTACATTACATGAAGTAATTAAAATATGGATGCCTAGAATTATTCACTTCCGTACATTGCGATGGCTTATAGCGGTTTCTATGACCAATCTACATCACAAATCTAGTTCAAATTTGATCTATTTTTATGAACAAAATTGGAAACTCTACTTGGCATTTTCGTTTACTATGACCAGATTCACATATGTAGTGATTCATTTTCTTTTCAAATCGCCATACCATTTCCTCGTGAACTCTTCATCTTTTTTTTTAGTTTTAATGAATTTCCTTTGGTTGCATTCAATTTGCTTCAAATTCACCGGCTTCACCATTCGTACAAATTGTTCATCTTTTCTTTGTAGATTTTTCATGCATGAAGCATAACACCTTACCATGGTAAAATCTGCAGATTTTCTACCAAAACTCGTGCCGAACTTTAAAGAACATGCAATTTTAAATTGACTAAAATTGGTTAAAACTCAACATAAGTCCACATATATTACAAACTCGAGAAATAATCAACATATATATCACCTAAATGGTCATCTTATGAAGTATGCCATGTTTCAAAATTGTTACCTTGAAAATTTGGCCCTTCTCTCAGGCAGCCACTTCACAATAAAGCTCACATAAAGCTCTTATTTTACACTAATAAAGTAGAATGTATTTATGTGTGAAATGAAGTTGAATAAAATATATGTGAACGGTAAGATGCACATTGCTGCCAATATTTGGGATAATTATTATTAAGTTCATACTAATATACAATGCAATCAACATGACCACACATGTGCAAGCAAGATAATAAATCTTTCTTAAATTACCTTAAGGTTGTAAGTTTGTTATTTGTATAGCGATTTTATCTCATACGATGACTCAAGCTAGCACATTTTTTTTGAATTTGCTTCAATATTCTAGGACCCACCACATTCGTAAAATGGTAGTGCCAATTTTACGTATCGTAGTGCACAAAAGACACACACACACACACACGCACACACGCACACATATGCTCACTTATTTCAATATTTAAACTATATTTTCTTCATTCAAATTTTCCGACCTGGCATTTGAACATGTAGTTGAATTTTGAGTAAAACCGCTCATACGTCAAACATGAATCCAAATAAGGTACAATTCGAGAAAATCTACACATCACATTTTGGCCAATATACATTGTATAATGCTTGTGAAAATGTAGACTATGAAATAGTCAACGTCACCTTTTTAGGTCATGAATGTGTTGGGCATCGACCAAAGTCTGGTAGGATGGTGAGGCATGAGTTACGAACATCCTTCTTCTCCTCTCACCCCCATTTGAGAGAGAGAGAGAGAGTGTGTTTGTGTGTTTGTGTGTGTGTGTGTGGGGGGGGGGGGTAGAAAGCCATGTTAATAAATTAACTCATACATGAAAGCAAGAAATCAAACTTGATTTATATAAATCACTCTTAGTATTGTAGTTTGTTATTTTTATACCATCCATATCTCATATGACGACACAAGCTAGTCCACATTTTTAGGGCTCCTTTGATTCAAAGGATTTGCATAGGAAGTGTGAAGGATTTGGTTCCTATGGGAAAATTTCCTATACATGTTGTTTGATTCATAGGAACATATCCTATAGGAAAAATTCCTATAGGAATCTTGTAGTGTAATTCCTATAGGAAATAAGCATTAGCTCATAGCTCATGAAAAAATTCCTTTGCTACAATCAAACACACTTCATCTTCCTATAGGATTCAAGTAGACATGCCATTCCAATCCTATACATTTCCTATTCCTATGCTTTTCCTATCCTTTAAATCAAAGGAGCCCTTAATTTCATTGAAGTTCTTTTTGTTGCACTCAAATTACTTCAACTTTTAGGACCCACCATCCGTACAAGGGTAATGGAAATTTCTATGATCTTAGTGCAAGGCTTCACACAGAGACACTCAAAGTATTTCAATATTTTAAAATTCATTTTCTTCCCTAAAAATTGCCGACCGTCCATTCGTAACATGTAGTTCAATTTTGAGTAACATCACACATATGTCAAACATCAATCTTTTTTTTTTTGATATTTCGAGAAAATCTTCATATCCCATTTTTGGCCATCATATAAGGTGTACTGCGTGTGAAAACATAGACAGTGAAACTTTCAGCGTCACCTTAATTAGCCAAACTGGTGGGACGGTGAGGCCCGAATTAATAGCCACCACCTTCCTTCTTCTCCACTCGCCCCTCCCCTCCCCTCCCCATCAATATCTTCTTCAAAGCAGATTAAAGAGGATGGAGTGCCCCCACGACGGGTGCGGGAGCGTGGTCGCCTACAACGAGCTCCACGACCACGAGCTCGCGTGCCCGCACAGCCCGTGCGACTGCACAGAGGCCGGCTGCGACTTCTCCGCCTCGCCAGCAGCGCTCATCGCCCACCTCAGAGAAATCCATTCGATTTGTGTGGACATGATCCCGTACGGCACCGCGATGGCGTTCATCATCCCGGTGCTGGCACCGCCAGAGCCAAGACGTCCGGTCATCTTCTACGGGAACGATGGTACCGTGTTCGTCTGGCACACATATACGCAAGTCCAGCCGAAAAATGGATGCGTGCTGGCCTGCCTATCCGTTGAGTGCGTTAGGTCGGCGGCGTGCGTGTGGCCGGAGTACAATGTGAGTATGTCGTCGCACGGCAAGCCATTACTTAATCGCTCTGAGATTGGTTTAATGCTCCCCAACTATACGGCCACTATTCTGGCGAACAGCACGACCACGCCGGGCGCCGCCAAATGGTCGGAACTAGAGCGGTCGTTGCAATGGTATCAACCGTGCACGGAGCTGACTATCTGGGTTCGCATCGACAGGTGATACATGCGCCTACTCCCTCCGTCCACAAATAAGTGTACCTGCGGGGTTTTCAAGATAAATTATGAGGTGGAGTGAAAAGTACATTGGAAACATGCATCTCTCCTCTTTAATTCTTTCACCTCCAATGAGCTAAGTGCATGTAAAAAACAAGAAGAATATGTGCTCAATATTATTGGGTTTGATTTCCGTGCGATGAGAGAGAAGCAATTAAATTGCATTGGGAAGATAGAAGTACACTCTTTTGTGGACAAAGTTTAGAGGCTAGATGTACACTTATTTGAGGACGGAGGGAGTATCTTAATCTTCGTGGTTATCTAATTGAAATTGCGGTTTATGCAGTACTGAATTAATTATTTTTTGTTGTCAGAAAGTTATCGTCGGACGGAAGTTCCTATTCGGAGCGGCGGGTTTAGGTTGCCAACTATGGGCTTTTTTCATTCAGAGGATTCACCAGGGCGGCCCTAACGACGATATATGATCTTATTTGGCGGAGAGGGTCCAACACTTGATTGTATTCTGTGTTTATGTTCACATACTCTATGGTGTATACTGTACTATGGAATCCCATGTCCGATTAAATGCACCTCTGGACCCTGCCAGGCATTTCCCTTGTTATCTTTTCTTTTACAGTATGCCACACATACTGTAACCATTGTTCAACGCGCAGTCCATTGGCTTGGGTGCTAGATGCTTCCTCGGGAAGGTACCCTATCTTGCCCATTTGAGAACAGACGT
This sequence comes from Lolium perenne, assembly GCF_019359855.2. Taxonomy (NCBI): domain Eukaryota; kingdom Viridiplantae; phylum Streptophyta; class Magnoliopsida; order Poales; family Poaceae; genus Lolium; species Lolium perenne. Next base: position 54,578,845 of record NC_067248.2, on the reverse strand, counting down.
CCCTATAATTGCTCAGAAGCCCCGCGAGGGCACGATGGTCTTTTCTGGGTGTATGTAAGATTTATCCTTGACCAGCCCTCCGCCCTTCTTCTCTTTCTGTTCTGCTGGTAGCTAGTAACTAGCCTTCACCAGCCCTCCACCCTAACTACTGAGTAGTAAAGTACTACGTACCTCGCAAGCCATGGCTCCATTGAGCCGGGCGGCCCGGCGGCAGGATATCCTAGGGAAGACGATGAGGACTAGGACCGCCGAGAAAAACTCATCTAGCCAGCTAGCGCGTCGTTGTATGGCCACTTATGATCGCCCGAGCATTCTCGCAGAGCGCTCTATCCTCTATTCGATGGAGAGCGAGCCAGTGGGCGAGGGTTCGTCCGGGTAGGTTTCTAGTGGCGTGTCCTCCAGTTCATTCTTATTTTCTAACTGTTTTTTCCATTTATTTACATCTCACAGGGCCGGCGGTTCAAACGTCTACCCGGTAACCCCCACGACGGTGGCGCCCCAAGTCCGGTCGTCGGAAGCTGAGTTCGGCCCCGTTTCACGGCCAAGCCAGGTAGGCTGTATGCCTCTATCCACTTTTTTTTAATACTCCCTCCAATCTATTTTAATAGACTCTGATTTAGTACTCCCTCCGATCCATTTTATTTGAAATTTGAGTCAAATAAAATTTGTACAACTTTGTACTAAATCCGAGTCAACTAAAAGGGATCATAGGGAGAATACAACTTTACTAAATCCGTGTTTACTACTACTACTACTAAAAGGGATAGGATGGAGTAGTTTATGTAATCACGGCTTTCCTTTTAATTATGTGTTGATGAACACCGTGATATTTGTGGAGCGTCCATGTGATGTCCATTCCTGTATCAAGATCTGTGCTAGAAATTAGTAGTACTCCTATTTTTTTGCGTGTAATTACTCATATATGAATTGGTTGGATTCTTTTTTGTTCCATACAATGATCGTGCCAGCAAATGGAGGTGAACATGGCCCACATAGGCAGCCAGCTGGGGAATGAACTCTCCCTTACCCCAGAGTTTGAGCCTGTTCACGTAGATTTGGCGTCCGAGAACAAGATCTGCCATAATCTTCAGCAAGGCATCAATACCTTTACTGCCGAGCTCGACAGGCTTAATGAGCAGAACCGCGTTTGTGTGGAACTGCATAACCAGAAAGGTCACATTGATGAATGATGATGATGCAAACACCACCATCAAGGGCGAGGGTTCGTCCGGGTAAGTTTCTAGCGGGTGTCCTTCGCTTGATTCTTATTTTCTAGGGTGTGTCTATGTCCAAGTTGACTGAGATTTTCTTAAGTCTCAGTCAGCTCAAAAAGTGCAATCAGTTCAAAGAAAAGTGCAACTCGGTCCAGCTTGCACATTTTTCAGTAGAAAAGTGCAATTGCACTTTTTTACCGTAAAAGTGCAACTCAAGCACTTTTTTGTAATTAACTTAGACTTAAAAAAATCTCAGTTGACTGAGACATAGCAAAACCGTATTTTCTAACCGTTTTTACATTTATTTACATCTCAAAGGGCCGGCGGTTCAAATGTCTCCCCGGTAACCACAACGACGGTGGCGCCCCAAGTCCGGCCGTCCGGGCTAAGTTCGGCCCCGTTTCCCTGCCAAGCCAGTAGGCTGTATGCCTCTGTCCACTTGTTTTTTTATAGTTTATGTAATCACTGCTTTCCGATTAATTATGTGTTGATGAACCCTGTGGTATTTGTGGAGCGTCCGAGTGTTGTCCATTCCTTTATCAATATCCATGCTAGAAATTAGTAGTCCTATTGTTTGCGGGTAACTAATACTCATATATGAATGGGTTGATTTCTTTTTTTTTCATACAATTATTGTTGTAGCAAAAGGAAGAGAACAAGGCCCACATAGGCAGCCACTGGAGAATGAACACTCCCTCACCCTGGAGTGTGATCGTCTTCACAGAGTTTTGGCGTCTGAGAAGGAGATCTCCTTTCATCTTGCGCAATGCGTCGACATGCTTAAGCAGCAGAACGCCTACTGGGTGGAACTGAACAACAAGAGCGTCACATGGATGGATACTGGAAGCAACCTCATCAAGTATCTCATGGAACAGAAGTTGAAATTAAAGCTCAAGAGGCAGATCTCGAGGGTGCTAATGCGCGGACAAACCGCCGTCCTTAATGCGATTATCAAGGAGAAGGAGGATCTCCGTGCACGCCTAGCGACCTATATCTCGGCGTCCACCAAGAGTGTCCCCGAGTAGGAGATCTTGTTCTCGCTAGTTAATCGCTTCATCACCTTAGTATCGCCATGTGCTCGTAAAACTGCTAGTTAACTATCTCTGTTGGTATGTTGCACATTTGATCTGAACTTTGTGTTTTGCAATGCACAATTGATCAACTACTAGTAAGTGTATATTAAAATGGCGGGATACTCTTTTTAGCGGCGAAAATTTTCCATTTTTTGCTATTGTAGCGAATCTAAGCCCTTCAGAATCTTCCCTATCGTCAAGAAAACTTTCCAAAAACATAAGCATTTTGGAGGGAAACCTTGATGATATAGGCTATGAGGATGATCCTGGGTTGTGGTTCTTAGCGTGATCTCGTAGATGGCGTATGCTTCTTGTTCATACCGAGGCTTTACCGAGGCTGCAAGATGTTCTCTAAGGACACCGTCGCTTATGTTCGTATAAGCTAGGGAAGAGATTACTGGTCTTGGAGCATATTGTCTTTTCGTGGGATTGAATTATCCGCTCACATTGCAAGAAATCATGCATATTTCGATTTATATTTTGGTGGTGTTTCATTCGATTTGAATAATTGGTTTGTGAGCAAATAATATTTAGTTTAAACTAGTGCTCGAATACGTAAGAAGCTATTTAATCACAAGCTAGTCATCCGAATGGGATGAAATATTCATAGATTTTAAAACAAGGCATCTACATATTACTGGATTTTTTTCAAAATTTTCTGAATAGTTTTTTCTTTTTTAGCTTCGAAATAACAGATAGTTTGGAACGTTGGATCTCGAAAGATGGTAGATGGTGGCACCTAGTCACAATGAGACTTGGAAGCATCAAGTCACTGAAGCTCCTCCAAACCAAGCTAGGAAAGGCATTGAAAATGAAGTTCTGCTCTAAAACATCTCTCATTTCATTTTGGTGCTCGCGCGGTTGCATGCTGCCCACGTGTTAAGGTACGTGTCTCCTCGGCATAGAGTACTACGATTATCGGCGAAAAATATATCGTAATGGAAACCGTAAAAAAGCCCTCTCTCGCTCAAGCTGATGTGACGAGACATCACCGCACCAAACGTCGTCGCAAATTTATAGATGGGTGGCGTGCTAGTCTACCATCTACCAACAACAAATCGGCGCCTGGGTCGCAGTTGAAAGAGCAGCCTAGAGTACTGCCTAGGTTTTGCCCCTTGCATGTCTATCGTCTTTTTCTTCACCCTCGCAGAATCACGCGCACGCGCAGGATCTCGATCCCCACCACGCCGCATCACTAGTACTATACCGGCCTTTCTCTCCTCACCCCACCCGGCCGCGGCGCGCATCGTTTCTTCCATAGCGCTCGCCCTCTCCTCCGAAAACCCCAAGCGAAGTTGCATCCGCCATCCATCTAAATCCATCTTCACCTGATGGAATATTCAAGGCTTTGCCGGTGCGGCGGGGACGGCCACTTGGAGGCTCTCACCGGCGACAACATCGACCTCATCGCTGCGCATCTGGACGTTACCGACACCGTCCGACTTGCCGCATGTTCCAGGGAGCTCTACGACCAGATCAGCAATGATGAAGGTAAGATGCACCATTGGGATGAACCCCGCTCGCCGATGCCTCCGCCTCGCTTATTGGTTCGATGATCCCCGGTTCGTGGCGACGCATCTCGTCCGCATGTTACCGTGTACGACCTGGTGCCCCTTGACCATCCTCGCCGTTCTGTCACCCTGCCGTTCATGCACGATGTAAAATGGCTTGGCGCGAACGGCGACTGGATCGCCGCCGCCGATCATCGTGGGTGCCAGTGGTGCCTTGTGAACGTCTACACCGAGCGACATATCCCCCTTCCATCCCCACCTGATCCGAAGATTGGTCATGGTGTTACATATCAACCTGCTACTAAAGATTGGTTATACTATCTTTGCTGGAGTCGAGCAATTAATTTGTTGAAGATTGTAATCTGCCAAGTGCCCACAAAAGGTGGGAGGTACGCAGATTACAAGCTCATCGCCTTGTTCGACAAAAGGATTTTCTACCTTGAAGGGGGTGGCGACTGGAGAATGCTGAAGAACCCTACACCTGAACAAATTGTGCCGGCGTTCTGTGATGCCATTGAACTCGGTGGCCAAGTTTTTGCGGTGGACGAAATTAGGGGCTGGACGTACTGCTGGGACACCCCAAATGGTATTTTTCAGTCCTTATGTTGCATTGCATGATACACTGCCTTAATCAATGAAGTTATTCATGAACTACCTTGTTTATATTTTACCTTTCATAAATGACTTAATGATCACACCGCCTTTTGCTGAATATGAATGAACCGTTGCTTGCAATGAATTAGTACTAATTAGTCACCAACAAACATAGTATGCTCAGTATGTGATTGCATTCCTGAATTAGTAATTCTACGCCACTGCAGAATATGGATGTAATTAACCAGTATCTCAAAAGATAAGGTAGCACTATGAAGGCACCCTTTTTGATAACCTTTTACACCCATTGTTTCATATATAACTAATTGATTTTTGCTCCAAAAGGAGGACGAGAGACCCCCGCCATCTGCATCAGAGAGATGCATAAGGACTTTCATAAGTATATGACTTAACGATCACATCCTTTATCTGAATATGAATGAACCGTTGCTTGCAACGAATTAGTACTAATCAGTCATCAGCATACATAGTATACTCCGTATGTGAATGCAATCCTGAATTACTAACTCTATCCACTGCAGAATATGGATGTAATTAACAAGTATCTCAAATGTTAACGTAGCACAATGAAGGCACCCTTCTTGATTAACTTTTACACCCATTGTTTCATATAACTAGTTGATTTTTGCTCGAAATAGAGGGCGAGGTACCCGGCCTCTGCATCGAAGAGATGCATATGGCCGTTATTTAGTACTCCATCTCATGAAACATGTTATAACTTTTTCTTACTTTTGATTTACTCCCTCCGTCCCACCAAAAGTGTCTTGAATATCTGCCTTCTCCTTTTTTCCCTTAGAAAAGTAACTCAATCAAAATCCAATTATTTACTAAACAAGAATGAAATACTTGTTATGCCTAATTTACTTAGTTTAACCTGTACCTTTTTTAATTATGTTCTTTATCCGGCTAGATTTTTCTTTGCCAAATTGCCCGAAGCTTATGCATATTTCAACCCCATCGTGGATGTTATGCCTGTCATACCTCTATTTTTTTCTTCTATTAGCCTTTGTTTGGCAAGCTGCTTTAAGTTTCCCATGAAATGTTTAGTACTCTATCTACCAAATTGAATGTTGTATTCATTCCAAAAAATCAACAAAATGTGTACAAGGCGAGAACTTTTATATTTTTATATTACTAGTATGTATGCACGTCAAACCATTAAAGATTCTGTTTGATAATCAAAAGAATATTTATAGCATGCCTTTTGCAAGTTTTGAAAGAATATATAAAAAATCTAAAAAAAATAGATGTAGAGAATGTATTATTCTACCAGAGTAAAATCTGAAATTGAGATACCCTATATTCGGGCCGCACAAAAATGATAATCTGATAGATTTTGAAGTTACAAAATGTTGGAAAATATATGTCAGATTTTTTTGTTGTTGCAAAACCTTAAATATAAGATATTTTGATTTGGACATTTGAATGTTGGTAGAACACAACATTGTTGACACCCGTATTTAATCTCCGTTTTCTTTGGAACTTCAAAATGCAGCTCTCAAAATTTTCAAAAACCATGCTACATGTAGCTCGAGCTATATTCATGGTTTTCGAAAGAAAATATTGCCAGCAATGCATATATAAAATACGAAAACAAGAGTGGTCCTACAAAAAATGATGTTTCTTCCCATCAGTCGGCAAACGAAGGGAACAAATAAAAAATTAAAAATATGTGTACATCTAACACTCACTCATTTCTTATCTACCTTTTCCTTTGATGTTTCCTTGAGAGTTGAGACCGTAAGAACCTTCCATTGATCCATGTAGCAGTGCTGAATAGCGATTTCTTTGATGGGGTTATTCATATGCTTCTGTGGGTTTTTATATTTGGTCATTTTTTGGGGTAGACCCAAGGCTCACGTGATGGTTCTAAAATATTGTAGAGTTAGCTATGTGCACTCTTCACAGAGAATCCTGCTGTTGTGCACCGTTAGATTTAGCACTCCAAGGGTCATGATTGAAGCTCTATACTCAGTTTAAAACTGGACCAACTGGTAGATTGTCTGTACTCCTATATTGTATACAAATATCTAATCATATACACCGTTGGATCACTTAAGACAAAGGGAATTAACTACAACACAGGACTTAAACTTAAGATGATATATTTGTCAAAATTTGAATGTATCTATATGCTTTCACTGTCTAGATACATCTGAATTTGGACAAATCTCAGACACTTTCGGTGGGACAGAGGTAGTATATAACTGTGTATACACTAACTAGTGTCTAGTTTTGGCGAAGTTAAGACTTGTTTCGTGGGATGCATGCAGTATAACTGATATATTGGACACTCGATTTGAACACATGAATGACCAATGTCCTTAGCTTACATAGTCGTATTTATACTGTGAGCATGAACGATGAACAGTGCTGCTGTTTGAATATGGTTGCCAGTAACACCCTATTCGTCTCCATTTCTAATATTGCAGAAAACCCGATGTCCATGTTCGTAATCCCGCCACCGGTGGTGGATGATCAGCAGTACGCGTGGTTCCTCGCTCCAACTGCTGATGGCAAGCGATTGATGATCATCCTTACAGTAAACAACATTGGGATTGCCAATGCTGAAGTACCTCCTGACATTCCCTATGCTGCTAATGGGCTTCAGCTACGGCAGTATCCTCCTGTTGCCACCTACGTCTTTGAGCAGGATCCCATATCTCTGTTCGTTGCAGCACGTGCAGGGGACTTTCATTGGAGGCAGGTTAACAGCCTCGGCGACCACTCTCTGTTCCTCGGACTCAATTACCCGATCATTGCCAACCTGAAGAAGCGTGAATCCAAAGCTCCCGATGGCACATTGGTTCCATTCATGAGGAAAACTGCGTCTACACAAAGCATACCGGAAGTATCTTCATAATCTATACCCTAAAATTTTGCGCTGCAACCTCCAAATGATGAAGGTGAGACTGTGGGAGTTATCAGCCTTCCCAGAGTTAGTTGGGGTAGTGTCCGACAAGCGGCTATGTGGTTTAAGCCTGCTTTAAACATTGCCCGTTCGGTGTTACCTTTAAAAAAACACTGACACACTTTTTTATTATGCTTGAAGTGTTGAGAAGTAGTACACTGCTTTTAGTATGTACTAGTTTGAATCAGTTTATTTGAACACTGCCCTGCTTTTGTATTTCGTGTTGCCTTCATATTATAACCCATGCATGGCTGTTTTAGGATTGACTTTATTTCAGCACTATAATATAGCCACCTCTTGTTGATCATAGTCATGAGAGGACCATTCCTATTTTTTTCGCCGCTAAAGGGTAAAGTACATCCCTGGGGGCAGCGATTCTTGCTGCAGGCCACTAAACATGCATCAACTATGAGCAAAGAAGTTGATATGCGACCTAGGTGACTGTGCGGACCCCACATGTTAACCAAAGAAACAAACATGTCAATACGGAACTAATGTACATACGACAACTCCTATATGATATGTGTACGATTGAGCATCTGGAGGTGTGCTGCCACCTGCTTCCTCACACGTTGGGTTTGATCTTGTGTTGCGTACACGGATCGGACTGAAATTGTCGTGTGCATAGCAAGGTTCATGTCAAGTCTAGCTAACAAATACTTTTGGGTTTCAACGGCCATCTACATGGTATTTGCTATAGGCCTACTTGCTCAGGCTGTTGAAGCCCAATAACTAGAAATGGGCTTTTCTGCTCATGCAATTTCGGCCCTTTTCTAATGAACCATAGATCCTATGATGGCAAAAAACAAAAACACGGAGATTCTCGTATAAAAGTTGTTTTTATTTATTTAGAATTATCCGGTTGCAATTTTTGAAACTGCTCATGGCCAATATGAAAATCCTTGATCGCTCCATACCCACACGGATCACGGTATTTTTAAAAAATTCATAAAGTGGATTTGAAATTTAAAACATATCCTAATAATTCCATGATTTATTCTATTAACTTGCAAGATCTTGGAGCGAAAGAGCTTGTATTAGCAGCGTCGTCAACGTTTTTAAAGACGGCAGAGGATCGGAAAAAAATCAGTTGGTAAAAAAATCCAAAAAAAAAGAAACATTTATCGTTTTGAGAGGATGACATGCGGGACCCATGAGGCAAAGAAAGATTCTCAACGTTTCCAAGGCGACACAGGATTTTAAAAAAGGCGAAATAGCCAGAAATTAGAGGTCAAAATAACTCCAAGAAAGGAAAGGTTTATTGTTCATAGAGGCTGACATGTGGGACCCATGAGCCAGCAGAATCCTCTAAGGCTGCAGGTGATCAAAAGAAAAAAGGAAGTAGCCAAAAATTAGGGGTAAAAATAATTCGAAGATAGGAAACTTTTATTGTTCGTAGATGATGACATGCGGGACCCATGAGCCAGCAGCTTACTCAACGTTTCAAAGGCGGCATGAGATCGAAAGCAAAAGGCAAGTGACAAAATATCAGGAGCCAAAGATAATCCAAGAAAAGAAACTTTATTGTGCATAGAGGATGACATGCGGGTCCCATTTAGCAGCAGCGGTCTCAACGTTTCAAATGCGGCTTGAGATCAAAAGAAAAAAAAAGTTGATTGTACATAGAGGATGACATGCGGGTCCCACGAGTCAGCAGCTTACTCAACGTTTCCAAGGCGGTAGGGGATCAAAAGAAAAAGGCAAGTGACCAAAAATGAGGGTCAAAAATAATCCAAGAAAAGAAACTTTTATTGTACATGGAGAATTGCATGCGGGTCCCATATTGAAGCAGCGGTCCCAACGTTTCAAATGCGGCTTGAGATCAAAAGAAAAAGAAAGTAGCCAGAAATTAGGGGGTAAAAAAACTCCAAGAAAGGAAAGCTTTATCGTTCATACAGGCTGACATGTGGGACCTATGAGGCAGCAGAGTCCTCAACTTTCAAAGGCCGCAGGGGATCAAAAGAAATAGGAAATAGCCAAAAATCAGAGGGTGAAAAAAACCCAAGAAAATGAACTTTTGTAGTACATAGAGGATGACATGCGGGTCCCATGAGCCAGCAGGTTCCTCAACGTTTCAAACGTGGCATGAGATCGAAAGAAATAGGCAAGTGACCAAATATCAGGATCCAAAGATAATCCAAGAAAAGAAACTTTATTGTACATAGAGGATGACATGCGGGTCCCATTTAGCAGCAGCGGTCTTAACGTTTCAAATGCGTCTTGAGATCAAAAGAAAAAGAAAGTTGATTGTACATAGAGGATGACATGCGGATCCCATGAGTCAGCAGCTTACCCAACGTTTCCAAGGCGGCAGGGGATCAAAAGAAAAAGGAAATAGCCAAAAATCGTAGGGTGAAATATAAACAAAGAAAATAAACTTTTATAGCACATAGAGGATGACATGCGGGTCCCATGAGCCAGCAGGTTCCTCAACGTTTCAAACGTGGCATGAGATCGAAACAAAAAGGCAAGTGACCAAATATCAGGATCCAAAAGTAATTCAAGAAAAGAAACTTGATTGTACATAGAGGATGACATGCGGGTCCATTGAGTCAGCAGCTTACTCAACGTTTCCAAGGCGGCAGGGGATCAAAAGAAAAAGGAAATAGCCAAAAATCAGAAGGTGAAAAAAAATCCAAGAAAATAAACTTTTATAGCACATAGAGGATGACATGCGGATCCCATGAGCCAGCAGGTTCCTCAACGTTTCAAACGTGGCATGAGATCGAAACAAAAAGGCAAGTGACCAAATATCAGGAGCCAAAAATAATTCAAGAAAAGAAACTTGATTGTACATAGAGGATGACATGCGGGTCCCATGAGTCAGCAGCTTACTCAACGTTTCCAAGGTGGCAGGGGATCAAAAGAAAAAGGAAATAGCCAAAAATCAGAGGGTGAAAAAAAATCCAAGAAAATAAACTTTTATAGCACATAGAGGATGACATGCGGGTCCCATGAGCCAGCAGGTTCCTCAACGTTTCAAACGTGGCATGAGATCGAAAGAAAAAGGTAAGTGACCAAATATCAGGAGCCAAAAATAATTCAAGAAAAGAAACTTGATTGTACATAGAGGATGACATGCGGGTCCCATTTAGCAGCAGCGGTATCACCGTTTGAGAGGCTGCATGGGATCGAAAGAGAAAGGCAATTGACCAAATATCAGGAGCCAAAAATAATTCAAGAAAAGAAACTTGATTGTACATAGAGGATGATATGCGGGTCCCATTTTGCAGCAGCGGTCTCAATGTTTCCAAGGCGGCACAGGACCAAAAGAAAAATGTAGTAGCCAGAAATCAGGGGGTGAAAAAAATTCCAAGAAGAAAGATTTCAATTGGGCTGCATCTGGACATCTGGGCCTTCGAACTATCGTGCTTGGCCTTTTGACTCGTACAATTTCAGCCCACTCCAAAACAGGAAAGTTCGGAATTTTCTAAACAAAACAGGAAAGTCCTATGCTTCGCAAAAACAAAAAAACAAGGAGATTCAACATATAAGTTTGTTTATGTAAAAATAAAGATTTAATTTATCCGTTTGAAATAGCTCAGAGCGCAATACACTGTTTATTGTCTGCAAAATAATCAAGATATCACATGTTTGTTCTACGGGGAGGCTGACATCGGGGACCCATGAGCCAGCAGCGTCGTCAACGTTTTAAAGGCGGCAGGGGATGGAAAGAAAAAAAATAAACCAAAAAATCTGTTGGTAAAAAATCCAAGAAAAGAAACATTTTCGTTCTAAGAGGATGACATGCGGGACCCATGAGGCAGCAGCATCCTCAGCGTTTATTGTTCATAGAGGCTGACATGTGGGACCCGTGAGCCAGCAGCGTCCTCAACGTTTTAAAGGCTGCAGGAGATCGAAAGAAAAAATAAGCCAAAAATCATTTGGTAAACAAAATCCAAGAAAAGAAACATTTACCGTTCTGAGAGGATGACATGCGGGACCCATGAGGCAGCAGCATCCTCAGCAATTTCAAGGCGGCAGGGGATCAAAAGAAAAAAAGGAAATATCCAGAAATTGATTAGGGGTTCAAAATAAATCAATCAAAGGAAACTTTTATTGTTCATAGAGGATGACATGTGGGACCGACCTCCCAACAGCGTCCTCATCGTTTCAGAGGGGGCAGGAGATCAAAAGAAAAAGGCAAATAGCCAGAAATTAGGGGTCAAAAATAACTCCAAGAAAGAAAACTTTTATTGTCGTAGAGGATGACATGCGAGACCCATGAGCCAGCAGCTTGGTCAACGTTTCAAAGGCGGCATGAGATCGAAAGAAAAAGGCAAGTGCCAAAATATCAGGAGCCAAAGATAATCCAAGAAAAAACTTTATTGTACATAGAGGATGACATGCGGGTCCCATTTAGCAGCAGCGGTCTCAACGTTTCAAATGCGGCTTGAGATCAAAAGAAAAAGAAAGTTGATTGTACATAGAGGATGACATGCGGGTCCCATGAGTCAGCAGCTTACCCAACGTTTCCAAGGCGGCAGGGGATCAAAAGAAAAAGGAAATAGCCAAAAATCAGAGGGTGGAAAAAAATAAAGAAAATAAACTTTTATAGTACATAGAGGATGACATGCGGGTCCCATGAGCCAGCAGGTTCCTCAACGTTTCAAACTTGGCATGAGATCGATAGAAAAAGGCAAGTGACCAAATATGAGGAGCCAAAAATAATTCAAGAAAAGAAAGTTTTATAGTACATAGAGGATGACATGAGGGTCCCAGTTAGCAGCAGCGGTATCAGCGTTTGAGAGGCGGCAGGGGATCGAAAGAAAAAAGAAATTGCCAAAAATCAGAGGGTGAAAAAAAACCAAGAAAATGAACTTTTATAGTACATAGAGGATGACATGCGGGTCCCATGAGCCAGCAGGTTCCTCAACGTTTCAAACGTGGCATGAGATCGAAAGAAAAAGGCAAGTGACCAAATATCAGGAGCCAAAAATAATTCAAGAAAAGAAACGTGATTTACATAGAGGATGACATGCGGGTCCCATTTAGCTGCAGCGGTATCACTGTTTGAGAGGCAGCAGGGGATCGAAAGAAAAAGTCAAGTGACCAAATATGAGGTGCCAAAAAAAAATCCAAGAAAAGAAAGTTTTATAGTACATAGAGGATGACATGCGGGTCCCATTTAGCAGCAGCGGTATCACTGTTTGAGAGGCAGCAGGTGATCGAAAGAAAAAGTCAAGTGACCAAATATGAGGTGCCAAAAAAAATACAAGAAAAGAAAGTTTTATAGTACATAGAGGATGACATGCGGGTCCCATTTAGCAGCAGCGGTATCACTGTTTGAGAGGCAGCAGGTGATCGAAAGAAAAAGTCAAGTGACCAAATATGAGGTGCCAAAAAAATACAAGAAAAGAAAGTTTTATAGTACATAGAGGATGACATGCGGGTCCCATTTAGCAGCAGCGGTATCACTGTTTGAGAGGCAGCATGTGATCGAAAGAAAAAGTCAAGTGACCAAATATGAGGTGCCAAAAAAAATACAAGAAAAGAAAGTTTTATAGTACATAGAGGATGACATGCGGGTCCCATTTAGCAGCAGCGGTATCACCGTTTGAGAGGCGGCAGGTGATCGAAAGAAAAAGGCAAGTGAAAAAATATCAGGAGCCAAAAATAATTCAAGAAAAGAAAGTTTTATAGTACATAGAGGATGACATGCGGGTCCCAGTTAGCAGCAGCGGTATCACCGTTTGAGAGGCGGCAGGTGATCGAAAGAAAAAGGCAAGTGAAAAAATATCAGGAGCCAAAAATAATTCAAGAAAAGAAAGTTTTATAGTACATAGAGGATGACATGCGGGTCCCATTTAGCAGCAGCGGTATCACCGTTTGAGAGGCGGCAGGGGATCGAAAGAAAAAGGTAAGTGACCAAATATGAGGTGCCAAAAATAATTCAAGAAAAGAAAGTTTTATAGTACATAGAGGATGACATGCGGGTCCCAGTTAGCAGCAGCGGTATCACCGTTTGAGAGGCGGCAGGGGATCGAAAGAAAAAGGCAAGTGACCAAATTTGAGGTGCCAAAAATAATCCAGGAAAAGAAAGTTTTATAGTACATAGAGGATGACATGCGGGTCCCAGTTAGCAGCAGCGGTATCACCGTTTGAGAGGCGGCAGGGGATCGAAAGAAAAAGGCAAGTGACCAAATTTGAGGTGCCAAAAATAATCCAGGAAAAGAAAGTTTTATAGTACATAGAGGATGACATGCGGGTCCTGGTTAGCAGCAGCGGTATCACCGTTTGAGAGGCGGCAGGGATCGAAAGAAAAAGGCAAGTGACCAAATTTGAGGTGCCAAAAATAATCCATGAAAAGAAAGTTTTATAGTACATAGAGGCTGTCATGCGGGTCCCCGTGAGCAGGCGCGGTATCACCGTTTGAGAGGCGGCAGGGGATCGAAAGAAAAAGGCAAGTGACCAAATTTGAGGTGCCAAAAAAAACTCCAAGAAAAGAAAGTTGATTGCACATAGAGGATGACATGCGGGTCCCATTTAGCAGCAGCGGTCTCAACGTTTCCAAGGCGGCAAGGGATCAAAAGAAAAAGGAAGTAGCCGTAAATCGTGGGTCAAAAAATCCAAGAATAGAAAGAATTTTGGTTCATAGAGGATGACATGCGGGACCCATGATCCTGCATCGTAAACGGCTCGTTGAACGAGATGGCGCGATGTAGAAAAAAAACAATGCCAGAGAGGCTGCCATCTGGGCCCTACATCCCTCGGCGGTGCGGATTTGCGTTGACTCGGCCGGCGAACCCGAGATTTCGAGATGCACCACGTCCCGGGCCACCATACGCCACGTTTTGGCCGCTTTCGTCGGGCTAGGTGGCCTCAAAAACGAGAAAAAAAAAAGTTTTGACATGCACCACGGAGGGACCAAAATCGTCGGCCATGGTACACCAGCAACCACGGCGCGACTTCAACTTCGTCGGCCATGGCAACTTTTCTTGTAGTGATTTTTCTGGTTTGAATATGTCTAGACCATGTTTATCGAATTGAATGTTCTTACTATATGACATAAGAAGACTATGTGATTTGGTTTTTCATTTTTTGATTTTTAAAATTTTTATGCCCATTCGAATATTGGCCAAATCTTAGGTTTGACCAAGATTTAAACAAGTATAAAACATGAATAGTAAAAGTAAGCCTGGATCCTTCTTAGTCACTCAAATGAAGCTCCTGGGAGGTTTTTCAAATTTCCATGCTTGAAACCCAAAACCACTTACTGTGTGACATAAGAAGACTATGTGCTTTGGTTTTTCATTTTTTTTTTGAATTTTTATGCCCATTTTAATTTTGGTCAAATCCTAGGTTTGACCAAGATTTAAACAAGTTAAACACATGAATATGAAAAGTAAGCATGTATCGATCCTTCTTATTAGTCACTCCAAAATGAAGCTCGTGGGAGGTTTTTGAAATTTCAATGTTTGAAACCCAAACCACTTCTCTTCATGCTTGACTTCATAAGACAGAGTTTAGGGTTAGGGGTAGATATATGATTTTTCTGGTTTGAATATGTCTACACCTTGTTTATAAACTTGAATGCTTAATATATGACAAGACTATGTGCTTTTTTTGTTTTTTTTTTGAATTTTTATGCCCATTTGTATCTTGGTCAAATCCTGTGTCGGAACAAGAGTTAAACAAGTTTAAAACATGAATATGAAAAAGTAAGCATGTATCCTTCTTAGTCACTCCAAAATGAAGCTCTTGGGAGGTTTTTAAAATTTCTATGTTTAAAACAAAAAGCCACTTCTCTTCATGCTTGACTTAATAAGATAGAGTTTAGGGTTAGGGGTAGATACATGATTTTTGTGGTTAGAATATGTCTAGAACTTGTTTATCAACTTGAATGCTTAGTGTATTACTCGAAAATGAAGCTCGTGGGAGTATTTTGAAATTTCCATGTTTGAAACCCAATACCATTTCTCTTCATGCTTGACTTCATAAGATAGAGTTTAGGGTTAGGGGTAGATACATGATTTTTCTGCTTTGAATATGTCTAGACCTTATTTATCAACTTGAATGCTTAATATATGACATAAGAAGACTATTTGCTAACGGAGGGAGTAAGCACTCTAGCTATGAAAAGTACCAAACAATGCATACCAAAATGATTTTTTTAGAGGAATACTAGTTCGGAATATTTAATTCTATATTAGCAGGCCAAAATCGAACCCCATAGTTGGATTTTGTGAAATTGATCCGTAGTACTGGGTAAAACCCTAGTTTAACTTATTTAATCATAGATTCGTAGGTCCATGTTTTTACGTTTTTATTATTATTACTAGGCAACACATGTGTTTTCATATCTAGTGAAACTCGGAGGAAGAGAGATCGCACGGGAGGAGAAGAAGGGAGAGCAGTCACGGGGCCCCTCTTATTTATGGTGTCTCCCCTTTTTCTGGTGATGATGTTGACTGTTGTACAGGGTTTGTCTAGATCTTGCTGGTTTGAATATGTCTAGATCTTGTTTATCAACTTGAATTCTTATTATGTGACATAAGAAGACTATGTGCTTTGGTTTTCCATTTTTTTGATTTTTTTTGAATTTTTATGCCCATTTCAATTTTGGTTAAATCCTAGGTTTGACCAAGAATTAAACAAGTTAAAAACATGAATATGAGAAGTAAGCATGTATCGATCCTTCTTATTAGTCACTCCAAAATGAAGCTCATGGGAGGTTTTCGAAATTTCCATGTTTGAAACCCAAAACCACTTCTCTTCATGCTTGACTTCATAAGACAGAGTTTAGGGTTAGGGGTAGATACATGATTTTTCTGGTTTGAATATGTCTAGACCTTGTTTATAAAATTGAATGCTTACTATATGACAAGACTATGTGATTTTTTTGTTTTATTTTTGTTTTGTCTTGAATTTTTATGCCCATTTGTATCTTGGTCAAATCCTTGGTTTGACCAAGAGTTAAACAAGTTTAAAACATGAATATGGAAAAGTAATCATGTATCCTTCTTAGTCACTCCAAAATGAAGCTCGTGGGAGGTTTTTGAAATTTTCATGTTTGAAACCCAAAACCACTTCTCTTCATGCTTGACTTCATAAGACAGAGTTTCGTGTTAGCGGTAGATACATGATTTTCTGGTTTGAATATGTATAAACCTTGTTTATAAACTTGAGGCTTACTATATGACAAGACTGTGCTTTTTTTTGTTTTTTTTTTGAATTTTTATGCCCATTTGTATCTTGGTCAAATCCTGTGATTGACCAAGAGTTAAACAAGTTTAAAACATGAATATGAAAAAGTAAGCATGTATCTTTCTTAGTCACTCCAGAAATGAAGATCTTGGGAGGTTTCTAAAATTTCTATGTTTCAGACCAAAAGCCACTTCTCTTCATGCTTGACTTCATAAGACAGAGTTTAGGGTTAGGGGTAGATACATGATTTTTCTGGTTCGAATATGTCTAGATCTTGTTTATCAACTTGAATGCTTACTGTATGACATAAGAAGACTATGTGCTTTGGTTTTTCATTTTTTGATTTTGTATGCCCATTTGAATTTTGGTCAAATCCTAGGTTTGACCAAGATTTAAACGAGTTTAAAACATGAATATGAATAAGTAAGCATGTATCGATCCTTCTCAGTCACTCCAAAATGAAGCTCGTGGGAGTATTTTGAAATTTCCATGTTTGAAACCCAATACCATTTCTCTTCATGCTTGACTTCATAAGATAGAGTTTAGGGTTAGGGGTAGATACCTGATTTTTCTGGTTTGAATATGTGTAGACCTTGTTTCAACTTGAATGCTTAATATATAACATAAGAAGACTATTTGCAAACGGAGGGAGTAAGCACTCTAGCTATGAAAAGTACCAAACAATGCATACCAAAATGATTTTTTTAGAGGAATACTAGTTCATAATATTTAATTTTATATTAGCAGGCCAAAATCGAACCCCGTAGTTGGATTTTTTGAAATTGATCTGTAGTACTGGGCAAAACCCTAGTTTAATTTATTTAATCATAGATTCATAGGTCCATTTTTTACGTTTTTATTATTATAACTAGGCAGCACATGTGTTTGCCCGTCCAGTGAAACTCAGAGGAAGAGAGATCGCACGGGAGGAGACGAAGGGAGAGCAGACACGGGGCCCCTCTTATTTATGGTGTCTCCCCTTTTTCCAGTGATGATGTTGACTGTTGTGCAGGGTTTGTCTAGATCTTGCTGGTTAGAATATGTCTAGATCTTGTTTATCAACTTGAATTCTTACTATGTGACATAAGAAGACTATGTGCTTTGGTTTTTCATTTTTTTTTGAATTTTTACTCACATTTCAATTTTTGTCAAATTCTAGGTTTGACCAAGATTTAAACAAGTTAAAAAAATGAATATGAAAAAGTAAGCATGTATCGATCCTTCTTATTAGTCACTCCAGAATGAAGCTCGTGGGAGGTTTTTGAAATTTCCATGTTTGAAACCCAAAACCACTTCTCTTCATGCTTGACTTCATAAGACAGAGTTTAGGGTTAGGGGTAGATACATTATTTTTTTGGTTTTAATATGTCTAGAAGTTGTTTATAAAATTGAATGCTTACTATATGACAAGACTATGTGCTTTTTTTGTTTTCTTTTTGTTTTTTCTTGAATTTTTATGCCCATTTGTATCTTGGTCAAATCCTTTGTTTGACCAAGAGTTAAACAAGTTTAAAACATGAATATGAAAAAGTAATCATGTATCCTTCTTAGTCACTCCAAAATGAAGCTCGTGGGAGGTGTTTGAAATTTCCATTTTTGAAAGCCAAAACCACTTCTGTTCATGCTTAACTTCATAATTAAGACAGAGTTTCGGGTTAGGGGTAGATACATGATTTTTCTTGTTTGAATATGTCTAGACCTTGTTTATAAACTTGAATGCTTACTATATGACAAGACTATGTGCTTTTTTTGTTTTTTCTCTTCATGCTTGACTTCATAAGACAGAGTTTAGGGTTAAGGGTGGATCCATGATTTTTCTGGTTCGAATATTTCTAGATCTTGTTTATCAACTTGAATGCTTACTGTATGACATAAGAAGACTATGTGCTTTGGTTTTTGATTTTTTTATTTTGTTTGATTTTTTATGCCCATTTGAATCTTGGTCGAATCCTAGGTTTGACCAAGATTTAAACAAGTTTTAAACATGAAAATGAAAATGTAAGACTGAATCTTTTTAGTCATGAAAATGAGTTAACTTGGCTTTCCAACCCTTGATGAATCCATAGGAAACTTTGTACTAATGCAGTATAATATTCTGGTTTGAATATGTCTAGACCTTGTTTATCAACTTGAATGCTTACAATATGACATAAGAATGGGAATAAAATTAAAAAATTCAAAATATGAAAAACCAAAAGCATGTAGTATTCTTAATTATGTCATATATATAGTAAGCATTCAAGTTGATAAAAAAGGTCTAGACATATTCAAACCAGAAAATTCATGTGTCTTCCCCCTAACCCTAAACTCTGCGCGAAGAGAACTGGTTTTGGGTTTCAAACATGGATATTTCAAAAACCCTCCCAAAAGCTTCATTTTGGAGTGAATAAGAAGGATCAAGGCTTACTTTTTCATTTTCATGTTTTAATCTTGTTTAAATCTTGGTCAAACCTAGGATTTGACCAAGATTCAAAAGGGCATAAAATTTCAAAATGGAAATCCAAAAAAAAATGAAAAACCAAATAACATGGTTTTCTTATGTCATATAGTAAAAGCATTCAAGTTAATAAACCAAGGTCTAGACATATTCAAACAAGAAAAATCAAGTTAATAAACCAAGTGGAGTCCCGGAGGGACTCCACCTTGCATGGCCGGCCGACCCTAAGGGGGAGAAGTTCCAGGTGGACTCCCCAAGGGTGGCCGGCCGACCCCCCCAAGGAAGGGGTGGGAGTCCCACCTTGAGTTGGATTCCCCCCTTGGGTAGGTTTCGTACCTATGGTAGGTTTTGGTTTCGGGTCTTATTCGAAGACTTGGATACCAACACTTGGGCTTCCACCTATATAATGAGGGGCAAGGGGAGGGGGCCGGCCACCCCTAAGACATGAGTTGGCCGCACCCCCCTCTCTCCCCAAACCCTAGCCTCTCCTCCTCCACCACCTCTCCCGCATACGCTTAGGCGAAGCCCTGCCGGAGTTCTCCACCACCACCGCCACCACGCCGTCGTGCTGCCGGGATTCCGAGGAGGATCTACTACTTCCGCTGCCCGCTGGAACGGGGAGGAGGACATCGTCGTCATCAACACCGAACGTGTGACCGAGTACGGAGGTGCTGCCTGATTGTGGCACCGTCAAGTTCTTCTACGCGCTTTTGCAAGCGTTCAAGATCTTCCACGCGCTTTTGCAAGCGGCAAGTGATCGACTACATCCACCACGAGATCTAATCTCGTTAGGCTTTGGAAATCTTCGAGGGTTAGTCTCATGATCTTCTCGTTGCTACCATCTACTAAACTAGATCTTGGCTTGTGTTTTCGTTCTTGCGGTAGGAAATTTTTTGTTTTCTATGCTACGAATCCCTACAGTGGTATCAGAGCCGTGCCTATGCATAGATTGGTTGCACGAGTAGAACACAATGGTTTTGTGGGCGTTGATGATTTTGTTGTCTTTAGTTCGTGTACTTTGCATCTTGCGGCATGGTGGGATGAAGCGGCCCAGGCTAACTTTACATGACCGCGTTCATGAGACTTGCTCCACGCTCGACATGCAACTTGTATTGCATAAGTGGCTTTGGGGGTGTCTGTCTCTCCCACCATAGTGAAGATCCAATTTACTCTTTCTATTGACAACACTAGTATCACCGTTGTGGTTCATGTTCGTAGGTAGATTAGATCTTACTCGAAAACCCTAAACCACGTAAAATATGCAAACCAAATTAGAGGCGTCTAACTTGTTTTTGCAGGGTTTGGTGATGTGATATGGCCATGATGTGATGATGAATATGTATGAGATGATCATTATTGTATTGTGGCAACCGGCAGGAGCCTTATGGTTGTCTTTATATTTCATGTTGTGGTATTGTTTCAAAGTAGTTGTAATAGTTGCTACACACGGTGAACAACCATGAAGACGGCTCCATGGACCTTGACGCTACGCCAACGATGATGGAGATCATGCATGTTGATGATGGAGATCATGTCCGTGCTTTGGAGATGAAGATCAAAGGCGCAAAGACAAAAGGGCCATATCATATCACATATGAATTGCATGTGATGTTAATCCTTTATGCATCTTATTTTGCTTAGATCGTGACGGTAGCATTATAAGATGATCCCTCACATTAATATCAAGATAATAAAGTGTTCTCCCCTTGTATGCACCGTTGCTACAGTTCGTCGTTTCGAAGCATCTCGTGATGATCGGATGTGATAGACTCTACGTTCACATACAACGGGTGTAAGCCATGTTTAGACACGCGGAATACTTGGGTTGGCTTGACGAGCTTAGCATGTACAGACATGGCCTTGGGACAACGGAAACCGAAAGGTTGAACACGAGTCATATGGATGATATGATCAACATGTTGATGTTCACCATTGAAGCTACATCATCTCACGTGATGATCGGTTTTGGTGTAGTGGTACTAATGAGTTTCATGGACCTACGAATCTATGATTAAATAAGTTAAACTAGGGTTTTGCCCAGTACTACGGATCAATTTCAAAAAATCCAAATACGGGGTTCGATTTTGGCCTGCTAATATAAAATTAAATATTCCGAACTAGTATTCCTCTAAAAAAATCATTTTGGTATGCATTGTTTGGTACTTTTCATAGCTAGAGTGCTTACTCCCTCCGTTAGCAAATATTCTTCTTATGTCATATATTAAGCATTCAAGTTGATAAATAAGGTCTAGACATATTCAAAGCAGAAAAATCATGTATCTACCCCTAACCCTAAACTCTATCTTATGAAGTCAAGCATGAAGAGAAATGGTATTGGGTTTCAAACATGGAAATTTCAAAATACTCCCACGAGCTTCATTTTGGAGTAATACACTAAGCATTCAAGTTGATAAACAAGTTCTAGACATATTCTAACCACAAAAATCATGTATCTACCCCTAACCCTAAACTCTAAGCATTCAAATTGATGGGGTTCGTTGCATAAAAAACAAAAAATTTCCTACCGCGAAACGAATAAAACCAAGATCTAATCTATGGAACACCCAAGATCTAATCTACAAGATCAAAGCAACGAGATTGATAAGATACTAACCCTTGAAGATTTCCAAAGCCTACGAGATCAGATCTCGTTGTTGATGTAGACGATCGTCCCCGGTGCTGCAATCCGGCAGCACTTCCGTACTCGGTCGCGCGTACGGTGTCGATGAAGCCCGTCCTCTCCCCGTTCCAGCGGACAGCGGAGGTGTGGTAGATCTCCTCGGAATCCTAGCAGCACGACAGCGTGGTGGTGGTGGTGGAGGAGAAGATCCTGCAGGGCTTCGCCAAGCCGGTGCAGAGTCGTGGTGGAGGAGAGAGAGGTGCGGCCAAGGACAGCCTTTTTTATGTATATTTTCCTCTCCATGGGGTCCTCTATATATAGGCTCAAGGGATGCCTATACTTGGCTTAGCAATGTGGGACTAAAGAACATGTAAACTGACGCGCGTTGCCCCAACGCGCAAAGAGAAAAAACTGACCGGCCGATCGGGACGTGAGGCTCAGCCTCGCCCAAGCCTTGGCCTGGCCGTGGTGGCTTCCAAAGCCCCACGCCATGCACTTTGGCTGGCTTGGACGTGGTGCACATGGCCGTGGTGGCCACTTGGGCCCCACGCCATGGCCCATGTGCCCTTTTCCTTTTTTTCTCTCTCTTTTACCTTTAATTCTTTTCTTTTATTTATTTCTCCAAATAAATATTAGACAATACTTATTAATTCTAACAATTAACAAATAATGAATAATATTTATTAATTCAAATAATCAATAAATATTACTCCTTTCCCATTTACAATTAAATAAAACATATATTGATATATTAATTCATTAATCAATATATGCAATACATACTACTTAATCGCCTTTGCTCCGAAACTCCTTTCGGATGAATTCGAACTCCTTCGAATTTCTCCTATATAACTCCGGACCTTTCCGAACATCTTCGGATATATCCCTGAACTTGGAATTTGACTTTCCAAATATGAATCTTATTCTCCGGACCATTCTGGACCTCCTCATGATGTCCTGGATCCCATCCGAGACTCCGAACAAACTTCGTCTACATACCATATTCCATATCTACTTATGCGACATCGAACCTTAAGCGCGTCACCCTACGGTTCGCGAACTATGCAGACATGGTCGAGACTCCTCTCCGAGCAATAACCAATAGCGGGATCTGGAGATCCATAATGGCTCCCACATATTCAACGATGACTTAGTGATCGATTGAACCATTTACATACGATGCCAATTCCCTTTGTCACGCGATATTTTACTTGTCCGAGGTTCGATCATCGGTATCTCCATACCTTGTTCAACCTCGTTACCGACAAGTACTCTTTACTCATACCGTGGTATGTGATCTCTTATGAACCATTCATATGCTTGCAAGCTAATCAGATGACATTCCACCGAGAGGGCCCAGAGTATATCTATCCGTCATCAGGATGGACAAATCCCACTATTGATCCATATGCATCAACTCACACTTTCCAAATACTTAATCCCATCTTTATAACCACCCATTTACGCAATGGCGTTTGATGTAATCAAAGTACCCTTCCGGTGTAAGTGATTTACACGATCTCATGGTCGAAGGACTTAGGCAACTATGTATCGAAAGCTTATAGCAAATTGAACTTAATGACTTGATCTTATGCTACACTCATTTGGGTGTGTGTCCATTATATCATTCACCTAATGACATAACCTTGTTATTAATAACATCCTATGTTCATGATCACGAAACCATGATCATCCATTAATCAACAAGCTAGTTATACAAGAGGCTTACTAGGGACTCCTTGTTGTTTACATAACACACATGTATCAATGTTTCGGTTAATACAATTATAGCATGGGATGTAAACATTTATCATGAACAATAAGATATAACAATAACTAATTTATTATTGCCACTTGGGCATATCTCCAACAGTCTCCCACTTGCACTAGAGTCAATAATCTAGTTAACATTTGTAAAGATATAACACCTTGACCTTCTGGTGCTTTTCATGTTTTGCTCACGGGAGAGGTTTTAGTCAACGGATCTGACACGCTCAGAAACGTATGTATTTTGCAATTCATTTGCGTCTCAACGCATCACTCATTTTCCAAATAAGTCGGCATTAACTGTATATGCTTAGTCCTCTGGTGGAACCTTAATTCCGCGATCTGAAATAAGTCACTGATATTGTCACACACAATATAGCTTCAAAAATCTGACACTGTCGGAACTACACCAAGTTCTCAAAGAACTCCTTGACTTAACATCCTCAGTCATTGTCAAAACAATGACATACTCTGCCTTTGTTTGTAGAATCCGTCACAATATTTAGAACTCATCTAAATCTAGCATAGACTCTTACTAGCTCATTGTGCTACCTTTTAAACAACACTTAGCCTAATTGAGATTGAAATTTTATTTTTATATGTGACCAAACTAATATCGGTGCAACACCTTACAGCGATTTGTTTGTCATTACCCATACAAAACTATATATATATCCTTGGTTCTTCTAAAGCACTCAGGGATATCCTTACTGTTGTCCAATGATCATTACACGAATCATTCTGGTATATGCTCGTAACACTTTAGAGCACAGGACATCTGATTTTGTACATATTATTCGTGATCTAAAATCACTCATGTGTTTTTACTCATCGAGTGTCAAATACACTCAAGTCTTGTTAAACCTTCACATGGAAAAGAACACCTTCTTAATATATTTATATTGAACTACTTCAATATTCATTCTATGTACTTTGACTTAAACTTATTATGTGTTTCAATCTATCTTCATAGATCTTGACACTAAATATGTTTAAGTCCATATCCTTTCACTGAAGTTAATACTCAATGAAACCTTTTAATCACATCAAGTATATAATTACATCATTTATAATCAATGATATGTCATCCACATATAATATTATAACTATGTCTCAGCGCTTCCACTTAATTTCTTGCAAATGCAAGCATCTTCATCGTTTCTGATGAAATCAAAACTCTTTGATTACTTCATCCGGTGAAGATTCCAACTCCGTAATACTATATTCGATTTCATGGCACTTAGCCATTTTAACGGAGTCAGGGCCCATCATAACTTCTTTGTATGTAGTTGGTTTATCATTGTTCAAAATCAATCCTTTGTCCACAAATCATTTATTTGATCACAAAGTAAACCACATCTACAAGGTTCAATAAGTACTTTGATCTCCATGACTATAACACTATGTAGACATGGGAGCCATGATCGTCGTGGCTGCTTCCGGAACCATTTCCGATGCTGTGCTACTCTGATCATCATGCTCAGGTTCATAAACCTTATCAAGTTTCATTGTCCTCCCACTCAAATAGTTCGCTAGAAACAATTTCTTTGAAATAAGTAAGAAACATCGACAAACAATTTTGCTTTGACTTCATAGTGGAAAGAATTCCCAATCAATTTCATGGGATAATCAACAAAGACATTTATCCGATTTTGGTTGTAAACTCATTTACTTATGCTATGCATACCAAAATTTAAGAAAGGACTATTTAGGGTTTATACCCATGCCATAACTCGTATGGTGTCATTTCAATGGATCATGATGATGCTCTATTCAGTGTAAAAGCGGTAGTCTCTAAAGCATAATCCACAAAAGTATAATGGCGTCATTTTATTTTATCTCATCATCAATCCAACAGGTTTGGATACGTCTCTTGGATACTCCATCATCATCATGATACTCCAAGAAACGTGAGTTGTAGAACAATTTCATAAATCTCTTAGATGTTCGCTAAAACTCGTAATTCAAATATTTCCACCATGATCCAATCATAGATATTTGACTTTTCTATTACGATGATTTTCACTTCATGCTGAAACTTATTTGAATCCATTCAAATGTTTTCAAACTTCTTCCTTATCGAATATATCCACATATATATACTCAATTCATTGTTAGAAGTTTTCATGAAGTAGAAGAATCTCCTGCACACAACTATGCCCAGTGAACAATATACATCATCATGTATGTTTTCACTAAGTTAGTTGCACGTTCAACTCTTGGCCTATGAATGGTATTTAAGTCATTCTCTTTAGAAGAGATTTGCAAGCGCCAAATGATTCAAAAATCATATGACTCCAAAAATCCATTCAAATGGAGTTCCTTCATGCGTTCCTTTCTAACATGACCTAAATGGCGGTTCCACTAATGAGTGGAATTCATATCATTTGCCTTATGGCATTTTAGCGTCAGTGTTATGCATGTGTGCTTCACCATAAAGATTTATAATAACTTATCCATCGTACATGGAATATGTCATAATTTGAACAACTCATTGTTTTCATTTGACTAGAACATAACAACCATTGTAAAGTTCTTTATTATAAAATCCTAAGGGCTAGGTAGAATGCCAACGACGAACACAATAACACTTTATTTTGTTACAGACGTGCATTCCTACCATATTCCTTGTCAGTCACTTAGGCCATTGTATTCTTGTATTGCGTTGTCTTGTATGACACCTCATACCAACCAATATGGTACAATTACCCAAGAATTTCATTGTGTGATCAAAACAAGGAATACATTCATAACATGTATATCATCTATATACACCTGAGCTAGACTTTCTAGTCTTTTCTTTCTTTCTGCCAAAATCTTTTGTAGTTTCTCTTTTAGCTTTCCCCATTCTCAGAAAACCCTTTACCTTCAATAACTTCTAGGTCCATTGGTCAAATACCAATAACCTTGAGGTTCTTCCTTTGAAGTTGATCATCACATGACAAGTGTTCCAGATTTCAATATTAGTAACCTTTTAATATGATGAACAATTTCACTCATAATTTTTATCCATCAAATCATGACGACTTTCCGAGACCATGTCTGTACATGCTAGGCTCGTAAAGTTTAACCTTAGTATTCGCATGTGCAAATCTGGCTTGCCCCCGTTGTATGCACACGTAGAATCTATAACACCCGATCATCACGAGATGCTTCGAAACGACGAGTCTTAGCAACGGTGCATACTAAGGACGATCACTTCATGGATATGCGAATATCGTTAGTGCCCAACTAGTTGGAGGATTGGGACGCCTGGCATCTTCAACCTTCGTACATTCCCATAAAATTTATGAGTTTATGTAGTCTCACTAGATTATATTCTATCATCTTGCAATAAGGCCTTAGATATCACATATATCTCATACCTTTGCTTATTTCTGAAAACAAAATTTTCAGCTCCTTACTTTTCAAACGGATTAGAACTTCAAGTTTCACGGAGACAAGATGATTTAAGGTACTAATTGAAACCATTGCTCTTTGAATCATCAATGTGAGGTTTACTAAAAGTTTGCATTGGGACTTAATCATATCTTGATTCTTTAACAATACGGTACCAGTCCGTAAAGTTACTTGTCAGACTTAACAGTATTTCTATCTCAATTATAAGACTAGCGCATGGTCGATAACGGACGCCAATATCTACAAATTTAATTCAAAATTCTATTCAGACTATGTTCATGATAATATGAGTTCATTTTTAATTCTTAAATTAACTAGGTGAACTCCCACTCAAAACAATATCCCTCGCATTGTCTTAGTGATTACACGAACCAAATCCACTACACCAAGTCCGATCATCACGAGAAAAGATGTAGCTTCAAAGGCGAACACTCAAAGTGTTCATCATATCATTCATATGACTCATGCTCTACCTTTCGGTATCCCGTGTTCCGAGACCATGTCTGTACATGCTAGGCTCGTCAAGGCAACCTTAGTATCCGCGTGTGCAAATCTGGCTTGCACCCGTTGTATGCACATGTAGAGTCTATCACACCCGATCATCACGAGATGCTTCGAAACGACAAGTCTTAGCAACGGTGCATACTAAGGATGAACACTTTATTATCTTGATATTTAGTGAGAGGGATCATCTTATAATGCTACCGTCGCGATCTAAGCAATATAAGATGCATAAAGGATTAACATCACATGCAATTCATAATATGTGATATGATATGGCCTTTCTTCTTGTGCTTTTGATCTCCATCTCCAAGCACATTATCATGATCTCCATCATCACCAGCATTGCACCAAGGTCCGTGGCGCCGCTTCATGGTTGTCCATCACTTATAGCTACTATAACAACTACTTGAAATAACGCTATTACATGATGAATAGACACGCAGGTCTTAACAAATTAACCATTAGGCTCCTGCTGGTTGCCATAATACAATAATGAACATCTCATACATCAAATATAATCATCATCACATCATGGCCATATCACATCACCAAACCCTGCAAAAACAAGTTAGACGCCTCAAATTTGGTTTGCATATTTTACGTGGTTTAGGGTTTTCGAGTAAGATCCAATCTACCTACGAACATGAACCACAACGGTGATACTAGTGTTGACAATAGAAAGTGTAAATTGGAATCTTCACTATGGTGGGAGAGACAGACACCCGCAAAGCCATTTATGCAATACAAGTTGCATGTCAAGCGTGGAGCAAATCTCATGAGACAAGGTCATGTAAAGTTAGCCCGGGCCGCTTCATCCCACCATTTCGCAAGATGCAAAGTACACAAACTAAAGCAACAAAAGCATCACCGCCCACAAAACCATTGTGTTCTACTCGTGCAACAGATCTATGCATAGACATGGCTCTGATACCACTGATGGGGTTCGTTCCATAGAAAACAAAAAATTTCCTACCGCAAAACGAATAAAACCAAGATCTAATCTATGGAACACCCAAGATCTAATCTACAAGATCGAAGCAACGAGATTGATAAGATACTAACCCTTGAAGATTTCCAAAGCCTACGAGATCAGATCTCGTTGTTGATGTAGACGATCGTCCCCGGTGCTGCAATCCGGCAGCACTTCCATACTCGGTCGCGCGTACGGTGTCGATGAAGCCCGTCCTCTCCCCGTTCCAGCGGGCAGCGGAGGTGTGGTAGATCCCCTCGGAATCCCAGCAGCACGACGGCGTGGTAGTGGTGGTGGAGGAGAAGATCCTGCAGAGCTTCGCCAAGCCGGTGCAGAGTCGTGGTGGAGGAGAGAGAGGTGCGGCCAAGGACAGCCTTTTTTATGTATATTTTCCTCTCCATGGGGTCCTCTATATATAGGCTCAAGGGATGCCTATACTTGGCTTAGCAATGTGGGACTAAAGAACATGTAAACTGACGCGCGTAGCCCCAACGCGCAAAGAGAAAAAACTGACCGGCCGATCGGGATGTGAGGCTCAGCCTCGCCCAAGCCTTGGCCTGGCCGTGGTGGCTTCCAAAGCCCCACGCCATGCACTTTGGCTGGCTTGGACGTGGTGCACATGGCCGTGGTGGCCACTTGGGCCCCACGCCATTGCCCATGTGCCCTTTTCCTTTTTTTCTCTCTCTTTTACCTTTAATTCTTTTCTTTTATTTATTTCTCCAAATAATATTAGACAATACTTATTAATTCTAACAATTAACAAATAATGAATAATATTTATTAATTCAAATAATCAATAAATATTACTCCTTTCCCATTTACAATTAAATAAAACATATATTGATATATTAATTCATTAATCAATATATGCAATACATACTACTTAACTGCCACTGCTCCGAAACTCCTTTCGGATGAATTCGAACTCCTTCGAATTTCTCCTATATAACTCCGGACCTTTCCGAACATCTTCGGATATATCCCTGAACTTGGAATTTGACTTTCCAAATATGAATCTTATTCTCCGGACCATTCTGGACCTCCTCATGATGTCCTGGATCCCATCCGAGACTCCGAACAAACTTCGTCTCCATACCATATTCCATATCTACTTATGCGACATCGAACCTTAAGCGCGTCACCCTACGGTTCGCGAACTATGCAGACATGGTCGAGACTCCTCTCCGAGCAATAACCAATAGCGGGATCTGGAGATCCATAATGGCTCCCACATATTCAACGATGACTTAGTGATCGATTGAACCATTTACATACGATGCCAATTCCCTTTGTCACGCGATATTTTACTTGTCCGAGGTTCGATCATCGGTATCTCCATACCTTGTTCAACCTCGTTACCGACAAGTACTCTTTACTCATACCGTGGTATGTGATCTCTTATGAACCATTCATATGCTTGCAAGCTAATCAGATGACATTCCACCGAGAGGGCCCAGAGTATATCTATCCGTCATCAGGATGGACAAATCCCACTATTGATCCATATGCATCAACTCACACTTTCCAAATACTTAATCCCATCTTTATAACCACCCATTTACGCAATGGCGTTTGATGTAATCAAAGTACCCTTCCGGTGTAAGTGATTTACACGATCTCATGGTCGAAGGACTTAGGCAACTATGTATCGAAAGCTTATAGCAAATTGAACTTAATGACTTGATCTTATGCTACACTCATTTGGGTGTGTGTCCATTATATCATTCACCTAATGACATAACCTTGTTATTAATAACATCCTATGTTCATGATCACGAAACCATGATCATCCATTAATCAACAAGCTAGTTATACGAGAGGCTTACTAGGGACTCCTTGTTGTTTACATAACACACATGTATCAATGTTTCGGTTAATACAATTATAGCATGGGATGTAAACATTTATCATGAACAATAAGATATAACAATAACTAATTTATTATTGCCTCTTGGGCATATCTCCAACAGTCTCCCACTTGCACTAGAGTCAATAATCTAGTTAACATTTGTAAAGATATAACACCTTGACCTTCTGGTGCTTTTCATGTTTTTCTCACGGGAGAGGTTTTAGTCAACGGATCTGACACGCTCAGAAACGTATGTATTTTGCAATTCATTTGCGTCTCAACGCATCACTCATTTTCCAAATAAGTCGGCATTAACTGTATATGCTTAGTCCTCTGGTGGAACCTTAATTCCGCGATCTGAAATAAGTCACTGATATTGTCACACACAATATAGCTTCAAAAATCTGACACTGTCGGAACTACACCAAGTTCTCAAAGAACTCCTTGACTTAACATCCTCAGTCATTGTTGATAAACAAGTTCTAGACATATTCTAACCACAAAAATCATTCAAGTTGATAAACAAGTTCTAGACATATTCTAACCACAAAAATCATGTATCTACCCCTAACCCTAAACTCTATCTTATTAAGTCAAGCATGAAGAGAAGTGGCTTTTGGTTTTAAACATAGAAATTTTAAAAACCTCCCAAGAGCTTCATTTTGGAGTGACTAAGAAGGATACATGCTTACTTTTTCATATTCATGTTTTAAACTTGTTTAACTCTTGTTCCGACACAGGATTTGACCAAGATACAAATGGGCATAAAAATTCAAAAAAAAAACAAAAAAAAGCACATAGTCTTGTCATATATTAAGCATTCAAGTTTATAAACAAGGTGTAGACATATTCAAACCAGAAAAATCGTATATCTACCCCTAACCCTAAACACTGTCTTATGAAGTCAAGCATGAAGAGAAGTGGTTTGGGTTTCAAACATTGAAATTTCAAAAACCTCCCACGAGCTTCATTTTGGAGTGACTAATAAGAAGGATCGATACATGCTTACTTTTCATATTCATGTGTTTAACTTATTTAAATCTTGGTCAAACCTAGGATTT
Source organism: Lolium perenne (assembly GCF_019359855.2). NCBI lineage: Eukaryota > Viridiplantae > Streptophyta > Magnoliopsida > Poales > Poaceae > Lolium > Lolium perenne. The sequence goes on along the minus strand of NC_067248.2, from coordinate 54,547,767 downwards.
GACCAAAATTAAAATGGGCATAAAAATTCAAAAAAAAATGAAAAACCAAAGCACATAGTCTTCTTATGTCACACAGTAAGTGGTTTTGGGTTTCAAGCATGGAAATTTGAAAAACCTCCCAGGAGCTTCATAGAAGGATCCAGGCTTACTTTTACTATTCATGTTTTATACTTGTTTAAATCTTGGTCAAACCTAAGATTTGGCCAATATTCGAATGGGCATAAAAATTTAAAAAATCAAAGAATCAAAAACCAAATCACATAGTCTTCTTATGTCATATAGTAGGAACATTCAATTCGATAAACATGGTCTAGACACATTCAAACCAGAAAAATTATGTATCTACCCCTAACCCTAAACTCTATCTTATGAAGTCAAGCATGAAGAGAAGTGGTATATATTTGGTTTCAAACATGGAAATTTCAAAATACTCCCACGAGCTTCATTTTGGAGTGACTAAGAAGGATCGATACATGCTTACTTTTTCGTATTCATGTTTTAAACTTGTTTAACTCTTGTTCAAACCTAGGATTTGACCAAAAATTAAATGGGCATAAAAAATCAAAAAAATCAAAAAATGAAAAACCAAAGCACATAATCTTCTTATGTCATATAGTAAGCATTCAAGTTGATCAACGAATTCTAGACATATTCAAACCAAAAAAATCATGTATATAACCCCTAACCCTAAACTCTGTCTTATGAAGTCAAGCTTGAAGAGGAAGTGGTTTTGGGTTTCAAACATGAAATTTCAAAAACCTCCCAAAAGCTTTATTTTGGAGTGACTAAGAAGAATCCGGGCTTAATTTTTAATTTTTATGTTTTAAACTGGTTTAAATCTTGGTCAAACCTAGGATTTGACCAAGATTCAAATGGGCATAACAAATTCAAAAAAAAACCAAACACATAGTCTTCTGATGTCATATAGTAAGCATTCAAGTTGAAGCTCCTGCATTAACTATCCTCTGCCTATTGCTCATTACAAATTTATATCCCGAAACATATTAATTTTCATTCCTTTCACTACAACTTCAGGAATGATGCTGTTATAATTCCTACCTGCTTCATTCCTATCTATTATAGTAACATCCTGCAATTATTTAGTTCATGGCTAGTTTTAAGTAATTGCACATGTTGGTTCACATTTCATGCTCTATAGCTTTTGCCATCTTAACTTCTATCTGGCTCATTGTTTGTTACAAAAGTAACAATGTCCTATTACGTATTTCATGCCAAATTGAAGTCACTGATCATGTTACTCTGCATTCCCTGTACAAGTACTACGATTATTATTTGTACCTGGTTTGTTGTGAGCTACTAAATTAACTATCGGCTGTCAGTTCATTCACTACCCTCTATGTGCTAATTGTTACGAATTTTAAGTCCCCAAACTCGTTGATTAGCATTCCCTACACAACAAAGTTCAGAATAATTTCTATATGGTTTATTACTAGCTATGAAAGTAAAATGCTGCTATTATTTAGTTCATGGCCAATTTAAGTAATTGAATATATTGTTTGCATTACCTGCTCTATAGTTGTTTACATTATAACTACTATCTGGTTCATTCTTTGTTACAAAAGTAAGTGCCTTATATTATGTAGTAGTTCATGTCAATTTGGAAGTAACTGAGCATGTTGGTCTGCTTTTGCTGCACTACAAATGATACAACTATTGTATCTATCTGGTTTGTTATAAGCTAGGCCAGTAACTGCTGCTCTCTGGTTCAAGTACGTGTACCTTGCGTATTGCTATAGGCCTGCGTGTGTGTATATATGCATGAACACACATTCTTGAGAGATTCCAGTCACATATATAGTGTAATTATGTAGCCCATCCTCACTATTTTCGGTGTTTAATGAATGAATACCATTGTGATGGAGGGAGTACATACATACTGTTTATCATGTTGGAACTCGCATGTGTATGACTGATCATGTCTTGGTGCAGAGTAACAAAAAACTGCCTTTATAAATAAGGGAAACATCGGACATCTTCAACGAGTGTATCAACATGGTGATCTGCATGGGACTTGACAGTAGTAAGTCTGTTGTTTTATTCTGACGTGCTCAGTTATATAATCCATCAAATAATTCGATTACTTGTTTATCTAGCACTATCCCAGCTGCTTAATGAATAGAACATCACATTTTTTATGTTGGTATAGATTATACACATCAAAAGGAAGCTCACAGCTTATTATTTATTATATGTCCACCATAAAATGTTCGGGCTGTTGCTATGCGGCAAGCACACTTTTTTTGCTTATTGGTAGTCTAAATTAAACTTTTAATTTAAACACGTAATCGAATTATTTGATGGCTTATATAACTTGTTTGTGCACATTACAATGATCTTGTTTTAACGAGGAAATGGTGAGTTCCAAATTCTTTGGCAAACTACATTGTAGTGTGTTTGCCTTCCATTGTTGTTGTCTTAACTTGTAATGTCTTTGTTTCAGATATAGGTGGGGCACAGACAACATATAAGATTGCCGAATCCCTTCATTGTATTGCTAGGTTTAATTACCATTCTTGTGCACATTACAATGATCTTGTTTTAACGAGGAAATGGTGAGTTCCAAATTCTTTGGCAAACTACATTGTAGTGTGTTTGCCTTCCATTGTTGTTGTCTTAACTTTTAATGTCTTTGTTTCAGATATAGGTGGTGCACGGACAACATATAAGATTGCCGAATCCCTTCATTGTATTGCTAGGTTTAATTACCATTCAATTTCTCTGTGTTCTGTAATATTTTTTCAAAGCTTTGTAGCTGATGTAATGTTTTTTCAAAGCCTTGCAGCTGATATAATATTTAGCTAGTTTCTATGGTTCTTTTCCGCATTATTTCCTCACCATGAGTATTTTTTGATATTTTCCATTTTTATTGGTTTTTGTGTTTTAAAAGAAAGAACAAGAAAGTAAAGACTAAAAACAAGACAAGTAAAATACTTTTCAAAATCTAAAAGAGAAAAGAGAGTTAACAACTGTGCAAGCTCCTCATGTTTGGGTATTTGAACTAAGTTCATGATGAAGATGATGGTGCCAGAAAGTAATCTTGTAGTCACTTTGGAAATTATTGTGCTCCTAGCTTGATGAAGATGCAGAAGTGAGATGCTATTCCCACTCCCCGACAAAGGCGCTAGAAAATACTCTTGATGGTGTTTGACGGCACCAACAAATAGTCTTGATAATGTTGGAACTCCAAGTGCACAGTGTTGTGTCAGTAGAGTGACTCGATGGTTTATATCAAACTCGATGGTTTGATAAAAAGGGTGACTCGATGGTTTATATCAAACTCTCGGGGAATGGAGTAAAAAGGTATCCCTCCCTCTATTCTTCTAGCAATCCTGCAAAATAAAATAAAGCATTTTGTCCCCAACTACACCTTGTGGTTGTCAAGAAGAAGGTTTCGTGTAATTAAAGGTAAAATAAAGTAGGAACTAAAGTAAAATAAACTAAACAAGTAAAGTAAACTAAGTAAAAGCTATAAAGATTTGTTTGTTTTGGGGTTTTAAGTGCAAATAAGATAACAAATATTTTTTATTTTTTGATTAAAATAGTGCATCAATAAAAAGTAAGATAAATGCAATGGAAAGGTGTTTCTTAGATTAAAATTGGAGTGGGGATCATGGGGTTCACTTGACTATTCTCTCTTTTTAGTTGTAGTGGACAACAACAATTCATCAATGAGATATAAAGAATAAAACTTCAACATGTGTAAGATACGCATTCATATTGACATCACGTCCTAACATAGAGATGATGCAAAACATCTCGCTTATACTCGACAATATAGGAATAACTTCATGCAATATTGTATTAAGAATTAACAGAGTATAGCCATAATTACTTTGACATGATGTTTGAATATCAAATATGCTACCTTGAACAAACAAGATCATCACTTTTATAAAGTGACGGACATATATAGCACATGCATTCACTTTATCCCTAGTGAGATAGCAAAAGAAAAGCCAAGGCCATAATATATCATGAATTTGTTGTCACTATCCAATCACTAAAACCATGCTATTCCATCTAACACACACATCACCTCACACATGTTCTTGCACACAAGAACCAATACTTAAGAATGGGGTACATAATATGCATCTAACAATACATCTTACACAAAGTAGAGTCAAATCTCATAACACAATATCATAGAATAAAGATCCACCACACAGAGATTACATATATGACCATAATCATGTTGGGAAACTCATATGGTATTAAGAACTACGCAAAATATGAGAGAAATAGATCAAGCAAAACATGGTGATGGTGATGAAGATGTTGGAGAAGGTGGAGATCCCTCCGGCGGAGTTTCCCCCTCCAGCCTTCTTTGATGCAACCTCTGTTTTCATGTTTCTGTATTTTTGTGGCGCTCTCCACCAGAGAACCCTAGGGGGCCATATATATAGTGGTTTTTAGGTCAAAATATGTCTGTTCACGAAAGAATCAAGCGAATTGGATGATCGGCGACTGAAAGAGGGGGGTGGCGCACCCTACTAAGGTGGGGGCGCCACCTGGCCTCTTTTGGCTCTCAGGCCTCTCCAGGTCTGCTCCAAAAGCTCATCTTGCTTCTTCGGGTGAAAAAAATGATGTCCTCAAAATCCTATCTCAATTTGACTCTGTATAGGTGTGTGAATGTGAAAAATACACAAAACAGGGTTTTCCTGTTATGCAGGGTTATAAAACAAATACGGGGAATCATTGGCAAAAATGTGTGAATTCCTGTTAATAAAGTACAAAGTTCATGTATGCATTTTATAGGCATCAATGTGTACTTGCCCGGACCGTTGTCTGTTTACAATACCACACGTGTATTAATGTTTCCGTTTCGTAAAGTTTTAGCATGGTAAAAGCTATTATGAACACTTGAGATAAAAATAATAAATACTTCTTATTATTTCCCTCTAGGGCACTATCTTCAATACCCAATTGCACTAGAGTACAGATAATCTAGTTTCATTGTTACTAACCATGGAATAATACAATTATGTTCTATGATCATGCTTTTATGGAGGAGGGAGTTGACAACCCATGACGCCCCAAAATTGGTACCCTGAGGATTCAACGATTCCGCCGAAATCCGCACGATATCGATTCCGAGACGCCCTCCTCCACGACGTGTGCGACGAAACACACACATGATGCAAGAGGAATTACAACAAGCAGTTACATTACAACATGTTTACAATAGATCTCATAAGAAACATATATTACAACAATGACTCCAACGAGACAAGAAAATAAATATACAACAACAAGATCAAATACATCTGAGTACAAACAAGATACAAATGAGACTAAGAGTTCTGAAGATAACATGTCGCATCCGTAATCCTGCCTAGGACAAGCCGAATGGGTAACCTTGCTAACGTCATCGTCTCATGCCTGCCAAAATTCGGGCCAAGGGTTGTCGACAAAATGGGGGACAAAAGAGGGAGAAAGAAAAGCGTAAGTACCAAGTCACGTGCCAAGCGAGACTAGAAACAAATGTACTGGCCGAGGGTAGTATATTACCTGGCTATATGGTGGGTTTAGCGTCAGCAAATCTTGCACTAATTAAAACCAATAGAGACACGCTACACCATCCGTCTACTTAGAGAAGGTAAGAGAGCACATAAAAGGTAGCAACTGGAAAATTTTGCATATCGTGCATATGAGCAAATAAAACCAAGGTTGTGGCTCCTGCTAAACAGACTAAAGAAATGGTAGTGGGTGATATGATGGGGGTCTAACGAGGTGGCTCATCGGCAATGCCCACCATGAGGGGCTTAGGGTTGGCGGAAGCCTGCATGTTAAAACTACACATCGGATTCCAGACAAGCGGGAGGTGAGATTTACCCAAGTTCGGGGCCCTCGTAGAAGTAATACTCTTACGTCCTACCTGTCGGATCTTTGATTATGGTGAAATCGTTTACAATGGGACAGCCGATAGACTGCATGGTTGAGTTTTCGCCGAGAGGCAAGGTGACTAGGGTTTTGGTGTATGCGTGAAGGGTTGAGAGAGAGATGCGGAATCCCTCTCCTGGCCCTTATATAGGAAGCAAGGTCCTAAGAGTCCTAGCCGGATTCGGTTACAATAGAAATATATTCTATCTAATCTTTCCATACTTGAATGTTTCCTTGCCCTGTACTTCAAGAAATCGTCTCCTTCTATATATTCACCGTGCAACATACGTCTTGGACCTCCTTGGGCTGCGGTGCTCCAGATGTGCCCCTGTTGGGCCAAACGAGGTAGGGCAATGTCGAGCACCTGAAGGGTAATGCCCACATCAGGGTCTCGCTCCCCCACGTACTCAATCTCAGAATAGATAATAATAAACTGGTGTCCTATGGGACACTAGTGATTGACAAGGGTGTCACGCACCGGGGCCTCTGCATTAAGTATTATCCCACCTCAAATTTAGTTGCAAGAATTATCATTATTAACTTCACAGACATAATCCATAGATGAGACATGTATTAAACCCCAACATATCCCGATAACATATCGAGATAAACAACAGAACCCTAAGCACGTCTACCACTCACAAGGCTTGCGAAAGAACAAACGACAACTATATGTACAGAAATCATACATATAGGATATTGGGGTAACATGTAGAATATGACACGTAGCTCGATAAAGAAGCGCAATTTAAGGGTAGCAATAAGAGGGAGAACAAAATATAAAATAGGTGAAGAGCGAGGGCTCGCCTTTGAAAAGCAGCAGAAGAACTGCGGGGAACTTGTCGTATCTCACACCACCACTTCGTGATCGTATTCGGGAAGAAGCAAATTCTGGAACATACAGCGGATGCAAATCTTCCTACTACGACAGAAGAATCATCATGTTAAAGCTGGTATGCATGGCATGGCAACGATGATGCGGTGCAACTTATCCAAATTAAGCGAAACCGGAGTCCCGACATACAATTTTATGGTTCAAGTTATTTTTATACCTGCAATATTAATTGCTGATTAAACTAGCAAAGCATGGTATGACTGAGTCGAATTTAATCGGAGCGGGGAAACCCTAGTCGGTTTTCGAAGTACTCCAGGTTCTTATTAGGTGATAACGCATGACATGATGCAAGATGCAAACAGATATATGGATGGCATATTCATGTTCCTTTTATTTTTATGATCAATTTTCATATATAAAACATCCACATATCTGCTGACCAATGCTCCTATGCCATAGGAGGAAGATGCCGGCACCAGCCAAGATCTGGGTAAGGCCCTGTAACAACCCAAATTTGTTACTCAAATAAATGTTGTTAGTTGATCATAAGCGTTCATGCATTTGCATTTAATTTGAGAAATTTTCACACTAATTTGAGTTGAAACAATGTTGCAAAATGTTGTGGTTTTGGTCTCAGAAAAGTTTGTGCAAAAATGCCCTCAAATTTTTGGGTTAAAATACCCTCAAAATCCCCAAAAATTCCCTCTTGTTTTAATTTCTAGGGAAATCCCCAAAAGCCAGGGGGTTTTTCGCAAAAACCCCCTTGTCTTCTTCTCCAGGCAGGCAGAGCCGCAGCTGCCTGGCCGGCTCCCTGCCGTCGATGGCGCCGACGGCTGGGATGCTCCCCGCCGCCCCTGGCCGCCTATAAAGGACGCCGCCGCCGCGAGGAGAACCCCCATTTCGCCTCCCCCTCCTTTTCTCCTCCTCTCTGAGCACGCACGGCCGAAACCCTAGCGCCGGCCGACGAACCTCGCCGCCGTTCTGCTCGTCCCCGCGCTCGTCCGACACCGCCAGGAGCTCCGCCTCGATCTCCTCTTTCTCCTCCACCAAACGCTGGCCGCCGGGGAGCTCTCTACGGCGCCAATCGAGCGGAGCCCGAGCCGCCGAACCTCGTCTCTCGCTGGCGTTTCTGGCCACCTCCGGCCTCGCCATCGACTTCCCCACGCTCCTGGTGAGCTAGCGGTCCTCCTGGACCCCCTATCGCTCTCCCTCTCGCTCTGGTCCGCCCCCGCGACGAGCGCCTGCGAGCACCGGCCCCGTCCACCATCGCCGACGGGTCTCCGGCGATCATTGGAGGGCGGCGCCGCCCTCTTCTGGTTCGCGAGGACCCCGCGCGTCCAACGCGCCTGCTCGCGCTTCCCCTGGTGCCCTGCATCGCCCAGGCCGTGCTCGACCTGGCCGGCCATGGCCTGGCTGACGTCGTGCTGACGTCATTATGACGTCAGCCGGCCTTTTCTTTTTACATTTTCTTTTATTTTTCTATTTTATTTATTTATATGACATGTGGGGTCTGCCTGTCAGGATTTTAATCATTTCTAAAATATTAAAATGCTGACAGTGGGTCCAACTTGTCATATTTTTATTATTTTCCAGAAATTCCAGAATTTGATTAAATCTTGTTTAATTCATAACTAATTCATTTTAATTCAGAAAATTATGTATAATATACCAAAATGTTCAGAAAAACATTCTCTACAAGTTTAGGAGTAATTCATACATCATTACAACCTTTGAACTTGCAAATGTAGTGAAACCCTAAAAGAACCCCTCTCATATGGCGGTGTCTGATGCCGGAACCCCCTTTAATCTGACGATGCACCTAGGGTTTAATCAATTCCTTTAATATGACATATCATTCATATTTCCTGCGCATTGCGTTATGCCATGTCTTGAATGTTTATTTCCCTTTCCGGTGTTTGGTTCTTCGCGAATAGGATCTGAGCCGGAGTCCAACGTCAACACCACCGAAGAACCTTACTCATCAGCTGAGGGACAAGGCAAGCCCTAGCCTGGTTCATATATGTTTTCGAAATGCTTTTACTTCTGGCTACTACATATTGCACACGATTCAACTGTCTTTTATCGATAGGTAGAGTTAACCTATCTGCTGCATGTCCGACCTTTGTAGCCTCAATACCCTGATCCACTGCTCCTAGCATACCTAGGTTTGGCATGTGTGCATCGCTAGAGCCTTTATCTCTTTATGCTTAGCCATGCTTAGTTTGTTACGCTACTACTCCGGTCTTCGGACTGGAGCCTTACAATGAAATGAATCTAGCATGACAGGTTGACGTGGTAAGTATAGAGATGTTGTTAAAATGATTAAAGGCTCAGACGAGAGGCCACATTGGGATGTGGTGGGTTGTTTCGTTTCTGCCGACCCTAGGAACCAAGTTCTCGCCTCTTGAACCAAGACTGAGCGTACAACCACACGAGGCCCTATTATGGTACCCTCTCGACTCACTAACTTGCCTAGTAGATTCCATGAGTCACATAGTTTGCGCTTTACCTGGACATATGCATTGTATTTTTGCTTGGGGGAAAAGGTACATAACAGGTAGGTAAGCATGGTCGTGGTGGCTAGGGGTTGCGGCCTCTGGGGAAACCCACCTCGGCTCACATCGTTAAGGACCGGCTTCGGGACTTGACCCGTTACGGCGGAACAATCCTTAGCGCGTGACTCATGGTCTCGGCGACAGCAATGTAAAGGTCGTGGTCGACCACCCTCTGCCGGATTTCCAAGGAAGAGAGCTAATATATTGGCATTAAGAGCCGGTTGTCACGTGTGGATAAAATTGTGCACCCCTGCAGGGTTAAATCTTTTCGAAAAGTCATGTCCATGGTTATGGACGACTTGGGAACGGACGTGGAGATCATAGAGAACATGAACCTGATCGTAAAACTTGGCAAACAATGTGTGTTTACGGATACCTTCTTCGGGTTTTGAGGGGGTAATCCGAGGATAGTGGTTCGAGATGATGAAGATTGGTGGATACAATATGATGATCAAACAGAGATAGAGATATCGCTCTCTTATTCCCTTTTAAAGGTTCTGAGTAGTCGAGCTTCTCATCTCTCTTGTCTTACAAAGTAAAACTGGCTTTACGCAAAAGAAGCTCCACAGAAAGCCCGCATACCCGCTTTGCTAAAAGGTTGTACTAAGTCTTGCTGAGTCCCTGTACTCAGCTTTGCATGCTTTTGTTTCAGATGAAGTTGCTTCGGCCGAAGGTGGTTTCTACGTTAACATCGACTAGTAGTTTGGGGTTCCCAGGCAGCAGCCTGAGACTTATGGACTGGGACGTCGCTTTATGTTATGGCTTCTTAAGCCCTTTGCTATCTTGTTATTTAGGATAACATAGTTTGCTTCCGTTGCTTGTTGAATGTTGGGTCAGTGACCTCTTCGTGTAATAATTTGGATCTTACTCTGCTAAGAGTTGTAATATATTCTTTTGAGTCGTAGAGTCACTGTTGTGTTACCGATTCTCTCAATGTAGTCTCTCGAGCTCGAGGTTAGGCTTATGTCAGACGAAGATCTGGTATTTGTCTAACCCTGATCCCGGGGGTGCCACAGGTTTTGGTATCAGAGCAGGACTGCCTGTAGGAAACCCTTGTTAATTGGTCGATGTTGAGTCTAGTGGTTGTGAAAACTATTTGAAAGCTAAAGATTATTTGCAAAAATTCTGAATAGGATTCTTTTTACTCCTTATCTGGTGTCACTCTAATGCTGAGTCATCTTACCTGCTTTTGATTGGAAAAAGGTTTCACTTCTTTCCTATCAATTCAAATCTCTAGGATAAACCACGGGTTTGGGTTACTTTTTTCTCTCCGTAACTGGTTGCTTGTCTCAGAGTGTCCAGAATGCCTCAGTTAATCTGAAGCATTGTCCCTTTATTCTTGCTTCGGGTGCTTAGTATCCAATTGTTTGTCTTTATGCAACATGGTGATGGTATGTCATCTGTGCATTCCATCTTCATGGTTTGTGAGTCGGTTGGTAGTGTATACGTTTTGTATGCCTTTTCAACTACTATGATCGATACGATGATATATCTTCATATCACATGTTCTGTCCTTCAGCATGTTCATTGCATTCGGTACATGCTATCCTCTTGTTGAATCTTTCCGGTGAATCCATGTCTCATGGTTTTTGTTTTCTCCTCAGGATGTCAGGCGGTACTAGAAGTGGTGCTGGCCGTGGTCAACACCATGGCAATAACCGTAGAAATGTTCCCGAGGAGAATGCTGACCTTCCTCCTCCTCCTTCTATGGTCCAACTTATGGCCATGTATGAAGCCAATCGTGCAGACAACATAAGACTCCTTGAAAGGATTGATCATAACACAGCTCAACGTCATGAGGAACAAGTGGGGATCCGAAGCTTCATCCGCCTCACCCCACCAGTGTTCACCTATTCCACTGAGCCACTTGATGCTGACTACTGGCTCCGCACCATTGAGCGCAAGCTTGAGGTTGCCCACACTGCTCAAGCAGATTGGGTGAACTTTGCTACCTACCATCTTGAAGGAGCTGCTAGTTCATGGTGGGAAAACTTCCTGTTGATGCAGCCTGCCGATCATGTCGTGACTTGGCAAGAGTTCAAAGCTGCTTTTCGTGCATATCATATCCCAGAGGGTCTGATGGACGAGAAAAGGGAAGAGTTTCTAAAGCTAAAGCGGGGCAGTGGTTCTATCTGTGACTACCAAGGTAACTTCTATCGCCTTGCCTGCTATGCTCCTGAAGAGACGTCCACGGATGCCAAGAAGCAAGCCTTGTTCCGCAAGGGACTGCATCCTGAACTTCGTCGAGATCTTCATCTCCTGGACTTCCCAACCAGCCAAGATCTTGTCAACAAGGCTATGAAGGCAGAAAGAGGAAAAGTGGAGTATGAGGAAACTCGCAAGCGTCCTCGAGATAATTCTCAGCCTTCTGGATCAGGCAATCAGCGCCGTCGTGTTTTCATTCCATACAGTGCTGTGCCTCGTGCTCCTTATGCACCAAAGTCATCTGGTTATGCTCCTCGTCCCCAAACTCCAAGTGCTCCTCCAAACAATGCTGGTGGAACAAACTATCGTCCCACCATGGGAACTCCTGGCAGTGGTGCGTGCTTCACTTGTGGTCAACCTGGTCACTACATGAAAGAGTGCCCCCACAATACTTCTGTTCGTGGTGCTCCACCACCAAATAAGTTTACCAAGCCTCCAGTTGCCAGTCATGGTCGTCTGACCCATGTCACTGCTGAAGAAGCTGAAGCAGATCCAAGCGTCATAATGGGTATGCTTCGAATCAACTACATTATAGCTACAGTTCTGTTTGATTCTGGAGCATCGCATTCATTTCTATCTCAAGGGTTTGCTCAATTGCATGGGATTCCTTTTGAACTATGTCTACCCATCTAATGGTTCATTCCCCTGGTTCTATTTGGTACACCGCTATGGTCAGTCGTGGGAACATAATTGAGATTGGATATCTTCTTTTTCCGATTCCCCTCATTGCCCTCAAGTCAACTGACATTGATATCATTTTGGGCATGGATTGGCTAGCTAAATATCAGGCTGTCATTGATTGTGCAGCCAGGTCTCTCGCTCTAACCGATCTTTCTGGAAGCTCCATCATGTATTGGTCTTCGTTAGCAACAGCTCCATCAGCAGTACATATTCCTGATGCTGAGTTGTATGCTCTTGACATCTTACCTCCGCTTGAAATTTCTGATGTTCCGGTGGTTTGTGACTTCCCTGATGTCTTTCCGGAAGAATTACCTGGCATGCCACCTGATCGAAGTGTGGAGTTTGTCATCGAGCTGGTTCCTGGAACTGCTCCTGTTTCTCGACGTCCTTATCGTATGCCTCGAGAAGAGTTGGTTGAACTGAAGAAGCAGTTAGAAGAGTTAGAAGGGAAAAGATACATCCAACCCAGTACTTCTTCTTGGGGATGTCCCGCACTCTTTGTCAAGAAGAGGGATACCAACGTTCCGCGTCTGGTTGTTGATTACCGGCCGCTCAACGCAGTAACCATCAAGAACAAGTATCCTTTACCTCGAATCAATGATCTTTTTGATCAATTGAGTGGTGCCACAGTCTTTTCCAAGATGGATTTGAGATCAGGCTACCATCAAATCAAAATCCGAATGGAGGACATTCCAAAAACAGCGTTCATGACTCATTATGGTCTTTACGAGTACACCGTCATGTCCTTTGGCCTCACAAATGATCCAGCCACTTTTATGCGGCTAATGAACTCAGTGTTTATGGAGTATCTTGACAAATTCGTCATCATCTACATTGATGATATTCTGGTCTACTCCAAAACCGAAGAAGAACACACTGAACACTTGCGTTTGGTGTTGACCAAGCTTCGTGAACATTGCCTCTACGCCAAGTTCCCTAAATGTGAGTTCTGGCTACAAGAGCTCATCTTTCTTGGCCATGTGGTCTCTGCAAAAGGTGTTGCAGTCATTCCGGAGAAAGTTCAATCCGTTCTTGACTGGAAGACTCCTAAGTCAGCCAAAGAAATTCAGAGTTTTCTTGGATTGGCGGGTTATTACCGTCGATACATCGAGAATTTCTCCAAGATCGCCAAACCAATGACTGATCTTCTCAAGAAAGATAAGAAGTTTGAGTGGTCAGAAAAGGCTGAAGAAAGTTTTTAGACACTGAAAATAAAGCTGACTACCGCTCCTGTACTTGTCCTTCCAGACACAAGCAAAGACTTTGTGATCTTTTGTGATGCCTCTCTTCAAGGGCTCGGATGTGTGTTGATGCAAGATGGCCACGTAGTTGCTTATGCCTCTCGACAGTTAAATCCACATGAGCTCAACTATCCAACTCATGATCTAGAGCTTGCAGCTGTGGTCCATGCTCTTAAGAAATGGCGACCTTACCTTTACGGTAACCATTGCGAGTTGTACTCGGATCATCAAAGCCTGAAGTATCTTTTTACCCAACCGGATCTGAATCTCAGGCAGACAAGATGGTTGGAACTCATCAAAGACTATGATTTGGGTCTTAACTATCAGCCCGGCAAGGCCAACATTGTTGCTGACGCGCTAAGTCCGAAGTCATATTGCAACAATCTGATGATCAAACAATATCAACCTTCCCTCCATGAGGAATTTGCAAGACTCAATCTTGAAATTGTTCCTTAGGGGTTCCTTGCTAACTTAGAGGTGAAGCGTTCTCTTGAAGACCAGATCAAAGCCGCTCAGAAGCGTGATTGGGGTATCACTAAGATCAAAGAGAACATTGCTAGCGGTGCTGCTAAATGTTTCTCCGTCAACGATCAAGGTGTTGTTTACTTTGGTAACCGCTTGGTGGTGCCGAAGAAAAAGAATCTGAGAGAGCTTATCCTCCGAGAAGCTCATGAGCCTCCTCTATCTATTCATCCTGGAAGTACAAAGATGTATCAGGATCTTCGTCAAAGGTTCTGGTGGACCCGGATGAAAAGAGAAATCGCTCGCTTTGTAGCTGAATGCGACGTTTGTCGTCGTGTAAAAGCTGAGCATCAAAGACCAGCTGGTACTCTTCAACCTCTATCCAATCCTGAATGGAAATGGGATGAAATTGGCATGGATTTCATTACCGGACTTCCCAAAACTCCAAAGGGAAATGATGCCATATGGGTAGTGGTGGATCGTCTATCCAAGGTTGCTCACTTCCTTCCTGTTCGGGAAAGTATTCGTGCTAGTCAACTAGCGGATCTCTACATATCCCGGATAGTCTCTCTTCACGGTGTTCCGAAGAAGATCATTTCTGATCGTGGAAGTTTGTTTACCTCAAAATTCTGGGAAAGTCTCCAACAATCCATGGGAACAAATCTTTCCTTCAGCACAGCTTATCATCCTCAAACCGGTGGTCATACCGAGAGGGTGAATCAAATCCTTGAAGACATGCTCAGGGCCTGTGTTATATCCTTCGGCAAGAATTAGGAAAAGTGCCTCCCATTTGCTGAATTCTCCTATAACAACAGTTTCCAATCTAGCCTGGGCATGGCACCTTTTGAAGCTCTTTATGGATGGAAATGTCGAACCCCACTGAATTGGTCAGAAACCGGTGAAAGACAGTTCTTTGGACCGGACATGATCAAGGAAGCAGAAGATCAAGTTGGCATCATCCGAGAGCGTTTAAAAGCTGCTCCGTCTCGTCAAAAGAGCAATTATGATCGTCATCATCAAGAAGTTCGCTATGAAGTTGGCGAGCAAGCTTATCTTCGGGTCACTCCTTTAAGAGGTGTCCATCGTTTCGGTATAAAAGGCAAACTAGCTCCTCGCTATGTTGGTCCTTTCCGCATCCTTGCTAAACTAGGTGCACTTGCCTACAAGTTGGAACTCCCTCCAACTTTTCCTGAAGTTCATGACGTCTTCCATGTCTCCCAACTCAAACGTTGCTTCAAAGATCCTATCCGTGGTGTTGATCACGAGACACTTGATCTCCAAGAGGATCTAACCTATCGAGAGTATCCTGTTCGTACCCTTGATGAAGCTGAGCGTAAAACTCGTCAAAAAACCATCAAATTCCTGAAAGTTCAGTGGTCTCATCACTCTGAGTCAGAAATAACCTGGGAACGAGAAGATCGTCTTCGATCTGAGTACCCTGCCTTCTTTTCTAAAACCTAGGAATCTCGGGGACGAGATTCTTGTAAGGGGGGTAGAGTTGTAACAACCCAACTTTGTTAATCAAATAAATGATGTTAGTTGATCATAAGCATGCATGCATTTGCATTTAATTTGAGAAATTTTCACACTAATTTGAGTTGAAACAATGTTGCAAAATGTTGTGGTTTTGGTCTCACAAAAGTTTGTGCAAAAATGCCCTCAAATTTTTGGGTTAAAATACCCTCAAAATCCCCAAAAATTCTCTCTTGTTTTAATTTCCAGGGAAATCCCCAAAAGCCAGGGGGTTTTTCGCAAAAAACCCCTTGTCTTCTTCTCAAGGCAGGCAGAGCCGCAGCTGCCTGGCCGGCTCCCTGCCGTCGATGGCGCCGGCGGCTTGGATGCTCCCCGTCGCCCCTGGCCGCCTATAAAGGACGCCGCCACCGCGAGGAGAACCCCCATTTCGCCTCCCCCTCCTTTTCTCCTCCTCTCTGAGCACGCACGGCCGAAACCCTAGCGCCGGCCGACGAACCTCGCCGCTGTTCCGCTCGTCCCCGCGCTCGTCCGACACCGCCAGGAGCTCCGCCTCGATCTCCTCTTTCTCCTCCACCAAACACCAGCCGCCGGGGAGCTCTCTACGACGCCAATCGAGCGGAGCCCGAGCCGCCGGACCTCGCCTCTCGCCGGTGTTCCCGGCCACCTCCGGCCTCTCCGTCGACTTCCCCGCGCTCCTGGTGAGCTAGCGGTCCTCCTGGACCCCCTATAGCTCTCCCTCTCGCTCTGGTCCGCCCCCGCGACGAGCGCCTGCGAGCACCAGCCCCGGCCACCATCGCCGACGGGTCTCCGGCGACCATTGGAGGGCGGCGCCGCCCTCTTCTGGTTCGCGAGGACCCCGCGCGTCCAACGCGCCTACTCGCGCTGCCCCTGGCGCCCTGCATCGCCCAGGCCGTGCTCGACCTGGCCGGCCATGGCCTGGCTGACGTCGTGCTGACGTCATTATGACGTCAGCCGTCCTTTTCTTTTTACATTTTCTGTTATTTTTTATTTTATTTATTTATATGACATGTGGGGTCTGCCTGTCAGGATTTTAATCATTTCTAAAATATTAAAATGCTGACAGATGGTCCAACTTGTCATATTTTTATTATTTTCCAGAAATTCCAGAATTTGATAAAATCTTGTTTAATTCATAACTAATTCATTTTAATTCAGAAAAATATGTATAATATACCAATATATTCAGAAAAACATTCTCTACAAGTTTAGGAGTAACTCATACATCATTACAACCTTTGAACTTGCAAATGTAGTGAAACCCTAAAAGAACCCCTCTCATATGGCGGTGTCCGATGCCGGAACCCCCTTTAATCTGATGATGCACCTAGGGTTTAATCAATTCATTTAATATGACATATCATTCATATTGCCTGCGCATTGCGTTATGCCATGTCTTGAATGTTTATTTCCCTTTCCGGTGTTTGGTTCTTCGCGAATAGGATCTGAGTCGGAGTCCGACGTCAACACCACCGAAGAACCTTACTCATCAGCTGAGGGACAAGGCAAGCCCTAGTCTGGTTCATATATGTTTTCGAAATGCTTTTACTTCTGGTTACTACATATTGCACACGATTCAACTGTCTTTTATCGATAGGTAGAGTTAACCTATCTGCTGCATGTCTGACCTTTGTAGCCTCAATACCCTGATCCACTGCTCCTAGCATATCTAGGTTTGGCATGTGTGCGTCGCTAGAGGCTTTATCTCTTTATGCTTAGCCATGCTTAGTTTGTTACGCTACTACTCCGGTCTTCAGACTGGAGCCTTACAATGAAATGAATCTAGCATGACAGGTTGACGTGGTAAGTATAGAGATGTTGTTAAAATGATTAAAGGCTCAGACGAGAGGCCACATTGGGATGTGGTGGGTTGTTTCGTTTCTACCGACCCTAGGAACCGAGTTCTCGCCTCTTGAACCAAGACTGAGCGTACAACCACACGAGGCCCTATTATGGTACCCTCTCGACTCACTAACTTGCCTAGTAGATTCCATGAGTCACGTAGTTTGCGCTTTACCTGGACATATGCATTGCATTTTTGCTTGGGGGAAAAGGTACATAACAGGTAGGTAAGCGTGGTCGTGGTGGCTGGGGGTTGCGGCCTCTGGGGAAACCCACTTCGGCTCACATCGTTAAGGACCGGCTTCGGGACTTGACCCGTTACGAAGGAACAATCCTTAGCGCGTGACTCATGGTCTCGGCGACAACAAGGTAAAGGTCGTGGTCGACCACCCTCTGCCGGCTTTCCAAGGAAGAGAACTAATATATTGGCATTAAGAGTCGGTTGTCACGTGTGGATAAAATTGTGCACCCCTGCAGGGTTAAATCTTTTCGAAAAGCCGTGTCCACGGTTATGGACGACTTGGGAAGGGACGTAGAGATCATAGAGAACATGAACCTGATCGTAAAACTTGGCAAACAATGTGTGTTTACGGATACCTTCTTCGGGTTTTGAGGAGGTAATCCGAGGATAGTGGTTCGAGATGATGAAGATTGGTGGATACAATATGATGATCAAATAGAGATAGAGATATCGCTCTCTTATTCCCTTTCAAAGGTTTTGAGTAGTCGAGCTTCTCCTCTCTCTTGTCTTACAAAGTAAAACTGGCTTTACGCAAAAGAAGCTCCACAGAAAGCCCGCATACCCGCTTTGCTAAAAGGTTGTACTAAGTCTTGCTGAGTCCCTGTACTCAGCTTTGCATGCTTTTGTTTCAGATGAAGTTGCTTCAGCCGAAGGTGGTTTCTACATTAACATCGACTAGTAGTTTGGGGTTCCCAGGCAGCAGCCTGAGACTTATGGACTCGGACGTCGCTTTATGTTATGGCTTCTTAAGCCCTTTGCTATCTTTTTATTTAGGATAACATAGTTTGCTTCCGTTGCTTGTTGAATGTTGGGTCAGTGACCTCTTCGTGTAATAATTTGGATCTTACTCTGCTAAGAGTTGTAATATATTCTTTTGAGTCGTAGAGTCACTGTTGGGTTACCGATTCTCTCACTGTAGTCTCTCGAGCTCGAGGTTAGGCTTATGTCAGACGAAGATCTGGTATTTGTCTAACCCTGATCCGGGGGTGCCACAGGCCCCCGCTACACATCCAGTAAGGACTTGGGCGAATGATGCTGAGGATGAAGATGATTGTGTTATATTAGAGGTATATGACCCCATGCCCACGTCATTCGCATATCCGCCGGGATCCGGCCTCAGCTGACCCGGATGCTCAGGTGGTCGAGAACACTGTGCCCCCAGTGGCATAGAAGCGCAAGAAGGCCGTGAGCAAAGTTCTGCCAAAGCCTACAAAAGATTCAGCTGGTGGCCGGCCCCAAGCCAATTCCAATGGCCTCCATGTAAAATTTTGCATCCGGCATACTACCTGCCAAATCTATCTTAGTCAAAATTTCTTGTTTCACTCTTTCTTTCTTTTTAATACTATTTTCCTGATACCGACAAACTTTCTGTATGCTTTTGTTTGTAATGCTTCACTTGAGATTACACGGAGTGCTCCAGGGAGAACTCCCGCTGCTCCTCAGCCACCATCACCACGACGAGAAGAAGAAGATACCCGGGTACCAAGCCCGGTCAGACCCACGAATCCAATTGGCCAATTTCCAATTCCAGGATTTGATTCAACTGGGCCCGGCTCCACCCTTGAGTAGCTAAAATACAATGGAGGTGTCCATGGCCCCAAAAATGGAACATTGCCATGGTGGGGCCGAATCTTACTCGACCCCAGAGCAACTGAAAGCCATGGCACTGGCAGTATGGGCGCCGACACGAGATCACCAAGTCGACAGAACCAATCATAGTTATGTCGGCTTTGCAAGAAGAACCTTCACCAACACCGCCACCAGCATCAGATAAGCTAGCAACGCTTCCGCCGCAGTCGACATTGTTGAAGTTGGCTACACCACCGTCGGCCACGCCACCATCAAAATATCCTCAGCCACAAACTCCTCCGCCTTAGCGAACTCCTCCAGCATCAACTGAACAGCCGCAGCAGGAACCTGCAGTGCTAGTGATCAAGGTAAAGAAGACAACTTCATGGATGAGGCCGACCCAAAACCGGTGTCGAAATAACTCATGCTGACCCCAGCCGGTACAGCTGCTAGCCCCAAGGTGGGCGCCAACTATCGTCATGGTGAACAAACATATGCCATGGGTAGGCTTAAGTTTGGGGCTGGATGTGCATCGGAGGATCCGGAGGAGGGAAGGTGAGCTAATTTAGCATACCCGGAAGCACACAAAGATCTACCCAGGTTCAGGGCCCTCGTGAGGAGGTAAAACGCCTACGTCCTGCTATGTGGAAGTGTATATCTCACGGTGGAATCCGACAATAATGGTGCTCCTTGAGTTGTGTTCTAGAGGTAGAAGATGAAGCTAAGAGCTCGTCTACGGAAGAGGAATGAGAGAGAGTGGCCTCGTCCCGTGCAAGGGAGCCATGCACCCCCTTATATAGTGGAGGCATGTTACATAAGTGAAACCCTAGCATAGGCTAAAGCCAGTTTATTTGGTCCACAAAGTCTACACCTACTCCTGCGAGGGAGCTTCCATCTTGTCACAAGTACAGTGTCGATGAGACTTGCCCTTTGCCAGCATGGCGCTTACCAGTGTATCTCCCGTCAACGACATGGTCATCTCTGCTCGTTGGAATGTAGCGACATGCCTCTTGTCAAGATGAGATTCGTCTGCACTGTTGCATGACTACAGGACAAGACCTGAGCTCTGAGTTTGTGGGCTGGCACATAATCGTTAGCCATATGCCAGACCTCTAAGCCAGTTCCCGCTCAGGTATGCTGGTTCTTCATCCTTCGACCAATTCTTCATGATATGGGTCATATTGACACAACCGACTTCGGCTATGCCGGTTTCTCTTATGCCGACATGGCTATACCGACAACACATATCGGCTTCTATTAAGACTGTCAACTTTCAACCTGGTCAACCAAATATTTACCTGCAAACATGATGATCAGGCTTTCCTTGATAAGCCAGCATTAGAGATTTAACTTGACCATTAGGCCATACCCTTAGCCTACTGGGGGTTATCACCCCGACTGGTAGTCGGGGGGGGGGGGGGGGCTGCATTGACATAAAGTGGACTTGCAGGTTACCTCTGGAAGCGCGATGGAGGCAATCGATATAGGCGAGGAAGAACCTGGCAGCATGATGAATACCATGCAAAGATGGTGCCAACGGACGGCAAGGAAGGAAGCACGGTGAGCAGGGACAATAAAAGTGAACGTGCGCAAAAACACTGCATCCCAAAGGGGCGGCATAGCTACAGGTTGCGGTTTGGTGCAGCGGCATTAGGACCACCAACTACATACACACTTGGAACGCATGCAAATGCGCGATGTTGCGGCCCAAAGGGGTGACATTGTGGCATCCCATTCCTCGATCAGTGGTAAGCTCCTACTAGGGAACTTCTTGGCATAGATGTGCGATAGATCAGCTAATCAGAATATCAACGATGCATACCTGCATGCACCATGGCCTGGACGAGGGAAAATTTCTCGGTGAAGTTACATTCGATGGAAGGGAAGAAGGACCGGCGATGAATGCCACACAGACGAGAGGAGCCAGCAAAGAGGCATCAAGATGTCCCTCTGATAGCGCGTTCGACATTTCCGCGCGAGTGGTGAAGGCGAACCAGGTAGTACAGAGTTGGCACCGGCGACTAGGCCACGGTAGCTTCCTTAGGGGAAGAAGGCCAGTGCGGAATATCGGCCGCGGTAGTCTCTATAGGGGAGTCCCCTGGTGGAAAAATAGACTCCTAGGTCAAAGTAGAAGTGCGCGGTGATGGTTGCGGTGGGTGACTCAATCCGATTTATGATCGGCAAACCAAAAGAAGAACAGGTCAAGTGTCCGGCATCGAGAAAAAAAGATCTAAAAATCCTCAAAAAATTCAGCAGTGCAGGCCATCCCATCCTCGGAGATCATGGAGGTCAACCTCCCCAGGTCGGCACGGTGCAGAGCCGTGTGTGATGTCTAGGTCGAGGATCTCGCCTCTCTGATTCCATGAGAACATATGGGGTTTAGCGTAATACGTGGAATATGTATTGAGTCTCTCTCGAGTGAGTATACAAAAGTAAAAGGCTTTTGCTGCGGGAAGATACATAGTGCGCCGAAGAGGACAAACTGGCTGTGGGCTGCTGAACTAATTCTTACCGAGACCATCAGTCCATCACCATCAGCCCAAATTGAGTGTAAAGATTATGAGTAAGACGATGGAACATTTTGCCCTTAGACAATAAAGTTATCTTCAGCTAGACTGTGTATAATAAACCTATGAGCTGGACCTTTATTTTATAGTCATACTTGCGTACGTATTTGCTCAGACTGACGATGTTCTTATATATATAATATATGTACATGAAAAATTGAGTGCATATTAATCACAAATTCTATATCAATTCATATACTATAATGCAAAAACTAATTCCTGCAAACAATTATAAAAATAAATAATTCATGACTGCATATTGAGAATATTTTCACTCTTGAACGACATATTAGTAAATTCCTATGAGTCACTTTTAATGTTGATTATTACTCCCTCTATCCCATGAAAATTATTTGAGATCTGTCTAAATTCAGATTTATCTATATATTAAATTGCATCTAGGACGAACATTCAGGATGTCGGAACCTGAAACCGCTCGGGTCGTTCCCCTCCAGGGAGACTTGGGGCGGAACCCTACAGCCGCCGCCTTCCCCTCCCCCTCCCCCTCACTCCTCCTCGTCGTCCCCGGAGGCTGCCGCCGACAAATCCTGGCGGGGCGGGTGATGGGGGCGGCGGGGATCCTCTCATGGTCCCCTAGTGCGGCGGATGGAGGCTCGCCTCCACACTGGGGGATGGCTCCAGCACTTGGAGGATGATGGCGGCGCGGCCCTCTCGCCGGGCGGGCGGTGATGGAGGCGGCGGCGTGTCCCCGGCTGGTGGCGCGGCCTCTCCTCACTTCCTCGCCGCGGCCTCATCGGGCGGGCGGTGATGGGGGTGGCGGCGTGGCCCCGGCCTGGCGGCGTAGTCCTCTCCTTCCGTCCTCGCCTCGGCATCGCCGGGCGGGCGGTGATGGGGATGGATCTCGTACTGCTCCTCCTCAAGGTCTGGGACCACAACACCAAGGGCGGCGGCCCTGGATGGCGGAGACGGCGTCAATCTGGTGGCAGATGGCGGGCGTCTGGTGCCGCTGACCGTGGCACCGTGGTGGTGGTATTCTATCTTGCCGGAGGAGATCGACTAGTTGTGTGGCTAGCCGTGGCAGATCTCGCGATCTGTCGCCTAGCTCCCGATGGCGAGGCGTAGCTGCCGGTGAAAGCCGGCCCAGACTTCGGTCATGGCGGATGATGGTGGCGTGTTTCGTCGTTACCTTGTTGAAGGCATTGTCTCTGCAGTCCGCGTTCTTCGCCTGGGCTGCTCCAGGGGAAACCCTAGACCCCGGTCTCCCGGATCGGTCGATGGTGGCGCTCAATGCCATTCTCCCTGTTGGTGGCATCTTTTTTGGAGCAGACAACGGATGGGGGTGGTGCTGAGGTGGAGAGGTGTGCTTTTGCTGTGTCGGCGTCGTCGTGTCGCCGCGACATGGTGCACTGGTGTCTCGGGACGGATGCAGTGTGATGGACTCGCGCATGATGGTGGAGTCGTCTGGTGCCGTGGCGGCATCGATGGCAGGCCTGGCATGGTCAATGCGATGATCTCTCTTGAAGATGGAGTCGAGGAAGACGGCAGTAGCAATTTCTATGGCGTGTGCGTTGGCGTATGCTGAGACTCTTCTTGACTGGGTGTGCTTCTCATCTGCTATTGGACGGTCTGGGAAGGCATTTGGTTTTTGGTTGATGTGAGTTGGTCAATTGTCACCCCCTTCATCCCTCTGTAGGTTTAGCGAGGTGGCTTCGAGTTTGATCTTTTTTATTGCTCTTGTAAGGTGTTGTGAATAATTTAACAAAAAAAGTCGTGTGCCTCCGTTTGGATGTAGAAGCTGGGACGGATTTCCCCCATTAATTAAATTGCATCTAGATACACTAAAATTTTAACAAATCTCAGATAACTTTAATGAGACAGATGGAATAGTAAATTCCTATGAGTCACTTTCGAAGCTGATTGTTCTTTCATGTGATATGAACATCTATTTGTGCTTCTCATACGAGGTGGAAGCTATTCAATCGTGTAGTCAGCAGTCTATAAGCTTGGATTTTCACGGATCCAACTAGCAGCACATGATCACACCTAGTTTGAATTTCCATGCCTCTCGGTGTATTATATTGTCATATGTATAGCGGGAGAACATAAGTTTGAAGTCAAAGCACGTTTACACAAAGTCACTAATTTTCCGGAGAACCGACTACTCAGTTGAATAGCTACAACTTCATGAGAGACACACAAACAGCTTGTCCATTTCATGGAAGAGGAGTCAACCACAATATCGATTTATAGATACAAGTTCCAGTCAAGATAATGACAAAAAAATGTATTTTTCTTTCATATATGAGGTCTAGATCAAGCTAAATTTATTTTGGAAGGGTGATACTCCATATATCCAACCAAACATGTCTGAGATTTTTTTAAATTCAAACTAGCAGGGTGGCCCGCGAATTCGCGGGGCTAGACAATATTTGGACGGTAGAAGTTTTAGGGACAATATTTTTTTATTCAATATTTATATGCACGCTTATTATTTTAATTAAAACTTTAATCTAATAATTATGATCACTAAATTTATTTTCTAACATTGAATGATAGTTTTTTTCTCCCATCTGTTAGTTTATACTAAAGTCCGGCTTGTATATTAACTGCCCCATTTTGTTTTGCTCCGATTGTTTGCTTTGCTAAAATAATGACGTCTCTTATTTGAATATTAAGCATGTGGTATATAGTTCGTGTACATTCATCACATTATCTGGATGCACATGCATTCACCACATGTTAGACTCAGAATATAAGCAAACCTATTTGAGTCAACTTGATGCATTGGCCAGGCCGTCTGAACATTTAGTTCATGGAACTGGACCCTAAAGAAACTCAGCTGAGCACCAACTGATGCAAACCGCCAGTATGATCTATTTAATAGTTTGAACTATTGATGATAAAGCACCAATGCTCCGGATACACTGACAATAGTGGCATGAATGACCCGATTGCCTTTTCCAAAACATATAATTTTATCGACTATCTGAACTTGCTTCATTGGTGTTGAAAGAATGGCTATTCCCATTCTCGGGTTGGATCTAATCACAGTGATAGCAGACCTGAAACAAAATGAAAAAAAGAGATATAATTAGCTCATGTGATTAGCACCAAGGTTCTTCTATTTCTAGAAAACATGTGAATGCTCTAGCAGAAATCTTAACTTCGCATTCATCTCACGCCCAGAACAGCCAGACAAAACATTATAAGCACAAACAGATTTTCTCATTTGCATCAAGTATCTGTCTAGATTCGTGTTAACCATTGGTGGTCAAAACATACTCACACTGTACCAGCCTCCTCTCGGCACGCAGAGGCAAGCAGCGCCAGCTCCACCCGCGCGAGGTGCAGCTGCACCAGCTCAGTCTTGCCTCATTGCGACAATGCGGGAGGCAACCACAACAGCAACAGAGCTCCACTTGGCTAGGCCCTCGCTGGCCTTTTTCTTCAAGGCGTGGGTCAGCGCTGAGCCGGCCAGCAGCAACGGCAAAACTATGTTGACCCTTGTTATAAGCAGCATTTTTTTAAATTGCGGCTGGTAATCCTATTTTTTCGTAGTATATACAATTCTTTGACATTACCATGAGCATGCTCTGTGAGTATGAAATAGAGAATTACTGTAATTGCATAAATACATTACCTCAATTGACCAAGCCCCTACTGGTAGGATAGAAAATTTGCGTAACTCTGAAACTTCCCATTTTCCTGCACCTTTTTTATCTATATGATGGCCTAGAAAATGGGTACTGTACTGAGACTTGGTTCAGAATATTCAGTAAATACATCCCCTTCACAACTACAATTTCACGATAACAAATAACATGAATGTACTTGCCTGCTAAGAATAAATCTTCCATTGCTTTATATAGTTGTATTTTAACTGTTTCAGATCGTGGCTTAGTAGTAATATAGAGTCGTAATAATTTAGAATTAACATGCACAATTTTTTTCTGTCTCTGAGATTTCAAACCGATGATAAAAAAACCCAGGGTAATGTACCTATTATATAGCAGTATGTTCCACCACAAATCACTGAAAATCTATTAAGATGATACAACAGTACATAAAGTCCAACAAACGCCATGGTATGAAGAAAGAAATTCATATTAAGAAACCTGCAACAGATTAAATATGTTAACATACTTTTATATATCAAAGTTTTCTACTTCCTCAGAATTCAAGGAATGGAAAATAGTGCCCAAGCGAAGAGATACGAATATGGAATTTTTTTCATGAAGCGCTGCTGCGCAAGGGTCACCGGCGTCGATGAATTGATGGCCTTGTGCAATTAATAGGAGCCGTACGACGTGTAATCAGCTTGTATACCCAATATAGCTTCCTCAAGTTAATCCGTGTGAAAGAAGAGGCTGATGTACGACACCATTGATGATCTACCGTTGCTGACCTATCTCTCTTTTACATCTAGATTTACTTCGTCTGACTTAGCCGAACACTCCGCTTTCTCTACCCTGCTGTAACCGGCCGGGGATGTTGACACCTCGCATGCAGCTCGATCGGGCATGGTGATGGATGGCAGATTGGCAGCTCCATGCAAGCCTCCAGAGTACATCTGTGTTGACGGATCTGTGATTCAACTTGTGCAGTTTCAAACAAATAAAAGTTATTTGTATCATCTTGCATATACTCACCTAATTTCTCTTCATACTTCGTCCGGCACCTAATCGTGCTGCTGCTCGCCGCCGGCGATTGATCAGTCTAAAAATTCTACAGAATTTGATGTACCTCGTTTCTTAAATCCATCGGCAAACGTTTATTCTACAGAAAGTAATTTGTATCTAATAGAAAAAATACTCACCTAATCCCGATCCATGAAGCTAAGCTGCTGGTTCTGCTTGGTACTTTGCTGATGGTCGTGTCGATCGTCCGGCACCCATACGCGCATCCCGCGTTGATTAATCGTGTTGCCTCTTGCAAGCGGCGATCGGCCAATCTAAGAATGTCCGGAAGATGTGTATACCATGTTGCCGCTTGCCGCCGACAATTTATCAATCAAGAGAATATCCGGCCGATCGATCAGTGATACCTCGTTCATTGTTGTAGGTATCCTTGAAGATGACTGGGCGCATGATGAGACAATGATGGCGCCGTGGAGCTGGCCTAGCAGCATCTCGTCCTGCTGCCCAGGCGCGCTGTCAATTTGCCGATGCATGCAAGCTATAGTTGTTGGTGAGCCTCCATGTTCTGACTTGATTTGCGTCATTGCGTGTATATGGTCTGCGGATCAGTGTTTGTTTACCGTTCAGATTTTCATTGATCAGAGTCCTTCTGTTTTAAGATTGCGTGTGTGGTGCATTTTGGCAAGTCAAGTTGATCCGTTCTTTGCCTCTATATATACGTGGTTTTTGTTTACTTTAAATATGCACCGTTTATACATCTGTGTTTTAGGGTGGCAAATCATCACGATCGGTTGGTTGTTGTTCGATACGCCAGTTAGATTAGATATGATTTATGGAGGGGACGGGATAAATTGAAGACATTTTTTTTACAGTAAAAAACCTGGTTGCCTACGTCTTATTAATTTTTGTGTGTAACATTGAATCGATATTATATTGCAACGTGCTGGTGCGCATATATATTCAGGCTTTTTCCAAGCGGTCCTGGTTGCGTACGTTATCTCTTTTTTTTGTGCCTGGCTACTTTAATCTAATCCATTGGTTTTACGTTGTTTAATCTTCACCGTCGTTTGTCTTGTACTTTAATTATATAATAGATTTATCTAGACATCAAATAGTATATAGATATATCTACTATCTAACAGATCTCCGATATATTTCATGTGACGGACGGAGTATTTTTTATTATGATGATACTTCAACTAATTCATGTGATAGCCAAGTAATACACGTTAACACTTGATATTTACCCTAGTTTACGTGTTGGTATCACAACATAGCATGGAAAAAATAGCGCGCTGTTTCCATCATTTTAGCAGCGCAATAGCGTATAGAAGATGAATGCTATGTTATGCAGAATTTGCTCGCTGTGACACTAATCTCATTATTATCAGTCCTATGTTGGCTATTTGACATAACGATATAGCGACGCTAAACAAGTTAAGAAACTAGCAGGAGCCCATGAGCCAATTCAGCGCACTAGGGCCACGAGGCCCCAAGTTCAACCGAGCTCAAGTAAATCCCGGGTTGGCAACAACCGAGTCGCCATTTTTGACTCCCCACACGCCACGAAGTGGCGGCAGTAGCAGCAGCAGCAGTGCCACTCTCCACCAGCTCCGAACGGCTGCCTCTGTCTGGAGTATCCGGGACCAGAAGCGCAAGGAGGTCGCGCGCCTCGACTAGGAGCTCGATCTCATGAAGGTCTTCTCCGCCAAGCCATCGCCTCTTACACAACTCGCGATGTCGTATCTGGATTCGCCCCTGCAGGTTCTCCTCCAACTTGGATAGCACCGGAAGGTAGTTCAGTAGTGGTAGCTGTGGCCCGTAGACACCATGGCTTAGCGTTTTTAGCATTGTAGTTCTTAGTTCAGTTCAACTATGTACTTTCTACTAGTTCAGTTAAGTAGTTCTTGTCTTAGTTTTGCAAATTTTCCTCCTATGAGAGAAAGGGAAAACATGTCGATACCTTCTAGTCAAAACTGCTTAATTAGCTATGCATCTAATACTCTCGACAATTTTTTAGTTGTTGAAAACCTTGATATAAATAGTATATTTGTCTATTTTTTTTGCGAAACGCTATTTTGAAAGTGGTTCCGTTGCAAAAATAACCAATTGCAACGAATTTGGGCCTATTGCCATGATTTTTTTTGTTGCAATACGCCGGAATCCTTGTAGTGCACATTATTAGCACGCTATAACTTCCATAGCAATTTTGGGAAGGGTCAAGCTATTTGATTTAGACCTCCCACTTTTCAAATGGAAGTACAAATATCTGAAGCATGGAAATTTAAAATTTGGCTTAGTCATGGTTATCAATTGGACAGCTGAAGTTAGACCCAAATTAATTGATGCATTAGTTGCGTCAATTAATTTGGGCCAGATGGAGTATTATTTCTACGCGATTACTTGACACTTTAGAGTGCATATGTCTCTTTGAACAACTATATTTATACTTGGAAATCAATATTTTTTGTTAGCCGACAACTTAGTTGAAATAGTTACTTCCTCAGATCCACAATAAGTATCGTGATTTTAGTTCAAATTTAAACTTAAATAAACATTCTTATAATGAATTGGAGCAAGTACTAATATTTCATATGAGACAACACAGCTCGTTGATTTACGTTTAAAAAAATTATCTATCACAATTATTTCGTGTTCTGGGTTTGGTTAAAATTAAAAAAATTAAATTTTAACCAAATATTTACAAAAATATTAATATTTATGATATAAACTCTATTGTAGTAGAATGATAAGAAAGAATATTTTTATATTATATGTATTTGGTTTTATGAATATTTATATTTGTTTTTGTACTCTTTTTTCAACTTTGCAGAATTAAATAGAAACGGAGGGAGTAGTGATAGATAGGAACGAATTCAAATCAAGATACTTAGTCAATGCAACAATAAAAAAATTTACCTGGCGGCATGATGAAGCTAATTTTATTTTGGAACGTCAGCATTTTGATTATGTGATTGGTAATTATCAAGATGGTTCGATCAAATAGATTTGATTGTGATAGCTAGGTAGTACAAGTCAAAATTGGTATTTCTTTAAGCAATGGTGTCACAACAAACCTGCAGCCCATTAAATTAGTGACTTTGTGTAAAGGAGCTTTGGACGATTGACGACCGAAAGAGGGGTGGCGTGCCCTAGCAAGGTGGGCGCGCCACCTGGCCTCTTTTGGCTCTCAGGCCTCTCCAGGTCTGCTCCAAAAGTCCATCTTGCTTCTTTGGGTGAAAAAATGACGTCCTCAAAATCCTATCTCAATTGGACTCTGTATAGGTATGTAAATGTGAAAAATACACAAAACAGGTTATTCCTGTTCTGTAGGGTTATGAACCAAATAAGAGGAATTATTGGTAAATCCTCATAAATCAATGTAAAACATTGTATTATCATCATATATGTTGCAGATATGCGGGAATTCATGTTAATAAAGTACAAACTTCATGTACGGATTTTACAGGCATCAATGTGTACTTGTCCGGACCCTTGTTTGTTTACAATACCACACATGTATTAATGTTTCCGTTTAATAAAGATTTAGCATGGCAAGAAACAATTATGAATATTTGAGATAAAAATAATAAATACTTCTTATTATTTCCTCTAGGGCACTATCTTCAATACCCAGTTGCACTAGAGTATATATAATCTAGTTCCATTGTTACTAATCATGGAATATTACAATTATGTGCTATGATCATGCTTTTATGGAGGAGGGAGTTGACAACCCGTGATGCCCCAAAATCGGCACCCCGAGGATTCAACGATCCCGCCAAAATCCGCACGATATCGATTCTGAGACGCCCTCCTACATGACGCGCGCAACAAAACACACACGTGATGCAAGAGGAATTACCAAAAGCAGTTACATTACAACAGGTTTACAATAGAGCCCACAAGAAAGATATATTACAACAATGACTCCAAAGAGCTTGTGGCTCCCGCTAAACAGACTCAAGAAAAGGTAGTGGGTGATGGGGGTCTGACGAGGTGGCTCCTCGGCAATGCCCACCATGAGTGGCTTAGGGTTGGCGGAAGCCTGCATGTTAGAACTGGAAATCAGATACCAGACAAGCGGGAGGCGAGTTTACCCAAGTTTTGGGCCCTCGTAGAGGTAATACCCTTACGTCCTACATGTCTGATCTTTGATTATGGGTGAAATCGTTTACAATGGGGCAGCCGATAGACTGCATGGTTGAGTTTTCGCCTAGAGGCAAGGTGACTAGGGTTTGGTGTATGTTTTAAGGGTTGAGAGAGAGATGTGCATCTCTCTCCTGAACCTTATATAGGAAGCCAGGTCCTTAGAGTCCTGCCCGGATTGGGTTACAATAGAAATATAGTCTATCTAATGTTTCCTTGCCATGTACTTCAAGAAATCGTCTCCTTCTATATGTTCACCGTGCAACCTATGTCATGGTCCTCCTTGGGTTGCGGCGCTCCAGATGGTCCCCTGTTGGGCCAAACGAGGTAGGGAAATGTCGAGCACCTGAAGGGTAATGCCCACATCAGGGTCCCACTCCCCCACGTACTCAATCTCGAAATAGATAACAATAAATTGGTGTCCTATGGGACACTAGTGATCGACAAAGGTGTCACGCACCGGTGCCTCTACATTAAGTATTATCCCACCTCAAATTTAGTTGCAACAATTATCATTATTAACTTCACAAACATTATCCATAGATTAAACATGTATTAAACCCCAACATATCCCGATAACATATCGAGATAAACAACAGAACCCTAAGCACGTCTACGACTCACAAGGCTTGCCAAAGAACAAACAACAACTATAGGTACGGAAAAGATAGATATAGTCTATTGGGGTAACACGTGGAATAGAACACATGACTCGATAAAGAATCACAATTTAAGGGCAGCAATAAGAGGGAGAACAAAATGTAAAATAGGTGAAGAGCGAGGGCTCGCCTTTAAAAAGCTGCAGAAGAACTGCGGGGAACTTGTCGTATCTCACATCACCACTTTGTGATCCTATCCGGAAAGAAGCAAATTCTTGAACATACAAAGGATGCAAATATTTCTATTATGACAGAAGAATCAGCATGTTAAAGATGGTATGCATGGCATGTCAACGATGATGCGGTGCAACTTATCCAAATTAAGCGAAACCGTAGTCCCGGCACACAATTGTATGGTTCAAGTTATTTTTCTACAGGCAATATTAATTGCTGATTAGCCTAGCAAAGCATGGTATGAGTGAGTCAAATTTAATCAGAGCGGGGAAACCCTAGTCGGTTTCCGAAGTACTCCAGGTTCTTATTTTGTGATAACGCACAACATGATGCAAGATGCGAACAGATATATGGATGGCATATTCATGTTCCTTGTATTTTTATGATCAATTTTCATATATAAAACATCCGCATATCCGCTGACCAATGCTCCTGTGCCGGAGGAGGAAGATGCCGGCACCATCCAAGATCCGGGTAAGGCCCCCGCTACACATCCACTAAGGACTTGGGCGGATGATGTTGAGGATGACAATGATTGTGTTATATTAGAGGTATATGACCCCATGCCCATGTCATTCGCATATCCGCCGGGATCCAGCCTCAGCTGACCCGGATGCTCAGGTGGTCGAGAAAACTGTGCCCCCGGCGGCATAGAAGCGCAAGCAGGCCGCGAGCAAAGGTCTGCCAAAGCCTACAAAAGATTCAGCTGGTGGCCGACCCCAAGCCAATTCCAATGGCCTCCGGGTAAGATTTTACATCCGGCATACTACCTGCCAAATCTATCTTAGTCAAAATTTCTTGTTTCTCTTTTTCTTTCTTTTTAATACTATCTTCCTCATACCGACATACTTTCTGTCTGCTTTTGTTTGTAATGCTTCGCTTGAGATTACCCGAAGTGCTCTAGGGAGAACTCCCTCTGCTCCTTAGCTGCCATCACCACGACGAGACACTACTAGGAAAATGCCTAGCCGTAAGAATGGTGTCAGTGACGCACATCTATTTTGGTGCGCCACTTCTAACTAGCAGTGGCGCACCAAAAAGTGGTGCTCCAATGATACAAACATAGCAGTGTCGCATTTCTTTTGAGAAGCGCAACTACTAAAGTTCGGCCAGATCCCACCCTCCCTGAAACTTAGCAGTGGGGAACCTATAAGTAGTGCGCCATTGGTAAGTGTGGGGCTAAATTATATATGTGGTCTACGGTTGGCAGTGGCGCACCACATATAGGTGCATCACTGCTAGCTCAAATAGGAGTGGGGCACATATATGTGGTGTGCCACTGTGCACCGAATTCTCACCTGCCGCACCACCCTTTCCCACGCCACGCGGACCCACCATGCCACGTGCCACCCATCGCACATGGTCTGGCCCCCACCACGCTCTGCAGTCTGCACGCAATGCTCCTCTCTCTCCAATAATTCCTCACGCACTGATACGTCACAAACGTATCTATAATTTCTTATGTTCCATGCTACTTTTATTACAATACTTGAGTGTTTTACACATACTTTACAGCGTTATTTTACATTTTCCGGCACTAACCTATTAACAAGATGCTGAAGTGCCAGTTGCTGTTTTTCTGCTGTTTTTGGTTTCAGAAATCCTAGTAAGGAAATATTCTCGGAATTGGACGAAATCAACGCCCAGGGGCCTATTTTTGCACGAAGCTTCCAGAAGTCCGAAGAGGAGACGAAGTGGGGCCACGAGGTGGCGACACACCAGGGCGGCGCGGCCTGGCCCCTGGCTGCGCGGCCCTGTAGTGTGGGCCACTCGTGACGCCCTTTGACCTACCCTTCCGCCTACTTAAAGCCTCCGTCGCGAAACCCCCTGTACCGAGAGCCACGATATGGAAAACATTACTGAGAGGTCGCCGCCGCCAATCCCATCTCGGGGGATTCAGGAGATCGCCTCCGGCACCCTGCCGGAGAGGGGAATCATCACCGGAGGGGCTCTACATCATCATGCCCGCCTCCGGATTGATGCGTGAGTAGTTCATCCTTGGACTATGGGTCCATAGCAGTAGCTAGATGGTTATCTTCTCCGCTTGTGCTTTCATTGTTATAGATCTTGTGAGCTGCCTAACATGATCAAGATCATCTATTTGTAATGCTACATGTTGTGTTTGGTGAGATCCGATGAATAGAGAATACTATGTTAAGTTGATTATCAATCTATCATATATGTGTTGTTTATGTTCTTGCATGCTCTCCGTTGCTAGTAGAGGCTCTGGCCAAGTTGATACTTGTAACTCCAAGAGGGGGTAATTATGCTCGATAGTGGGTTCATGCCTCCATTAAATCTGGGACAGTGACAGAAAGTTCTAAGGTTGTGGATGTGCTGTTGCTACTAGGGATAAAACATTGATGCTTTGTCTAAGGATATTTGTGTTGATTACATTACGCACCATACTTAATGCAATTATCTGTTGTTCGCAACTTAATACTGGAAGGGGTTCGGATGATAACCTGAAGGTGGATTATTTAGGCATAGATGCATGCTGGATAGCGGTCTATGTACTTTGTCGTAATGCCCTGATTAAATCGCATAGTAATCATCGTTGATATGTATTGAATCTCTATTTGTCAATTGCTCGCCTGTAATTTTTTCACCCAGCATGTTAGTTATCTTATTGGAGAGACACCACTAGTGAACTGTGGACCCCGGTCCATTCTTTTACATCTGAATACATTCTACTGTTTTTACTCTTCTTTGCAAACAACCACCATCTTCCACTCGATACGCTTAATCCTTTGTTTTCAGCAAGCCGGTGAGATTCACAACCTCACTATTACGTTGGGGCAAAGTACTTTGATTGTGTTGTGCAGGTTCCACGTTGGCGCTGGTTTCACTGGTGTTGCGCCGCACTACATTCCTCCGCCAACAACCTTCACGTGCTTCTTGGCTCCTACTGGTTCGATAACTTTGGTTTCTTTCTGAGGGAAAACTTGCTGCTGTGCGCATCACACCTTCCTCTTGGGGTTCCCAACGGACGTGTACATCTACGCGCATCAAGCTATTTTATCTGGCGCCGTTGCCGGGGAGATCAAGACACGCTGCAAAGGGAGTCTCCACTTCCAATCTCTTTACTTTGTTTTTTTGTCT
This sequence comes from Lolium perenne, assembly GCF_019359855.2. Lineage (NCBI taxonomy): Eukaryota > Viridiplantae > Streptophyta > Magnoliopsida > Poales > Poaceae > Lolium > Lolium perenne. The sequence goes on along the minus strand of NC_067248.2, from coordinate 54,513,492 downwards.
TGCTTTATTTTATTTACTACTTTGTTTGCTGCACTTAAACAAAACACAAAAAAAATTAGTTGCTAGCTTTACTTTATTTACTGTCTTGTTCTCTATATCAAAAACACAAAAAAATTAGTTACTTGTCTTTGTTTTACTTGTTTAGTTTACTCTTTGCTTATTTCATCACGTTTCCTCCTAAGTACATTCTAAAAGACATACCGGTAGGCCGGGGGTCTATAATTGGAAAAGATAATATAGAAGATTTTTTCACTCATGTTAGTATAGCTGAAGATTTTGAAGATAGACACTTGGTAGAACTTGCTCCTACTTATGAAATTGCTGTTGCTTCTCTAGTACACATGTTGGAAATTAAATTTGTTAATCTCAATCCTATAATTCAGCATATGTTTCTTACACTCTTCGATATGGAGGAAGGAGAAAAGAAAGATTGTGTCTTAGAAACTCTTCTAAAAGAATTTGGTGGTGTAGCAAGGGAGGCTAGAAAAGTCTTTACTAAATATAAAATGCTTGGTTCTTACACCAACTTTGCTAGCACCCTTGAAAAAATGGATATTGATAGGATGAAGTACACTAATAATGTTAATGATGGAGGGGACATTAAGACATCAATACCTTGCAAGCTTGTAGGAATGTTCGAGGCACTAGAAAAGAATTATGATTGGATTGTTCCCGAAAATTTATTTGATGAGAATAGCAAGCCTAAGAGTAATGAAAAGGGAGCCTCTGAAACTTACATAGATAAGATAACATGCATTGTATAGGAAACTCCCAACGCCCAAAATAATGATGTTGATGCTTCGTCTCTTGATGTTACTTGATTTGCACTTTCTGCGCCTAGCTGAAAGGCGTTAAAGAAAAGCACTTCTTGGGAGATAACCCATGTGTTTATTTTACTACAGCAATTTTTGTTTTGTTGAGTCTTGGAAGTTGTTTACTACTGTAGCAACCTCTCCTTATCATGTTTTTGTGCCAAGTAAAGTTTCTATGTTAAAGTTGATGTTATATTTGGGATCGCTGCGCAGAAACAACATTGCTGTCTGTCACGAATTCTGGCATAAGTCTCTGAAAAAATTCGAAAAAATCTGCAAATTTACGAGCGTGATCCTCAGATATGTACGCAACATTCATTAGTTTTGAGTTTTTCCATTTGAGCAAGTTAAGTGCCCAGTCCAGATGCATCTTTACGGACTATTCTGTTTTTGACAGATTCTGTCTTTTATTTCGCATTGCCGCTTTTGCTATGTTAAATGAGTTTCTTTGTTCCATTAACTTTCAGAAGCTTTGTGCAATGTCCAGAAGTGTTAAGAATGATTGTGTCACCTCTGAATATGTGAATTTGTGGTTATGCACTAACCCTCTCATGAGTTTGCTTGAAGTTTGTGTGAAGGAAGTTTTCAAGGGTCAAGAGAAGAGGATGATATAATATGATCAAGAACAGTGAAAGGTCTAAGCTTGGGGATGCCCCGGTGGTTCATCCCTGCATATTTTAAGAAGACTCAAGCATATAAGCTTGGGGATGCCCAAGGCATCCCCTTCTTCATCGACAACATTATCAGGTCACTTCTAGTGAAACTATATTTTTATTCCGTCACATTCTTATGTTCTTTACTTGGAGCGTCGGTTTGCTTTTATTTTTGTTTTGTTTTGAATAAAGTTGGATCTCGCCATTCTTATATTGGAGATATTACGCTCCGCTTTTTCTTATGGAACACTTGTGTTCTTAATTGTGCTTTAATGTTCATGGCGAAAGCTTATTGCTTCGTTAAATTGTTATTTGGTTGGAATTGGAAAATGCTGCATATGGTTTGGCAATTTGGCAATTGTTTGAGCTCTCATAGATCATGTTTAAGCTCTTGCATCATGTAGTTTAATCTATTAATGAAGAACTACTGTAGAGCTTGTTTAATTTGGTTTGCATGATTGATCTCTCTAAGTCTAGATATTTTCGGGTAAAGTGTTTGAACAACAAGGAAGACAGTGTAGAGCCTTATAATGCTTGCAATATGTTCTTGTGTGAGTTTTGCTGTACCTGTTCATACTTGTGTTTGCTTGAAACAACCTTGCTAGCCCAAACCTTGTACTGAGAGGAAATGCTTCTCGTGCATCCAAACACCTTGAGCCAAAAACCATGCCATTTATGTCCACCATATCTACCTATTATGTGGTATTTTTCTGCCATTCCAAAGTAAATTACTTGAGTGCTACCTTTAAAATTTCATTCTTTTACCTCTGCAATATATAGCTCATGGGACAAATAGCTTAAAAACTATTGTGGTAATGAATATGTAGTTATGTGTCTTAATTCTTATAAGTTGCTTGTTGAGCGGTAACCATGTTTTCTGGGGACGCCATCAACTTTACCTTTGTTGGGTATCATGTGAGATGCTATGCATGTTCGTCTTGTCCGAAGTAAGTGGACTTCACGATCAAATGGTTTGAGTATGCATATGTTAGAGAAGAACATTGGGCCGCTAACTAAAGCCATGTATCATGGTAGAAGTTTCAGTTTGGACATACAACCTCAATCTCTTATGAGAATATTAACTGTTGTTGAATGCTTAAGCATTAAAAAGAGGAGTCCATTATCTGTTGTCTATGTTGTCCCGGTATGGATGTCTAAGTTGAGAATAATCAAAAGCGAGAAATCCAATGCGTGCTTTCTCCTTAGACACTTGTACAGGCGGCATAGAGGTACCCCTTTGCGACACTTGGTTGAAGCATATGTTATGCGATGAGAATCCGTGTTTCCGAGATAGTAGGTGATGGCGTGTAACTCACACGTTCGTTGGGAACCCCAAGAGGAAGGTATGATGCGCACAGTAGCAAGTTTTCCCTCAGAAAGAAACCAAGGTTTAATCGAACCAGGAGGAGCCAAGAAGCACGTTGAAGGTTGATGGTCGCGAAATGTGATGCGGCGCAACACCAGGGATTCCGGCGCCAACTAGGAACCTGCACAACACAACCAAAGTACTTTGCCCCAACGAAACAGTGAGGTTGTCAATCTCACCGGCTTGCTGTAACAAAGGATTAAACGTATCGAGTGGAAGATGTTTGCAAAGAAAACAGTAAAACAATTAGAATGTATGCTATGTAAAGAATAGGACCGGGGTCCACAGTTCACTAGAGGTGTCTCTCCCATAAGATAAAAGCATGTTGGGTGAACAAATTACAGTCGGGCAATTGACAAATAGAGAAAGGCATAACAATGCATATACATGACATGATAAATATAGTGAGATTTAATCCGGGCATTACGACAAAGAACATAGACCGCCATCCAACTGCATCTATGCCTAAAAAGTCCACCTTCAGGTTATCGTCCGAACCCCCTCCAGTATTAAGTTGCAAAGCAACAGACAATTGCATTAAGTATTGTGCGTAATGTAATCAATAACTACATCCTTAGACATAGCATCAATGTTTTATCCCTAGTGGCAACAGCACATCACAACCTTAGAACTTTCTCACACGTCCTGTATCAATGAAGGCATGAACCCACTATCGAGCATAATTACTCCCTCTTGGAGTTAAGAGTAAAAACTTGGCCAGAGCCTCTACTAATAACGGAGAGCATGCAAGATCATAAACAACACATGAACAATAGATTGATAATCACCATAATCATAGTACTCTCTATCCATCGGATCCCGACAAACACAACATATAGAATTACATATAGATGATCTTGATCATGTTAGGCAGCTCACAAGATCTAACAATGAAGCACAACAAGGAGAAGACGACCATCTAGCTACTGCTATGGACCCATGGTCCAGGGGTGAACTACTCACTCATCACTCCGGAGGCGATCATGGCGATGAAGAGTCCTCCGGGAGATGAATCCCCTCTCCGGCAGGGTGCCGGAGGCGATCTCCAGAATCCCCCGAGATGGGATTCGCGGCGGCGGCGTCTCTGTAAGGTTTTCCGTATCGTGGCTCTCGGTACTGGGGGTTTCGCGACGGGAGCTTTAAGTAGGCGGAAGGTCAACGCGAGGGACCACACGAGGGGCCCAGGGGGCAGGTCGGCGCGGCCAGGGCTTGGGCCGCGCCGGCCACCCCCCTGGCCTCCTCGTGGCCCCACTTCGTTAGGTCTTCGGTCTTCTGGAAGCTTCGTGCAAAAATAGGACCCTGGGCGAAAGTTTCGTCCAATTCCGAGAATATTTCTTTACTAGGATTTCTGAAACCAAAAACAGCAAAACAAAGAATCGGCTCTTCGGCATCTTGTTAATAGGTTAGTTCCAGAAAATGCATAAATATGACATATAAAGTGCATAAAACATGTAGGTATCATCAATAAAGTAGCATGGAACATAAGAAATTATCGATACGTTGGAGACGTATCAGCATCCCCAAGCTTAGTTCTGCTCGTCCCGAGCAGGTAAAACGATAACAAAGATAATTTACGAAGTGACATGCCATCATAATCTTGATCATACTATTTGTAAACATATGTAATGAATGCAGCGATCAAAGCAAAGGTAATGACATGAGTAAACAACTGAATCATATGACAAAGACTTTTCATGAATAGTACTTCAAGACAAGCATCAATAAGTCTTGCATAAGAGTTAACTCGTAAAGCAATAAATCAAAGTAAAGGTGTTGAAGCAACACATAAGAAGATTAAGTTTCAGCGGTTGCTTTCAACTTGTAACATGTATATCTCATGGATATTGTCAACATAAAGTAATATAACAAGTGCAATATGCAAGTATGTAGGAATCAATGCACAGTTCACACAAGTGTTTGCTTCTTAAGGTGGAAGGAGATAGGTAAACTGACTCAACAATAAAAGTAAAAGAATGGTCCTTCGCAGAGGAAAGCATCGATTGCTGTATTTGTGCTAGAGCTTTTATTTTGAAAACATGAAACAATTTTGTCAACGGTAGTAATAAAGCATATGAGTTATGTAAATTATATCTTACAAGTTGCAAGCCTCACGCATAGTATACTAATAGTGCCCGCACCTCGTCCTACTTAACTTGGACTACCGGATCTTTGCATGCCATGTTTCAACCAAGTGTCACAAAGGGGTACCTCCATGCCGCCTGTACAAAGGTCCAAGGAGAATGCTCGCATTTCGGATTTCTCGCTTTTGATTATTCTCAACTTAGACATCCATACCGGGACAACATGGACAACAGATAATGGACTCCTCTTAAATGCATAAGCATGTAGCAAAGTTATTATTCTCATATGAGATTGAGGATATATGTCCAAAACTGAAACTTCCACCATGATTCATGGCTTTAGTTAGCGGCCCAATGTTCTTCTCTAACAATTTTGCATGCTCCAACCACTAAAATGATAGACCTTCAGACAAGACGGACATGCATAGCACCTCACATGATATTCAACAATAGTTGATGGCGTTCCCGTAAACATGGTTATCGCACAACAAGCAACTTAATAAAATATAAAGTGCATAAGTACATATTCAATACTACGATAGTTTTTAAGGCTATTTTGTCCCATGAGCTATATATTGCAAAGGTGAATGATGGAATTTTAAAGGTAGCACTCAAGCAATTTACTTTGGAATGGCGGGTAAATACCATATAGTAGGTAGGTATGGTGGACACAAATGGCATAGTGGTTGGCTCAAGGATTTTGGATGCATGAGAAGTATTCCCTCTCGATACAAGGTTTAGGCTAGCAAGGTTATTTGAAGCAAACTCAAGGATGAACAAGTGCAGCAAGACTCACATAAAAGACATATTGTAAATATTATAAGACTCTACACTGTCTTCCTTGTTGTTCAAAACTCAATACTAGATATTATCTAGACCTTAGAGAAACCAAATATGCAAATCAAATTTTAGCAAGCTCTATGTATTTCTTCATTAATGGGTGCAAAGCATATGATGCAAGAGCTTAAACATGAGCACAACAATTGCCAAGTATCACATTATCCAAGACATTTTTAGAATTACTAGTTGAATACCCGTGCGTTGCTACTATTCTTATGTGTTCTTTTTTATTGCAAATTGTCTAGGCATTGCGACAAATCTAAAATTAAATTGATCTGAAATATATTGGTATGTGTTCACGATCCCAGAAATAAGGTAATTTATATCACTCAAAATCTTCAAATTTTGCTTTGATAATTCTGTTATACCATATGAAATATTCGGACTTAGTTCCCTTGTTATGGTACAACAATCCTCTCAAAAGAGAGCTCACTGGTTTAGCTATGCAAAAAACAAAATTACATTCAACTAACAATCTTAATACTGAATAACAAGGACGACGGGTCAGCAGCGTGGCACCGTCGTGCGTGCATGTAGCTCACCGACACAGATCATGTTGCCTTCCAGTCTGATGATAGCAGCATCATCCCCATCTAGCTGATTAAATAGCAAAGGACCCATGCTTTGCAAAGAATATCAAACCAAATTATATGTTCAAATAACTGATGTTCAAACGTAATTTGTTCCATTAAGAACACTTTTATAGTTCACATAAATTACACTATCAAACTCGTCAATTCCTAATAGAATTTGCACTGTGCTCTGTCAAACTAAGAAACTATGATGCAAATATGATCTTACAAAGAAGATAACCGAGTGTAAATTTTACTCACCTATATGCAAACATAGATATAGCTTACGAGAAAATGATGCTTCACTCAATTCCTCGTTTTTTTTTTGCAGAATCAGGCCTTATCAACATTATATGTGATCTTTTTTTTACCTGGGATTATATGTAATCTTAAATTTCAAGGAAAAAATATGGCAACTTAGAAATATTACAATCCATCACAGATTGCACAAAAATATGCCCGTAGAGATGAATAAATACTTTCTTCTTTAGAAGACAAAGATAATATGAACCAATAGGGTAATTACAAATATAGTTAACTGAAATCAACTCGCAAGCCAGGGTATACTACCAAAAAATACCATCCTAACTCAGCCCAAGAGTTCCATTGCGACAATGTTCTCTGAACATAAACAGCTTAAGACAGCAAGGCGTTCTGGATTTTCCATAGATCTGCAATCATCAGTAATAGTAGTCTAAGTTGACGAAAGAACAGAGAGATTTCTTCGTGTCCCTATACCCACCCCAGATGAAGAAAAATAGCTCTCCCTGTCGTAGCAACAAAACTACCTTCAACCATTCATTAGTTGGTCAAACCCATTTGTCAACCTCCACATTCATCATTTGTGCCTCTAATCCTCGTAGCTTAGAACTTGGACTTTCTTATACAGCTGTACAAATATTGAACATATAGTACCTCACTGATATTCTATCTCCTTCTGACACATTGCGCTGCAAGTTGTGATGTGGTGAACATAACTCCAAATAAATAGGAACGGTGAAATCACATGAGGCCTCATAAATCAGAACTGTATCTTTGTATAGGCCATCCAACATCAAAATAATGTATGCTACTTTATGAATACCAAAACTAAATGGAGCGATGGTACATGAATGCAATTTCTTTCTTAGACCAAATCCAATTGATTCTTGTGTTTCTCGAGAGTGCTTGCTATCATACTCCCATTTTTATTAGAAACTTTTTTAGCATTCAAGCCAGATACCTGAATCTGTACATGTTTCGATTATCTACTGTTCTTACATTAAATAACTTCATAGCTAAAATTTGAGACTGGACCATATTTCATATTATATGTGGTAAATAAGATGGCAAATAGATCATGTTCTTTTATACAACTAAATTCTTGCATAAGAATTGCAGTATAAATCATTCATATTACAAATCAGATGAAACTGTCATTTTCAAGGTTAGCAATAACAAAACAAAGGCCAACTGGCATGGCAGGGCATGGTGTGGGTCTACAGGGAGACAGTTACAACTTACCAGAAAGATGAACCCTATAACAACTACAGAGTATACATCTGTAGATATCACCATAAAATTATTCCAGTTCGCACCATGTTGAACATGCAATAGTACCATGGAAAGAAGGTGCTTGTGTAATTAGAGAAACAAAATGTGGAGAATATGATGAGTGATTAGTAACCTGGTGTACCGCTGGTGCAAATCCAAGAACAGGCGTGGCGAGGTGAGGCAGAGGAGGCTGCATGATCCAGATCTGCATCGTGAATCAAATTTGCTCGACTTTCTTGCTGCCATGCCGGGCAACAGAGCATCTGTGTCACTGAGGATGAGAAGAAGAAGTTTGTCTTTGCTCTATATCAGGAACACGCGGAGGGTCACTGAGGCTCGTCGTTCCTCGAGGACAGAGTACCCCATCGACAGGCATGGCATCATTTACTTGTTGGAATGCTACCTACCCCATTCCAAACCGGTCTTAGAAGATGAATACAATGCCCATCATGTAAAATGCAATATGTGAGTTATTAGTCAGAACTTGGAAGGGCCACACCATTTATAAGTGCTCCATCAAAGATCCAACCAACATTTCAGGCTCCACTATAGTGTCTTCCCATAAAAAGATAATAACTGTAATCACATAATATATGGCATGATTCTTATGTTAAACTGATGCAGAAAAACCAAAGTGTACATTTAACGTGATGATGGTAGGATTCTGCCTAGCGATCATGGTTCAACAATGTAATCAACCTTCGCTTACCCTGAATCTTGACTCCTTGAAAAAATGGCATCACCTCAAATTCATATCGTTTTGTACAAAAGTTTACTAACACTAACTTTCTCACAATCTCATACTACTGCAATTTACAAATTCAGAATCAAATCTGACTCAATAGTCAACAATATTGCAAATCAAAACCAAACACTCGTTGGGTGTCGAACTACCTGTACTATTCCATTCTCCAGCGATAGAGGCCAGAGGTGTGCCAGGCGGAGAGGCTCAGGTCATGTTTATCTGCTCAATGGACTGCCCTACCCGGTTGCGCGTTGTACACTCGCGGGGAACGCACGATCCATGGGAGCGGAGGATCCAGCTGTGGTATCACACCAGCAGGAGAGGGGCAGGGTCGGCGGGGGCCTCGCCCCGGCGAGAGAGGAGCGATGTGCCGTTGTCGGCGAGGCTGTGCGAAGGCCTTGGGCTGGTGGGGAGAGAGCAGGGTGGGTGCGGAGTCTTCGCTCTGGTAGTCTGGTGATGGAGAGTAGGGTCGGTGCGGCGGCCTCGCGCTGGTGGGAGCATTGGAGACTTAGAGTGCTCAAAGGGGGAGTTGGAGGACGCGGTGCTGGCGTCGTGTGTGCGTGGGCTGTTTTTTCATGTCAAATTGCCCGGTTTTTTCCGCATTGGCACGATTTTCCGGTGGGCGCATGGGACCCCAGAGCCACCGAAGTATGTGGGGTTTCCCTCTGCCACTGCTGTAAGTCTCCTGGACCAAGGCTGACGACCACCAAACTACAGCTTGTCGACCTCGAAGGATGCTTGGGTTAGTTGCAAAGGCGCTTGATGGGGAACGGATAAGTGAGAGGGCATAGCCCAGCACTCAGGAAGTTGCTGAACATGTGCTGGCAGAGCTTGCTGAAGGTCAAAGTACCTTAATTAACAGAAGGTTAGAGGGTTTTTATTTGTAGCAGTCATGTTAGTAAATAGCTTTTGTAGGTCTATTGTGTTTGTATGCATGTCAGCATTAGATAAACAAAGTTCACAGTGCTTAGATATAATACAGGTGAATCAATGTTTTTAGTAATCTGCTCTTACGATGCAATCTATCACATGCAATGCAGCACTGGACAATACCACATTGAGTCACAACTAATTCTATAAGAATCAATGTAACTTCAGGTTTGTGTACATTTGATCACTCCAAAGTCTTATGCCAGCTCCGACTGACAGGAATTGGCACTAACCTATGAAACATGGATTTTCGCAAAAGTATATGAAAGAGAGACCAGAAAAGAATCATGAGCTTCAGCTAAGAGTTAAGGTAGTCTCGCAAAGGCTAGCGAGAAGGAGTCAAAACTAATAAAGCTTTCAGATATGTACCTTCTTCTGAAGCAAGATAGTGAGATTTCTTGGCTACTGGTTCACTCTTTACCAGGATTAATAACTAATACGCTTCTATGGTGAAACAACCCACTTGATGTATCAGCTTCTTGGCCTGCAACCTTCTTCACGATTGTAAAGCATTATTGTTCGTTGAATAGAAAAAAATGTTATTCATTTAATTATGAATTATAAGCAGTAAATTATACCTGTTATTTTTGTCCCTGAGACAACATATGTTGCTCTAATATATTGTGAATTTAGATGCATATGGATTGCTCTGGTGGCACTTCGTTCTTTGAAATGATTCTATTTCATCAAGAATCTTAGGTAACTCACCAGTTGACACGACTCAAATTTGGGGAACAGCGGCATCTGCACAATTTGTCAATGCTAGTATAGGATCTGTCAACTCAAAAGAAGTAAAAATAGTGGGAGATATTCCTGTTTAAGAAACTGAACTTTTACCTGCGTGGAAATGCTGAAGAACAACATTGTGAGCAGAACCAAGGGCCACACATCGAATCTGAAGCAAAAAATTGTGACCAATGATAGAAGTCCCATGGCTTACACGCTCTATAACAGAACTATAACAACGGAGTAAAAAAGCAACCATTGGAGGTCTCAATCTGATGTGTTTCTTTTGCCATGCCGTGAGCACACATCATGTTCTCTATAATACTCACAAACTAACTGTGACAAGTTCTTTTGAAAAAAACAATTGTATGACGCACATTGCAGTGTCAACTTCAGGCAAAAGATTTCAGAGCAGATGGCTGGGGAAAATCCATAAAAACATGCTTTAGTGTACCCTTTTTTTTATTCATGTTTTCCATTCCATCCAATAATTTAAACCATTGTTTGCTCTGTGATGATTAGATACATTATCACTAATCTGCTGTTGCATCTATACCATGGGACACAATGTTTCACAGTAGTGAATTTTAGATGGTAACCAGAATATCTAGAAGAGATTAACACCATTTAGAACAGATTTCAAAACGAATCATGTAGAGAAGAAATAGATGCAGAGCAACGTTGCATGTCCATCGCCAACCAATCAGTTGATCCAGTTTGAGTAACAGAGATAGATGAGCTTACAGGCTGGAGGAGGTTGGACTGGGATCGTGGCGGAAAGGAAATGGAGGTGTGGCACTCTACACCAGGGGTTCCCGGCGTCTCGTCCTCTCCAAGCCAGCAGAGGCCGATGCGGCCTTCCGTCCTGGCACCCGCGGCCGTGGCCCTTGTGCCGGTTGTTCCTAGCGCTGTAGTCCGAGGGGAAAACGACCCCGCGTTGCTCGGCTCGACTGCTCGAGGCGGTGATGGCCCCGGCGAACCGGCGAGATGGCTTCCCGCACGGAGCACACGTCAGCCCTCAGCTCGTCTTCGATTCTCGAGCCGTGGCCCCCCGCGGAGCCGCCGACGGCGACAGCGCCCAAGGCCAACGCGCAGCGCGGAGAATCACTGTTGTGCGACTGTACTCTCCGGCGGCTCTCGACTCGGTGGTTCAGGCGTGGCATTAGATGGAGTCACCGCAGAGGAAGGAGGGATCTATTGTTGGCAGTTTGAGCTTTCAGATTGAGGAGGAGTCGTGCGTGCCTAGGTACAAGGAAAAAAGTTACAGGACGATCATTATTTAATAGAACTAAGTTCCCGGCGAACATAATTTCGTTCCTCATGGTGAAGTGAACAAGTATTAAGTTGTGCATTTGATGTACCAGCCTGAGAGTGAGTTACATGCAGCCTCCAATACTTTGCATCATAATGCCATTTTTTGCAAAAGCAGATCATGCTTACCATATGTAATACCGATCATCTGCTTTTTGTTTTTGCACTCCGCCCAATAGTTCAATCATCACCACACCACCAATGCGAAGGACAGGGCGTGGGAGCTTGAAGGATTGTAGTACATTTTCCTACCAAGCCACAAATAGAGGGTGTTATAAGGCCATCTCTACATATAATATCGATCAATATTGCTACTACACTGTTATATCACAATACAGTATCACACCATCATATAGTGACTGTGTTTAATTTGTCCATTTTTCCCAGTTATCTAAACATAAGAAAGTCTGGCTAAATAAAAGAGTATTTTTTTACTGCATGGAGTAGCTATACTACAGAGTATCATATTAAAAAAATATCGTTGATCAGCAGACATACCAATATGAAAAAGATTGCTCCCAACTCACCTGCAACATAGGGTACTCTGGTGAAGTGTAAGTCCACATGTAATTTTTGTCAGCATTTACCATCTTGTTCTCATCCTTATGGGTGACAAATGACTCTGATCCACGCGGAAGCTTGTAATGGCCCATCTGAAATCGCACCGCCTTTGCAGAGTATATAGGATCACCACGCTGAAAATAGGCTGGCAGTTCGAAACAAAAAGCCATACAAAGTATAATCAAGCAATCACCTGACAAGACAAATCTAACAAAGAGAGTAGTTAACAGTGCCTTGCGATCCTCAACTAATTGGGAACACTAATCAATGGATTAAGGGTGTGTGACTCAAACTAATTGAAAATACCACGAATGCAAAATCAGTGATAACGCACCTTCGAACGGCTGCACCTTAATCTCATCGACAATGCAGATATCATGATTGAGCCTGTAGGCCGGTAAGGCTCCCGGGCTCATCGGGGCTGTCCGACCCGCCGCTGGACCAATAGGACGGGCGGAAATTTACTATGTAATCCTCGTCGAGGGTGTGCTCCATGGTCTCCTTGGGGAACTGGTCGGTGCTGGACGCGCCGATGCAGTGCGTGAAGATGGCCACGTCGCTTTCTGACACAGGGACGGCAGGTGAGGACGCCGATCTGGTTACCTCCGCCACGGCGGCGACGTTGGCGACCTCCGGGCATAGCCGCAGGCACATGCTCTTGCTCAAGTTGTTGTCGATCACTGCGGTAAATGGGGGGAACTCAGGAAGATGGCGATGATATATAGAATCGATAGGCCATTGGAGAGGAAAGGGCGAGAATTGCTCACCGAATCTGCGCCAGGGTCTGGAGACAGCGGCGGCCCGGACAAGATCGGCCGGGTGGTCAAGGAGGTGGAAGATGGAGGCGGAGATGTCGGTGCCGACCCAATCCAGGAGGTCCGGGCCGCAGCTCTTGGACGCCATGGGGCACCAGTTTTCTTTCCTTTCCTCTGGGGTCTAGGGTCCGCGACTAACCGCTCGCTGTTTTTTTCAGCCCGGAATTATCGTGCGGGATCGCTGCTCCCCGACGGTTTTGTTAGCATGCGCTGCGCGGTGCGGAAGCCCGGACGACGTACCATGGGACACCACCTCTAGAGCTTTAATATAGTAGAGACTACATGTAGCATTTTCCAATTCCAACCATATAACAAATTAACGAAGAAGAAACTTCGCCTAGAACATTATGAGTAAAGCCTAAGGACACATGTGTCCATATGCAACAGCGGAGCGTGTCTCTCTCCCACAAAGTGAATGCTAGGATCCATCTTATTCAAACAAAAACAAAAACGAAAACAAACCGACGCTCCAAGTAAAGAACACCAGATGTGACTGAATAAAAATATAGTTTCAGGGGAGGAACCTGATGATGTTGTCGATGAAGAAGGGGATGCCTTGGGCATCCCCAAGCTTAGACGCTTGAGTCTTCTTAAAATATGCAGGGATGAACCACGGGGGCATCCCCAAGCTTAGAGCTTTCACTCCTCTTGATCTTAGTATATCATTCTCCTCTCTTGACCCTTGAAAACTTCCTTCACACCAAACTTCAAGCAAACTCATTAGAGGGTTAGTGCATCATTAATAATTCACACATTCAGAGGTGACACAATCATTCTTTTCACTTCTGGACATTGCATAATGCTACTGGACATTAATGGATCAAAGAAATAAATCCAACATAGCAAAAGAGGCAATGCGAAATAAAAGGCAGAATCTGTCAAAAACAGAACAGTCCGTAAAGACGAATTTATAAATGGCACCAGACTTGCTCAAATGGGAAAACTCAAAACTAATGAAAGTTGCGTACATATCTGAGGATCACGCTCGTAAATTGGCAGATTTTTTCGAATTTTCTACAGAGAATTATGCCCAGATTCGTGACAGACAGCAATGCTGTTTCTAAGCAGCGATCCCAAATATAACATCAACTTTGACATAGAAACTTTACTTGGCACAAAAACATGATAAGGAGAGGTTGCTACAGTAGTAAACAACTTCCAAGACTCAATAAAACAAAAAATTGCTGTAGGTAAAAACATGGGTTGTCTCCCATAAGCGCTTTTCTTTAACGCCTTTCAGCTAGGCGCGAAAGTGCAAATCAAGTAACATCGAGAGTAGAAGCATCAACATCATAGCTTGTTCTAATAATAGAATCAAAAGGCAACTTCATTCTCTTTCTAGGGAAGTGTTCCATACCTTTCTTGAGAGGAAATTGATATTTAATATTACCTTCCCTCATATCAATAACAGCACCAACAGTTCGAAGAAAAGGTCTTCCCAACACAATTGGACAAGATGCATTGCATTCGATATCCAAGACAACAAAATCAACGGGGACAAGGTTATTGTTAACCGTAATATGCACATTATCAATCCTCCCCAAAGGTTTCTTTTTAACATTATCGGCGAGATTAACATCCAAATAACAATTCTTTAATGGTGGCAAGTCAAGCATATCATAAATCTTTTTAGGCATAACAGAAATACTTGCACCAAGATCACATAAGGCATTACATTCAAAGTCATTGAATTTCATTTTAATGATGGGCTCCCAACCATCTTCTAACTTTCTAGGAATAGAAGTTTCAAGTTTTAGTTTCTCTTCTCTAGCTTTTATGAGAGCATTTGTAATATGTTTTGTAAAGGCTAAATTTATAGCACTAGCATTAGGACTTTTAGCAAGTTTTTGTAAGAACTTTATAACTTCAGAGATGTGGCAATCATCAAAATCTAAATCATTATGAGCTACAGCAATGGGATCATTATTCCCAAGGTTGGAAAAAATTTCAGCAGTTTTATCACAAGCAGTTTCAGCAGTTTTAGCAATTTCAGGCAGTTTTGTACGCTTTGCACTAGGAGTAGAAACATTGCCAACACCAATTATTTTACCATTGATAGTAGGAGGTGTAGCAACATGTGAAGAATTAGCATTACTAGTGGTGGTAATAGTCCAAACTTTAGCTACATTATTCTCTTTAGCTAGTTTTTCATTTTCTTCTCTATCCCTCCTAGCACGCAATTCAGCCATTAATCTTATATTCTCATTAATTCTAACTTGGATGGCATTTGCTGTAGTAGTAATCTTATTATCAAGATCATTATTAGGCATAACTTTCAACTTTAAAAGATTTACATCAGAGGCAAGCCTATCAACTCTAGAAGCGATAGTATCAATTTTATCAAGCTTTTCCTCAACAGATTTGTTAAAAGCAGTTTGTGTACTAATAAATTCTTTAAGCATGGCTTCAAGACCAGAGGGTACACTTCTATTATTGTTGTAAGAATTCCCATAAGAATTACCATAACCATTACCATTAGCAGAAGGATATGGCCTATAGTTATTACCAGAGTTGTTCCTATAAGCATTGTTGTTGAAATTATTATTTTTAATGAAATTCACATCAACATTTTCTTCTTGAGCAACCAATGAAGCTAAAGGAACATTATTTGGATCAACATTAGATCTACCATTCACAAGCATAGACATAATCACATCAATCTTATCACTCAAGGAAGAGGTTTCCTCAACAGAATTTACCTTCTTACCTTGTGGAGCTCTTTCCGTGTGCCACTCAGAGTAATTTATCATCATATCATCAAGAAGTTTTGTAGCCGCCCCCAATGTGATGGACATAAAGGTACCTCCAGCAGCTGAATCCAATAAATTCCGCGAAGAAAAATTTAGTCCTGCATAGAAGGTTTGGATGATCATCCAAGTAGTCAGTCCATGGGTTGGGCAATTCTTTACCAAAGTTTTCATTCTCTCCCATGCTTGAGCAACATGTTCAGTATCTAATTGTTTAAAATTCATTATGCTACTTCTCAAAGATATAATTTTAGCGGGAGGATAATATCTACCAATAAAAGCATCCTTGCATTTAGTCCATGAATCAATACTATTCTTAGGCAAAGATAGCAACCAATCTTTAGCTCTTCCTCTTAATGAGAAAGGAAACACTTTCAATTTAATAATATCACCATCTACATCTTTATACTTTTGCATTTCACAAAGTTCAACAAAATTATTGAGATGGGCAGCAGCATCATCAGAACTAGCACCAGAAAATTGTTCTCTCATAACCAAATTCAGTAAAGCAGGTTTAATTTCAAAGAATTCTGCTGTAGTAGCAGGTGGAGCAATAGGTGTGCATAGGAAATCATTATTATTTGCATTTGTGAAGTCACACAATTTAGTATTTTCATGGTTGGCCATTTTAGCAACAGTAAATAAAACAAACTAGATAAAGTAAATGCAAGTAACTAATTTTTTTGTGTTTTTGATATAGCAAACAAGATAGCAAATAAAGTAAAACTAGCAACTAATTTTTTTGTATTTTGTTTAGGTGCAGCAAACAAAGTAGTAAATAAAATAAAGCAAGACAAAAACAAAGTAAAGAGATTGAGAAGTGGAGACTCCCCTTGCAGCGTGTCTTGATCTCCCCGGCAACGGCGCCAGAAAAAGAGCTTGATGGCGTGTAACTCACACGTTCGTTGGGAACCCCAAGAGGAAGGTATGATGCGCACAGTAGCAAGTTTTCCCTCAGAAAGAAACCAAGGTTTAATCGAACCAGGAGGAGCCAAGAAGCACGTTGAAGGTTGATGGTCGCGAAATGTGATGCGGCGCAACACCAGGGATTCCGGCGCCAACTAGGAACCTGCACAACACAACCAAAGTACTTTGCCCCAACGAAACAGTGAGGTTGTCAATCTCACCGGCTTGCTGTAACAAAGGATTAAACGTATCGAGTGGAAGATGTTTGCAAAGAAAACAGTAAAACAAGTAGAATGTATGCTATGTAAAGAATAGGACCGGGGTCCACAGTTCACTAGAGGTGTCTCTCCCATAAGATAAAAGCATGTTGGGTGAACAAATTACAGTCGGGCAATTGACAAATAGAGAAAGGCATAACAATGCATATACATGACATGATAAATATAGTGAGATTTAATCCGGGCATTACGACAAAGAACATAGACCGCCATCCAACTGCATCTATGCCTAAAAAGTCCACCTTCAGGTTATCGTCCGAACCCCCTCCAGTATTAAGTTGCAAAGCAACAGACAATTGCATTAAGTATTGTGCGTAATGTAATCAATAACTACATCCTTAGACATAGCATCAATGTTTTATCCCTAGTGGCAACAGCACATCACAACCTTAGAACTTTCTGTCACTGTCCCAGGTATCAATGAAGGCATGAACCCACTATCGAGCATAATTACTCCCTCTTGGAGTTAAGAGTAAAAACTTGGCCAGAGCCTCTACTAATAACGGAGAGCATGCAAGATCATAAACAACACATGAACAATAGATTGATAATCACCATAATCATAGTACTCTCTATCCATCGGATCCCGACAAACACAACATATAGAATTACATATAGATGATCTTGATCATGTTAGGCAGCTCACAAGATCTAACAATGAAGCACAACAAGGAGAAGACGACCATCTAGCTACTGCTATGGACCCATGGTCCAGGGGTGAACTACTCACTCATCACTCCGGAGGCGATCATGGCGATGAAGAGTCCTCCGGGAGATGAATCCCCTCTCCGGCAGGGTGCCGGAGGCGATCTCCAGAATCCCCCGAGATGGGATTCGCGGCGGCGGCGTCTCTGTAAGGTTTTCCGTATCGTGGCTCTCGGTACTGGGGGTTTCGCGACGGGAGCTTTAAGTAGGCGGAAGGTCAACGCGAGGGGCCACACGAGGGGCCCAGGGGGCAGGTCGGCGCGGCCAGGGCTTGGGCCGCGCCGGCCACCCCCCTGGCCTCCTCGTGGCCCCACTTCGTTAGGTCTTCGGTCTTCTGGAAGCTTCGTGCAAAAATAGGACCCTGGGCGAAAGTTTCGTCCAATTCCGAGAATATTTCTTTACTAGGATTTCTGAAACCAAAAACAGCAGAAAACAGGGTTCTTCGGCATCTTGTTAATAGGTTAGTTCCAGAAAATGCATAAATATGACATATAAAGTGCATAAAACATGTAGGTATCATCAATAAAGTAGCATGGAACATAAGAAATTATCGATACGTTGGAGACGTATCAGTAGGACAAGGTGCGAGCACTATTGGTACTCTATGCATCAGACATGCAACTTGTAGGAAGTATTATGCATAGCACATATGAATTATTACTACCGTTGTCAAAATTGTTTCTATGTTTTCAAAACAAAAGCTCTAGCACAAAAATAGTAATCAATGCTTCCCTCTGCGAAGGGCCAATCTTTTACTTTATTGTTGAGTCAGTTTACCCATTCCCTTCTATCTTAGAAGCAAACACTTGTGTTAACTGCGTGCATTAATTCTTACATGATTACTTATTGCACCTGTTATATTACTCTATGTTGACAAATATCCATGAGATATACATGTTACAAGTTGAAAGCAATTGCTGAAACTTAATCATCCTTTGTGTTGCTTCAATGCATTCTACTATGAATTTATTGCTTATGAGTTAGCTCTTATGCAAGTCTTATTGATACTTGTCTTGAAAGTATTATTCATGAAAAGTTTTGCTATATGATTCATTTGCTTAGTCATTATCTTTGTTAGCAATCTTTTGTTCAGATCACTCCATTCATCTCATATGCTTTACAATAATGTTGATCAAGATTATGTTGGTAGCATGTCACTTCAGAAATTATTTGTGTTATCGTTTACCTACTCGAGGACGAGTAGGAACTTAGCTTGGGGATGCTTGATACGTCGCAAACGTATCTATAATTTCTTATGTTCCATGCTACTTTTATTACAATACTTGAGTGTTTTACACATACTTTACAGCGTTATTTTACATTTTCCGGCACTAACCTATTAACAAGATGCCGAAGTGCCAGTTGCTGTTTTTCTGCTGTTTTTGGTTTCAGAAATCCTAGTAAGGAAATATTCTCGGAATTGGACGAAATCAACGCCCAGCGGCCTATTTTTGCACGAAGCTTCCAGAAGTCCGAAGAGGAGACGAAGTGGGGCCACGAGGTGGCGACACACCAGGGAGGCGCGGCCTGGCCCCTGGCCACGCGGCCCTGTAGTGTGGGCCCCTCGTGACGCCCTTTGACCTACCCTTCCGCCTACTTAAAGCCTCCGTCGCGAAACCCCCTGTACCGAGAGCCAAGATACGGAAAACATTACTGAGAGGCCGCCGCCGCCAATCGCATCTCGGGGGATTCAGGAGATCGCGTCCGGCACCCTGCCGGAGAGGGGAATCATCACCGGAGGGGCTCTACGTCATCATGCCCGCCTCTGGATTGATGCGTGAGTAGTTCATCCTTGGACTATGGGTCCATAGCAGTAGCTAGATGGTTTTCTTCTCCGCTTGTGCTTTCATTGTTATAGATCTTGTGAGCTGCCTAACATGATCAAGATCATCTATTTGTAATGCTACATGTTGTGTTTGGTGAGATCCGATGAATAGAGAATACTATGTTAAGTTGATTATCAATCTATCATATATGTGTTGTTTATGTTCTTGCATGATCTCTGTTGCTAGTAGAGGCTTTGGCCAAGTTGATACTTGTAACTCCAAGAGGGGGTAATTATGCTCGATAGTGGGTTCATGCCTCCATTAAATCTGGGACAGTGACAGAAAGTTCTAAGGTTGTGGATGTGCTGTTGCTACTAGGGATAAAACATTGATGCTTTGTCTAAGGATATTTGTGTTGATTACATTACGCACCATACTTAATGCAATTATCTGTTGTTCGCAACTTAATACTGGAAGGGGTTCGGATGATAACCTGAAGGTGGATTATTTAGGCATAGATGCATGCTGGATAGCGGTCTATGTACTTTGTCGTAATGCCCTGATTAAATCACATAGTAATCATCGTTGATATGTATTGAATCTCTATTTGTCAATTGCTCGCCTGTAATTTGTTCACCCAGCATGTTAGTTATCTTATTGGAGAGACACCACTAGTGAACTATGGACCCCGGTCCATTCTTTTACATCTGAATACATTCTACTGTTTTTACTGTTCTTTGCAAACAACCACCATCTTCCACTCGATACGCTTAATCCTTTGTTTTCAGCAAGCCGGTGAGATTGACAACCTCACTGTTACGTTGGGGCAAAGTACTTTGATTGTGTTGTGCAGGTTCCACGTTGGCGCTGGTTTCACTGGTGTTGCGCCGCACTACATTCCTCCACCAACAACCTTCACGTGCTTCTTGGCTCCTACTGGTTCGATAACCTTGGTTTCTTTCTGAGGGAAAACTTGCTGCTGTGCGCATCACACCTTCCTCTTGGGGTTCCCAACGGACGTGTACATCTACACGCATCACGCACCGCTCCCCCTCTCTCATCCCCAACCGCACCCACCACTCTCCCCTTCCTCGTTCTCACCCACCACTCTCCCTCTCTCATCCCCACACTGTGGCGCCGGCGAGGAGTCTCACAGCGAGGACGAGGTGATGGAGCTCATCCCGGGCCTTCCAGAGCAGGTCGCGGAGAAGTGCCTCCTCCACCTACCCTTCCTCGATGCCGACACACCGGGGGCCAAGCCTTGTCAGGGTTCTGGAGCTACCCCATTGAGGGATCCGCTTCCTCCGCATAGGGGAAGCCCGGGCGGGTCAGCGCCAGGGCCCTGCTCCACGACGCAGGCGCCCTCTCCAACACGCATGCCATCATCCTCCTGCCACGCCCTGCTCCACGACGCAGCCGGCCCCGACCTCGACGCCCTTCATCTCGACGCGGAACACCTTCGTGCTCGCACTCTACGATGGCAACTGGGCACATCAAGCGCGACGGCTGCCTGGCGCACGGCCTAACCGGGCACGACCTGGCCGCGGTGCGCGACTAGCCGGGGTCGAGCGCACCAGGCGGTGGCAGTGACGATGGCCTCTGGCGGCCCTGCCATCCCCTTTAGGACTTCATTGATTTTTATTTTTGGCTTTAGGGTGTTTTCTGTGAATTTCTTTGTAATTTATGTTTAACTGCTGTGTAAGTAAGTTAATTAGTGTAATATATATCCTCAAAAAAATAGTGTAATTTATGGTTATTACCAGCACAGCTTGGTCTGCTCTTTTTTTTGTTTGCTAGCATAGTTAACAGTGGTGCCCGTCAATTCTCGTGGTGGCGCACATACACTTCTTTTTTGATTTCCTACTAAAGGTAGTTGTGGCGCATGGGGACGGTTGCTGTGGCGCACTATAGGGACCGTACCTGTGAAGCATTGAGTAGTGCGCTATTGTTATTTGATCTACTAATGGCGCACTAGTGGTGCGCTGCTAACGGCGTGATAGTAGTGGGGCACGAATCTTCCTCGACCCCAGAGCGAACTGAAAGCCATGGCGCCGGCAGTATGGGCGCCGACACGAGATTACCAAGTCGGCAGAACCAATTATAGTTATGTCGGTTTGCAAGAAGAACTTTCACCAACACCGCCACCAGCATCAGATAAGCCGGCAACGCTTCCGCCGCAATCGACATTGTCAAAGTTGGCTACACCACCGTCGGCCACGCCACCATGAAAATCTCCTCAGCCACAAACTCCTCCGCCTTAGCGAACTCCTCCAGCATCAACTGAATAGCCACAGCAGGAACCTGCAGTGCTGGTGATCAAGGTAACGAAGACAACTTTGTGGATGAGGCAGACCCAAAACCGGTGTCGAAATCACTCATGCTGACCGAAGCCGGTACAGCTGCTGGCCCCGCAGTGGGCGCCAACTGTCGTCGTGGTGAACAAACATATGCCATGGGTAGGCTTAAGTTTGGGGCCGGATGTGCATCGGAGGATCCGGAGGAGAGAAGGTGAGCTAATTTACCATACCCGGAAGCACACAAAGATCTACCCAAGTGCAGGGCCCTCGTGAGGAGATAAAACGCCTAAGTCCTGCTATGTGGAAGTGTATATCTCACGGTGGAATCCCACAACAATGGTGCTCCTTGAGTTGTGTTCTAGAGGTAGAAGATGAAGCTAAGAGCTCTACGGAGGAGGAATGAGAAAGAGTGGCATCGTCCCAGGCAAGGGAGCCATGCACCCCCTTATATAGTGGGAGGCATGTTACATAAGTGAAACCCTAGCATGGGCTAAAGCCAGTTTATTTGGTCCATAAAGTCTACACCTACTCCTGCGAGGGAGCTTCCATCTTGTCACAAGTACACTGTCGATGAGACTTGCCCTTTGCCAGCACGCCGCTTACCACTGTACCTCTCGTCAACGGCATGGTCATCTTTGCTCATTGGAATGTAGCGACGTGCCTCTTGTCAAGATGAGATTTACCTGCACTGTTGCATGACTACAGGACAAGACCTAAGCTCCGAGTTTGTGGACAGGCACATAATCGTTAGCCATATGCCAGACCTCTAAGCCAATTCCCGCTCAGGTATGCCGGTTCTTCAGCCTTTGATCTATTCTTCATGATATGGGTCATATTGACACAACCGACTTAGCCTATGCCGGTTTCTCTTATGCCGGCATGGCTATGCCGACAACACATATCGGCTTCTGTTAAGACGGTCAACTTTCAACCTGGTCAACCAAATCTTTAGCTGCAAACATGATGATCATGCTTTCCTTGATAAGCCAGCATTAGAGATTTAACTCCCCTTAGCCTACCGGGGGTCATCTCCCCGGCAGGTAGTCGGGGGGGCCTGCATTGACATAAAGTGGACATGCAAATTACCTCTGGAAGCGCGACGGAGGCAATCGATGTAGGCGTGGAAGAACCTGGCGGCATGATGAATACCATGCAAAGTTGGTGCCAACCAACGACAAGGAAGGAAGCACGGTGAGCAAGGACGACAAAAAGTGAACGTGCGCAAAAACACTGCATCCCAAAGGGGCGGCATAGCTACAGGTTGTGGTTCAGTGCAGCGGCATTAGGACCACCAACTACGTACAAACCTTGGAACGCATGCAAAGGCGCGATGTTGCGTCCCAAAGGGGTGACATTGTGGCATCCCATTCCTCGATCAGTTGTAAGCTCCTACTAGGGAACTTCTTGGTGTAGATGTGCGACATATCAGCTAATTAGAACATCAACGATGCATACATGCATGCACCATGGCCTGGACGATGGCAAATTTCTCGGTGAAGTTACATTCGATGGAAGGGAAGAAGGACCGGCGATGAATGCTACACATACGAGAGGATCCAGCAAAGAGGCATCAAGATGTCCCTCTGACAGCGCGTTCGACATTTCCGCGCGAGTGGAGAAGACGACCCGGCTAGTGCAGAGTTGGCGCCGGCGACTAGGCCACGGTAGCTGACTTAGGGGAAGAAGGCCAGTGCGGAATATCGGCCGCGGTAGTAGATATAGGGGAGTTCCCTGGTGGATAAATTGAGCCCTAGGTCAAAGTAGGGGTGCGCGGTGATGGTTGCGGTGGGTGACTCAATCCGATTTATGATAGGCAAACCAAAAGAAGAATAGGTCAACTGTCCGACATCGAGAAAAAAGATCTAAAAATCATCAAAAAAATCAGCAGGGCAGGTCATCCCATCCTCGGAGATCATGGAGGTCATCCTCCCTAGGAGCGACACAGTTCGGAGCCATGTGTGATGTCTAGGTCGAGGTTCTCGCCTCTCTGAATCCATGAGAACATATGGGGTTTAGCGTAATACGTGGAATATGTATTCAGCCTCTCGAGTGAGTATACAGAAGTAAAAGGCTGCAGCGGCGGGAAGATACATAGTGCACGGAAGAGGACAAACTGGCTGTGGGCTGCTGTTGGCGTCAGAAACCCACCGGCGGGCAGCGACTGGCCAACACGGTAGAGCCGGGAATGACTAGGGCCGCGGCTGGCCCCAGTCCCTCAGAGCGACGGCCCGCAAAGCCTCCTGGTCGCGCGCCGATGCTGGGTCGCAAGGGCGTGCCACCTGACCTATACCTGGTCAGGAAGGTGTGGATGATGCCTCGCTTAGTTTCCTGCAGGGCACACACGTACACGTTAAATACGAGCCTCGATCGGCTCTCAGGTTGTCCTGTGAATCGGCTCAGGGAGCCGATTCACCCATGATTCGTCCAAGGTGGCCGAATATATGGTGGTCCTGCTTGATCAATGTAAAGCGTATGAGATCCACGACGATCTAGGGTTTTCACCGCATAATCGGATCATCCTACTCACGATTGGGCCTCGCGCTCACGCACGGTAAACGTAAGCCAGCCCTAGACAAGGCCTAAAAACCAACACTAGGTTGATCCTCGGAACGTCCTGTCTAGGGGCAGCAAACTACACCCTGCATGCCGCTGGATCCTCCAACCCTTTGTAAGGCCTAACTATTGCAGATATTAAACTAATCCTTGATGAATCAAGGATCGACCATAACGGATCAGATCTACTAAACGAAGATCAAGCGGGGTGCCGCCCCTGCACCCGTGATGAGGCACAAGGACGGCTAGACGCGCTAGGGTTGCACTACGCGAGCATATGATGCTAAGAACGATGCTAACCCTAACGCGTCTACGATAACTACGTCGCTCGCCATCAAAAAGGCTTCAGTACGAGCGACGCATGAACAACTAGGCAGGCTTGTGCTGCCTAGATCGCGAGATGCGATCTAGGCAGCATGATGCTTACCGGAGGAACCCTCGAGACGAAGGAGTTGGCGATGCGCCGAGATTGGTTTGTGTTGAACGTTGGTTGTTGTTTATTCCATAAACCCTAGGTACATATTTATAGTCCAAATGGACTTTCTAATGTGGACGTGCACCAAACCGTGCACGAGATAGATTCTAACTTTACGTAACCTACTATACAAAGATACATGGGCTAACTAGCCCAACTTGATACAAAAGGCCGATTCTCCATGTGTCTCCACGCATATATCTTCAAGCTCGTCTTGATCGCGGCCCACCTCTGACTTGGTCAAATTCTGCCCCCCTGGTTTTGGAAATGACATTTCCAAAATCATCACGCTTTCTTCCTCGCCGGGTCACGTCGTGGCAGAGCAGAACTGCCGCAGTATACCTCATGATGACGTCTTGCCTCCACACCTTCTCTGCACGATTTGACGGTTCGGGCACCACGTCCTTGGAAACTGCTTGGGCATTAAACTCCCACTATATCCCCGTTATTTAACCACTCCGCACAGTTTATTCCTTCATCTCCTTCGCATCAGCCCCAAAAAACCCTCCTGCGCCACCATGTCCTCTTCTTCCTCTGCCTCATCGGGCTCTCCCATCGAGTATTCCTCTTCCCGCGAGCCGACGCCAGAATGGAATCCGGAGGAAGCTCACGCGGCCAACATTCGCCGCGCCATCGAGGCCGGGGATGAGCCAAGCCACGACTTCTCCACCTGGTCAGAGGACGACCAGTCTCTGACCGACGGGGAAAGCGACCTCTCCTTCCTTGCCAGGGAGGAGGCGGTGGAGGAAAGCGACGACGACCACCTTCCCTGGGACGGGGCCCCCTCCTCCGAAGAGGAGAGGCCGGAGGAGGAGGAAGAAGATGACAGCTCCTCCGACGAGCCGCCGGCCAAGCGCCACTGCCCCTGGCCCGGCAATCTCAGCGATTTTGACAGCGACGACGACGGCGCTGATGAAGAAGACGAGGACAACGAAGGTCCTGCCGGCGGTCGCTACAGCAGCGACGACGAGCCGGCTGGGAGCAGCGCCGACGACGGTGATGATGGCGACGACGACGAAGGCAGCAACGGCCCCTAGATAGGATCTTAGCTCAGGGCCATCAGTAGTAGATGGGCAATGTAGCCCCTAGGATCTTCTTTTGAGAGCAATCAGCTCTTTATGTAAGAACTCTAGTCAATCAATGGAGAACTTCCCCAACTCGATCCTGTCATCCTTTTTTATGATAATTTAGCCGATTGCTCTTTATACCGTACTTGCCGATCGCCAAACTGGTCGGCGCTTTAAGGAGCCGATGGCAACGCATCGGACTCTCATGATAAACTCGGGGTAGATCCATCCAGACCTCCACCCCTAGGACGAGCCGCAATCGCGCAAATCCTAGATCCTGGAAATGCAAACTCAACCACACGGACTAATGGACCTCAGCGGCATTCTCATCTACCAGAACCTTTTCGCCACTGTCCTAATAATGCCTCATCTCTTCGTAGTCTCGCCTGGTCCAAAGTCCGTCAGCGATTGCTGCTTCCTCCCATTACCTCCGGCCCTTCCCGTCTGCAATAACTCACCCCCTCTTGACGAGTTACGATGCAGAGCAAGCCGATTTTAACCAAATCGGCTCCATAGAACAAGGAATCCTTAAAGGGCGAGCTGCCCCCCGAGCCTTAGCTCAGGCGAGGATAAAAGCAGACAAGCTGATTGAGCCATTATCGGTTTCCCAACTGTATCACTGTGTTAGGCTCAAGGAGCCAGCCTTTGGCAAATTTTGGAAGGGTCAGCAGTTCCCTTGAACCGAGGATCCACCTGGCTGTCTTAATTAGCTCATCCTCTTGGGCGAACTGATGCAGCTTCTGGTGCGAATAGCTCGGCTAGAATGATTCGGCTCTTCAAGATCATCGGCTGTTCTCATGACCCTAGACTGATCCGCAAGCTTGCGCTAACACTGCCGATTTGGTGATGGATGCTCTGTGAAACTCACCAAACCCCTTGAGTCGTTGGCCAAGCGTCGGCTTTGCCCCATGAGTCCTCAACAAGATTACGAGCCCTACTAGCCAATCCAGCGGGCTGGCCATCTGGTTCCGGTAGGTGCCCATCACAAAGCCCCGTGCGTGTCGCTCAATTGGTCTATATGTAGACACTGATGTTTCTGGTCACCACAGCATCATTCTTCAGGCAAGCCGACTGGGAAAAAATCGGCTTCCTATAATGAAGGACCCTTCAGGGTCAACTGTCTCCCTGAGCTTCTTCCGTTCAAGTCCCGCGTCTTTGACAGGCTGACGCAGCCCTTGGTGAAGATGTTTCCCAACGTTTTTCCCCCTTTCGGCCGTGACATTGTCAACACCATGATCCGCTTGGGGTATCAATCATTTTGTTGAGAAGAGCCCTCAGTGGAGCCTCGCTGCCTGATGGCTGCCCGATGGCCGTGCATCGGCTGTGCTCAGAAGTTTTGATGTCTTCGATTTTTTGTGGCCGATTTGTTTATGTATCGGCCCCCACACTTGAGCTGTTCTGCTGGAAACTTGACATCCGTCCCCAACTCCGTACCATCCCTCTGTGTGCCCCCCCGAGCCGATTTTGTCAAGTAATTGATGGTATCGGCTCTTCAGGCAGTCCCTGCTGGGTCAAATATCAATCCCAGGCCGAATAGGTGGTGGGGATAATTTTGGCCGATTGCTGGAATCGGCCTCCACATTGCTTGCCCGGTGAAGGTTTTATGATGTTCTTCCACAAACCCTTGGGGCCGATCGCAAGGATCAGCCTCGACACGTTTGTCCATCGATGTTGTTCCCGTTATACGGTCAGTCCGGTGGATAGAACTAATCTTACCCCGTTCTTCGTCACATCGATGCGTTCACAGTCGTCCAAATTGATGCCCGAGAGCGGTTCTTGACCTGATGCCTCCCAAATACCCATGCCGGCTGTTGAAATCTCGACTGAGTCATCGGCGTGGACGACCTCCACTTCATCTCCATCCCACTGTATCAGGCATTGGTGCATCGTGGATGGGATGCAACAATTGGCGTGGATCCAATCCCTCCCTAATATTACAGCATAGGTACTTTTGCTGTCGACAACAAAGAACGTTGTAGGGATAGTCTTCCTTCCTACGGTCAGATCCACATTCAGAACACCTTGCGCGTCAGATGCTTGGCCATTGAAATCGCTCAACGTTACATTGGTTTTGATCAAATCCGAGCTGGAGCGTCCCAACCGCCGTAGCATGGAGTATGGCATAATGTTGACTGCCGCTCCGGTGTCTACCAACATCTTATTGACAAGCTGCCCATTGATGTAACCTCGTAAATACAGGGCCTTTAGATGCCTGTAACTCCTTTCTCGCGGCTTCTCGAAGATGACCGGCCGTGGGCCGCAGTCCAGTTGTGCCACAGGTGCTTCATATAACCTTGGAGCGCTAAATTCCGCGGGAAGGATAAAAACCATGTTGGTCCCAGCCGATGTTTCATCATCGGCTTTCCTTTGCCTAGGGCGCCACTCTTTCCTTTGTGGCAGACCCTCTTCATCCAGGGTTCGCTGAATTTTGGCGGCCAGGTCAGGCCGCGCCTTCCTCAACGCGTGCAGATATACCCTTTCAGCTTCTTCCAACGCATGTGATCGCTGAACCCTTCGTTTCTGGGAGCGGCTGAGTCCGTCAGGACACCATCTTGGCCGATGATACTTGTCGTCTTCATCACCGTCCTCTAGTTCCTCGTGATCCTCTTCCTGAACGGACTCGGTACGCTCGCTCCAAGGCGGGAGAGGTCCCAGACGCTCGAACACGGACACCTTAACCGCACCCTTCTTCTTTCGTTTACATTCCGGGCAATTGCCGATTGTTGGTAGTCGGCTCATTCCAGAATCCCAGCAGTGTCTGAAAAAGGGGCAGTCCCAGTGCCTATCCACGTTGTCCGACTCTTCAGACCTTCCTCCGGTGCGACGTTCATACCCGTCGTCGTGGCCGTTGGTCCGACGATACCTCCCGTCCGCATCAGACCGATGATCTCTTTGCTCGCCTTCGCCGTAGCGGTGATGTCGGTCGTATGGCTGATCGTATTTGCTG
The DNA here is from genome assembly GCF_019359855.2 of Lolium perenne. Taxonomy (NCBI): domain Eukaryota; kingdom Viridiplantae; phylum Streptophyta; class Magnoliopsida; order Poales; family Poaceae; genus Lolium; species Lolium perenne. The sequence goes on along the minus strand of NC_067248.2, from coordinate 54,484,806 downwards.
AGGAGGTGCTCGGGAAACGAGCGTGGACGCTGTGGGTTCCTCACCTCCTCCTTGGCCAGGTACCGTTTATTGCCGTCTTGGGGCCGGTCTCGCGGACCGGCTCCCTCCTTCTCTCTGCCACGAGCGTGGCTGCTCTCCGCTTTGTCCGCGTCATGGCGAATCACGAACCCTGCCATATTGGCATCGAACGAGAACCCTGGTTCCCTTATGGAGTGGCTGAGGTCGACCGTATCGTCGCCAGGCAAAGGACGTGTGTCTCCGTCGAGCCTGATGCCGTGTGAACGGGTCTTCCCATAGGAGCCGATGAGTTCGGTTTCGAGGGCCGCCTTGGCCTTGTTATGCTTCCTCTTGAGGTCGTCAGCCAGGCCCTCGTGCTTGACCGGAGTGCTTTCCGCCATCTCTGATGTAGATGGCGATGTGGTGGATGTTGATGATTTGTCGTTGAAGATTTGTCGTTGAAGATGTGTCCCACCGGGCGTGCCAGAATGTGTTGGCGTCAGAAACCCACCGGCGGGCAGCGACTGGCCAACACGGTAGAGCCGGGAATGACTAGGGCCGCGGCTGGCCCCAGTCCCTCAGAGCGACGGCCCGCAAAGCCTCCTGGACGCGCGCCGATGCTGGGTCGCAAGGGCGTGCCACCTGACCTATACCTGGTCAGGAAGGTGTGGATGATGCCTCGCTTAGTTTCCTGCAGGGCACACACGTACACGTTAAATACGAGCCTCGATCGGCTCTCAGGTTGTCCTGTGAATCAGCTCAGGGAGCCGATTCACCCATGATTCGTCCAAGGTGGCCGAATATATGGTGGTCCTGCTTGATCAATGTAAAGCGTATGAGATCCACGACGATCTAGGGTTTTCACCGCATAATCGGATCATCCTACTCACGATTGGGCCTCGCGCTCACGCACGGTAAACGTAAGCCAGCCCTAGACAAGGCCTAAAAACCAACACTAGGTTGATCCTCGGAACGTCCTGTCTAGGGGCAGCAAACTACACCCTGCATGCCGCTGGATCCTCCAACCCTTTGTAAGGCCTAACTATTGCAGATATTAAACTAATCCTTGATGAATCAAGGATCGACCATAACGGATCAGATCTACTAAACGAAGATCAAGCGGGGTGCCGCCCCTGCACCCGTGATGAGGCACAAGGACGGCTAGACGCGCTAGGGTTGCACTACGCGAGCATATGATGCTAAGAACGATGCTAACCCTAACGCGTCTACGATAACTACGTCGCTCGCCATCAAAAAGGCTTCAGTACGAGCGACGCATGAACAACTAGGCAGGCTTGTGCTGCCTAGATCGCGAGATGCGATCTAGGCAGCATGATGCTTACCGGAGGAACCCTCGAGACGAAGGAGTTGGCGATGCGCCGAGATTGGTTTGTGTTGAACGTTGGTTGTTGTTTATTCCATAAACCCTAGGTACATATTTATAGTCCAGCGGACTTTCTAATGTGGACGTGCACCAAACCGTGCACGAGATAGATTCTAACTTTACGTAACCTACTATACAAAGATACATGGGCTAACTAGCCCAACTTGATACAAAAGGCCGATTCTCCATGTGTCTCCACGCATATATCTTCAAGCTCGTCTTGATCGCGGCCCACCTCTGACTTGGTCAAATTCTGGTGATAACAGCTGCTGAACTAATTCTTACCGAGACCATCAGTCCATCACCATCAGCCCAAATTAAGTGTAAAGATTATCTTGCAACTCACGTAAATAAACAATATCAGATCGATCGGAAGTTTACAAGGAAAAACAAATTGCCCTTTGAGTTTTTTGCCCCTAGGTTTAGGGTTCCCTTTTTCCTCTCGCGACGGCGGCGAGAGTCCCCCCTTCCTGGCGGGTGATCGACGTTTTTCTCGGGCTTTGTTCCGCGAGGCGCCACTGGGGATCGGTTGTAGTGCTACTCCGCGAGGTGATCGGGAAGTTGCATGGCGGGTAAAGTGGCTACGGCGTCGGCTCCGCCGCTGCCACCACCGCTCCTGATTAGATCGGATGCTGAGTCCATTGGGGACTCGGAGAAGAATCCGGAGACGGAGAAGACAGGAGGATCGGGTAGCAGAGCTATTGATGATGACTTGGAGCATAGATTTGACAGTCTGAAAAAAAGATTTGACAGTCTGAACCTATGTGGAGAGGAAGAATCGGATCTTTACTTCTCGGGTGAGATTGATGAATTGATTGGTGACATCCGGTGGCTAGCTATTTTTAGGGTTCATACCCTAAAGCCTTTTAGCCATGCGGCTCTGTTCATGTCAACACCCGGATTTTTAAGTCCGGATGCCTATTATGTCATACATCGCAATCCCAGGAATATTGTTGTTGCGAGGCATAATAGTTAAGTATCACAGTCATCATTCATTACAAACCATAAAGTCTTACAAATTGGAATCACATGATCCATATTACATAAATAGTTGATCTAGTGATCAACGAACTGATCAACGAACAAACAGTAGTTCATAGCGGAAGCGTAAAGATACAAGGACTCTATAGTCCACAGGCCAACGCTTGACGTTAGGAGTAGTCCTAGTTGTCGTAGACGTCCTGCTGTCCATCATCTTCATACTGCTGCGCCTCTTCATAGTCTGGCCATTTGAATAGCCAGGGACACAGCCGTGAGTACTTTAAAGTACTCGCAAACTAATACCAATGTAAGTGCTATTAAATCTAGAAAAGGGGTACTAGGCTCTAGTTTCTTTTGCATAAAGCCAATTTTAGTTCACAAGTATTTGAAATAAAGACTCTTCATGTACTAACTAACTCAAGTGGGAACATTAGTGTCATTCCCACAACTCAAGTGGTGATTCAAAAACAAGTCACCCATTTCACCCTTCATTGCATCACTATTTTCAAAGAATCTGACACTGGTAACAGTATGGCCTTTCCAACCGTCCGTAACCGTGGACACGGCTATTCGAATAGGTTTACACTCTGCAGAGGTTGCACACTTGTGCCACAACATTTGATTTCATCCGTCGGGATAACCCCGAATCATCGTAACACAGTACGCGGATCATCAACCATAACCTTTCATTTACAAATCCTAGTATGAGCACCTCTCCCCATGAGCTTGGCCTCCCAGTGAAGACCAACTGTCAACCTGGGAACTGCACAGGGCTTGGCCGTAAAATTCACCTCAATTCACATCATTTCTCAACAACGGAGGCAGCCTCGGCATAACCCCTATGACGTGTGTTCAGAGGGAACCCATACTAAGATACATAAATTGCTAGTTAAGCCCTTACCCATAATCAGGTATTGTGGGGGTACTCAAAAATTGGAAAGGTATCGCATCCAAACCAAATATCAGTTTTTATTCAAAAATCACTATCTTCTCTTGGTCATATTCACCTTCAAAATTCATTTCATCAATTTCATCATCATCATTATTTCACCACACATGTTCCCATCTAGAGTAGTCATTTTTAATTTAGAACTAGCATCTAGATATGAAGGGTGCTAAGTATATGGCTTTGCTTCTAGGCTAACTTTGATACTCTTGTACTACTCTAACATTAACCTCCTTGAATCATAAATCAAAAAGTACTTTGATAACCCAAAGCAATAAAGCTGGCAAATAAAACTTGTAGTAAAACTTGGGATAGGCTGATGATTCATAAGAAAGGATGAGAGTGCCTTGTCCTTGGTAGGACTTGCACTTGCAAGAATATTAGCTTGCAACCATAGAGCTTGCAGTAGTGTTAGCTTGCCTTGGTTGTTGATGTGGTCAAAGTTCTCTTCTTCTTCGGGGTAGAATCCTTCCTCTTCCTAGTATTCTCCGGTACTAGCGTCTATACACGAATACGAGGATACAATCACTCAATAGATCAAGAGCTATACTAAGCACACACATAGATCACACAAATTATTCTAGGGGTAACACCTTGCCATCATGTTGGTTGGTATTGTTTTATTCTTAAGAAAAATGATTTCCTCTCATTATATATGTAAATGATAGTTCCCTTTTGTCCTTGAAGAATAATTTCCTCTCATTGAATCTTCTTAAGATTTAATTTCTCAAATACTCCTGCATGAGTTTAGATTGACCTAAGTCAACCCTTCATCCTCATTATTTGAGAAAATGATTTAAATGAGGTAGAGTACCTCATACCATTTAATAATGCCTATGATGATTTAATATCTCCAAGCACTTTATATGATGTCATTTGACCAGGGGTCCCACTTCATATGAATGCATTTGAGACAAGATTTAAATGAAGCATAATACTTCATAGGATTTACCTAATATTTTTGGACAATACTACTTTAATAAAATAGCCATATTGTCCATTATTTTAACTAGGGCATGATCATGCAAAGTTACCACACCATTTTATTGCATATTCAATTGGTGTAAGTCAAATGTGAGCTAGTAGAGTTGGAATTAACTTAATATCTATTTTATTTGATTTTTAATAATTATTTGAATAAGGAAAAGTCCCTGCCTTGTTATTTTTATCGAATTAATTTTACGACGAATCTGGTCATGAGACCAGTGGCATATTGTAGATATTTTTACTAGCTTTCCAACCATATAAAGTTTGCTAAATTTGGCCAAGCCAAACAAATTGTATTGAATTTCAAAGTGGCAGCAGTATTCAAAATCGTTTGGAATTAATTTAATCGAGTTTGAATTAAAAAGGCCGGCGGGAAAAACTACTGGGCCAGATTCAAACTGAACGGCCCAAGCCAGCCCAGTCACGGTCCAGGGACGCGCGGCGCGCTGACAACGGGTCCCGCGTGTCAGCGAGTGTTAAACGCCGAAGCGGTACCTTGATCGTGAGCCGTTGGATCAGAAGCAGATCGGGCGGCCGTGCGTCGTCGTTGCCGTCGGGGAGAAAGGGTTGCTGCCGCGGCGGAGGTAGGGGGTCGGCGGCGAGCTGGGGCTCCGGCGAGGGTCGGCGATGATGCGAGGCGACGTTGTCGACGAAGGGGAGTCGCCTGGTACCGGTGGCGTCGCCGATGGTGCTCGGATTCGTCGGCGGCGATCTCAGCTCCGCCGCAGGCTCCGGCGATCAATTGGGCGGCTCCGGTGAGCAATTGAGGGAGAGAGATGGTCGAGGAGGATCAGAAGAGAGTGGAGAAGACAATGGCGTGCTTGGATAGCTCGGGGAGGCGCTCCTTTTATAGATGGGCGAGGGTGCTGTGGTGCCGTGAAGGTGGCGACATGCGCGCGGCGGCTCCGGCGGTCTAGCGAGCTAGAGGTTGGCGGGGATCTGTTCAGCGTGTCCAGGTGAGGCGTTTGGAGGCGACTGCGTGGTCGGGCGGCGTCGGATTGGGTCGCGTTGCTTCCGTGCATGTCCGTGGCTGCGGCGGGATTCGCTCGTCGTTGCCGTCGGCGGCGGGCTAGGGTTCGTATCGCGCGCGTGTCCGGCGTGTCTGCGGTGGCACGGCGATGCTCAGCGTGCTCGCAGGGGGTCCAGGGGTGGCGCAGAGCGTCGGGGCGACGGGTGGCCGTGGCGTGCCTGTGGGCGCGCCCACGCCGTGATCGGCATGGTCTGGGCGCCACGGGCGTGTCCGTGTCTGGCGCGTGGGGTGCTCTTCTACTGCAGTGGCAATGCTAGGCGAGCTCAGTAGGGTGTGGTGACCTCATTTGGCAAGGGGGCCAGGGCTGGGGATGAAGGAGAAGAGAGGGAGGGGGACATGGCCGGCATGGTGTGTGACATGGCCGGCATGGCCATGCACATGCTAGGTTTTAATTGTCCCCTTAGGGTTTCTGTGGGTGGTGAGGCAGAGAGGGGACAAGGGGACAGGATAGAGGGGTTTTGGGACTTAGGGTTGGGTGTAGGACACTATTTGAAATAGTGTCAAATAGTTCCCTATTTGAAATTTGTCAAATTTATCCAAATTTGATTAAATTCAAATGGTTGACCAATTTGAATTGTGTGTGTTTATTTGAGTTAGAAAAGACCAGAGATGATGAGAGGTGGTGGTGCCATTTTCCATTTCAAAGATTTGCAAAAAAATGCTAAGTGTGAGATTGTTCCTAATATTAAAAAGTTCTAACTTTGCATGAGCATAGCATTTGATCTAAAAATAATTTTGCATGGTGGTCTTTACAAAAAGTGTTCATTTTGATGTCCTCTTGGATGACATGCAAAGAGTTGAGAAATTTTATTTTAAAAATTTCGAAATGCAGGGGCTCAAAGTAGTGATCAGACTAGAAATGGCAGATTTGGCCATAATCACATGTGCTCACATTTTGAGTTTGAAAAGCATTTGATTTGTGTTTCTTTGATCTAAAAAGTTGTAATAAGTGTTTATTATCATATCACAACTATTGGTGAAGACCAAAGTGGTCTAGGTCAAAGATTTATAAAAATGGCATAAACCATATGGGAGGGTTTTGTGAATTTCTCACCTTTATTCTTTTATTTTTCTTTTGCTTCATTTTGACATGAGTGAGATTGATTTGGTGTTAGATTGAGTTAGGTGAAAGGTTCAAACCATTTTGAGGTAATGGAAGTGGCTAGGTCCATATTTGATAATTTGGCTAAGTGCCACATATGCCTCTATGAATATGTTTGATTTCATTTTGTTTCTCACTTGAATGGGTTGGTAGGTGCTTAGTTGAGTGTGTTGAGGTATTTCCATTCATCTACTCAAGGTACACAAGGCAAAGCTGATCATTTTCAAAAAGTAGCCATAGGCTTGCATATGCTTTTTTCTTAAATAAGATCTTTTCTTTTTATTTTATTTTTCAAAGATTGATGACAAGAGGAAATGAAGTTTTAGGTTTAGTGGGGTTTACCACCTTTTAGCAAGGTAAGAAAAGGTAGGGTTCAAGGGTTACACATTAAGGCTATAGGCCCACCTATGTCTTTTTTTCTTTATTTTAAGTTTCTCAAAATAGATCCAAAATATTTTTGAGAAGGTTTGGGTTTAGGGTTTTTCTTATTTGATTTCTTTCTCTGTTCATTTTTATTTAGTTTGTGATCTTCACTTGATCACTTTGAGGTTTTAGGGTTTATCACATAAGCATAAATACACTTATCATGGCAAAAACACAAGTAATAGGTATGAGTACTATGCATAGCACTCTATGTAGGAAAAGTTTTTGTTGGTTCTCATTTTTGGAAAAAGGAATTTCATTTTCTGTTTGTTTTTAAAATTTGGGATGTTACAGTTCAAACAGATGCGCAACGCCTGCCCAGACAGTGACGTTCAAAGCGAAAGGAGAAAACTTATTTCTTGCTCAATTCCAATGCCTTGGTGATTGGAATCAGGTAATGGATGGAGGTCCTTGGGTGTTTAGAGGAGCAGCGCTGGTGATGGCTGAGTATGATGGTTTCACTAATGTGGAAGAATATAAACTGGATAAAGATCCGGTTTGGGTTAGGATACAGGGAATTCCAGAAGGCCGAATGAAGAAGAAAGAGCTTGCCGAGAAAGTGGCTAGGAAGGTAGGTGATCCACCTATTAAGGTTATTGTCAATGAAGGAGTCCTTAATTCCTAAAAATATCTCAGAGCTAGGGTGCATGTCGATGTTAACAAACCTCTGGTTTGTATTGTGCCAATTACTTTAAAGGAAAGAAAGGTGTATCCGGTGCTGTATGAGAAGCTACCGGATTTTTGTTACTTCTGTGGTATTATCGGACATTGTGTTACTGAATATGGTGATGTTGTGCATGAGGATGATAAATGCTAGTGGGGTGAGCCAAATAACCCCCGGGGGGTGGACGGGGTTCAGCTGGACGCTCTGGTCTATTTGGCCGAGGAAGAGGTGCAGGCCGGGAGCCAGGGGAACCGAATGATTAGGAAGCAACGAACATGGACTAGGGTACAGCGGGCTCGATTGGAGGTGGCCAAGGGACAAGGAAGAGGCCAGGGGCGGGTAACAATGCTGCTGGGGCTCTTGTCGGTACTGTGGCGCAGCAAGTCAATCTATTGGAGTCTGGGAAGGGAAACACAGCTGCAGGGATAATCCAATCTTCCACAATAAAGAGACACAAGAAGGTGGTGGATGGTGTGGAAGTGGATGAATTTGTAGGATCGGCGACCTCCGGGATGGAGGATCGCCGGGAACAATGAAACTCTGTGGTCTGACCTGCCGCGGTCTTCGGAACCGTCGGGCAGTTCGTGCGCTTCTTGATCTCGAGAAGCAACTAAAACCTGATGTGTTTTTCTTGTCCAAAACACATTTGGATAAAACAAGGGCAGAAGATGTCAGAAGAAAGCTAGGTTTTGACAAGCAATCATTTTCGAGAGTGATGGTCAAAGTGGGGGCCTACTTATGCTTTGGAAGAATAATCTGAAGATTACTGGAAAAAGTGTGACGAAAAACTATATTGATGTTGTGATTGAAGATGCTATTCCTTGGAGATTAACTGGGATTTATGGTGAGCCGAGTTGGGGTAATAAGCATATTACTTGGGACTCTTTGCGTTCTCTCCATGGTCAGATGAACTTGCCATGGTTAGTTATGGGAGATTTTAATGAGATTTTATTTAACTATGAGAAGGATGGTGGTCGACCAAGATCACAGCAGGCGATGCAGGGCGTTTCATGATGCTCTAAGAGACTGTGATTTGGAGGAGATGGGATATGTGGGGGATCTGTTCACTTGGAGGAGAGGGAAGATACGGGAAAGATTGGATAGAGGAGTGGTTAATGATCAATGGAATGATACTTTTCCATTTTCTAAGTTGGTAAATAGTAAACTACAAGATCAGACCACCGGCCACTGTTAGTTTATACGGAGTGGTTATTGTCAATGACGGATGGAGGATGAGGTAGAAGAAATGGTGTGGGCTTCTTGGGAAAGGGCAAAACAAAAGGGGGAGGATCCCTCTCTTATGGAGAAATGCAATGACGTTCACTCGGAGCTTCATTGTTGGGACAAAGAAGTGCTCAAGGCACCGAATAGGAAATTGAAGGAGTTGAAAAGTGTAACATCCCAAAATTCCAATAAAGAAAGAAGAAGTGTTTCCAATACTCAAAATTCAGAACCAGCAAAAACTTTTATTTGCATATAGTGCCATGCATAGGGTTTGTGCATTTTTGTGTGAGATTACGATGATGATTACTTGTGTATTGTCAAATCTGCCATTTATAATCTGATCACTACTTTGAGCCTTGGTATTTAGAGATTTTCAAACCAAACAATTCCAACTTTTTGCACCTCATCCAAGTACACATCAAGGTGAACAACTTTGGAAAAGACCATCAGTACAAATTCATCCTATATCAAAAGTTATGCTCAAGCAAAGTGGAGACTTTTTAACAATTTCAACATCACACCAAATATTGAAATCTTACAATTATTTGTAAATTTGAAAACCACCACCACCATTGTGTGTCCTTGATCACATGGATCAGCACCACTGAGTTTCACTCACCATTTTCCAAATTGAAGTCATGAGATCATTTTTGCAAATATTTTGGAAACAAATCCAAACCAAATCCTACACCACTATTCTTCATAGTGTTTGGCCAAACTTTGTCCACCAATTGCCTCCACTATGTTCCCTGGTCCCCTCCCAACCTAACCCTGCCTACAAACCCTAAGGGAAGGACAAGCATGGCCAAACCCTAGCCATGCTGGCCATGTTCCCCATGGCAAGCTCCCCCTCTTTTCTCTCCACTCCAACCCTAGCCATCGTGTCCCCCAGTACCCCCTTGCTCCCCTGAACACGCCGGTGTGCTCCGTTGGTCGAACGGTGGACGACACGCACCAGACACGCGTGCCCACGATGTCCTGCACGACAGGGACGGCATGGCCACGTCGCCGTGCGCACGGCCGCGCGCGACACGGGCACGCGTCGCCTCGCCGCGCTGCTGCATCCCCGGACCCCCTCTCTCTCCCTGAGCATCACCACTGCACCCTGAACCCCACGGACACGCTCGCGTCGCCAACCCGCGCCCGCCGTCGCCGGAGACGACGACCAGACCCCGCCATTGCCGCGCCAGTACACGCACGCACCCGACCATTTTAGGCCTTGCCTCGCCGCGCCGTTGACGCATAGAGGACCGCCAGGATGTGCTGAACAGGACGCCGCCCACGCCTAGCTTGATATCTTGCCTGAGAGCCCACGCCCATGTCGACATCGCCGCAGCACCTCGGTCCCCTTCCGCGCCTATAAAAGGAGACCCCCTCTCGACGATTTCTTCACACCGCTGCAACCACCGCACCTCCCTCGACCTCCTCGACCACCTTTCAGCCTCGATTAGCCACTGGAGACGCCCAATTCCATCATAACTGCCGTGCGCCGCCGCAGAAGCTCGCCGTAAATTGGAGCCCTCCCCGGAGACACCGCTGCTACCAGGAGGACTGCCATCGTCTACACCTTCACCGAGCACACTGCCCACCCTTGCTGGAGCCACGGTGAGCTCTCCAACCCCCCACCCACGCCGCGCTGGTGGCCGAATCTCGTCGGAGATGACGACGCACCTCGTGCCTCCGATCCAGTTCTAATCCAACAGCCCCAGTTAAAACTTACCGCTTCGGGAGTTATGAGGCGCTGACAGGCGTGCCCCACCCTGTCAGGCGGCCTGCTCACGCTGGACGCGCAGTTGGGCCAGCCCAACCCCCTCTCCCCCGTTATGGCCCGTTAACTTTCCCGCCGGCCCGTTTAATTCAAATTCTATTTTTCTGTTAATTTAAAATTTGCTCACAGATGCTTTATTCAAAATTGAATAGAATTAAATTGGCTAAACCAAAGTTGATGAATTTTATATATTTGGAAAGCTAGAGAAAAGTCCTATCAAACCCCACTGGTCTCACCATGAGATTCTTTGTAGATTTAATGTGACAAAAATAACAAGGCATGGGCTTTTACAACTTCAAACAATTATTAAAAATCAAATAAAAATGCTTTTGAGTTGATTCCAACTCCTATAACTCACATTTCACTTACGCTACATGTTTCTGCAAAAATATGACATGTTTACTTTGTGTGATCATGGCCTAGTTTAAATAAAGGACTCTATGGCTATTTCTAGTTAATTGATATTGTCCAAAACTATATAATAAATCCTATGAGGTGTTTGCCCTCATTTAAATCTTGTCCCAAGTAACTTAATATGAGGTAGTGACCATGATCCATACAATCTCATATTAAATTATTTGGTGATGTTAATTCATAAGTATGGTAGTGCAAAAATTGCATAGGTGCTCTACCTCATTTAAATCAATTTCTCAAATAATGATTATGAATGGTTGACCTTGGTCAGCAATGGTTCATACATTGTTAGTTGAGGAAATTAAATATTAACTAGATACAATGAGAGGAAATTATTTCTCCAAGAAATAAATAGAAACATTAATCAATAATTGTAATGAGAGGAAATTATTTTTCTTAAGAATAAAACAAAGTCAACCCACATGATGGCAATGTTGTGATGCTAGAATAGCTTGTGTGACTCATGTGTGTGCTTAGTCTAGTTCTTAAGCTTTGTTTGGTGATTGTGTACATCGTATTTGTTTTTAGACGCTAGTACCGAGGAGTACCAAGAGGAGGAGGAGGTCTACACACAGGGAGAGGAAGACTACTTTGACCAGTACACCAACCAAGGCAAGCTAATATTCTTGCAAAGTGCAAAGCTCTACCAGAGCAAGGCACACTCATCTATTCTTATGCATCATGATCCCATCCCAAGCTTTATTCTTAGAAGCTTTTACTTTGATTATTTAAGCTTCCTTTTATAGTTATCTTTGGTCTAAGTATAGAGTACTACAAGAGTATCAAACTTAGCCTAAAAAGCATTACACGCTAGTTATCACCCCTCATGACTAGTTGCTAGTGCTAACCACTAAAATTGACTACTCTAGATGGGAACATGGGAAATGAAATGACTTTGAAAGGTTTTTGAAGGTGAATATGACTTGAAAGACGTGATGAATTTGATAAAAACTGATGGTGTGGTCGTATGCGATACTATTCCAATTCTTAGTACTCCCACAATACCTGATTATGGGTAGGGCTTAACTGGAAGTTTATGTGTCTTAGTATGGGTTCCCTCTAAACAAGCGTCATAGGGGTTATGCCGAGGCTGACTCCGTTGAAAGTGAAATGATGTAAAATGACGTGAAATGAGGTGAATGTCCGGCCCAAGCCCTGTGCAGTTCCCATGCTGACGGTTTTTCTTCACTGGGAGGCCAAGCTCATGGGGAGAGGTGCCTATACTAGGGTATGTAAGTGAAAGGTTAGGGTTGATGATCCGCCTACTGAGTTACGATTATTCAGGGTTACCCCTGACGGATGTAATCAAATGTTGTGGCACAAGTGTGCAACCTCTGCATAGTGTAAATCTATTTGAATAGCCGCGTCCACGGTTACGGACGATTGGAAAGGCCATATGTTTCCATTGTCAGATGTTTTCTGAGTTGAATGGTGAAATGAATGGTGACATGAATTGTTGAACTTGATTTGAATCACAACTAAGTTGTGGGAATGACACTAATGTTCCCACTTGAGTTAGTTAGCATACGAAGAGTCTTTTATGATATGCTTCTGAACTAAAATTGACTTTATGCAAATAAACCTAGAGCTTAGTATCCCCTTAATAAAATTGACAAGTAATAACACTAGTATTAGTTTGCGAGTACTTAAAAGTACTGACGGCTGTGTCCCTGGCTATTCAAATGGCCAGAATATGAAGAGGAGTAGCAGTACGAGGATGACGGCCAGCAGGACGTCTACAACAACTAGGAGTTCTGCTAACGTCAATCGTTGGCATGTGGATTAGATAGTCCACTTCTATTACGCTTCCGCTACTTGCGTTGTTCGGTGATCAATAGATCAAATATTTGTGTAATATTGGATCATGTGATCCCCTTTTGTAAGACAATGATGGTTTGTAATGAATGATGACTTATGATATCAACTGTTATGTCTCGCAAAAATAATATTCCTGGGATTGCGATGGATGACATAATAGGCATCCGGACTTAAAATTCCCGGTGTTGACAAAAAGGGACCTTGAACAACTTAGGCGTGGCCCAATGACAGATGCTACGTTGGCTGCGCAAAAAGAGATACAATTGCAAATTGAGAACACTTTGGAAAAAGAGGAGATGTTTTGGATCCAGAGAGCACGGGCAAACTGGCTGAAACATGGGGATCGAAATACAAATTTTTTTCATAGATAAAAGGAAAAAGCAGAATACAATAAAGTTTTTTGCTTGATGAAAATGGAAAAAAACATGAGGACAGGGATGCTATGTGTAGCACTGTACATAGCTATTTTTCTGAAGTTTTCACTTCTGAAGTTTCGGATCCTAATGAATTGGTGTTTACAGATATCAAGCGTCTTGTTACTGATGAGATGAATGTGGGTCTCCTAGCTCCGTTTACTGCAGAAGAGGTAAAAAAGGCGCTTTTCAACATTGGTGATTTGAAGGCCCCCGGGCCGAATGGTCTCCACGCGGTGTTCTATAAACGATTCTGGAATATGCTAGGAGATGATCTGGTAAAGGAAGTGTTGCACGCTGTTAATAATATTTCTGTTCCGGATGGCTGGAATAATACTACTATTGTGTTGATTCCGAAAATTGATTATCCTGAAAAAGGTGACTCAATTTAGACCAATTACTGTGTAATGTGGTTTACAAAGTTATCTCAAAGATGCTCTCACATCGGCTGAAGCAGTATTTGCTAGACATTATTAGTGATCACCAGAGCGCTTTTGTTCCTGGAAGGTTAATCACGGATAATATCTTTATAGCTTATGAGAGTATACATGTAATGAAGACGAAGAAAGGCAAGAAGGTTTTATGTGTAGTTAAACTTGACATGCAGAAGGCTTATGACAGGGTTGAATGGAGCTACTTGCAGAAGGTAATGTTAATGATGGGTTTTGCTAGAAGATGGGTGGATTTGATAATGGCTTGTGTGTCATCAGTAAGGTACAATCTCAGATTTAGTTCTATGGAGACTGATGTTTTCATCCCATCAAGAGTCTTGAGACAAGGGGATCCTCTGTCCCCTTATCTCTTTTTGTTGGTAGTTCAAGGTTTATCGAGTATGCTTAAGGGGGCGGAACAGAGAGGTGAACTAGAGGGGGTGAGGGTTTGTCGTGATGCCCCTATGGTCTCTCATCTTTTGTTCGCGGACGAGTCACTAATCTTGATGAATGCAGATATGAAGAATGCGGTCAAAGTGAAGGAAATTCTTGACAGTTAATGTGCAAATTCGGTCCAAAAACTATCTGAGAGTAAATCAAGCAATTATTTTAGTCTGAATACTTCGGTTGAAGTGAGGGCGGAGGTATGCCAATTCTTGAATATTCTAACTAAATCTCAGAATGATAAGTACCTTGGCCTACCGGCTATGGTAGGGGTTGATAAAAGTGAGTTATTCAGACATTTGGTGGAAAGGGTTTTCAGCAAGGATTAGTGGTTGGAAAGAGAAGATGCTGAGTCTGGGTGGGAAAGAGATTCTTATTAAAGCAATTTCTCAAGCAATACCGGTGTTTGCTATGATGGTGTTCAAGATTCCAAAAAACATTTCCAAGGGAATTTCTGATGCCATCTCTCAATTCTGGTGGGGCGATGAGGAAGAGCAGAAACATATGCACTGGAAGGCATGGTGGAAGTTGTGTATCCCAAAGAAGAGTGGTGGTATGGGCTTTAGGGATTTACAATGCTTTCATTTATCTATGTTGGCAAAACAGGTTTGGAGATTGTTAAGAGATTCTGATCCTCTATCTGCTAGAGTTTTGAGAGCTATGTATTATCCAGATGGTCGGCTTCTTAATGCTAGACCGAAAAGCGGCAGCTCTTTCACATGGCAGAGTATTCTGGTAGGCCTGGAGTGTTTCAAAAAGGGGTGTATTTGGAGAGTTGGTGATGGCAGTCAAATAAACATATGGGAGGACAGTTGGATCCCTTCAAGTCATAACCTGAAAATTATGACGCCTAGAGGTAGTAATATCCTTACTCGTGTGGAGGAGTTGATTAATCCTGTTGATGGTACATGGGATGAAGAGCTGATCAATGATATCTTTTGGCCAATAGATGTTGATAGAATTCTACAAATTCCTCTGACTCCGGACAAAGAGGATTTCATGGCCTGGCATTACAATAAGACGGGTATGTTTTCGGTCAAATCAGCTTACTATTGTCAGTGGAATTACAAATTTGGGAGAAATAACAGGAATGAGAACATTGCTGAAGGGGCAAATAATTCAGTTTGGGAGAAGTTGTGGAGTCTTGAAATTCCGAGTAAGATTAAAAAATTTGGCTGGAGATTGCTTCACGCTATGATTCCTTGCCGTGGCGTGCTTGCAAACCGGCACATTGGCAACCTGGCCGGGTGATGTCTACGCACGCTTCTATTCCTGTAGACAGTGTTGGGCCTCCAAGAGCAGAGGTTTGTAGAACAGCAGCAAGTTTCCCTTAAGTAAATCACCCAAGGTTTATCGAACTCAGGGAGGTAGAGGTCAAAGATATTCCTCTCAAGCAACCCTGGAATTAAGATACAAGAAGTCTCTTGTGTCCCCAACACACCTAATACAATTGTCAAATGTATAGGTGCACTAGTTCGGCGAAGAGATATTAAAACGCAGGTGGTATAGATGGTGGTAAACGGTAATTGCGATCTGAAATAAATATTGCAGGATAAAGATGCAGTAAAACACTAAATAAGCGGTGTTTGCAGTATTTGAAAACAAGGCCTAGGGATCATACTTTCACTAGTGGCCACTCTCAACATTGCAATCATAATTGAATATAAATATAAGCACTAAATCATACTACTCTGAAAACACTCTCTTGCTGGATAAAGAACTCAAATTCATTGGGCAAGTGTGCAAAAGCACACCTCAAAGGCGTATTCCCAAGTACTAATAAACACCCCACACTGTCATCGTGAGCATTCATAGGAGGTACTAACACACCACAATTCATAAGGGAGTTACACATGGTGCACACACTGTACCTTTACACCGAGGTCACAGTAACCCCGAAGTTCACATAATAAAACACTTGAGTAGCATATGACATCTAGATTGTAAAGCCTATGATCACATAAAGATCACATCATAAGAAAGAGAGATTGAACCACATAGCTACGGTAGAGCCCTCAGCCTCGGGGGAGAACTACTGCCTCCTCATCATGGGAGTCAGCAACGGCGATGAAGATGGCGGTGGTGTCAATGGAGATGGATTCCGAGGGCACTTCCCCGTCCCGGCGGCGTGCCGGAAAAGAGACTTCTGTCCCTCGAACATGGCTTCGCGATGGCGGCGGCTACGTAACTTTTCGTGGAGGAAGACCGATTCCATTAGGGTTCTCGCGTCGCGAGGAATATATAGGCGAAAGGGCGGTGTCGGAGGGGTCCCGAGGGGCCCACCCTATATCTGGGCGCGGCCAGGGGGGTCACCCGCGCCCCCTATGGTGTGGAGGCCACTTGGCCCCCCTCTGGCCCTTCTCTGGCTCTCTGGGTCCGTCTCGGTAAAATATTGGCTTCTGTCTTCGTGGGGTCCAATTTCGAGAATATTTCCTGTGTAGAATTTCTGAAACCAAAAACAGCTGAAAACAGGAACTGGCGCTTCGGCATCTTGTTAATAGGTTAGTCCCGGAAAATGCATAAAAATGATATAAAGTTTGAGCAAAACATGTAGGTATTGTCATAAAACTAGCATGGAACATAAGAAATTATAGATACGTTGGAGACGTATCAAGCATCCACAAGTTTAGTTCCTACTCGCCCTCGAGTAGGTAAACATAAAAATAATAATTTCTAAAGTGACATTCTACCAACATAATCTTGATCAACACTATTGTAAAGCATATGAGATAAATGAAGTGACTCAAAGCAATGGTCTATAGTTTGCTAACAAAAAGTTGATGACTAAACAACTGAATCATATAGCAAAAACTTTTCATGAATAGTACTTTCAAGACAAGTATCAAAAAGTCTTGCATAAAAGTTACCTCATAAAGCAATAGATTCTTAATAAGAGGTGTTGAAGCAACACAAAGGAAGATTTAAGTTTCAGCAATTGCTTTCAACTTTCAACATGCATGTCTCATGGATAATTGTCAACATAAAGCAATATAACAAGTGCAATAAGTAAACATGTAAGAATCAACGCACACAGTTGACACAAGTGTTTGCTTCTAAGATAGAAAGAACTAGGTAAACTGACTCAACATAAAGTAAAAGAAAGGCCCTTCGCAGAGGGAAGCATGGATTACTCATGTGCTAGAGCTTTTTATTTTAAAAACATGGAAACAATTGTGTCAACGGTAGTAATAATTAATCTGGGTTATGCATAAAACTTCCTATAAGTTGCAAGCCTCATGCATCGAATACTAATAGTGCCCGCACCTTGTCCTAATTAGCTCGGATTTCCATGGATTATCATTGCATTACATTTGTTTCAACCAAGTGTCACAAAGGGGTACCTCTATGCCACCTGCACAAAGGTCCAAGGAGATCAATCGCATTTGATTTCTCGATTTTGATAGATCTCAACTTGAGGACATCCATACCGGGACAACATAGAAAACAGATAATGGACTCCTCTTTTATGTTTTAGCATCCAACAACAATAATATTCTCATAAGAGATTCTGAGGATTAATGTCCAAGCTGAAACTTCCACCATCATACATGGCTTTGGTTGGCGGCCCAATGTTCTTCTCTAAAAATATGCCTACTCAAACCATTTAACTCATGGTAAATCTCCCTTACTTCAGACAAGACGAACATGCATAGCAACTCACATGATATTCAACAAAGGTGTAACAGGTTGATGGCGTCCCCAGAAAACATGGTTACCTCTCAACAAGCAACTTATAAGAACTAGGATACATAAGCGACATATTCATTACCACAATAGTTTTTTTAGGCTACTTTCCCATGAGCTATGTATTGCAAAGACAAGGAATGGAATTTTTAAAGGTAGCACGCAACCAATTTACTTTGGAACGGCAGAAAAATACCACATAGTAGGTAGTTATGGTGGACACAAATGGCATAGGTTTTGGCTCAAGGTTTTTTGATGCACGAGAAGCATTCCCTCTCAGTACAAGGCTTTGGCTAGCAAGGTTTTTTGAAGCAAACACAAGTATAAACCGGTACAGGAAAACTTACACAAGAACATATTGCAAGCATTATAAGACTCTACACTGTCTTCCTTGTTGTTCAAACACTTTTACCAGAAAATATCTAGGCCTTAGAGAGACCAATCATGCAATCCAAATTTCAACAAGCTCTACGGTAGTTCTCCACTAATAGGTTTAAACTATATGATGCAAGAGCTTAAACATGATCTACTTGAGAGCTCAAAATAATTGTCAAGTATCAAATTATTCAAGACAATATGAAGCATTTTATGTTTCCAACCAAATAACAATCAATGCTGAGGCTTTCAGCTTTCGCCATGAATATTAAAGTAAAACGAAGAACACAAGTGTTCAAATGAAAAAGCAGAGCGTGTATCTCCCACACAAGCATGTTGAGGTCTGAATTTATTCAAAAATAAACAAAAATAAAAACAAACAGAAGCTCCAAGTAAAGCACAGAAGATGTGATGGAATTAAAATATTGTTTCACTAGAGGTGACCTGATAAGTTTGTTGATGATGAAGGGGATGCCTTGGGCATCCCCAAGCTTAGACGCTTGAGTCTTCTTGAAATATGCAGGGATGAACCACGGGGGCATCCCTAAGCTTAGACTTTTCACTCTTCTTGATCATATCATATCATCCTCCTCTCTTGATCCTTGAAAACTTCCTCCACACCAAACTCAAAGCAATCTTATTAGAGGGTTAGTGCATAATCAAAAATTCACATGTTCAGCAAGGACACAATCATTACCAACACTTCTGGACATTACCCAGGGCTACTGAAATTTAATGGAGCAAAGAAATCCAATCAATCACTGTAAAAGAGGCAATGTGAAATAAAAGGCAGAATCTGTCAAAACAGAACAGTCCGTAAAGAAAAAAAAATCGAGGCACTTAACTTGCTCAGATGGGAAAACGCAAAACTAATGAAAGTTGCGTACATATCTGAGGATCACGCATGAATTTTTGCAGATTTTTTTGATTCTTCTACAGAGAGAAAAATGCAAATACGTGACGGCTAAGAAATCTGTTTCTGCGCAGAAATCCAAATCTAGCATCAACTTTCTATTAGAGAATTTACTTGGCACAACAATACATGATAAGGAGAGGTTGCTACAGTAGTAACAACTTACAAGACACAACAAAACAGTAGCAAAATAAAAACATGGGTTATCTCCCAACAGTGCTTTCTTTATAGCCATTAAGATGGGCTCAGTAATTTTAATGATGCTCTCGCAAGAAATAAGATTTGAAGCAAAAGAGAGCATCAAAAAGGAAATTCAAAACACATTTAAGTCTAACCCACTTCCTATGCATAGGAATCTTGTACACAAATAAATTCATGAAGAACCAAGTGACAAGCATAGGAAGATAAAACACGAGTAACTTCAAAATTTTCAGCATGTAGAGAGGTAACTTAATATTATTAAGATGCATATACCCATGTTTCCCTCTCTCATAATAACCTTCTATAGCATCATTGATGAAATCCACAATATAACCATCACTTAAAACATTCTTATCATGGTTCATATGCATAAAAGTATCATTATTTTTGGCATAAGAAAAACTCTTCTCGTTAATAGTAATTGGAGCAGGATCATTATCAAGAATTTAAACATGGTAAACAAGTTGGATACTAAGGGAATGGTTTTTGGTAATCCCATCATAACTATGACAAGTTTCATAAGGATAACTATAACCTGTGTCATAGCCATCTCTATAACGATTATCTAAACCCGAAGATATAATATCATCACTTTCACTAAAAGTAAAGGTCTCAAATATAGGATCTTCAAGCACCACATCCCCAAGCTTAGAGCTTTCAATATCATCGTTTGAGGGAACATGGATAGTGCTAACATCATTACTTTCATAATCAGTACCAAAGAGATTTTCATTATCAAAAGTAGTGTGCTCTTCCAAATCATGATCAGTAATATAGGTAAAGGGCATAGAAAGATCATTATACTCAGATTCATTATCATAATAATCATTAGGAGCAACATACTTACGGTTACCTATCGTTATCTCATACATGCGGGGATATGTCGTTACCTCTTTCTTTTTATGTCCCCTCTTCTTTTTCTTCTTCTTCTTCTTCTTCTTCTTCTTCTTCTTCTTCTTCTTCTTCTTCTTCTTCTTCTTCTTCTTCTTCTTCTTCTTCTTCTTCTTCTTCTTCTTCTTCTTCTTCTTCTTCTTCTTCTTCTTCTTCTTCTTCTTCCTCTTCTTCTTCTTCTTCTTCTTCTTCTTCTTCTTCTTCTTCTTCTTCTTCTTCCTCTTCCTCTTCTTCTTCTTCCTCTTCCTCTTCTTCTTCTTCCTCTTCCTCTTCTTCTTCTTCCTCTTCCTCTTCTTCTTCTTCTTCTTCTTCTTCTTCTTCTTCCTCTTCTTCTTCTTCTTCTTCCTCTTCTTCTTCTTCTTCTTCTTCTTCTTCTTCTTCTTCTTCTTCTTCTTCTTCTTCTTCTTCTTCTTCTTCTTCTTCTTCTTCTTCTTCTTCTTCTTCTTCTTCTTCTTCTTCTTCTTCTTCTTCTTCTTCTTCTTCTTCTTCTTCTTCTTCTTCTTCTTCTTCTTCTTCTTCTTCTTCTTCTTCTTCTTCTTCTTCTTCTTCTTCTTCTTCTTCTTCTTCTTCTTCTTCTTCTTCTTCTTCTTCTTCTTCTTCTTCTTCTTCTTCTTCTTCTTCTTCTTCTTCTTCTTCTTCTTCTTCTTCTTCTTCTTCTTCTTCTTCTTCTTCTTCTTCTTCTTCTTCTTCTTCTTCTTCTTCTTCTTCTTCTTCTTCTTCTTCTTCTTCTTCTTCTTCTTCTTCTTCTTCTTCTTCTTCTTCTTCTTCTTCTTCTTCTTCTTCTTCTTCTTCTTCTTCTTCTTCTTCTTCTTCTTCTTCTTCTTCTTCTTCTTCTTCTTCTTCTTCTTCTTCTTCTTCTTCTTCTTCTTCTTCTTCTTCTTCTTCTTCTTCTTCTTCTTCTTCTTCTTCTTCTTCTTCTTCTTCTTCTTCTTCTTCTTCTTCTTCTTCTTCTTCTTCTTCTTCTTCTTCTTCTTCTTCTTCTTCTTCTTCTTCTTCTTCTTCTTCTTCTTCTTCTTCTTCTTCTTCTTCTTCTTCTTCTTCTTCTTCTTCTTCTTCTTCTTCTTCTTCTTCTTCTTCTTCTTCTTCTTCTTCTTCTTCTTCTTCTTCTTCTTCTTCTTCTTCTTCTTCTTCTTCTTCTTCTTCTTCTTCTTCTTCTTCTTCTTCTTCTTCTTCTTCTTCTTCTTCTTCTTCTTCTTCTTCTTCTTCTTCTTCTTCTTCTTCTTCTTCTTCTTCTTCTTCTTCTTCTTCTTCTTCTTCTTCTTCTTCTTCTTCTTCTTCTTCTTCTTCTTCTTCTTCTTCTTCTTCTTCTTCTTCTTCTTCTTCTTCTTCTTCTTCTTCTTCTTCTTCTTCTTCTTCTTCTTCTTCTTCTTCTTCTTCTTCTTCTTCTTCTTCTTCTTCTTCTTCTTCTTCTTCTTCTTCTTCTTCTTCTTCTTCTTCTTCTTCTTCTTCTTCTTCTTCTTCTTCTTCTTCTTCTTCTTCTTCTTCTTCTTCTTCTTCTTCTTCTTCTTCTTCTTCTTCTTCTTCTTCTTCTTCTTCTTCTTCTTCTTCTTCTTCTTCTTCTTCGAGGCTTGAAAGCAAGCTTCTCCACATAACCTAATTTATTTCCAGAAACAATAGAAGAAACTTGGGAGGATTCCTCCTTTTCTTTAATAAGTTCAAAACACACAGCGGTCCTATCATATTTTGGCAAAAGTGTCATCTTCTATAATATTTTGTATGTACGTATTTGTGTGGCAATTATCAATGCAATAAGAAAGACACCCACGCAGGACACTATTAATATCAAGAGCACTCATATCTACCAAAGAAGTTTTTCTCAATAACTCTTCACACTCCAAAAATAATGTAAGTTCCTCATGCTGATTAGGCATGATTTCATCATTACAATACAAATTTGCAGCACTCATGGGGTTCGAATTATCATTGGAGGACCATTGAAAATTAAAATGACCCACTCTATGGCAAAGTTCACAAATAAAAGGATAGAGGGCACAAACTTTTTCACCAAGATCATCTAGAGCCCTAGACCACTTTCTAGTTTTTTCATTCCTGTGATGGATACAATATTCATCTTCGATTTGATTAATTCCACAAGGTCTATGTATTCCACAAAAATTAACATGCTTATAAAAAATAGTATTTTCAGAAGTTTGGGCATGTTTATTGCAATCATTAACAACAATTTCATTTTCCTTGCAAGTGTCTTTGAAAGGTTCATGATACACGTCCCAATTTTCTTTAGGAACATTAATATGAGAAGCAAAGGATCTATAGCAATCGACCATAATTTGACGATCAAGACCATATTTAGCACTAAGCACTTGAAAATCAGCAGTTTGAGCGAAAGACTTAATGCAATCATACTCATAGTTTATACCTGATTCTTTACCTTTGTCGTTCTCCCAATCTTCAGTGTTGCTTTGAATTCTTTCAAGAAGATCCCATCTAGCTTCAACCTCCTTGCTTGTGAAAGATCCCTCCAAACAGGCATCTAGATAGTCCTTGTGGTGTCCTAAAAGCCTTGCATAAAAATTATTAATAATAACATTACTGGGGAGCTCATGAATAGGATATTTGAGCATTAGTGACTTCAATCTCCCCCATGCTTGGGAAATACTCTCTCCCACACGAGGATAAAAGTTATAAATGTAATTCCTATCAACATGCACTTCATGAGGAGGATAAAATTTAGAATAAAAGAGAGATGCAATTTCCTCCCAACCAATAGATCGACCATTCTTCAACATCTTATACCATTCCGCAGCTCCGCCCTTCAGAGATATAGAGAATAGCTTCCTCTTAACTTGGTCCTTTGAAATACCTGCACTCTCGAACAACTCGCATAATTCATGTATAAAGAGTAAATGATCACTAGGATGGACAGTCCCATCTCCAAAATAGCAATTGTTCATAGCAAGTTTAACAATTTTCATACGTATCTTGAAAGGAATACTTTTAGTAGGTGGATTTAAAATATCACAAGCATCATTAGAGTTATCGCATATGGGAGATAAAGTATTATCAGAGCAAATTTTCTCCCCTAAAGCTGGGAAGCTAAGAAGATCATAAAAACTAGCTTCCCCAAACTTAGACTTTTCCATAGCATTGGTAGTAATTGCGTTCATACTAATAACATTACTACTAGCATGCAAATAAGGTTCCATAGGTTTTTTAATTTTCGCATCAAACAATTCATGTCTTAACTCATGAAAAAGATAAAAAAAGCTCACTAAATTTGTTGTTGTTCTCCATTATGCCTAACTAGTGAAAAATAAAAACAAGAGACAAAAAGATAAAATTGCAGAATCTAAAGGAGATAGATTCGAGCACTCACACACCGGCAACAGTGCTAGGAAATAGCTTAGTAGTCGGAGGATGTGAATACCTTTTACCTTACCTCCCCAGCAACGGCGCCTGAAAATAGCTTGATGTCTACGCACGCTTCTATTCCTGTAGACAGTGTTGGGCCTCCAAGAGTAGAGGTTTGTAGAACAGCAGCAAGTTTCCCTTAAGTGAATCACCCAAGGTTTATCGAACTCAGGGAGGTAGAGGTCAAAGATATTCCTCTCAAGCAACCCTGCAATTAAGATACAAGAAGTCTCTTGTGTCCCCAACACACCTAATACAATTGTCAGATGTATAGGTGCACTAGTTCGGCGAAGAGATATTAAAACGCAGGTGGTATAGATGGTGGTAAACGATAATTGCGATCTGAAATAAATATTGCAGGAAATAAAGATGCAATAAAACAGTAAATAAGCGGTGTTTGCAGTATTTGAAAACAAGGCCTAGGGATCATACTTTCACTAGTGGCCACTCTGAACATTGCAAGCATAATTGAATATAAATATAAGCACTTCATCATACTACTCTGAAAACACTCTCTTGTTGGATAAACAACTCAAATTCATTGGGCAAGTGTGCAAAAGCACACCTCAAAGGCGTATTCCCAAGTACTAATAAACACCCCACACTGTCATCATGAGCATTCATTGGAGGTACTAACACACCACAATTCATAAGGGAGTTACACACGGTGCACACACTGTACCTTTACACCGAGGTCACAGTAACCCCGAAGTTCACATAATAAAACACTTGAGTAGCATAACATCTAGATTGTAAAGGCTATGATCACATAAAGATCACATCATAAGAAAGAGAGACTGAACCACATAGCTACGGTAGAGCCCTCAGCCTTGGGGGAGAACTACTCCCTCCTCATCATGGGAGTCAGCAACGGCGATGAAGATGGCGGTGGTGTCGATGGAGATGGATTCCGGGGGCACTTCCCCGTCCCGGCGGCGTGCCGGAACAGAGACTTCTGTCCCCCGAACTTGGCTTCGCGATGGCGGCGGCTACGTAACTTTTCGTGGAGGAAGACCGATTCCTTTAGGGTTTTCACGTCGCGAGGAATATATAGGCGAAAGGGCAGTGTCGGAGGGGTCCCGAGGGCCCACCCCATATCTGGGCACGGCCAGGGGGTCACCCGCACCCCCTATGGTGTGGAGGCCCCTTGGCCCCCCTCTGGCCCTTCTCTGGCTCTCTGGGTCCGTCTCGGTAAAATATTGGCTTCTGTCTTCGTGGGGTCCAATTCCGAGAATATTTCCTGTGTAGAATTTATGAAACCAAAAACAGCAGAAAATAGGAACTGGCGCTTCGGCATCTTGTTAATAGGTTATTCCCGGAAAATGCATAAAAATGATATAAAGTGTGAGCAAAACATGTAGGTATTGTCATAAAACTAGCATGGAACATAAGAAATTATAGATACGTTGGAGACGTATCACCGGGTGTCTTATTTGCGCAAATGGATGTGAGGATATAAAGCATATGTTGTTCACCTGTGAGCGAGCAAAAGAAGCGTGGAGGTGTCTCGGGTTGGAAGACAGATTGGGCAATATTTTAAACATTGATAGATCTGCTTCTGTGATTTTGGAAGAGATCATAAAAAGAAGGGGGCGAATTCCTTCTATTGATAATGTGGGATCGGTTGAATTAATTCTTATTGCAGGTTGGTTCATTTGGTGGGAAAGGAGAAAGAAGGTACATGGCGAGGATGTACAAACACCATTCCCATCAGCTATGTCCATTAGAGTCCTAGCAAAAAATTATATGGAGGATTTGAAGAAGTCGGCGGTAAAACAAAAGGAGGGCTGGAAGAAGCCTTTGGAAGGTGGCATCAAGATCAATGTAGACGCGGCATTTGATGGTGATTCAGGGAAGGGGGTGACGGGAGTCATTATACGAGATCATACAGGGGCTTGTATGGCTGCTCTACAGACTTTTTTGCCTTATGTTGTTGACGCTCCTATGGCGGAGGCCTATGCTTTCCGAGATGGCTTGACATTGGCACAACAAATTGGTCTACAGAACTTTATAATTCAAACTGATTGCGCCCAAGTTGTGGAGACTATGAAGAATGGAGGGTTTTCAGCAACATCGTCAGCAGCCATTTATGATGATTGTAATATTCTTTGGTCTGGTTTTGGAAAGGTTTCCATTGAGTTTTGTAATAGGGAGGCTAATCAGGTAGCTCACGAGCTTGCTAGAGTTTCCTTTAGTTCTGGTAGTTCTTGTACCTGGGTCGATGAACCCCCTAGATTCATACTCAGCAAGCTCGTTAATGATGTAACTGTTTTATGGGGGGCAGCAGGTACCAGACGCACTCTTTTCCTTCCAGGGTACCTAAGGGGCTGGAAGGTTTTTAATGAGGCGGTCTGCTATCTATATTAATATATGATGTTTCAAAAAAAATGTAAAGATTACGAGTAAGACGAATGGAAAATTTTGCCCTTAGACAATAAAATTATCTTTAGCTAGACTGTATATAATAAACCTATGAGCTGGACCTTTATTTTATAGTCATACTTGCGTACGTATTTGCTCAGACTGACGATGTTCTTATATAATATATGTACATTAAAAATTGAGTGCATATTAATCACAAATTCTATATCAATCCATATACTATCATGAAAAAAGTAATTTCTGCAAACTATTATAAAAATAAATAATTCATGACTGCATATTGAGAATATTTCAATCTTGAACGACATATTAGTAAATTCCTATGAGTCACTTTCAATGTTGATTATTACTCCCTCTATCCCATGAAAAATTATTTGAGATCTGTCTAAATTCAGATTTTTCTATATATTAAATAGCATCTAGATACATTAAAATTTTAACAAATCTCAGATAAGTTTAATGAGACAGAGGGAATAGTATAAATTCCTATCAGTCACTTTCGAAGTTGATTGTTCTTTCATGTGATATGACCATCTATTTGTGCTTCTCATACGACGTGGAAGCTATTCAATCGTGTAGTCACAGCAGTCTACAAGCTT
This sequence comes from Lolium perenne, assembly GCF_019359855.2. Classification (NCBI taxonomy): domain Eukaryota; kingdom Viridiplantae; phylum Streptophyta; class Magnoliopsida; order Poales; family Poaceae; genus Lolium; species Lolium perenne. Next base: position 54,458,366 of record NC_067248.2, on the reverse strand, counting down.
GGATTTTCACGGATCCAACTAGCAGCCCATGATCACACCTAGTTTGAATTTCCATGCCTCTCGGTGTATTATATTGTCATGTGTATAGCGGGAGAACATAAGTTTGAAGTCAAAGCACGTTTACACAAAGTCATTAATTTTCCGGAGAACCGACTACTCAGTTGAATGGCTACAACTTCATGAGACACACACAAACAGCTTGTCCATTTCATGGAAGAGAAGTCAACAACAATATCGATTTATATATACAAGTTCCAGTCAAGATAATGACAGAAAATTGTAATTTTCTTCCATATATGGGGTCTAGATCAAGCTAAATTTATTTTGGAAGGGTGATACTCCATCTATCCAACCAAACATGTCTGAGATTTTTTTAAATTCAAATTTATCTAGACACCAAATAGTATATTGATATATCTAAAATTTAACAGACCTATGATATATTTGATTTGACGGACGGAGTATTTTTTATTATGATGATACTTCAACTAATTAATGTGATAGCCAAGTAGTACACGTTAACACTTGATATTTTCCCTAGTTTACGCGTTGGTATCACAACATAGCATAGAAAAAATAGCGCGCTTTTTCCATCATTTTAGTGGCGCAATAGCGTATATAGAAGATGAATGCTATGTTATGCAGAATTTGCTCGCTGTGACACTAATCTCACTATTATCAGTCCTATGTTCGCTATTTGACATAACGATCACTACTAGAAAAACAGGCTTCCGGTGAGCCTCATAAGTCGCGAAGCTGTAGGAACCGCGACTAATGGTACCTTTAGTGGCGGTTCGGGAGGCGAACCGCGACCAAAGGCCTGGGCCCAGAGCGCTCGGTGGCCAGCCGGTGCACGTGGGGGGCTTTAGTCGCGGTTGGCCAGGCCAACCGCGACTAAAGGTGCCCGAAGGCCTTTAGTCGCGGTTGGCCAGGCCAACCGCGACTAAAGCCCCCCCTATATATACCCATCCAGCAGCCAACACTTAGCCATTTGGTGCCAATTTCTTCACAAACTTCACAAGTGGGTGTTAGGTTTGCTTTTGGTTCCTCTTATGCACATAAGGTGTTTGATGAAATGCCCCAAGAGCATGAAACAAACATGATATGAAGTGTTGGAGCCACACTTGAGCTTTCTCATTTATTTTTTCCTCCTCGATCGCGGTTAGCAACTTGAACCTTTGATGTGTCGTTGATAAAATGTGCATGTGTGTGTAGTTCATTGTTTAATTTATATTGTTTGTAGCTAGTTAGTTTAACAAATGCATGATGGTTTATATATTTTATATTATAATAATGCAGATGAATCGGCAATGGATGTACGGTAACCGACTCTCCGGCGAGTTTAGTACGGGTTTGAAAGATTTCCTCGTAGTGGCTAATGCGAACAAGCAGGGGGGTTTTGTTATCTGTCCATGTGTTAAATGTAAGAATCAGAATGGTTACTCTTCCTCAAGAGATGTTTACTTGCACCTGCTTCGGCACGGTTTCATGCCAAGCTATAATTGTTGGACCAAGCATGGAGAAAGAGGGGTTATAATGGAAGAAGATGAAGAAGGGGATGATTTCATCGATGAAAGCTATCTTGCTCATTTCGGTGATACTTTCATGGAGGATGCTGAAGGTGAAGGGGAAGGTGAAGAAGAGGCACGTGATGATCCCGTTGATGATCTTGGTCGGACCATTGCTGCTGCACGGAGACGCTGCGAAACTGAAAAAGAGAGGGAGAATTTGGATCGCATGTTAGAGGATCACAGGAAGGCGCTGTACCCCGGATGCGATGATGGTCTGAAAAAGCTGGGCTGCACACTGGATTTGCTGAAATGGAAGGCACATGCAGGTGTAGCTGACTCGGCATTTGAAGACTTGCTGAAAATGTTGAAGAATATGTTTCCAAAGAATAACGAGTTGCCCGCCAGTACGTACGAAGCAAAGAAGGTTGTCTGCCCTCTAGGTTTAGAGGTTCTGAAGATACATGCATGCATCAACGACTGCATCCTCTACCGCGGTGAATACGAGAATTTGAATGAATGCCCGGTATGCACTGCATTGCGTTATAAGATCAGAGGCGATGACCCTGGTGACGATGTTGAGGGCCAGAAACCCAGGAAGAGGGTTCCCGCCAAGGTGATGTGGTATGCTCCTATAATACCACGGTTGAAACGTCTGTTCAGGAACAAAGAGCATGCCAAGTTGTTGCGATGGCACAAAGAGGACCGTAAGTCGGACGGGGAGTTGAGACACCCCGCAGATGGAACGCAATGGAGAAAGATCGACAGAGAGTTCAAAGATTTTGCAGCTGACGCAAGGAACATAAGATTTGGTCTAAGTACGGATGGCATGAATCCTTTTGGCGAGCAGAGCTCTAGCCATAGCACCTGGCCCGTGACTCTATGCATCTACAACCTTCCTCCTTGGTTGTGCATGAAGCGGAAGTTCATTATGATGTCAGTGCTCATCCAAGGTCCGAAGCAACCCGGCAACGACATCGATGTGTACCTAAGGCCATTAGTTGATGAGCTTTTACAGCTGTGGGGCAGACCTGGTGTCCGTGTGTGGGATGAGCACAAAGAAGAGGAATTTGACCTACGAGCGTTGCTTTTCGTAACCATCAACGATTGGCCTGCTCTTAGTAACCTTTCGGGACAGTCAAATAAGGGATACAATGCATGCACGCACTGCTTACATGAGACTGAAAGTGAACATTTGCCAAATTGTAAGAAGAACGTGTACCTTGGGCATCGTCGATTTCTTCCGAAAGGTCATCCAGTAAGAAAGAAAGGCAAGCATTACAACGGCAAGGCAGATCACCGGCCGAAGCCTGCGGAACACACTGGTGCTGAGGTATTTGATATGGTCAAGGATTTGAAAGTCATCTTTGGAAAGGGTCCTGGCGGACAATCAGTTCCGAAGGGAGCTGACGGGCACGTAGCCATGTGGAAGAAGAAATCTATATTCTGGGAGCTAGAATATTGGAAAGTCCTAGAAGTCATCTCTGCAATCGACGTGATGCACGTTACGAAGAATATTTGCGTGAACATCCTAAGCTTCTTGGGCGTGTATGGGAAGTCAAATGATACAAAGGAAGCACGGCAGGACCAGCAAAGTTTGAAAGACCCTGATGACCGGCATCCGGAACGGTTTCAAGGTCGTGCCAGCTACGCTCTGACCAAAGAAGAGAAGGTCATCTTTTTTGAATGCCTGAGCAGTATGAAGGTCCCGTCAGGATTCTCGTCCAATATAAAGGGAATAATAAACATGGCGGAGAAAAAGTTCCAAAACATGAAGTCTCACGACTGCCACGTGATTATGACGCAATTGCTTCCGATTGCTTTGAGGGGGCTCCTGCCGGAAAATGTTCGAGTAGCCATTGTGAAGCTATGTGCATTCCTCAATGCAATCTCTCAGAAGGTAATCAATCCAGAAGTTCTACCACGGTTACAGAACGATGTGGTCCAATGTCTTGTCAGTTTTGAGTTGGTGTTCCCGCCATCCTTCTTCAATATTATGACGCACCTCCTGGTTCACCTAGTCGATGAGATTTCCATTCTCGGTCCTGTATTTCTACACAATATGTTCCCCTTCGAGAGGTTCATGGGAGTATTAAAGAAATATGTTCGTAACCGTGCTAGGCCAGAAGGAAGCATCGCCAAGGGCTATGGAAATGAGGAGGTAATTGAGTTTTGTGTTGACTTTGTTCCTCACCTTAAGCCGATTGGTCTTCCTCAATCGCGGCACGAGGGGAGACTAAGTGGAAAAGGCACGATCGGAAGGAAATCAACGATATGTATGGACGGCCATTCTCTGACTGAAGCACACCACACAGTTCTGACCAATTCCAGCTTGGTGGCTCCGTACTTTGAGAAACACAAGAATATTTTACGCTCGGACAACCCTGGGAAGCCTGAATCATGGATTAGGAAGGCCCACATGGAGACTTTCGGCAGTTGGTTGAGAAAACATTTAATGAGTGACAATAAGGTTGTAGATCAGCTGTACATGTTGGCCAAGACACCATCTTCGACTATAACGACTTTCCAAGGGTACGAGATAAATGGGAATACATTTTACATGATCGCCCAAGATAAAAAGAGCACCAACCAAAACAGTGGTGTCCGCTTTGATGCAGCAACCGAGAATGGGCAAAAGGTCACATATTATGGTTACATAGAGGAGATATGGGAACTTGACTATGGACCCTCCTTTAGGGTCCCTTTGTTCCGGTGCAAATGGTTCAAGCTAACAATAGGTGGGGTAAAGGTGGACCAGCAATACGGAATGACAATGGTGGATTTCAACAATCTTGGTTACCTTGACGAACCATTCGTCCTAGCGAAAGATGTCGCTCAGGTTTTCTATGTGAAGGACATGAGTAGCAAACCGAGGAAACGGAAAGATAAGAAAACGATCAGTACATCATGCGATGATCCAAAGCGCCACATTGTTCTTTCAGGGAAAAGAAACATCGTGGGAGTGGAGGACAAGACAGACATGTCAGAAGATTATAATATGTTTGCTGAAATTCCGCCCTTCAAAGTGAACACCGACCCAAGCATTAAGTTAAATGATGAGGATGCTCCATGGATACGGCACAATCGTAAGAAAGCAGGGACACAAGGGAAGAAATGATGTGTAATAATTTATTATTGTACCAAACTTTGTTGAATGAATCATGTGAATTATATTACCCGTGATGTGTTTGGTGTCCATTTTCGAATGATTCAATTGACTCGAGATAGCACTGATGATACATGAAATTTGGAGTGACTAAGTCATACTCCTGCATACATGAAATTTGGAGTGACTAAGTCATACTCCTGCATACAGGAAATTTGGAGTGACTAAGTCATACTCCTGCATACATGAAATTTGGAGTGATTTAGTCATACTCCTGCCTAGGCGTATAATATGCATACTCGTAGTCTTCATAGCCGCCGCCGTTGTACTGGTAGTTGTCGCCTTCTAAGTTGCCGGCGTCGTCGTCGCTGCTGCTGTCGTCGCTGTCGTCGGGCGGCGCTCGTGGCTCGAACTGAGGGTAGCGGCAGGCGGGGGATATCGCCGGCCGTGATGTAGTCCATGACGCTCTGCAGAGTCCGGCCGTACCACCATAGCCGACGTCCGGCCTCGTGGAAGTTTCCAGGAGGCAGACCGTCCTCCTCATACCTGGCGAGCGCCCTCTCACGCCGATTGATGAAGAAGGCGTCCCAAGTATGCTGGTTATCGGGATGCCAGCGGGGATTCATCCGCTGCTCCGGCGTGAGGTCGAGGTAGTAGTGGTTCGTGATGGCCGCCCGGCGCGCAGTACCCTGAGGGACGGGAGGGACCGGCACGCCGCCGGCGCTTAGGCTCCAGCCGGCAGGGACGCGGTAGCCCGGAGGGCAAGGGTAGTTCGAGGCGCAAAGCTCCTCCACCTGCTGGTAGGTTAGAGTGGGTGCGGTGGAAGCCATGAGAGAGTGATGAGAGATTGTAGAGATGTGATAATGCTGGCCAAGCCGGGCTACCTATATGTAGTGACAAATGGCGGGAAAAATGGGAGCGGGAAGACAGGAGGCGGGAAGAAAGAGGCGGGAAGAAAGTGGCGGGAAGAAAGAGGCGGGAAGAAAGTGGCGGGAAGAAAGTGGCGGGAAGAAAGAGGCGGGAAGAAAGTGGCGGGAAGAATTTTTCAGATTTTTTTGATATATTATTTGTATTTTTAAGAATTTGAATTGAATTAGTTTAATTTTTCTGATTTTTTGATATATTATTTGTATTTTTAAGAATTTGAATTGAATTAGTTTAATTTTTCTGATTTTTTTGATATATTATTTGTATTTTTAAGAATTTGAATTGAATTAGTTTAGTTTTTCTGATTTTTTTGATATATTATTTGTATTTTTAAGAATTTGAATTGAATTAGTTTTATTTTTCTGATTTTTTTGATATATTATTTGTATTTTTAACATTTTGAATTGAATTAGTTTTATTTTTCTATATTTATTGATATATTATATGTATTATATGATTTTCAAAAAAGAAAAGTATTTTCAAAAAAGACCTTTAGTCGCGGTTGGCCTGGCCAACCGCGACTAAAGGTCCTTATGCGCGGGAAATTAAAAACCCGGCGAAAATCCTTTAGTCGCGGTTGGGGTCGCCAACCGCGACTAAAGGGGGCGCGCAGGGGCGGTTCACTTCTTCCTCCTCGAACTCACAGGCTGCCGCCGCGCTGCGATCTCCTCTTCATCGCCGTCAGGCTGCCGCCGCGCTGCGCCCTCGACGACGCCGCCAACGCCGCCCGTGACCGCCGCCGCCACCGCGCCCTCCTCTCCCGTACGTCGTCTCGCCGCGCCGCCGTCTATTTCCGCCGTCCGCCGTGTGTGACGCGCCGCCGCGCCCGTATGTGTGTGTGTCCCCGCGCGCGCCGCGCTCGTGACCGCCGCGCGCGCACCGCCCGTGACCGCCGCCGCGTCGCACCGCCCGCACACCGCCGCCGCACCTGCCCAGCCGCACAAGACGCACCGCGCGCGCCGCCGCGCCTGCCCGTGCATGACAGAGAGAAAGAGAGAGGAGGGAGAGAGGAGACCGGCCGGGGGCCCAACTTAATTTTTTTTTGTTCTTCTTGTTAATTAACAAAAAAAGTACAAACAAAAATAAAATTAACAAAAAAAACAATGTTACATGCTTATAATTAAAGGGCTGTCCCAAACTTTTTTTTTCTTTTTTAGTTTTTTTTCTTGTAAATATGTGTGTACTAAAATTTCACTTAAAAAGGAACTAATTAAAATTTGACTTAAAAAACTAAATAATTGATACTTAAAATTTACTAAATAATTGTGAGACTTAAAATTTTGAGACTTAAAAAACTAAAAGAAGACTTAAAATTTGAGACTTAAAATTTGAGACTTAAAAATTTGAGACTTAAAATTTGAGACTTAAAATTTGAGACTTAAGAGGCGCCACACACGCACACATGCAATAGCTAGGGCGGCGCCCGCCGGCGCCCCGGCCCCTCCAATCTCTCCCGGCGCACACACACGCGCTCTTCCGCGACACCCTCTCCCACCCCTTCCAGCTCGCCGGCCCCCTCCTTTTGGCACCGCCCTTTCGCCACCGCCACCGCTCCCCTTCGATCTGCACTTAATTAATTTGTTTTGACTACATGTTTTCAGGACTGACATATGGCGGACGATAGAGCTGACCCGATTCTGGACAACTATGATCCGGACGCTGAAGACCATATGTTCGGCATCATAAAAGGCGATATTCTATATGTGCCGACCGGACAAGAAGAAGATGATATCTCTTCTTATTTGAACCTGGACGGTGAAGATGATGGGCGCCGTCAGGAAGATGATGGGGAAGAAACGTCGATAAACGACGATCTTGAATTGGAAGTAGCAACCACCTCCGGCGCCGAGGTATATATATACATTGAGCCTCTGGTGATACAAACTAACTGATTTGAATAAATATGTGTGTACTAACGCGCGCGACTCTCTTTCTTATTTTAGCCCTCGGCCGGATCGTCGAAAAAATCGAGTACGTCATCGTCAAAGCGTGGCGCAACCAAGACGATGAAACCAAACGAAACATGCACCATCGAGGTTGTCGATGAAGCAACCGGCAGGCCGCTGGAGCCCAGCAAGAACGCCACCAAGTTTATCAGCCAATGCGGAGCCGTTGTTAGAGACAACGTCTCGATCACCGTCCAGGAGTGGAATGAGCCAAAGAAGGCACGTCTTGGTTTCACTTTTGTCGATAAGAGAACAAAAAAAGATTGCTTCAAGAAGCTTATAGAATATTTCGTTCTACCTTCGGAATACCGCAGATACGATGAGGCGGGTAACAAGATTCAGGAAAACAAGGAGAGGTGCAAGCTAGTCAAACAGTTCGCTCTTTCTAAGATGGCCGACGCATTCCGGAAATACAAGCAAAAACTAGGCCATGACTTTGTCAAGCAGGGCAAGACTCCGTTTTTTGAAGGACAATATGAGAAACTGCAACATGATTGGCTAGAATTTGTGAAGCAAAAGAAATCGGAGCAGTTCCTTGAAATGTCGAAAAAAAATAAGAAGAATGCGGCCAAGAAGGAGTACAATCATATTATGGGGCCAGGAGGGTATCGCTTTTGGCAGCCTAGGTGGGAGAAGATGGAGAACGAGCTGAGGGCGCGAGGAATCCGTCCAGGTACGGAGGGATGGGACCCAAGGGCCAAAAGCTGGTGGTACGGGCATGGGGGATCGCTGAACCCGGAGACATGGGAGTGTGTTTATCAGGGCAAAATAATTAAACCCACCCAAAAGCTTATTGAGGCAATGAGGGATGCTCAAGAGGGGAGGATCAAGTTCAACAGAGAGAACGACGCCCTGACAAAAGCCCTCGGGAATCCTGAACACGGAGGACGTGTACGAGGCATGCCCGGGGACATTCCGTGGAAAGTAGGGTTCCCCCAGAACGATGACCCATACGGTTACAGAAGCCGTAAGAGAAAGATGGATCGGGATGCAGATGTTGTGGCGAAGTTGGTAACAGAAATGGATGTGATGAAGAAAACCGTGAGTGTACTAGTAGCCGAAAGAGATGCAGCTCGGGCGCAGCATGAAGATCATCCAATGGATCTCGGAAGCCAGGAGCAGAGAAGAAGCAGCGTGGCTTCCACGGAGGCCCCACCGGCTGGTGCACCGACGATCGAAATTACTGCACCGGAGCCTCTGGTGGTCGAAATTACTGCACCGGAGCCTCCTCGCTATCCCGTGGACGATATAAAGGAGATGAAAGCATGTCATCTGTATTATCCTATCGGGAACATGTCCATGAAGGTAGCCATCGGCAGTGCTTTACCACCTGGAGCACTCCACCACAACAACCCCATTCCAGATGGCTATGCTCGTGTCACGGTGGAGGACATAGTCCAAGGGTTTGAGGACCTGGACATTGACATTGCTACACCTGAAGGGGCGAAAAGACTTGGAGATGTCAAGCGCCAGTTCATTCTATGGCAGAAGAAGTTTATCAAGTTTCCAGGCGAGGCGCCAAGGCAAACAAGTCCACCCCCCTCCGGTGGTGGTGGCGGCGGCGGTGGTGGTGGTGGTTCACCTACACCTCCTTCACGTCAGCCGACGCCGTCCCCCAATTCACCTCCGGCGGGTAAGCAGACGCCGCCCCCTAGTCCTCGTCCGGCGGGTGATCAGACGCCGCCCCCCAATCCACCTCCGGCGAAGAAGCAGAGGCAGTCTTGGGTTATTAACCCGGAGCCTTATGTACCTGCAACCACAAAGATACCAGAGCCATCAATAAAGCCTCTCACCCCGAGGCCTTATGACCTTAGTGTGGAGCAAAATGCAGCGGTCGTGGCTGCTCAGCATGAGAAATGGCAGGCGGACTGCAAGAAGAAAAGAGAGCCCGAGCCCAAACAAGTATTTTCTGAGAAGGAAAAGAGCTGGGCTAAGTCATTTTTGAACACACCGTCCCAGGCCGCGAAGAATCTGCCTGACGACTATGAACGTGAACTTCGTAGTCAAGCACTCGCGGTCGGGGGGAAACAAGTTGCCCAGCTCGGGGAACAAAGTAAACAGTCGATCCCCCCGCTCATAGTGAAAGCCGCAGGTCCGGAGGACGATGCCCCTGATGTCAAAAGTGATATTCTATTTCCTTACCATTTTGGGTGAGTGTTTCTGTCTTGAGCACATTCTCTTTTGTTTACTCCATGCATGGTATGTGGCTAATCGATGAGTTATGCATGACTGTGCATGTATCGTGTCCGCAGGTTCCACTGGATTCTGCTAGTAATTCAAATTCAGAACTCCACAGTTCTCGTCCACGACTCTCTGAATATGGATACGAAGCTTTGGGCCGACATGAGAAAAATGATGCAAAAGTAACTACTTTCATTCGTTTGCGCTCTATATCGATCGGCCTATTTCATTCATCATTTCCTAATATCAAGTAACTAATTAATAACTCTCTTGTTCATTTAATTTTCCTTGCCTCGTAGGGTTTGGAGACGGTTCGTAGATCAAAAGGTCGGTGAATTCAAAAAAGAGCTACATTTTAAAAGGGCAAAGGCTGCGACCGGGGATATTCAGCCACCGGGGACCAATCTATGTGGATACTATGTTTGTGAGAGGATCCGGAGATACACCACTGAGCGGCAGCCGTCTGAGAACAACACCAGGAGGAATAACCTCCGGACGACGCTTACTCCAGAAGCTCGCTTCCGACCACTTCAAGAGGAACTAGCTGGATGGTTCGCCAGAGAAGTCATCGATCCTAGAGGAGAACACTATGTAGAGGACGTAGAACTTTATATGCACTAAATATGTATGGAAACTTGTTCAAAATTGTATATGGTCATCCGATATTGAATATATATTGTATATTCCTCTTGAATTCTTTTTGGTTCTAATTTCAAATTTTTTTGAAATTGTACATTCATATGCATGTATGTAGTACGGTAGAATATGTGAAACTCCTTCAAAATTAAAACCCAAAAGAAATAAAACAATACAAATTAAAAACAAACCAGATTTAGGGGGAGGGGGGCTAAACCCTAAACCCTGGGGAGGCCTTTAGTCGCGGTTGGCCAGAAGAACCGCGACTAAAGGTCCTCCGCCCTGGCGCTCGCCTGCCGCCCACGTGGACGAGCCTTTAGTCGCGGTTCGTAAGGAACCGCGACTAAAGGGGGGGGCCTTTAGTCGCGCCTAATTGGTCGCGGTTGCGCAACCGCGACTAATGGCAGTTGCCAACCGCGACCAAAGGCCAATTTTCTACCAGTGGATATAGCGACGCTAAACAATTTATGAAACTAGCAGGAGCCCACGAGCCAATTCAGCGAACTAGGACCACGAGTCCCCAAGTTTAACCTAACTCAAGTAAATCCCGGGTTGGCAACAACCGAGTCGCCATTTTTGACTCCCCACGCGCCGCGGAGGTGGCGGCAGTAGCAGCAGTGCCACTCTCCACCAGCTCCGAACGGCCGCCTCTGTCTGCAGTATCCGGGACCAGAAGCACAAGGAGGTCGCGCGCCTCGACTAGGAGCTCGATCTCATGACGGTCTTCTCCACCAAGCTATCGCCTCTTACGCAACTCGCGATGTCGTATCGGGTTTCGCCCCTGCAGGTTCTCCTCCAACTTGGATAGCACCGGAAGGTACGTAGTTCAGTAGTGGTATCTATAGCCCGTAGACACCATGGCTTAGCGTTGTAGTTCTTAGTTCATTTCAACTATGTACTTCTTACTAGTTCAGTTAAGTAGTTTTTGTCTTAGTTTTGCATATTTTCCTCCTACGAGAGGAAGGGAAAACATGTTGATACCTTCCAATCAAAACTGGTTAATGAGCTATGCATCTACTACTCTCAACAATTTTTTAGTTGTTGAAAACCATGATATAAATACTATACTTGTCGTTTCTTTGCGAAACGCTATTTTGAAAGTGGTACCGTTGCAAAAAGAACCTACTGCCACGATTTGTTTTGTTGCAATACGCCGGAACCCTTGTAGTGAATAGCACGTTATTAGCACGCTATAACTGGCATATCAATTTTGAGAAGGGTCAAGCTATTTGATTTAGACCTCCCACTTTTCACATGGAAGTACAAATATCTGAAGCATGGAAATTTAAAATTCGGCTTAGTCATGGTTATCAGTTGGACACCTGAAGTTAGACCCAAATTAATTGATGCATTAGTTGGGTCAATTAATTTGGGCCAGATGGAGTATTATTTCTACCTGATTACTTGACACTTTAGATTGCATATGTCTCTTTGAACAACTATATTTATAATTGGAAATCAATATTTGTTGTTAGCCGACAACTTAATTGAAATAGTTACTTCCTCGGATCCACAATAAGTATCGTGATTTTAGTTCAAATTTAAACTAAAATAAACATTCTTATTATGAATTGGAGCAAGTACTAATATTTTATAGGAGACAAGACAGCTCGTTGATTTCTGTGTAAAAAAATACCGTTCACAATTATTTGGTGTTCTGGGTTTGGTTAAAATCAAAAAAAATTAACCAAATATTTACAAAAATATTAATATTTATGATATAAACTCTATTGTATTAGAATGATCATAAAGAATATTTTCATATTATATGTATTTGGTATTATGAATATTTATATTTGTTTTTGTACTCTTTGTTCAACTTTGCAGAATTTGACTTCCACTGAACCTAGAACATGAATTAAATAAAACCGGAGGGAGTAGTGATAGATAGGAGGAATTCAAATCAAGGTACATAGTCAATGCAACAATAAAAAAAATTATCTGTCGGCACGATGAAGCTAATTTTATTTTGGAACGTCAGCATTTTGATTATGCGATTTGTAATTATCAAGAGTGGCTCGATCAAATAGATTTGATTGTGATAGCTAGGTAGTCCAAGTCAAAATTGGTATTTCTTTAAGCAATTGTGTCACAACAAACCTGCAGCCCATTAAATTGGTGACTTTGTGTAAACGCGCTTTGAATGAAAAGTTACGAACTCACGCTATACATATGGGTATAAAATACTCAGAAGCTTGAAATTTCAAATTATGTTTGGTCACGGGCTGCTAGTTAGATGTCTGGAGGTCCAAGCTTGTAGATAGCTGATGGTCATATCGCATGAGAGTTGAGCAAGTTATGTTACGACAGAGGGAGTGCTACATACTAGTGCGTAGTATCAAGTTAGTTCATGTAATAATGGTTGGACAGTACTACTCCCTTCATCCTGAAAAAATATGCCTCAACTTTTCTATATTTACATATATCTGCACCCTAAAACCCGTATAGATACATGAAAATTTAGATAAAGGTAAGGATCATTTTTAGGATGGACCGAGTGTAAGAAGTAGTCAATAAACCAAATGGCCAGATGATGAAAGTAGAAGCCCAATGACAAACTGTTGATTTTTTATATGCATAAAATACACTATCTGAAAACATATATAATCCATCAGGTCAGTTGGTTAGATTGAGGACTATCTATTTTTCAACTGAGAAGTCAGCTATCCTGAAAATTCGGGGTAAACGAGCTTTGAAATTAAACTTATAACATTCCGCTATACATATGAAGATAAAATACTCCAAACATTGAAATTCAAACTAGGTAAGGTCATGGGCTGCTAGTTGTATGCTTAATCCCTGAAGAGAAGGGCGGCTATGCAAAATAAAATGTGAACACCACGCAATTTCATTGACTTTGTCGGCTTCTATGTTTTATATACACCACTTTTTTCAGTTTTCGTCTGGGTGTCATCGACCACGGCTGACTGCAACATTTGTGCACGCATCTTATACCGGTCAAGTGAAATTGACAGCGAAACAACGACAGCCCAGTTGGAACAAAGAGCCGTTTCAAACAAACAGACCGCATGCGACGCAGACGTTTTAACCCGAACACTATGAACTTTCATGAAGTCCTAGAACTGACTTGTGGATTAACGGGGCTGCAGGAGAAGCGAACGTAGAAAGCCTAATAATGCGAATTCAGTACTACACCAACGGGGCTGGAGTACTATTCATATTTCTATCGATCTTTCCTATAAGCTTTGAGAAACTACATGAAACTAGCTAGATCCTAGCTATTTGCAGCGCCGCAATGGTTATAATAATCGTTTGATAACACATCATACCTACTTGTTCACAAAAATAGTGTTAAACATGCACTCTTATCTGTACTAATAAGTTTTCGATGCGACCGTGGTACGTCGCCCTGTTTTCTGGTTTGGCCCCTCTAAAATAGGGAAATCAACCTGCGATCCAACAGTCAGCCTCGCCTCACCCCGGACCATCTCCTCTGCGCACCGCTCGTGATCTGGCCCCGCCCTCGTCTTACTCCGACTAGCTGCGGCCCTGCCAGACCGCCGCCCGACCCTTCCCGTCGTCTCTCTCCCTGTGAGAGTGAAGGAGCCGCGAGAGGGACGAATAACAGGGGCGCGGAGGGCGCATAGCACATGGAATTCCACTTCTGCAGCGCGGGCCTTCCAATCCTTGCCTTCTTCCTCCTCCTTTGGCTTCATGGCGGTGGTGGACACGAGGGAAAGGTAGCTGAAAGGCGGATGGACACAGCTGCGTGCCGGGGTGGGGAGAAAGACGACGAGGGAGCAGCACGGCCAGCTGCCCGAGCCATCGTGGAGGCGCGCCGCGGCCGGTCGTGTCCGATTGGCTGTTGCGTGGGGACGGTCGGACGGAGCGTGTCGGGAGAAGGAGAGCTGCTTCGCCTTCTGCTCGTGGCTGTCGATGCGGTGGCGGAAGACAACTTGGAGGCTGGGAAGTGCTGGTTGGGGATGAGGAGGATGCCTGGGAATAAGAGCATCTCCACTCGTCCCCCCGACGAGGCCCCCAGGACGGCGATTTGTCATCCGGATGGACGAAAACGGCCCAGTCGCGCCCCCGGTTCCTCGTTTTCGTCCGGATTAGGCCTTTCATCCGTCCGGGGAGCCCAGGCCATCCCCGGCCCCCCGGGGAGCGCTCGGGGACTCCGGATGAGAGAAAATCGCGGGAAACGTTTGGTGGCCCCGACCTGTCGGCGACAATGGCATGGGTTTCTACGGCAATACCCTCGTCTTCCCGATCTACGGCACTACCCTTGTCTTCCCGATCTACGCCAATACCATCGTCGAACGAAAGCTTTGAACTCTCAAGTGGTGCAACATAGTCAAATTATATATAATTCGAATAAACATAAAAATTACATATAAAAACTTTAAAACTAACTTTAACTAATTCTTCTTCCTAGATGTCCCCGCCTCATCGTCGTGGCGGCGACGCTTCCGGCTCGTCACCTCCTTGTCGGAGGAAGTTGAGTCCTTAGCGTCCTCATCAGCCTCTGCGTCCTCCTCCTCCTCCGCCTGCTCCTCGGCTTCTTCCTCGGCCGGCTCCTCGGCCGGCTCCTCGGCCTGCTCCTCGGCCGGCTCCTCGGGTTGCTCCTCGGCCGGCTCCTCGGCCTGCTCCTCGGCCTCTTCGTCCTCCTCCTCGTCGTCATCCCATTCGTCCTCGCTGGCCGGCGGGGGGGAATCGTCGCTGCTGGACGATGCAGCTTGATCCCACCAATGGCGCCATCCAGGCGGCTTCCCCTCGCTGTCGGTGTCCGATGGCCAAGAGCAATCGCTCATGGTTGACAGAAGATGGTGAGGAGAGAATAGATGAATGGCGTCGGCCGTTCGAAACCGTATATGTAGGTCTCTCGATGAAGAGAGCGGCGGTTGCTCTTCCTCGGAGTTCATGCTCCATTACGGCGGTTGTCGCGTCGAGGCGACTTCGACCGTTCCCGACGAGGCGTTTGGGCTCTCCAGACCACTTCGCGGACCATTACGGCGGTTCAAAGCGACGAGGGCACTCCGACGGTTGCCCTTCCCGATGACACCGTCGCTATGCACGCGGTGGGTGAAGGCGACCATGGGCTCGCCACTGAGAAAATGGGCCTCCCCAGGCTAAAAATACATATCCGGCGCTAAATAGCGCCGGATTTCGGCCTGGGGAGCCCCAACGGCTGGGGATGCTCTAAGAGGCGAGCGTGGGGGTAGGCTGCTGCTGATGGCCTCATCTCTGGCCTGGCCGGCTGGCCGAACGTGTCCAGCGGAAAATAACTGCAGCTAAGCAGCTCTCAAGCCTGAACCCAAAGCAATTTCTGAAATAACTGCAGCTAAGCAGCTCTCAAGCCTGAACCCAAAGCAATTTCTGTCTTTGGAAATTGGACTCGCACTTTTGCACGCGATTTTTACAATAACTGAAATATATTGAGGTGTTTCAAATTTATGACAAAAGAAAGAGAGAAAGTAAAGGTGCTCGAATTGCCACAGTTACCTAATCACATACAGCTGGGCATGGGCAGCCCGACCCGGACGACCTGGTCCGAAAATCCCGGGCCGGGCTCGGGGCCAGGCTTGCACTTCGGGCTTGATTTTTTAGCCCGAACGTCGGGCCGGGCCGGGCTCAGGCTGGCAATTTTTGCGATTTAGGAAAGGTTTGGGCCGGGCTTGTCATGTCGGGCCTGCTTTTGCCAGTTCGGGCCGGGTTCGGGCTCGATTTATAGGCCCGACGGTCAGGCCAGGCCAGGTTCGGACTTGACATTTTAGCTTCAGGCTTTTTCGGGCTTGGCTCGAAACCCTTATAGCTGCAAGGAAATAGTGCGACAAATTGATGAGTCTGTAGTGCAGTCTTATGAGTAGGAGGGAGATGTCCACAACTTATTCTTTTACAAGCTCGGCTAAAAAATCAAATCATAAAGGGGCCAACCTATATGTTATGATTCATCATAATTTTAATGAAATGCTTCCTCCGATCCATAATAGCTATGGCGAATTCAAGGTACCAAGTGAGTACATGATGGTCTCATGATCTACTGCCATCTTTTGATTGAGCAGGATTTATTTGCATCTTTTCTACACTTTAGTATAGAATTTTTTTAGAATGCACTTTAATATACCTACTGGGTACGGTAAAAAAAATGTTAATGTAATGTTTTCGATGATAATCCGTAGCAACGCACGGGCATCATGCTAGTATTTTATATTATAGTTACTAATTGGAGGCTTCGGGTGAGCCTCCACGTCAATCCTGAGATTTAGATGACACTAGTGGAAAATAGGCTATATGTGGTGCACCAAAATGGAATTCTGTGGCGCATATCTAGGTCGCCACAGTTGCTATGCGACTAGTATTTCAATTTTGTGGCGCAGATGTACATGCGCCACAGAAATTTTGAAACTTCTGTGGCGCACTAGGTCAATACGCGCCACAGAATTGTCTTGAAAACTTCTGTGGCGCACCATGCCAATATGCGCCACAGATTTTTTTTTTTGAATTTTTAAAAAATGTGGCGGCCAGATCTAGATCTAGATCTGGGGCCACCAGAATTTCGTCGGTTTTTTTGGAATCTCGCCGGAAGGTGAGTGGGGTGGGGTGGGTGGAGGAGGAGGAGGCCGGCCGGAGGTGGTGGAGGAGGAGGTGGTGGTGGTGGTGGTGGTGGTGGTGGAGGAGGAGGAGGAGGAGGAGGAGGAGGAGGTGGTGGTGGTGTTGGCCGGAGGAGGAGGAGGTGGAGGTGGTGGTGGTGTTGGTGATGGTGGTGGCCGGAGGAGGAGGCGGTGGTGGTGGTGGTGGTGATGGTGGTGGCCGGAGGAGGTGGTGGTGGTGGTCGCCGGAGGTCGCCGGAGGAGGTGGTGTTGGTCACCGGAGGAGGAGAAGGTGGTGATGGTCACCGGAGAAGAATAGAGGAGGAGGTGGTGGTGGTGGAGAAGAAGGGTGGTGGTGGTGGTGGTGCTGGTGCTGGTGGAGGACAAGTGAGGAGATGGAGAAGTGAGAGGAGAAGTGGTGGTGGAGGACAAGTGGAGGAGGAGATTCGCGCCTCCGAGTTTCAAAATTTCGGCCAAAACATCTGTGGCGCATGGGGCACAAGATGCGCCATAGAAAAAAAATTAATTTTTTTCTCTTTTTCGACTTCGTCGTATGCGACCAGAAACCAGTTTGATGATTTTGCAACGCAATTTTGCAAAAAAAGTCGAAATTCATGTTTGTTAATTTATAGTGGCGCATATTTTTGGTGCGCCAGAAAAATAATTTTTGTGGCGCATATTTTTTAGGTGCGCCACAGATGTCATTTCTACCTATTTCCTACTACTGTGATATTGTCCATCTGATTAGCTGTGATCTATATTCTGTTGAGCCATGAATGAGGACGAAAACGCCGAACACCGTACAAGAGTGCTCCTAATTCTAGTACCCATTTGGTAGTCTGAGCCGAATTCATGCATGACTGCGCCAAGGAGAAGAACCCACTTATGCGTTCTAGCCAAATTACAGGCAAGAAACGGCCCATCATTTGGTGGCATGTGTTGCATCAGTTGGTACCCAAGTGTCAGTTTGTTTGGATGCCTGGAAAAGGTGTGCCTGTGATCAGGCAAAGCACATGCGTTTGGCTGCTATTTTGCGCATACAATTTTTCTTCTCCTCACCACATTCAAATATGGTAGCCTTACCATCACACAATGGCACACTACAGCAGAAAGACGATCATAAGCACACTACACACACTACACAGATATATACACATGGAACATAGTACTTAGAACCTCATCCTAGTGTCAAAGTAGTAAGACGCCTACTTAAACCTGAGGGCAGACTACCCAGGTCCAAAAGCAATATTCAGCAGCATGTAGACGCCAACATTACAGATAGGCATGCACAAAAGGAAGTGTTCAACAGCCTCCTAAGGCCAGCACAACAACTAAAACTTCAAAAAAGCACAGAGGAGAACAAACACAGAACCTTAACAACAAGGATCAGCATAAGGGTCCTGGCGATGCTTCTTGCAGTTCCAGATGCTCGAACAGGAAGTCTCCTTCCTCTACACCTCGACCTGGAAGCCGTCGTTGGCAGGGGTGAAGACGATTGTGTCGTCGACTTCAAGCTGAGCCTTATCGACGAACTTGCTCCAGGACTTGATGAAGCCGACATGCTCGGCCTTCCACTAGAGCTGCACCTTGTGCTCGTAGTGCTCGCCCAAGTACAAGGTCACCTAAACCGGCGGGCCATTTTTGACCTTGTACTTTTTCATTAGTAGCTGCTCCATGGCGAGTGGCACGGCGAGGGCACGGAGGTCCTGGCTCTCCAGCTGCACGAAGAATGCAGGCAGCCTTTGCATGGGACTGTGCCGCAGGTTAGCAGGATGCCCGACGTGAACCGTAGCCTCGGTGACTTGCCGGTGGGCTTCCATGAACCCTTCATTCGCGTCCCGAAGCTGCACCCAGACGGTAATGTCCCGTGCCTCCCCTATGGGCCCGTCTGGGAAGGTTTCCAGGAAGAGCTAGTTCTGTAGGTGCAATGCAAATCAGATGAGTGAGCTATAGTTGGCATGGTAAGCTCCAATGGCATGCTTATCATTGCCATGCCGATGCACAGGCCTAACATTACCATGCCAATGACAAGCTCCACATCACCATGCGAATGACATTGTCATGCAAATGACAAGCTCAACATCATCATGGCAATTACATAGCCATGCCGATGCACATTGCCAATGACCTCAATCGGATCTTCTACTCATCATGCCATTCATCCTACTCATCATTGGCATGCTACTCATCATATCATTCATGCTACTCACCATTGACATGCTTATGACTAATATGCAGTGCTTATGACTAACATGCAACGCATGTTGACATCAATGCAATCTATATTGACATCCATCGGATCTACATTGACATCAACCGGATCTACATTGACTTCAATCCGATTTGGAAGGGATAGAGTACTTACAATGGGAACGAGCGCAAGCGGGCCCCTCAGAGGAGGAGGCTGCATAGTGGCGCCTGCATGTGGCCGACGGAGTCGCACCCCAAATCCTGGAGGAGGCGGCGGCGGAGCCGGAGTAGCGGTCGGAGGATGGAGCGAACGGTCACCGACACTACTAGGACAAGGCCTATAGATGGAAATAGTACTACCGGCGCACCAGCAAACCCATGCGCCGGTGGCAAATAATGCCGGCGCATCAATATGTCGCTGCACTGGCGATGGAGTCTTACTGCCGATGGACAAGCAAGAAAGATGCGCCGGCGATAAAGTTCAAAGAGAACCAGACCAGACCGAAAAAATCGAGCCCCTTACTGCCGGCGCACCACCATGTTGGTGTGCCGGTGGTAAGTTGCTTACTACCGGCGTTGCAGCATGATGGTGCGCTGGCGGTAAGGGGAGCCATGATTTTCCCTCCCCCCCCCCCCCCCCACTCCCGTGGACCGCCTTTTCAGTTTTGAAAAAAAAAAGAAAAGGATAGAAAATTCAAAAAATAAAATCCTTTGAACTGCCCATCTATTATGTAATCTAGTTTTAATGAAAATTTTAAAAAATGAATTTCGATATAATATGTAAAATGGCGTCATCTTTCGGTAAAACGGGATTTCTGGTTGCATACGACCTTCGATGAAAAACTTTTTTATACCAAAATCTATCTACGCGAAATTTCCTATCCGAATTCAACCACCTACGGCCATTTCGACATAGAATGGATTCGTCAGATGGAAAACAGAAACAGGACTTTTTTTAGCTTTAACATTTGGGTGAAAAAAAGAAAAAAATTACCCCCCGCGCATGATACGTCTCCAACGTATCTATAATTTCTTAAGTTCCATGCTAGTTTTATGACAATACCTACATGTTTTTTTCATACTTTATAATGTTCTTATGCATTTCTGGAACTAACCTATTAAGAAGATGCCGAAGTGCCAGTTCCTGTTTTCTGCTGTTTTTTGTTTCATAAATCCTACACAGGAAATATTCTCGGAATTGGACGAAACAAAAGCCCAAGGCCTTATTTTCCACGGAGGGTTCCAGAACACCGAAGGAGAGACGGAGAGGGGCCACGAGGTGGCCACCCCACCTGGCGGCGCGGCCAAGGGGGGGGGGCGCCCCCCTATGGTGTGGGCCCCTCGGGACCCCTCCGAGGCTGCCCTTCCGCCTATATATCCTTCCAGTCGCGAAAACCCTAAAATATCCAGTCATATTCCACGAAGAGTTCTGTAGCCGCCGCCGTCGCGAAGACAAGTTTCGGGGGACAGAAGTCTCTGTTCCGGCACGCCGCCGGGACGGGGTATTGCCTCTGGAGTCATCTCCATCGACACCACTGCCATCTTCATCGCCGTTGCTGTCTCCCACGATGAGGAGGGAGTAGTTATCCCCCGAGGCTAAGGGCTCTACCGATAGCTATGTGGTTCATCTCTCTCTCCCATGGTGTGTTCTTTATGTGATCATGAGCTTTGTATCATTATTAATCTATGTGCTACTCTAGTGATGTTATTAAAGTAGTCTATTCCTCCTCCATGATGTAAAGAGGACAGTGTGTGCATCATGTAGTACTTGGCGTAGGCTATGATTGTAATCTCTTGTGGATTATGAAGTTAACTATTACTATGATAGATAGTATTGATGTGATCTATAACCCCTTTCATAGCTATTGTTGACAGTGTGTATGCTATGTTAGTACTCGGTATAAATTGCAACGGTATTATCTTGGATTATGATTTGATGAGGATATCCCTATGAGTGGTGTTTGTCAAGTACTTGATGAACTTTGAGTGGAGCTTTTGTAACCACTACGTGATGATTAGTGATTCCAATAGGAGAGTAATTCATAGTAGAACAAGTGAAAAGAAGTTATCTAATTATCCAATTATGTGATCATTGTTGAGAGTGTCCACTAGTGAAAGTATGATCCCTAGGCCTTGTTTCTAAGCATTGAAACACCGTTTCCAACAAGTTCTGCTACATGTTTGCTTGCTGCCCATTTTTATTTCATATTGCAATTACTACTTATAATCATCCATACTACTTGTATTTCACTATCTCTTCGCCGAACTAGTGCACCTATACATCTGACAAATGTATTAGGTGTGTTGGGGACACAAGAGACTTCTTGTATCTTAATTGCAGGGTTGCTTGAGAGGAATATCTTTGACCTCTACCTCCCTGAGTTCGATAAACCTTGGGTGATTCACTTAAGGGAAACTTGCTGCTGTTCTACAAACCTCTGCTCTTGGAGGCCCAACACTGTCTACAAGATTGGAAGCACACGTAGACATCAAGCTATTTCTTGGCGCCGTTGCCGGGGAGGTAAGGTAAAAAGTATTCACATCCTCCGACTACTAAGCTATTTCCTAGCACTGTTGCCGGTGTGTGAGTACTCGAAGCTATCTCGTTTAGATTCTGCAATTGCATCTTTTTGTTTCTTGTTTTTATTTTTCACTAGTTAGGCATAATGGACAACAAATTTGGTGAGCTCTTTAATCTTTTTCCTGAGTTAAGACATGAATTGTTTGATGCGAAAATTAAAAAACCTTATTTGCATGCTAGTAGCAATGTTATTAGTATGAACGCAATTACTGCTAATGCTATGGAAAAGTCTAAGCTTGGGGAAGCTAGTTTTTATGATCTTTCTAGCTTCCCAGCTTTAGGGGAGAAAATTTGCTCTGATAATACTTTATCTCCCATATGCGATAACTCTAATGATGCTTGGGATATTTTAAATCCACCTACTGAAAATATTCCTTTCAAGATACCTATGAAAATTATTGAACTTGTTGTGGATAACCGCTATGAAGGGGATGTAACTGTCTATCCTAGAGATCATTTACTGTTTTTTCATGAATTATGCGGGTTATTCAAGTGTGCAGGTATTTCTATGGATGAAGTTAGGAAGAAATTATTCTCTATGTCGCTGTCTGGTAAAGCGGCACATTGGTATAAACTGCTGAAGGATGGGCATTCTCTTGATTGGAAGGATATTGTGCCTCTATTTTATTCTTAATTCTATCCTCCAAGTGAAATTCACAAAGACCGAAACCGCATATATAATTTCTAGCCTCATGATGGAGAGAGTATTGCCCAAGCATGGGAGAGATTGAAGTCTTTAATGCTCAAATGCCCCATTCATGAGCTTCCTGGTAATATTATCATTGATAATTTCTATGCAAGACTTTATTTTCAAGATAAAACCTTGCTGGATACTGCTTGTTCTGGATCATTCACGCGCAACAAAGAAGAGTTTAAATGCAACCTTCTTGATCGGATTCAGGAGAATACTGAAGGATGGGAGAATGACAAAGGTAGAGAATCAGGTATAAATTATGATTATGAATGCATTAAAAAATTTATGGATACTGATAAATTTCAAAATATGAGTGCTACTTATGGTCTTGACTCTCAAGTTGTTGCAAATTTTTATAAAGCTTTTGCCTCTCATTTTGAATTGCTTAGGAAGAATTTTAATAAGTATCATGAACCTTTTAAAGACATCAGCATGAAGGATGAAACTGTTATTAATGATTGCAATGAACATGCTCAAACTTCTGAAAATGCTATTTCCTATAAGCATGTTAATTTTGTGGAGTTCATAGACCTTGTGAAAAGAATAAAATTGAAGAAGAATATTGTATCCATCACAGGAATGAAAAAACTAGAAAGTGGTCTAGGGCTCTTTATGATCTTGGTGAAAAAGTTTGTGCCCTCTATCCTTTTATTTGTGAACTTTGCCAAAGAGTGGGTCATTTTAATTTTCAATGCTCCTCCAATGATAATTCGAACCTCATGAGTGCTGCAAATTTGTATTGTGATAACATGATCACTAATAATCAGCATGATGAACTTACTTTATTTTTGGAGTGTGAAGAGTTATTGAGAAAAACTTCTTTGGTGGATATGAGTGCTCTTGATATTAATAGTGTCCTGCATGGGTGTCTTTCTTATTGCATTGATAATTGCCACACAAATACTTACATACAAAATATTATAGAAGATGACACTTTGCTAAAATATGATAGGACCGCTGTGCGTTTTGAACTTATTAATGAAAAGGAAGAATCCTCCCAAGTTTCTTCTATTGTTTCTGGAAATAAATCAGGTTATGTGGAGAAGCTTCCTTTCAAGCCTCTTCCTCCTAAAGGAGGGAACGAGGAGAAGGAGACGAAGAGGGGGAAGAAGAAGAAGAAGAAGAAGAGGAAGAGGGGGAATAAAAAGAAAGAGGTAACCGCATATCCCCGCGTGTATAAGATAACGATAGGTAACCGTAAGTATGTTGCTCCTAATGATTATTATGATAATGAATCTGAGTACAATGATCTTCCTATGCCCTTTACCCATATTAGTGATCATGATTTGGAAGTGCACACTACCTTTGATACTGAAAATCTCTTTGGTACCGATTATGAAAGTAATGATGTTAGCACTATCCATGTTCCCTCAAACGATGATATTGAAAGCTCTAAGCTTGGGGATGTTGTGCTTGAACATCCTATATTTGAGACCTTTACTTTTACTGAAAATGATGATATTATATCTTCGGGTTTAGATAATCGTTATAGAGATGGCTATGACACAGGTTATAATTATCCTTATGAAACTTGTCATAGTTATGATGGGATTGCCAAAAACCATTCTCTTAGTATGCAACTTGTTTACCATGTTCAAATTCTGGATAATGATCCTGCTCCAATTACTATTAATGAGAAGAGTTTTTCTTATGCCAAAAATAATGATACTTTTATGCATATGAACCATGATAAGAATGTTTTAAGTGATGGTTATATTGTGAATTTCATCAATGATGCTACTGAAAGTTATTATGAGAGAGGGAAACATGGTTATATGCATCTTAATAATATTAAGTTTCCCCTCTTTATGTTGGGAATCTTGAAGTTACTCGTGTTATATCTTCCTATGCTTGTCACTTTGTTCTTCATTAATTTATTTTTTTACAAGATTCCTATGCATAGGAAGCTGGTTAGGCTTAAATGTGTTTTGAATTTGCTTCTAGATGCTCTCTTTTGCTTCAACTCTTATTTCTTGCGAGAGCATCATTAAAATTACTGAGCCCATCTTAATGGCTATAAAGAAAGCACTTATTGGGAGGTAACCCATGTTTTTATTTTGCTACTGTTTTTTTGTGTCTTGGAAGTTGTTATTACTGTAGCAACCTCTCCTTATCATGTTTGTTTCGTTTTTGTGCCAAGTAAAGACTCTAATAGAAAGTTGATGCTAGATTTGGATTTCTGCGCAGAAACAGATTTCTTATCTTTGACGAATTCATGCGTGATCCTCAGATATGTACGCAACTTTCATTAGTTTTGAGTTTTCTGATCTGAGCAAGTTAAGTGCCTCGAAAAAATTCGTCTTTACGGACGGTTCTGTTTTGACAGATTCTGCCTTTTATTTCGCATTGCCTTTTTACTGTGTTTGAGTGGATTTCTTTGCTCTATTAAAATTCAGTAACCTTGGGTAATGTCCAGAAGTGTTGGGAATGATTGTGTCCTTACTGAACATGTAAATTTTTGATTATGCATTTACCATCTAATGAAGTTTATGAGAAGTTTTGTGTGAAGGAAGTTTTCAAGGATCAAGAGAGGAGGATGATATGGTATGATCAAGAAGAGTGAAAAGTCTAAGCTTGGGGATGCCCCCGTGGTTCATCCCTGCACATTTCAAGAAGACTCAAGCGTCTAAGCTTGGGGATGCCCAAGGCATCCCCTTCTTCCTCAACAACTTATCAGGTCACCTCTAGTGAAACTATATTTTAATTCCGTAACATCATAGGTGCTTTACTTGGAGCGTCTCTATGCTTTTATTTTCGTTTTGTTATTTTCATTCTCTAAATAAATTCGGATTTCAACATGCTTTTGTGGGAGAGAGACACGCTCCGCTTTTTCATTTGAACACTTGTGTTCTTCGTTTTATCTTTAATATTCATGGCGAAAGCTGAAAGCCGCAACACTTATACTTGTTGTTATTTGGTTGGAAACAGAAAATGCCTCATATTGTCTTGAATAATTTGATACTTGGCAATTGTTTTGAGCTCTCAAGTAGATCATGTTTAAGCTCTTGCATCGTGTAGTTTAAATCTATTAGTGGAGAACTACCGTAGAGCTTGTTGAAATTTGGTTTGCATGATTGATCTCTCTAAGGTCTAGATATTTTCTGGTAAAAGTGTTTGAACAACAAGGAAGACAATGTAGAGTCTTATAATGCTTGCAATATGTTCTTTTGTAAGTTTTTGCTGTACCGGTTCATACTTGTGTTTGCTTCAAACAACCTTGCTAGCCCAAGCCTTGTACTGAGAGGGAATGCTTCTCGTGCATCCAAAAACCTTGAGCCAAAACCTATGCCATTTGTGTCCACCATAACTACCTATATGTGGTATTTTTCTGCCATTCCAAAGTAAATTGCTTGTGTGCTACCTTTAAAATTTCATTCCTTGTCTTTGCAATACATAGCTCATGGGAAAGTAGCCTAAAAAATATTGTGGTAATGAATATGTTGCTATGTATCTTAGTTCTTATAAGTTCCTTGTTGAGCGGTAACCATGTTTCTGGGGACGCCATCAACCTATACCTTTGTTGAATATCATGTGAGTTGCTATGCATGTTCGTCTTGTCTGAAGTAAGGGAGATTTGCCATGAGTTGAATGGTTTGAGTATGCATGTTGTTAGAGAAGAACATTGGGCCGCCAACCAAAGCCACGTATCATGGTGGAAGTTTCAGCTTGGACATTAATCCTCAGAATCTCTTATGAGAATATTATTTGTTGTTGAATGCTTAAAGCATTAAAAAGAGGAGTCCATTATCTGTTTTATATATTGTCCCGGTATGGATGTCCTCAAGTTGAGATCTATCAAAATCGAGAAATCAAATGCGATTTATCTCCTTGGACCTTTGTACAGGTGGCATAGAGGTACCCCTTTGTGACACTTGGTTGAAACATATGTAATGCAATGATAATCCATGGAAATCCGAGCTAATTAGGACAAGGTGCGAACACTATTAGTATTCGATGCATGAGGCTTGCAACTTATAGGAAGTTTTATGCATAACCCATAAGAATTATTACTACCGTTGACACAATTGTTTCCATGTTTTCAAAATAAAAAGCTCTAGCACATGAGTAATCCTTGCTTCCCTCTGCGAAGGGCCTTTCTTTTACTTTATGTTCAGTCAGTTTACCTACTTCTTTCTATCTTAGAAGCAAACACTTGTGTCAACTGTGTGCACTGATCCTTACATGTTTACTTACTGCACTTGTTATATTGCTTTATGTTGACAACTATCCATGAGATATACATGTTACAAGTTGAAAGCAATTGCTGAAACTTAAATCTTTCTTTATGTTGCTTCGAAACCTCTTACTTTGAACCTATTGCTTTATGAGTTAACTCTTATGCAAGTCTTTTTGATATTTGTCTTGAAAGTACTATTCATGAAAAGTTTTTTCTATATGATTCAGTTGTTTAGTCATTATCTTTTTGTTAGCAATCTATGTACCATTGCTTTGAATCACTTCATTCATCTCATATGCTTTACAATAGTATTGATCAAGATTATGTTGGTAGCATGTCACTTCAGAAATTATTGTTTTTATCGTTTACCTATTCGAGGGCGAGTAGGAACTAAGCTTGGGGATGCTTGATACGTCTCCAACGTATATATAATTTCTTATGTTCCATGCTAGTTTTATGACAATACCTACATGTTTTGTTCATACTTTATAATGTTTTTATGCATTTTCTGGAACTAACCTACTAACAAGATGCCGAAGTGCCAGTTCCTGTTTTCTGCTGTTTTTGGTTTCAGAAATCCTACACAGGAAATATTCTCGGAATTGGACGAAACAAAAGCCCAAGGCCTTATTTTCCACGGAGGGTTCCAGAACACCGAAGGAGAGACGGAGAGGGGCCACTAGGTGGCCACCCCACCTGGCGGCGCGGCCAAGGGGGGGGGGCACCCCCCTATGGTGTGGGCCCCTCGGGACCCCTCCGAGGCTGCCCTTCCGCCTATATATCCTTCCAGTCACGAAAACCCTAAAATATCCAGTCATATTCCACGAAGAGTTCCGTAGCCGCCGCCGTCGCAAAGATAAGTTTCGGGGGATAGAAGTCTCTGTTCCGGCACGCCGCCGAGACGGGGAATTGCCTCCGGAGTCATCTCCATCGACACCACCGCCATCTTCATCGCTGTTGTTGTCTCCCATGTTGAGGAGGGAGTAGTTCTCCCCCGAGGCTAAGTGCTCTACCGGTAGCTATGTGGTTCATCTCTCTCTCTGATGGTTTGATCTTTATGTGATCATGAGCTTTGTATCACTATTCATCTATGTGCTACTCTAGTGATGTTATTAAAGTAGTCTATTCCTCCTCCATGATGCAAAGAGGACAGTGTGTGCATCATGTAGTACTTGGCGTAGGCTATGATTGTAATCTCTTGTGGATTATGAAGTTAACTATTACTATGATAGTATGTATGTGATCTATTCCCCCTTTCATAGCTATTGTTGACAGTGTGTATGCTATGTTAGTACTCGGTCTAAATTGCAATAGTATTATCTTGGATTATGATTTGATGAGGATATCCCTATGAGTGGTGTTTGTCAAGTACTTGATGAATGATAACGTGTGAAGCAGACGTCCGTTGGGAACCCCAAGTGGAAGGTGTAATGTGTATAGAAGCAAGTTTCCCTCAGTATGAAACCAAGGTTATCGAACCAGTAGGAGTCAAGGACCACGTGAAGGTTGTTGGTGAAGGAGTGTAGTGCGGCGCAACACCAGTGATTCTGGCGCCAACGTGGAACCTGCACAACACAATCAAGATACTTTGCCCCAACGTAACAGTGAGGTTGTCAATCTCATCGGCTTGCTGAAAACAAAGGATTAAACGTATGGTGTGGAGAATGATGTTTGTTTGCGAAGAACAACAAAGAACAGAGATTGCAGTAGATTGTATTTCAGATGTAAAAGTATGGACCGGGCTCCACAGTTCACTAGTGGTGTCTCTCCAATAAGATAAATAACATGCTGGGTGAACAAATTACAGGTGGGCAATTGACAAATAAAGATTCAATACATATCATGATGATCACTATGAGATTTAATCAGGGCATTACGACAAAGAACATAGACCGCCATCCAGCATGCATCTATGCCTAAATAGTCCACCTTCAGGTTAGCATCCGCACGCCTTCCAGTATTAAGTTGCAAACAACAGACAATTGCATTAAGTATGGTGCGTAATGTAATCAACACAAATATCCTTAGACAAAGCATTGATGTTTTATCCCTAGTAGCAACAGCACATCCACAACCTTAGAACTTTCTGTCACTGTCCCAGATTCAATGGAGGCATGAACCCACTATCGAGCATAAATACTCCCTCTTGGAGTTAAAAGTATCAACTTGGCCAGAGCCTCTACTAGCAACGGAGAGCATGCAAGAACATAAACAACACATATATGATAGATTGATAATCAACTTGACATAGTATTCTATATTCATCGGATCCTACCAAACACAACATGTAGCATTACAAATAGATGATCTTGATCATGTTAGGCAGCTCACAAGATCTAAACATGATAGCACAAGAGGAGAAGACAACCATCTAGCTACTGCTATGGACCCATAGTCCAAGGATGAACTACTCACGCATCAATCCGGAGGCGGGCATGGTGATGTAGAGCCCTCCGGTGATGATTCCCCTCTCCGGCAGGGTGCCGGAGGCGATCTCCTGAATCCCCCGAGATGGGATTGGCGGCGGCGTCTCTGGAAGTATTTCCGTATCGTGGCTCTCGGTAATAGGGTTTTCGCGATGGAGAGTTTAAGTAGGCGGAAGGGCAGCGCAGGGGGGCACCCGAGGGGCCCAAACCATAGGGCGGCGCGGGACCCTCCTTGGCCGCGCCGCCTTGTAGTGTCGCCACCTCGTGGCCCCACTTCGTATCCCCTTCGGTCTTCTGGAAGCTCCGTGAAAAAATAAGACCCTGGGCGTTGATTTCGTCCAATTCCGAGAATATTTCCTCTGTAGGATTTACGAAACCAAAACAGCAGAAAACAACAATCGGCGCTTCAAAGATCTTGTTAATAGGTTAGTGCCGGAAAATGCATAATAATGATGTAAAGTATGTATAAAACATGTGAGTATTGTCATAAAAGTAGCATGGAACATAAGAAATTATAGATACGTTGGAGACGTATCAAGCATCCCCAAGCTTAGTTCCTACTCGCCCTCGAGTAGGTAAACGATAACAACAATAATTTCTGAAGTGACATGCTACCAACATAATCTTGATCAACATTATTCTAAAGCATATGAGATGAATGGTGTGATTCAAAGCAATAGATTGCTAACAAAAGATAATGACTAAACAACTGAATCATATAGCAAAAACTTTTCATGAATAGTACTTTCAAGACAAGTATCGAAAAGACTTGCATAAGAGCTAACTCATAAAGCAATAGATTCAAAGTAGAAGGCATTGAAGCAACACAAAGGATGATTAAGTTTAAGCAATTGCTTTCAACTTGTAACATGTATATCTCATGGATAATTCTCAACATAAAGTAATATAACAAGTGCAATAAGTAAACATGTAAGAATCAATGCACACAGTTGACACAAGTGTTTGCTTCTAAGATAGAAAGAAGTAGGTAAACTGACTCAACATAAAGTAAAAGAGTGGCCCTTCGTAGAGGGAAGCATGGATTACTATTTTTGTGCTAGAGCTTTTATTTGAAAACATAGAAACAATTTTGTCAACGGTAGTAATAATTCATATGTGTTATGCATAATACTTCCTACAAGTTGCAAGCCTCATGCATAGGATACCAATAGTGCTCGCACCTTGTCCTAATTAGCTTGGATTTACATGGATTATCATTGCATAACATATGTTTCAACCAAGTGTCACAAAGGGGTACGTCTATGCCGCCTGTACAAAGGTCCAAGGAGATAAATCGCATTTGATTTCTCGTTTTTGAATAATCTCAACTTAGGACATCCATACAGGGACAACATAGAAAACAGATAATGGACTCCTCTTTAATGCATAAGCATTCAACAACAAATAATATTCTCATAAGAGATTGAGGATGAATGTCCAAACTGAAAACTTCCACCATGATACATGGCTTTGGTTAGCTTCCCAATGTTCTTCTCTAACATATGCATACTCAAACCATTTGATCATGATAAATCACCCTTACTTCAGACAAGACGAACATGCATAGCAACTCCCATGATATTCAACAAAGGTGTAAAAAGTTGATGGCGTCCCCAGAAACATGGTTACCGCTCAACAAGCAACTTATAAAAACTAGAACACATATATAGCTACATATTCATCACCACAATAGTTTTTAAGCTATTTTCCCATGAGCTATATATTGCAAAGACAAAGGAATGAAATTTTAAAGGTAGCACTCACGTAATTTACTTTGGAATGGCAGAAAAATACCACATAGTAGGTAGATATGGTGGACACAGATGGCATGGGTTTTGGCTCAAGGTGTTTGGATGCACGAGAAGCATTTCCTCTCAGTACAAGGATTTGGGCTAGCAAGGTTATTTGAAGCAAACACAAGTATGAACAGGTACAGCAAAACTTACACAAGAACATATTGCAAGCATTAGAAGACTCTACACTGTCTTCCTTGTTGTTCAAACACTTTTATCAGAAAATATCTAGACCTTAGAGAGACCAATCATGCAAACCAAATTTCAACAAGCTCTACAGTAGTTCTCCACTAATAGGTGCAGAGTACATGATGCAAGAGCTTAAACATGATCTATGAGAGCTCAAAACAATTGCCAAGTATCAAATTATTCAAGACAATATACCAATTACCACATGAAGCATTTTCTGTTTCCAACCAAATAACAATGATGAAGCGGTCAACTTTCGCCATTAAAAGTAAAAGCGAAGAATACTAGTGTTCATATGAAAAAGCGGAGCGTGTCTCTCTCCCACACAAGGATTGCTGGGATCCAACTTTATTCAAACAAAAACAAAAATAAAAACAAACATACGCTCCAAGTAAAGAACATAAGATGTGACGGAATAAAAATATAGTTTCACTAGAAGTGACCTGATAAGTTGTCGATGAAGAAGGGGATGCCTTGGGCATCCCCAAGCTTAGATGCTTGAGTATTCTTGAAATATGTAGGGATGAACCACGGGGGCATCCCCAAGCTTAGACTTTTCACTCTTCTAGATCATATTATATCATCCTCTTCTCTTGACCCTTGAAAACTTCCTCCACACCAAACTTAAAGCAAACTCATTAGAGGGTTAGTGCATAATCAAAAATTCACATATTCAGAGGTGACATAATCATTCTTAACACTTCTGGACATTGCACAAAGATACTGGAAGTTAATGGAACAAAGAAAACCATCCAACACAGTAAAAGAGGCAATGCGAAATAAAAGGCAGAATCTGTGAAAACAGAATAGTCCGTAAAGACGATTTTTTCTGAGTCACTTAACTTGCTCAGATGAAAAAACTCAAAACTAATGAAAGTTGCATACATATCTGAGGATCATGCATGATTTTGCGCTGATTTTTTTGATTCTTCTACAGAGAGAAGGACACGAATTCATGACAGACAGCAAATCTGTTTCTGCGCAGAAATCCAAATCTAGCATCAATTTTCTATTAGAGACTTTACTTGGCACAACAATGCCTGAAAATAAAGATAAGCAGAGGTTGCTACAGTCGTAACAACTTCCAAGACACAACAAAACAGTAGCAAAATAAAACCACGGGTTATCTCCCAAGAAGTGCTTTCTTTATAGCCATTAAGATGGGCTCAGTAGTTTCAATGATACTCTCGCAAGAAATGAGAGTTGACGCAAAAGAGAGCATCAAGAAGCAAATTCAAAACACATTTAAGCCTAACCCACTTCCTATGAAAAGGAATCTTGTACACAAATAAATTCAAAAAGGACAAAGTGACAAGCACGAGTAACTTCAAGATTCTCAACATAAAGAGGGGAAACTTAATATTATTAAGATGCATATAACCATGTTTACCTCTCTCATAATAACTTTCAGTAGCATCATGAACAAACTCAACAATATAGCTATCACATACAGCATTCTTGTCATGAGCTACATGCATAAAATTATTACTCTCCACATAAGCATAATCAATTTTATTAGTTGTAGTGGGAGAAAATTCAATAAAATAGCTATCATTATTATTCTCATCACCATAATCATCATATATAGGAGGCATATTGTAATCATAATTAATTTTCTCCTCAACAGTAGGTGGACTGAAAATATCATATTCATCATTGCAAACATCATATATAGGAGGTAAAGTATCATCAAAGTAAATTTTCTCCTCCATGCTTGGGGGACTAAAAATATCACAACCAGCTTCCCCAAGCTTAAATTCTTCCATAGCATTAGCAATAATAGTGTTCAAAGAGTTCATGCTAATAACATTGCTACAACTATTTTGCAAACAAAGTTCCATGGGTTTTTTAATTTTCTCTTCAAACACATCATGTCCTAATTCAAGATAAAGTTCATAAAGATCTCTAATTTTTTGGTTGTTTTCCATTAAGCCCAACTAGTGAAAATAAAAACAAGAAACAAAAAGATAAAATTGCAGAATCTAAAGGAGATACCTTCAAGCACTCACACACCGGCAACAGTGCTAGGAAATAGCTTAGTAGTCGGAGGATGTGAATACCTTTTACCTTACCTCCCCGGCAACGGCGCTTAAAAATAGCTTGATGTCTACTCACGCTTCTATTCCTGTAGACAGTGTTGGGCCTCCAAGAGCAGAGGTTTGTAGAACAGCAGCAAGTTTCCCTTAAGTGAATCACCCAAGGTTTATCGAACTCAGGGAGGTAGAGGTCAAAGATAGTTGATGACCCACAAGTATAGGGGGTGTATCGTAGTACTTTCGATAAATAAGAGTGTCGAACCCAACGAGGAGCAGAAGGTGTTGACAAGCAGTTTCGATGAAGGATTCACTGAAAATGCTCACAGACAAGTTTTCAGGGGGTTTTGATATAGCAGATAAATAAAGTACAAGTAAGTAAAATGCGAGAGTAATATATAATTGCAGCGAGTGGCCCAATCCTTTTTAGCACAAAGGACAAGCCGGTTTGTTTACTTATAATGAGCAAACGTTCTTGAGGACACACGGGGATTTAGTCTAGTGCTTTCGCTTCATATAGTTGATTAATCTTCATTGTTTTGATAAGTGTTGTGTGGGTGAACCTATGCTAATGCACCGCCCTTCCTAGGACTAATACATACTTGTGATTATACCCCTTGCAAGCATCCGCAAATATAAGAAAGTAATTAAGATAAATCTAACCACAGCCTTAAACTCTGAGATCCTGCTATCCCTCCTGCATCGATATACCAACGGGAGTTCAGGTTGCTGTCACTCCGGCAACCCCACAATTAGCAAACGAATACAAGATGTACTCCCCTAGGCCCATAAAGGTGAAGTATCATCTAGTCGACGTTCACATGACACCACTAGAAGAATAACACCACAACTTAAATATCAAACCATTAAATATTACTCAACATAGTTCACTACTAACATTTAGACTTCACCCATGTCCTCAAGAACTAAACGAACTACTCACGAGACAACATATGGAACATAATCAGAGGTGATATGATGATGGATAACAATCTGAACATAAACCTTGATCCAATGGTTTCACTCAATAGCATCAACAACAACTAGTAATCAATACCGGGAGAGTTTCCCCTATGAAATACTCAAGATTCAACCCTAGATGTTACAGCGGAGACGAGGTGCAGCGGTGGAGATGGCGGTGTCGATGGTGGAGATGATGATGATGATGATCCCAATGAAGTCCAGCTCGATGACGGTGACGATGGCGACGATGTCCCCCTCCGGGAGGGAATTTCCCCGGCGGATTCCTGCCTGCCGGAGAGCTCTTTTATCTCTGGTGTTTCTCCGCCCCGCAGAGGCGGCTGTGTCTATTCTCGTTTATCCCCCGTGCCTTAGGTTTTCGGGTAGATGAAGTACGCGAAAGAGAGGAGGCCGAGAGGGGCTGTGGGCCCCCTCCCCACAAGGCGGCGCGGCCAGGGCAGGGCCCGCGCCGGCCTATGGGGGGCCCATGGCGGCCCTCCTCGGCTCCTCCTTTTGGCTGGCTCATTCTTCTGGAAAAATTAGATCTTCGGTGTAATTTCCGTCAATTGTTGATCTTCAGAAATATGGTATCCCGACGGTGCTTTTTCCAGCAGAATTCTGACTCCGGTGAATAATTCTCCAATAATCATGAAACATACAAAATAGGTGAAATAACGTAAGTATCATCTCTAAATATGAAATATATCAATGAATAACAGTAAATTATGATATAAAATAGTGATGGAAAATGGACGTATCAATTCCCCCCAAGCTTAGACTTCGCTTATCCCCAAGCGAAACTGAACTCGGTAAACAAGACCACATGTTTATGGAGTGAAGAGTCGATAAATAAAATACGGACAAGAAGCATCATATTAATTCACACAAGACATTCTAGTAAACATCTTCCTCATATAACTCAACTTGAAATAAGTAATGAGAAATCACAAATAAAGGTGCATAGGAAATCATAATTGGTTATGGCAAACTTTGTTCTTGGTCAAAGAACTATTAACAAATTGTAATTATCTTCCAAGCAAAGCCTTTATATTAGAACTTATATGGCAGAGCTTACATCCTTAATCATAACAATCTTCTCATAATCATTGATAGCCTTCAAAGTCATATTCATTCAGATAAAATTTGTACTAAACAAGCAAGAGTAAAAGGCATGATTAAATAGATCATAATATAAATGGTTGGATCACAACAACTCAATTGCTTGCTTGAGATAGAGGGAAATAGGTTTACTGACTCAACATAAAAGTAAAAGAAAGGCCCTTCGCAGAGGGAAGCAGAGATTAAATCATGTGCTAGAGCTTCTTAAGTTTTAAATCATATAAAGAGCATAAAAGTAAGATTTTGAGAGGTGTTTGTTTTTGTCAGCGAATGGTAGTGGGCACTCTAATCCCCTTGCCAAACAGACCTTCCAAGAGCGGCTCCCATGAAGGACGTTATCTCTACCAGCAAGGTAGATCATCCCTCTTCTCTTTTGTTTACACATGTATTTTAGTTTTATTTATGGATGACACTCCCCCCAACCTTTGCTTTCACAAGCCATGGCTAACCAAATCCTCGGGTGCCTTCCAACATTTCTCATACCATGGAGGAGTGTCTATTGCAAAATTAAGTTGCTTACTGATAAATCAGGGCAAAACATGTGAAGAGAATTATTAATGAAAGTTATTAATTGGGGCTGGGAACCCTGTTGCCAGCTCTTTGCAAAATTATTGGATAAGCGGATGTGCCACTAGTCCATTGGTGAAAGTCCGCCCAACAAGATTGAAAGATAAAACACCACATACTTCCTCATGAGCTATAAAACATTGACACAATTAAGGAGTAATATAGTTTGAATTGTTTAAAGGTAGCACATGAAGTATTTACTTGGAGTGGCGCAAAATACCACACAGTAGGTAGTTATGGTGGACACAATTGGCATGGGTTTGGTTTAAGGTTTTGGATGCACGAGAAGCATTCCCTCTCAGTACAGGTCTTTGGCTAGCAAGGTTGATTAGCAAGCATAGGAGTTGAGGGAAACAAACAAATATACATGTGAAAGAAACAATCATGCATCTTTCTTGTAAGCACAAGCAATTTTAACTTCAGAATACTAAACTCATTAGCTAACAAGAAAGACAGATAATAAATTAATATATCTACATGTACTTCCTCTTTTCTGTTTAAACTCAAAGTGTTGTTGCTATTGACCAATGCTAAGTTTGCCAAAACCAAATAGATTTAGTTGATGCTCCCAAAGTGATATCAATACTAATGACAAGAGTAATCATATAACAGAAATTGCAAACTAAAATAAGGTGTGCAAAAAGTAAATGATAATACTTCTCATTAATATTCCATAACGATAACTCACACCAAGGGATACATAGATAACTAACTAAGAGAGATACTTCCACACTGCAAACCATCTTATATGATAACTTTCCTACTCATGATATGACACTACTTGATAGTAAAAAGATAAAGGTAGTGATGATGTGATACCGCGGCACTCCCCCAAGCTTGGAACAAACCAAGGGGGTGCCAATACCGATGATGAATTACACCTTCGGTGGTGATGGTGGAACGACCCTGATGGGGGTGAGGAACCGCTCTAGCATTCTGCGAAGTCGATTGTTCTCATCCTGAAGAATCTCCACTTCCCTTCTCAGAACACGGTATTGATCACAAAACTCATCGGTCACCCGAAGAGCTTCTTCCGCAGCAGGGAAAGAGTTGAGGTCAGGTGCAGGTGGTAGAGGTCCCTGCAAGTTATGAGAAAAAGAACGTCACGTGGTAACCGATCCCACCAAGATTGGCTTACTTCCCACAGCTTTCCGCTCTCTTTTCGCTGATGACATCTTCTTCACTTCCTCATTGACACCTTCATCCATCTCTTCCCGTCTTCTCATGACCCTTTCCTCTTCCGCCCATCCAACGAAAGTTCCTTGATCTAGATCTTGGAGGAGCTCACGTTGGCGACGCGTTGCATAGTCTTCTGAGGATGATCCTTGCAACGACATCTGAACAGAAACAAGTCAAAACAAAACAAGACGAGAAAACGATATACGGACCTCTTGGGATCCGGGGGATTATATAGCAAATATTTTCACGACAAAAGGAAAGTACCATGCCGAAAACGAGTGGAAACGGGACGCCGAGAGGCTGTCCCCATAGGGCGGCGCGGCCAGACTGGGGCCCGCGCCGGCCTATGGGGGCACGCCCTCGTGCTTCTCCTCCACTCCGTTTCGATCTCGTAATTTTTCATATTTTCCAAAAATAGCAGAAATATTGTTCGGAAAGTTAAACGCGGACTTCTTATTATTAAAACTGTTACCTATTCAAAGTCGAACTCTGCAGAACTGTCAATTTGGTTTTTGATGAAAGCTTCCGGAGTCACCACTTGAATAACGTCAATATCTTCATTATAAGAATCTCCAGAAATATAATGCTTGAGTCTATGTCCATTCACCACTTGTGTAGCATCATCTTTCAGCGAGGCAATTTTTATTGCTCCTGAACGATACACCTCCTCAATGACATATAGTCCTTCCCATTCTGAGAGTAATTTCCCTGCAAAAATCTGAGACGAGACCGATACAATAGGACTTTATCTCCAACATTAAATTATCTTTTAATTATTCTTCTATCATGCCATTTCTTAACTTTCTCCTTAAAAAGTTTAGCATTTTCATAAGCTTCACTTCTCCATTCATGTAAAGAACTCAATTGTAGCAACCTCTTCTTACAGCCCAATAAGCTTTGTGCTCTAATTCTAAAGGTAAATGACAAGCTTTTCCATAATCCCATAGGATTTTTATAAGCAGTTCTATAAGCTCACAATGCTTTTTTTAACTTACTAGCCCAATTTTTTCTAGATTTATTAACAGTCTTTTGCAAGATAGATTTAATTTCTCTATTTGATAATTCTACTTGCCCACTAGTTTGAGGATGATAAGTTGAAGCAATTCTATGATTAATACCATATCTAGCAAGAGTTTTTCTAAAACCA
Organism: Lolium perenne; assembly: GCF_019359855.2. Lineage (NCBI taxonomy): Eukaryota > Viridiplantae > Streptophyta > Magnoliopsida > Poales > Poaceae > Lolium > Lolium perenne. The sequence goes on along the minus strand of NC_067248.2, from coordinate 54,420,456 downwards.
CCATGAATAAAGTGAGAACCCCCATCAGTCATAATGTATCTAGGTACTCCAAATCTAGGAAAAATAACATCTAAAAGCATTTTTAAAGAGGTCTCACCATCATCACTTTTTGTAGGTATGGCTTCCACCCATTTAGTAACATAATCAACAGCGACAAGTATATGAGTGTTACCTTTTGAAGAAGGGAAAGGACCCATCAAGTCAAATCCCCAACAATCAAATGGTTCAATAACAAGAGTGTAATTCATAGGCATTTCATTGCGTCTAGAGATATTACCAACTCTTTGACATTCATCACAAGATAAGATAAACTTCCTTGCATCTTTAAAAAGTGTTGGCCAATAAAAACCTGATTGTAGAACCTTTTGTGCGGTCCTATCTCCGGCGTGATGTCCTCCATAAACACTACCATGACACTTACTCAATATCTCTTGTTGTTCATATTCTGGGACACATCTTCGCATAATACCATCCACTCCTTCTTTATATAAGTGTGGGTCATCCCAAAAATAATGCCTCAAATCATAAAAGAATTTCCTCCTTTGCTGAGCTGAAAAGGTTGGAGGCAAGTATTTTGAAACAATAAAGTTAGCATAATCGGCATACCAAGGACTATCTCGCGAGCTCACCTTTATTACAACCAATTGTTCATTTGGAAAACTATCATTAACAGGAACAAGATCATAAGCAATATTTTCCAATCTAGACAAATTATCAGCAACAGGATTATCAGCACCTTTCCTATCTACAATATGTAAATCAAATTCTTGCAAAAGAAGCACCCATCTAATAAGCCTTGGCTTAGCATCTTTCTTTTCCATAAGGTACCTAATTGCAGCATGATCAGTATGAACTGTGACTTTTGAATCAACAATATAAGATCTAAACTTGTCACATGCAAAAACTACGGCTAATAACTCTTTCTCAGTTGTAGCATAATTTCTTTGAGCAGCATCTAGAGTTTTACTAGCATAATGAATAACATTTAATTTTTTATCTACTCGCTGTCCAAGGACAGCACCTACAGCAAAATCACTAGCATCACACATAATTTCAAAAGGCAAATTCCAATCAGGAGGTTCAACTACAGGAGCAGTTGTTAAGGCTTTCTTTAGAGTTTCAAAGGCTTCCTTACAATCATCATCAAAAACAAAAGGTACATCTTTTTGAAGAAGATTAGTAAGAGGCTTTGAAATTTTAGAGAAATCTTTAATAAATCTCATATAAAAACCAGCATGACCAAGAATACTACGAATACCTTTAACATCCCTAGGATAGGGCATCTTCTCAATCGCTTCAACTTTAGCTCTATCAACTTCAATACCTCTCTCAGAAATTTTATGTCCCAATACAATTCCTTCATTAACCATAAAGTGGCATTTCTCCCAATTAAGAACAAGGTTAGTTTCTTCACATCTCTGCAAAACTTTATCAAGGTTTCGCAAACAATTATCAAAAGAATTCCCATAGACAGAAAAATCATCCATGAATACCTCAACAATCTTTTCACAAAAGCCATGAAAAATAGCAGACATGCATCTTTGAAAAGTAGCAGGAGCATTACATAAACCAAAAGGCATACGCCTATAAGCATAAGTTCCATAGGGACAAGTGAAAGTGGTTTTCTCTTGATCTTTAGTTTTAACAGCAATTTGTGAAAACCCAGAATAACCATCAAGAAAGCATAAATGAGTATTTTTAGACAACATTTCTAACATTTGATCAATAAAAGGTAAAGGGTAATGGTCTTTCTTAGTAACTTTACTAACTTTTCGATAATCAATGCACATTCTATACCCTACAACTACTCTTTGAGGGATGAGCTCATCATTATCATTAGGCACAACAGTTATTCCTCCTTTCTTAGGAACACAATGCACAGGACTAACCCATCTACTATCAGCAATAGGATATATAATACCTGCTTCAAGAAGTTTTAATACCTCATTCCTTACCACATCCTTCATCTTAGGAATTAGACGACGCTGATGTTCAACAACAGGTTTTGCATCATCTTCCATGTTGATGGCATGTTGGCAAATAGAGGGAGAAATCCCCTTCAAGTCATCAAGAGTGTAGCCAATAGCTCCTCGGTGTTTCTTCAATATTTCGAATAACCTTTCTTCTTCAAAATCTGAAAGCTTAGCACTAATAATAACAGGATATGTTTTCTTATCATCAATATAAGCATACTTAAGATTATCAGATAATGGTTTGAAATCAAATACAAGATCTTCCTTTGGTGGTGGTGTTACACCTAGATCTTCAACCAGTAAGTCATGTTTAAGAATGGGTTGACGAAGGAAAATTTCATCAATCTCATCCCTTTCTTCCCTAAATAGTTCACTCTCATGATCCTCCAAATGTTGCTGCAAAGGATTATTAGGAGCAAGAGCAATAGATGCACACTGTTCAACTCTAAAATCATCATTAGGCAAATCAGCTTTATAAGGATTTTTGGCAAATTTAGAGAAGTTAAACTCATAAGATTCACCAGCAAATTTAGTAACAATTTTCTCCTTCTTGCAATCTATAACAGCTCCACAAGTATTTAGAAAAGGTCTACCAAAAATAATAGGACAAGACTTACTAGCAGCAGAACCAAGTACCAAAAAGTCAGCAGGATATTTAATCTTACCACATAGAACTTCCACATCTCGAACAATACCAATAGGAGAGATAGTTTCTCTATTAGCTAGCCGAATAACCACATCAATATCTTCAAGTTCACAAGAAGCAATTTCATACATGATTTCCATGTAAAGCTCATAAGAAATGGCACTAATACTTGCACCAATGTCGCATAAACCATAATAACAATGATCACCAATTCTAACAGAGAGCACAGGAACACTGGCTTTCCTAGACTTATTAGGATGCGAAACAATATTAGAAGCATCTTCACAGAAAATGATATGACCATCTTCTACATTTTCACCACAAGATCTTTAACTATTGCAACAGCAGGTTCAACCTTTATTTGCTCCTCAGGTTCTATAGGTTTCTTTGCACTTTTATTAACTACACTAGTTATAACAGAATACTCCTTCATTTTAGCAGGGAAAGGAGTTTTTTCAATATAAGCTTCAGGAAGAACATGATCAACAGTTTTAATTTCAATACATTTACCTATAGGTGAATCAGTTTTATCTTTATAAGGTTCATGATACTTATCAAAATTCTTCCTAGGCAATTCAAAATGAGAGGCAAAAACTTTATAAAAATTTGCAACAACTTGAGAGTCAAGACCATATGTAGCACTCATATTACGAAATTTATCAGTATCCATAAAAGTTTCAGTGCATTCATAATCATAATTTATACCTGACACTCTACCTTTGTCATTCTCCCATCCTTCAGTATTTTCTTGGATTCGATCAAGAAGGTCCCATTTAAACTCTTGTTTATTGCGTGTGAATGATCCAGAACAAGTAGTATCCAGCAAGGTTTTATCTTGAAAAGAAATTCTTGCATAGAAATTATCAATGAGGATATTACCAGGAAGCTCATGAATGGGGCATTTGAGCATTAAAGACTTCAATCTCCCCCATGCTTGGGCAATACTCTCTCCCTCATGAGGCCAGAAATTATATATGCGGTTTCGGTCTTTGTGAATTTCACTTGGAGGATAGAATTTAGAATAAAATAGAGGCACAATATCCTTCCAATCAAGAGAATGCCCATCCTTCAGCAGTTTATACCAATGCGCCGCTTTACTAGACAGCGACATAGCGAATAATTTCTTCCTAACTTCATCCATTGAAATACCTGCACACTTGAATAACCTGCATAATTCATGTAAAACAGTAAATGATCTCCACGATGAACAGTTCCATCCCCTTCATAGCGGTTATCCACAACACGTTCAATAATTTTCATAGGTATTTTATACGGAATTACTTCCTCATCTGGCGCCTCATCCACTACCTTTGCAGTAGTAGTAGATTTCCCAAATAGAAATTCAAGAGAGGATCTCTCCATAATGACTTATAGCAGCAGGCAGAAACAAAATCAGCACGTACAGTAAAAGTTTTCCTTACCAATTCCACTTACCAATAGCGCTTCACTCCCCGGCAACGGTGCCAGAAAATAGTCTTGATGACCCAAAAGTATAGGGGGTGTATCGTAGTACTTTCGATAAATAAGAGTGTCGAACCCAACGAGGAGCAGAAGGTGTTGACAAACAGTTTCGATGAAGGATTCACTATAAATGCTCACAGACAAGTTTTCAGGGGGTTTTGATATAGCAGATAAATAAAGTACAAGTAAGTAAAATGCGAGAGTAATAATTGCAGCTAGTGGCCCAATCCTTTTTATCAGAAAGGACAAGCTGGTTTGTTTACTTATAATGACCAAATGTTCTTGAGGACACACGGGGATTTAGTCTAGTGCTTTCGCTTCATATAGTTGATTAATCTTCATTGTTTTGATAAGTGTTGTGTGGGTGAACCTATGCTAATGCACCGCCCTTCCTAGGACTAATACATACTTGTGATTATACCCCTTGCAAGCATCCGCAAATACAAGAAAGTAATTAAGATAAATCTAACCACAACCTTAAACTCTGAGATCCTGCTATCCCTCCTGCATCGATATACCAACGGGGGTTCAGGTTGCTGTCACTCCGGCAACCCCACAATTAGCAAACGAATACAAGATGTACTCCCCTAGGCCCATAAAGGTGAAGTATCATGTAGTCGAGGTTCACATGACACCACTAGAAGAATAACACCACAACTTAAATATCAAACCATTAAATATTACTCAACATAGTTCACTACTAACATTTAGACTTCACCCATGTCCTCTAGAACTAAACGAACTACTCACGAGACATCATATGGAACATAATCAGAGGTGATATGATGATAGATAACAATCTGAACATAAACCTTGATCCAATGGTTTCACTCAATAGCATCAATAACAAGTAGTAATCAATACCGGGAGAGTTTCCCCTATGAAATACTCAAGATTCAACCCTAGATGTTACAGCGGAGACGAGGTGCAGCGGTGGAGATGACGGTGTCGATGGTGGAGATGATGATGATGATGATCCCAATGAAGTCCAACTCGATGACGGTGACGATGGCGACGATTTCCCCCTCCGGGAGGGAATTTCCCCGGCGGATTCCTGCCCGCCGGAGAGCTCTTTTCTCTCTGGTGTTTCTCCGCCCCGCAGAGGCGGCTGTGTCTATTCTCGCTTATCCCCCGTGCCTTAGGTTTTCGGGTAGATGAAGTACGCGACAGAGAGGAGGCCGAGAGGGGCTGTGGGCCCCTCCCCACAAGGCGACGCGGCCAGGGCAGGGCCCGCGCCGGCCTATGGGGGGGCCATGGCGGCCCTCCTCGGCTCCTCCTTTTGGTTGGCTCATTCTTCTGGAAAAATAAGATCTTCGGTGTAATTTCCGTCAGTTGTTGATCTTCAGAAATATGGTATCCTGACGGTGCTTTTTCCAGCAGAATTCTGACTCCGGTGAATAATTCTCCAATAATCATGAAACATGCAAAATAGGTGAAATAACGTAAGTATCATCTCTAAATATGAAATATATCAATGAATAACAGTAAATTATGATATAAAATAGTGATGCAAAATGGACGTATCAATAGTCCTCTCAAGCAACCCTGCAATTAAGATACAAGAAGTCTCTTGTGTCCCCAACACACCTAACACACTTGTCAGATGTATAGGTGCACTAGTTCGGCGAAGAGATAGTAAAACACAGGTGGTATAGATGGTGGTAATATTGCAGGAAGTAAAGATGCAGTAAAACAGTAAACAAGCGATGTTTGCAGTATTTGGAAACAAGGCCTAGGGATCATACTTTCACTAGTGGAAACTCTCAACATTGATCACATAATAAATAAATAACTTCTCCTCACTTGTGCTACTTCAAACACTCTCTTGTTGGATAACAAACACCATTCATTGTGTAGGGCTACAAGAGCTCCTTCAAGCCGGAGTTAACAAGCTCCACAACATACGGAATTCATATTTAAGTAACCTCTAGAGTGCGAAATAGACCGTTGCAATTTAGACCGAGTACTAACATAGCATACACACTGTCACCTTTAAGCTATGAAAGGGGGAATAGATCATATCAATACTATCATAGTAATAGTTAACTCCATAATCTACAAGAGATTACAATCATAACCTATGCTAAGTACTACATGATGCACACACTGTCACCTTTACATCATGAAGGAGGAATAGACTACTTCAATAACATCACTAGAGTAGCACATAGATTAATAGTGATACAAAGCTCATCCTATAGATCTCAATCATAAGGCAGCTCATGAGATCATTGTATTGAGGTACATGAGAGAGAGATTAACCACATAATTACCGGTAGAGCCCTCAGCCTCGAGGGAGAACTACTCCCTCCTCATCATGGGAGACAGCAACGGCGATGAAGATGGCGGTGGTGTCGACGGAGATGGCTTCCGGCGGCAATTCCCCGTCCCGGCGGCGTGCCGGAACAGAGACTTCTGTCCCTCGAACTTGACTTCGCGATGGCGGCGGCTGCGTAACTTTTCTCGTCCCGTGGTTTATGTTTTTAGGGTTTTCGAGGTGGAGAGACTTTATAGGCGGAAGGGCAGCCTCGGAGGGGACCTGGTGGTCCCACACCATAGGGGGGCGCGCCCCCCGCCCTTGGCCGCGCCGCCTTGTGGGTTGGGCCCCCAGGGCTCCCCTCTGGTGCCTCTCTGGCTCTCTGGAAGCTTCCGGGGAAAATAAGGTCATGGGCGTTGATTTCGTCCAATTCCGAGAATATTTCCTTTTTAGGATTTCTGGAACCAAAAACAGCAGAAAACAAGAACTGGCACTTCGACATCTTGTTAATAGGTTAGTTCCGGAAAATGCATCAAAACATCATAAAGTGTGAACAAAACATGTACGTATTGTCATAAAACTAGCATGGAACATAAGAAATTATAGATACGTTTGAGACGTATCAGGTTCCCAACAGACGTGTGCTTTACCGTCACAAGAAAGTTGTTGCCTACACGCCAGCAGCGGGGAACCTTGGTGGAGGCTCCATGTCCCGGTTGGAGCCTTCTGCACCCGCTGCCATTGCCGCCGTCCTAGCTGAAGCAAACCCTGATCGAAGCCCCCATCGCGGGATCCGCTGATTGAAGCCTGACGGCTTGTAGTGTGGTCACGGCCGTGCTCCTCGTACCCATCCTGACGGGCCTCGAAGCGACGGGAGACGGCCAATTCAACAACACTACTCGACCGGGACCGATCTGCGCCACCACATCGCGGCCACCTACCTCGTACTCCCGAACCATGCGCCGGCGGCGGGATCCATCGGCGCTGGAGCCGAAGGAGGCGGGGGAGGCCATGTGCGGCGGTTGATGCGACGTTGGCGTGTGTCAGTGAGGAAGTTGAATGGAGAGAGAGAGGAGTGATGATAACGGGTGTCCCGATCTTCTCAGTAAGCAATGGTGGTGATGATGATCACGTGATGAACACAGCGGAGATATCACGATGATGAAGTGGATGATAACTTGTATGACGCAACAAAGTCTCTCGATTGGTCCATGTCGCCAATGCAATAGCTCTCAACCCTACAAAATATTCGCAACTCCACACACTTTCACACGTAGCCGCCGACCACGAGCGGTAAGTTGCAACCGTCTAATTCCCAATGGAACAGCAGATCACACAAGACTTTCGGGGGTAAACACCAAATCAATGCAATATGGTGTAGAGATTCAATAGAGTTGCAAAGCAATCAACTATGAACTAGGGTTTATCTTAAACGTGGTCTAAACCTAATTTGGGGGCATCCTGGGCACTTATATAGGGGTTCAGGACGACTAGGGGTCGAAAAGATACATAGAAAACCGACCCAGGTTGGATCTGATCGAGACAGACTCGGACTCGGCCGTTCTGGGGGCCGGTCGACCGGGCCTGGGAACGGCCGGTACCGTTTCAACCTGACCTGGGACCGGAAGGTGACCGGGCCAAGGCGGTGTCACGCAGTACACTCGCCCCGGATGGCACCGGAGTAGCTTCCGGTCGGAACCGGGTGCACCCAGCATGGGGGCCGGTTGGACCAGGCCTGTGACCGGGTTGGCCAGCATGGCGGCCGGTCGGACCGGGCTTGGCACCGGCCTGGACAGCTTCTTCTTCCTCCGTCGCGCATGCCTCGCGCGTGCATGGGATGTCTTCATGTCCAGCTTCACGTCCAGCTGCTCCTCTTCTCCTCGTGCGATGCTTGCTCCTTCTTCATACCTGATCATACATAAGTAATAGAACTTAGGCAGTATAAAGTTATCATCGATCAAAGTATCACTTAGGAACAAGTTCACCTGTTGTTTGAGTAGCTTCGCACGAGCTCTTGTCATAGGTCCAATCCTAACTTCATTGGACTTGAGCTTCACAGCAGCATCGTCTTCATCTTGCAATGACGGAGGTAGTAGTGTAGTAGGGATGTCCTCATCATCCCCCCCCTTCAAAAGGCGTCGACCTCGACGCTCCAAGGTCTTCTCCGTCATATGGTGTCAAATCAGCCACATTGAAAGAATTGCTGACACCAAACTCATCAATTGGAAGATCTATAGAGTATGCATTATCATTGATCTTGGCAAGCACATTGTAAGGACCAGCACCACGAGGAAGCAACTTGGACTTCCGTAGCTTCGGGAACCTATCCTTGCGAAAATGTACCCAGACCATATCACCGGGCTTGAACAACATCTACTTGCGCTTCTTGTTCACTCTTGCAGCATTATTCTTTCCTTTCTTCTCTATCAACTCTTTAGTCTTCACATGAATCTTTCGCACAAAATCTGCCCTCTTTGATGCCTCCATATTGACTCTCTCATGTATGGGTAGAGGCAACAAGTCAAGCGGAGTAATGGGTTTGAAACCATACACCACCTCAAAGGGACACAGCTCTGTGGTAGAATGTACCGTCCTGTTGTAAGAAAACTCCACATGCGGCAAACAATCTTCCCACTCCTTCAGGTTCTTCTTGATCATGGATCTCAACAGTTGTTACAATGTTCTATTCACCACCTCAGTTTGACCATCAGTTTGGGGATGACAAGTAGTACTGAAAAGTAGCTTTGTCCCCAGCTTTCCCCAAAGTGTCTTCCAGAAGTAGCTCATAAACTTTACGTCACGATCAGAAACAATAGTCTTCGGGACTCCATGTAGACGTACAATCTCCCTAAAAAACAGGTTAGCAATATGCGCGCATCATCGCTTTTGTGGCAGGCAATAAAATGTGACATCTTAGAGAATCTATCCACTACCACAAATATAGAATCATGGCCTCTTTTAGTACGCGGCAAACCCAACACAAAATCCATACTAATGTCTTCCCATGGTGTAGTAGGTGCCGGTAAAGGAGTATACAAACCGTGAGGCTTCAGCTTGGACTTGTACTTGTTGCAAGTAATACATCTCTTCACATATCTATCCACATCCCGCCTCATCTTTGGCCAATAAAAGTGGTCAGCTAGCATGAGTAGCGTCTTCTCACGCCCAAAGTGACCCATCAAACCTCCAGCATGAGATTGTTGCAACAAGAGCAAACGCACAGACGATTCTGGAACACATAGTTTGTTAGCTCTAAACAAGAACCCATCATGTATGTGATATTTTTTCCATGCTTTACCAATAGCACACAAGCGATATGGTTCAGCAAAATCATGATCAGTAGCATACAAATCACATATGACCTCTAATCCAGGAATTTTAACATCAAGTTGAGTTAATAGCATATTCTTCCTAGATAGAGCATCAGCAACAATATTATCTTTTCCCTTCTTATGCTTAATAATGTATGGAAAAGACTCAATGAACTCAACCCACTTAGCAAGACGCCTATGCAATGTAGATTGGGCTTTCAGATATTTTAAAGTTTCATGATCAAAATGTATGATAAATTCTTGTGGCCACAAATAATGTTGCCAGACCTCAAGAACTCTAATTAGAGCATACAATTCTTTATCATATATTGGATAGTTCAACTTAGCACCAGAAAGTTTCTCAGAAAAATATGCAATTGGGCGACCCTCTTGCATCAACACACCACCAATTCCAATACCACTAGCATCACATTCAATCTCAAATTGCTTATTGAAATCAGGAAGTGCAAGCAACGGTGCAGAAGTTAACAATATTTTCAGTTCATCAAAAGCATGATCTTGAGCTGCGCCCCACTAAAAGAAAACACCCTTTTTAGTCAATTCATTCAAAGGTGCAGCAATATACTAAAATTGGGCACAAATCTTCTATAAAACCCAGCAAGACCATGAAAACTTCTTACTTGACTCACATTCATGGGAGTTGGCCAATTTTGAATAGCTTCAATTTTAGACACATCTACTTCTACTCCATGCTTAGAGACAACATAACCCAGAAATATGACCTTATCTTTGCAAAATGTGCACTTCTCAAGATTACCATAGAGTTTACTATCTCGCAACACTTGCAAAATATGTTGAATATGTATAGTATGATCAGATTCATTGCGGCTGTAGATTAATATGCCATCAAAACAACCAAAAAGTTGCCAATAAAATCACGCAAAACATGGTTCACCAGTCTCATGAAAGTGCTAGGTGCATTAGTTAAACCAAAAGGCATTACTAACCACTCATATAAACCAAATGTTGTTTTAAAGGCTGTTTTCCATTCGTCCCCCTCTTTCATCCTAATTTGAAGATAACCACTACGCAAATCAATTTTAGAGAAAACAGCAGCATCACTCAATTCATCTAGCATATCCTCTAAACGGGGAATAGGATGATGATATCGAATAGTAATGTTGTTTATCGCTCTACAATCTACACACATGCGCCATGTACCATCTTTCTTAGGAACTAGAATAACAGGAACAGCACAAGGACTGAGGCTTATGCGGATATAATCTTTGTCGAGTAGCGCTTGTACTTGCTTTTGTATGTCCTTCGTCTCTTTGGGATTCGTCCTTGATACGTCTCCAACGTATCTATAATTTCTGATGTTTTATGCTAGTTCTATGACAATACCTACATGTTTTGCTCACACTTTATAATGTTTTTATGCATTTTTCGGGACTAACCTACTAACAAGATGCCGAAGTGCCAGTTCCTGTTTTCTGCTGTTTTTGGTTCCAGAAAAGCTGTTCGGGCAATATTCTCGGAATTCGACGAAACAAAAACCAAACCTCCTATTTTTCCGAGGCACACACGGAGCCAGAAGGGCAAGCCAGGGCGATGCCCACGGCCTCCAGACCATAGGGGCGCGGCCAGGAGGGGGGCGCGCCGCCATATGGGGTGGGCCCCTCGAGCACCCCCTCGCGCCGCCCTTTCGCCTATATATTCCCTCGCGACGCGAAAACCCTACATCAACCGGTCTTCCTCCACGAAAAGTTACGTAGCCGCCGCCATCGTGAAGCCAATTTCGGCGGATAGAAGTCTCTGTTCCGGCACGCCGCCGGGACGGGGAAGTGCCCCCGGAGTCATATCCATCGACACCACCGCCATCTTCATCGCCGCTGCTGACTCCCATGATGAGGAGGGATTAGTTCTCCCCCGAGGCTGAGGGCTCTACCGGTAGCTATGTGGTTCATCTCTCTCTCCCATGGTGTGATCTTTATGTGATCATGAGCTTTGTAATCTAGTTGAATATGTAGATGTTACTCTTGTCTATTATGCAATCTAGAGGTTACTTTAATATGAACTCCGGAGTCACTCTCCACGGTGTGATGGTGACAGTGTGCGCATCGTGTGTGATTCCTTTATGACGTTGTGGAGCTTGTTTACTCCGGCTTGAGGGTGCTTTTGTAGCCCTACACAATGAATGGTGTTTGTTATCCAACAAGAGAGTGTTTGAGAGTAGCATTTATTTATTCAATTATGTGATCATTGTTGATAGTGTCCACTAGTGAAAGTATGATCCCTAGGCCTTGTTTCTAAGCATTGAAACACCGTTTCCAACAAGTTCTGCTACATGCTCGCTTGCTGCCATTTTTATTTCAGATTGCAATTGCTACTTATAATCATCCATATTACTTGTATTTCACTATCTCTTCACCGAACTAGTGCACCTATACATCTGAAAAGTGTATTAGGTGTGTTGGGGACACAAGAGACTTCTTGTATCTTAATTGCAGGGTTGCTTCAGAGGAATATCTTTGACCTCTACCTCCCTGAGTTCGATAAACCTTGGGTGATCCAATTAAGGGAAACTTGCTGCTGTTCTACGAACCTCTGCTCTTGGAGTCCCAACACTGTCTACAGGAATAGAAGCGTGCGTAGACATCAAGCTATTTTCTGGCGCCGTTGTCGGGGAGGTAAGGTAAAAGGTATTCACATCGTCCGACTACTAAGCTATTTCCTAGCACTGTTGCCGGTGTGTGAGTGCTCGAAGTTATTTCCTTTAGATTCTGCAATTGCATCTTTTTGTTTCTTGTTTTTATTTTTCACTAGTTAGGCATAATGGAAAACAACAACAAATTTAGTGAGCTTTTTAATCTTTTTCCTGAGTTAAGACATGAATTGTTTGATGCGAAAATTAAAAAACCTATAGAACCTTATTAGCATGCTAGTAGCAATGTTATTAGTATGAACGCAATTAGTGCTAATGCTATGGAAAATTCTAAGCTTGGGGAAGCTAGTTTTTATGATCGTTTTAGCTTCCCAGCTTTAGGGGAGAAAATTTGCTCTGATAATACTTTATCTCTCATATGCGATAACTCTAATGATGCTTGTGATATTTTAAATCCACCTACTGAAAGTATTCCTTTCAAGGTACCTATGAAAATTGTTAAACTTGCTATGAACAATTGCTATTTTGGAGATGGGACTGTCCATCCTAGTGATCATTTACTCTTTATACATGAATTATGCGAGTTGTTCGAGAGTGCAGGTATTTCAAAGGACCAAGTTAAGAGGAAGATATTCTCTATATCTCTGAAGGGCAGAACTGTGGAATGGTATAAGATGCTGAAGAATGGTCGATCTATTGGTTAGGAGGAAATTGTACCTCTCTTTTATTCTAAATTTTATCCTCCTCATGAAGTGCATGTTGATAGGAATTACATTCATAACTTTTATCCTCGTGATGGAGAGAGTATTTCCCAAGCATGGGGGAGATTGAAGTCACTAATGCTCAAATGTCCCATTCATGAACTTCCCAGTAATGTTATTATTAATAATTTTTATGCAAGGCTTTCAGGACACCACAAGGACTATCTAGATGCCTGTTTGGAGGGATCTTTCACAAGCAAGGAGGTTGAAGCTAGATGGGATCTTCTTGAAATAATTCAAAGCAATACTGAAGATTGGGAGAATGACAAAGGTAAAGAATCAGGTATAAACTACGAGTATGACTGCATTAAGTCTTTCGCTCAAACTGCTGATTTTCAAGAGCTTAGTGCTAAATATGGTCTTGATCCTCAAATTATGGTCGATTGCTATAGAGCCTTTGCTTCTCATATTAATGTTCCTAAATAAAATTGGTACATGTATCATGAACCTTTTTAAGACATCAGCATGAAGGATGAAACCGTTATTAATGATTGCAATGAACATGCTCAAACTTCTGAAAATGCTATTTCCTATAAGCATGTTAATTTTTGTGGAGTTCATAGACCTTGTGAAATGAATAAAATTGAAGAAGAATATTGTATCCATCACAGGAATGAAAAAACTAGAAAGTGGTCTAGGGCTCTAGATGATCTTGGTGAAAAAGTTTGTGCCCTCTATCCTTTTATTTGTGAACTTTGTCATAGAGTGGGTCATTTTAATTTTCAATGCTCCTCCAATGATAATTCGAACCCCATGAGTGCTGCAAATTTGTATTGTAATGATGAAATCATGCCTAAACAGTATGAGGAACTTACATTATTTTTGGAGTGTGAAGAGTTATTGAGAAAAACTTCTTTGGTGGATATGAGTGCTCTTGATATTAATAGTGTCCTGCATGGCTATCTTTCTTATTGCATTAATAATTGCCACACAAATACTTACATACAAAATATTATAGAAGATGACACTTTGCCAAAATATAATAGGACCGCTGTGTGTTTTGAACTTATTAATGAAAAGGAGGAATCCTCCCAAGTTTCTTCTATTGTTTCTGGAAACAAATCAGGTTATGTGGAGAAGCTTCCTTTCAAGCCTCTTCCTCCTAAAGGAGGGAACGAGGAGGAGAAGAAGAAGAGGGGGAATAAAAAGAAGAAGAAAAAGAAGAGGGGGAATAAAAAGAAAGAGGTAACGGCATATCCCCGCATGTATGAGATAACGATAGGTAACCGTAAGTATGTTGCTCCTAATGATTATTATGATAATGAATCTGAGTACAATGATCTTCCTATGCCCTTTACCTATATTAGTGATCATGATTTGGAAGAGCACACTACTTTTGATACTGAAAATCTCTTTGGTACCGATTATGAAAGTAATGTTGTTAGCACTATCCATGTTCCCTCAAACGATGATATTGAAAGCTCTAAGCTTGGGGATGTTGTGCTTGAAGATCCTATATTTGAGACCTTTACTTTTAGTGAAAATGATGATATTATATCTTCGAGTTTAGATAATCGTTATAGAGATGGCTATGACACAGGTTATAATTATCCTTATGAAACTTGTCATAGTTATGATGGGATTGCCAAAAACCATCCCCATAGTATGCAACTTGTTTACCATGTTCAAATTCTTGATAATGATCCTGCTCCAATTACTATTAATGAGAAGAGTTTTTCTTATGCCAAAAATAATGATACTTTTATGCATATGAAACATGATAAGAATGTTTTAAGTGATGGTTATATTGTGGATTTCATCAATGATGCTACTGAAAGTTATTATGAGAGAGGGAAACATGGTTATATGCATCTTAATAATATTAAATTTCCCCTCTTTATGTTGAGAATCCTTAAGTTGCGCTTGTGTTGCCTTTCTATGCTTGTTGCTTTGTGCTTTCAATACCTGTTCCCTTACAAGATTACTTTTCATAGGAAGTTGGTTAGACTTAAAAGTGTTTCTTATTTGCTTTTGATGCTCTCTTTTGCTTCAACTATTATTTCTTGCGAGAGCATCATTAAAATTATTGAGCCCATCTTAATGGCTATAAAGAAATCACTTCTTGGGAGATAACCCATGTTTTTATTTTGCTACTGTTTTGTTGTGTCTTGGAAGTTGTTACTACTGTAGCAACATCTACTGCCAATCTTTTACTTTATTGTTGAGTCAGTTTACCCATTCCCTTCTATCTTAGAAGCAAACACTTGTGTTAACCGCGTGCATTAATTCTTACATGATTACTTATTGCACATGTTATATTACTCTATGTTGACAAATATCCATGAGATATACATGTTACAAGTTGAAAGCAATTGCTGAAACTTAATCATCCTTTCTGTTGCTTCAATGCATTGTACTATGAATTTATTGCTTATGAGTTAGCTCTTATGCAAGTCTTATTGATACTTGTCTTGAAAGTATTATTCATGAAAAGTTTTGCTATATGATTCATTTGCTTAGTCATTATCTGTGTTAGCAATCTTTTGTTCAGATCACTCCATTCATCTCATATGCTTTACAATAATGTTGATCAAGATTATGTTGGTAGCATGTCACTTCAAAAATTATTTGTGTTATCGTTTACCTACTCGAGGACGAGTAGGAACTAAGCTTGGGGATGCTTGATACGTCGCAAACGTATCTATAATTTCTTATGTTCCATGCTACTTTTATTACAATACTTGAGTGTTTTACACATACTTTACAGCGTTATTTTACATTTTCCGGCACTAACCTGTTAACAAGATGCCGAAGTGCCAGTTGCTGTTTTTCTGCTGTTTTTGGTTTCAGAAATCCTAGTAAGGAAATATTCTCGGAATTGGACGAAATCAACACCCAGCGGCCTATTTTTGCACGAAGCTTCCAGAAGTCCGAAGAGGAGACGAAGTGGGGCCACGAGGTGGCGACAAACCAGGGAAGCGCGGCCTGGCCCCTGGCCGCGCGGCCCTGTAGTGTGGGCCCCTCGTGACGCCCTTTGACCTACCCTTCCGCCTACTTAAAGCCTCCGTCGCGAAACCCCCTGTACCGAGAGCCACGATACGGAAAACATTACTGAGAGGCCGCCGCCGCCAATCGCATCTCGGGGGATTCAGGAGATCGCGTCCGGCACCCTGCCGGAGAGGGGAATCATCACCGGAGGGGCTCTACATCATCATGCCCGCCTCTGGATTGATGCGTGAGTAGTTCATCCTTGGACTATGGGTCCATAGCAGTAGCTAGATGGTTTTCTTCTCCGCTTGTGCTTTCATTGTTATAGATCTTGTGAGCTGCCTAACATGATCAAGATCATCTATTTGTAATGCTACATGTTGTGTTTGGTGAGATCCGATGAATAGAGAATACTATGTTAAGTTGATTATCAATCTATCATATATGTGTTGTTTATGTTCTTGCATGATCTCTGTTGCTAGTAGAGGCTTTGGCCAAGTTGATACTTGTAACTCCAAGAGGGGGTAATTATGCTCGATAGTGGGTTCATGCCTCCATTAAATGCAGGACGTGTGAGAAAGTTCTAAGGTTGTGGATGTGCTGTTGCTACTAGGGATAAAACATTGATGCTTTGTCTACGGATATTTGTGTTGATTACATTACGCACCATACTTAATGCAATTATCTGTTGTTCGCAACTTAATACTGGAAGGGGTTCGGATGATAACCTGAAGGTGGATTATTTAGGCATAGATGCATGCTGGATAGCGGTCTATGTACTTTGTCGTAATGCCCTGATTAAATCACATAGTAATCATCGTTGATATGTATTGAATCTCTATTTGTCAATTGCTACTTTGTAATTTGTTCACCCAGCATGTTAGTTATCTTATTGGAGAGACACCACTAGTGAACTATGGACCCCGGTCCATTCTTTTACATCTGAATACATTCTACTGTTTTTACTGTTCTTTGCAAACAACCACCATCTTCCACTCGATACGCTTAATCCTTTGTTTTCAACAAGCCGGTGAGATTGACAACCTCACTGTTACGTTGGGGCAAAGTACTTTGATTGTGTTGTGCAGGTTCCACGTTGGCGCTGGTTTCACTGGTGTTGCGCCGCACTACATTCCTCCACCAACAACCTTCACGTGCTTCTTGGCTCCTACTGGTTCGATAACCTTGGTTTCTTTCTGAGGGAAAACTTGCTGCTGTGCGCATCACACCTTCCTCTTGGGGTTCCCAACGGACGTGTACATCTACACGCATCACGCACCGCTCCCCCTCTCTCATCCCCAACCGCACCCACCACTCTCCCCTTCCTCGTTCTCACCCACCACTCTCCCTCTCTCATCCCCACACTGTGGCGCCGGCGAGGAGTCTCACGGCGAGGACGAGGTGATGGAGCTCATCCCGGGCCTGCCAGAGCAGGTCGCGGAGAAGTGCCTCCTCCGCCTGCCCTTCCTCGATGCCGACACGCCGGGGGCCAAGCCTTGTCAGGGTTCTGGAGCTACCCCATTGAGGGATCCGCTTCCACCGCATAGGGTAAGCCCGGGCGGGTCAGCGCCAGGGCCGGGGCCGCTCCAGCACGCGTAGCGGCGGCGCCCTCTCCAACACGCATGCCATCATCCTCCTGCCACGCCCTGCTCCACGACGCAGCCGGCCCCGACCTCGACGCCCTTCATCTCGACGCGGAACACCTTCGTGCTCGCACTCTACGATGGCAACTGGGCACATCAAGCGCGACGGCTGCCTGGCGCACGGCCTAACCGGGCACGACCTGGCCGCGGCGCGCGACTAGCCGGGGTCGAGCGCACCAGGCGGTGGCAGTGACGATGGCCTCAGGCGGCGCTGCCATCCCCTTTAGGACTTCATTGATTTTTATTTTTGCCTTTAGGGTGTTTTCTGTGAATTTCTTTGTAATTTATGTTTAACTGCTGTGTAAGTAAGTTAATTAGTGTAATATATATCCTCAAAAAAATAGTGTAATTTATGGTTATTACCAGCACAACTTGGTCTGCTCTTTTTTTTGTTTGCTAGCATAGTTAACAGTGGTGCCCGTCAATTCTCGTGGTGGCGCACATACACTTCTTTTTTGATTTCCTACTAAAGGTAGCTGTGGCGCATGGGGACGGTTGCTGTGGCGCACTATAGGGACCGTACCTGTGAAGCATTGAGTAGTGCGCTATTGTTATTTGATCTACTAATGGCGCACTAGTGGTGCGCTGCTAACGGCGTGATAGTAGTGGGGCACGAATCTTCCTCGACCCCAGAGCGAACTGAAAGCCATGGCGCCGGCAGTATGGGCGCCGACACGAGATTACCAAGTCGGCAGAACCAATTATAGTTATGTCGGTTTGCAAGAAGAACTTTCACCAACACCGCCACCAGCATCAGATAAGCCGGCAACGCTTCCGCCGCAATCGACATTGTCAAAGTTGGCTACACCACCGTCGGCCACGCCACCATGAAAATCTCCTCAGCCACAAACTCCTCCGCCTTAGCGAACTCCTCCAGCATCAACTGAATAGCCACAGCAGGAACCTGCAGTGCTGGTGATCAAGGTAACGAAGACAACTTCGTGGATGAGGCAGACCCAAAACCGGTGTCGAAATCACTCATGCTGACCCAAGCCGGTACAGCTGCTGGCCCCGCAGTGGGCGCCAACTGTCGTCGTGGTGAACAAACATATGCCATGGGTAGGCTTAAGTTTGGGGCCGGATGTGCATCGGAGGATCCGGAGGAGAGAAGGTGAGCTAATTTACCATACCCGGAAGCACACAAAGATCTACCCAAGTGCAGGGCCCTCGTGAGGAGATAAAACGCCTAAGTCCTGCTATGTGGAAGTGTATATCTCACGGTGGAATCCCACAACAATGGTGCTCCTTGAGTTGTGTTCTAGAGGTAGAAGATGAAGCTAAGTGCTCGTCTACGGAGGAGGAATGAGAAAGAGTGGCATCGTCCCAGGCAAGGGAGCCATGCACCCCCTTATATAGTGGGAGGCATGTTACATAAGTGAAACCCTAGCATGGGCTAAAGCCAGTTTATTTGGTCCATAAAGTCTACACCTACTCCTGCGAGGGAGCTTCCATCTTGTCACAAGTACACTGTCGATGAGACTTGCCCTTTGCCAGCACGCCGCTTACCACTGTACCTCTCGTCAACGGCATGGTCATCTTTGCTCGTTGGAATGTAGCGACGTGCCTCTTGTCAAGATGAGATTTACCTGCACTGTTGCATGACTACAGGACAAGACCTAAGCTCCGAGTTTGTGGACAGGCACATAATCGTTAGCCATATGCCAGACCTCTAAGCCAATTCCCGCTCAGGTATGCCGGTTCTTCAGCCTTTGATCTATTCTTCATGATATGGGTCATATTGACACAACCGACTTAGCCTATGCCGGTTTCTCTTATGCCGGCATGGCTATGCCGACAACACATATCGGCTTCTGTTAAGACGGTCAACTTTCAACCTGGTCAACCAAATCTTTAGCTGCAAACATGATGATCATGCTTTCCTTGATAAGCCAGCATTAGAGATTTAACTCCCCTTAGCCTACCGGGGGTCATCTCCCCGGCAGGTAGTCGGGGGGGCCTGCATTGACATAAAGTGGACATGCAAGTTACCTCTGGAAGCGCGACGGAGGCAATCGATGTAGGCGTGGAAGAACCTGGCGGCATGATGAATACCATGCAAAGTTGGTGCCAACCAACGACAAGGAAGGAAGCACGGTGAGCAAGGACGACAAAAAGTGAACGTGCGCAAAAACACTGCATCCCAAAGGGGCGGCATAGCTACAGGTTGTGGTTCAGTGCAGCGGCATTAGGACCACCAACTACGTACAAACCTTGGAACGCATGCAAAGGCGCGATGTTGCGGCCCAAAGGGGTGACATTGTGGCATCCCATTCCTCGATCAGTGGTAAGCTCCTACTAGGGAACTTCTTGGTGTAGATGTGCGACATATCAGCTAATTAGAACATCAACGATGCATACATGCATGCACCATGGCCTGGACGATGGCAAATTTCTCGGTGAAGTTACATTCGATGGAAGGGAAGAAGGACCGGCGATGAATGCTACACATACGAGAGGATCCAGCAAAGAGGCATCAAGATGTCCCTCTGACAGCGCGTTCGACATTTCCGCGCGAGTGGAGAAGACGATCCGGCTAGTGCAGAGTTGGCGCCGGCGACTAGGCCACGGTAGCTGACTTAGGGGAAGAAGGCCAGTGCGGAATATCGGCCGCGGTAGTAGATATAGGGGAGTTCCCTGGTGGAAAAATTGAGCCCTAGGTCAAAGTAGGGGTGCTCGGTGATGGTTGCGGTGGGTGACTCAATCCGATTTATGATAGGCAAACCAAAAGAAGAATAGGTCAACTGTCCGACATCGAGAAAAAAGATCTAAAAATCATTTAAAAAATCAGCAGGGCAGGTCATCCCATCCTCGGAGATCATGGAGGTCATCCTCCCTAGGAGCGGCACAGTTCGGAGCCATGTGTGATGTCTAGGTCGAGGTTCTCGCCTCTCTGAATCCATGAGAACATATGGGGTTTAGCGTAATACGTGGAATATGTATTCAGCCTCTCGAGTGAGTATACAGAAGTAAAAGGCTGCAGCGGCGGGAAGATACATAGTGCACGGAAGAGGACAAACTGGCTGTGGGCTGCTGAACTAATTCTTACCGAGACCATCAGTCCATCACCATCAGCCCAAATTAAGTGTAAAGATTATCTTGCAACTCACGTAAATAAACAATATCAGATCGATCGGAAGTTTACAAGGAAAAACAAATTGCCCTTTGAGTTTTTTGCCCCTAGGTTTAGGGTTCCCTTTTTCCTCTCGCGACGGCGGCGAGAGTCCCCCCTTCCTGGCGGGTGATCGACGTTTTTCTCGGGCTTTGTTCCGCGAGGCGCCACTGGGGATCGGTTGTAGTGCTACTCCGCGAGGTGATCGGGAAGTTGCATGGCGGGTAAAGTGGCTACGGCGTCGGCTCCGCCGCTGCCACCACCGCTCCTGATTAGATCGGATGCTGAGTCCATTGGGGACTCGGAGAAGAATCCGGAGACGGAGAAGACAGGAGGATCGGGTAGCAGAGCTATTGATGATGACTTGGAGCATAGATTTGACAGTCTGAAAAAAGATTTGTGGTCTGAACCTATGTGGAGAGGAAGAATCGGATCTTTACTTCTCGGGTGAGATTGATGAATTGATTGGTGACATCCGGTGGCTAGCTATTTTTAGGGTTCATACCCTAAAGCCTTTTAGCCATGCGGCTCTGTTCATGTCAACACCCGGATTTTTAAGTCCGGATGCCTATTATGTCATACATCGCAATCCCAGGAATATTGTTGTTGCGAGGCATAATAGTTAAGTATCACAGTCATCATTCATTACAAACCATAAAGTCTTACAAATTGGAATCACATGATCCATATTACATAAATAGTTGATCTAGTGATCAACGAACTGATCAACGAACAAACAGTAGTTCATAGCGGAAGCGTAAAGATACAAGGACTCTATAGTCCACAGGCCAACGCTTGACGTTAGGAGTAGTCCTAGTTGTCGTAGACGTCCTGCTGTCCATCATCTTCATACTGCTGCGCCTCTTCATAGTCTGGCCATTTGAATAGCCAGGGACACAGCCGTGAGTACTTTAAAGTACTCGCAAACTAATACCAATGTAAGTGCTATTAAATCTAGAAAAGGGGTACTAGGCTCTAGTTTCTTTTGCATAAAGCCAATTTTAGTTCACAAGTATTTGAAATAAAGACTCTTCATGTACTAACTAACTCAAGTGGGAACATTAGTGTCATTCCCACAACTCAAGTGGTGATTCGAAAACAAGTCACCCATTTCACCCTTCATTGCATCACTATTTTCAAAGAATCTGACACTGGTAACAGTATGGCCTTTCCAACCGTCCGTAACCGTGGACACAGCTATTCGAATAGGTTTACACTCTGCAGAGGTTGCACACTTGTGCCACAACATTTGATTTCATCCGTCGGGATAACCCCGAATCATCGTAACACAGTACGCGGATCATCAACCATAACCTTTCATTTACAAATCCTAGTATGAGCACCTCTCCCCATGAGCTTGGCCTCCCAGTGAAGACCAACTGTCAACCTGGGAACTGCACAGGGCTTGGCCGTAAAATTCACCTCAATTCACATCATTTCTCAACAACGGAGGCAGCCTCGGCATAACCCCTATGACGTGTGTTCAGAGGGAACCCATACTAAGATACATAAATTGCTAGTTAAGCCCTTACCCATAATCAGGTATTGTGGGGGTACTCAAAAATTGGAAAGGTATCGCATCCAAACCAAATATCAGTTTTTATTCAAAAATCACTATCTTCTCTTGGTCATATTCACCTTCAAAATTCATTTCATCAATTTCATCATCATCATTATTTCACCACACATGTTCCCATCTAGAGTAGTCATTTTTAATTTAGCACTAGCATCTAGATATGAAGGGTGCTAAGTATATGGCTTTGCTTCTAGGCTAACTTTGATACTCTTGTACTACTCTAACATTAACCTCCTTGAATCATAAATCAAAAAGTACTTTGATAACCCAAAGCAATAAAGCTGGCAAATAAAACTTGTAGTAAAACTTGGGATAGGCTGATGCTTCATAAGAAAGGATGAGAGTGCCTTGTCCTTGGTAGGACTTGCACTTGCAAGAATATTAGCTTGCAACCATAGAGCTTGCAGTAGTGTTAGCTTGCCTTGGTTGTTGATGTGGTCAAAGTTCTCTTCTTCTTCGGGGTAGAATCCTTCCTCTTCCTAGTATTCTCCGGTACTAGCGTCTATACACGAATACGAGGATACAATCACTCAATAGATCAAGAGCTATACTAAGCACACACATAGATCACACAAATTATTCTAGGGGTAACACCTTGCCATCATGTTGGTTGGTATTGTTTTATTCTTAAGAAAAATAATTTCCTCTCATTATATATGTAAATGATAGTTCCCTTTTGTCCTTGAAGAATAATTTCCTCTCATTGAATCTTCTTAAGATTTAATTTCTCAAATACTCCTGCATGAGTTTAGATTGACCTAAGTCAACCCTTCATCCTCATTATTTGAGAAAATGATTTAAATGAGGTAGAGTACCTCATACCATTTAATAATGCCTATGATGATTTAATATCTCCAAGCACTTCATATGATGTCATTTGACCAGGGGTCCCACTTCATATGAATGCATTTGAGACAATATTTAAATGAAGCATAATACTTCATAGGATTTACCTAATATTTTTGGACAATACTACTTTAATAAAATAGCCATATTGTCCATTATTTTAACTAGGGCATGATCATGCAAAGTTACCACACCATTTTATTGCATATTCAGTTGGTGTAAGTCAAATGTGAGCTAGTAGAGTTGGAATTAACTTAATATCTATTTTATTTGATTTTTAATAATTATTTGAATAAGGAAAAGTCCCTGCCTTGTTATTTTTATCGAATTAATTTTACGACGAATCTGGTCATGAGACCAGTGGCATATTGTAGATATTTTTACTAGCTTTCCAACCATATAAAGTTTGCTAAATTTGGCCAAGCCAAACAAATTCTATTGAATTTCAAAGTGGCAGCAGTATTCAAAATCGTTTGGAATTAATTAAATCGAGTTTGAATTAAAAAGGCCGGCGGGAAAAACTACTGGGCCAGATTCAAACTGAACGGCCCAAGCCAGCCCAGTCACGGTCCAGGGACGCGCGGCGCGCTGACAACGGGTCCCGCGTGTCAACGAGTGTTAAACGCCGAAGCGGTACCTTGATCGTGAGCCGTTGGATCAGAAGCAGATCGGGCGGCCGTGCGTCGTCGTTGCCGTCGGGGAGAAAGGGTTGCTGCCGCGGCGGAGGTAGGGGGTCGGCGGCGAGCTGGGGCTCCGGCAAGGGTCGGCGATGATGCGAGGCGACGTTGTCGACGAAGGGGAGTCGCCTGGTACCGGTGGCGTCGCCGATGGTGCTCGGATTCGTCGGCGGCGATCTCAGCTCCGCCGCAGGCTCCGGCGATCAATTGGGCGTCTCCGGTGAGCAATTGAGGGAGAGAGATGGTCGAGGAGGATCAGAAGAGAGTGGAGAAGACAATGGCGTGCTTGGATAGCTCGGGGAGGCGCTCCTTTTATAGATGGGCGAGGGTGCTGTGGTGCCGTGAAGGTGGCGACATGCGCGCGGCGGCTCCGGCGGTCTAACGAGCTAGAGGTTGGCGGGGATCTGTTCAGCGTGTCCAGGTGAGGCGTTTGGAGGCGACCGCGTGGTCGGGCGGCGTCGGATTGGGTCGCGTTGCTTCCGTGCATGTCCGTGGCTGCGGCGGGATTCGCTCGTCGTTGCCGTCGGCGGCGGGCTAGGGTTCGTGTCGCGCGCGTGTCCGGCGTGTCTGCGGTGGCACGGCGATGCTCAGCGTGCTCGCAGGGGGTCCAGGGGTGGCGCAGAGCGTCGGGGCGACGGGTGGCCGTGGCGTGCCTGTGGGCGCGCCCACGCCGTGATCGGCATGGTCTGGGCGCCACGGGTGTGTCCGTGTCTGGCGCGTGGGGTGCTCTTCTACTGCAGTGGCAATGCTAGGTGACAAAGGATTAACTTGTCAATGCCTACAGATTGTAGACTAGGGTTTTGCTAGAAGTAGAGGGCAAGTAGATCTCGAAGGTTTAGGCGAAAAGTACTCGACGATTATGAAAACTAGGGTTATGTTGACAGTAGATTCGATCCTTTCTTTGTCCCTCGACTCCCCCTTATATAGGAGGTGGAGCCGAGGGTTTCGTATTGTACAAGTTACAGAGTCCGGGACGGTTTCTAACTCATCCCGCCAAATTACAAATAACACTTCTTATTACAACTCTAGCTTTCCTTAATACACCTTGGGCTCCCGAATCTTCTTATTCTTCGGATAGTGGGCCTTCAGTAAATCCCGGGTACTATCTATGGCAGGCCCATTTGGGGTGCCTATGTCAGTAGCCCCCGAGATTTTGCTTGAATCGTAGAGTCAGGGAAAATCTCTCCCGTTTATTTTTGTTCGAGAGCTTTTATTCATACTCCACATAAAATTCTATATTGTACAGGGATAATGGTAGTTGGGGCTAGTTCATCTGACGGATCAGGTACTAGTTAACTGCTCTAGTGGCAATCCGCAAAAACCTACTTCAAGATCACGTCCCCGGACATGATCTCGGGATATCCAGTGTAAACTTCGACGGGTGCCGCTTAAGGTCTTACCATTAGGTCGAGTCCCAGTCAAATTTATCGGGTACCTAACGCGTCCGTTAGGATTTTTCTTCGTATCTGTTGATACGGATAAAAGTAGCAGAGCGCAGTCTTTGGCGATGCCACGCCCAGCAGAACGGATCTGGGGTCTTACCTTCGCAAATTTGCGGCATTCAGAAATTGATCGCAACTTTGGCGTTCTGAGAATATATTGTCGAGTGCTTTTCGCCGTTGGAATAGCACATTTTATTGAGTCATATTTATGACTTTATTTTGTCTTCCCGATGGGAGTATATGTAGAGTTATTTGTGTAACTCGAAATATACTCACTTTTTTTTCTTTATTTCTGATCAAATTCATCGGGCACGCGAACAGCGTTCCCGATGGGAGTAGCCCCCGAGGCTACAGCCAAGAACTTGTGCTTGGGTGTAGGCTCCACAGATTAGCATCCTTTGCCGCTATATTTATGATCCTTCTCGATTTTTTTTTATATTTATCGGGTGCGCGACCAGCGCTCCCGATGGGAGTAGCCCCCGAGGCTATGAACAAATTCTTGAATTTGGTCATAGGCTCTCGCCATTGCTATATTGTCATACTCGAAATTTTCTATTTTTTCAAAGTAGCCCCCGAGCATTTGGGCAAAAACTTTGTATTTGATCAAAGGCTCCAGTAGTAGTCGAATAATTTACCCTGTCGCCATTCTCTTTTTGTTTTGCATGTCGACAAACTTTCCCTTGTCAAAATCTCTTCACCTCTATGAATAGCCGAAATTTTTCTGCTTCGTGGGTCCATTTTTCTCACCACGTTGACACGTCGTGCAAGTGGGGGACACATGTCCTCCGCTTTTCCTGGCGCACGTTCTGTAACCTCGTCAATGTTGAAATACTAATTTGCCCTTGTTGCCACGTGGTAATCATCTCCTTCATTCTTTCTTCATCCAACGGTTCCGTCGGTTCACCGCACCTCTATATAAGATCTCCTTCTTCTTCCTCGAGCACTTCCGCTCGCGCCGTTCTCTGCTCTCCGCTGCAAAATCTCCCCTTGCGCTCCACTGCTGCCAAAGCTCTTCTCTTCGCAGCTGCTCGCCATTGCCATTGTTGATGCCACCGCGTCGCTTAACCAGGCACAGCACTCCTGATTCTTCCATGGCCGCCGCGGATCTAGGAACTGCGGAGTGGGAGAGGTCCAAGATCACAAACCAAGACCTGAATCTCCTGAAGAAACTGGGAATCACCACGAAACCCAAAGCGGTTTGCTTCCCCAGCGAAGATAGCTACCCAGCCCCTCCAATGGGGTACCGGGTAAGTTTTGTCGACCATCTCATCCGTGGTTTATCCACCCCCATCCATCCTTTCCTCCGTGGATTACTCTATGTCTATGGTCTCCAGCTTCACCACCTCACGCCAAACTCAATCCTCCACATTTCTATTTTCATCACGCTTTGTGAAGCCTTCCTTGGCGTCTCACCCAATTGGGCGCTTTGGAAGCGCATTTTCTTCTGTCGCCGCAATGGCTCTCCCAATGTCGCCTATAATATAGGCGGCGTTGTTATTTCTATTCGTTCCACTGCTGATTACTTCGACGTCAAGCTCCCTGACTCCGTTCAAGGTTGGCGCAAGAGGTGGCTATACATTCGGGAAGAAAACGATGGCTGCCTCGAGGATAATATTCCTCCTTTTGACGGTGCCGAAAAAATTCTTCGTCGCCGTTCCTGGGATGCAGAGGCTACCGAGGAAGAAAGAACTTCGACTGAAGCCCTGATGACTCGCATCCATGAGTTGCAAAATACTCGCGGCAAAGAATTGTCAGGTATCCAGATTATAGTGTATTTCCTTAAGAGTAGAGTTCAGCCTCTTCAAGCTCGCAAATTTCCTCTCTGGAAATATACTGGCAACGAAGACGTGGATCGGCTGTCGGTGGATTTGGAAGTCAAGGACCTGGAGAGGCTTGTCCGAAAAATCACCTCCCTCAGCAAAAAAGATTCCATCCCTTCTTCTTGTCGCATAAAACCATACAGCGCCACCCATGCACTTCCTAAGGTAAACATTGTCGCGCAATTTTTACTGCCTTGCTTTTTTGCATTGTTTGCTTCGTTCTGATATCCTTCCCTCTTTTTGGACAGAATCATCCAAATCTTGTTTCACTTCCTCCTCTTCCTGAAGGTGGGGAAGTCGAAGAAAGGACCGTTATCTCTAATGATAACCAAGAGGCCTCCTCTTTTGTGAATGAACCCGCAGATTCTCGAAAATCTGCGGGATCTGCTGAAAAAGATGCTGCTTCTGAAGACACTACATCGGCCCAATCTCCTCCTCCTGCTGATTCTCCAAAGAACAAAAGGAAAAGGGGTGATGTCGAAGATTCCGGGACTTCTAAACCCGAAGAAGCTGCTCCTTTACCGCAAAAGGCAGCTTATGATCCATATCTTGCGAGTATCATCAGTTCGTAAGTTCCCTCTTTTATTTTCCTATTCGAAGAATTTTTGCTTGCCTTGCTTTTTACATTGCCACCCTTTTGCAATAGTGATGATGACGAGGAAACGCCAACTTTGGATGTGGCTGCTCGAACGAGTATGTCACATACCCTAGTTATTTCAGAGCCACGAGTTGAAGGAGAGGAATCCTCGCCTCCTCAACAAAACATCGGCGCTTCTACTCCTCCTTCGAGCCCCCGAGCCCCTTCACCGAAAAGGGCAAGGACGGAGATTGTCTCGGAGCCTACTCTCCAATTGAGTAGCTCTTCGAACCTTCTCATGGAAGATGTAAGTTCTTTACTTTTTTTGTCAGTGTTTATGTTTTCTTTGTTTGCTTCTGTGTATCACTATATTTTTCTCATACCCCCATTCTCTCTTTGTCCTCTTGCTTTTATAGCCTGTGATCAAGGATCTTCTTCGCATCGGTGCCCAATTTGTTGGGTACCGTGAATATGCAAATAAAACTGAAGGTAATGCTCTGCTCCTTC
Organism: Lolium perenne; assembly: GCF_019359855.2. NCBI lineage: Eukaryota > Viridiplantae > Streptophyta > Magnoliopsida > Poales > Poaceae > Lolium > Lolium perenne. The sequence goes on along the minus strand of NC_067248.2, from coordinate 54,392,296 downwards.
TTTTTGCCTCTGTTCTTTTGTTCCTTCTTTGTTGTCGAGATTTGTAGCTATATTTATTTTCCATTGTAGAAAAACTGGCGGAAGCCAATGATCGTGCCAATACACTTGCTCAGCAATTAGAGCAAAGTGAAAAGGCTCGCAAAAAGGCTGAGTCAGATGCTATTGATGCACGAGCAGAGGCTGATAAAGCCAAGGCTGACGCTGCTGGTGTCGAAGATCTCAGAAAGAGGCTTCACACCGCTGAAACTTCCCTGAGCGATCACATAGCCGCCCAGTCTGCTCGCGAGGAGGCGATCCGTAAGCGTTTAACGACGCAGAGTCGCCGCTTCGTAGGTAAGTACCACTCATTATTCTTTTGTATTTTCTTCTCTGCACTCGTTTGTTGCTCAATTTTTCTTTCTTGACAGCTAGAACAGCTCAAGAATTTCAACTTGATGAACCCGCCAATGATTCTCTTCTTGACGCCCTTTCACTCCTTGAAGTTCATGGATCAGAGGCACGCGAAGGCATTGATCAGGCTAAAGCGGGGTTGTCGCGGCTTTTCCCTTATTTCTTCCCCAAGAAAGAGGAACCCGCAACTTTCCTTGACCTCGCCAAGTGCTTCAATCCATCAGAAGATCTTGGGCTAAGGGTGCGTCATGAAAATATGAAGGTTGCCGTGGAGAATACTGTCGCCTTGGTTGCTCACAGCCAGCAGTCTATCGATTGGTCGAAAGTTGGCGACACTGATCAGATAGAACAGTCAAGGTGGAGGTCTTTGATCAAGGCAGCTAAGCCCAACACGAGGAAAATCCTGGCTTATATCGGGATCAGGCCATCTTCGACTCCTAGCTCATCAAAGCCGGAGGTCTAGTTAAATGCCTCTTTGCTTTTTCTTTTTAGCATACCTTTCTTTTGGCCTTGTCGCCGTAGTGTTATTGGCGAGAACTGCTTCAGTACCCCTCTAGAAGGTCCTTCTTTTGTAATAGACATGTATATATTATGGAGATGAATGGAAATCTATCTTTGCTCAGTGATTGATGTCGAAATATTTCTTTTTCCAGTTAATTTTTGACAATTATACGCCAGCTCCTGGTTCTTCCAATATTTTGCCTTCTCCCCCAAGGAGAACTCCTGCTGATGCTTCGACTGCCGAGGATTCCTTGCCGCAAGAATTAGACGAACTTCGACACCAACTTCAGTTCGTGAAGAAACAATCACTTGTGCTGATGGAGAAGGCTCGTAAGTCATCTGAAGCCGAGGAAATTGCACTCCAACAAGCACAAACTGCTATTGCTGAAAAGGACTCGGCTGTTGCTGAAACCACTGCAGCTACGTCTCGAGAAAATTCCATGCTCCAGCTGTTAGTAGATGCTAGCTTGGATATGGCGGGTATGTTTGATTATCTTTTGTCGCGCTTCATTTTTCTTTGCTGCTTGCCACATTGTCTACTGACCTGTTGCGAGAAACAATAGGTGCTTTTTTGGATACTGCTGCTGAAGATGAACGTGTCGAGGCTCGTTCCAATGTTCTTCTTCGGCTTGCGCGCGATCATGGGTCGACTTTTTGGGGTACGCCTGAACGGACTCGCCAAATCGTGAGATTTCAGGATCGCGCGCTTCAGTTCATGGTACCTTGACTTCTGTACCAAGACCCTCTCTATGGTGTATAACTCTATGTTTCCTCGGAACGTTCAACCAAAAACTCTTCCCGAGTTAATGGAGAAGTTTAAGGATGCTCATAGGATCCATCACTTTGTCAGAGCTCAACTGGTAGCTGGCGCCAGATTTGCCCTCATAATGCTTCAGATCTGCCATTCAAAACTTGATCTGACCCAAGTTGTTGAGAAGGTTCACGAGAAGGTTCGGCGCCGAAGAGTTGGTATTGATCGCATTAACACGAAGGTTTCACCCATAGCCGAAGAAATGATTGAAGACCTCCTTCGGATGGATGCGACTTTTTGCGACGGTCAGTATGCTGATTTTCTTGGTGCTGCTCCTGAGGAAAACAAAGTTACTCTTGACGATATATTGAATCAAGGCTAGTTTTCCTTTGGTAGATAATTTTCTTTTTGTGAATCATGGTTGTGATTCTATTGTAAAGCAAACAGTATATTTCTATATTTGTCTAGCCCCCGAGTATTTTCGGTGGCTAGCCGCTGTATTTGTATAATGCGAGGTTTTTTAACCAAGGCAAGATAATATATACTGTACTATTTTTGTGGGTGTAAGCCCCCGAGCTTTTTTGTTGATCACTATTTTGTCGATATCTCTTTTTATTTTTGCGAGGTATTTTTTTACCAAGGCAAGGTGCTTCTTTTGTCGATACTGTGTTTATATATATATTGTATCATGTAGGGGAGAAACCCCTGATCTTGTCGAGAAGAAGATATGTGATTCCACTATCTTTATTATATTGCAGCACCACGAGCCCGCCTCATTAAAAACCTTTCCCGGCCCCACTCGGTGCCCCGAAAAAGGAAAAGAGTGCGTCTGAAAACTCGTGGGCGTTTCAGTACATTGAAGATTTACAAAGGAGGACTATATTTTCGACACCTAGGCGTAGAAACGCCTGAGCTGTGCCACATTCCAGGGATTTGGCTCGTCAATCCCTGTCTTCTTGTCTTTGATTCTGTATGCTCCTCCTTCGATTACTTCTGTGACGATGTAGGGTCCAAGCCATGGTGATTCGAGTTTTTCGTGACTTTTCTGGTTGAGCCGCAGAACTAAGTCACCAACTTGAAAAGACCTTGGCCGCAATCGTCGACTGTGATAGTTTTTCAGGTCCTGCTGATATTTGGCGACTCTTGACAGGACTTCGTCTCGAGCTTCATCGAGTGCATTGGCATCATCCTCCAAAGCTTTTCTCGATGTTTCTTCGTCATATTCTGTGACTCTTGGAGAATCGTGCTCTATTTCTATCGGCAAGACTGCTTCAGCTCCGTGGACCAGAAAGAACGGTGTTTCCTGTGTCGCCGTATTTGGTGTTGTTCGGATACTCCACAACACACTTTGTAACTCCTCCGGCCAAGTATGCCGGGCTTTTTCCAATGGGCCTAGCAGGCGTTTCTTGATGCCATTGCAGATGATGCCATTGGCCTTCTCGACTTGTCCATTGGTCTGAGGATGCGCGACAGACGCAAAACTCAATTTGATGCCCACTTCTGCGCAGTATGCTTTGAACTCCTTGGACGTGAAATTGCTGCCGTTGTCTGTCACAATACTGTGAGGGACTCCAAATCTGAAGACGATGCTTTTCACGAACTTAATCGCTGACGCGCCGTCCGGTGAATTTATCGGCTTTGCTTCGATCCATTTTGTAAACTTGTCGACAGCAACAAGCATATACTCATAACCTCCTGGCGAAGCTTTGTGTAATTTACCCACCATGTCGAGACCCCATTGAGCAAAGGGCCAAGACAATGGGATTGGCATAAGTTCTGCGGCAGGAGAGTGAGGTCTTGCCGCAAATCTTTGGCACGCATCGCAAGTTCGCACTATTTCCTTCGCATCCTCGATTGCTGTTAGCCAATAGAATCCTGCTCTGAAAACCTTAGCCGCGATAGCTCTGCTACTCGCGTGGTGCCCACATATTCCTTCATGCACGTCCTTTCGGATGATCCTTCCTTCTTCGGGTGTAACACACCGTTGTAGCACACCCGAGATACTGCGTTTGTACAGCTCCCCTTTTACCACAGTGAAAGCTTTTGATCGCCTAATTATTCGCCTTGCTTCAACTGGATCATCGGGTAACGTTTTCCTTAGGACATAAGATATGTAAGCCTGCATCCAAGGGACTTGCACCATCATGACTAGCTCTTGCTCTTCTTCTTCTTCTTCTTCTGCTATGTTTTTGGTGATACTCGAAGGTTTCTCTTTTTTCTCCTTTATTTTTGCTGGTTTTGTTGATCTCTCGCTAATCTCTTCCCAGAACACACCTGGAGGGATTGCGAGGCATTGTGACCCGATGTTTGCGAGAACGTCGGCTTCATCGTTGCTCATCCTGCTGATGTGGTTTACTTCACAACCATCGAATAGCTTCTCCAGCTCATTGTACACCTCCTTGTATGCTATCATACTTTCGTTGACTGCGTCGCATTGGTTCATTACTTGCTGTGCTACCAACTGTGAGTCGCCGAAAATTTTCAATCGGGTTGCACCGCAAGCTTTCGCCATCTTCATCCCGTGTATGAGAGCTTCATATTCTGCTTCATTGTTAGATGCGTTTGGGAACGTCATCCGCAGAACATACTTCAACTTGTCGCCTTCAGGTGAAACTAATATCACGCCTGCTCCAGCACCTTCCAATCTCTTGGACCCGTCGAAGTTCATGGTCCAAGTCCTCGATAAATCTGGGGGTCCCGTGTTTTGTAGCTCCATCCACTCTGCAATGAAATCTGGTAAGACCTGCGACTTTATTGCTTTTCTTTTTTCATACGTGATGTCCCGAGGGGAAAGTTCTATTCCCCAAAGGGAGACACGACCCGTGGCTTCTGGGTTGTTCAGTATATTTGATAAGGGAGCCTCATTGACCACTATTATCGGGTGCGCCGAAAAGTAGTGTCGCAATTTTCTTGCTGTCGTGAATACTCCATATGCTAGCTTTTGATATTGCGGGTACCGCTGTTTTGACGGCGACGTGATTACGATGAAATATACTGGCCTTTGAACTCCATGAAGCTTGCCTTCTTCTTCCCTTTCGACCACTAAGGCCGTGCTGACCACCTGAGGTGTGGCTGCAATGTACAAGAGGAGGGGTTCTTTCTCTTTTGGCGCCACCAATATCGGTGGTGTCGAGATTGCTCGCTTGAGATTCTCGAAGGCTCTGTCTGCTTCCTCGTTCCATTGAAATTTTTCCCCTTGCTTGATCAACGCGTAAAACGGCAGCGCCTTTTCTCCTAGCCTGGCGACGAATCTGCTTAAAGCTGCGACTCGCCCCGTTAGCTGTTGTATTTCTTTCAACTTTGTTGGTTTTCTCATAGTGACGATGGCCTGTATTTTTTCGGGATTAGCTTCAATCCCCCTTGCTGATACTAAGAACCCGAGAAGTTCTCCTGCGGGTACTCCAAAAGAGCACTTTGTCGGGTTCAGCTTGAGGCAGAACTTGTCGAGGTTGTCGAAGGTTTCCTTCAAATCTTCGATCAACGTTGACCCTTTCTTTGATGTTATCATGACATCGTCGATGTAGACTTGTACATTTTTCCCGATCTGTGTTGCTAGACACTTCTGCATCATCCGCTGATATGTTGCTCCCGCGTTTTTCAGACCAAAGGGCATTGTTTTGTAGCAAAACACGCCATAAGGTGTGATGAACGCTGTTTTGGCTTCATCTTCTTCTTTTAATCTGATCTGGTTATAACCAGAGTATGCATCCAGGAAGGAAAGACGTTCGCATCCTGCCGTGGAGTCGATGATTTGATCGATCCTTGGGAGGGGAAAGTGATCCTTGGGACAATGTTTATTGAGACACGTAAAGTCGACGCACATGCGAAGGACTATTGTGTGTTTTTTCGGCACCATCACTGGGTTGGCTACCCAAGTGGCTTCTGTAGATATTTCTCTGATAAACCCAGCATCTTTGAGTCGATCTATTTCTGATAACATGGCTTTGCGGCTAGGCTCTGAAAAACGCCGCAAAGGTTGCTTTACTGGTCGTGCGAGAGGATCCAAATTGAGGTGGTGCTCGGCAAGTTCCCTGGGTACTCCTGGCATGTCAGCTGGACACCATGCGAAGATTCTCCAGTGCTCAAGGAGGAACTCGACGAGCGCGCTTTCCTATGCGACATCCATGTTTGCGGCAATGGACGTCGTTTTCTTTGGATCTGTCGGGTGGATCTGTACCTCTTTTGAATCTTTATTTATATTGAAAGTTGGCTCCTTAGAAGGTCTTCCTACCTCAGGCAGCACATCATAATCAGTGAACCTAGGTGCCGCATATTCTGCTTGCATCCCGAAAGTTTCTGACAGTCGATGAAAATCCTTGTCGCATTTATCGGATAGTGCAAAGCTTCCTTTGATTGTGATAGGTCCCTTAGGCCCAGGCAACCTCCACAACAGATATGTATAATGCGGCACTGCCATGAACCTGGCGTACGCTGGTCGTCCCAACAAAGCGTGATATTGCGACGGGAAATCCACAACTTCGAACTCCAGGTTCTCTATTCTGTAGTTTTCTCGGGTTCCAAATTGAACGTCGAGGTTGATCTTGCCCAATGGGTAACTTGGCTTCTCTGGTGTGATCCCGTGAAAGCGTGTGTCAGTTGGTTTCAAGTTTGCCAGGGATATGTTCATCTTCCTCAATGTGTCTGCATACATGAGGTTTAGACTGCTGCCGCCATCTATGAAAACTCGCGACACGTCGAACCCAGCAATTACTGCGGGTAGAATAAGTGCTGATTGTCCTGGTCGAGGAACTTGCTGCGGGTGATCCGCGATTGTGAAGCCTATGTCTTGCCCTGACCAATTTAGATAATCGACTGTTGGTGGAGGCATCTTCTCTGCCATAAACACTTGTCGAGATATGACCTTCTGCGCCCTGTTGGACGGCCTAGCTTTCTGAATCATCAAAACTGCGCCATTGGAATTGGGATCGACATATGGGGGTGGTTGTGGTGCTGCCGCTATTCTGAGCTGGTGTCGATTTTCTTCGGTTATTGCGGGAGGAGGTGGAAGGTGAATCTCGCTCCTTGGCTCCCGAGGATTTCTGTTATTTGCTTGGGCATTTGCGATTCCTGCGGCTCGCAACATTGCCTGAAAATTGCGGCAGTCTTTCTGGAGATGTCCTGACTGTCTCTTTCCATTGTTGTCGAGGTAAAAGTGCATTTGACACGGACCATTCATCATCTCTTCGGGAGACATGTAAGGTCTCTGAATTCTTGGTCCACTATTTTGTCTGTTGCCGCGAAAATCACCTCTATTGTCGCCTTGTTGCTCATTGCTCCTTTGATAATCATCTCGACTGTTTCCACCAGGGTTTCCTCGAAAACCAGCTGATATGTGGCCGGGAGCATCGTTGTTGTAGAACTGGCGAGAAAATCGCCTTCTATTTTGATAGTTTCGACTACGATCCTCTTCTGGCGACCTGTGTCGTTTGTTGTATATTGCGTCTTCTCCATCTGCCCACTTGTTAGCGATTTCCATCAACGCTGAGATTGTCTTGGGATTAGTTCTCCCCAAGTCCTCGACGAAGTCTGCCCGCCGGATTCCTGCCACGAACGCATCTATTGCCCTCTCGTCAGATATGTCTTCCGCCGAGTTTTTGATAATGTTCCACCGCTGTATATATTTTCTCATCGACTCGTCATGTTTTTGTCGACACGCTCGTAATTCTTCCAACGACGCGGGTTTTTTGCAGGTGGATCGGAAGTTCTTCACGAAGATGTCCTCAAAAGTTTCCCAGCTGTCGATGGAGTTCAAGGGGAGTTTCTTTATCCAAGATCTTGCGGCACCACTCAGGTGAACTTGGATACTTTGCATAGCTGTTGCTCTGGTTCCTCCTACCAGTTTCACCATCTCGAGATAATCCACGAGCCAATCCTCGGGATCTTGCAGGCCGTCGAACTTCTTGAAATTCTCGGGTAGCTTGAACCCTTTTGGGACTCGAGTTTTTCGCACTCTTCTCGTAAAGCACGGGAGCCCACACATATCTTCGTCGGCAAGCTCTGGCGAGTACTGACGGTCCCTCCTTTCTTGTCGCGCTCTGTCCACCCTTACTTGGACTGCTGTGTCTCTTGCTCCACTTGCTCTTGGTGGGTCTTGAACTGCTGCAGCGGGTCGTGGACTATTTTGCCTAGGATTTTCTTCGGGAGGCGTTGTTGCGAACGCTGTTCCCATAACTCCTACTCCGGCCATCGCCATATTGAACAATGGTTCTCTCGGGTCCCCAGGAGGTGGTCTGGACGCCAAGATGTATGCTTGTGTTGCCATGTAACCTGCCTCTGGCGTTTTCGGGATGATATTTCCTCTTTCGTCGATCGACATAAAGGACATGTCGAGATTTTGGATTATGTTTCCTCTTTCTTCTTCAGGTATGTTTTGCAGTCGAGACATTGCTCTCCTCCGAGCTTCTCTGTGACTATCTCCTGTATTTCCTGAAAGGCGACTTAAATCTGCCCGGCGTACGCGATGCGAAGGCTGCTTCTTTTCTCCTATTCAAGGATGCTGTCTGTTTTTCCAACTCTCTGCTTACTCGAGCAAGTCTATATTGATATGCTTGAAGTTCTTGTGCAGTAGCGGTGTTGGTCATAGGTTCTGAACCATCCATGGCTTTCGCGGCCCTATCCCACGCGCTTTGCGGGAGTTGTACTCTTGCGCGAGTTGTGGATCCAGGATATTTGGTGCCTAGACCATGTCTGAGATCAGCGGGATCGACGTATGGATTTCCCAATTCGTCGAAAGCCTCTGATGTTGGCGGGTCTGATGTGCCTGCCCCTTCTACCACATAGATCTGATGATATTTTGTGTATTGATTTTTGTCGGGACTGGTGACACCATCATATAGAGTGGTGAAGACCTTTCCGATGGCAGCAGACTTGTCGATGAAGTTGAAGCTGTCGACGCTGTCGGAGTCGCTGCTTATAAAGGAGTCCGCAGATGACTCGAAGGATGTGTTGCTGAAGATCTTGGCGAGCTTTCCGCTTGCCTTGTTGTCGACGAAGTATGTCGACGAAACCTCCTCGTCAGTCGACGAAAAGTTGGAGTCGACCGCTGAAAATTCCGACGAGATCGGAACTTCGAGACGGTAGGATCCTTCCTTGTTGACGCCAAATCGGAATTCTCCGAACGTCATGACGATGGGCTCCTCCAGATAGGCACATGCATCCATACGGGAGGGCGGGTGAGGAATAAAATTGAATAGATCAGTTTTTCCCTTGTTACCTCGATCCATCGCGTTGCTTGCTGTTGATGAAGTCGAAGATCTTGAACGTGCCATCGAGATCAGATCCTTGCAGCCTCTAGTTCCCACAGACGGCGCCAATTGACAAAGGATTAACTTGTCAATGCCTACAGATTGTAGACTAGGGTTTTGCTAGAAGTAGAGGGCAAGTAGATCTCGAAGGTTTAGGCGAAAAGTACTCGACGATTATGAAAACTAGGGTTATGTTGACAGTAGATTCGATCCTTTCTTTGTCCCTCGACTCCCCCTTATATAGGAGGTGGAGCCGAGGGTTTCGTATTGTACAAGTTACAGAGTCCGGGACGGTTTCTAACTCATCCCGCCAAATTACAAATAACACTTCTTATTACAACTCTAGCTTTCCTTAATACACCTTGGGCTCCCGAATCTTCTTATTCTTCGGATAGTGGGCCTTCAGTAAATCCCGGGTACTATCTATGGCAGGCCCATTTGGGGTGCCTATGTCACTAGGCGAGCTCAGTAGGGTGTGGTGACCTCATTTGGCAAGGGGGCCAGGGCTGGGGATGAAGGAGAAGAGAGGGAGGGGGACATGGCCGGCATGGTGTGTGACATGGCCGGCATGGCCATGCACATGCTAGGTTTTAATTGTCCCCTTAGGGTTTCTGTGGGTGGTGAGGCAGAGAGGGGACAAGGGGACAGGATAGAGGGGTTTTGGGACTTAGGGTTGGGTGTAGGACACTATTTGAAATAGTGTCAAATAGTTCCCTATTTGAAATTTGTGAAATTTATCCAAATTTGATTAAATTCAAATGGTTGACCAATTTGAATTGTGTGTGTTTATTTGAGTTAGAAAAGACCAGAGATGATGAGAGGTGGTGGTGCCATTTTCCATTTCAAAGATTTGCAAAAAAAATGCTAAGTGTGAGATTGTTCCTAATATTAAAAAGTTCTAACTTTGCATGAGCATAGCATTTGATCTAAAAATAATTTGGCATGGTGGTCTTTACAAAAAGTGTTCATCTTGATGTCCTCTTGGATGACATGCAAAGAGTTGAGAAATTTTATTTTAAAAATTTCGAAATGCAGGGGCTCAAAGTAGTGATCAGACTAGAAATGGCAGATTTGGCCATAATCACATGTGCTCACATTTTGAGTTTGAAAAGCATTTGATTTGTGTTTCTTTGATCTCAAAAGTTGTAATAAGTGTTTATTATCATATCACAACTATTTGTGAAGACCAAAGTGGTCTAGGTCAAAGATTTATAAAAATGGCATAAACCATATGGGAGGGTTTTGTGAATTTCTCACCTTTATTCTTTTATTTTTCTTTTGCTTCATTTTGACATGAGTGAGATTGATTTGGTGTTAGATTGAGTTAGGTGAAAGTTTCAAACCATTTTGAGGTAATGGAAGTGGCTAGGTCCATATTTGATAATTTGGCTAAGTGCCACATATGCCTCTATGCATATGTTTGATTTCATTTTGTTTCTCACTTGAATGGGTTGGTAGGTGCTTGGTTGAGTGTGTTGAGGTATTTCCATTCATCTACTCAAGGTAGACAAGGCAAAGCTGATCATTTTCAAAAAGTAGCCATAGGCTTGCATATGCTTTTTTCTTAAATAAGATCTTTTCTTTTTATTTTATTTTTCAAAGATTGATGACAAGAGGAAATGAGGTTTTAGGTTTAGTGGGGTTTACCACCTTTTAGCAAGGTAAGAAAAGGTAGGGTTCAAGGGTTACACATTAAGGCTATAGGCCCACCTATGTCTTTTTTTCTTTATTTTAAGTTTCTCAAAATAGATCCAAAATATTTTTGAGAAGGTTTGGGTTTAGGGTTTTTCTTATTTGATTTCTTTCTCTGTTCATTTTTATTTAGTTTGTGATCTTCACTTGATCACTTTGAGGTTTTAGGGTTTATCACATAAGCATAAATACACTTATCATGGCAAAAACACAAGTAATAGGTATGAGTACTATGCATAGCACTCTATGTAGGAAAAGTTTTTGTTGGTTCTCATTTTTGGAAAAAGGAATTTCATTTTCTGTTTGTTTTTAAAATTTGGGATGTTACAAACCCTTCCCCCTTAAACAAATCTCGTCCCGAGATTTTAAGAAAAGTTAGGTTCCTAAGAGAGATTGGGCGATATGATTTAACAGGAAGACATACTTGGCATGTTCTGAGGTGCTTCTTGAGCTTCGGTGGCAGTCATGTTGTAGTAGCGGCCGTTGTTGTTCTGGTTCTTTCTTGCGGCGAAGCGGCATTGGTTCTGAGCAGGTGCAGCGGTGTTGGCGGCAATCTTGGTGAGTCTCTTGGGGCACTCATTGGAGTAATGCCCAACCACTCCACACTCATAACAAGTGATGGTGGCCTTGTCCTTGTTGGCGACGGGGATGGCGTTGCTTCCAGTCCTAGGGCCAGTGTTGTTGTTGCTGTTGTTGTTGTTGTTCCCGTTGTTGTTGGTGTTGGGGTTGTTGTTGCTGGTGGGATTGTTGTTGTTGTTGTTGTTGTTGCCTCCGGGCTTCGGGGGTCCTCCCTGGTTATTGGTGTAGTTTGGGCGGTAAGTCTGGGCAGTGGGCTTGTTGTATTTTGGAGTAAATCCTCCAGATGAGTTGTTGCGATACTTCTGGGTATTGCTGGACCCATGCTGGTTCATCATCCGGCGTTTGCGGTTCTCATTGGCTTGGTGAAGCTTCCCTTCCATCTGGATGGCTGAGTCCACCAGGGCTTCTAGATCAGCAAAGGGAATGTTGACCAATACGGTTTGCATCTCGTCGTGCAGTCCGTTCAGAAATCTTTCCTTCCTCTTCTCGTTGGTGTCGGTTTCATCCGGGGCGTACCTTGACAGAGTGAGGAATCTGTCGCGGTATTCTACCACGGACATTCTGCCTTGCTTGAGTTCGCGAAACTCGTCTCTCATCTTCTTGATCAGTCCTTGGGGCACATGGTATTTGCTAAACTTCAGCTTGAAGTCTTCCCAGGTCATCATCTGTCCCGCATTCATTGCGCGGGCGCTTGTCCACCAGGCTCTTGCAGGTCCCGACAGGTAGTGTGTGGCGAACAGTACTTTCTCTGCGGCCTCTACTCCCGCAACTTCTAAGTTGTTCTCCATTGTCTGGAGCCAGTCATCAGCGTCTAGTGGCTCTTCAGTCTTACTGAAAAAAGGGGGGTTTGTGTTCTGGAAGTTCTTGAGTTTGGACCCAGGGTGGTCATGGTTTCCATGGCCGTTGTTGTTCTGAGCGATCTGCTGCAGTGCAGCAATGTTGGCTTGGCGTTCAGCTCTATCGGCTTCCCGGTCTGCCATCATCATCTCTAGCATCTGCATCATGGCGTCTTGGTTGGCGCTGCGGGTTGGTGGGGCCATCTGAAGATTGAGGTAGATGATAAGATAAGAGGGAATTTTCTATGCTTTGTTTGAGTTAAAGTTCAAACAGTTTCAAAGGTTCAAAACTTGAAAACTTGAGTAGTGTTGAAGGGGTAAAACCAACAACACTTTTTCATTCATACCAAACATCACACATTACAAATCTAACACATCGTTGGTTTGAAGAACCATTCATTCGCTCTACGATACAAGGGGATCCTGATACAACTCACACCTACTTAAGTGCTGGAGTGATACTACTCTTCTGGGTGGATTCTTCGTCTTCACAGGTGATGTGCTTGGCGAGAGGCGAGGGCGTGGTCCAAATCCCTGCGGGTTTTGTACTGCCTGAAGTCCTGGTGTGCTACATAGGGGTTCATCTCCGTGTGCGGGGGTATGGTCATCGGTCTTCCCATGGAGTCATGTCTTGGGTAGTAGATGAAGCGAGTGTTTTTGATCTTGTTCTCATTTTGTCCGCACAGACGGGCAATGGCTTCTTGCATAGCACCGACTAGTCCTTCCTTCCATCTGTTTCCCGTTACAGAAAACCAGATGGTTTCCCATACCGGGGCTCCAATCTTTCTTCGTAGATCAGTAGAAACTTCCCACCTAGGTGGTTCTCCGGAGTGGTTTTTGAGGGGTATTCCGAAGAACTCGGGATACGGGTGGCCTAGATATTCCACTAGTTGCTTCAAATCCTTTTCGAACCTCAGGTCGCCTCCGGGACCAAGCTGATAGAATTCCCATTGGTACTCCATCTGTGAGCAATTAGGATAAGTAAGTTAAAGAAGTAGTCAAGTGTGCAAAATTTTATGTAGGCTTGCAAAGAAAAGCAGAGCATAGATTTCTCAATTTTGAAAAAGATCTCAAAGATAAGGGTGAGAATAAGTTTTCACAATTATTCATTTCATTGGTTTTTGAAACTAAGTTTTGCCGACGTCCATTCTAACTAGGGTCTCCTAAGGTCAAACAATGGCTCTGATAACAACTTGTCAACACCCGGATTTTTAAGTCCGGATGCCTATTATGTCATACATCGCAATCCCAGGAATATTGTTGTTGCGAGGCATAATAGTTAAGTATCACAGTCATCATTCATTACAAACCATAAAGTCTTACAAATTGGAATCACATGATCCATATTACATAAATAGTTGATCTAGTGATCAACGAACTGATCAACGAACAAACAGTAGTTCATAGCGGAAGCGTAAAGATACAAGGACTCTATAGTCCACAGGCCAACGCTTGACGTCAGGAGTAGTCCTAGTTGTCGTAGACGTCCTGCTGTCCATCATCTCCATACTGCTGCGCCTCTTCATAGTCTGGCCATTTGAATAGCCAGGGACACAGCCGTGAGTACTTTAAAGTACTCGCAAACTAATACCAATGTAAGTGCTATTAAATCTAGAAAAGGGGTACTAGGCTCTAGTTTCTTTTGCATAAAGCCAATTTTAGTTCACAAGTATTTGAAATAAAGACTCTTCATGTACTAACTAACTCAAGTGGGAACATTAGTGTCATTCCCACAACTCAAGTGGTGATTCAAAAACAAGTCACCCATTTCACCCTTCATTGCATCACTATTTTCAAAGAATCTGACACTGGTAACAGTATGGCCTTTCCAACCGTCCGTAACCGTGGACACGGCTATTCGAATAGGTTTACACTCTACAGAGGTTGCACACTTGTGCCACAACATTTGATTTCATCCGTCGGGATAACCCCGAATCATCGTAACACAGTACGCGGATCATCAACCATAACCTTTCATTTACAAATCCTAGTATGAGCACCTCTCCCCATGAGCTTGGCCTCCCAGTGAAGACCAACTGTCAACCTGGGAACTGCACATGGCTTGGCCGTAAAATTCACCTCAATTCACATCATTTCTCAACAACGGAGGCAGCCTCGGCATAACCCCTATGACGTGTGTGTTCAGAGGCAACCCATACTAAGATACATAAATTGCTAGTTAAGCCCTTACCCATAATCAGGTATTGTGGGGGTACTCAAAAATTGGAAAGGTATCGCATCCAAACCAAATATCAGTTTTTATTCAAAAATCACTATCTTCTCTTGGTCATATTCACCTTCAAAATTCATTTCATCAATTTCATCATCATCATTATTTCACCACACATGTTCCCATCTAGAGTAGTCATTTTTAATTTAGCACTAGCATCTAGATATGAAGGGTGCTAAGTATATGGCTTTGCTTCTAGGCTAACTTTGATACTCTTGTACTACTCTAACATTAACCTCCTTGAATCATAAATCAAAAAGTACTTTGATAACCCAAAGCAATAAAGCTGGCAAATAAAACTTGTAGTAAAACTTGGGATAGGCTGATGCTTCATAAGAAAGGATGAGAGTGCCTTGTCCTTGGTAGGACTTGCACTTGCAAGAATATTAGCTTGCAACCATAGAGCTTGCAGTAGTGTTAGCTTGCCTTGGTTGTTGATGTGGTCAAAGTTCTCTTCTTCTTCGGGGTAGAATCCTTCCTCTTCCTGGTATTCTCCGGTACTAGCGTCTATACACGAATACGAGGATACAATCACTCAATAGATCAAGAGCTATACTAAGCACACACATAGATCACACAAATTATTCTAGAGGTAACACCTTGCCATCATGTTGGTTGGTATTGTTTTATTCTTAAGAAAAATAATTTCCTCTCATTATATATGTAAATGATAGTTCCCTTTTGTCCTTGAAGAATAATTTCCTCTCATTGAATCTTCTTAAGATTTAATTTCTCAAATACTCCTGCATGAGTTTAGATTGACCTAAGTCAACTCTTCATCCTCATTATTTGAGAAAATGATTTAAATGAGGTAGAGTACCTCATACCATTTAATAATGCCTATGATGATTTAATATGTCCAAGCACTTCATATGATGTCATTTGACCAGGGTCCCACTTCATATGAATGCATTTGAGACAAGATTTAAATGAAGCATAATACTTCATAGGATTTACCTAATATTTTTGGACAATACTACTTTAATAAAATAGCCATATTGTCCATTATTTTAACTAGGGCATGATCATGCAAAGTTACCACACCATTTTATTGCATATTCAATTGGTGTAAGTCAAATGTGAGCTAGTAGAGTTGGAATTAACTTAATATCTATTTTATTTGATTTTTAATAATTATTTGAATCAGGAAAAGTCCCTGCCTTGTTATTTTATCGAATTAATTTTACGACGAATCTGGTCATGAGACCAGTGGCATATTGTAGATATTTTTACTAGCTTTCCAACCATATAAAGTTTGCTAAATTTGGCCAAGCCAAACAAATTCTATTGAATTTCAAAGTGGCAGCAATATTCAAAATCGTTTGGAATTAATTAAATCGAGTTTGAATTAAAAAGGCCGGCGGGAAAAACTACTGGGCCAGATTCAAACTGAACGGCCCAAGCCAACCCAGTCACGGTCCAGGGACGCGCGGCGCGCTGACAACGGGTCCCGCGTGTCAGCGAGTGTTAAACGCCGAAGCGGTACCTTGATCGTGAGCCGTTGGATCAGAAGCAGATCGGGCGGCCGTGCGTCGTCGTTGCCGTCGGGGAGAAAGGGTTGCTGCCGCGGCGGAGGTAGGGGGTCGGCGGCGAGCTGGGGCTCCGGCGAGGGTCGGCGATGATGCGAGGCGACGTTGTCGACGAAGGGGAGTCACCTGGTACCGGTGGCGTCGCCGATGGTGCTCGGATTCGTCGGCGGCGATCTCAGCTCCGCCGCAGGCTCCGGCGATCAATTGGGCGGCTCCGGTGAGCAATTGAGGGAGAGAGATGGTCGAGGAGGATCAGAAGAGAGTGGAGAAGACAATGGCGTGCTTGGATAGCTCGGGGAGGCGCTCCTTTTATAGATGGGCGAGGGTGCTGTGGTGCCGTGAAGGTGGCGACATGCGCGCGGCGGCTCCGGCGGTCTAGCGAGCTAGAGGTTGGCGGGGATCTGTTCAGCGTGTCCAGGTGAGGCGTTTGGAGGCGACCGCGTGGTCGGGCAGCGTCGGATTGGGTCGCGTTGCTTCCGTGCATGTCCGTGGCTGCGGCGGGATTCGCTCGTCGTTGCCGTCGGCGGCGGGCCAGGGTTCGTGTCGCGCGCGTGTCTGGCGTGTCTGCGGTGGCACGGCGATGCTCAGCGTGCTCGCAGGGGGTCCAGGGGTGGCGCAGAGCGTCGGGGCGACGGGTGGCCGTGGCGTGCCTGTGGGCGCGCCCACGCCGTGATCGGCATGGTCTGGGCGCCACGGGCATGTCCGTGTCTGGCGCGTGGGGTGCTCTTCTACTGCAGTGGCAATGCTAGGCGAGCTCAGTAGGGTGTGGTGACCTCATTTGGCAAGGGGGGCAGGGCTGGGGATGAAGGAGAAGAGAGGGAGGGGGACATGGCCGGCATGGTGTGTGACATGGCCGGCATGGCCATGCACATGCTAGGTTTTAATTGTCCCCTTAGGGTTTCTGTGGGTGGTGAGGCAGAGAGGGGACAAGGGGATAGGATAGAGGGGTTTTGGGACTTAGGGTTGGGTGTAGGACACTATTTGAAATAGTGTCAAATAGTTCCCTATTTGAAATTTGTCAAATTTATCCAAATTTGATTAAATTCAAATGGTTGACCAATTTGAATTGTGTGTGTTTATTTGAGTTAGAAAAGACCAGAGATGATGAGAGGTGGTGGTGCCATTTTCCATTTCAAAGATTTGCAAAAAAACGCTAAGTGTGAGATTGTTCCTAATATTAAAAAGTTCTAACTTTGCATGAGCATAGCATTTGATCTAAAAATAATTTGGCATGGTGGTCTTTACAAAAAGTGTTCATCTTGATGTCCTCTTGAATGACATGCAAAGAGTTGAGAAATTTTATTTTAAAAATTTCGAAATGCAGGGGCTCAAAGTAGTGATCAGACTAGAAATGGCAGATTTGGCCATAATCACATGTGCTCACATTTTGAGTTTGAAAAGCATTTGATTTGTGTTTCTTTGATCTCAAAAGTTGTAATAAGTGTTTATTATCATATCACAACTATTGGTGAAGACCAAAGTGGTCTAGGTCAAAGATTTATAAAAATGGCATAAACCATATGGGAGGGTTTTGTGAATTTCTCACCTTTATTCTTTTATTTTTCTTTTGCTTCATTTTGACATGAGTGAGATTGATTTGGTGTTAGATTGAGTTAGGTGAAAGGTTCAAACCATTTTGAGGTAATGGAAGTGGCTAGGTCCATATTTGATAATTTGGCTAAGTGCCACATATGCCTCTATGCATATGTTTGATTTCATTTTGTTTCTCACTTGAATGGGTTGGTAGGTGCTTGGTTGAGTGTGTTGAGGTATTTCCATTCATCTACTCAAGGTACACAAGGCAAAGCTGATCATTTTCAAAAAGTAGCCATAGGCTTGCATATGCTTTTTTCTTAAATAAGATCTTTTCTTTTTATTTTATTTTTCAAAGATTGATGACAAGAGGAAATGAGGTTTTAGGTTTAGTGGGGTTTACCACCTTTTAGCAAGGTAAGAAAAGGTAGGGTTCAAGGGTTACACATTAAGGCTATAGGCCCACCTATGTCTTTTTTTCTTTATTTTAAGTTTCTCAAAATAGATCCAAAATATTTTTGAGAAGGTTTGGGTTTAGGGTTTTTCTTATTTGATTTCTTTCTCTGTTCATTTTTATTTAGTTTGTGATCTTCACTTGATCACTTTGAGGTTTTAGGGTTTATCACATAAGCATAAATACACTTATCATGGCAAAAACACAAGTAATAGGTATGAGTACTATGCACAGCACTCTATGTAGGAAAAGTTTTTGTTGGTTCTCATTTTTGGAAAAAGGAATTTCATTTTCTGTTTGTTTTTAAAATTTGGGATGTTACAGTTCAAACAGATGCGCAACGCCTGCCCAGACAGTGACGTTCAAAGAGAAAGGAGAAAACTTATTTCTTGCTCAATTCCAATGCCTTGGTGATTGGAATCAGGTAATGGATGGAGGTCCTTGGGTGTTTAGAGGAGCAGCGCTGGTGATGGCTGAGTATGATGGTTTCACTAATGTGGAAGAATATAAACTGGATAAAGTTCCGGTTTGGGTTAGGATACAGGGAATTCTAGAAGGCCGAATGAAGAAGAAAGAGCTTGCCGAGAAAGTGGCTAGGAAGGTAGGTGATCCACCTATTAAGGTTATTGTCAATGAAGGAGTCCTTAATTCCTAAAAATATCTCAGAGCTAGGGTGCATGTCGATGTTAACAAACCTCTGGTTCGTATTGTGCCAATTACTTTAAAGGAAAGAAAGGTGTATCCGGTGCTGTATGAGAAGCTACCGGATTTTTGTTACTTCTGTGGTATTATCGGACATTGTGTTACTGAATATGGTGATGTTGTGCATGAGGATGATAAATGCCAGTGGGGTGAGCCAAATAACCCCCGGGGGGTGGACGGGGTTCAGCTGGACGCTCTGGTCTATTTGGCCGAGGAAGAGGTGCAGGCCGGGAGCCAAGGGAACCGAATGATTAGGAAGCAACGAACATGGACTAGGGTACAGCGGGCTCGATTGGAGGTGGCCAAGGGACAAGGAAGAGGCCAGGGGCGGGTAACAATGCTGCTGGGGCTCTTGTCGGTACTGTGGCGCAGCAAGTCAATCTATTGGAGTCTGGGAAGGGAAACAGAGCTGCAGGGATAATCCAATCTTCCACAATAAAGAGACACAAGAAGGTGGTGGATGGTGTGGAAGTGGACGAATTTGTAGGATCGGCGACCTCCGGGATGGAGGATCGCCGGGAACAATGAAACTCTGTGGTCTGAACTGCCGCGGTCTTCGGAACCGTCGGGCAGTTCGTGCGCTTCTTGATCTCGAGAAGCAACTAAAACCTGATGTGTTTTTCTTGTCCAAAACACATTTGGATAAAACAAGGGCAGAAGATGTCAGAAGAAAGCTAGGTTTTGACAAGCAATCATTTTCGAGAGTGATGGTCAAAGTGGGGGCCTACTTATGCTTTGGAAGAATAATCTGAAGATTACTGGAAAAAGTGTGACGAAAAACTATATTGATGTTGTGATTGAAGATGCTATTCCTTGGAGATTAACTGGGATTTATGGTGAGCCGAGTTGGGGTAATAAGCATATTACTTGGGGCTCTTTGCGTTCTCTCCATGGTCAGATGAACTTGCCATGGTTAGTTATGGGAGATTTTAATGAGATTTTATTTAACTATGAGAAGGAGGGTGGTCGACCAAGATCACAGCAGGCGATGCAGGGCGTTTCATGATGCTCTAAGAGACTGTGATTTGGAGGAGATGGGATATGTGGGGGATCTGTTCACTTGGAGGAGAGGGAAGATACGGGAAAGATTGGATAGAGGAGTGGTTAATGATCAATGGAATGATACTTTTCCATTTTCTAAGTTGGTAAATAGTAAACTACAAGATCAGACCACCGGCCACTGTTAGTTTATACGGAGTGGTTATTGTCAATGACGGATGGAGGATGAGGTAGAAGAAATGGTGAGGGCTTCTTGGGAAAGGGCAAAACAAAAGGGGGAGGATCCCTCTCTTATGGAGAAATGCAATGACGTTCACTCGGGGCTTCATTGTTGGGACAAAGAAGTGCTCAAGGCACCGAATAGGAAATTGAAGGAGTTGAAAAGTGTAACATCCCAAAATTCCAATAAGAAAGAAGAAGTGTTTCCAATACTCAAAATTCAGAACCAGCAAAAACTTTTATTTGCATATAGTGCCATGCATAGGGTTTGTGCATTTTTGTGTGAGATTACGATGATGATTACTTGTGTATTGTCAAATCTGCCATTTATAATCTGATCACTACTTTGAGCCTTGGTATTTAGAGATTTTCAAACCAAACAATTCCAACTTTTTGCACCTCATCCAAGTACACATCAAGGTGAACAACTTTGGAAAAGACCATCAGTACAAATTCATCCTAGATCAAAAGTTATGCTCAAGCAAAGTGGAGACTTTTTAACAATTTCAACATCACACCAAATATTGAAATCTTACAATTATTTGTAAATTTGAAAACCACCACCACCATTGTGTGTCCTTGATCACATGGATCAGCACCACTGAGTTTCACTCACCATTTTCCAAATTGAAGTCATGAGATCATTTTTGCAAATATTTTGGAAACAAATCCAAACCAAATCCTACACCACTATTCTTCATAGTGTTTGGCCAAACTTTGTCCACCAATTGCCTCCACTATGTTCCCTGGTCCCCTCCCAACCTAACCCTGCCTACAAACCTTAAGGGAAGGGCAAGCATGGCCAAACCCTAGCCATGCTGGCCATGTTCCCCATGGCAAGCTCCCCCTCTTTTCTCTCCACTCCAACCCTAGCCATCGTGTCCCCCAGTACCCCCTTGCTCCCCTGAACACGCCGGTGTGCGCCGTTGGTCGAACGGTGGACGACACGCACCAGACACGCGTGCCCACGATGTCCTGCACGACAGGAACGGCATGGCCACGTCGCCGTGTGCACGGCCGCGCGCGACACGGGCACGCGTCGCCTCGCCGCGCTGCTGCATCCCCGGACCCCCTCTCTCGCCCTGAGCATCACCACTGCACCCTGAACCCGACGGACACGCTCGCGTCGCCAACCCGCGCCCGCCGTCGCCGAAGACGACGACCAGACCCCGCCATTGCCGCGCCAGTACACGCACGCGCCCGACCATTTTAGGCCTTGCCTCGCCGCGCCGTTGACGCATAGAGGACCGCCAGGATGTGCTGAACAGGACGCCGCCCACGCCTAGCTTGATAGCTTGCCTGAGAGCCCACGCCCATGTCGACATCGCCGCAGCACCTCGGTCCCCTTCCGCGCCTATAAAAGGAGACCCCCTCTCGACGATTTCTTCACACCGCTGCAACCACCGCACCTCCCTCGACCTCCTCGACCACCTTTCAGCCTCGATTAGCCACTGGAGACGCCCAATTCCATCATCACTGTCGTGCGCCGCCGCAGAAGCTCGCCGTAAATTGGAGCCCTCCCCGGAGACACCGCTGCTACCAGGAGGACTGCCATCGTCTACACCTTCACCGAGCACACTGCCCACCCTTGTTGGAGCCACGGTGAGCTCTCCGACCCCCCACCCACGCCGCGCTGGTGGCCGAATCTCGCCGGAGATGACGACGCACCTCGTGCCTCCGATCCAGTTCTAATCCAACAGCCCCAGTTAAAACTTACCGCTTCGGGAGTTATGAGGCGCTGACAGGCGTGCCCCACCCTGTCAGGCGGCCTGCTCGCGCTGGACGCGCAGTTGGGCCAGCCCAACCCCCTCTCCCCCGTTATGGCCCGTTAACTTTCCCGCCGGCCCGTTTAATTCAAATTCTATTTTTCTGTTAATTTAAAATTTGCTCACAGATGCTTTATTCAAAATCGAATAGAATTAAATTGGCTAAACCAAAGTTGATGAATTTTATATATTTGGAAAGCTAGAGAAAAGTCATATCAAACCCCACTGGTCTCACCATGAGATTCTTTGTAGATTTAATGTGACAAAAATAACAAGGCATGGGCTTTTACAACTTCAAACAATTATTAAAAATCAAATAAAAATGCGTTTGAGTTGATTCCAACTCCTATAACTCACATTTCACTTACGCTACATGTTTCTGCAAAAATATGACATGTTTACTTTGTGTGATCATGGCCTAGTTTAAATAAAGGGCTCTATGGCTATTTCTAGTTAATTGATATTGTCCAAAACTATATAATAAATCCTATGAGGTGTTTGCCCTCATTTAAATCTTGTCCCAAGTAACTTAATATGAGGTAGTGACCATGATCCATACAATCTCATATTAAATTATTTGGTGATGTTAATTCATAAGTATGGTAGTGCAAAAATTGCATAGGTGCTCTACCTCATTTAAATCAATTTCTCAAATAATGATTATGAATGGTTGACCTTGGTCAGCAATGGTTCATACATTGTTAGTTGAGGAAATTAAATATTAACTAGATACAATGAGAGGAAATTATTTCTCCAAGAAATAAATAGAAACATTAATCAATAATTGTAATGAGAGGAAATTATTTTTCTTAAGAATAAAACAAAGTCAACCCACATGATGGCAATGTTGTGATGCTAGAATAGCTTGTGTGACTCATGTGTGTGCTTAGTCTAGTTCTTAAGCTTTGTTTGGTGATTGTGTACATCGTATTTGTTTTTAGACGCT
Source organism: Lolium perenne (assembly GCF_019359855.2). Lineage (NCBI taxonomy): Eukaryota > Viridiplantae > Streptophyta > Magnoliopsida > Poales > Poaceae > Lolium > Lolium perenne. Next base: position 54,369,925 of record NC_067248.2, on the reverse strand, counting down.
AGTACCGAGGAGTACCAAGAGGAGGAGGAGGTCTACACACAGGGAGAGGAAGACTACTTTGACCAGTACACCAACCAAGGCAAGCTAATATTCTTGCAAAGTGCAAAGCTCTACCAGAGCAAGGCACACTCATCTATTCTTATGCATCATGATCCCATCCCAAGCTTTATTCTTAGAAGCTTTTACTTTGATTATTTAAGCTTCCTTTTATAGTTATCTTTGGTCTAAGTATAGAGTACTACAAGAGTATCAAACTTAGCCTAAAAAGCATTACAAGCTAGTTATCACCCCTCATGACTAGTTGCTAGTGCTAACCACTAAAATTGACTACTCTAGATGGGAACATGGGAAATGAAATGACTTTGAAAGGTTTTTGAAGGTGAATATGACTTGAAAGACATGATGAATTTGATAAAAACTGATGGTGTGGTCGTATGCGATACTATTCCAATTCTTAGTACCCCCACAATACCTGATTATGGGTAGGGCTTAACTGGAAGTTTATGTGTCTTAGTATGGGTTCCCTCTAAACAAGCGTCATAGGGGTTATGCCGAGGCTGACTCCGTTGAAAGTGAAATGATGTAAAATGACGTGAAATGAGGTGAATGTCCGGCCCAAGCCCTGTGCAGTTCCCATGCTGATGGTTTGTCTTCACTGGGAGGCCAAGCTCATGGGGAGAGGTGCCTATACTAGGGTATGTAAGTGAAAGGTTAGGGTTGATGATCCGCCTACTGAGTTACGATTATTCAGGGTTACCCCTGACGGATGTAATCAAATATTGTGGCACAAGTGTGCAACCTCTGCATAGTGTAAATCTATTTGAATAGCCGCGTCCACGGTTACGGACGATTGGAAAGGCCATATGTTTCCATTGTCAGATGTTTTCTGAGTTGAATGGTGAAATGAATGGTGACATGAATTGTTGAACTTGATTTGAATCACAACTAAGTTGTGGGAATGACACTAATGTTCCCACTTGAGTTAGTTAGCATACGAAGAGTCTTTTATGATATGCTTCTGAACTAAAATTGACTTTATGCAAATAAACCTAGAGCTTAGTATCCCCTTAATAAAATTGACAAGTAATAACACTAGTATTAGTTTGCGAGTACTTAAAAAATACTTGGACTGTGTCCCTGGCTATTCAAATGGCCAGAATATGAAGAGGAGTAGCAGTACGAGGATGACGGCCAGCAGGACGTCTACAACAACTAGGAGTTCTGCTAACGTCAATCGTTGGCATGTGGATTAGATAGTCCACTTCTATTACGCTTCCGCTACTTGCGTTGTTCGGTGATCAATAGATCAAATATTTGTGTAATATTGGATCATGTGATCCCCTTTTGTAAGACAATGATGGTTTGTAATGAATGATGACTTATGATATCAACTGTTATATCTCGCAAAAATAATATTCCTGGGATTGCGATGGATGACATAATAGGCATCCGGACTTAAAATTCCCGGTGTTGACAAAAAGGGACCTTGAACAACTTAGGCGTGGCCCAATGACAGATGCTACGTTGGCTGCGCAAAAAGAGATACAATTGCAAATTGAGAACACTTTGGAAAAAGAGGAGATGTTTTGGATCCAGAGAGCACGGGCAAACTGGCTGAAACATGGGGATCGAAATACAAATTTTTTTCATAGATAAAAGGAAAAAAGCAGAATACAATAAAGTTTTTTGCTTGATGAAAATGGAAAAAAACATGAGGACAGGGATGCTATGTGTAGCACTGTACATAGCTATTTTTCTGAAGTTTTCACTTCTGAAGTTTCGGATCCTAATGAATTGGTGTTTACAGATATCCAGCGTCTTGTTACTGATGAGATGAATGTGGGTCTCCTAGCTCCGTTTACTGCAGAAGAGGTAAAAAAGGCGCTTTTCAACATTGGTGATTTGAAGGCCCCCGGGCCGAATGGTCTCCACGCGGTGTTCTATAAACGATTCTGGAATATGCTAGGAGATGATCTGGTAAAGGAAGTGTTGCACGCTGTTAATAATATTTCTGTTCCGGATGGCTGGAATAATACTACTATTGTGTTGATTCCGAAAATTGATTATCCTGAAAAAGGTGACTCAATTTAGACCAATTACTGTGTAATGTGGTTTACAAAGTTATCTCAAAGATGCTCTCACATCGGCTGAAGCAGTATTTGCTAGACATTATTAGTGATCACCAGAGCGCTTTTGTTCCTGGAAGGTTAATCACGGATAATATCTTTATAGCTTATGAGAGTATACATGCAATGAAGACGAAGAAAGGCAAGAAGGTTTTATGTGCAGTTAAACTTGACATGCACAAGGCTTATGACAGGGTTGAATGGAGCTACTTGCAGAAGGTAATGTTAATGATGGGTTTTGCTAGAAGATGGGTGGATTTGATAATGGCTTGTGTGTCATCAGTAAGGTACAATCTCAGATTTAGTTCTATGGAGACTGATGTTTTCATCCCATCAAGAGTCTTGAGACAAGGGGATCCTCTGTCCCCTTATCTCTTTTTGTTGGTAGTTCAAGGTTTATCGAGTATGCTTAAGGGGGCGGAACAGAGAGGTGAACTAGAGGGGGTGAGGGTTTGTCGTGATGCCCCTATGGTCTCTCATCTTTTGTTCGCGGACGAGTCACTAATCTTGATGAATGCAGATATGAAGAATGCGGTCAAAGTGAAGGAAATTCTTGACAGTTAATGTGCAAATTCGGGCCAAAAACTATCTGAGAGTAAATCAAGCAATTATTTTAGTCTGAATACTTCGGTTGAAGTGAGGGCGGAGGTATGCCTATTCTTGAATATTCTAACTAAATCTCAGAATGATAAGTACCTTGGCCTACCGGCTATGGTAGGGGTTGATAAAAGTGAGTTTTTCAGACATTTGGTGGAAAGGGTTTTAGCAAGGATTAGTGGTTGGAAAGAGAAGATGCTGAGTCTGGGTGGGAAAGAGATTCTTATTAAAGCAATTTCTCAAGCAATACCGGTGTTTGCTATGATGGTGCTCAAGATTCCAAAAAACATTTCCAAGGGAATTTCTGATGCCATCTCTCAATTCTGGTGGGGCGATGAGGAAGAGCAGAAACATATGCACTGGAAGGCATGGTGGAAGTTGTGTATCCCAAAGAAGAGTGGTGGTATGGGCTTTAGGGATTTACAATGCTTTAATTTATCTATGTTGGCAAAACAGGTTTGGAGATTGTTAAGAGATTCTGATCCTCTATGTGCTAGAGTTTTGAGAGCTAAGTATTATCCAGATGGTCGGCTTCTTAATGCTAGACCGAAAAGCGGCAGCTCTTTCACATGGCAGAGTATTCTGGTAGGCCTGGAGTGTTTCAAAAAGGGGTGTATTTGGAGAGTTGGTGATGGCAGTCAAATAAACATATGGGAGGACAGTTGGATCCCTTCAAGTCATAACCTGAAAATTATGACGCCTAGAGGTAGTAATATCCTTACTCGTGTGGAGGAGTTGATTAATCCTGTTGATGGTACATGGGATGAAGAGCTGATCAATGATATCTTTTGGCCAATAGATGTTGATAGAATTCTACAAATTCCTCTGACTCCGGACAAAGAGGATTTCATGGCCTGGCATTACAATAAGACGGGTATGTTTTCGGTCAAATCAGCTTACTATTGTCAGTGGAATTACAAATTTGGGAGAAATAACAGGAACGAGAACATTGCTGAAGGGGCAAATAATTCAGTTTGGGAGAAGTTGTGGAGTCTTGAAATTCCGAGTAAGATTAAAAAATTTGGCTGGAGATTGCTTCACGCTATGATTCCTTGCCGTGGCGTGCTTGCAAACCGGCACATTGGCAACCTGGCCGGGTGATGTCTACGCACGCTTCTATTCCTGTAGACAGTGTTGGGCCTCCAAGAGCAGAGATTTGTAGAACAGCAGCAAGTTTCCCTTAAGTAAATCACCCAAGGTTTATCGAACTCAGGGAGGTAGAGGTCAAAGATATTCCTCTCAAGCAACCCTGGAATTAAGATACAAGAAGTCTCTTGTGTCCCCAACACACCTAATACAATTGTCAAATGTATAGGTGCACTAGTTCGGCGAAGAGATATTAAAACGCAGGTGGTATAGATGGTGGTAAACGGTAATTGCGATCTGAAATAAATATTGCAGGATAAAGATGCAGTAAAACAGTAAATAAGCGGTGTTTGCAGTATTTGAAAACAAGGCCTAGGGATCATACTTTCACTAGTGGCCACTCTCAACATTGCAATCATAATTGAATATAAATATAAGCACTAAATCATACTACTCTGAAAACACTCTCTTGCTGGATAAAGAACTCAAATTCATTGGGCAAGTGTGCAAAAGCACACCTCAAAGGCGTATTCCCAAGTACTAATAAACACCCCACACTGTCATCGTGAGCATTCATAGGAGGTACTAACACACCACAATTCATAAGGGAGTTACACATGGTGCACACACTGTACCTTTACACCGAGGTCACAGTAACCCCGAAGTTCACATAATAAAACACTTGAGTAGCATATGACATCTAGATTGTAAAGCCTATGATCACATAAAGATCACATCATAAGAAAGAGAGAATGAACCACATAGCTACGGTAGAGCCCTCAGCCTCGGGGGAGAACTACTCCCTCCTCATCATGGGAGTCAGCAACGGCGATGAAGATGGCGGTGGTGTCAATGGAGATGGATTCCGAGGGCACTTCCCCGTCCCGGCGGCGTGCCGGAAAAGAGACTTCTGTCCCTCGAACTTGGCTTCGCGATGGCGGCGGCTACGTAACTTTTCGTGGAGGAAGACCGATTCCATTAGGGTTCTCGCGTCGCGAGGAATATATAGGCGAAAGGGCGGCGTCGGAGGGGTCCCGAGGGGCCCACCCTATATCTGGGCGCGGCCAGGGGGGTCACCCGCGCCCCCTATGGTGTGGAGGCCCCTTGGCCCCCCTCTGGCCCTTCTCTGGCTCTCTGGGTCCGTCTCGGTAAAATATTGGCTTCTGTCTTCGTGGGGTCCAATTCCGAGAATATTTCCTGTGTAGAATTTCTGAAACCAAAAACAGCTGAAAACAGGAACTGGCGCTTCGGCATCTTGTTAATAGGTTAGTCCCGGAAAATGCATAAAAATGATATAAAGTTTGAGCAAAACATGTAGGTATTGTCATAAAACTAGCATGGAACATAAGAAATTATAGATACGTTGGAGACGTATCAAGCATCCACAAGTTTAGTTCCTACTCGCCCTCGAGTAGGTAAACATAAAAATAATAATTTCTAAAGTGACATTCTACCAACATAATCTTGATCAACACTATTGTAAAGCATATGAGATAAATGAAGTGACTCAAAGCAATGGTCTATAGTTTGCTAACAAAAAGTTGATGACTAAACAACTGAATCATATAGCAAAAACTTTTCATGAATAGTACTTTCAAGACAAGTATCAAAAAGTCTTGCATAAAAGTTACCTCATAAAGCAATAGATTCTTAATAAGAGGTGTTGAAGCAACACAAAGGAAGATTTAAGTTTCAGCAATTGCTTTCAACTTTCAACATGCATATCTCATGGATAATTGTCAACATAAAGCAATATAACAAGTGCAATAAGTAAACATGTAAGAATCAACGCACACAGTTGACACAAGTGTTTGCTTCTAAGATAGAAAGAACTAGGTAAACTGACTCAACATAAAGTAAAAGAAAGGCCCTTCGCAGAGGGAAGCAGGGATTACTCATGTGCTAGAGCTTTTTATTTTAAAAACATGGAAACAATTGTGTCAACGGTAGTAATAATTAATCTGGGTTATGCATAAAACTTCCAATAAGTTGCAAGCCTCATGCATCGAATACTAATAGTGCCCGCACCTTGTCCTAATTAGCTCGGATTTCCATGGATTATCATTGCATTACATATGTTTCAACCAAGTGTCACAAAGGGGTACCTCTATGCCACCTGCACAAAGGTCCAAGGAGATCAATCGCATTTGATTTCTCGATTTTGATAGATCTCAACTTGAGGACATCCATACCGGGACAACATAGAAAACAGATAATGGACTCCTCTTTTATGTTTTAGCATCCAACAACAATAATATTCTCATAAGAGATTCTGAGGATTAATGTCCAAGCTGAAACTTCCACCATCATACATGGCTTTGGTTGGCGGCCCAATGTTCTTCTCTAAAAATATGCCTACTCAAACCATTTAACTCATGGTAAATCTCCCTTACTTCAGACAAGACGAACATGCATAGCAACTCACATGATATTCAACAAAGGTGTAACAGGTTGATGGCGTCCCCAGAAAACATGGTTACCTCTCAACAAGCAACTTATAAGAACTAGGATACATAAGCGACATATTCATTACCACAATAGTTTTTTTAGGCTACTTTCCCATGAGCTATGTATTGCAAAGACAAGGAATGGAATTTTTAAAGGTAGCACGCAACCAATTTACTTTGGAACGGCAGAAAAATACCACATAGTAGGTAGTTATGGTGGACACAAATGGCATAGGTTTTGGCTCAAGGTTTTTTGATGCACGAGAAGCATTCCCTCTCAGTACAAGGCTTTGGCTAGCAAGGTTTTTTGAAGCAAACACAAGTATAAACCGGTACAGAAAAACTTACACAAGAACATATTGCAAGCATTATAAGACTCTACACTGTCTTCCTTGTTGTTCAAACACTTTTACCAGAAAATATCTAGGCCTTAGAGAGACCAATCATGCAATCCAAATTTCAACAAGCTCTACGGTAGTTCTCCACTAATAAGTTTAAACTATATGATGCAAGAGCTTAAACATGATCTACTTGAGAGCTCAAAATAATTGTCAAGTATCAAATTATTCAAGACAATATGAAGCATTTTATGTTTCCAACCAAATAACAATCAATGCTGAGGCTTTCAGCTTTCGCGATGAATATTAAAGTAAAACAAAGAACACAAGTGTTCAAATGAAAAAGCAGAGCGTGTATCTCCCACACAAGCATGTTGAGGTCTGAATTTATTCAAAAATAAAAAAAATAAAAACAAACAGACGCTCCAAGTAAAGCACATAAGATGTGATGGAATTAAAATATTGTTTCACTAGAGGTGACCTGATAAGTTTGTTGATGATGAAGGGGATGCCTTGGGCATCCCCAAGCTTAGACGCTTGAGTCTTCTTGAAATATGCAGGGATGAACCACGGGGGCATCCCTAAGCTTAGACTTTTCACTCTTCTTGATCATATCATATCATCCTCCTCTCTTGATCCTTGAAAACTTCCTCCACACCAAACTCAAAGCAATCTTATTAGAGGGTTAGTGCATAATCAAAAATTCACATGTTCAGCAAGGACACAATCATTACCAACACTTCTGGACATTACCCAGGGCTACTGAAATTTAATGGAGCAAAGAAATCCAATCAATCACAGTAAAAGAGGCAATGTGAAATAAAAGGCAGAATCTGTCAAAACAGAACAGTCCGTAAAGAAAAAAAAATTCGAGGCACTTAACTTGCTCAGATGGGAAAACGCAAAACTAATGAAAGTTGCGTACATATCTGAGGATCACGCATGAATTTTTGCAGATTTTTTTGATTCTTCTACAGAGAGAAAAATGCAAATACGTGACGGCTAAGAAATCTGTTTCTGCGCAGAAATCCAAATCTAGCATCAACTTTCTATTAGAGAATTTACTTGGCACAACAATACATGATAAGGAGAGGTTGCTACAGTAGTAACAACTTACAAGACACAACAAAACAGTAGCAAAATAAAAACATGGGTTATCTCCCAACAGTGCTTTCTTTATAGCCATTAAGATGGGCTCAGTAATTTTAATGATGCTCTCGCAAGAAATAAGATTTGTAGCAAAAGAGAGCATCAAAAAGGAAATTCAAAACACATTTAAGTCTAACCCACTTCCTATGCATAGGAATCTTGTACACAAATAAATTCATGAAGAACAAAGTGACAAGCATAGGAAGATAAAACACGAGTAACTTCAAAATTTTCAGCATGTAGAGAGGTAACTTAATATTATTAAGATGCATATACCCATGTTTCCCTCTCTCATAATAACCTTCTGTAGCATCATTGATGAAATCCACAATATAACCATCACTTAAAACATTCTTATCATGGTTCATATGCATAAAAGTATCATTATTTTTGGCATAAGAAAAACTCTTCTCGTTAATAGTAATTGGAGCAGGATCATTATCAAGAATTTAAACATGGTAAACAAGTTGGATACTAAGGGAATGGTTTTTGGTAATCCCATCATAACTATGACAAGTTTCATAAGGATAACTATAACCTGTGTCATAGCCATCTCTATAACGATTATCTAAACCCGAAGATATAATATCATCACTTTCACTAAAAGTAAAGGTCTCAAATATAGGATCTTCAAGCACCACATCCCCAAGCTTAGAGCTTTCAATATCATCGTTTGAGGGAACATGGATAGTGCTAACATCATTACTTTCATAATCAGTACCAAAGAGATTTTCATTATCAAAAGTAGTGTGCTCTTCCAAATCATGATCACTAATATAGGTAAAGGGCATAGAAAGATCATTATACTCAGATTCATTATCATAATAATCATTAGGAGCAACATACTTACGGTTACCTATCGTTATCTCATACATGCGGGGATATGTCGTTACCTCTTTCTTTTTATGTCCCCTCTTCTTCTTCTTCTTCTTCTTCTTCTTCCTCTTCTTCTTCTTCTTCTTCTTCTTCTTCCCCCACTTCATCTCCTTCTCCTCGTTCCCTCCTTTAGGAGGAAGAGGCTTGAAAGCAAGCTTCTCCACATAACCTGATTTATTTCCAGAAACAATAGAAGAAACTTGGGAGGATTCCTCCTTTTCTTTAATAAGTTCAAAACACACAGCGGTCCTATCATATTTTGGCAAAAGTGTCATCTTCTATAATATTTTGTATGTACGTATTTGTGTGGCAATTATCAATGCAATAAGAAAGACACCCACGCAGGACACTATTAATATCAAGAGCACTCATATCTACCAAAGAAGTTTTTCTCAATAACTCTTCACACTCCAAAAATAATGTAAGTTCCTCATGCTGATTAGGCATGATTTCATCATTACAATACAAATTTGCAGCACTCATGGGGTTCGAATTATCATTGGAGGACCAATGAAAATTAAAATGACCCACTCTATGGCAAAGTTCACAAATAAAAGGATAGAGGGCACAAACTTTTTCACCAAAATCATCTAGAGCCCTAGACCACTTTCTAGTTTTTTCATTCCTGTGATGGATACAATATTCATCTTCGATTTGATTAATTCCACAAGGTCTATGTATTCCACAAAAATTAACATGCTTATAAAAAATAGTATTTTCAGAAGTTTGGACATGTTTATTGCAATCATTAACAACAATTTCATTTTCCATGCAAGTGTCTTTGAAAGGTTCATGATACACGTCCCAATTTTCTTTAGGAACATTAATATGAGAAGCAAAGGCTCTATAGCAATCGACCATAATTTGACGATCAAGACCATATTTAGCACTAAGCACTTGAAAATCAGCAGTTTGAGCGAAAGACTTAATGCAATCATACTCATAGTTTATACCTGATTCTTTACCTTTGTCGTTCTCCCAATCTTCAGTGTTGCTTTGAATTCTTTCAAGAAGATCCCATCTAGCTTCAACCTCCTTGCTTGTGAAAGATCCCTCCAAACAGGCATCTAGATAGTCCTTGTGGTGTCCTAAAAGCCTTGCATAAAAATTATTAATAATAACATTACTGGGGAGCTCATGAATAGGATATTTGAGCATTAGTGACTTCAATCTCCCCCATGCTTGGGAAATACTCTCTCCCACACGAGGATAAAAGTTATAAATGTAATTCCTATCAACATGCACTTCATGAGGAGGATAAAATTTAGAATAAAAGAGAGATGCAATTTCCTCCCAACCAATAGATCGACCATTCTTCAACATCTTATACCATTCCGCAGCTCCGCCCTTCAGAGATATAGAGAATAGCTTCCTCTTAACTTGGTCCTTTGAAATACCTGCACTCTCGAACAACTCGCATAATTCATGTATAAAGAGTAAATGATCACTAGGATGGACAGTCCCATCTCCAAAATAGCAATTGTTCATAGCAAGTTTAACAATTTTCATACGTATCTTGAAAGGAATACTTTTAATAGGTGGATTTAAAATATCACAAGCATCATTAGAGTTATCGCATATGGGAGATAAAGTATTATCAGAGCAAATTTTCTCCCCTAAAGCTGGGAAGCTAAGAAGATCATAAAAACTAGCTTCCCCAAACTTAGACTTTTCCATAGCATTGGTAGTAATTGCGTTCATACTAATAACATTACTACTAGCATGCAAATAAGGTTCCATAGGTTTTTTAATTTTCGCATCAAACAATTCATGTCTTAACTCATGAAAAAGATAAAAAAAAGCTCACTAAATTTGTTGTTGTTCTCCATTATGCCTAACTAGTGAAAAATAAAAACAAGAGACAAAAAGATAAAATTGCAGAATCTAAAGGAGATAGATTCGAGCACTCACACACCGGCAACAGTGCTAGGAAATAGCTTAGTAGTCGGAGGATGTGAATACCTTTTACCTTACCTCCCCAGCAACGGCGCCAGAAAATAGCTTGATGTCTACGCACGCTTCTATTCCTGTAGACAGTGTTGGGCCTCCAAGAGTAGAGGTTTGTAGAACAGCAGCAAGTTTCCCTTAAGTGAATCACCCAAGGTTTATCGAACTCAGGGAGGTAGAGGTCAAAGATATTCCTCTCAAGCAACCCTGCAATTAAGATACAAGAAGTCTCTTGTGTCCCCAACACACCTAATACAATTGTCAGATGTATAGGTGCACTAGTTCGGCGAAGAGATATTAAAACGCAGGTGGTATAGATGGTGGTAAACGGTAATTGCGATCTGAAATAAATATTGCAGGAAATAAAGATGCAATAAAACAGTAAATAAGCGGTGTTTGCAGTATTTGAAAATAAGGCCTAGGGATCATACTTTCACTAGTGGCCACTCTCAACATTGCAAGCATAATTGAATATAAATATAAGCACTTCATCATACTACTCTGAAAACACTCTCTTGTTGGATAAACAACTCAAATTCATTTGTCAAGTGTGCAAAAGCACACCTCAAAGGCGTATTCCCAAGTACTAATAAACACCCCACACTGTCATCATGAGCATTCGTTGGAGGTACTAACACACCACAATTCATAAGGGAGTTACACACGGTGCACACACTGTACCTTTACACCGAGGTCACAGTAACCCCGAAGTTCACATAATACAACACTTGAGTAGCATAACATCTAGATTGTAAAGGCTATGATCACATAAAGATCACATCATAAGAAAGAGAGACTGAACCACATAGCTACGGTAGAGCCCTCAGCCTCGGGGGAGAACTACTCCCTCCTCATCATGGGAGTCAGCAACGGCGATGAAGATGGCGGTGGTGTCGATGGAGATGGATTCCGGGGGCACTTCCCCGTCCCGGCGGCGTGCCGGAACAGAGACTTCTGTCCCCCGAACTTGGCTTCGCGATGGCGGCGGCTACGTAACTTTTCGTGGAGGAAGACCGATTCCTTTAGGGTTTTCGCGTCGCGAGGAATATATAGGCGAAAGGGCAGTGTCGGAGGGGTCCCGAGGGCCCACCCCATATCTGGGCGCGGCCAGGGGGTCACCCGCACCCCCTATGGTGTGGAGGCCCCTTGGCCCCCCTCTGGCCCTTCTCTGGCTCTCTGGGTCCGTCTCGGTAAAATATTGGCTTCTATCTTCGTGGGGTCCAATTCCGAGAATATTTCCTGTGTAGAATTTATGAAACCAAAAACAGCAGAAAATAGGAACTGGCGCTTCGGCATCTTGTTAATAGGTTATTCCCAGAAAATGCATAAAAATGATATAAAGTGTGAGCAAAACATGTAGGTATTGTCATAAAACTAGCATGGAACATAAGAAATTATAGATACGTTGGAGACGTATCACCGGGTGTCTTATTTGCGCAAATGGATGTGAGGATATAAAGCATATGTTGTTCACCTGTGAGCGAGCAAAAGAAGCGTGGAGGTGTCTCGGGTTGGAAGACAAATTGGGCAATATTTTAAACATTGATAGATCTGCTTCTGTGATTTTGGAAGAGATCATAAAAAGAAGGGGGCGAATTCCTTCTATTGATAATGTGGGATCGGTTGAATTAATTCTTATGGCAGGTTGGTTCATTTGGTGGGAAAGGAGAAAGAAGGTACATGGCGAGGATGTACAAACACCATTCCCATCAGCTATGTCCATTAGAGTCCTAGCAAAAAATTATATGGAGGATTTGAAGAAGTCGGCGGTAAAACAAAAGGAGGGCTGGAAGAAGCCTTTGGAAGGTGGCATCAAGATCAATGTAGACGCGGCATTTGATGGTGATTCAGGGAAGGGGGTGACGGGAGTCATTATACGAGATCATACAGGGGCTTGTATGGCTGCTCTACAGACTTTTTTGCCTTATGTTGTTGACGCTCCTATGGCGGAGGCCTATGCTTTCCGAGATGGCTTGACATTGGCACAACAAATTGGTCTACAGAACTTTATAATTCAAACTGATTGCGCCCAAGTTGTGGAGACTATGAAGAATGGAGGGTTTTCAGCAACATCGTCATCAGCCATTTATGATGATTGTAATATTCTTTGGTCTGGTTTTGGAAAGGTTTCCATTGAGTTTTGTAATAGGGAGGCTAATCAGGTAGCTCACGAGCTTGCTAGAGTTTCCTTTAGTTCTGGTAGTTCTTGTACCTGGGTCGATGAACCCCCTAGATTCATACTCAGCAAGCTCGTTAATGATGTAACTGTTTTATGGGGGGCAGCAGGTACCAGACGCACTCTTTTCCTTCCAGGGTACCTAAGGGGCTGGAAGGTTTTTAATGAGGCGGTCTGCTATCTATATTAATATATGATGTTTCAAAAAAAATGTAAAGATTACGAGTAAGACGAATGGAAAATTTTGCCCTTAGACAATAAAATTATCTTTAGCTAGACTGTATATAATAAACCTATGAGCTGGACCTTTATTTTATAGTCATACTTGCGTACGTATTTGCTCAGACTGACGATGTTCTTATATAATATATGTACATTAAAAATTGAGTGCATATTAATCACAAATTCTATATCAATCCATATACTATCATGAAAAAAGTAATTTCTGCAACTATTATAAAAATAAATAATTCATGACTGCATATTGAGAATATTTCAATCTTGAACGACATATTAGTAAATTCCTATGAGTCACTTTCAATGTTGATTATTACTCCCTCTATCCCATGAAAAATTATTTGAGATCTGTCTAAATTCAGATTTTTCTATATATTAAATAGCATCTAGATACATTAAAATTTTAATAAATCTCAGATAAGTTTAATGAGACAGAGGGAATAGTATAAATTCCTATGAGTCACTTTCGAAGTTGATTGTTCTTTCATGTGATATGACCATCTATTTGTGCTTCTCATACGACGTGGAAGCTATTCAATCGTGTAGTCACAGCAGTCTACAAGCTTGGATTTTCACGGATCCAACTAGCAGCCCATGATCACACCTAGTTTGAATTTCCATGCCTCTCGGTGTATTATATTGTCATGTGTATAGCGGGAGAACATAAGTTTGAAGTCAAAGCACGTTTACACAAAGTCATTAATTTTCCGGAGAACCGACTACTCAGTTGAATGGCTACAACTTCATGAGACACACACAAACAGCTTGTCCATTTCATGGAAGAGAAGTCAACAACAATATCGATTTATATATACAAGTCCCAGTCAAGATAATGACAGAAAATTGTAATTTTCTTCCATATATGGGGTCTAGATCAAGCTAAATTTATTTTGGAAGGGTGATACTCCATCTATCCAACCAAACATGTCTGAGATTTTTTTAAATTCAAATTTATCTAGACACCAAATAGTATATAGATATATCTAAAATTTAACAGACCTATGATATATTTGATTTGACGGACGGAGTATTTTTTATTATGATGATACTTCAACTAATTAATGTGATAGCCAAGTAGTACACGTTAACACTTGATATTTTCCCTAGTTTACGCGTTGGTATCACAACATATCATAGAAAAAATAGCGCGCTTTTTCCATCATTTTAGTGGCGCAATAGCGTATATAGAAGATGAATGCTATGTTATGCAGAATTTGCTCGCTGTGACACTAATCTCACTATTATCAGTCCTATGTTCGCTATTTGACATAACGATCACTACTAGAAAAACAGGCTTCCGGTGAGCCTCATAAGTCGCGAAGCTGTAGGAACCGCGACTAATGGTACCTTTAGTGGCGGTTCGGGAGGCGAACCGCGACCAAAGGCCTGGGCCCAGGGCGCTCGGTGGCCAGCCGGTGCACGTGGGGGGCTTTAGTCGCGGTTGGCCAGGCCAACCGCGACTAAAGGTGCCCGAAGGCCTTTAGTCGCGGTTGGCCAGGCCAACCGGGACTAAAGCCCCCCCTATATATACCCATCCATCAGCCAACACTTAGCCATTCGGTGCCAATTTCTTCACAAACTTCACAAGTGGGTGTTAGGTTTGCTTTTGGTTCCTCTTATGCACATAAGGTGTTTGATGAAATGCCCCAAGAGCATGAAACAAACATGATATGAAGTGTTGGAGCCACACTTGAGCTTTCTCATTTATTTTTTCCTCCTCGATCGCGGTTAGCAACTTGAACCTTTGATGTGTCGTTGATAAAATGTGCATGTGTGTGTAGTTCATTGTTTAATTTATATTGTTTGTAGCTAGTTAGTTTAACAAATGCATGATGGTTTATATATTTTATATTATAATAATGCAGATGAATCGGCAATGGATGTACGGTAACCGACTCTCCGGCGAGTTCAGTACGGGTTTGAAAGATTTCCTCGTAGTGGCTAATGCGAACAAGCAGGGGGTTTTGTTATCTGTCCATGTGTTAAATGTAAGAATCAGAATGGTTACTCTTCCTCAAGAGATGTTTACTTGCACCTGCTTCGGCACGGTTTCATGCCAAGCTATAATTGTTGGACCAAGCATGGAGAAAGAGGGGTTATAATGGAAGAAGATGAAGAAGGGGATGATTTCATCGATGAAAGCTATCTTGCTCATTTCGGTGATACTTTCATGGAGGATGCTGAAGGTGAAGGGGAAGGTGAAGGGGAAGGTGAAGAAGAGGCACGTGATGATCCCGTTGATGATCTTGGTCGGACCATTGCTGATGCACGGAGACGCTGCGAAACTGAAAAAGAGAGGGAGAATTTGGATCGCATGTTAGAGGATCACAGGAAGGCGCTGTACCCCGGATGCGATGATGGTCTGAAAAAGCTGGGCTGCACACTGGATTTGCTGAAATGGAAGGCACATGCAGGTGTAGCTGACTCGGCATTTGAAGAATTGCTGAAAATGTTGAAGAATATGTTTCCAAAGAATAACGAGTTGCCCGCCAGTACGTACGAAGCAAAGAAGGTTGTCTGCCCTCTAGGTTTAGAGGTTCTGAAGATACATGCATGCATCAACGACTGCATCCTCTACCGCGGTGAATACGAGAATTTGAATGAATGCCCGGTATGCACTGCAGTGCGTTATAAGATCAGAGGCGATGACCCTGGTGACGATGTTGAGGGCCAGAAACCCAGGAAGAGGGTTCCCGCCAAGGTGATGTGGTATGCTCCTATAATACCACGGTTGAAACGTCTGTTCAGGAACAAAGAGCATGCCAAGTTGTTGCGATGGCACAAAGAGGACCGTAAGTCGGACGGGGAGTTGAGACACCCCGCAGATGGAACGCAATGGAGAAAGATCGACAGAGAGTTCAAAGATTTTGCAGCTGACGCAAGGAACATAAGATTTGGTCTAAGTACGGATGGCATGAATCCTTTTGGCGAGCAGAGCTCTAGCCATAGCACCTGGCCCGTGACTCTATGCATCTACAACCTTCCTCCTTGGTTGTGCATGAAGCGGAAGTTCATTATGATGCCAGTGCTCATCCAAGGTCCGAAGCAACCCGGCAACGACATCGATGTGTACCTAAGGCCATTAGTTGATGAGCTTTTACAGCTGTGGGGCAGACCTGGTGTCCGTGTGTGGGATGAGCACAAATAAGAGGAATTTGACCTACGAGCGTTGCTTTTCGTAACCATCAACGATTGGCCTGCTCTTAGTAACCTTTCGGGACAGTCAAATAAGGGATACAATGCATGCACGCACTGCTTACATGAGACTGAAAGTGAACATTTGCCAAATTGTAAGAAGAACGTGTACCTTGGGCATCGTCGATTTCTTCCGAAAGGTCATCCAGTAAGAAAGAAAGGCAAGCATTACAACGGCAAGGCAGATCACCGGCCGAAGCCTGCGGAACACACTGGTGCTGAGGTATTTGATATGGTCAAGGATTTGAAAGTCATCTTTGGAAAGGGTCCTGGCGGACAATCAGTTCCGAAGGGAGCTGACGGGCACGTAGCCATGTGGAAGAAGAAATCTATATTCTGGGAGCTAGAATATTGGAAAGTCCTAGAAGTCCGCTCTGCAATCGACGTGATGCACGTTACGAAGAATATTTGCGTGAACATCCTAAGCTTCTTGGGCGTGTATGGGAAGTCAAATGATACAAAGGAAGCACGGCAGGACCAGCAAAGTTTGAAAGACCACGATGACCGGCATCGGAACGGTTTCAAGGTCGTGCCGCCTACGCTACGACCAAAGAAGAGAAGGTCATCTTTTTGAATGCCCGAGCAGTATGAAGGTCCCGTCTGGTTTGTCGTCCCATATAAAGGGAATAATAAACATGGCGGAGAAAAAGTTCCAAAACCTGAAGTCTCACGACCGCCACGTGATTATGACGCAATTGCTTCCGATTGCTTTGAGGGGCTCTGCCGGAAAATGTTCGAGTAGCCATTGTGAAGCTATGTGCATTCCTCAATGCAATCTCTCAGAAGGTAATCAATCCAGAAGTTCTACCACGGTTACAGAACGATGTGTTCCAATGTCTTGTCAGTTTCGAGTTGGTGTTCCCGCCATCCTTCTTCAATATTATGACGCACCTCCTGGTTCACCTAGTCGATGAGATTTCCATTCTCGGTCCTGTATTTCTACACAATATGTTCCCCTTCGAGAGGTTCATGGGAGTATTAAAGAAATATGTTCGTAACCGTGCTAGGCCGAAGGAAGCATCGCCAAGGGCTATGGAAATGAGGAGGTAATTGAGTTTTGTGTTGACTTTGTTCTGACCTTAAGCCGATTGGTCTTCCTCAATCGCGGCACGAGGGGAGACTAAGTGGAAAAGGCACGATCGGAAGGAAATCAACGATATGTATGGACGGCCATTCTCCGATCGAAGCACACCACACGATTCGACCAATTCCAGCTTGGTGGCTCCGTACTTTGAGAAACACAAGAATATTTTACGCTCGGACAACCCTGGGAAGCCTGAATCATGGATTAGGAAGGCCCACATGGAGACTTTCGGCAGTTGGTTGAGAAAACATTTAATGAGTGACAATAAGGTTGTAGATCAGCTGTACATGTTGGCCAAGACACCATCTTCGACTATAACGACTTTCCAAGGGTACGAGATAAATGGGAATACATTTTACATGATCGCCCAAGATAAAAAGAGCACCAACCAAAACAGTGGTGTCCGCTTTGATGCAGCAACCGAGAATGGGCAAAAGGTCACATATTATGGTTACATAGAGGAGATATGGGAACTTGACTATGGACCCTCCTTTAGGGTCCCTTTGTTCCGGTGCAAATGGTTCAAGCTAACAGGGAGGTGGGGTAAAGGTGGACCAAAGCAATACGGAATGACAATGGTGGATTTCAACAATCTTGGTTACCTTGACGAACCATTCGTCCTAGCGAAAGATGTCGCTCAGGTTTTCTATGTGAAGGACATGAGTAGCAAACCGAGGAAACGGAAAGATAAGAAAACGATCAGTACATCATGCGATGATCGAAAGCGCCACATTGTTCTTTCAGGGAAAAGAAACATCGTGGGACTGGAGGACAAGACAGACATGTCAGAAGATTATAATATGTTTGCTGAAATTCCGCCCTTCAAAGTGAACACCGACCCAAGCATTAAGTTAAATGATGAGGATGCTCCATGGATACGGCACAATCGTAAGCAAGCAGGGACACAAGGGAAGAAATGATGTGTAATAATTTATTATTGTACCAAACTTTGTTGAATGAATCATGTGAATTATATTACCCGTGATGTGTTTGGTGTCCATTTTCGAATGATTCAATTGACTCGAGATAGCACTGATGATACATGAAATTTGGAGTGACTAAGTCATACTCCTGCATACATGAAATTTGGAGTGACTAAGTCATACTCCTGCATACATGAAATTTGGAGTGATTTAGTCATACTCCTGCCTAGGCGTATAATATGCATACTCGTAGTCTTCATAGCCGCCGCCGTTGTCTTGGTAGTCGTCGCCTTCTAAGTTGCCGGCTGCTGCCGTCGTCGGCTGTCGCTGTCGTCGGGCGGCGCTCGTGGCTCGAACTGAGGGTAGCGCAGGCGAGGGATATCGCCGGCCGTGATGTAGTCCATGACGCTCTGCAGAGTCCGGCCGTACCACCATAGCCGACGGCCGGCCTCGTGGAAGTTTCCAGGAGGCAGACCGTCCTCCTCATACCTGGCGAGCGCCCTCTCACGCCGATTGATGAAGAAGGCGTCCCAAGTATGCTGGTTATCGGGATGCCAGCGGGGATTCATCCGCTGCTCCGGCGTGAGGTCGAGGTAGTAGTGGTTCGTGATGGCCGCCCGGCGCGCAGTACCCTGAGGGACGGGAGGGACCGGCACGCCGCCGGCGCTTAGGCTCCAGCCGGCAGGGACGCGGTAGCCCGGAGGGCAAGGGTAGTTCGAGGCGCAAAGCTCCTCCACCTGCTGGTAGGTTAGAGTGGGTGCGGTGGAAGCCATGAGAGAGTGATGAGAGATTGTAGAGATGTGATAATGCTGGCCAAGCCGGGCTACCTATATGTAGTGACAAATGGCGGGAAAAATGGGAGCGGGAAGACAGGAGGCGGGAAGAAAGAGGCGGGAAGAAAGTGGCGGGAAGAAAGTGGCGGGAAGAAAGAGGCGGGAAGAAAGTGGCGGGAAGAATTTTTCTGATTTTTTTGATATATTATTTGTATTTTTAAGAATTTGAATTGAATTAGTTTAATTTTTCTGATTTTTTTGATATATTATTTGTATTTTTAAGAATTTGAATTGAATTAGTTTAATTTTTCTGATTTTTTTGATATATTATTTGTATTTTTAAGAATTTGAATTGAATTAGTTTAATTTTTCTGATTTTTTTGATATATTATTTGTATTTTTAAGAATTTGAATTGAATTAGTTTTATTTTTCTGATTTTTTGATATATTATTTGTATTTTTAACATTTTGAATTGAATTAGTTTTATTTTTCTGTATTTATTGATATATTATATGTATTATATGATTTTCAAAAAAGAAAAGTATTTTCAAAAAAGACCTTTAGTCGCGGTTGGCCTGGCCAACCGCGACTAAAGGTCCTTATGCGCGGGAAATTAAAAACCCGGCTAAAACCCTTTAGTCGCGGTTGGGGTCGCCAACCGCGACTAAAGGTACCCCTTTAGTCGCGGTTGGTCTGCCCAACCGCGACTAAAGGTCGCTCCCTATAAATACGCGCGGGGCGCGCAGGGGCGGTTCACTTCTTCCTCCTCGAACTCACAGGCTGCCGCCGCGCTGCGATCTCCTCTTCATCGCCGTCAGGCTGCCGCCGCGCTGCGCCCTCGACGACGCCGCCAACGCCGCCCGTGACCGCCGCCGCCACCGCGCCCTCCTCTCCCGTACGTCGTCTCGCCGCGCCGCCGTCTATTTCCGCCTTCCGCCGTGTGTGACCGCGCCGCCGCGCCGTACGTGTGTGTGTCCCCGCGCGCCGCCGCGCCCGTGACCGCCGCCGCGCCCGCACCGCCCGTGACCGCCGCCGCGTCTGCACCGCCCGCACACCGCCGCCGCACCTGGCCCGTACCGCCGCGCACGCACCGCGCGCGCCGCCGCGCCTGCCCGTGCATGACAGAGAGAAAGAGAGAGGAGGGAGAGAGGAGACCGGCCGGAGGCCCAACTTAATTTTTTTTGTTCTTCTTGTTAATTAACAAAAAAAGTACAAACAAAAATAAAATTAACAAAAAAAAACAATGTTACATGCTTATAATTAAAGGGCTGTCCCAAACTTTTTTTTTCTTTTTTAGTTTTTTTTCTTGTAAATATGTGTGTACTAAAATTTCACTTAAAAAGGAACTAATTAAAATTTGACTTAAAAAACTAAATAATTGATACTTAAAATTCACTAAATAATTGTGAGACTTAAAATTTTGAGACTTAAAAAACTAAAAGAAGACTTAAAATTTGAGACTTAAAATTTGAGACTTAAGAGGCGCCACACACGCACACTTGCAATAGCTAGGGCGGCGCCCGCCGGCGCCCCGGCCCCTCCAATCTCTCCCGGCGCACACACACGCGCTCTTCCGCGACACCCTCTCCCACCCCTTCCAGCTCGCCGGCCCCCTCCTTTTGGCACCGCCCTTTCGCCACCGCCACCGCCCCCTTCGATCTGCACTTAATTAATTTGTTTTGACTACATGTTTTCAGGACTGACATATGGCGGACGATAGAGCTGACCCGATTCTGGACAACTATGATCCGGACGCTGAAGACCATATGTTCGGCATCATAAAAGGCGATATTCTATATGTGCCGACCGGACAAGAAGAAGATGATATCTCTTCTTATCTGAACCTGGACGGTGAAGATGAAGGGCGCCGTCAGGAAGATGATGGGGCGACTCTCTTTCTTATTTTAGCCCTCGGCCGGATCGTCGAAAAAATCGAGCACGTCGTCGTCAAAGCGTGGCGCAACCAAGACGATGAAACCAAACGAAACATGCACCATCGAGGTTGTCGATGAAGCAACCGGCAGGCCGCTGGAGCCCAGCAAGAACGCCACCAAGTTTATCAGCCAATGCGGAGCCGTTGTTAGAGACAACGTCTCGATCACCGTCCAGGAGTGGAATGAGCCAAAGAAGGCACGTCTTGGTTTCACTTTTGTCGATAAGAGAACAAAAAAAGATTGCTTCAAGAAGCTTATAGAACATTTCGTTATACCTCCGGAATACCGCAGATACGATGAGGCGGGTAACAAGATTCAGGAAAACAAGGAGAGGTGCAAGCTAGTCAAATAGTTCGCTCTTTCTAAGATGGCCGACGCATTCCGGAAATACAAGCAAAAACTAGGCCATGACTTTGTCAAGCAGGGCAAGACTCCGGTTTTCGATGGACAATATGAGAAACTGCAACATGATTGGCCAGAATTTGTGAAGCAAAAGAAATCGGAGCAGTTCCTTGAAATGTCGAAAAAAATAAGAAGAATGCAGCCAAGAAGGAGTACAATCATATTATGGGGCCAGGAGGGTATCGCTTTTGGCAGCCTAGGTGGGAGAAGATGGAGAACGAGCTGAGGGCGCGAGGAATCCGTCCAGGTACGGAGGGATGGGACCCAAGGGCCAAAAGCTGGTGGTACGGGCATGGGGGATCGCTGAACCCGGAGACAGGGGAGTGTGTTTATCAGGGCAAAATAATTAAACCCACCCAAAAGCTTATTGAGGCAATGAGGGATGCTCAAGAGGGGAGGATCAAGTTCAACAGAGAGAACGACGCCCTGACAAAAGCCCTCGGGAATCCTGAACACGGAGGACGTGTACGAGGCATGCCCGGGGACATTCCGTGGAAAGTAGGGTTCCCCCAGAACGATGACCCGTACGGTTACAGAAGTCGTAAGAGAAAGATGGATCGGGATGCAGATGTTGTGGCGAAGTTGGTAACGGAAATGGATGTGATGAAGAAAACCGTGAGTGTACTAGTAGCCGAAAGAGATGCAGCTCGGGCGCAGCATGAAGATCATCCAATGGATCTCGGAAGCCAGGAGCAGAGAAGAAGCAGCGTGGCTTCCACGGAGGCCCCACCGGCTGGTGCACCGACGATCGAAATTACTGCACCGGAGCCTCTGGTGGTCGAAATTACTGCACCGGAGCCTCCTCGCTACCCCGTGGACGATATAAAGGAGATGAAAGCATGTCATCTGTATTATCCTATCGGGAACATGTCCATGAAGGTAGCCATCGGCAGTGCTTTACCACCTGGAGCACTCCACCACAACAACCCCATTCCAGATGGCTATGCTCGTGTCACGGTGGAGGACATAGTCCAAGGGTTTGAGGACCTGGACATTGACATTGCTACACCTGAAGGGGCGACAAGACTTGGAGATGTCAAGCGCCAGTTCATTCTATGGCAGAAGAAGTTTATCAAGTTTCCAGGCGAGGCGCCAAGGCAAACAAGTCCACCCCCCTCCGGTGGTGGTGGCGGCGGCGGTGGTGGTGGTGGTTCACCTACACCTCCTTCACGTCAGCCGACGCCGTCCCCCAATTCACCTCCGGCGGGTAAGCAGACGCCGCCCCCCAGTCCTCGTCCGGCGGGTGATCAGACGCCGCCCCCCAATCCACCTCCGGCGAAGAAGCAGAGGCAGTCTTGGGTTATTAACCCGGAGCCTTATGTACCTGCAACCACAAAGATACCAGAGCCATCACTAAAGCATCTCACCCCGAGGCCTTATGACCTTAGTGTGGAGCAAAATGCAGCGGTCGTGGCTGCTCAGCATGAGAAATGGCAGGCGGACTGCAAGAAGAAAAGAGAGCCCGAGCCCAAACAAGTATTTTCTGATAAGGAAAAGAGCTGGGCTAAGTCATTTTTGAACACACCGTCCCAGGCCGCGAAGAATCTGCCTGACGACTATGAACGTGAACTTCGTAGTCAAGCACTCGCGGTCGGGGGGAAACAAGTTGCCCAGCTCGGGGAACAAAGTAAACAGTCGATCCCCCCGCTCATAGTGAAAGCCGCAGGTCCGGAGGACGATGCCCCTGATGTCATAGCAGCTGCGGCAGCACAGGGATTGACTGTAGCGAGAGCCAAAGAACAAGCGGCAGACTTAGGTCT
This sequence comes from Lolium perenne, assembly GCF_019359855.2. Lineage (NCBI taxonomy): Eukaryota > Viridiplantae > Streptophyta > Magnoliopsida > Poales > Poaceae > Lolium > Lolium perenne. Next base: position 54,346,874 of record NC_067248.2, on the reverse strand, counting down.
GACTCTTCGTGCAACATTAGGCCTTGATGACGTGGCAATGAAGGACGTAGTATTTGCATATGTGAAGGATGGTCCTCTCGTCGAGCCTGCGCAGGAAGAGGATCTACCTCGACAAATGAAAGGTCTGCTAAATTGGTACAAGGGTTACATAAAACTTAAAAACGCCAGAGAATATATTTATGCGGAAGTTAGACCTGAGCATCACTTCAAACATTACTATATAACAATTCATCGGAGTGAATTGTTCCAGCTGTTCAATCTGCGCGAGCTCGACAAATCTATCATCAGCTGCTATGTTCTGTAAGTGGTTTATTAATTTCTACCCCATCTCGTTCATTGCCTGCACTATAAATATATATATTGTCCTAACTATCTTGTTGTGTACGCTATTATGCAGAATGAAGAAGCGGGAAATACGAATAAGGCACACCCATGATGTTGGGTTCATTGAACCACAAATCGTTAATTCATATGTGTTACAACACCACCCCAAAGACGTGGAGGGTGACCTGTGGATGTTTCTTACAAAACAGGAACTCAAAAGTGATATTCTATTTCCTTACCATTTTGGGTGAGTGTTTCTGTCTTGAGCACATTCTCTTTTGTTTACTCCATGCATGGTATGTGGCTAATCGATGAGTTATGCATGACTGTGCATGTATCGTGTCCGCAGGTTCCACTGGATTCTGCTAGTAATTCAAATTCAGAACTCCACAGTTCTCGTCCACGACTCTCTGAATATGGATACGAAGCTTTGGGCCGACATGAGAAAAATGATGCAAAAGTAACTACTTTCATTCGTTTGCGCTTGATACGTCTCCAACGTATCGATAATTTCTTATGTTCCATGCTACTTTATTGATGATACCTACATGTTTTATGCACATTATATGTCATATTTATGCATTTTCTGGAACTAACCTATTAACAAGATGCCGAAGAGCCGATTCTTTGTTTTTGCTGTTTTTGGTTTCAGAAATCCTAGTAAAGAAATATTCTCGGAATTGGACGAAACTTTCGCCCAGGGTCCTATTTTTGCACGAAGCTTCCAGAAGACCGAAGACCTAACGAAGTGGGGCCACGAGGCAGCCAGGGGGGTGGCCGGCGCGGCCCAGCCCTTGGCCGCGCGGCCCTGCCCCCTGGGCCCCTCGTGTGGCCCCTCGCGTTGACCTTCCGCCTACTTAAAGCTCCCGTCGCGAAACCCCCAGTACCGAGAGCCACGATACGGAAAACCTTACAGAGACGCCGCCGCCGCGAATCCCATCTCGGGGATTACGGAGATCGCCTCCGGCACCCTGCCGGAGAGGGGATTCATCTCCCGGAGGACTCTTCATCGCCATGATCGCCTCCGGAGTGATGAGTGAGTAGTTCACCCCTGGACCATGGGTCCATAGCAGTAGCTAGATGGTCGTCTTCTCCTTGTTGTGCTTCATTGTTAGATCTTGTGAGCTGCCTAACATGATCAAGATCATCTATATGTAATTCTATATGTTGTGTTTGTCGGGATCCGATGGATAGAGAGTACTATGATTATGGTGATTATCAATCTATTGTTCATGTGTTGTTTATGATCTTGCATGCTCTCCGTTATTAGTAGAGGCTGCGGCCAAGTTTTTACTCTTAACTCCAAGAGGGAGTAATTATGCTCGATAGTGGGTTCATGCCTTCATTGATACAGGACAGTGTGAGAAAGTTCTAAGGTTGTGATGTGCTGTTGCCACTAGGGATAAAACATTGATGCTATGTCTAAGGATGTAGTTATTGATTACATTACGCACAATACTTAATGCAATTGTCTGTTGCTTTGCAACTTAATACTGGAGGGGGTTCGGACGATAACCTGAAGGTGGACTTTTTAGGCATAGATGCAGTTGGATGGCGGTCTATGTTCTTTGTCGTAATGCCCAATTAAATCTCACTATATTTACCATGTCATGTATATGCATTGTTATGCCTTTCTCTATTTGTCAATTGCCCGACTGTAATTTGTTCACCCAACATGCTTTTATCTTATGGGAGAGACACCTCTAGTGAACTGTGGACCCCGGTCCTATTCTTTCCATAGCATACAATCTACTTGTTTTACTGTTTTCTTTGCAAACATCTTCCACTCGATACGTTTAATCCTTTGTTACAGCAAGCCGGTGAGATTGACAACCTCAGCATTCGTTGGGACAAAGTACTTGGGTTGTGTTGTGCAGGTTCCTAGTTGGCGCCGGAATCCCTGGTGTTGCGCCGCATCACATTTCGCGACCATCAACCTTCAACGTGCTTCTTGGCTCCTACTGGTTCGATTAAACCTTGGTTTCTTTCTGAGGGAAAACTTGCTACTGTGCGCATCATACCTTCCTCTTGGGGTTCCCAACGAACGTGTGAGTTACACGCCATCAAGCTCTTTTTCTGGCGCCGTTGCCGGGGACCTGAAGAAAAGTTACACCACAGAGAATTGCCTCCCACGGCAACAGCTCTTTTTCTGGCGCCGTTGCCGGGGAGATCAAGACACGCTGCAAGGGGAGTCTCCACTTCTCAATCTCTTTACTTTGTTTTTGTCTTGCTTTATTTTATTTACTACTTTGTTTGCTGCACTAAATCAAAATACAAAAAAAATTTGCTAGTTTTACTTTATTTGCTATCTTGTTTGCTATATCAAAAACACAAAAAAATTAGTTACTTGCATTTACTTTATCTAGTTTGTTTTATTTACCGTTGCTAAAATGGCCAACCATGAAAATACTAAGTTGTGTGACTTCACAAATGCAAATAATAATGATTTCCTATGCACACCTATTGCTCCACCTGCTACTACAGCAGAATTCTTTGAAATTAAACCTGCTTTACTAAATCTGGTCATGAGAGAACAATTTTCTGGTGCTAGTTCTGATGATGCTGCTGCCCATCTCAATAATTTTGTTGAACTTTGTGAAATGCAAAAGTATAAAGATGTAGATGGTGATATTATTAAACTGAAAGTGTTTCCTTTCTCATTAAGAGGGAGAGCTAAAGATTGGTTGCTATCTTTGCCTAAGAATAGTATTGATTCATGGACTAAATGCAAGGATGCTTTTATTAGTAGATATTATCCTCCCGCTAAAATTATTTCTTTGAGAAGTAGCATAATGAATTTTAAACAATTAGATACTGAACATGTTGCTCAAGCATGGGAGAGAATGAAAACTTTGGTAAAGAATTGCCCAACCCATGGACTGACTACTTGGATGATCATCCAAACCTTCTATGCAGGACTAAATTTTTCTTCGCGGAATTTATTGGATTCAGCTGCTGGAGGTACTTTTATGTCCATCACATTGGGGGCGGCTACAAAACTTCTTGATGATATGATGACAAATTACTCTGAATGGCACACGGAAAGAGCTCCACAAGGTAAGAAGGTAAATTCTGTTGAAGAAACCTCTTCCTTGAGTGATAAGATTGATGTGATTATGTCTATGCTTGTTAATGGTAGATCTAATGTAGATCCAAATAATGTTCCTTTAGCTTCATTGGTTGCTCAAGAAGAAAATGTTGATGTGAATTTCATTAAAAATAATAATTTCAACAACAATGCTTATAGGAACAACTCTGGTAATAACTATAGGCCATATCCTTCTGCTAATGGTAATGGTTATGGTAATTCTTATGGGAATCCTTACAACAATAATAGAAGTGTACCCTCTGGTCTTGAAGCCATGCTTAAAGAATTTATTAGTACACAAACTGCTTTTAACAAATCTGTTGAGGAAAAGCTTGATAAAATTGATACTATCGCTTCTAGAGTTGATAGGCTTGCCTCTGATGTTAATCTTTTAAAGTTGAAAGTTATGCCTAATAATGATCTTGATAATAAGATTACTACTACAGCAAATGCCATCCAAGTTAGAATTAATGAGAATATAAGATTAATGGCTGAGTTGCGTGCTAGGTGGGATAGAGAAGAAAATGAAAAACTAGCTAAAGAGAATAATGTAGCTAAAGTTTGGACTATTACCACCACTAGTAATGCTAATTCTTCACATGTTGCTGCACCTCCTACTATCAATGGTAAAATAATTGGTGTTGGCAATGTTTCTACTCCTAGTGCAAAGCGTACAAAACTGCCTGAAATTGCTAAAGCTCATTTGAACTCGCTTGTGATAAAACTGCTGAAATTTTTTCCAACCTTGGGAATAATGATCCCATTGCTGTAGCTCATAATGATTTAGATTTTGATGATTGCCACATCTCTGAAGTTATAAAGTTCTTGCAAAAACTTGCTAAAAGTCCTAATGCTAGTGCTATAAATTTAGCCTTTACAAAACATATTACAAATGCTCTCATAAAAGCTAGAGAAGAGAAACTAAAACTTGAAACTTCTATTCCTAGAAAGTTAGAAGATGGTTGGGAGCCCATCATTAAAATGAAATTCAATGACTTTGAATGTAATGCCTTATGTGATCTTGGTGCAAGTATTTCTGTTATGCCTAAAAAGATTTATGATATGCTTGACTTGCCACCATTAAAGAATTGTTATTTGGATGTTAATCTACGCGATAATGTTAAAAAGAAACCTTTGGGGAGGATTGATAATGTGCATATTACGGTTAACAATAACCTTGTCCCCGTTGATTTTGTTGTCTTGGATATCGAATGCAATGCATCTTGTCCAATTGTGTTGGGAAGACCTTTTCTTCGAACTGTTGGTGCTGTTATTGATATGAGGGAAGGTAATATTAAATATCAATTTCCTCTCAAGAAAGGTATGGAACACTTCCCTAGAAAGAGAATGAAGTTGCCTTTTGATTCTATTATTAGAACAAGCTATGATGTTGATGCTTCTACTCTCGATGTTACTTGATTTGCACTTTCTGCGCCTAGCTGAAAGGCGTTAAAGAAAATCGCTTATGGGAGACAACCCATGTTTTTACCTACAGCAATTTTTTGTTTTATTGAGTCTTGGAAGTTGTTTACTACTGTAGCAACCTCTCCTTATCATGTTTTTGTGCCAAGTAAAGTTTCTATGTCAAAGTTGATGTTATATTTGGGATCGCTGCGCAGAAACAGCATTGCTGTCTGTCACGAATCTGGGCATAATTCTCTGTAGAAAATTCGAAAAAATCTGCCAATTTACGAGCGTGATCCTCAGATATGTACGCAACTTTCATTAGTTTTGAGTTTTTCCATTTGAGCAAGTCTGGTGCCATTTATAAATTCGTCTTTACGGACTGTTCTGTTTTTGACAGATTCTGCCTTTTATTTCGCATTGCCTCTTTTGCTATGTTGGATTTATTTCTTTGATCCATTAATGTCCAGTAGCATTATGCAATGTCCAGAAGTGAAAAGAATGATTGTGTCACCTCTGAATGTGTGAATTATTAATGATGCACTAACCCTCTAATGAGTTTGCTTGAAGTTTGGTGTGAAGGAAGTTTTCAAGGGTCAAGAGAGGAGAATGATATACTAAGATCAAGAGGAGTGAAAGCTCTAAGCTTGGGGATGCCCCCGTGGTTCATCCCTGCATATTTTAAGAAGACTCAAGCATCTAAGCTTGGGGATGCCCAAGGCATCCCCTTCTTCATCGACAACATCATCAGGTTCCTCCCCTGAAACTATATTTTTATTCGATCACATCCGGTGTTCTTTACTTGGAGCGTCGGTTTGTTTTCGTTTTTGTTTTTGTTTGAATAAGATGGATCCTAGCATTCACTTTGTGGGAGAGAGACACGCTCCGCTGTTGCATATGGACACATGTGTCCTTAGGCTTTACTCATAATGTTCAAGGCGAAGTTTCTTCTTCGTTAATTTGTTATATGGTTGGAATTGGAAAATGCTACATGTAGTAATTCTAAAAATGTCTTGGATAATGTGATACTTGGCAATTGTTGTGCTCATGTTTAAGCTCTTGCATCATATGCTTTGCACCCATTAATGAAGAAATACATAGAGCTTGCTAAAATTTGATTTGCATATTTGGTTTCTCTAAGGTCTAGATAATATCTAGTATTGAGTTTTGAACAACAAGGAAGACAGTGTAGAGTCTTATAATGTTTACAATATGTCTTTTATGTGAGTCTTGCTGCACTTGTTCATCCTTGAGTTTGCTTCAAATAACCTTGCTAGCCTAAACCTTGTATCGAGAGGGAATACTTCTCATGCATCCAAAATCCTTGAGCCAACCACTATGCCATTTGTGTCCACCATACCTACCTACTACATGGTATTTACCCGCCATTCCAAAGTAAATTGCTTGAGTGCTACCTTTAAAATTCCATCATTCACCTTTGCAATATATAGCTCATGGGACAAAATAGCCTTAAAAACTATCGTAGTATTGAATATGTACTTATGCACTTTATATTTTATTAAGTTGCCTGTTGCGCGATAACCATGCTTCTGGGGAATGCCATCAACTATTGTTGAATATCATGTGAGTTGCTATGCATGTCCGTCTTGTCTGAAGGTCTATCATTTTGGTGGTTGGAGCATGCAAAATTGTTAGAGAAGAACATTGGGCCGCTAACTAAAGCCATGAATCATGGTGGAAGTTTCAGTTTTGGACATATATCCTCAATCTCATATGAGAATAATAACTTTGCTACATGCTTATGCATTTAAGAGGAGTCCATTATCTGTTGTCCATGTTGTCCCGGTATGGATGTCTAAGTTGAGAATAATCAAAAGCGAGAAATCCGAAATGCGAGCATTCTCCTTGGACCTTTGTACAGGCGGCATGGAGGTACCCCTTTGTGACACTTGGTTGAAACATGGCATGCAAAGATCCGGTAGTCCAAGTTAAGTAGGACGAGGTGCGGGCACTATTAGTATACTATGCGTGAGGCTTGCAACTTGTAAGATATAATTTTCATAACTCATATGCTTTATTACTACCGTTGACAAAATTGTTTCATGTTTTCAAAATAAAAAGCTCTAGCACAAATACAGCAATCGATGCTTTCCTCTTTGAAGGACCTTTCTTTTACTTTTATTGTTGAGTCAGTTTACCTATCTCCTTCCACCTTAAGAAGCAAACGCTTGTGTGAACTGTGCATTGATTCCTACATACTTGCATATTGCACTTATTATATTACTTTATGTTGACAATATCCATGAGATATACATGTTACAAGTTGAAAGCAACCGCTGAAACTTAATCTTCTTATGTGTTGCTTCAACACCTTTACTTTGATTTATTGCTTTACGAGTTAACTCTTATGCAAGACTTATTGATGCTTGTCTTGAAGTACTATTCATGAAAAGTCTTTGCTATATGATTCAGTTGTTTACTCATGTCATTACCTTTGCTTTGATCGCTGCATTCATTACATATGTTTACAAATAGTATGATCAAGATTTTGATGGCATGTCACTTCAGAAATTATCTTTGTTATCGTTTTACCTGCTCGGGACGAGCAGAACTAAGCTTGGGGATGCTGATACGTCTCCAACGTATCGATAATTTCTTATGTTCCATGCTACTTTATTGATGATACCTACATGTTTTATGCACATTATATGTCATATTTATGCATTTTCTGGAACTAACCTATTAACAAGATGCCGAAGAGCCCGTTTTCTGCTGTTTTTGGTTTCAGAAATCCTAGTAAAGAAATATTCTCGGAATTGGACGAAACTTTCGCCCAGGGTCCTATTTTTGCACGAAGCTTCCAGAAGACCGAAGACCTAACGAAGTGGGGCCACGAGGCAGCCAGGGGGGTGGCCGGCGCGGCCCAGCCCTTGGCCGCGCGGCCCTGCCCCCTGGGCCCCTCGTGTGGCCCCTCGCGTTGACCTTCCGCCTACTTAAAGCTCCCGTCGCGAAACCCCCAGCACGAGAGACAAGATACGGAAAACCTTACAGAGACGCCGCCGCCGCGAATCCCATCTCGGGGGATTCTGGAGATCGCCTCCGGCACCCTGCCGGAGAGGGGATTCATCTCCCGGAGGACTCTTCATCGCCATGATCGCCTCCGGAGTGATGAGTGAGTAATTCACCCCTGGACCATGGGTCCATAGCAGTAGCTAGATGGTCGTCTTCTCCTTGTTGTGCTTCATTGTTAGATCTTGTGAGCTGCCTAACATGATCAAGATCATCTATATGTAATTCTATATGTTGTGTTTGTCGGGATCCGATGGATAGAGAGTACTATGATTATGGTGATTATCAATCTATTGTTCATGTGTTGTTTATGATCTTGCATGCTCTCCGTTATTAGTAGAGGCTCTGGCCAAGTTTTTACTCTTAACTCCAAGAGGGAGTAATTATGCTCGATAGTGGGTTCATGCCTTCATTGATACCTGGGACAGTGACAGAAAGTTCTAAGGTTGTGATGTGCTGTTGCCACTAGGGATAAAACATTGATGCTATGTCTAAGGATGTAGTTATTGATTACATTACGCACAATACTTAATGCAATTGTCTGTTGCTTTGCAACTTAATACTGGAGGGGGTTCGGACGATAACCTGAAGGTGGACTTTTTAGGCATAGATGCAGTTGGATGGCGGTCTATGTTCTTTGTCGTAATGCCCAATTAAATCTCACTATATTTACCATGTCATGTATATGCATTGTTATGCCTTTCTCTATTTGTCAATTGCCCGACTGTAATTTGTTCACCCAACATGCTTTTATCTTATGGGAGAGACACCTCTAGTGAACTGTGGACCCCGGTCCTATTCTTTCCATAGCATACAATCTACTTGTTTTACTGTTTTCTTTGCAAACATCTTCCACTCGATACGTTTAATCCTTTGTTACAGCAAGCCGGTGAGATTGACAACCTCACTGTTTCGTTGGGACAAAGTACTTGGGTTGTGTTGTGCAGGTTCCTAGTTGGCGCCGGAATCCCTGGTGTTGCGCCGCATCACATTTCGCGACCATCAACCTTCAACGTGCTTCTTGGCTCCTACTGGTTCGATTAAACCTTGGTTTCTTTCTGAGGGAAAACTTGCTACTGTGCGCATCATACCTTCCTCTTGGGGTTCCCAACGAACGTGTGAGTTACACGCCATCAGCGCTCTATATCGATCGGCCTATTTCATTCATCATTTCCTAATATCAAGTAACTAATTAATAACTCTCTTGTTCATTTAATTTTCCTTGCCTCGTAGGGTTTGGAGACGGTTCGTAGATCAAAAGGTCGGTGAATTCAAAAAAGAGCTACATTTTAAAAGGGCAAAGGCTGCGACCGGGGATATTCAGCCACCGGGGACCAATCTATGTGGATACTATGTTTGTGAGAGGATCCGGAGATACACCACTGAGCGGCAGCCGTCTGAGAACAACACCGGGAGGAATAAAGGTCCTCCGCCCTGGCGCTCGCCTGCCGCCCACGTGGACGGGCCTTTAGTCGCGGTTCGTAAGGAACCGCGACTAAAGGGGGGGGCCTTTAGTCGCGCCTAATTGGTCGCGGTTGCGCAACCGCGACTAATGGCAGTTGCCAACCGTGACCAAAGGCCAATTTTCTACCAGTGGATATAGCGACGCTAAACAATTTATCAAAACTAGCAGGAGCCCACGAGCCAATTCAGCGAACTAGGACCACGAGTCCCCAAGTTTAACCTAACTCAAGTAAATCCCGGGTTGGCAACAACCGAGTCGCCATTTTTGACTCCCCACGCGCCGCGGAGGTGGCGGCAGTAGCAGCAGTGCCACTCTCCACCAGCTCCGAACGGCCGCCTCTGTCTGCAGTATCCGGGACCAGAAGCACAAGGAGGTCGCGCGCCTCGACTAGGAGCTCGATCTCATGACGGTCTTCTCCACCAAGCTATCGCCTCTTACGCAACTCGCGATGTCGTATCGGGTTTCGCCCCTGCAGGTTCTCCTCCAACTTGGATAGCACCGGAAGGTACGTAGTTCAGTAGTGGTATCTATAGCCCGTAGACACCATGGCTTAGCGTTGTAGTTCTTAGTTCAGTTCAACTATGTACTTCTTACTAGTTCAGTTAAGTAGTTTTTGTCTTAGTTTTGCATATTTTCCTCCTACGAGAGGAAGGGAAAACATGTTGATACCTTCCAATCAAAACTGGTTAATGAGCTATGCATCTACTACTCTCAACAATTTTTTAGTTGTTGAAAACCATGATATAAATACTATACTTGTCTTTTCTTTGCGAAACGCTATTTTGAAAGTGGTACCGTTGCAAAAAGAACCTACTGCCACGATTTGTTTTGTTGCAATACGCCGGAACCCTTGTAGTGAATAGCACGTTATTAGCACGCTATAACTGGCATAGCAATTTTGAGAAGGGTCAAGCTATTTGATTTAGACCTCCCACTTTTCACATGGAAGTACAAATATCTGAAGCATGGAAATTTAAAATTCGGCTTAGTCATGGTTATCAGTTGGACACCTGAAGTTAGACCCAAATTAATTGATGCATTAGTTGGGTCAATTAATTTGGGCCAGATGGAGTATTATTTCTACCTGATTACTTGACACTTTAGATTGCATATGTCTCTTTGAACAACTATATTTATAATTGGAAATCAATATTTGTTGTTAGCCGACAACTTAATTGAAATAGTTACTTCCTCGGATCCACAATAAGTATCGTGATTTTAGTTCAAATTTAAACTAAAATAAACATTCTTATTATGAATTGGAGCAAGTACTAATATTTTATAGGAGACAAGACAGCTCGTTGATTTCTGTGTAAAAAAATACCGTTCACAATTATTTCGTGTTCTGGGTTTGGTTAAAATCAAAAAAAATTAACCAAATATTTACAAAAATATTAATATTTATGATATAAACTCTATTGTATTAGAATGATCATAAAGAATATTTTCATATTATATGTACTTGGTATTATGAATATTTATATTTGTTTTTGTACTCTTTGTTCAACTTTGCAGAATTTGACTTCCACGGAACCTAGAACATGAATTAAATAAAACCGGAGGGAGTAGTGATAGATAGGAGGAATTCAAATCAAGGTACATAGTCAATGCAACAATAAAAAAAATTATCTGTCGGCACGATGAAGCTAATTTTATTTTGGAACGTCAGCATTTTGATTATGCGATTGGTAATTATCAAGAGTGGCTCGATCAAATAGATTTGATTGTGATAGCTAGGTAGTCCAAGTCAAAATTGGTATTTCTTTAAGCAATTGTGTCACAACAAACCTGCAGCCCATTAAATTGGTGACTTTGTGTAAACGCGCTTTGAATGAAAAGTTACGAACTCACGCTATACATATGGGTATAAAATACTGAGAAGCTTGAAATTTCAAATTATGTTTGGTCACGGGCTGCTAGTTAGATGTCTGGAAGTCCAAGCTTGTAGATAGCTGATGGTCATATCGCATGAGAGTTGAGCAAGTTATGTTACGACAGAGGGAGTGCTACATACTAGTGCGTAGTATCAAGTTAGTTCATGTAATAATGGTTGGACAGTACTACTCCCTTCATCCTGAAAAAATATGCCTCAACTTTTCTATATTTACATATATCTGCACCCTAAAACCCGTATAGATACATGAAAATTTAGATAAAGGTGAGGATCATTTTTAGGATGGACCGAGTGTAAGAAGTAGTCAATAAACCAAATGGCCAGATGATGAAAGTAGAAGCCCAATGACAAACTGTTGATTTTTTATATGCATAAAATACACTATCTGAAAACATATATAATCCATCAGGTCAGTTGGTTAGATTGAGGACTATCTATTTTTCAACTGAGAAGTCAGCTATCCTGAAAATTCGGGGTAAACGAGCTTTGAAATTAAACTTATAACATTCCGCTATACATATGAAGATAAAATACTCCAAACATTGAAATTCAAACTAGGTAAGGTCATGGGCTGCTAGTTGTATGCTTAATCCCTGAAGAGAAGGGCGGCTATGCAAAATAAAATGTGAACACCACGCAATTTCATTGACTTTGTCGGCTTCTATGTTTTATATACACCACTTTTTTCAGTTTTCGTCTGGGTGTCATCGACCACGGCTGACTGCAACATTTGTGCACGCATCTTATACCGGTCAAGTGAAATTGACAGCGAAACAACGACAGCCCAGTTGGAACAAAGAGCCGTTTCAAACAAACAGACCGCATGCGACGCAGACGTTTTAACCCGAACACTATGAACTTTCATGAAGTCCTAGAACTGACTTGTGGATTAACGGGGCTGCAGGAGAAGCGAACGTAGAAAGCCTAATAATGCGAATTCAGTACTACACCAACGGGGCTGGAGTACTATTCATATTTCTATCGATCTTTCCTATAAGCTTTGAGAAACTACATGAAACTAGCTAGATCCTAGCTATTTGCAGCGCCGCAATGGTTATAATAATCGTTTGATAACACATCATACCTACTTGTTCACAAAAATAGTGTTAAACATGCACACTTATCTATACCTAATAATAAACGAGCTAAGGTTTCTGCTAAAATTTTCGTCAACGCTTTTTTTAGGACTATTTTACCCTCCCACCGATTCACATAATACGCAGACTGCCATTGTACCGGTTCGTCGTCTTTTCATCTCACACGCGCGTAGACGCGGTTGCCCAGGTGCTCCACGGGTCCCTCCCCGGCGACCCGCACACCCGCGCTGCCGGCAAACTCATTCGCCTGGACAGTGGAGGCCGCACGCGTTTCTGACCCTCTCGCTCCGCCCACTGGCTCGCCCAACAAAATACCAGCGCGCCCGCGATAGTCCATGGTTCTGCACGAACCAAACAAACCGGTTGACCCACGCACGGCCATGCAACTACAATTTTTTCTCAAATCAGGCCCATAAGAGAAATTCACAAGAAACCCAAACGAATCCATCTAGAAAACATACAATCGATCCTAAGAGTTAAATAGTCCCACATCGTTCCTTTACAACCAGTGCCACCGGTTTATATACATTGGAATTCGCCTGGAATATTAGCAAGGTGAATCAAGTACCACACCATTGATTGGTGTGAAATCTGCTGCTTACATGAATTAAAGAGAGTGAAAGGAAGGATTGAAAAATATATGTGCGGGAATGGTCCCGGAGGAGGACCAGAGGAAAAAAGGTGAGCGCCGGAATACATAGAGCGCAGGCGGGTGAGCGCAGGCACGGCGCCAGATTGCGAGATGGGGCAGGAGGACGGTGAAGCAGAGAAGAACGCCCACGGGGAGCCGGCGCCACGATAGAAATTAAGAGAAGAGAATGGGGGCATCGATCCCCTTTGCCTTTGCAAGGGAAAGCCTTATCCTTTCCTCGACACCACAGGTGGCGGCTTGTACGCTAGGAACACCACACGAGTCCCTAGCAGACCTGCTTCATTTTCAGCAAGTATTTCCATAACTACACATAAAACATTTTAATTACATGTGGGGCATGCTTCTTTTGTTAAATATGATGCCCTAAATTAGAAAATTCCCAAAAGGCGTGTACAAGTCTGTTATTCTTCATTTTCCATCCAGTATTTCCAAATAGGATATTATTTTCAATATACCAAAATGCAGAATTGGAAACTATAAATAATTTTTACGAACAGGTGCCCACACGATGGAGGCACGTGAGAGACGACCGCGTGGAGGATCCAAGGGAGGGCACGACACTGAGGCCTTGTTGGTGGGAAGCAAGACGTGACTACTGTCTCCGATGCCCCAAGTGGTTTTGTCCCCCGCGGCGCTTGCAATGACTGCACCTAACGGCAGAGCACAAGGACTCGATCGCGTTTCACTGGTCGACGCGATTGCTTCTAGGGTGCAATTCTTGAAAACCAAGGACATTTGTGTACATATTCGTGCTCCTCTTAGGGCCTTTCTATAAAATTCATTACAAGCCTGCGGTATTATAAGTCAGTGTAGCGAGAGCCTCGCAAGTTAATCTTCTTAGAATTAACATGTCTCACTGTTGACTCACTGAAGTGTTCGAGTTTTTTTCTCCCGGTGCAACGCACGGGCACTTTTGCTATCTGTACTAATAAGTTTTCGATGCGACCGTGGTACGTCGCCCTATTTTCTGGTTTGGCCCCTCTGAAATAGGGAAATCAACCTGCGATCCAACAGTCAGCCTCGCCTCACCCCGGACTATCTCCTCTGCGCACCGCTCGTGATCTGGCCCCGCCCTCGTCTTACTCCGACTAGCTGCGGCCCTGCCAGACCGCCGCCCGACCCTTCCCGTCGTCTCTCTCCGTGTGAGAGTGAAGGAGCCGCGAGAGGGACGAATAACAGGGGCGCGGAGGGCGCATAGCACATGGAATTCCACTTCTGCAGCGCGGGCCTTCCAATCCTTGCCTTCTTCCTCCTCCTTTGGCTTCATGGCGGTGGTGGACACGAGGGAAAGGTAGCTGAAAGGCGGATGGACACAGCTGCGTGCCGGGGTGGGGAGAAAGACGACGAGGGAGCAGCACGGCCAGCTACCCGTGCCATCGTGGAGGCGCGCCGCGGCCGGTCGTGTCCGATTGGCTGTTGCGTGGGGACGGTCGGACGGAGCGTGTCGGGAGAAGGAGAGCTGCTTCGCCTTCTGCTTGTGGCTGTCGATGCGGTGGCGGAAGACAACTTGGAGGCTGGGAAGTGCTGGTTGGGGATGAGGAGGATGCCTGGGAATAAGAGCATCTCCACTCGTCCCCCCGACGAGGCCCCCAGGACGGCGATTTGTCATCCGGATGGATGAAAACGGCCCAGTCGCGCCCCCGGTTCCTCGTTTTCGTCCGGATTAGGCCTTTCATCCGTCCGGGGAGCCCAGGCCATCCCCGGCCCCCCGGGGAGCGCTCGGGGACTCCGGATGAGAGAAAATCGCGGGAAACGTTTGCTGGCCCCGACCTGTCGGCGACAATGGCATGGGTTTCTACGGCAATACCCTCGTCTTCCGGATCTACGGCACTACCCTTGTCTTCCCGATCTACGGCAATACCATCGTCGAACGAAAGCTTTGAACTCTCAAGTGGTGCAACATAGTCAAATTATATATAATTCGAATAAACATAAAAATTACATATAAAAACTTTAAAACTAACTTTAACTAATTCTTCTTCCTAGATGTCCCCGCCTCATCGTCGTGGCGGCGACGCTTCCGGCTCGTCACCTCCTTGTCGGAGGAAGTTGAGTCCTTAGCGTCCTCATCAGCCTCTGCGTCCTCCTCCTCCTCCGCCTGCTCCTCGGCTTCTTCCTCGGCCTGCTCCTCGGCCGGCTCCTCGGCCGGCTCCTCGGCCTGCTCCTCGGCCGGCTCCTCGGGTTGCTCCTCGGCCGGCTCCTCGGCCTGCTCCTCGGCCTCTTCGTTCTCCTCCTCGTCGTCATCCCATTCGTCCTCGCTGGCCGGCGGGGGGGAATCGTCGCTGCTGGACGATGCAGCTTGATCCCACCAATGGCGCCATCCAGGCGGCTTCCCCTCGCTGTCGGTGTCCGATGGCCAAGAGCAATCGCTCATGGTTGACAGAAGATGGTGAGGAGAGAATAGATGAATGGCGTCGGCCGTTCAAAACCGTATATGTAGGTCTCTCGACGAAGAGAGCGGCGGTTGCTCTTCCTCGGAGTTCATGCTCCATTACGGCGGATGTCGCGTCGAGGCGACTTCGACCGTTCCCGACGAGGCGTTTGGGCTCTCCAGACCACTTCGCGGACCATTACGGCGGTTCAAAGCGACGAGGGCACTCCGACGGTTGCCCTTCCCGACGACACCGTCGCTATGCACGCGGTGGGTGAAGGCGACCATGGGCTCGCCACTGAGAAAATGGGCCTCCCCAGGCTAAAAAATACATATCCGGCGCTAAATAGCGCCGGATTTCGGCCTGGGGAGCCCCAACGACTGGGGATGCTCTAAGAGGCGAGCGTGGGGGTAGGCTGCTGCTGATGGCCTCATCTCTGGCCTGGCCGGCTGGCCGAACGTGTCCAGCGGAAAATAACTGCAGCTAAGCAGCTCTCAAGCCTGAACCCAAAGCAATTTCTGAAATAACTGCAGCTAAGCAGCTCTCAAGCCTGAACCCAAAGCAATTTCTGTCTTTGGAAATTGGACTCGCACTTTTGCACGCGATTTTTACAATAACTGAAATATATTGAGGTGTTTCAAATTTATGACAAAAGAAAGAGAGAAAGTAAAGGTGCTCGAATTGCCACAGTTACCTAATCACATACAGCTGGGCATGGGCAGCCCGACCCGGACGACCTGGTCCGAAAACCCCGGGCCGGGCTCGGGGCCAGGCTTGCACTTCGGGCTTGATTTTTTAGCCCGAACGTCGGGCCGGGCCGGGCTCAAGCTGGCAATTTTTGCGATTTAGGAAAGGTTTGGGCCGGGCTTGTCATGTCGGGCCTGCTTTTGCCAGTTCGGGCCGGGTTCGGGCTCGATTTATAGGCCCGACGGTCAGGCCAGGCCAGGTTCGGACTTGACATTTTAGCTTCAGGCTTTTTTGGGCTTGGCTCGAAACCCTTATAGCTGCAAGGAAATAGTGCGACAAATTGATGAGTCTGTAGTGCAGTCTTATGAGTAGGAGGGAGATGTCCACAACTTATTCTTTTACAAGCTCGGCTAAAAAATCAAATCATAAAGGGGCCAACCTATATGTTATGATTCATCATAATTTTAATGAAATGCTTCCTCCGATCCATAATAGCTATGGCGAATTCAAGGTACCAAGTGAGTACATGATGGTCTCATGATCTACTGCCATCTTTTGATTGAGTAGGATTTATTTGCATCTTTTCTACACTTTAGTATAGAATTTTTTTAGAATGCACTTTAATATACCTACTGGGTACGGTAAAAAAAATGTTAATGTAATGTTTTCGATGATAATCCGTAGCAACGCACGGGCATCATGCTAGTATTTTATATTATAGTTACTAATTGGAGGCTTCGGGTGAGCCTCCACGTCAATCCTGAGATTTAGATGACACTAGTGGAAAATAGGCTATATGTGGTGCACCAAAATGGAATTCTGTGGCGCATATCTAGGTCGCCACAGTTGCTATGCGACTAGTATTTGAATTTTGTGGCGCAGATGTACATGCGCCACCGAAATTTTGAAACTTCTGTGGCGCACTAGGTCAATACGCGCCACAGAATTGTCTTGAAAACTTCTGTGGCGCACCATGCCAATATGCGCCATAGATTTTTTTTTTGAATTTTTAAAAAATGTGGCGGCCAGATCTAGATCTAGATCTGGGGCCGCCAGAATTTCGTCGGTTTTTTTGGAATCTCGCCGGAAGGTGAGTGGGGTGGGGTGGGTGGAGGAGGAGGAGGCCGGCCGGAGGTGGTGGAGGAGGAGGTGGTGGTGGTGGTGGTGGTGGTGGAGGAGGAGGAGGAGGAGGAGGAGGAGGAGGTGGTGGTGGTGTTGGCCGGAGGAGGAGGAGGTGGAGATGGTGGTGGTGTTGGTGATGGTGGTGGCCGGAGGAGGAGGCGGTGGTGGTGGTGGTGGTGATGGTGGTGGCCGGAGGAGGTGGTGGTGGTGGTCGCCGGAGGTCGCCGGAGGAGGTGGTGTTGGTCACCGGAGGAGGAGAAGGTGGTGGTGGTCACCGGAGAAGAATAGAGGAGGAGGTGGTGGCGGTGGAGAAGAAGGGTGGTGGTGGTGGTGGTGCTGGTGCTGGTGGAGGACAAGTGAGGAGATGGAGAAGTGAGAGGAGAAGTGGTGGTGGAGGACAAGTGGAGGAGGAGATTCGCGCCTCCGAGTTTCAAAATTTCGGCCAAAACATCTGTGGCGCATGGGGCACAAGATGCGCCATAGAAAAAAAAATTAATTTTTTTCTCTTTTTCGACTTCGTCGTATGCGACCAGAAACCAGTTTGATGATTTTGCAACGCAATTTTGCAAAAAAAAGTCGAAATTCATGTTTGTTTATTTATAGTGGTGCTAGATGACATAATATATGGGAATCTTGAAAGATTTTATTTTTTCAAATTTCTATCTATTTCTTTCTTATTTTACAATGCTAAAAAAGGCAATACACGGGGGGGGGGGGGGGGTGTGTGGAGTTGCGTGGGGAGAAAAAATCCTTCAGAATTCTGCGGCGCATATCTTCGGTGCGCCACAGATATATGAACTTCTGTGGCGCATATGCCACCATGCGCCACAGAAAGTTAAAATTATGTGGCGCATGTGGCAGATGGGCTACAGAATTCTCTTTGCCCATGTGCAGTGCTGGACCCCGCGTGGGCCCCATGAAGATTCTATGGTGCATCCGTCCACATGCGACACAGAAAGTCGAAATTATGTGGCGCACCAGTCCTACATGCGCCACAGAAATTACAAACTTCTGTGGCGCATATTTTTGGTGCGCCAGAAAAATAATTTTTGTGGCGCATATTTTTTAGGTGCGCCACAGATGTCATTTCTACCTATTTCCTACTACTGTGATATTGTCCATCTAATTAGCTGTGATCTATATTCTGTTGAGCCATGAATGAGGACGAAAACGCCGAACACCGTACAAGAGTGCTCCTAATTCTAGTACCCATTTGGTAGTCTGAGCCGAATTCATGCATGACTGCGCCAAGGAGAAGAACCCACTTATGCGTTCTAGCCAAATTACAAGCAAGAAACGGCCCATCATTTGGTGGCATGTGTTGCATCAGTTGGTACCCAAGTGTCAGTTTGTTTGGATGCCTGGAAAAGGTGTGCCTGTGATCAGGCAAAGCACATGCGTTTGGCTGCTATTTTGCGCACACAATTTTTCTTCTCCTCACCACATTCAAATATGGTAGCCTTACCATCACACAATGGCACACTACAGCAGAAAGACGATCATAAGCACACTACACACACTACACAGATATATACACATGGAACATAGTACTTAGAACCTCATCCTAGTGTGAAAGTAGTAAGACGCCTACTTAAACCTGAGGGCAGACTACCCAGGTCCAAAAGCAATATTCAACAGCATGTAGAGGCCAACATTACAGATAGGCATGCACAAAAGGAAGTGTTCAACAGCCTCCTAAGGCCAGCACAACAACTAAAACTTCAAACAAGCACAGAGGAGAACAAACACAGAACCTTAACAACAAGGATCAGCATAAGGGTCCTGGCGATACTTCTTGCAGTTCCAGATGCTCGAACAGGAAGTCTCCTTCCTCTACACCTCGACCTGGAAGCCGTCGTTGGCAGGGGTGAAGACGATTGTGTCGTCGACTTCAAGCTGAGCCTTATCGACGAACTTGCTCCAGGACTTGATGAAGCCGACATGCTCGGCCTTCCACTAGAGCTGCACCTTGTGCTCGTAGTGCTCGCCCAAGTACAAGGTCACCTAAACCGGCGGGCCATTTTTGACCTTGTACTTTTTGATTAGTAGCTGCTCCATGGCGAGTGGCACGGCGAGGGCACGGAGGTCCTGGCTCTCCAGCTGCACGAAGAATGCAGGCAGCCTTTGCATGGGACTGTGCCGCAGGTTAGCAGGATGCCCGACGTGAACCGTAGCCTCGGTGACTTGCCGGTGGGCTTCCATGAACCCTTCATTCGCGTCCCGAAGCTGCACCCAGACGGTAATGTCCCGTGCCTCCCCTATGGGCCCGTCTGGGAAGGTTTCCAGGAAGAGCTAGTTCTGCAGGTGCAATGCAAATCAGATAAGTGAGCTATAGTTGGCATGGTAAGCTCCAATGGCATGCTTATCATTGCCATGCCGATGCACAGGCCTAACATTACCATGCCAATGACAAGCTCAACATCACCATGCGAATGACATTGTCATGCAAATGACAAGCTCAACATCATCATGGCAATTACATAGCCATGCCGATGCACATTGCCAATGACCTCAATCGGATCTTCTACTCATCATGCCATTCATCCTACTCATCATTGGCATGCTACTCATCATATCATTCATGCTACTCACCATTGACATGCTTATGACTAATATGTAGTGCTTATGACTAACATGCAACGCATGTTGACATCAATGCAATCTATATTGACATCCATCGGATCTACATTGACATCAACCGGATCTACATTGACTTCAATCTGATTTGGAAGGGATAGAGTACTTACAATGGGACGGAGCGCAAGCGGGCCCCTCAGAGGAGGAGGCTGCATAGTGGCGCCTGCATGTGGCCGACGGAGTCGCACCCCAAATCCTGGAGGAGGCGGCGGCGGAGCCGGAGTAGCGGTCGGAGGATGGAGCGAACGGTCACCGACACTACTAGGACAAGGCCTATAGATGGAAATAGTACTACCGGCGCACCAGCAAACCCATGCGCCGGTGGCAAATAATGCCGGCGCATCAATATGTCGCTGCACTGGCGATGGAGTCTTACTGCCGATGGACAAGCAAGAAAGATGCGCCGGCGATAAAGTTCAAAGAGAACCAGACCAGACCGAAAAAATCGAGCCCCTTACTGCCGGCGCACCACCATGTTGGAATTTTCCCTTTTACCGGTAAGGGGAGCCATGATTTTCCCCCCCCCCCCCCCCCCCCCCCCCGTGGACCGCCTTTTCAGTTTTGAAAAAAATAAAAGAAAAGGATATAAAATTCAAAAAATAAAATCCTTTGAACTGCCCATCTATTATGTAATCTAGTTTTAATGAAAATTTTAAAAAATGAATTTCGATATAATATGTAAAATGGCGTCATCTTTCGGTAAAACGGGATTTCTGGTTGCATACGACCTTCGATGAAAAACTTTTTTATACCAAAATCTATCTACGCGAAATTTCCTATCCGAATTCAACCACCTATGGCCATTTCGACAGAGAATGGATTCGTCAGATGGAAAACAGAAACAGGACTTTTTTTAGGTTTAACATTTGGGTGAAAAAAAGAAAAAAATTACCCCCCGCGCATGATACGTCTCCAACGTATCTATAATTTCTTATGTTCCATGCTAGTTTTATGACAATACCTACATGTTTTTTTCATACTTTATAATGTTCTTATGCATTTCTGGAACTAACCTATTAACAAGATGCCGAAGTGCCAGTTCCTGTTTTCTGCTGTTTTTTGTTTCATAAATCCTACACAGGAAATATTCTCGGAATTGGACGAAACAAAAGCCCAAGGCCTTATTTTCCACGGAGGGTTCCAGAACACCGAAGGAGAGACGGAGAGGGGCCACGAGGTGGCCACCCCACCTGGCGGCGCGGCCAAGGGGGGGGGGCCTATGGTGTGGGCCCCTCGGGACCCCTCCGAGGCTGCCCTTCCGCCTATATATCCTTCCAGTCGCGAAAACCCTAAAATATCCAGTCATATTCCACGAAGAGTTCTGTAGCCCCCGCCGTCGCGAAGACAAGTTTCGGGGGACAGAAGTCTCTGTTCCGGCACGCCGCCGGGACGGGGAATTGCCTCTGGAGTCATCTCCATCGACACCACTGCCATCTTCATCGCCGTTGCTGTCTCCCACGATGAGGAGGGAGTAGTTATCCCCCGAGGCTAAGGGCTCTACCGATAGCTATGTGGTTCATCTCTCTCTCCCATGGTGTGTTCTTTATGTGATCATGAGCTTTGTATCATTATTAATCTATGTGCTACTCTAGTGATGTTATTAAAGTAGTCTATTCCTCCTCCATGATGTAAAGAGGACAGTGTGTGCATCATGTAGTACTTGGCGTAGGCTATGATTGTAATCTCTTGTGGATTATGAAGTTAACTATTACTATGATAGTATTGATGTGATCTATAACCCCTTTCGTAGCTATTGTTGACAGTGTGTATGCTATGTTAGTACTCGGTATAAATTGCAACGGTATTATCTTGGATTATGATTTGATGAGGATATCCCTATGAGTGGTGTTTGTCAAGTACTTGATGAACTTTGAGTGGAGCTTTTGTAGCCACTACGTGATGATTAGTGATTTGATACGTCTCCAACGTATCGATAATTTCTTATGTTCCATGCCACTTTATTGATGATATCTACATGTTTTATACACATTATATGTCGTATTTGTGCATTTTCTGGAACTAACCTATTAACAAGATGCCGAAGTGCCAGTTCCTGTTTTCTGCTGTTTTTGGTTTCAGAAATCCTAGTAACGAAATATTCTCGGAATCGGACGAAATCAACGCCCAGGTTCCTATTTTTCCACGAAGCTTCCAGAACACCCGGGAAGGACCAGAGGGGGCCACAGCCCACCAGGAGGGTGGCCGGCGCGGCCTAGGGTTGGCCCGCGCCGCCTTACCCCCTGGCCGCCTCTTCGACCTTCTGACGCCGCCTCTTCGCCTATATAAAGGTCCCTGACCTAAAAACCCTTACGGAGAGAGCCACGATACGAGAAAAGTTCCAGAGCCGCCGTCATCGCGAAGCCAAGATCTGGGGGACAGGAGTCTCTGTTCCGGCACCCTGCCGGAGCGGGGAAGTGCCCCCGGAAGGCTTCTCCATCGACACCGCTGCCATCTCCACCGCCATCTTCATCACCGCTGCTGCTCCCATGAGGAGGGAGTAGTTCTTCATCGAGGCTCGGGGCTGTACCGGTAGCTATGTGGTTAATCTCTCTCCTATGTACCTCAATACAATGATCTCATGAGCTGCTTTACATGATTGAGATTCATATGAGTTTTGTATCACAATTTATCTATGTGCTACTCTAGTGATGTGTTATTAAAGTAGTTTTATTCCTCCTGCATGTGTGCAAAGGTGACAGTGCGTGCACCGTGTTAGTACTTGGTTTATGCTATGATCATGATCTCTTGTAGATTGCGAAGTTAACTATTGCTATGATAATATTGATGTGATCTATTCCTCCTACATATGCATGAAGGTGACAGTGTGCATGCTATGCTAGTACTTGGTTTAGTCGTTTTGATCTATCTTACACTAAAGGTTACTAAAATATGAGAATTATTGTGGAGCTTGTTAACTCCGGCATTGAGGGTTCGTGTAATCCTACGCGATGTGTTCATCATCCAACAAAAGTGTAGAGTATGCATTTATCTATTCTGTTATGTGATCAATGTTGAGAGTGTCCACTAGTGAAAGTGTAATCCCTAGGCCTTGTTCCTAAATACTACTGCGTTACTACTGCTTGTTTACTGTTTTACTGTGTTACTACTGCTGCAATACTACCACCATCAACTACACGCCAGCAAGCTATTTTCTGGCACCATTGCTACTGTTCATATATATTCATACCACTTGTATTTCACTATCTCTTCGCCGAACTAGTGCACCTATTAGGTGTGTTGGGGACACAAGAGACTTCTTGCTTTGTGGTTGCAGGGTTGCATGAGAGGGATATCTTTGACCTCTTCCTCCCTGAGTTCGATAAACCTTGGGTGATCCACTTAAGGGAAAACTTGCTGCTGTTCTACAAACCTCTGCACTTGGAGGCCCAACACTGTCTACAGGAAAGGAGGGGGAACGTAGACATCAAGCTAATTTTCTGGCGCCGTTGCCGGGGAGGAAAGGTAAAAGGTACTCACACTCCGGATCTTGGCTACTAAGCTATTTTCCGGCGCCATTGTAAGTACTCAAAGCTATTTCCTTTAGACTCTGCAATTGCGACATTTGGTTTCTTGTTTACACTAGTTAGGCATAATGGAAAACAACAAAAATATGAGAGATCTTTATGAACTTTATCTTGAATTAGGACATGATGTGTTTGAAGAAAGAATTAAAAAACCCATGGAACTTTATATGCATGATAATGGGAATGTTATTAATATGAATGCTTTGAACACCATTGTTGTTAATGATATGGAAAATTCTAAGCTTGGGGAAGCTGGCTTTGATGAGCATGATATTTTTAGTCCCCCAAGCATTGAGGAGAAAATTTACTTTGATGATACTATGCCTCCTATATTTGATGATGAGAATAATAATGATAGCTACTTTGTTGAATTTGCTCCCACTACAACTAATAAAATTGATTATGCTTATGTTGGGAGTAGTAATTATTTTATGCATGAGACTCATGATAAGAATGCTTTATGTGATAGTTATATTGTTGAGTTTGCTCATGATGCTACTGAAAGTTATTATGAGAGAGGAAAATATGGTTGTAAAAATTTTCATGTTACTAAAATGCCTCTCTATGTGCTGAAATTTTTGAAGCTACACTTGTGTTATCTTCCTATGCTTGTTACTTTGCTCTTCATGAACTTGTTTATTTACAAGATTCTTATGCATAGGAAGCATGTTAGACTTAAATGTGTTTTGAATTTGCCTCTTGATGCTCTCTTTTGCTTCAACTTCTATTTCTTGCGAGTGCATCGTTGAAATTACTGAGCCCATCTTAATGGCTATAAAGAAAAGAACTTCTTGGGAGATAACCCATGTGTTATTTTGCTACAGTACTTTGTTTTATATTTGTGTTTTGGAAGTTGTTTACTACTGTAGCAACCTCTCCTTATCTTAGTTTTGTGTTTTGTTGTGCCAAGTAAAGTTTCTATGTCAAAGTTGATGTTATATTTGGGATTGCTGCGCAGAAACAGCATTGCTGTCTGTCACGAATCTGGGCATAATTCTCTGTAGAAAATTCGAAAAAATCTGCCAATTTACGAGCGTGATCCTCAGATATGTACGCAACTTTCATTAGTTTTGAGTTTTTCCATTTGAGCAAGTCTGGTGCCATTTCAAAATTCGTCTTTACGGACTGTTCTGTTTTTGACAGATTCTGCCTTTTATTTCGCATTGCCGCTTTTGTTAAGTTGAATGAGTTTCTTTGTTCCATTAACTTTCAGAAGTTTTGTGCAATGTCCAGAAGTGTTAAGAATGATTGTGTCACCTCTGAACATGTGAATTTTTGATTATGCACTAACCCTCTAATGAGTTTGCTTGAAGTTTGGTGTGAAGGAAGTTTTCAAGGGTCAAGAGAGGAGAATGATATACTAAGATCAAGAGGAGTGAAAGCTCTAAGCTTGGGGATGCCCCGGTGGTTCATCCCTGCATATTTCAAGAAGACTCAAGCATCTAAGCTTGGGGATGCCCAAGGCATCCCCTTCTTCATCGACAACTTATCAGGTTTCTTCTAGTGAAACTATATTTTTATTCGGTCACATCTTATGTACTTTACTTGGAGCGTCTGTGTGCTTTTATTTTTGTTTTTGTTTTGTTATCTTAGTTCTCTGAATAAGTTCATCCTTGTGTGGGAGAGAGACACGCTCCGCTGGTTCGTATGAACACATGTGTTCTTAGCTCATAATATTCATGGCGAAGTTTCTTCTTCGTTATATTGTTATATGGTTGGAATTGGAAAATGCTACATGTAGTAATCCTAAAATGTCTTGGATAATGTGATACTTGGCAATTGTTGTGCTCATGTTTAAGCTCTTGCATCATATGCTTTGCACCCATTAATGAAGAAATACATAGAGCATGCTAAAATTTGGTTTGCATAATTGGTCTCTCTAAGGTCTAGATAATTTCTAGTATTGAGTTTGAACAACAAGGAAGACGGTGTAGAGTCTTATAATGTTTACAATATGTCTTTTATGTGAGTTTTGCTGCACCGGTTCATCCTTGTGTTTGTTTCAAATAAACCTTGCTAGCCTAAACCTTGTATCGAGAGGGAATACTTCTCATGCATCCAAATCCTTGAGCCAATATTCATGCCATTTGTGTCCACCATACCTACCTACTACATGGTATTTCTCCGCCATTCTAAAGTAAATTGCTTGAGTGCTACCTTTAAACCATTCAAAATTTATCACCTCTGATTTGTGTCAATGTTTTATAGCTCATGAGGAAGTATGTGGTGTTTATCTTTCAATCTTGTTGGGAAACTTTCACCAATGGACTAGTGGCTTCATCCGCTTATCCAATAATTTTGCAAAAAGAGCTGGCAATGGGATTCCCAGTCCCAAATTAATTAACAAAAAAAAAATAGACACTCCTCCATGGTATGTGATTGTTGGACGGCACCCGAAGGATTCGGTTAGCCATGGCTTGTGTAAGCAAAGGTTGGGGGGAGTGTCATCATCATAATAAAACTAAAATAAAAAGGCACTCCTTCATGGTATGAGATTGTTGGCAGGCACCCGAGGATTCGGTTAGCCATGGTGTGTGAAAGAAAGGTTGGAAGGAGTGCCACACAAAAATAAAAATAAAATGGGAGCCGCTCTTTGAAGGTTTGTCTGGCAAGGGGGTTAGAGTACCCGCTACCATTCGTTGACAACAACAAACACCTCTCAAAATTTTACTTTTTATGCTCTCTATATGTTTTCAAAACCAAAGCTCTAGCACAAATATAGCAATCGATGCTTTCCTCATTGAAGGACCATTCTTTTACTTTTATTGTTGAGTCAGTTTACCTATCTCCCTCCACCTTAAGAAGCAAACACTTGTGTGAACTGTGCATTGATTCCTACATACTTGCTTATTGCATTTGTTATATTACTCTATGTTGACAATTATCCATGAGATATACATGTTATAAGTTGAAAGCAACCGCTGAAACTTAATCTTCCTTTGTGTTGCTTCAACACCTTTACTTTGATTTATTGCTTTATGAGTTAACTCTTATGCAAGACTTATTGATGCTTGTCTTGAAGTACTATTCATGAAAAGTCTTTGCTTTATGATTCAGTTGTTTACTCATGTCATTTACCATTGTTTTGATCGCTGCATTCATTACATATGCTTACAATAGTATGATCAAGGTTATGATGGCATGTCACTTAAGAAATTATCTTTGTTATCGTTTTACCTGCTCGGGACGAGCAGAACTAAGCTTGGGGATGCTGATACGTCTCCAACGTATCGATAATTTCTTATGTTCCATGCCACTTTATTGATGATATCTACATGTTTTATACACATTATATGTCGTATTTGTGCATTTTCTGGAACTAACCTATTAACAAGATGCCGAAGTGCCAGTTCCTGTTTTCTGCTGTTTTTGGTTTCAGAAATCCTAGTAACGAAATATTCTCGGAATCGGACGAAATCAACGCCCAGGTTCCTATTTTTCCACGAAGCTTCCAGAACACCCGGGAAGGACCAGAGGGGGGCCACAGGCCCACCAGGAGGGTGGCCGGCGCGGCCTAGGGTTGGCCCGCGCCGCCTTACCCCCTGGCCGCCTCTTCGACCTTCTGACGCCGCCTCTTCGCCTATATAAAGGTCCCTGACCTAAAAACCCTTACGGAGAGAGCCACGATACGAGAAAAGTTCCAGAGCCGCCGTCATCGCGAAGCCAAGATCTGGGGGACAGGAGTCTCTGTTCCGGCACCCTGCCGGAGCGGGGAAGTGCCCCCGGAAGGCTTCTCCATCGACACCGCTGCCATCTCCACCGCCATCTTCATCACCGCTGCTGCTCCCATGAGGAGGGAGTAGTTCTTCATCGAGGCTCGGGGCTGTACCGGTAGCTATGTGGTTAATCTCTCTCCTATGTACCTCAATACAATGATCTCATGAGCTGCTTTACATGATTGAGATTCATATGAGTTTTGTATCACAATTTATCTATGTGCTACTCTAGTGATGTGTTATTAAAGTAGTTTTATTCCTCCTGCATGTGTGCAAAGGTGACAGTGCGTGCACCGTGTTAGTACTTGGTTTATGCTATGATCATGATCTCTTGTAGATTGCGAAGTTAACTATTGCTATGATAATATTGATGTGATCTATTCCTCCTACATATGCATGAAGGTGACAGTGTGCATGCTATGCTAGTACTTGGTTTAGTCGTTTTGATCTATCTTACACTAAAGGTTACTAAAATATGAGCATTATTGTGGAGCTTGTTAACTCCGGCATTGAGGGTTCGTGTAATCCTACGCGATGTGTTCATCATCCAACAAAAGTGTAGAGTATGCATTTATCTATTCTGTTATGTGATCAATGTTGAGAGT
The DNA here is from genome assembly GCF_019359855.2 of Lolium perenne. Taxonomy (NCBI): domain Eukaryota; kingdom Viridiplantae; phylum Streptophyta; class Magnoliopsida; order Poales; family Poaceae; genus Lolium; species Lolium perenne. The sequence goes on along the minus strand of NC_067248.2, from coordinate 54,319,257 downwards.
GTCCACTAGTGAAAGTGTAATCCCTAGGCCTTGTTCCTAAATACTACTGCGTTACTACTGCTTGTTTACTGTTTTACTGTGTTACTACTGCTGCAATACTACCACCATCAACTACACGCCAGCAAGCTATTTTCTGGCACCATTGCTACTGTTCATATATATTCATACCACTTGTATTTCACTATCTCTTCGCCGAACTAGTGCACCTATTAGGTGTGTTGGGGACACAAGAGACTTCTTGCTTTGTGGTTGCAGGGTTGCATGAGAGGGATATCTTTGACCTCTTCCTCCCTGAGTTCGATAAACCTTGGGTGATCCACTTAAGGGAAAACTTGCTGCTGTTCTACAAACCTCTGCACTTGGAGGCCCAACACTGTCTACAGGAAAGGAGGGGGAACGTAGACATCATGATTCCAATAGGAGAGTAATTCATAGTAGCACAAGTGAAAAGAAGTTATCTAATTATCCAATTATGTGATCATTGTTGAGAGTGTCCACTAGTGAAAGTATGATCCCTAGGCCTTGTTTCTAAGCATTGAAACACCGTTTCCAACAAGTTCTGCTACATGTTTGCTTGCTGCCCATTTTTATTTCATATTGCAATTACTACTTATAATCATCCATACTACTTGTATTTCACTATCTCTTCGCCGAACTAGTGCACCTATACATCTGACAAATGTATTAGGTGTGTTGGGGACACAAGAGACTTCTTGTATCTTAATTGCAGGGTTGCTTGAGAGGAATATCTTTGACCTCTACCTCCCTGAGTTCGATAAACCTTGGGTGATTCACTTAAGGGAAACTTGCTGCTGTTCCACAAACCTCTGCTATTGGAGGCCCAACACTGTCTACAAGATTGGAAGCACACGTAGACATCAAGCTATTTCTTGGCGCCGTTGCCGGGGAGGTAAGGTAAAAAGTATTCACATCCTCCGACTACTAAGCTATTTCCTAGCACTGTTGCCGGTGTGTGAGTGCTCGAAGCTATCTCCTTTAGATTCTGCAATTGCATCTTTTTGTTTCTTGCACTACTAGGAAATGGCTATTCAGTGGCGCACCACTATTCCCCATCAGTGGCGCACTGCTGGTGCGCCACTACTATCACACCACTGCTAACTTTTAGTAGTGGCGCACTAGTGGTGCGCCATTGCTATTTGGCTTAGCAGTGGCGCACCAGGTAGTGCGCCACTACTAGCTTCATGGTGCGCCACTCCTAAATGTCCGAGGTGCGCCACTGGACAGAAACAAGGTGCGCCACTACTAAAATTTGAAATTTCTAGATCTGGATCTGGATCTAGATCTGGATCTGGCACATTTTTTTCGAATTTTTTTGGCTCGTTATTTTTTTCTCGTTTTTGTTGCTAGAATTATTTGTGCAATGTTCATTCTCATTTTTCTTAGCCTAGCCGCCGGTGAGGATGGATGAGAGAGGTAGGAGAGGTGAAGAGAGGTGAGGAGATGGAGGATGTAGAAGAGGATGAACAAGAGGACGAAGGAGGTAATGGAGGCCAGAGGGTCGCCGGAGGATCGTCGGAGGGCCGTCGGAGAGTAAGGTCACCGGAGGTCACCATAGCGGAGGAGCTCGCCGGAAAGTAAGGTCACCGGAGGTCGACGTAGGGAGGAGGTCGCCGGAGGTGAAGAGAGGAGGAGAGGAGAGGAGGAGAGGGGTAGGAGAGGTGAAGAGAGGAGGAGAGGAGAGGAGGAGAGGAGGAGGAGGAGAGGAGAATGAGAGCAGGAGAATGTGTGGAGGAGGAGGGAGGAGGGAGGAGGGAGGAGGGGGTAAGTGGCTGGCTCCTCCCACTTTGAATCCCGGCCATTTTGAAATTCATGGGCGGGAAGCTTAGCAGTGGCGCACCAAGGCATGGGTGCGCCGCCGCTACTTTTTTTCTATTTTTTGAATTTTTTTCACCCAAATCTTAAACCTCAAAAAAGTCCTGTTTCTGTTTTCCAATTGACGAATCCATTTTTTCTCTAAACGGCCGTAGGCGGTTGAATTCGAATAGGAAATTTCGCGTAGATAGATTTTGATATAAAAAAGTTTTTCATCGGAGGTCGTATGCAACCAGAAATCCCGTTTTACCGAAAGATGGCGCCATTTTGCATAATATATCAAAATTCATTTTTTTAAAATTTCACTGAACCTAGATGACATATTACATGGGCATCTCGAAGGATTTTATTTTTTGAAATTTCTATCTATTTCTTTTATTTTTTCCAAACCCGAAAAGGCGATCCACGGGAGGGGGAGGGGGTGGAGGAAATGTTTGGGCACCACTTAGCAGTGGCGCACCAAGCATGGTGCGCCACTACTAAGTGATGCCCAAACATGTCCATCATCCCCTTTACATAGCAATGGCGCACCATGTAGAGGTGCGCCACTGCTACATAAAATAGCTGTGGCGCACCTCTACATGGTGCGCCATTGCTATGTATAAGGCTGGGTCAAACCCATGGTCAAACTTAGTGGCGGCGCACCACAGAAGAGGTGCGCCACTACTACATTTTTTATAGTGGCCCACCACTTTCCGGTGCGCCACTGCTAAGTAGTAGTGGCGCACTGCCCTCCTGGTGCGCCACTAACACCCATCTTACGGCTAGGCCTTTTCCTAGTAGTGTTGTTTTTATTTTTCACTAGTTAGGCATAATGGACAACAAATTTGGTGAGCTCTTTAATCTTTTTCCTGAGTTAAGACATGAATTGTTTGATGCGAAAATTAAAAAACCTTATTTGCATGCTAGTAGCAATGTTATTAGTATGAACGCAATTACTGCTAATGCTATGGAAAAGTCTAAGCTTGGGGAAGCTAGTTTTTATGATCTTTCTAGCTTCCCAGCTTTAGGGGAGAAAATTTGCTCTGATAATACTTTATCTCCCATATGCGATAACTCTAATGATGCTTGGGATATTTTAAATCCACCTACTGAAAATATTACTTTCAAGATACCTATGAAAATTATTGAACTTGTTGTGGATAACCGCTATGAAGGGGATGTAACTGTCCATCCTAGAGATCATTTACTGTTTTTTCATGAATTATGCGGGTTATTCAAGTGTGCAGGTATTTCTATGGATGAAGTTAGGAAGAAATTATTCTCTATGTCGCTGTCTGGTAAAGCGGCACATTGGTATAAACTGCTGAAGGATGGGCATTCTCTTGATTGGAAGGATATTGTGCCTCTATTTTATTCTTAATTCTATCCTCCAAGTGAAATTCACAAAGACCGAAACCGCATATATAATTTCTAGCCTCATGATGGAGAGAGTATTGCCCAAGCATGGGAGAGATTGAAGTCTTTAATGCTCAAATGCCCCATTCATGAGCTTCCTGGTAATATTATCATTGATAATTTCTATGCAAGACTTTATTTTCAAGATAAAACCTTGCTGGATACAGCTTGTTCTGGATCATTCACGCGCAACAAAGAATAGTTTAAATGCAACCTTCTTGATCGGATTCAGGAGAATACTGAAGGATGGGAGAATGACAAAGGTAGAGAGTCAGGTATAAATTATGATTATGAATGCATTAAAATTTTTATGGATACTGATAAATTTCAAAATATGAGTGCTACTTATGGTCTTGACTCTCAAGTTGTTGCAAATTTTTATAAAGCTTTTGCCTCTCATTTTGAATTGCTTAGGAAGAATTTTAATAAGTATCATGAACCTTTTAAAGACATCAGCATGAAGGATGAAACTGTTATTAATGATTGCAATGAACATGCTCAAACTTCTGAAAATGCTATTTCCTATAAGCATGTTAATTTTGTGGAGTTCATAGACCTTGTGAAAAGAATAAAATTGAAGAAGAATATTGTATCCATCACAGGAATGAAAAAACTAGAAAGTGGTCTAGGGCTCTAGATGATCTTGGTGAAAAAGTTTGTGCCCTCTATCCTTTTATTTGTGAACTTTGCCAAAGAGTGGGTCATTTTAATTTTCAATGCTCCTCCAATGATAATTCGAACCTCATGAGTGCTCCAAATTTGTATTGTGATAACATGACCACTAATAATCAGCATGATGAACTTACTTTATTTTTGGAGTGTGAAGAGTTATTGAGAAAAACTTCTTTGGTGGATATGAGTGCTCTTGATATTAATAGTGTCCTGCATGGGTGTCTTTCTTATTGAATTGATAATTGCCACACAAATACTTACATACAAAATATTATAGAAGATGACACTTTGCTAAAATATGATAGGACCGATGTGTGTTTTGAACTTATTAATGAAAAGGAAGAATCCTCCCAAGTTTCTTCTATTGTTTCTGGAAATAAATCAGGTTATGTGGAGAAGCTTCCTTTCAAGCCTCTTCCTCCTAAAGGAGGGAACGAGGAGAAGGAGACGAAGAGGGGGAAGAAGAAGAAGAAGAAGAAGAAGAGGAAGAGGGGGAATAAAAAGAAAGAGGTAACCGCATATCCCCGCGTGTATGAGATAACGATAGGTAACCGTAAGTATGTTGCTCCTAATGATTATTATGATAATGAATCTGAGTACAATGATCTTCCTATGCCCTTTACCCATATTAGTGATCATGATTTGGAAGAGCACACTACCTTTGATACTGAAAATCTCTTTGGTACCGATTATGAAAGTAATGATGTTAGCACTATCCATGTTCCCTCAAACGATGATATTGAAATCTCTAAGCTTGGGGATGTTGTGCTTGAACATCCTATATTTGAGACCTTTACTTTTACTGAAAATGATGATATTATATCTTCGGGTTTAGATAATCGTTATAGAGATGGCTATGACACAGGTTATAATTATCCTTATGAAACTTGTCATAGTTATGATGGGATTGCCAAAAACCATTCTCTTAGTATGCAACTTGTTTACCATGTTCAAATTCTGGATAATGATCCTGCTCCAATTACTATTAATGAGAAGAGTTTTTCTTATGCCAAAAATAATGATACTTTTATGCATATGAACCATGATAAGAATGTTTTAAGTGATGGTTATATTGTGAATTTCATCAATGATGCTACTGAAAGTTATTATGAGAGAGGGAAACATGGTTATATGCATCTTAATAATATTAAGTTTCCCCTCTTTATGTTGGGAATCTTGAAGTTACTCGTGTTATATCTTCCTATGCTTGTCACTTTGTTCTTCATTAATTTATTTTTTTACAAGATTCCTATGCATAGGAAGCTGGTTAGGCTTAAATGTGTTTTGAATTTGCTTCTAGATGCTCTCTTTTGCTTCAACTCTTATTTCTTGCGAGAGCATCATTAAAATTACTGAGCCCATCTTAATGGCTATAAAGAAAGCACTTATTGGGAGGTAACCCATGTTTTTATTTTGCTACTGTTTTTTTGTGTCTTGGAAGTTGTTATTACTGTAGCAACCTCTCCTTATCATGTTTGTTTCGTTTTTGTGCCAAGTAAAGACTCTAATAGAAAGTTGATGCTAGATTTGGATTTCTGCGCAGAAACAGATTTCTTATCTTTGACGAATTCATGCGTGATCCTCAGATATGTACGCAACTTTCATTAGTTTTGAGTTTTCTGATCTGAGCAAGTTAAGTGCCTCGAAAAAATTCGTCTTTACGGAAGGTTCTGTTTTGACAGATTCTGCCTTTTTTTTCGCATTGCCTCTTTTACTGTGTTTGAGTGGATTTCTTTGCTCTATTAAAATTCAGTAACCTTGGGTAATGTCCAGAAGTGTTGGGAATGATTGTGTCCTTACTGAACATGTAAATTTTTGATTATGCATTAACCATCTAATGAAGTTTATGAGAAGTTTTGTGTGAAGGAAGTTTTCAAGGATCAAGAGAGGAGGATGATATGGTATGATCAAGAAGAGTGAAAAGTCTAAGCTTGGGGATGCCCCCGTGGTTCATCCCTGCATATTTCAAGAAGACTCAAGCGTCTAAGCTTGTGGATGCCCAAGGCATCCCCTTCTTCCTCAACAACTTATCAGGTCACCTCTAGAGAAACTATATTTTAATTCCGTAACATCATAGGTGCTTTACTTGGAGCGTCTCTATGCTTTTATTTTCGTTTTGTTATTTTCATTCTCTAAATAAATTCGGATTTCAACATGCTTGTGTGGGAGAGAGACACGCTCCGCTTTTTCATTTGAACACTTGTGTTCTTCGTTTTATCTTTAATATTCATGGCGAAAGCTGAAAGCCGCAAACACTTATACTTGTTGTTATTTGGTTGGAAACAGAAAATGCCTCATATTGTCTTGAATAATTTGATACTTGGCAATTGTTTTGAGCTCTCAAGTAGATCATGTTTAAGCTCTTGCATCGTGTAGTTTAAATCTATTAGTGGAGAACTACCGTAGAGCTTGTTGAAATTTGGTTTGCATGATTGATCTCTCTAAGGTCTAGATATTTTCTGGTAAAAGTGTTTGAACAACAAGGAAGACAATGTAGAGTCTTATAATGCTTGCAATATGTTCTTTTGTAAGTTTTTGCTGTACCGGTTCATACTTGTGTTTGCTTCAAACAACCTTGCTAGCCCAAGCCTTGTACTGAGAGGGAATGCTTCTCGTGCATCCAAAAACCTTGAGCCAAAACCTATGCCATTTGTGTCCACCATAACTACCTATATGTGGTATTTTTCTGCCATTCCAAAGTAAATTGCTTGTGTGCTACCTTTAAAATTTCATTCCTTGTCTTTGCAATACATAGCTCATGGGAAAGTAGCCTAAAAAATATTGTGGTAATGAATATGTTGCTATGTATCTTAGTTCTTATAAGTTGCTTGTTGAGCGGTAACCATGTTTCTGGGGACGCCATCAACCTATACCTTTGTTGAATATCATGTGAGTTGCTATGCATGTTCGTCTTGTCTGAAGTAAGGGAGATTTGCCATGAGTTGAATGGTTTGAGTATGCATGTTGTTAGAGAAGAACATTGGGCCGCCAACCAAAGCCACGTATCATGGTGGAAGTTTCAGCTTGGACATTAATCCTCAGAATCTCTTATGAGAATATTATTTGTTGTTGAATGCTTAAAGCATTAAAAAGAGGAGTCCATTATCTGTTTTCTATATTGTCCCGGTATGGATGTCCTCAAGTTGAGATCTATCAAAATCGAGAAATCAAATGCGATTTATCTCCTTGGACCTTTGTACAGGTGGCATAGAGGTACCCCTTTGTGACACTTGGTTGAAACATATGTAATGCAATGATAATCCATGGAAATCCGAGCTAATTAGGACAAGGTGCGAACACTATTAGTATTCGATGCATGAGGCTTGCAACTTATAGGAAGTTTTATGCATAACCCATATGAATTATTACTACCGTTGACACAATTGTTTCCATGTTTTCAAAATAAAAAGCTCTAGCACATGAGTAATCCTTGCTTCCCTCTGCGAAGGGACTTTCTTTTACTTTATGTTGAGTCAGTTTACCTACTTCTTTCTATCTTAGAAGCAAACACTTGTGTCAACTGTGTGCACTGATCCTTACATGTTTACTTACTGCACTTGTTATATTGCTTTATGTTGACAACTATCCATGAGATATACATGTTACAAGTTGAAAGCAATTGCTGAAACTTAAATCTTTCTTTATGTTGCTTCGAAACCTCTTACTTTGAACCTATTGCTTTATGAGTTAACTCTTATGCACGTCTTTTTGATATTTGTCTTGAAAGTACTATTCATGAAAAGTTTTTTCTATATGATTCAGTTGTTTAGTCATTATCTTTTTGTTAGCAATCTATATACCATTGCTTTGAATCACATCATTCATCTCATATGCTTAACAATAGTATTGATCAAGATTATGTTGGTAGCATGTCACTTCAGAAATTATTGTTTTTATCGTTTACCTATTCGAGGGCGAGTAGGAACTAAGCTTGGGGATGCTTGATACGTCTCCAACGTATATATAATTTCTTATGTTCCATGCTAGTTTTATGACAATACCTACATGTTTTGTTCATACTTTATAATGTTTTTATGCATTTTCTGGAACTAACCTATTAACAAGATGCCGAAGTGCCAGTTCCTGTTTTCTGCTGTTTTTGGTTTCAGAAATCCTACACAGGAAATATTCTCGGAATTGGACGAAACAAAAGCCCAAGGCCTTATTTTCCATGGAGGGTTCCAGAACACCGAAGGAGAGACGGAGAGGGGCCACGAGGTGGCCACCCCACCTGGCGGCGCGGCCAAGGGGGGGGCGCCCCCCTATGGTGTGGGCCCCTCGGGACCCCTCCGAGGCTGCCCTTCCGCCTATATATCCTTCCAGTCACGAAAACCCTAAAATATCCAGTCATATTCTACGAAGAGTTCCGTAGCCGCCGCCGTCGCGAAGATAAGTTTCGGGGAACAGAAGTCTCGGTTCCGGCACGCCGCCGAGACGGGGAATTGCCTCCGGAGTCATCTCCATCGACACCACCGCCATCTTCATCGCCGTTGTTGTCTCCCATGTTGAGGAGGGAGTAGTTCTCCCCCGAGGCTAAGGGCTCTACCGGTAGCTATGTGGTTCATCTCTCTCTCCGATGGTGTGATCTTTATGTGATCATGAGCTTTGTATCACTATTAATCTATGTGCTACTCTAGTGATGTTATTAAAGTAGTCTATTCCTCCTCCATGATGCAAAGAGGACAGTGTGTGCATCATGTAGTACTTGGCGTAGGCTATGATTGTAATCTCTTGTGGATTATGAAGTTAACTATTACTATGATAGTATGTATGTGATCTATTCCCCCTTTCATAGCTATTGTTGACAGTGTGTATGCTATGTTAGTACTCGGTCTAAATTGCAATAGTATTATCTTGGATTATGATTTTATGAGGATATCCCTATGAGTGGTGTTTGTCAAGTACTTGATGAATGATAACGTGTGAAGCAGACGTCCGTTGGGAACCCCAAGTGGAAGGTGTAATGTGTATAGAAGCAAGTTTCCCTCAGTATGAAACCAAGGTTATCGAACCAGTAGGAGTCAAGGACCACGTGAAGGTTGTTGGTGAAGGAGTGTAGTGTGGCACAACACCAGTGATTCTGGCGCCAACGTGGAACCTGCACAACACAATCAAGATACTTTGCCCCAACGTAACAATGAGGTTGTCAATCTCATCGGCTTGCTGAAAACAAAGGATTAAACGTATGGTGTGGAGAATGATGTTTGTTTGCGAAGAACAACAAAGAACAGAGATTGCAGTAGATTGTATTTCAGATGTAAAAGTATGGACCGGGCTCCACAGTTCACTAGTGGTGTCTCTCCAATAAGATAAATAACATGCTGGGTGAACAAATTACAGGTGGGCAATTGACAAATAAAGATTCAATACATATCATGATGATCACTATGAGATTTAATCAGGGCATTACGACAAAGAACATAGACCGCCATCCAGCATGCATCTATGCCTAAATAGTCCACCTTCAGGTTAGCATCCGCACGCCTTCCAGTATTAAGTTGCAAACAACAGACAATTGCATTAAGTATGGTGCGTAATGTAATCAACACAAATATCCTTAGACAAAGCATTGATGTTTTATCCCTAGTAGCAACAGCACATCCACAACCTTAGAACTTTCTGTCACTGTCCCAGATTCAATGGAGGCATGAACCCACTATCGAGCATAAATACTCCCTCTTGGAGTTAAAAGTATCAACTTGGCCAGAGCCTCTACTAGCAACGGAGAGCATGTAAGAACATAAACAACACATATATGATAGATTGATAATCAACTTGACATAGTATTCTATATTCATCGGATCCTACCAAACACAACATGTAGCATTACAAATAGATGATCTTGATCATGTTAGGCAGCTCACAAGATCTAAACATGATAGCACAAGAGGAGAAGACAACCATCTAGCTACTGCTATGGACCCATAGTCCAAGGATGAACTACTCACGCATCAATCCGGAGGCGGGCATGGTGATGTAGAGCCCTCCGGTGATGATTCCCCTCTCCGGCAGGGTGCCGGAGGCGATCTCCTGAATCCCCCGAGATGGGATTGGCGGCGGCGTCTCTGGAAGTATTTCCGTATCGTGGCTCTCGGTAATAGGGTTTTCGCGACGGAGAGTTTAAGTAGGCGGAAGGGCAGCGCAGGGGGGCACCCGAGGGGCCCAAACCATAGGGCGGCGCGGGACCCTCCTTGGCTGCGCCGCCTTGTAGTGTCGCCACCTCGTGGCCCCACTTCGTATCCCCTTCGGTCTTCTGGAAGCTCCGTGAAAAAATAAGACCCTGGGCGTTGATTTCGTCCAATTCCGAGAATATTTCCTCTGTAGGATTTCTGAAACCAAAAACAGCAGAAAACAACAACTGGCGCTTCAGCATCTTGTTAATAGGTTAGTGCCGGAAAATGCATAATAATGATGTAAAGTATGTATAAAACATGTGAGTATTGTCATAAAAGTAGCATGGAACATAAGAAATTATAGATACGTTGGAGACGTATCAAGCATCCCCAAGCTTAGTTCCTACTCGCCCTCGAGTAGGTAAACGATAACAACAATAATTTCTGAAGTGACATGCTACCAACATAATCTTGATCAACATTATTCTAAAGCATATGAGATGAATGGTGTGATTCAAAGGAATAGATTGCTAACAAAAGATAATGACTAAACAACTGAATCATATAGAAAAAACTTTTCATGAATAGTACTTTCAAGACAAGTATCGAAAAGACTTGCATAAGAGCTAACTCATAAAGCAATAGATTCAAAGTAGAAGGCATTGAAGCAACACAAAGGATGATTAAGTTTAAGCAATTGCTTTCAACTTGTAACATGTATATCTCATGGATAATTCTCAACATAAAGTAATATAACAAGTGCAATAAGTAAACATGTGAGAATAAATGCACACAGTTGACACAAGTGTTTGCTTCTAAGATAGAAAGAAGTAGGTAAACTGACTCAACATAAAGTAAAAGAATGGCCCTTCGTAGAGGGAAGCATGGATTACTATTTTTGTGCTAGAGCTTTTATTTGAAAACATAGAAACAATTTTGTCAACGGTAGTAATAATTCATATGTGTTATGCATAATACTTCCTACAAGTTGCAAGCCTCATGCATAGGATACCAATAGTGCTCGCACCTTGTCCTAATTAGCTTGGATTTACATGGATTATCATTGCATAACATATGTTTCAACCAAGTGTCACAAAGGGGTACGTCTATGCCGCCTGTACAAAGGTCCAAGGAGATAAATCGCATTTGATTTCTCGTTTTTGAATAATCTCAACTTAGGACATCCATACAGGGACAACATAGAAAACAGATAATGGACTCCTCTTTAATGCATAAGCATTCAACAACAAATAATATTCTCATAAGAGATTGAGGATGAATGTCCAAACTGAAAACTTCCACCATGATACATGGCTTTGGTTAGCTTCCCAATGTTCTTCTCTAACATATGCATACTCAAACCATTTGATCATGATAAATCACCCTTACTTCAGACAAGACGAACATGCATAGCAACTCCCATGATATTCAACAAAGGTGTAAAAAGTTGATGGCGTCCCCAGAAACATGGTTACCGCTCAACAAGCAACTTATAAAAACTAGAACACATAGCTACATATTCATCACCACAATAGTTTTTAAGCTATTTTCCCATGAGCTATATATTGCAAAGACAAAGGAATGAAATTTTAAAGGTAGCACTCACGTAATTTACTTTGGAATGGCAGAAAAATACCACATAGTAGGTAGATATGGTGGACACAGATGGCATGGGTTTTGGCTCAAGGTGTTTGGATGCACGAGAAGCATTTCCTCTCAGTACAAGGATTTGGGCTAGCAAGGTTATTTGAAGCAAACACAAGTATGAACAGGTACAGCAAAACTTACACAAGAACATATTGCAAGCATTAGAAGACTCTACACTGTCTTCCTTGTTGTTCAAACACTTTTATCAGAAAATATCTAGACCTTAGAGAGACCAATCATGCAAACCAAATTTCAACAAGCTCTACAGTAGTTCTCCACTAATAGGTGCAGAGTACATGATGCAAGAGCTTAAACATGATCTATGAGAGCTCAAAACAATTGCCAAGTATCAAATTATTCAAGACAATATACCAATTACCACATGAAGCATTTTCTGTTTCCAACCAAATAACAATGATGGAGCGGTCAACTTTCGCCATTAAAAGTAAAAGCGAAGAATACTAGTGTTCATATGAAAAAGCGGAGCGTGTCTCTCTCCCACACAAGGATTGCTGGGATCCAACTTTATTCAAACAAAAACAAAAATAAAAACAAACATACGCTCCAAGTAAAGAACATAAGATGTGACGGAATAAAAATATAGTTTCACTAGAAGTGACCTGATAAGTTGTCGATGAAGAAGGGGATGCCTTGGGCATCCCCAAGCTTAGATGCTTGAGTATTCTTGAAATATGTAGGGATGAACCACGGGGGCATCCCCAAGCTTAGACTTTTCACTCTTCTTGATCATATTATATCATCCTCTTCTCTTGACCCTTGAAAACTTCCTCCACACCAAACTTAAAGCAAACTCATTAGAGGGTTAGTGCATAATCAAAAATTCACATATTCAGAGGTGACATAATCATTCTTAACACTTCTGGACATTGCACAAAGATACTGGAAGTTAATGGAACAAAGAAATCCATCCAACACAGTAAAAGAGGCAATGCGAAATAAAAGGCAGAATCTGTGAAAACAGAACAGTCCGTAAAGACGATTTTTTCTGAGGCACTTAACTTGCTCAGATGAAAAAACTCAAAACTAATGAAAGTTGCATACATATCTGAGGATCATGCATGATTTTGCGCTGATTTTTTTGATTCTTCTACAGAGAGAAGGACACGAATTCATGACAGACAGCAAATCTGTTTCTGCGCAGAAATCCAAATCTAGCATCAATTTTCTATTAGAGACTTTACTTGGCACAACAATGCCTGAAAATAAAGATAAGGAGAGGTTGCTACAGTCGTAACAACTTCCAAGACACAACAAAACAGTAGCAAAATAAAACGACGGGTTCTCTCCCAAGAAGTGCTTTCTTTATAGCCATTAAGATGGGCTCAGTAGTTTCAATGATACTCTCGGAAGAAATAAGAGTTGACGCAAAAGAGAGCATCAAGAAGCAAATTCAAAACACATTTAAGCCTAACCCACTTCCTATGAAAAGGAATCTTGTACACAAATAAATTCAAAAAGGACAAAGTGACAAGCACGAGTAACTTCAAGATTCTCAACATAAAGAGGGGAAACTTAATATTATTAAGATGCATATAACCATGTTTACCTCTCTCATAATAACTTTCAGTAGCATCATGAACAAACTCAACAATATAGCTATCACATACATCATTCTTGTCATGAGCTACATGCATAAAATTATTACTCTCCACATAAGCATAATCAATTTTATTAGTTGTAGTGGGAGAAAATTCAATAAAATAGCTATCATTATTATTCTCATCACCATAATCATCATATATAGGAGGCATATTGTAATCATAATTAATTTTCTCCTCAATAGTAGGTGGACTGAAAATATCATATTCATCATTGCAAACATCATATATAGGAGGTAAAGTATCATCAAAGTAAATTTTCTCCTCCATGCTTGGGGGACTAAAAATATCACAACCAGCTTCCCCAAGCTTAAATTCTTCCATAGCATTAGCAATAATAGTGTTCAAAGAGTTCATGCTAATAACATTGCTACAACTATTTTGCAAACAAAGTTCCATGGGTTTTTTAATTTTCTCTTCAAACACATCATGTCCTAATTCAAGATAAAGTTCATAAAGATCTCTAATTTTTTGGTTGTTTTCCATTAACCCCAACTAGTGAAAATAAAAACAAGAAACAAAAAGATAAAATTGCAGAATCTAAAGGAGATACCTTCGAGCACTCACACACCGGCAACAGTGCTAGGAAATAGCTTAGTAGTCGGAGGATGTGAATACCTTTTACCTTACCTCCCCGGCAACGGCGCCAGAAAATAGCTTGATGTCTACTCACGCTTCTATTCCTGTAGACAGTGTTGGGCCTCCAAGAGCAGAGGTTTGTAGAACAGCAGCAAGTTTCCCTTAAGTGAATCACCCAAGGTTTATCGAACTCAGGGAGGTAGAGGTCAAAGATAGTTGATGACCCACAATATAGGGGGTGTATCGTAGTACTTTCGATAAATAAGAGTGTCGAACCCAACGAGGAGCAGAAGGTGTTGACAAGCAGTTTCGATGAAGGATTCACTGAAAATGCTCACAGACAAGTTTTCAGGGGGTTTTGATATAGCAGATAAATAAAGTACAAGTAAGTAAAATGCGAGAGTAATATATAATTGCAGCGAGTGGCCCAATCCTTTTTAGCACAAAGGACAAGCCGGTTTGTTTACTTATAATGAGCAAACGTTCTTGAGGACACACAGGGATTTAGTCTAGTGCTTTCGCTTCATATAGTTGATTAATCTTCATTGTTTTGATAAGTGTTGTGTGGGTGAACCTATGCTAATGCACCGCCCTTCCTAGGACTAATACATACTTGTGATTATACCCCTTGCAAGCATCCGCAAATACAAGAAAGTAATTAAGATAAATCTAACCACATCCTTAAACTCTGAGATCCTGCTATCCCTCCTGCATCGATATACCAACGGGAGTTCAGGTTGCTGTCACTCCGGCAACCCCACAATTAGCAAACGAATACAAGATGTACTCCCCTAGGCCCATAAAGGTGAAGTATCATCTAGTCGACGTTCACATGACACCACTAGAAGAATAACACCACAACTTAAATATCAAACCATTAAATATTACTCAACATAGTTCACTACTAACATTTGGACTTCACCCATGTCCTCAAGAACTAAACGAACTACTCACGAGACAACATATGGAACATAATCAGAGGTGATATGATGATGGATAACAATCTGAACATAAACCTTGATCCAATGGTTTCACTCAATAGCATCAACACCAACTAGTAATCAATACCGGGAGAGTTTCCCCTATGAAATACTCAAGATTCAATCCTAGATGTTACAGCGGAGACGAGGTGCAGCGGTGGAGATGGCGGTGTCGATGGTGGAGATGATGATGATGATGATCCCAATGAAGTCCAGCTCGATGACGGTGACGATGGCGACGATGTCCCCCTCCGGGAGGGAATTTCCCCGGCGGATTCCTGCCTGCCGGAGAGCTCTTTTATCTCTGGTGTTTCTCCGCCCCGCAGAGGCGGCTGTGTCTATTCTCGTTTATCCCCCGTGCCTTAGGTTTTCGGGTAGATGAAGTACGCGGAAGAGAGGAGGCCGAGAGGGGCTGTGGGCCCCCTCCCCACAAGGCGGCGCGGCCAGAGCAGGGCCCGCGCCGGCCTATGGGGGGCCCATGGCGGCCCTCCTCGGCTGCTCCTTTTGGCTGGCTCATTCTTCTGGAAAAATAAGATCTTCGGTGTAATTTCCATCAATTGTTGATCTTCAGAAATATGGTATCCCGACGGTGCTTTTTCCAGCAGAATTCTGACTCCGGTGAATAATTCTCCAATAATCATGAAACATACAAAATAGGTGAAATAACGTAAGTATCATCTCTAAATATGAAATATAACAATGAATAACAGTAAATTATGATATAAAATAGCGATGCAAAATGGACGTATCAACTCCCCCCAAGCTTAGACTTCGCTTGTCCCCAAGCGAAACTGAACTCGGTAAACAAGACCACATGTTTATGGAGTGAAGAGTCGATAAATAAAATACGGACAAGAAGCATCATATTAATTCACACAAGACATTCTAGTAAACATCTTCCTCATATAACTCAACTTGAAATAAGTAATGAGAAATCACAAATAAAGGTGCATAGGAAATCATAATTGGTTATGGCAAACTTTGTTCTTGGTCAAAGAACTATTAACAAATTGTAATTATCTTCCAAGCAAAGCCTTTATATTAGAACTTATATGGCAGAGCTTACATCCTTAATCATAACAATCTTCTCATAATCATTGATAGCCTTCAAAGTCATATTCATTCAGATAAAATTTGTACTAAACAAGCAAGAGTAAAAGGCATGATTAAATAGATCATAATATAAATGGTTGGATCACAACAACTCAATTGCTTGCTTGAGATAGAGGGAAATAGGTTTACTGACTCAACATAAAAGTAAAAGAAAGGCCCTTCGCAGAGGGAAGCAGAGATTAAATCATGTGCTAGAGCTTCTTAAGTTTTGAAATCGTATAAAGAGCATAAAAGTAAGATTTTGAGAGGTGTTTGTTTTTGTCAGCGAATGGTAGTGGGCACTCTAATCCCCTTGCCAAACAGACCTTCCAAGAGCGGCTCCCATGAAGGACGTTATCTCTACCAGCAAGGTAGATCATCCCTCTTCTCTTTTGTTTACACATGTATTTTAGTTTTATTTATGGATGACACTCCCCCCAACCTTTGCTTTCACAAGCCATGGCTAACCGAATCCTCGGGTGCCTTCCAACATTTCTCATACCATGGAGGAGTGTCTATTGCAAAATTAAGTTGCTTACTGATAAATCAGGGCAAAACATGTGAAGAGAATTATTAATGAAAGTTATTAATTGGGGCTGGGAACCCTGTTGCCAGCTCTTTGCAAAATTATTGGATAAGCGGATGTGCCACTAGTCCATTGGTGAAAGTCCGCCCAACAAGATTGAAAGATAAAACACCACATACTTCCTCATGAGCTATAAAACATTGACACAATTAAGGAGTAATATAGTTTGAATTGTTTAAAGGTAGCACATGAAGTATTTACTTGGAGTGGCGCAAAATACCACACAGTAGGTAGTTATGGTGGACACAATTGGCATGGGTTTGGTTTAAGGTTTTGGATGCACGAGAAGCATTCCCTCTCAGTACAGGTCTTTGGCTAGCAAGGTTGATTAGCAAGCATAAGAGTTGAGGGAAACAAACAAATATACATGTGAAAGAAACAATCATGCATCTTTCTTGTAAGCACAAGCAATTTTAACTTCAGAATACTAAACTCATTAGCTAACAAGAAAGACAGATAATAAATTAATATATCTACATGTATTTCCTCTTTTCTATTTAAACTCAAAGTGTTGTTGCTATTGACCAATGCTAAGTTTGCCAGAACCAAATAGATTTAGTTGTGATATCAATACTAATGACAAGAGTAATCATATAACAGAAATTGCAAACTAAAATAAGGTGTGCAAAAAGTAAATGATAAGACTTCTCATTAATATTCCATAACGATAACTCACACCAAGGGATACATAGATAACTAACTAAGAGAGATACTTCCACACTGCAAACCATCTTATATGATAACTTTCCTACTCATGATATGACACTACTTGATAGTAAAAAGATAAAGGTAGTGATGATGTGATACCGCGGCACTCCCCCAAGCTTGGAACAAACCAAGGGGGTGCCAATACCGATGATGAATTACACCTTCGGTGGTGATGGTGGAACGACCCTGATGGGGGTGAGGAACCGCTCTAGCATTCTGCGAAGTCGATTGTTCTCATCCTGAAGAATCTCCACTTCCCTTCTCAGAACACGGTATTGATCACAAAACTCATCGGTCACCCGAAGAGCTTCTTCCTCAGCAGGGAAAGAGTTGAGGTCAGGTGCAGGTGGTAGAGGTCCCTGCAAGTTATGAGAAAAACAACGTCACGTGGTAACCGATCCCACCAAGATTGGCTTACTTCCCACAGCTTTCCGCTCTCTTTACGCTGATGACATCTTCTTCACTTCCTCATTGACACCTTCATCCATCTCTTCCCGTCTTCTCATGACCCTTACCTCTTCCGCCCATCCAACGAAAGTTCCTTGATCTAGATCTTGGAGGAGCTCACGTTGGCGACGCGTTGCATAGTCTTCTGAGGATGATCCTTGCAACGACATCTGAACAGAAACAAGTCAAAACAAAACAAGACGAGAAAACGATATACGGACCTCTTGGGATCCGGGGGATTATATAGCAAATATTTTCACGACAAAAGGAAAGTACCATGCCGAAAACGAGTGGAAACGGGACGCCGAGAGGCTGTCCCCATAGGGCGACGCGGCCAGACTGGGGCCCGCGCCGGCCTATGGGGGCACGCCCTCGTGCTTCTCCTCCACTCCGTTTCGATCTCGTAATTTTTTATATTTTCCAAAAATAGCAGAAATATTGTTCGGAAAGTTAAACGCGGACTTCTTATTATTAAAACTGTTACCTATTCAAAGTCGAACTCTGCAGAACTGTCAATTTGGTTTTTGATGAAAGCTTCCGGAGTCACCACTTGAATAACGTCAATATCTTCATTATAAGAATCTCCAGAAATATAATGCTTGAGTCTTTGTCCATTCACCACTTGTGTAGCATCATCTTTCAGCGAGGCAAATTTTATTGCTCCTGAACGATACACCTCCTCAATGACATATAGTCCTTCCCATTTTGAGAGTAATTTCCCTGCAAAAAATCTGAGACGAGAATGATACAATAGGACTTTATCTCCAACATTAAATTATCTTTTAATTATTCTTCTATCATGCCATTTCTTAACTTTCTCCTTAAAAAGTTTAGCATTTTCATAAGCTTCACTTCTCCATTCATGTAAAGAACTCAATTGTAGCAACCTCTTCTTACAGCCCAATAAGCTTTGTGCTCTAATTCTAAAGGTAAATGACAAGCTTTTCCATAATCCCATAGGATTTTTATAAGCAGTTCTATAAGCCCACAATGCTTTTTTTAAACTTACTAGCCCAATTTTTTCTAGATTTATTAACAGTCTTTTGCAAGATAGATTTAATTTCTCTATTTGATAATTCTACTTGCCCACTAGTTTGAGGATGATAAGTTGAAGCAATTCTATGATTAATACCATATCTAGCAAGAGTTTTTCTAAAACCACCATGAATAAAGTGAGAACCCCCATCAGTCATAATGTATCTAGGTACTCCAAATCTAGGAAAAATAACATCTAAAAGCATTTTTAAAGAGGTCTCACCATCATCACTTTTTGTAGGTATGGCTTCCACCCATTTAGTAACATAATCAACAGCGACAAGTATATGAGTGTTACCTTTTGAAGAAGGGAAAGGACCCATAAAGTCAAATCCCCAACAATCAAATGGTTCAATAACAAGAGTGTAATTCATAGGCATTTCATTGCGTCTAGAGATATTACCAACTCTTTGACATTCATCACAAGATAAGATAAACTTCCTTGCATCTTTAAAAAGTGTTGGCCAATAAAAACCTGATTGTAGAACCTTTTGTGCGGTCCTATCTCCGGCGTGATGTCCTCCATAAACACTACCATGACACTTACTCAATATCTCTTGTTGTTCATATTCTGGGACACATCTTCGCATAATACCATCCACTCCTTCTTTATATAAGTGTGGGTCATCCCAAAAATAATGCCTCAAATCATAAAAGAATTTCCTCCTTTGCTGAGCTGAAAAGGTTGGAGGCAAGTATTTTGAAACAATAAAGTTAGCATAATCGGCATACCAAGGACTATCTCGCGAGCTCACCTTTATTACAACCAATTGTTCATTTGGAAAACTATCATTAACAGGAACAAGATCATAAGCAATATTTTCCAATCTAGACAAATTATCAAAGAACAGGATTATCAGCACCTTTCCTATCTACAATATGTAAATCAAATTCTTGCAAAAGAAGCACCCATCTAATAAGCCTTGGCTTAGCATCTTTCTTTTCCATAAGGTACCTAATTGCAGCATGATCAGTATGAACTGTGACTTTTGAATCAACAATATAAGATCTAAACTTGTCACATGCAAAAACTACGGCTAATAACTCTTTCTCAATTGTACCATAATTTCTTTGAGCAGCATCTAGAGTTTTACTAGCATAATGAATAACATTTAATTTTTTATCTACTCGCTGTCCAAGGACAGCACCTACAGCAAAATCACTAGCATCACACATAATTTCAAAAGGCAAATTCCAATCAGGAGGTTCAACTACAGGAGCAGTTGTTAAGGCTTTCTTTAGAGTTTAAAAGGCTTCCTTACAATCATCATCAAAAACAAAAGGTACATCTTTTTGAAGAAGATTAGTAAGAGGCTTTGAAATTTTAGAGAAATCTTTAATAAATCTCATATAAAAACCAGCATGACCAAGAATACTACGAATACCTTTAACATCCCTAGGATAGGGCATCTTCTCAATCGCTTCAACTTTAGCTCTATCAACTTCAATACCTCTCTCAGAAATTTTATGTCCCAATACAATTCCTTCATTAACCATAAAGTGGCATTTCTCCCAATTAAGAACAAGGTTAGTTTCTTCACATCTCTGCAAAACTTTATCAAGGTTTCGCAAACAATTATCAAAAGAATTCCCATAGACAGAAAAATCATCCATGAATACCTCAACAATCTTTTCACAAAAGCCATGAAAAATAGCAGACATGCATCTTTGAAAAGTAGCAGGAGCATTACATAAACCAAAAGGCATACGCCTATAAGCATAAGTTCCATAGGGACAAGTGAAAGTGGTTTTCTCTTGATCTTTAGTTTTAACAGCAATTTGTGAAAACCCAGAATAACCATCAAGAAAGCATAAATGAGTATTTTTAGACAACATTTCTAACATTTGATCAATAAAAGGTAAAGGGTAATGGTCTTTCTTAGTAACTTTACTAACTTTTCGATAATCAATGCACATTCTATACCCTACAACTACTCTTTGAGGGATGAGCTCATCATTATCATTAGGCACAACAGTTATTCCTCCTTTCTTAGGAACACAATGCACAGGACTAACCCATCTACTATCAGCAATAGGATATATAATACCTGCTTCAAGAAGTTTTAATACCTCATTCCTTACCACATCCTTCATCTTAGGAATTAGACGACGCTGATGTTCAACAACAGGTTTTGCATCATCTTCCATGTTGATGGCATGTTGGCAAATAGAGGGAGAAATCCCCTTCAAGTCATCAAGAGTGTAGCCAATAGCTCCTCGGTGTTTCTTCAATATTTCCAATAACCTTTCTTCTTCAAAATCTGAAAGCTTAGCACTAATAATAACAGGATATGTTTTCTTATCATCAATATAAGCATACTTAAGATTATCAGATAATGGTTTGAAATCAAATACAAGATCTTCCTTTGGTGGTGGTGTTACACCTAGATCTTCAACCGGTAAGTCATGTTTAAGAATGGGTTGACGAAGGAAAATTTCATCAATCTCATCCCTTTCTTCCCTAAATAGTTCACTCTCATGATCCTCCAAATGTTGCTGCAAAGGATTATTAGGAGCAAGAGCAATAGATGCACACTGTTCAACTCTAAAATCATCATTAGGCAAATCAGCTTTATAAGGATTTTTGGCAAATTTAGAGAAGTTAAACTCATAAGATTCACCAGCAAATTTAGTAACAATTTTCTCCTTCTTGCAATCTATAACAGCTCCACAAGTATTTAGAAAAGGTCTACCAAAAATAATAGGACAAGACTTACTAGCAGCAGAACCAAGTACCAAAAAGTCAGCAGGATATTTAATCTTACCACATAGAACTTCCACATCTCGAACAATACCAATAGGAGAGATAGTTTCTCTATTAGCTAGCCGAATAACCACATCAATATCTTCAAGTTCACAAGAAGCAATTTCATACATGATTTCCATGTAAAGCTCATAAGGAATGGCACTAATACTTGCACCAATGTCGCATAAACCATAATAACAATGATCACCAATTCTAACAGAGAGCACAGGAACACTGGCTTTCCTAGACTTATTAGGATGCGAAACAATATTAGAAGCATCTTCACAGAAAATGATATGACCATCTTCTACATTTTCAGTCACAAGATCTTTAACTATTGCAACAGCAGGTTCAACCTTTATTTGCTCCTCAGGTTCTATAGGTTTCTTTGCACTTTTATTAACTACACTAGTTATAACAGAATACTCCTTCATTTTAGCAGGGAAAGGAGTTTTTTCAATATAAGCTTCAGGAAGAACATGATCAACAGTTTTAATTTCAATACATTTACCTATAGGTGAATCAGTTTTATCTTTATAAGGTTCATGATACTTATCAAAATTCTTCCTAGGCAATTCAAAATGAGAGGCAAAAACTTTATTAAAATTTGCAACAACTTGAGAGTCAAGACCATATGTAGCACTCATATTACGAAATTTATCAGTATCCATAAAAGTTTCAGTGCATTCATAATCATAATTTATACCTGACACTCTACCTTTGTCATTCTCCCATCCTTCAGTATTTTCTTGGATTCGATCAAGAAGGTCCCATTTAAACTCTTGTTTATTGCGTGTGAATGATCCAGAACAAGTAGTATCCAGCAAGGTTTTATCTTGAAAAGAAATTCTTGCATAGAAATTATCAATGAGGATATTACCAGGAAGCTCATGAATGGGGCATTTGAGCATTAAAGACTTCAATCTCCCCCATGCTTGGGCAATACTCTCTCCCTCATGAGGCCAGAAATTATATATGCGGTTTCGGTCTTTGTGAATTTCACTTGGAGGATAGAATTTAGAATAAAATAGAGGCACAATATCCTTCCAATCAAGAGAATGCCCATCCTTCAGCAGTTTATACCAATGCGCCGCTTTACTAGACAGCGACATAGCGAATAATTTCTTCCTAACTTCATCCATTGAAATACCTGCACACTTGAATAACCTGCATAATTCATGTAAAACAGTAAATGATCTCCAGGATGAACAGTTCCATCCCCTTCATAGCGGTTATCCACAACACGTTCAATAATTTTCATAGGTATTTTATACGGAATTACTTCCTCACCTGGCGCCTCATCCACTACCTTTGCAGTAGTAGTAGATTTCCCAAATAGAAATTCAAGAGAGGATCTCTCCATAATGACTTATAGCAGCAGGCAGAAACAAAATCAGCACGTACAGTAAAAGTTTTCCTTACCAATTCCACTTACCAATAGCGCTTCACTCCCCGGCAACGGTGCCAGAAAATAGTCTTGATGACCCAAAAGTATAGGGGGTGTATCGTAGTACTTTCGATAAATAAGAGTGTCGAACCCAACGAGGAGCAGAAGGTGTTGACAAACAGTTTCGATGAAGGATTCACTATAAATGCTCACAGACAAGTTTTCAGGGGGTTTTTGATATAGCAGATAAATAAAGTACAAGTAAGTAAAATGCGAGAGTAATAATTGCAGCTAGTGGCCCAATCCTTTTTATCACAAAGGACAAGCTAGTTTGTTTACTTATAATGACCAAACGTTCTTGAGGACACACGGGGATTTAGTCTAGTGCTTTCGCTTCATATAGTTGATTAATCTTCATTGTTTTGATAAGTGTTGTGTGGGTGAACCTATGCTAATGCACCGCCCTTCCTAGGACTAATTCATACTTGTGATTATACCCCTTGCAAGCATCCGCAAATACAAGAAAGTAATTAAGATAAATCTAACCACAGCCTTAAACTCTGAGATCCTGCTATCCCTCCTGCATCGATATACCAACAGGGGTTCAGGTTGCTGTCACTCCGGCAACCCCACAATTAGCAAACGAATACAAGATGTACTCCCCTAGGCCCATAAAGGTGAAGTATCATGTAGTCGAGGTTCACATGACACCACTAGAAGAATGACACCACAACTTAAATATCAAACCATTAAATATTACTCAACATAGTTCACTACTAACATTTGGACTTCACCCATGTCCTCGAGAACTAAACGAACTACTCACGAGACATCATATGGAACATAATCAGAGGTGATATGATGATAGATAACAATCTGAACATAAACCTTGATCCAATGGTTTCACTCAATAGCATCAATAACCAGTAGTAATCAATACCGGGAGAGTTTCCCCTATGAAATACTCAAGATTCAACCCTAGATGTTACAGCGGAGACGAGGTGCAGCGGTGGAGATGACGGTGTCGATGGTGGAGATGATGATGATGATGATCCCAATGAAGTCCAACTCGATGATGGTGACGATGGCGACGATTTCCCCCTCCGGGAGGGAATTTCCCCGGCGGATTCCTGCCCGCCGGAGAGCTCTTTTCTCTCTGGTGTTTCTCCGCCCCGCAGAGGCGGCTGTGTATATTCTCGCTTATCCCCCGTGCCTTAGGTTTTCGGGTAGATGAAGTACGCGACAGAGAGGAGGCCGAGAGGGGCTGTGGGCCCCCTCCCCACAAGGCGGCGCGGCCAGGGCAGGGCCCGCGCCGGCCTATGGGGGGGCCATGGCGGCCCTCCTCGGCTCCTCCTTTTGGTTGGCTCATTCTTCTGGAAAAATAAGATCTTCGGTGTAATTTCCGTCAGTTGTTGATCTTCAGAAATATGGTATCCTGACGGTGCTTTTTCCAGCAGAATTCTGACTCCGGTGAATAATTCTCCAATAATCATGAAACATGCAAAATAGGTGAAATAACGTAAGTATCATCTCTAAATATGAAATATATCAATGAATAACAGTAAATTATGATATAAAATAGTGATGCAAAATGGACGTATCAATAGTCCTCTCAAGCAACCCTGCAATTAAGATACAAGAAGTCTCTTGTGTCCCCAACACACCTAACACACTTGTCAGATGTATAGGTGCACTAGTTCGGCGAAGAGATAGTAAAACACAGGTGGTATAGATGGTGGTAATATTGCAGGAAGTAAAGATGCAGTAAAACAGTAAACAAGCGATGTTTGCAGTATTTGGAAACAAGGCCTAGGGATCATACTTTCACTAGTGGAAACTCTCAACATTGATCACATAATAAATAAATAACTTCTCCTCACTTGTGCTACTTCAAACACTCTCTTGTTGGATAACAAACACCATTCATTGTGTAGGGCTACAAGAGCTCCTTCAAGCCGGAGTTAACAAGCTCCACAACATACGGAATTCATATTTAAGTAACCTCTAGAGTGCGAAATAGACCGTTGCAATTTAGACCGAGTACTAACATAGCATACACACTGTCACCTTTAAGCTATGAAAGGGGGAATAGATCACATCAATACTATCATAGTAATAGTTAACTCCATAATCTACAAGAGATTACAATCATAACCTATTCCAAGTACTACATGATGCACACACACTGTCACCTTTACATCATGAAGGAGGAATAGACTACTTCAATAACATCACTAGAGTAGCACATAGATTAATAGTGATACAAAGCTCATCATATAGATCTCAATCATAAGGCAGCTCATGAGATCATTGTATTGAGGTACATGAGAGAGAGATTAATGATACGTCCAATTTGCATCACTATTTTGTATCATAATTTGCTGTTATTCATTGATATATCTCATATTGGGGCACAATACTTATGTTATTTCATCTATTTTGCATGTTTCATCATCATTGGAGGATCAAGCACCGGAGCCAGGATTCTGCTGGAAAAAGCACCGTCAGAACGCAATATTTCGGAAGATCAACTGTGGAAGGGAATTTCACGAAAATTCCTATTTTTCCAGATGACGGAGGGAGCCAAAAGGGGAAGAAGAGAGGAGCCACTGTGGGCCCAGACCACAGGGCGGCGCGGCCCAGGGCCTGGCCGCGCCACCCTGTGCTCTGGGGGGGCCACGACCCTTTTCGCCTCCTTTTCTTCGCGTACTCCTTCGTCCCGAAAACCTAAGCCACAGAGAGGACCTCACGAGGGGTTACAGCCGCCTCTGCGGGGCGGAGAACACCAGAGAGAAAAGAGCTCTCCGGCGGGCAGGAATCCGCCGGGGAAATTCCCTCCCGGAGGGGGAAATCGACGCCATCGCCATCGTCATCGAGCGGGACATCATCTCCATCATCATCATCATCATCTCCACCATCTACACCGCCATCACCACCGCTGCACCTCGTCATCGCTGTAGCAATTCGGGTTAAATCTTGATTGTTTGATAGGGGAAACTCTCCCGGTGTTATTCTATACTTGTTGTAGATGCTATTGAGTGAAACCATTGAACCAAGGTTTATGTTCAGATTGTTATTCATCATCATATCACCTCTGATTGTATTCCATATGATGTCTCGTGAGTAGTTCGTTTAGTTCTTGAGGACATGGGTGAAGTCTAAATGCTAGTAGTGAATTATGGTTGAGTAATATTCAATGTTATGATATTTAAGTTGTGGTGTCATTCTTCTAGTGGTGTCGTGTGAACGTCGACTACACGACACTTCACCATTTATGGGCCTAGGGGAGTGCATCTTGTATTCGGTTGCTAATTGCGGGGTTGCGGAGTGACGAAACCTAAGCCCCGTTAGTATATCGATGCAGGAGGGATCGCAGGATCTCAGAGTTTAAGGCTGTGGTTAGATTTATCTTAATTACTTTCTTGTAGTTGCGGATGCTTGCAAGGGGTATAATCACAAGTATGTATTAGTCCTAGGAAGGGCGGTGCATTAGCATAGGTTCACCCACACAACACTTATCAAAACAATGAAGATTAATCAGCTGTATGTAGCGAAAGCACTAGACTAAAATTCCCATGTGTCCTCAGGAACGTTTGGTCATTATAAGTAAACAAACCGGCTTGTCCTTTGTGCTAAAAAGGATTGGGCCACTCGCTGCAATTATTTCTCTCGCATTTTATTTACTTGTACTTTATTTATCTGCAAGATCAAAACCCCCCATTATCCTTGTCTGTGAGCATTTACAGTGAATCCTTCATCGAAACTGCTTGTCAACACCTTCTGCTCCTCGTTGGGTTCGACACTCTTATTTATCGAAAGTACTACGATACACCCCCTATACTTGTGGGTCATCAAGACTATTTTCCGGCGCCGTTGCCGGGGAGTGAAGCGCTATTGGTAAGCGGAATTGGTAAGGAAATTTACTGTTTGTGCTGATTTTATTTCTGCCTGCTGCTATAAATCATTATGGAGAGATCCTCTCTTCAATTTCTATTTGGGAAATCTACTACTACTGCAACGGTAGTGGATGAAGCGCCAGGTGAGGAAGTAGTACCATATAAAATACCTATGAAAATTATTGAACGTGTTATGGATAACCGCTATGAAGGGGATGGAACTGTCCATCCTGGTGATCATTTATTGTTTTTGCATGAATTATGCGGGTTATTCAAATGTGCAGGTATTTCTATGAATGAAGTTAGGAAGAAACTATTCACTATATCGCTGTGCAGTAAGCGGCGCACTGGTATAAATTGCTGAAGAATGGTGATTCTATTGATTGGGAGGACATAGTGCCTTTATTTTATTCCAAATTTTATCCTCCAAGTGAAATTCACAAAGATCGGAACCGCATATATAATTTCTGGCCTCATGATGGAGAGAGTATCGCCCAAGCTTGGGGGAGATTGAAGTCTTTAATGCTCAAATGCCCCATTCATGAGCTTCCTGGTAATGTTATTATTGATAATTTCTATGCAAGACTTTCTTTTCAAGACAAGACCTTGCTGGATACTTCTTGTTCTGGATCATTTACACGCAAGAATGAAGAGTTTAAAAGGGACCTTCTTGATCGGATCCAAGAAAATACTGAAGGATGGGAGAACGACAAAGATAGAGAATCAGGTATAACTTATGATTATAAATGCATTAAAGCTTTTATGAATACTGATAAATTCCGTAATATGAGTGCTACATATGGTCTTGATTCCCAAGTTGTTGCAAATCTTTATAAAGCTTTTGCCTCTCATTATGAACTGCCTAAGAAGAATTTTGATAAGTATCATGAACCGTATAAAGATAAAGTTGATTCATCTGTAAACAAATGTGTAGTGGTTGAAACTGTTGATAATGTTATCCCTGAAGCTTATATTGAAAAACTCCTTTCCCTGCTAAAATGAAGGAGTACTCTGTCATATCTAGTGCGGTTAATAAAAGTGAAAAGAAACCTAAAGAACCTGAAGAACAAATTAAAATTGAACCTCTTTGTTGCTATAGTTAAAGATCTTGTATTTGAAAATGTGGAGGATGGTCATATTATTTTCTGTGAAGATGCTTCTAATATTGTTTCACATCCTAATAAATCCAAACAAGTTAGTGTTCCTATGCTATCTGTTAGAATTGGTGATCATTGCTATTATGGTTTATGTGATATTGGTGCAAGTGTTAGTGCTATTCCTTATGAGCTTTACACGGAGATTATGCACGAAATTGGTTCTTGTGAACTTGAAGATATTGATGTGGTTATTCATCTGGCTAATAGAGAAACTATTTCTCCAATTGGTATTGTTCGAGATGTGGAAGTTCTATGTGGTAAGATTAAATATCCTGCTGACTTTTTGGTACTTGGTTCTGCTGCTAGTGATCATTGTCCTATCATTTTTGGTAGACCTTTTCTAAATACTTGTGGAGCTATTATAGATTGTAAGAAAGAGAAAATTTTGACTAGATTTTCTGGTGAACCTTATGAATTTAACTTTTCTAAATTTACCAAAACTCCTTATAAAACTGACTTGCCTAGTAATGATTTTAAAATGGAGCAGTGTGCATCTATTGTTCTTGTTCCTAATAATCCTTTGCAGCAACATTTGGAGAATAGTGAAAGTGAAGCTTTTAGGAAAGAAAGAGATGAGCTTGAGGAAATTTTTCGTCGCCAACCTATTCTCAAGCATGATTTACCGGTGGAAGATTTGGGTACAACACCGCCATCGAAGGAAGATCCTGTTTTTGATTTAAAGCATTTACCTGATAATCTTAAATATGCTCATATTGATGATAAGAAAATATATCCTGTTATTATTAGTTCTAAGCTTTCAGAGATTGAGGAAGAAAGCTTATTGGAAATATTGAAGAAACACCGAGGAGCTATTGGCTATACTCTTGATGATTTGAAAGGGATTTCTCCTTCTATTTGCCAACATGCTATTAATATGGAAGAAGATGCAAAGCCTGTTGTTGAACATCAACGTCGTCTAATTCCGAAGATGAAGGAAGTGGTAAGGAACGAGGTATTAAAACTCCTTGAAGTTGGTATTATATATCCTATTGCTGATAGTAGATGGGTTAGTCCTGTGCATTGTGTTCCTAAGAAAGGAGGAATGACTGTTGTGCCTAATGATAATGATGAGCTTATTCCTCAAAGAATAGTTGTAGGTTATAGAATGTGCATTGATTTTCGAAAAGTTAATAAAGTTACTAAGAAAGATCATTACCCTTTACCCTTTATTGATCAAATGCTAGAGAGGTTATCTAAAAATACTCATTTTTGCTTTCTTGATGGTTATTCTGGGTTTTCACAAATTCTTTGTTAAAGCTAAAGATCAAGAAAACCACGTTTACTTGTCCTTATGGAACTTATGCTTATAGGCGTATGCCTTTTGGTTTATGTAATGCTCCTGCTACTTTTCAAAGATGCATGTCTGCTATTTTTCATGGTTTTTGCGAAAGTATTGTAGAGGTGTTCATGGATGATTTTTCTGTCTATGGGAATTCTTTTGATAATTGCCTGCGAAACCTTGATAAAGTTTTGCAGAGATGTGAAGAAACTAACCTTGTTCTTAATTGGGAGAAATGCCACTTTATGGTTAATGAAGGAATTGTATTGGGACATAAAATTTCTGAGAGAGGTATTGAAGTTGATAGAGCTAAAGTTGAAGCAATTGAGAAGATGCCCTATCCGAGGGATGTTAAAGGTATTCGTAGTGTTCTTGGTCATGCTGGGTTTTATAGGAGATTTATTAAAGATTTCTCTAAAATTTCAAAGCCTCTTACTAATCTTCTTCAAAAAGATGTACCTTTTGTTTTTGATGATGATTGTAAGGAAGCTTTGAAACTCTAAAGAAAGCCTTAACAAGCTCTCCCGTAGTCGAACCTCCCGATTGGAATTTGCCTTTTGAAATTATGTGTGATGCTAGTGATTTTCTTTGTAGGCGCTGTTCTTGGACAGCGGGTAGATAAAAAATTAAATGTTATTCATTATGCTAGTAAGACTCTTGATGCTGCTCAAAGAAATTATGCTACAACTGAAAAGGAATTGTTAGCTGTAGTCTTTGCTTGTGATAAGTTTAGACCCTATATTGTTGATTCGAAAGTTACAATCCATACTGATCATGCTGCCATTAGATACCTTATGACAAAGAAAGATGCTAAGCCAAGGCTTATTAGATGGGTACTTCTGTTGCAAGAATTTGATTTACATATTATAGATAGGAAAGGTGCTGATAATCTTGTTGCTGATAATTTGTCTAGATTGGAAAATATTGCTTATGATCCTGTTCCTGTTAATGATAGTTTTCCAAATGAACAATTGGCTGTAATAAAGGTGAGCTCGCGAGAGAGCCCTTGGTATGCAGATTATGCTAACTTTATTGTTTCGAAGTATTTGCCTCCAACCTTTTCAGCTCAGCAAAGGAGGAAATTCTTTTATGACTTGAGGCATTATTTTTGGGATGACCCACACTTATATAAAGAAGGAGTGGATGGTATTATGCGAAGATGTGTTCCTGAATATGAACAACAGGAGATATTGAATAAATGTCATGGTAGTGTTTATGGAGGACATCACGCTGGAGATAGAACCGCGCAAAAGGTTCTACAATCAGGTTTTTATTGGCCAACACTCTTCAAAGATGCAAGGAAATTTATTTTATCTTGTGATGAATGTCAAAGAGTTGGTAATATCTCCAGACGCAATGAAATGCCTATGAATTATACTCTTGTTATTGAACCATTCGATTGTTGGGGATTCGACTTCATGGGTCCTTTCCCTTCTTCAGACGGTAACACTCATATACTTGTCGCTGTTGATTATGTTACTAAATGGGTAGAAGCTATACCTACAAAAAGTGCTGATGGTGAGACCTCTATAAAAATGATTGTAGATGTTATATTTCCTAGATTTGGAGTACCTAGATATATTATTACTGATGGAGGTTCTCATTTTATTCATGGAGGTTTTAGAAAAACTCTTGCTAAGTATGGTATTAATCATAGAATTGCTTCTGCTTATCATCCTCAAACTAGTGGTCAAGTAGAATTATCAAATAGAGAGATTAAAGCTATCTTAGGTAAGACTGTGAATAAATCTAGGAGGAATTGGGCTAGCAAATTGAAAGAAGCACTATGGGCTTATAGAACTGCTTATAAAAATCCTATGGGAATGTCACCTTATAAAATGGTTTATGGAAAAGCTTGTCATTTACCTCTAGAACTAGAGCACAAAGCTTATTGGGCTGTTAGAGAACTAAATAAAGATCCTAAACTAGCCGGTAATAAGAGGTTGTTGCAATTAAGTTCTCTAGATGAATGGAGAAGTGAAGCTTATGAAAATGCTAAACTCTTTAAAGAAAAAGTTAAGAAATGGCATGATAGAAGGATCATCAAAAGAGAATTTAATGTTGGAGATCAAGTTCTATTGTATCGGTCTCGTCTCAGATTCTTTGCAGGGAAATTACTCTCGAAGTGGGAAGGACCATATGTTGTTGAGGAGGTGTATCGTTCAGGAGCAATTAAAATTAGCTCTCTCCAAGGCAATGCCACACAAGTGGTGAATGGACAAAGACTCAAGCATTATATCTCGGGTGATTCTTATAATGTTGATATTGATATTATTCAAGTGGAAACACCGGAGGCTTTCATCAAAGGACAAATTGACAGTCCGCCAGAACTGGACTTTGAATAGGTAACAGTATAGGTAATAAAAAGTCCGCGTTTACCTTTCCGAACATTATTTTTGCTGTTTTTGGAAAATATGAAAAATTACGGAATCGAAACGGAGTGGAAAAGACGTGCGAGGGCGTGCCACCATAGGCCGGCGCGGGCCCCACCCTGGCCGCGCCGACCTATGGTCTGGCCGCCTCGTTGCCCCTTTCCGACTCGTTTTCGACCTGGAACCTTCCTTTTGTCGTAAAAATATTTGCTATATAATCCGCCGGACCCCTGGAGGTCCGTAATATCATTTTCTCGTCGTGTTTTGTTTCGAGCTGTTTTGTGCCAGGTTTGTTTTGATCTAGAAGCACCATGGTCTCCAACAACAAAGACAAGGGGCCTTGGAGGGAAGAGATGGATGAAAGGATCAATAAGGAGAAGGAGAAGATAGCATCAGCAAAAGGAGAGTGGGAAACTACGAGGAGTAAGCCAATCTTGGTGGGATCGGTTAACACTGGGCGTTCTTTTTCTCATAACTTGCAGGGAGCTCTTCCGCCTGCGCTGGACCTCGATTCTTTCCCTTGTGCAGAGGAAGCAATACGGGTTGCTGATGAGTTTTGTGATCAATATCGTGCTCTAAGGAGGGAAGTGGAGATACTTCAGGAGGAGAACCAGCGACTTCGCAGAATGCTGGAATATTACTCAAATCCCAGCACAAGGCCGTCACCGCCACACTCGGGTAACAATGAGTCTCTTCAGGTTTTGGTGCAGAATTGCAAAATTGAGAAGCTGAAGCTGAAGGAGATCCTTATGAAGCGCGAGAAGAATCCATCACCATCATCACCGAAGGAGTAATTCATCATCGGTATTGGCATCCCCTTGGTTTGTTCCAAGCTTGGGGGAGTGCCGCGGTATCACATCACCACCTTTATCTTTTACTATCAAGTAGTGTCATATCATGAATAGGGAAGTTATCATATGAAATAGTATGCAATGTGGAAGTATCTCTCTTAGTTAGTTATCTATGTATCCGTTGGTGTGAGTTATCGTTATGGAATATTAATGAGAAGTCTTATCATTTACTTTTTGCACACCTTATTTTAGTTTGCAATCTCCATTATATGATTACTCTTGACATGAGTATTGATATCACTTTGGGAGCATCGAGTAAATCTATTTGGTTTTGGCAAACTTAGCATTGGTCAATAGCAACAACATCTTGATGTTTAATGAAGGAGAGAAATACACTTAGATACATTACTCCATTATCTCTATGCCTAGTATTCTTAAGTTAAAATTGCTTGTGCTTATGAGAAAGATGCATGATTGTTTCTATCATATGCATATTTGTTTGTTTCCCTCAACCTTTATGCTTGCTATCAAACCTTGCTAGCCAAAGACCTGTATCGAGAGGAGATGCTTCTCATACATCCATAACCTTAGACCAAACCTATGCCATTTGTGTCCACCATACCTACCTACTACATGGTATTTTCTGCCATTCCAAGTAAATACTTCATGTGCTACCTTTAAATTATTCAAATTACTACTCCTTATTTGTGTCAATGTTTTATAGCTCATGAGGAAGTATGTGGTGTTTTATCTTTCAATCTTGTTGGGCGGACTTTCACCAATGGACTAGCGGCACATCCGCTTATCCAATAATTTTGCAATAAGAGCTGGCAACGGGGTTCCCAGCCCCAATTAATAACTTTCATTAATAATTCTCTTCACATGTTTTGCTCTGACTTATCAGTAAGCAACTTAATTTTGCAATAGACACTCCTCCATGGTATGTGAATGTTGGAAGGCACCCGAGGATTCGGTTAGCCATGGATTGAGAAAGCCAAGGTAGGGGGGAGTGTCATCCTTAATAAAACTAAAATACATGTGTAAACAAAAGAGAAGGGGGATGATCTACCTTGCTGGTAGAGATACCGTCCCTCATGGGAGCCGCTCTTTGAAGGTTCGTTTGGCAAGGGGGTTAGAGTGCCCGCTACCATTCGTTGACAACAACAAGCACCTCCCAAAATCTTACTTTTATTCTCTTTATATGATTTCAAAACTTGAAAAGCTCTAGCACATGATTTAATCCCTGTTTCCCTCTGTGAAGGGCCTGTCTTTTACTTTTATGTTGAGTCAGTAAACCTATTTCCCTCTATCTCAAGCAAGCAATTGAGTTGTTGTGAACCAATCATTTATGCTATGATTCAGTTAATCATGTCTTTTATACTTTCTTGTTTAGTACCAATTTTATCTGAATGAATATGACTTTGAAGTTATCAATGATTATGAGGAGATTGTTATGCTTAAATATGAAGGCTCAGCTATAAATTCTAATATGAAAGCTTTGCTTAGAAGTACAATCCGTTAGTAGTTCTCTGACCAAGAACAAAGTTTGCCATCACCAATTATGATTTCTTATGCACCTTTACTTGTGATTTCACTTTACTTATTTCAAGATGAGTTATATGAGGAAGTTGTTTACTAGAATGTCTTGTGTGAATGAACATGATGCTTCTTGTCCGTATTTTATTTATCGACTCTTCACTCCATAAACATGTGGTCTCGTTTATCGAGCTCAGTTTCGCTTGGGGACAAGCGAGGTCTAAGCTTGGGGGGAGTTGATACGTCCAATTTGCATCACTATTTTGTATCATAATTTGCTGTTATTAATTGATATATCTCATATTGGGGCACAATACTTATGTTATTTCATCTATTTTGCATGTTTCATCATCATTGGAGGATCAAGCACCGGAGCCAGGATTCTGCTGGAAAAAGCACCGTCAGAACGCAATATTTCGGAAGATCAACTGTGGAAGGGAATTTCACGAAAATTCCTATTTTTCCAGATGACGGAGGGAGCCAAAAGGGGAAGAATCGAGGAGCCACTGTGGGCCCAGACCACAGGGCGGCGCGGCCCAGGGCCTGGCCGCGCCACCCTGTGCTCTGGGGGGCCCACGACCCTTTTCGCCTCCTTTTCTTCGCGTACTCCTTCGTCCCGAAAACCTAAGCCACAGAGAGGACCTCACGAGGGGTTACAGCCGCCTCTGCGGGGCGGAGAACACCAGAGAGAAAAGAGCTCTCCGGCGGGCAGGAATCCGCCGGGGAAATTCCCTCCCGGAGGGGGAAATCGACGCCATCGCCATCGTCATCGAGCGGGACATCATCTCCATCATCATCATCATCATCTCCACCATCTACACCGCCATCACCACCGCTGCACCTTGTCATCGCTGTAGCAATTCGGGTTAAATCTTGATTGTTTGATAGGGGAAACTCTCCCGGTGTTATTCTATACTTGTTGTAGATGCTATTGAGTGAAACCATTGAACCAAGGTTTATGTTCAGATTGTTATTCATCATCATATCACCTCTGATTGTATTCCATATGATGTCTCGTGAGTAGTTCGTTTAGTTCTTGAGGACATGGGTGAAGTCTAAATGCTAGTAGTGAATTATGGTTGAGTAATATTCAATGTTATGATATTTAAGTTGTGGTGTCATTCTTCTAGTGGTGTCGTGTGAACGTCGACTACACGACACTTCACCATTTATGGGCCTAGGGGAGTGCATCTTGTATTCGGTTGCTAATTGCGGGGTTGCCGGAGTGACAGAAACCTAAGCCCCCGTTAGTATATCGATGCAGGAGGGATCGCAGGATCTCAGAGTTTAAGGCTGTGGTTAGATTTATCTTAATTACTTTCTTGTAGTTGCGGATGCTTGCAAGGGGTATAATCACAAGTATGTATTAGTCCTAGGAAGGGCGGTGCATTAGCATAGGTTCACCCACACAACACTTATCAAAACAATGAAGATTAATCAGCTGTATGTAGCGAAAGCACTAGACTAAAATTCCCATGTGTCCTCAGGAACGTTTGGTCATTATAAGTAAACAAACCGGCTTGTCCTTTGTGCTGCAATTATTTCTCTTGCATTTTATTTACTTGTACTTTATTTATCTGCAATATCAAAACCCCCTGAATACTTGTCTGTGAGCATTTACAGTGAATCCTTCATCGAAACTGCTTGTCAACACCTTCTGCTCCTCGTTGGGTTCGACACTCTTATTTATCGAAAGTACTACGATACACCCCCTATACTTGTGGGTCATCAATTAACCACATAATTACCGGTAGAGCCCTCAGCCTCGAGGGAGAACTACTCCCTCCTCATCATGGGAGACAGCAACGGCGATGAAGATGGCGGTGGTGTCGACGGAGATGGCTTCCGGGGGCAATTCCCCGTCCCGGCGGCGTGCCGGAACAGAGACTTCTGTCCCCCGAACTTGACTTCGCGATGGCGGCGGCTGCGTAACTTTTCTCGTCCCGTGGTTTATGTTTTTAGGGTTTTCGAGGTGGAGAGACTTTATAGGCGGAAGGGCAGCCTCGGAGGGGACCTGGTGGTCCCACACCATAGGGGGGCGCGCCCCCCGCCCTTGGCCGCGCCGCCTTGTGGGTTGGGGCCCCCAGGGCTCCCCTCTGGTGCCTCTCTTGCTCTCTGGAAGCTTCCGGGGAAAATAAGGTCATGGGCGTTGATTTCGTCCAATTCCGAGAATATTTCCTTTTTAGGATTTCTGGAACCAAAAACAGCAGAAAACAGGAACTGGCACTTCGACATCTTGTTAATAGGTTAGTTCCGGAAAATGCATCAAAACATCATAAAGTGTGAACAAAACATGTACGTATTGTCATAAAACTAGCATGGAACATAAGAAATTATAGATACGTTTGAGACGTATCAGGTTCCCAACGGACGTGTGCTTTACCGTCACAAGAAAGTTGTTGCCTACACGCCAGCAGCGGGGAACCTTGGTGGAGGCTCCATGTCCCGGTTGGAGCCTTCTGCACCCGCCGCCATTACCGCCGTCCTAGCTGAAGCAAACCCTGATCGAAGCCCCCATCGCGGGATCCGCTGATTGAAGCCTGACGGCTTGTAGTGTGGTCACGGCCGTGCTCCTCGTACCCATCCTGACGGGCCTCGAAGCGACGGGAGACGGCCAATTCAACAACGCTACTCGAACGGGACCGATCTGCGCCGCCACATCGCGGCCACCTACCTCGTACTCCCGAACCATGCGCCGGCGGCGGGATCCATCGGCGCTGGAGCCGAAGGAGGCGGGGGAGGCCATGTGCGGCGGTTGATGCGACGTTGGCGTGTGTCAGTGAGGAAGTTGAATGGAGAGAGAGAGGAGTGATGATAACGGGTGTCCCGATCTTCTCAGTAAGCAATGGTGGTGATGATGATCACGGGATGAACACAGCGGAGATATCACGATGATGAAGTGGATGATAACTTGTATGACGCAACAAAGTCTCTCGATTGGTCCATGTCGCCAATGCAATAGCTCTCAACCCTACAAAATATTCGCAACTCCACACACTTTCACACGTAGCCGCCGACCACGAGCGGTAAGTTGCAACCGTCTAATTCCCAATGGAACAGCAGATCACACAAGACTTTCGGGGGTAAACACCAAATCAATGCAATATGGTGTAGAGATTCAATAGAGTTGCAAAGCAATCAACTATGAACTAGGGTTTATCTTAAACGTGGTCTAAACCTAATTTGGGGGCATCCTGGGCACTTATATAGGGGTTCAGGACGACTAGGGGTCGAAAAGATACATAGAAAACCTACCCAGGTTGGATCTGATCGAGACAGACTCGGACTCGGCCGTTCTGGGGGCCGGTCGACCGGGCCTGGGAACGGCCGGTACCGTCTCAACCTGGCCTGGGACCGGAAGGTGACCGGGCCAAGGCGGTGTCACGCAGTACACTCGCCCCGGATGGCACCGGAGTAGCTTCCGGTTGGAACCGGGTGCACCCAGCATGGGGGCCGGTTGGACCAGGCCTGTGACCGGGTTGGCCAGCATGGCGGCCGGTCGGACCGGGCTTGGCACCGGCCTGGACAGCTTCTTCTTCCTCCGTCGCGCATGCCTCGCGCTCCTCCCTCGCGTGTGCATGGGATGTCTTCATGTCCAGCTCCATGTCCAGCTTCTCGTCCAGCTGCTCCTCTTCTCCTCGTGCGATGCTTGCTCCTTCATACCTGATCATACATAAGTAATAGAACTTAGGCAGTATAAAGTTATCATCGATCAAAGTATCACTTAGGAACAAGTTCACCTGTTGTTTGAGTAGCTTCGCACGAGCTCTTGTCATAGGTCCAATCCTAACTTCATTGGACTTGAGCTTCACAGCAGCATCGTCTTCATCTTGCAATGACGGAGGTAGTAGTGTAGTAGGGATGTCCTCATCATCTCCCCCCCCCCTTCAAAAGGCGTCGACCTCGACGCTCCAAGGTCTTCTCCGTCATATGGTGTCAAATCAGCCACATTGAAAGAATTGCTGACACCAAACTCATCAATTGGAAGATCTATAGATTATGCATTATCATTGATCTTGGCAAGCACATTGTAAGGACCAGCACCACGAGGAAGCAACTTGGACTTCCGTAGCTTCGGGAACCTATCCTTGCGAAAATGTACCCAGACCATATCACCGGGCTTGAACAACATCTACTTGCGCTTCTTGTTCACTCTTGCAGCATTGTTCTTTCCTTTCTTCTCTATCAACTCTTTAGTCTTCACATGAATCTTTCGCACAAAATCTGCCCTCTTTGATGCCTCCATATTGACTCTCTCATGTATGGGTAGAGGCAACAAGTCAAGCGGAGTAATGGGTTTGAAACCATACACCACCTCAAAGGGACACAGCTCTGTGGTAGAATGTACCGTCCTGTTGTAAGAAAACTCCACATGCGGCAAACAATCTTCCCACTCCTTCAGGTTCTTCTTGATCATGGATCTCAACAGTTGTTACAATGTTCTATTCACCACCTCAGTTTGACCATCAGTTTGGGGATGACAAGTAGTACTGAAAAGTAGCTTTGTCCCCAGCTTTCCCCAAAGTGTCTTCCAGAAGTAGCTCATAAACTTTACGTCACGATCAGAAACAATAGTCTTCGGGACTCCATGTAGACGTACAATCTCCCTAAAAAACAGGTTAGCAATATGCGGCGCATCATCGCTTTTGTGGCAGGCAATAAAATGTGACATCTTAGAGAATCTATCCACTACCACAAATATAGAATCATGGCCTCTTTTAGTACGCGGCAAACCCAACACAAAATCCATACTAATGTCTTCCCATGGTGTAGTAGGTGCCGGTAAAGGAGTATACAAACTGTGAGGCTTCAGCTTGGACTTGTACTTGTTGCAAGTAATACATCTCTTCACATATCTGTCCACATCCCGCCTCATCTTTGGCCAATAAAAGTGGTCAGCTAGCATGAGTAGCGTCTTCTCACGCCCAAAGTGACCCATCAAACCTCCAGCATGAGATTGTTGCAACAAGAGCAAACGCACAGACGATTCTGGAACACATAGTTTGTTAGCTCTAAACAAGAACCCATCATGTATGTGATATTTTTTCCATGCTTTACCAATAGCACACAAGCGATATGGTTCAGCAAAATCATGATCAGTAGCATACAAATCACATATGACCTCTAATCCAGGAATTTTAACATCAAATTGAGTTAATAGCATATTCTTCCTAGATAGAGCATCAGCAACAATATTATCTTTTCCCTTCTTATGCTTAATAATGTATGGAAAAGACTCAATGAACTCAACCCACTTAGCAAGACGCCTATGCAATGTAGATTGGGCTTTCAGATATTTTAAAGTTTCATGATCAAAATGTATGATAAATTCTTGTGGCCACAAATAATGTTGCCAGACCTCAAGAACTCTAATTAGAGCATACAATTCTTTATCATATATTGGATAGTTCAACTTAGCACCAGAAAGTTTCTCAGAAAAATATGCAATTGGGCGACCCTCTTGCATCAACACACCACCAATTCCAATACCACTAGCATCACATTCAATCTCAAATTGCTTATTGAAATCAGGAAGTGCAAGCAACGGTGCAGAAGTTAACAATCTTTTCAGTTCATCAAAAGCATGATCTTGAGCTGCGCCCCACTAAAAGAAAACACCCTTTTTAGTCAATTCATTCAAAGGTGCAGCAATATACTAAAATTGGGCACAAATCTTCTTAAAAACCCAGCAAGACCATGAAAACTTCTTACTTGACTCACATTCATGGGAGTTGGCCAATTTTGAATAGCTTCAATTTTAGACACATCTACTTCTACTCCATGCTTAGAGACAACATAACCCAGAAATATGACCTTATCTTTGCAAAATGTGCACTTCTCAAGATTACCATAGAGTTTACTATCTCGCAACACTTGCAAAATATGTTGAATATGTATAGTATGATCAGATTCATTGCGGCTGTAGATTAATATGCCATCAAAGTACACAACCAAAAAGTTGCCAATAAAATCACGCAAAACATGGTTCACCAGTCTCATGAAAGTGCTAGGTGCATTAGTTAAACCAAAAGGCATTACTAACCACTCATATAAACCAAATGTTGTTTTAAAGGCTGTTTTCCATTCGTCCCCCTCTTCCATCCTAATTTGAAGATAACCACTACGCAAATCAATTTTAGAGAAAACAGCAGCATCACTCAATTCATCTAGC
Source organism: Lolium perenne (assembly GCF_019359855.2). NCBI lineage: Eukaryota > Viridiplantae > Streptophyta > Magnoliopsida > Poales > Poaceae > Lolium > Lolium perenne. The sequence goes on along the minus strand of NC_067248.2, from coordinate 54,279,212 downwards.
ATATCCTCTAAACGGGGAATAGGATGATGATGAGGAGGGATTAGTTCTCCCCCGAGGCTGAGGGCTCTACCGGTAGCTATGTGGTTCATCTCTCTCTCCCATGGTGTGATCTTTATGTGATCATGAGCTTTGTAATCTAGTTGAATATGTAGATGTTACTCTTGTCTATTATGCAATCTAGAGGTTACTTTAATATGAACTCCGGAGTCACTCTCCACGGTGTGATGGTGACAGTGTGCGCATCGTGTGTGATTCCTTTATGACGTTGTGGAGCTTGTTTACTCCGGCTTGAGGGTGCTTTTGTAGCCCTACACAATGAATGGTGTTTGTTATCCAACAAGAGAGTGTTTGAGAGTAGCATTTATTTATTCAATTATGTGATCATTATTGATAGTGTCCACTAGTGAAAGTATGATCCCTAGGCCTTGTTTCTAAGCATTGAAACACCGTTTCCAACAAGTTCTGCTACATGCTCGCTTGCTGCCATTTTTATTTCAGATTGCAATTGCTACTTATAATCATCCATATTACTTGTATTTCACTATCTCTTCACCGAACTAGTGCACCTATACATCTGACAAGTGTATTAGGTGTGTTGGGGACACAAGAGACTTCTTGTATCTTAATTGCAGGGTTGCTTGAGAGGAATATCTTTGACCTCTACCTCCCTGAGTTCGATAAACCTTGGGTGATCCAATTAAGGGAAACTTGCTGCTGTTCTACGAACCTCTGCTCTTGGAGTCCCAACACTGTCTACAGGAATAGAAGCGTGCGTAGACATCAAGCTATTTTCTGGCGCCGTTGCCGGGGAGGTAAGGTAAAAGGTATTCACATCGTCCGACTACTAAGCTATTTCCTAGCACTGTTGCCGGTGTGTGAGTGCTCGAAGTTATTTCCTTTAGATTCTGCAATTGCATCTTTTTGTTTCTTGTTTTTATTTTTCACTAGTTAGGCATAATGGAAAACAACAACAAATTTAGTGAGCTTTTTAATCTTTTTCCTGAGTTAAGACATGAATTGTTTGATGCGAAAATTAAAAAACCTATAGAACCTTATTTGCATGCTAGTAGCAATGTTATTAGTATGAACGCAATTAGTGCTAATGCTATGGAAAATTCTAAGCTTGGGGAAGCTAGTTTTTATGATCGTTTTAGCTTCCCAGCTTTAGGGGAGAAAATTTGCTCTGATAATACTTTATCTCTCATATGCGATAACTCTAATGATGCTTGTGATATTTTAAATCCACCTACTGAAAGTATTCCTTTCAAGGTACCTATGAAAATTGTTAAACTTGCTATGAACAATTGCTATTTTGGAGATGGGACTGTCCATCCTAGTGATCATTTACTCTTTATACATGAATTATGCGAGTTGTTCGAGAGTGCAGGTATTTCAAAGGACCAAGTTAAGAGGAAGATATTCTCTATATCTCTGAAGGGCAGAACTGTGGAATGGTATAAGATGCTGAAGAATGGTCGATCTATTGGTTGGGAGGAAATTGTACCTCTCTTTTATTCTAAATTTTATCCTCCTCATGAAGTGCATGTTGATAGGAATTACATTCATAACTTTTATCCTCGTGATGGAGAGAGTATTTCCCAAGCATGGGGGAGATTGAAGTCACTAATGCTCAAATGTCCCATTCATGAGCTCCCCAGTAATGTTATTATTAATAATTTTTATGCAAGGCTTTCAGGACACCACAAGGACTATCTAGATGCCTGTTTGGAGGGATCTTTCACAAGCAAGGAGGTTGAAGCTAGATGGGATCTTCTTGAAATAATTCAAAGCAATACTGAAGATTGGGAGAATGACAAAGGTAAAGAATCAGGTATAAACTACGAGTATGACTGCATTAAGTCTTTCGCTCAAACTGCTGATTTTCAAGAGCTTAGTGCTAAATATGGTCTTGATCCTCAAATTATGGTCGATTGCTATAGAGCCTTTTCTTCTCATATTAATGTTCCTAAAGAAAATTGGTACATGTATCATGAACCTTTTAAAGACATCAGCATGAAGGATGAAACCGTTATTAATGATTGCAATGAACATGCTCAAACTTCTGAAAATGCTATTTCCTATAAGCATGTTAATTTTTGTGGAGTTCATAGACCTTGTGAAATGAATAAAATTGAAGAATAATATTGTATCCATCACAGGAATGAAAAAACTAGAAAGTGGTCTAGGGCTCTAGATGATCTTGGTGAAAAAGTTTGTGCCCTCTATCCTTTTATTTGTGAACTTTGTCATAGAGTGGGTCATTTTAATTTTCAATGCTCCTCCAATGATAATTCGAACCCCATGAGTGCTGCAAATTTGTATTGTAATGATGAAATCATGCCTAAACAGTATGAGGAACTTACATTATTTTTGGAGTGTGAAGAGTTATTGAGAAAAACTTCTTTGGTGGATATGAGTGCTCTTGATATTAATAGTGTCCTGCATGGCTATCTTTCTTATTGCATTAATAATTGCCACACAAATACTTACATACAAAATATTATAGAAGATGACACTTTGCCAAAATATAATAGGACCGCTGTGTGTTTTGAACTTATTAATGAAAAGGAGGAATCCTCCAGAGTTTCTTCTATTGTTTCTGGAAACAAATCAGGTTATGTGGAGAAGCTTCCTTTCAAGCCTCTTCCTCCTAAAGGAGGGAACGAGGAGGAGAAGAAGAATAGGGGGAATAAAAAGAAGAAGAAGAAGAAGAGGGGGAATAAAAAGAAAGAGGTAACGGCATATCCCCGCAAGTATGAGATAACGATAGGTAACCGTAAGTATGTTGCTCCTAATGATTATTATGATAATGAATCTGAGTACAATGATCTTCCTATGCCCTTTACCTATATTAGTGATCATGATTTGGAAGAGCACACTACTTTTGATACTGAAAATCTCTTTGGTACCGATTATGAAAGTAATGTTGTTAGCACTATCCATGTTCCCTCAAACGATGATATTGAAAGCTCTAAGCTTGGGGATGTTGTGCTTGAAGATCCTATATTTGAGACCTTTACTTTTAGTGAAAATGATGATATTATATCTTCGAGTTTAGATAATCGTTATAGAGATGGCTATGACACAGGTTATAATTATCCTTATGAAACTTGTCATAGTTATGATGGGATTGCCAAAAACCATCCCCATAGTATGCAACTTGTTTACCATGTTCAAATTCTTGATAATGATCCTGCTCCAATCTATTATATAATTAAAGTACAAGACAAACGACGGTGAAGATTAAACAACGTAAAACCAATGGATTAGATTAAAGTAGCCAGGCACAAAAAAAAGAGATAACGTACGCAACCAGGACCGCTTGGAAAAAGCCTGAATATATATGCGCACCAGCACGTTGCAATATAATATCGATTCAATGTTACACACAAAAATTAATAAGACGTAGGCAACCAGGTTTTTTACTGTAAAAAAAATGTCTTCAATTTATCCCGTCCCCTCCATAAATCATATCTAATCTAACTGGCGTATCGAACAACAACCAACCGATCGTGATGATTTGCCACCCTAAAACACAGATGTATAAACGGTGCATATTTAAAGTAAACAAAAACCACGTATATATAGAGGCAAAGAACGGATCAACTTGACTTGCCAAAATGCACCACACACGCAATCTTAAAACAGAAGGACTCTGATCAATGAAAATCTGAACGGTAAACAAACACTGATCCGCAGACCATATACACGCAATGACGCAAATCAAGTCAGAACATGGAGGCTCACCAACAACTATAGCTTGCATGCATCGGCAAATTGACAGCGCGCCTGGGCAGCAGGACGAGATGCTGCTAGGCCAGCTCCACGGCGCCATCATTGTCTCATCATGCGCCCAGTCATCTTCAAGGATACCTACAACAATGAACGAGGTATCACTGATCGATCGGCCGGATATTCTCTTGATTGATAAATTGTCGGCGGCAAGCGGCAACATGGTATACACATCTTCCGGACATTCTTAGATTGGCCGATCGCCGCTTGCACGAGGCAACACGATTAATCAACGCGGGATGCGTGATATGGGTGCAGACGATCGACACGACCATCAGCAAAGTACCAAGCAGAACCAGCAGCTTAGCTTCATGGATCGGGATTAGGTGAGTATTTTTTCTATTAGATACAAATTACTTTCTGTAGAATAAACGTTTGCCGATGGATTTAAGAAACGAGGTACATCAAATTCTGTAGAATTTTTAGACTGATCAATCGCCGGCGGCGAGCAGCAGCACGATTAGGTGCCGGACGAAGTATGAAGAGAAATTAGGTGAGTATATGCAAGATGATACAAATAACTTTTATTTGTTTGAAACTGCACAAGTTGAATCACAGATCCGTCAACACAGATGTACTCTGGAGGCTTGCATGGAGCTGCCAATCTGCCATCCATCACCATGCCCGATCGAGCTGCATGCGAGGTGTCAACATCGGCCGGTTACAGCAGGGTAGAGAAAGCGGAGTGTTCGGCTAAGTCAGACGAAGTAAATCTAGATGTAAAAGAGAGATAGGTCAGCAACGGTAGATCATCAATGGTGTCGTACATCAGCCTCTTCTTTCACACGGATTAACTTGAGGAAGCTATATTGGGTATACAAGCTGATTACACGTCGTACGGCTCCTATTAATTGCACAAGGCCATCAATTCATCGACGCCGGTGACCCTTGCGCAGCAGCGCTTCATGAAAAAAATTCCATATTCGTATCTCTTCGCTTGGGCACTATTTTCCATTCCTTGAATTCTGAGGAAGTAGAAAACTTTGATATATAAAAGTATGTTAACATATTTAATCTGTTGCAGGTTTCTTAATATGAATTTCTTTCTTCATACCATGGCGTTTGTTGGACTTTATGTACTGTTGTATCATCTTAATAGATTTTCAGTGATTTGTGGTGGAACATACTGCTATATAATAGGTACATTACCCTGGGTTTTTTTATCATCGGTTTGAAATCTCAGAGACAGAAAAAAATTGTGCATGTTAATTCTAAATTATTACGACTCTATATTACTACTAAGCCACGATCTGAAACAGTTAAAATACAACTATATAAAGCAATGGAAGATTTATTCTTAGCAGGCAAGTACATTCATGTTATTTGTTATCGTGAAATTGTAGTTGTGAAGGGGATGTATTTACTGAATATTCTGAACCAAGTCTCAGTACAGTACCCATTTTCTAGGCCATCATATAGATAAAAAAGGTGCAGGAAAATGGGAAGTTTCAGAGTTACGCAAATTTTCTATCCTACCAGTAGGGGCTTGGTCAATTGAGGTAATGTATTTATGCAATTACAGTAATTCTCTATTTCATACTCACAGAGCATGCTCATGGTAATGTCAAAGAATTGTATATACTACGAAAAAATAGGATTACCAGCCGCAATTTAAAAAAATGCTGCTTATAACAAGGGTCAACATAGTTTTGCCGTTGCTGCTGGCCGGCTCAGCGCTGACCCACGCCTTGAAGAAAAAGGCCAGCGAGGGCCTAGCCAAGTGGAGCTCTGTTGCTGTTGTGGTTGCCTCCCGCATTGTCGCAATGAGGCAAGACTGAGCTGGTGCAGCTGCACCTCGCGCGGGTGGAGCTGGCGCTGCTTGCCTCTGCGTGCCGAGAGGAGGCTGGTACAGTGTGAGTATGTTTTGACCACCAATGGTTAACACGAATCTAGACAGATACTTGATGCAAATGAGAAAATCTGTTTGTGCTTATAATGTTTTGTCTGGCTGTTCTGGGCGTGAGATGAATGCGAAGTTAAGATTTCTGCTAGAGCATTCACATGTTTTCTAGAAATAGAAGAACCTTGGTGCTAATCACATGAGCTAATTATATCTCTTTTTTTCATTTTGTTTCAGGTCTGCTATCACTGTGATTAGATCCAACCCGAGAATGGGAATAGCCATTCTTTCAACACCAATGAAGCAAGTTCAGATAGTCGATAAAAATTATATGTTTTGGAAAAGGCAATCGGGTCATTCATGCCACTATTGTCAGTGTATCCGGAGCATTGGTGCTTTATCATCAATAGTTCAAACTATTAAATAGATCATACTGGCGGTTTGCATCAGTTGGTGCTCAGCTGAGTTTCTTTAGGGTCCAGTTCCATGAACTAAATGTTCAGACGGCCTGGCCAATGCATCAAGTTGACTCAAATAGGTTTGCTTATATTCTGAGTCTAACATGTGGTGAATGCATGTGCATCCAGATAATGTGATGAATGTACACGAACTATATACCACATGCTTAATATTCAAATAAGAGACGTCATTATTTTAGCAAAGCAAACAATCGGAGCAAAACAAAATGGGGCAGTTAATATACAAGCCGGACTTTAGTATAAACTAACAGATGGGAGAAAAAAACTATCATTCAATGTTAGAAAATAAATTTAGTGATCATAATTATTAGATTAAAGTTTTAATTAAAATAATAAGCGTGCATATAAATATTGAATAAAAAAATATTGTCCCTAAAACTTCTACCGTCCAAATATTGTCTAGCCCCGCGAATTCGCGGGCCACCCTGCTAGTTACTATTAATGAGAAGAGTTTTTCTTATGCCAAAAATAATGATACTTTTATGCATATGAACCATGATAAGAATGTTTTAAGTGATGGTTATATTGTGGATTTCATCAATGATGCTACTGAAAGTTATTATAAGAGAGGGAAACATGGTTATATGCATCTTAATAATATTAAATTTCCCCTCTTTATGTTGAGAATCCTTAAGTTGCGCTTGTGTTGCCTTTCTATGCTTGTTGCTTTGTGCTTTCAATACTTGTTCCCTTACAAGATTACTTTTCATAGGAAGTGGGTTAGACTTAAAAGTGTTTCTTATTTGCTTTTGATGCTCTCTTTTGCTTCAACTATTATTTCTTGCGAGAGCATCATTAAAATTATTGAGCCCATCTTAATGGCTATAAAGAAAGCACTTCTTGGGAGATAACCCATGTTTTTATTTTGCTACTGTTTTGTTGTGTCTTGGAAGTTGTTACTACTGTAGCAACATCTCCTTATCATGTTTATTTCGTTTTTGTGCCAAGTAAAGTCTCTGATAGAAAGTTGATACTAGATTTGGATTTCTGCGCAGAAACAGATTTTTAGCTGTCACGAATTTGAGTTTTTCTCTCTGTATAATAATCTAAAAAATCTGAAAAAATTCACGCGTGATCCTCAGATATGTACGCAACTTTCATTAGTTTTGAGTTTTCTGATCTAAGCAAGTGAAGTGCCTCGAAAAAATTCGTCTTACGGACTGTTCTGTTTTGACAGATTCTGCCTTTTATTTCGCATTGCCTCTTTTACTGTGTTTGAGTGGATTTCTTTGCTCCATTAAATTTCAGTAGCCTTGGGTAATGTCCAGAATTTTTGGGAATGATTGTGTCCTTGCTGAACATGTGAATTTTTGATTATGCACTAACCCGCTAATAAGATTACTTTGATTTTGGTGTGGAGGAAGTTTTCAAGGGTCAAGAGAGAAGGATGATATAATGTAATCAAGAAGAGCGAAAAGTATAAGCTTGGGGATGCCCCCATGGTTCACCCAAGCATATTTCTAGAAGACTCAAGCGTCTAAGCTTGGGGATGCCCAAGGCATCCCCTTCATCAACAACTTATCAGGTCATCTCTAGTGAAACTATATTTTAATTCTTCCACATCATATGTGTTTTACTTCGAGCGTCCGTGTGTTTTTATTTTTGTTTATGTTTGAATAAATTCGGATCCTAGCAATCCTTGTGTTGGAGAGAGACACGCTCCGCATTTTCATTTGAACAATTGTGTTCTTCATTTTATCTTTAATGTTCATGGCGAAAGCTGAAAGCCACAACACTTATTCTTATTGTTATTTGGTTGGAAACAGAAAATGCTTCATATTGTCTTGAATAATTTGATACTTGGCAATTTTTTTGAGCTCTGAAGTAGATCATGTTTAAGCTGTTGCATCATGTAGTTCAAACCTATTAGTGGAGAACTACCGTAGAGCTTGTTGAAATTTGGATTGCATGATTGGTCTCTCTAAGGTCTAGATATTTTCTGGTAAAAGTATTTAAACAACAAGGAAGACAGTGTAGAGTCTTATAATGCTTGTAATATGTTCTTATGTCAGTCTTGCTGTACCGGTTTATACTTGTGTTTGCTTCAAACAACCTTGCTAGCCAAAGCCTTGTACTGAGAGGGAATGCTTCTCGTGCATCCAAAACCTTGAGCCTAAACCTATGCCATTTGTGTCCACCATAACTACCTACTATGTGGTATTTTTCTGCCATTCCAAAGTAAATTGCTTTCGTGCTACCTTTAAAACCTTTAAAAAATTCATTCCTTGTCTTTGCAATACATAGCTCATGGGAAAGTAGCCTAAAAAACTATTGTGGTAATGAATATGTCGCTTATGTATCTTAGTTCTTATAAGTTGCTTGTTGAGCGGTAACCATGTTTCTGGGGACGCCATCAACCTGTCACACCTTTGTTGAATATCATGAGAGTTGCTATGCATGTTCGTCTTGTCTGAAGTAAGGGAGATTTGCCATGAGTTAAATGGTTTGAGTATGCATGTTGTTAGAGAAGAACATTGGGCCGCCAACCAAAGCCATGTATCATGATTGAAGTTTCAGCTTGGACATTAATCCTCAGAATCTCTTATGAGAATATTATTGTTGTTGATTGCTTAAAGCATTAAAAAGAGGAGTCGATTATCTGTTTTCTATGTTGTCCCGGTATGGATGTCCTCAAGTTGAGATCTATCAAAATCGAGAAATCAAATGCGATTTATCTCCTTGGACCTTTGTACAGGTGGCATAGAGGTACCCATTTGTGACACTTGGTTGAAACATATGTAATGCAATGATAATCCATGGAAATCCGAGCTAATTAGGACAAGGTGCGGGCACTATTAGTATTCGATGCATGAGGCTTGCAACTTATAGGAAGTTTTATGCATAACCCATATGAATTATTACTACCGTTGACAAAATTGTTTCCATGTTTTCAAAATAAAAAGCTCTAGCACATGAGTAATTCCTGCTTCCCTCTGAGAAGGGCCTTTCTTTTACTTTATGTTGAGTCAGTTTACCTACTTCTTTCTATCTTAGAAGCAAACACTTGTGTGAACCGTGTGCATTGATTCTTACATGCTTACTTATTGCACTTATTATATTACTTTGTGTTAACAATTATCCATGAGATATACATGTGGAAAGTTGAAAGCAATTGCTGAAACTTAAACCTTCCTTTGTGTTGCTTCAAAACCTCTTATTAAGAATCTATTGCTTTATGAGTTAACTTGTATGCAAGACTTTTTGATGTTTGTCTTGAATGTACTATTCATGAAAAGTTTTTTGCTATATGATTCAGTTGTTTAGTCATCATCTTTTTGTTAGAAAATGATACGTCTCCAACGTATCTATAATTTCTTATGTTCCATGCTAGTTTTATGACAATACCAACATGTTTTAGTCATACTTTATAATGTTTTTATGCATTTTCCGGAACTAACCTGTTAACAAGATGTCGCAGTGCCAGTTCCTGTTTTTTGCTATTTTTGATTTGAGAAAAGTTAGTTTACGAATATTCTCGGAATTGGACGAAACAAAAGACCACGGTCCTATTTTCCACGGAGGCTTCCAGAACACCGAAGAGGAGACGGAGAGGGGCCACGAGGCGGCCACCCCACAAGGCGGCGCGGCCCCACCTCTGGGCGCGCCGGCCTATGGGGTGGGACCCTCGGGCGCCCCCCGACGCTGCCCCTTCGCCTATTTATTCCTTCCGTCGCGAAAACCCTAGTAGCGAGAGCCACAATACGGAAAAAGTTACTGAGACGCCGCCGCTGTCAACCCCATCTCGGGGGGTTCAGAAGATCACCTCCAGCACCCTGCCGAAGAGGGGAATCATCACCGGAGGGCTCTACATCACCATGCCCGCCTCCGGACTGATGCGTGAGTAGTTCATCCTTGGACTACGGGTCCATAGCAGTAGCTAGATGGTTGTCTTCTCCTCTTGTGCTATCATGTTTAGATCTTGTGAGCTGTCTATCATGATCAGGATCATCTATTTGTAATACTACATGTTGTGTTTGTTGGGATCCGATGAATATGGAATACTATGTCAAGTTGATTATTGATCTATCATATATGTGTTATTTATGTTCTTGCATGCTCTCCGTTGCTAGTAGAGGCTCTTGCCAAGTTGATACTTGTGACTCCAGCAGGGAGTATTTATGCTAGATAGTGGGTCCATGTCTCCATTGAATCTGGGGGAGTGACAGCAACCCCTAAGGTTGTGGATGTGTTGTTGCCACTAGGGATTGATACGTCCAAAACGTATCTACTTTCCCGAACACTTTTGCTATTGTTTTGCCTCTAATTTGTGTATTTTGGATACAACTAACACGGACTAACGCTGTTTTCAGCAGAATTGCTCTGGTGTCTCGTTTTTGTGCAGAAATCCAACTTTCGGGAAAATCCTCGGAATTTCTTCAGATGGCCCTATTTTACCAAAATATTGACGGAGCCAGAAGGGCGAAGGAGGTGGAGGCCCGAGGGCCCCACACCATAAGGCGGCGCGGCCCAGGGGGGGCCCGCGCGGCCCTATGGTGTGGCCCCCTCGGCCGGCCTCCGACGCCCCCTTTCGGACTACTTATTCGCCTCGACCTAAAAACGCACGGAGAGAAGTCGACATCGCCAGAAACCCTCCAGAGAGCCGCCACATCGCGAAACTCCGTCGCGGGAGCCAGAAGTCTCCGTTCTGGCACTCCGCCGGGACGGGGAATTGGAGGAGATCTTCACCGCCATCACCGCCAACGCCTCTCCATCAACCAGCAATGTTTCCCCCATCCATGTGTGAGTAATTCCCCCGCTGTAGGCTGAAGGGGATGGTAGGGATTGGATGAGATTGGTCATGTAATAGTCATAAGAATGTTAGGGCATAGTGCCTAGTATCCGTAGATGTCACTTTTATGATATTGTTGCAACTTGTTATGCTTAATGCTTGTCACTAGGGCCCGAGTGCCATGATCTCAGATCTGAACATGTTATTGTTTCATGAAGATATTCATTGTTTATTGATCTTACCTGCAAGTTGTATACACATGTCGCTGTCCGGAACCAATGGCCCCGAAGTGACAGAAATCGGGACAACCGGAGGGGATGGTAGTGATGTGAGGATCACATGTGTTCACGGAGTGTTAATGCTTTGCTCCGGTACTCTATTAAAAGGAGTACCTTAATATCCAGTAGTTTCCCTAGAGGCCCGGCTGCCACCGGCTGGTAGGACAGAAGATGTTGTGCAAGTTTCTCATTGCGAGCACGTACGACTATATATGGAACACATGCCTATTGATTGATTAGTACTTGGATACCGTTTTATTATTATCTGCAAATGCCCATGCTTTGATTGTTATATGAGTTTCTCTCATCCATGCAACGCCCGTTAAATCCGTCCCTGTGCCTACAGTATTTTAATCCTGCTGTTTACCATAATCACTACTGCTGTCTTTATTTCACTTTGTCGTTATTCCGCTATTTCCACTACCATAGAACTCATTATCGATAAACTCTTGCGAGCAAGTCTGTTTCCAGGTGCAGCTGAATTGACAACTCCGCTGTTAAGGCTTACAAGTATTCTTTGTCTCCCCTTGTGTCGAATCAATAAATTGGGTAATACTTCCCTCGAAGACTGTTGCGATCCCCTATACTTGTGGGTCATCAAGACTATTTTCTGGCGCCGTTGCCGGGGAGCATAGCTTTATTTGGAAGTTCACTTGGATTGATATTGTTCGCTGCAAATTCTCCATTATGGGTAAACCTCGCGATACTAAGATCGCCATATTACCATCCACTACAAGAAAAGGTACAACTCTGAGTACCTCTGCTGCTCTTGATTCACCATCTGTTATTGATAAACTTGTTTCACCGCCACATGCTTCGCGTGCTGGTACTTCTGCTGAATCTGAAAATTCTCATAATATTGATAATGTTTCTGCTGTGCTTGATGATAGTGGTTCATTGGGATCTTTTCTAGATGCTACAATTGCTAAGTCTAGACAAATTGAAAATACTGAAACTCCTAATGAAAATGCTGCTACACCTGTTAATTCACCTGAGTCTGTTGAATATTCTAGTGATGATCTTGATGAAGATTATGTGGAGCTTAATGATGATTTTATTGAAAAATGCAATGCTACTACTGATGCAAGAAAAATTAAAAAGTTGCTTGCAGAACATGCTGTTAGATATAAACCATCTCCTGATCCTAAATTTGCCACATCTCCTATAAACATTAGGGATAAAGATTATGATTTTTCTCTTGATCTATCTCATATAGCTATTGTTGAGAAAACACCCTTTTGTGGTACTGAAAAAGAAAGTGCTGTTGAACACCTGACTGAGTTATCTACTCTTAGTGGCGTATTTTCTGATGATGTCAAGATGCGTACTTATTTTGTCGCTAAAATTTTTCCGTTCTCATTAAAGGATGATGCTAAAACTTGGTATAATAATTTGCCTCCTGGTTCTATTAAAAGTCCAATTGACTTGCGTGATGTTTTCTTTCGAAAATACTTTCCTGCTAGTGCTCAACATGCTGCTTTGCAGAGAATTTATAATTTTGACCAGGAAGATGGAGAGAAATTGCCTGAGGCTTGGGCTAGATTTTGTTCTCTTATTAGAGCTCAGCCTGACCATGATTTGGAAAAGAATGATTTACTTGATATATTTTATAGTGGACTAACCATTGAGTCTAGGGCATACCTGGATAGTTGTGCTGGTTGTGTTTTCAGGAAAAGAACTCCAGGGCAATATTTGAAGAATTATTGGCTAAAATAGGCCGGAATCATGATGATTGGTCTACACCTGAACCAACCCCGACACCGATAGTGAAGAAGAGGGGTATGATTAAATTGAATGATGAAGATATGAGGGAAGCCAAGAAGTCTCTTAAGGAGAAGGGTATTAAACCTGAAGATGTGAAGAATTTACCTCCTATAGAAGATATATGTGAGACAATTCCCCCTTCATCTACGATTGAGGTACACTCGCTTCAACACTTTACTAGGGAAGATATTCCGTATTCAAAATCTCCTGCTCAATGCTTAGATGAATTTGATAATTATATTGTTAAGCAAGAAAATTTTAATATGAGAGTAGAGAATCATTTAATGGAAAATTCCCGAGCTATTAGTGAATTGCATGGTATTGTGGAGAGAACCTCCAATGATGTTAAGATACTTGTTAAACATTTTCAAATGGTTCAAACTCAAATTGATCAACTTACTAAAGTGCAAAATGACTTGTTAGGAAATAATTCTAAAGAAAAACATGCTTATGAAGTAACAACTAGAGGTGGTGCTTCTACCCAGGATCCTCTATATCCTGAAGGGCATCCCAAAAGAATTGAACAAGATTCTCGACTAATTAAAACTAGTGCTCCATCTAAGAAAAAGAAAAAGAAACATAAGAATGTTGTAGAATCCTCTGAACCTGTTAATGATCCTAATAGTATTTCTATTTCTGATGCTGAAACTGAAAGTGGTAATGAACATGAGGAAGATAATGATAAGAATGATACTCCTGATAAAGAAGAAATTGAAAAAGAACCTGAAAAGCATGCTAAAAATAAAAAGTATACTAAAGAAGATTTTATTACAAAGAAACATGGTAATGAAAGAGAACCTTGGGTTCAAAAGCAAATGCCTTTTCCTGCTAAGAAACTAAAATCAAAGGAGGAGGAACACTATAATAAATTTTGTGATTGGATGAAACCTTTATTTCTGCAAATCCCTTTGACTGATGCTATTAAATTGCCTCCTTATTCAAAGTATATGAAAGATATTGTTACTAACAAAAGGAAAGTCCCCAATGAGGAAATTTCTACTATGCTCGCTAATTACTCCTTCAATGGTAAGATTCCAAAGAAGCTTGGAGATCCAGGTATACCGACTATTCCTTGTTCCATCAAGAATAATTATGTTAGAACTGCTCTATGTGATTTGGGAGCAGGTGTGAGTGTGATGCCTTTTTCTCTTTATAAGAGACTTGATTTAGATAAATTGATACCTACTGATATATCTTTGCAAATGGCTGATAAATCTACTGCTATTCCTGTTGGTTTATGTGAAAATGTTCCTGTTCAAGTTACTCAGCATTGCTTGATATTAACTGATTTCGTTGTGTTGGAAATGCCTGAAGATGATAATATGTCCATTATTCTTGGAAGACCCTTTCTTAATACTGCAGGGGCTGTTATTGATTGCAATAAAGGCATGGTTACTTTTAATGTTGATAATAAGGAACACACTGTCTATTTTCCCAAGAGGATTGATAAAGTATGTGGAGTCAATACAATTTTTAAGTGAAAACTATCAAAGTGGGATCCATTGATTGTCCTATATATGAGCCTAAAGAAGAATATCAAACTCTTGTGATTGGATCCATATCAATTCAATATAAGGTAACATGATTGATTTGAGGTTTATTTCTTCTTATGTCATATAAAATTTATTTGGTAGCAAGACTTGATCAACCTTGTTAACAAGTATATTTTATTGCATAGGAGAGCTAAACAACACTTCTTTCTTTCTTTCTCCCCCCACTTATTTTATTTGCTGTAGCACTTTTGTTTTGCAATATGCTTAGGTCATTTAAGATTTTAGAAATCATTTTCCTGCGCAGTAATCATTAATTTAATACCCAGAAATGTGCATTTTTCGAAGTTCTCTAAAAATTACAAAAATTATACCGTTGGTCCTATTTTTCGACGAGGCACCTGGGAGCACCAGAGGATGACCTGTGGGGCACCAGGGGGTGCCACACCATAGGGCGGCGCGGCCAGCAAGGGGGCCGCGCCACCATGTGGTGTGGGCCACCCCTTGCCCCACTACACCATCTCTTCCTCCCAGCACCTTCTCTCTCCCGAAAAAACTCGTACCAAGTTTCTCTCACTCGTGTTTCTGCTCAAGAACTCGCGATTTTTCGATCTCCTTGCTCAGCCCAGATTTCCGTCTGAAATTTGGCACATTTACTCCTTGGTATGTGACTCCTTTGATTGTCCAATTAGAATTTCATTTGGTTGAGTATATCTTGAATATTTTGCTGCTGTATGTAACATGTTTAGTGAGCTTGCATGCTTGTTCTAAGTGGTAGAAATTAGCTTTGATGCATGTGTAGCACTCTAGCAAGTTCCTATAGTAGTTCCCTTCATTTACACACCTTGAAATCAAATTTTATAATGATTGTTGAAAATTTCAGAAAATGGAAGGTGTGCCCCAATTGAACCAAGAAGAATTGGAAGTCCAGCAAGTTTCAAGAGTCAATCGTGAGGAGGGAGTATACCCCTCTTACTACCCATGCGTGGACTTTATGAGAAGTGCGGGGATTTTACAAGATGTGCAAACTCTAATCTCTCGTGCAGGGCTGAGTGGTTTTGTTGAAGGAGAGCCAAGACAATATGTAAAATTAACTATGTCTTTTGTGCAGGACTTCAAGTTCAATTGGTCGCGGTCCGACCCCATGGTCCAGTATAAAATTTACAATAAAGCTGTCAACTTGCCATTTGGTGTTTTTTGTGCAGCAATTGGAGTACCGCAATGGGGATCCTGCGAGAAGATCAGGGGAACACCGCGGGAGCTCTCAGATCTTTATACAAGGATTTGTAATGGGAGGAGCCTCTCCAATGATGATGGTAAGATTAGTAGCATTCAACATCCAGCCATCCGCTACTTTGCCTATTTCATTACAAAGTGCGTCCTTGCAAGAAGGACCGGAGGTAAATTATCTGTCCCAGACTTGGCTTTCTTAGCTGCTGCTTTGCAACAGGATAGGACTTATAATTTGGGTGCTTTAATAGCTTGTAGACTTGCTACTAACCGTGAGAAAGGAGGAATTTGTGGAGGTCTTATCGCCTCTCGCTTATTAGCTATGCATGGTGTAGAACCTCACCATTTAGATATTCCGCTTTCTATAGAGAAGCTTGATGTGGTTTCCATGATTAGACATGAGTTTATTTCAGATGCATCTAACTTGAACAACCTGCATTATAGGATAACTTTATATAAGAAAAAATGGAGTGTAACTAAGAAAATTGAAAAACTAGTACGATTGCCTGCACCTGCTTTGTTTAACCTTGATGCCAGGGACGGGTGGTCGATCACAGAAAATGAGCTAAATGCATACATAGAAAGAGAAAGCCGTCGTGCGAGGGAAGATGTGGAGGAGACCGAGGAGCATCCCGACTCTTCATCCGATGCAGCAAGCTCCTCATATCAACATCATGGTCACGTGGAGCCTCCACGATATTCTTCTGCACAGGGGCCTTATTACCACTCCATGTATGATCCACCGGCGTGGAACCCCGACCCTCGTTGGGAATGAACTCCACTTAGGCCAAAAGCCTAAGCTTGGGGGGAGGTATACCGGCATCACTCATTCTTTGCATATTATGGTTGCTGGATACTTGTACATACTTGCTTAGTCTCTTAGAGTGGTTTTCTAATGAGAGGGAGATGATATTTGGGGAAGTGCTGTCCAAAAACAGATTCTGTGCTGTTACCAAAAAAATTCGTACGCACAGCCAGAACGTTATTTTGAGTTGCCAATTTTTGAGCATGTGCCCCAGGTTGTTATCTAACTTTCATTAGTTGAACACTTTTTGGTCTGAGCAATGGAAGATTTTTGTTAAATTCGATTTCTGTACTGCTGTCAGGATTTGGCAGATTTCTGTCATCCTGCTTTTCTGTGTTTCTGTTAGTTTGCATTCTTTTGTTTTCACTTTGTTTCTTTCCTAAAACACAAAAAGACCAAAAATATTTCTGTTGTTTCTCTTCACCATTTATTTATTTGGTACCTTGCTCTTAGTTTGCTTTATTTGCTATCGTTAGTTTGCTATGAGAAAACCCAAAAAGATTTTGCTTTGTTTGCTTGTTTTCTTTCGTTCTTATTTCTAATTCGAAAACACCAAAAATATTTGCTGTTCTTCTTTGGTTTGTAAAGTTCATCATGAGTTCAATGGTCTTCGGTGGCTGGAGCGTGGTTTTCATTTTATATTATCCAAGCTACACAAGTGAAAAGGCAATAATGACGATCTACGACAATCTGATTGTGGTGAGAGGCTGGTATGAACTCTATTTGCTTTCATTTTTGTACATATACTCATCCATATGAGCATGCTTAGTTGGTTCATGTGAGGTATATGTTATTTGAGAAAGTCTAGTAGCTCATGATCTCTCATGTTTAGTTCCAATTTATTAATATGAGTAGCATGTCGTGGATGTTTGCTTGCATTGTTTTATTCATAAGTAAGTATGGCATTGTGGTATCCTCCTCTGAATAATTCATTTATATCGACTTGGCACATGCTCACGCATGCATATGACTGAACAAAAAGTCAATTAAGCCTCGATGATTTATATTGCTTCAGAGTTATTGTATCACTTTTATGCCTCCGTTAATTTATTTTGCCGCAAGCATGATTATGACAGTTACTGCTCTCTTGATTTGTCGCTCCCTAGTCTTTTGCTAGCCTTCACTTGTACTGAGCGGTAACGCCGCTCGTGCTTCCAAACACCTGAAAACCAAGTTGTTCCATAAGTGTCCACCATAAATACCTATGCATGGCATTTCAAACCATTCCAAGTAAATTCTCATGCGCTACCTTTAAAACCTTCAAAATGCTTCTCAATTTGTGTTAATGTTTCATAGCTCATGAGGAAGTATGTGGTGTTTAGCTTTCAACCTTGTCATTTACTTTTGACGGACTCTCATATGGACTAGTGGCACATCCGCTTATCCAATAATTTTGCAAAAAGAGCTGGCAATGGGATTCCCAAATTCCGAATTAATTAACTTAAATAGACACTCCTCCATGGTTTGTGATTGTTGGACGGCACCCGAAGGATTCGGTTAGCCATGGCTTGTGTAAGCAAAGGTTGGGGGGAGTGTCATCATCATAATAAAACTTAAATAAAAAGGCACTCCTTCATGGTATGTGATTGATGGCAGGCACCCGAGGATTCGGTTAGCCATGGTTTGTGAAAGAAAGGTTGGAAGGAGTGCCACCCAAAAATAAATAAATGGGAGCCGCTCTTTTGAGTCCGGTTGATGAGGTAGTTAGTGTACCCATTACCATTCGTTGACAACAACAAACACCTCTCAAAATAATTTTACCCCTGCTTTACAAATAAAAAGCTCTAGCGCATGTTAATCCCTGCTTCCCTCTGCGAAGGGTCAATCTTTTACTTTTATGTTGTGTCTCCATTCTTTCTTCGAGCACTATCTTGAGAGCACAACTGTCATTCTTAGTATAATATGCTTGTCTCAAAATATGATTGATTGTGGTATAACTTTGATGCTTTTATCTTTGACAATCACTACTTCTAGTCTTTCTATGAACTCAAGAGGTGCCTCGGCATTTATGTTTTGCTGATCAAATACAGGCAAGCGAGATACCACTTTATCATATTCTCTTATGAACATTGCAATCTTGCTTACATACATGATTCATGATGCTTATTATTAATTGTTGGTACTTCTCCATGATTGACATAGCTGTTGGATGATCTTATTTGCATGTATCCCATTATGAACTGCTTAAGTATTAGCCATAGCATGAGAATATATACATCATATGAGCAAATGTGTTCGTGAAAGTTCTTTTATCGCTCAGTTGTTAACTGAATTGCTTGAGGACAAGCAATAAGCTAAGCTTGGGGGGAGTTGATACGTCCAAAACGTATCTACTTTCCCGAACACTTTTGCTATTGTTTTGCCTCTAATTTGTGTATTTTGGATACAACTAACACGGACTAACGCTGTTTTCAGCAGAATTGCTCTGGTGTCTCGTTTTTGTGCAGAAATCCAACTTTCGGGAAAATCCTCGGAATTTCTTCAGATGGCCCTATTTTACCAAAATATTGACGGAGCCAGAAGGGCGAAGGAGGTGGAGGCCCGAGGGCCCCACACCATAAGGCGGCGCGGCCCAGGGGGGGCCCGCGCGGCCCTATGGTGTGGCCCCCTCGGCCGGCCTCCGACGCCCCCTTTCGGACTACTTATTCGCCTCGACCTAAAAACGCACGGAGAGAAGTCGACATCGCCAGAAACCCTCCAGAGAGCCGCCACATCGCGAAACTCCGTCGCGGGAGCCAGAAGTCTCCGTTCTGGCACTCCGCCGGGACGGGGAATTGGAGGAGATCTTCACCGCCATCACCGCCAACGCCTCTCCATCAACCAGCAATGTTTCCCCCATCCATGTGTGAGTAATTCCCCCGCTGTAGGCTGAAGGGGATGGTAGGGATTGGATGAGATTGGTCATGTAATAGTCATAAGAATGTTAGGGCATAGTGCCTAGTATCCGTAGATGTCACTTTTATGATATTGTTGCAACTTGTTATGCTTAATGCTTGTCACTAGGGCCCGAGTGCCATGATCTCAGATCTGAACATGTTATTGTTTCATGAAGATATTCATTGTTTATTGATCTTACCTGCAAGTTGTATACACATGTCGCTGTCCGGAACCAATGGCCCCGAAGTGACAGAAATCGGGACAACCGGAGGGGATGGTAGTGATGTGAGGATCACATGTGTTCACGGAGTGTTAATGCTTTGCTCCGGTACTCTATTAAAAGGAGTACCTTAATATCCAGTAGTTTCCCTAGAGGCCCGGCTGCCACCGGCTGGTAGGACAGAAGATGTTGTGCAAGTTTCTCATTGCGAGCACGTACGACTATATATGGAACACATGCCTATTGATTGATTAGTACTTGGATACCGTTTTATTATTATCTGCAAATGCCCATGCTTTGATTGTTATATGAGTTTCTCTCATCCATGCAACGCCCGTTAAATCCGTCCCTGTGCCTACAGTATTTTAATCCTGCTGTTTACCATAATCACTACTGCTGTCTTTATTTCACTGCTGCTGTTATTCCGCTATTTCCACTACCATAGAACTGTTACTACTGATAAACTCTTGCGAGCAAGTCTGTTTCCAGGTGCAGCTGAATTGACAACTCCGCTGTTAAGGCTTACAAGTATTCTTTGTCTCCCCTTGTGTCGAATCAATAAATTGCTTAATACTTCCCTCGAAGACTGTTGCGATCCCCTATACTTGTGGGTCATCAGGGATAAAACATCAATGCTTTGTCTAAGGATATTTGTATTGTTTACATTACGCACAGTACTTAATGCAATTGTCTGTTGTTTGCTACTTAATACTGGAAGGGGTGCGGATGCTAACCCGAAGGTGGACTTTTTAGGCATAGATGCATGCTGGATGGCGGTCTATGTTCTTTGTCGTAATGCCCTAAGTAAATCTCATAGAAGTCATCATGATATGTATATGCATCTCTATTTGTCAATTGCCCAACTGTAATTTGTTCACCCAACATGCTATTTATCTTATTGGAGAGACACCACTAGTGAACTGTGGACCCCGGTCCATTCTTTTACATCTAAAATACAATCTACTGCAATCATTGTTCTCTGGATTTTTCTGCAAGAAAACATAATTCTCCACACCATACGTTTAATCTTTTGTTTTCAGCAAGCCGGTGAGATTGACAACCTGATACGTCTCCAACGTATCGATAATTTCTTATGTTCCATGCTACTTTATTGATGATACCTACATGTTTTATGCACTTTATATGTCATATTTATGCATTTTCTGGAACTAACCTATTAACAAGATGCCGAAGAGCCGATTCTTTGTTTCTGCTGTTTTTGGTTTCAGAAATCCTAGTAAAGAAATATTCTCGGAATTGGACGAAACTTTCGCCCAGGGTCCTATTTTTGCACGAAGCTTCCAGAAGACCGAAGACCTAACGAAGTGGGGCCACGAGGAGGCCAGGAGGGTGGCCGGCGCGGCCCAGGCCCTGGCCGCGCCGACCTGCCTGGGCCTCGTGTGGCCCTCGCGTTGACCTTCCGCCTACTTAAAGCTCCCGTCGCGAAACCCCCGCACCGAGAGCCACGATACGGAAAACCTTACGGAGACGCCGCCGCCGCGTCCCATCTCGGGGATTACGAGATCGCCTCCGGCACCCTGCCGGAGAGGGGATTCATCTCCCGGAGGACTCTTCATCGCCATGATCGCCTCCGGAGTGATGAGTGAGTAGTCCACCCCTGGACCATGGGTCCATAGCAGTAGCTAGATGGTCGTCTTCTCCTTGTTGTGCTTCATTGTTAGATCTTGTGAGCTGCCTAACATGATCAAGATCATCTATATGTAATTCTATATGTTGTGTTTGTCGGGATCCGATGGATAGAGAGTACTATGATTATGGTGATTATCAATCTATTGTTCATGTGTTGTTTATGATCTTGCATGCTCTCCGTTATTAGTAGAGGCTCTGGCCAAGTTTTTACTCTTAACTCCAAGAGGGAGTAATTATGCTCGATAGTGGGTTCATGCCTTCATTGATACCTGGGACAGTGACAGAAAGTTCTAAGGTTGTGATGTGCTGTTGCCACTAGGGATAAAACATTGATGCTATGTCTAAGGATGTAGTTATTGATTACATTACGCACAATACTTAATGCAATTGTCTGTTGCTTTGCAACTTAATACTGGAGGGGGTTCGGACGATAACCTGAAGGTGGACTTTTTAGGCATAGATGCAGTTGGATGGCGGTCTATGTTCTTTGTCGTAATGCCCGGATTAAATCTCACTATATTTACCATGTCATGTATATGCATTGTTATGCCTTTCTCTATTTGTCAATTGCCCGACTGTAATTTGTTCACCCAACATGCTTTTATCTTATGGGAGAGACACCTCTAGTGAACTGTGGACCCCGGTCCTATTCTTTACATAGCATACATTCTACTTGTTTTACTGTTTTCTTTGCAAACATCTTCCACTCGATACGTTTAATCCTTTGTTACAGCAAGCCGGTGAGATTGACAACCTCACTGTTTCGTTGGGGCAAAGTACTTTGGTTGTGTTGTGCAGGTTCCTAGTTGGCGCCGGAATCCCTGGTGTTGCGCCGCATCACATTTCGCGACCATCAACCTTCAACGTGCTTCTTGGCTCCTCCTGGTTCGATTAAACCTTGGTTTCTTTCTGAGGGAAAACTTGCTACTGTGCGCATCATACCTTCCTCTTGGGGTTCCCAACGAACGTGTGAGTTACACGCCATCAAGCTCTTTTAAGGCGCCGTTGCCGGGGAGATCAAGACACGCTGCAAGGGGAGTCTCCACTTCTCAATCTCTTTACTTTGTTTTTGTCTTGCTTTATTTTATTTACTACTTTGTTTGCTGCACTAAATCAAAATACAAAAAAAATTAGTTGCTAGTTTTACTTTATTTTGCTGTCTTGCTCTCTATATCAAAAACACAAAAAAAATTAGTTACTCGTCTTTACCTTATTTGCCTAGTTTACTTTTTGCTTATTGCATCATGTTTCCTTTTAATTTCACCACAAAGGACATACCGGTAGGACGTGGGTCCATAGTTGGGAGAAATAATATAGAAGAATTTTTCAATCATGTTAGTATTACTGAAGATTTTGAAGATAGACACTTGGTAGAACTTGCACCTACCTATGAAATTGCTGCTGCTGCTTTAGTTCGCTTGTTGGAAACTAAATTTGTTAATCTCAATCCTATAATCCAACACATGTTTCTTACACTTGGTGATATGGAAGAAGGGGAAAAGAAAGATTTTGTTTTAGAAACCCTTCTTAGAGAATTTGGTGGTCTAGCAAGAGAGGCTAGAAAGGTTTTTGCTAAATTTAATATGCTAGGTTCTCATACCAATTTTATTGGTCTCCTTGAAAAAATGGACATGGATAGAATAATGTACACTAATAACATTAATGATGGAGGGGAAATCAAAGCACCAATACCATGTAAACTTCTAGCTATGAATGACGCACTAGAAAATAACTATGCTTGGCTTGTTCCGGAAAATTTGTTCGATGAGAGTAGCAAGCCTAAGACTAATGAAAAGGGAGACGCTAAAACTTATATATCAAATATACTATGCTTGGTTGAGAAAACTCCCAGCTCCCAAGGTAATGATGTTGATGCTTCTACTCTCGATGTTACTTGATTTGCACTTTCTGCGCCTAGCTGAAAGGCGTTAAAGAAAAGCGCTTATGGGAGACAACCCATGTTTTTACCTACAGCAATTTTTTTGTTTTATTGAGTCTTGGAAGTTGTTTACTACTGTAGCAACCTCTCCTTATCATGTTTTTGTGCCAAGTAAAGTTTCTATGTCAAAGTTGATGTTATATTTGGGATCGCTGCACAGAAACAGCATTGCTGTCTGTCACGAATCTGGGCATAATTCTCTGTAGAAAATTCGAAAAAATCTGCCAATTTACGAGCGTGATCCTCAGATATGTACGCAACTTTCATTAGTTTTGAGTTTTTCCATTTGAGCAAGTCTGGTGCCATTTATAAATTCGTCTTTACGGACTGTTCTGTTTTTGACAGATTCTGCCTTTTATTTCGCATTGCCTCTTTTGCTATGTTGGATTTATTTCTTTGATCCATTAATGTCCAGTAGCATTATGCAATGTCCAGAAGTGAAAAGAATGATTGTGTCACCTCTGAATGTGTGAATTATTAATGATGCACTAACCCTCTAATGAGTTTGCTTGAAGTTTGGTGTGAAGGAAGTTTTCAAGGGTCAAGAGAGGAGAATGATATACTAAGATCAAGAGGAGTGAAAGCTCTAAGCTTGGGGATGCCCCCGTGGTTCATCCCTGCATATTTTAAGAAGACTCAAGCGTCTAAGCTTGGGGATGCCCAAGGCATCCCCTTCTTCATCGACAACATCATCAGGTTCCTCCCCTGAAACTATATTTTTATTCAGTCACATCTGGTGTTCTTTACTTGGAGCGTCGGTTTGTTTTCGTTTTTGTTTTTGTTTGAATAAGATGGATCCTAGCATTCACTTTGTGGGAGAGAGACACGCTCCGCTGTTGCATATGGACACATGTGTCCTTAGGCTTTACTCATAATGTTCTAGGCGAAGTTTCTTCTTCGTTAATTTGTTATATGGTTGGAATTGGAAAATGCTACATGTAGTAATTCTAAAAATGTCTTGGATAATGTGATACTTGGCAATTGTTGTGCTCATGTTTAAGCTCTTGCATCATATGCTTTGCACCCATTAATGAAGAAATACATAGAGCTTGCTAAAATTTGATTTGCATATTTGGTTTCTCTAAGGTCTAGATAATATCTAGTATTGAGTTTTGAACAACAAGGAAGACAGTGTAGAGTCTTATAATGTTTACAATATGTCTTTTATGTGAGTCTTGCTGCACTTGTTCATCCTTGAGTTTGCTTCAAATAACCTTGCTAGCCTAAACCTTGTATCGAGAGGGAATACTTCTCATGCATCCAAAATCCTTGAGCCAACCACTATGCCATTTGTGTCCACCATACCTACCTACTACATGGTATTTACCCGCCATTCCAAAGTAAATTGCTTGAGTGCTACCTTTAAAATTCCATCATTCACCTTTGCAATATATAGCTCATGGGACAAAATAGCCTTAAAAACTATCGTAGTATTGAATATGTACTTATGCACTTTATATTTTATTAAGTTGCTTGTTGTGCGATAACCATGCTTCTGGGGAACGCCATCAACTATTGTTGAATATCATGTGAGTTGCTATGCATGTCCGTCTTGTCTGAAGGTCTATCATTTTAGTGGTTGGAGCATGCAAAATTGTTAGAGAAGAACATTGGGCCGCTAACTAAAGCCATGAATCATGGTGGAAGTTTCAGTTTTGGACATATATCCTCAATCTCATATGAGAATAATAACTTTGCTACATGCTTATGCATTTAAGAGGAGTCCATTATCTGTTGTCCATGTTGTCCCGGTATGGATGTCTAAGTTGAGAATAATCAAAAGCGAGAAATCCGAAATACGAGCATTCTCCTTGGACCTTTGTACAGGCGGCATGGAGGTACCCCTTTGTGACACTTGGTTGAAACATGGCATGCAAAGATCCGGTAGTCCAAGTTAAGTAGGACGAGGTGCGGGCACTATTAGTATACTATGCGTGAGGCTTGCAACTTGTAAGATATAATTTACGTAACTCATATGCTTTATTACTACCGTTGACAAAATTGTTTCATGTTTTCAAAACAAAAGCTCTAGCACAAATACAGCAATCGATGCTTTCCTCTGCGAAGGACCATTCTTTTACTTTTATTGTTGAGTCAGTTTACCTATCTCCTTCCACCTTAAGAAGCAAACACTTGTGTGAACTGTGCATTGATTCCTACATACTTGCATATTGCACTTGTTATATTACTTTATGTTGACAATATCCATGAGATATATATGTTACAAGTTGAAAGCAACCGCTGAAACTTAATCTTCTTATGTGTTGCTTCAACACCTTTACTTTGATTTATTGCTTTACGAGTTAACTCTTATGCAAGACTTATTGATGCTTGTCTTGAAGTACTATTCATGAAAAGTCTTTGTCATATGATTCAGTTGTTTACTCATGTCATTACCTTTGCTTTGATCGCTGCATTCATTACATATGTTTACAAATAGTATGATCAAGATTATGATGGCATGTCACTTCAGAAATTATCTTTGTTATCGTTTTACTGCTTCGGGACGAGCGTAACTAAGCTTGGGGATGCTGATACGTCTCCAACGTATCGATAATTTCTTATGTTCCATGCTACTTTATTGATGATACCTACATGTTTTATGCACTTTATATGTCATATTTATGCATTTTCTGGAACTAACCTATTAACAAGATGCCGAAGAGCCAGTTGCTGTTTTCTGCTGTTTTTGGTTTCAGAAATCCTAGTAAAGAAATATTCTCGGAATTGGACGAAACTTTCGCCCAGGGTCCTATTTTTGCACGAAGCTTCCAGAAGACCGAAGACCTAACGAAGTGGGGCCACGAGGAGGCCAGGAGGGTGGCCGGCGCGGCCCAGGCCCTGGCCGCGCCGACCTGCCCCCTGGGCCCCTCGTGTGGCCCCTCGCGTTGACCTTCCGCCTACTTAAAGCTCCCGTCGCGAAACCCCCAGTACCGAGAGCCACGATACGGAAAACCTTACAGAGACGCCGCCGCCGCGAATCCCATCTCGGGGGATTCTGGAGATCGCCTCCGGCACCCTGCCGGAGAGGGGATTCATCTCCCGGAGGACTCTTCATCGCCATGATCGCCTCCGGAGTGATGAGTGAGTAGTCCACCCCTGGACCATGGGTCCATAGCAGTAGCTAGATGGTCGTCTTCTCCTTGTTGTGCTTCATTGTTAGATCTTGTGAGCTGCCTAACATGATCAAGATCATCTATATGTAATTCTATATGTTGTGTTTGTCGGGATCCGATGGATAGAGAGTACTATGATTATGGTGATTATCAATCTATTGTTCATGTGTTGTTTATGATCTTGCATGCTCTCCGTTATTAGTAGAGGCTCTGGCCAAGTTTTTACTCTTAACTCCAAGAGGGAGTAATTATGCTCGATAGTGGGTTCATGCCTTCATTGATACCTGGGACAGTGACAGAAAGTTCTAAGGTTGTGATGTGCTGTTGCCACTAGGGATAAAACATTGATGCTATGTCTAAGGATGTAGTTATTGATTACATTACGCACAATACTTAATGCAATTGTCTGTTGCTTTGCAACTTAATACTGGAGGGGGTTCGGACGATAACCTGAAGGTGGACTTTTTAGGCATAGATGCAGTTGGATGGCGGTCTATGTTCTTTGTCGTAATGCCCGGATTAAATCTCACTATATTTACCATGTCATGTATATGCATTGTTATGCCTTTCTCTATTTGTCAATTGCCCGACTGTAATTTGTTCACCCAACATGCTTTTATCTTATGGGAGAGACACCTCTAGTGAACTGTGGACCCCGGTCCTATTCTTTACATAGCATACATTCTACTTGTTTTACTGTTTTCTTTGCAAACATCTTCCACTCGATACGTTTAATCCTTTGTTACAGCAAGCCGGTGAGATTGACAACCTCACTGTTTCGTTGGGGCAAAGTACTTTGGTTGTGTTGTGCAGGTTCCTAGTTGGCGCCGGAATCCCTGGTGTTGCGCCGCATCACATTTCGCGACCATCAACCTTCAACGTGCTTCTTGGCTCCTCCTGGTTCGATTAAACCTTGGTTTCTTTCTGAGGGAAAACTTGCTACTGTGCGCATCATACCTTCCTCTTGGGGTTCCCAACGAACGTGTGAGTTACACGCCATCACAACCTCACTGTTAAGTTGGGACAAAGTAGTTTGATTGTGTTGTGCAGGTTCCACGTTGGCGCCGGAATCACTGGTGTTGCACCGCACTACACTCCTCCACCAACAACCTTCACGTGGCCTTCATCTCCTACTGGTTCGATAAACCTTGTTTTCTTACTGAGGGAAAACTCATTGCTGTACTCATCATACCTTCCTCTTGGGGTTCCCAACGGACGTGTGCTTTACCGTCACAAGGAGCTGCCTCACGCAAGCAGCAAGCTTTTCAGGCGCCGTTGCCGGGGACCTGAAGAAGAAGTTACACCCCAGAGATTTCTAACTCCCACGTCAACTGCACGCCAGCAGCAGCTTTTCTGGCGCTGTTGCCGGGGAGTAATCAAGACTCTCCATCAAGCCCGTCAACCGCCATCAAATACTTTTCTGGCATCGTTGCCGGGGAGATCAAGACACGCTGCAAGGGGAGTCTCTCACATCCAATCTCTTTACTTTGTTTATTGTCTTTCTTTATTTTATTTTCTGTCTTGTTTGCTTTCTTTATATCAAAAACACACAAAAATTAGTTACTTGTTTTACTTTATTTAATTCGGTTTGCTTAGTTTATTTTTATTATTGCTAAAATGAGTAATCCTGAAGTTGAAGTTCGTTTGTTTAAGCAACAAGGGGGAGAAAGTTTTAAAGATGTTTGGTACAGAATTAGTGATGCTCATCATAGGTGCACTAAGAAACACTCCACTATTATCCTCCTTAGGAACTTTTATGTTGGTATCTCTAGCTGGAATAGGTATGTTCTTGATACTCTTGCGGGGGGTAATTTCCTAGGTACTCCTGCTTTAGAAGCTAGTTGCATCATTGAGAGTCTAGTTGGAATACCACCTGTTAATGAAGCTAAAATTGAAATCTCTCTTGAAGATGTCATGAAAAATTTGGAAGCCATAGAGAAAAATCTTCCAAGTGTTGAGACTAAAATGGGGATATTACTTGATAATACTGATAAACTTGATAAATCCCTAGGAGGAATTAATGAAAGAATTGATGTCTTAGAAACTTGTGCTATCCATGATAATCAAGCCCATAGGATTGGTGAACTTGAAGAAGCTATTGGAACCTTGGGTTCAACTTTTTCTTCTCTTAAGTTTAAGGAGAAAGCTTATGTGGGTAAGGAGCAAAAATTCATGTATGTCCCTAAGATGCCAAAGCCAAAGAATCATTATGAGCTTAAAATTGATAAAACCCTTAGAACCACTACGGGAAATTTAGATAATGGAGCATCTAAGGTACCCTCTGCGACAAGTTGTGTTTTTCAGAAAAAATTATGATGTTGATGCTTCTTCTCTTGATGTTACTTGATTTGCACTTTCTGCGCCTAGCTGAAAGGCGTTAAAGAAAAGCGCTTATGGGAGACAACCCATTGTTTTATTTCTGCAATTTTTGTTTTATATTTGAGTCAAGGTGCTTGTTACTACTGTAGCAATACCTTTGTATCTTTATTTTCATGTATTGTCGTGCCAAGTAAAGTCTCTAATAGGAAGTTGATGGTAGATTTGGATTTCTGCACAGAAACAGATTTGTTAGCTGTCACTAATTTGTGTTTTTCTATCTGTAGAAGAATCAAAAAAATCTGCTAAAATTCATGCGTGATCCTCAGATATGTACGCAACTTTCAATAGTTTTGAGTTTTCTGATCTGAGCAAGTTAAGTGCCTCGAAAAAATTCGTCTTTACGGACTGTTCTGTTTTGACAAATTCTGCCTTTTATTTCACATTGCCTCTTTTACTGTGTTTGAGTGGATTTCTTTACTTCATTAAATTTCAGTAGCCTTGGGTAATGTCCAGAAGTGCTGAGAATGATTGTGTCCTTGCTGAACATGTGAATTTTTGATTATGCACTAACCCTCTAATAAGATTGTTTTGAGTTTGGTGTGGAGGAAGTTTTCAAGGATCAAGAGAGGAGGATGATATGATATGATCAAGAAGAGTGAAAAGTCTAAGCTTGGGGATGCCCCCGTGGTTCATCCCTGCATATTTCAAGAAGACTCAAGCGTCTAAGCTTGGGGATGCCCAAGTCATCCCCTTCTTCATCAAAACTTATCAGGTCACCTCTAGTGAAACTATATTTTAATTCCGTCACATCTTATGTGCTTTACTTGGAGCGTCTGTTTGATTTTATTTTTGTTTATGTTTGAATAAATTCGGATCCTAGCAATCCTTGTGTTGGAGAGAGACACGCTCCGCATTTAGTGGAGAACTACCGTAGAGCTTGTTGAAATTTGGTTTGCATGATTGGTCTCTCTAAGGTCTAGATATTTTCTGGTAAAAGTGTTTGAACAACAAGGAAGACAGTGTAGAGTCTTATAATGCTTGCAATATGTTCTTGTGTAAGTTTTGCTGTAGCGGTTTATACTTGTGTTTGCTTCAAACAACCTTGCTAGCCAAAGCCTTGTACTGAGAGGGAATGCTTCTCGTGCATCCAAAAACCTTGAGCCAAAACCTCTGCCATTTGTGTCCACCATAACTACCTACTATGTGGTATTTTTCTGCCATTCCAAAGTAAATTGCTTGCGTGCTACCTTTAAAATTCCATTCCTTGTCTTTGTAATACATAGCTCATGGGAAAGTAGGCTAAAAAATTATTGTGCTAATGAATATGTTGCTTATGTATCTTAGTTCTTATAAATTGCTTGTTGAGCGGTAACCATGTTTCTGGGGACGCCATCAACCTGTCACACCTTTGTTGAATATCATGTGAGTTGCTATGCATGTTCGTCTTTGTCTGAAGTAAGGGATATTTGCCATGAGTTGAATGGTTTGAGTGTGCATATTGTTAGAGAAGAACATTGGGCCGCCAACCAAAGCCATGTATCATGGTGGAAGTTTCAGCTTGGACATTAATCCTCAGAATGTCTTATGAGAATATTATTGTTGTTGAATGCTTAAAGCATTAAAAAGAGGAGTCGATTATCTATTATCTATGTTGTCCCGGTATCGATGTCCTCAAGTTGAGATCTATCAAAATCGAGAAATCAAATGCGATTTATCTCCTTGTACCTTTGTACAGGTGGCATAGAGGTACCCCTTTGTGACACTTGGTTGAAACATATGTAATGCAATGATAATCCATGGAAATCCAAGCTAATTAGTACAAGGTGCGGGCACTATTAGTATTCGATGCATGAGGCTTGCAACTTATAGGAAGTTTTATGCATAACCCATATGAATTATTACTACCGTTGACACAATTGTTTCCATGTTTTCAAAATAAAAAGCTCTAGCACATGAGTAATCCCTGCTTCCCTCTGTGAAGGGCCTTTCTTTTACTTTATGTTGAGTCAGTTTACCTACTTCTTTCTATCTTAGAAGCAAAAAACTTGTGTCAACTGTGTGCGTTGATTCTTACATGTTTACTTACTGCACTTATTATATTACTTTGTGTTGACAATTATCCATGAGATATACATGTTACAAGTTGAAAGCAATTGCTGAAACTTAAATCTACCTTTGTGTTGCTTCAATGCCTTTTACTTTGAATCTATTGCTTTATGAGTTAACTCTTATGCAAGACTTTTTGATACTTGTCTTGAAAGTACTATTCATGAAAAGTTTTTGCTATATGATTCAGTTGTTTAGTCATTATCTTTTTGTTAGAAATCTATATACCATTGCTTTGAATAACTTCATTCATCTCATATGCTTTACAATAGTATTGATCAAGATTGTGTTGGTAGCATGTCACTTCAGAAATTTTTTTTTTTATCTTTTACCTACTCGAGGGCGAGTAGGAACTAAGCTTGGGGATGCTTGATACGTCTCCAACGTATCTATAATTTCTTATGTTCCATGCTAGTTTTATGACAATACCAACATGTTTTAGTCATACTTTATAATGTTTTTATGCATTTTCCGGAACTAACCTATTAACAAGATGTCGCAGTGTCAGTTCATGTTTTCTGCTGTTTTTGATTTCAGAAAAGTTAGTTTACGAATATTCTCGGAATTGGACGAAACAAAAGACCACGGTCCTATTTTCCACGGAGGCTTCCAGAACACCGAAGAGGAGACGGAGAGGGGCCACGAGGCAGCCACCCCACAAGGCGGCGCGGCCCCACCTCTGGGCGCGCCGGCCTATGGGGTGGGCCCCTCGGGCGCCCCCGACGCTGCCCCTTCGCCTATTTATTCCTTCTGTCGCGAAAACCCTAGTACCAAGAGCCACAATACGGAAAAAGTTACTGAGACGCCGCCACCGTCCACCCCATCTCGGGGGGTTCAGAAGATCGCCTCCGGCACCCTGCCGCAGAGGGGAATCGTCACCGGAGGGCTCTACATCACCATGCCCGCCTCCGGACGGATGCGTGAGTAGTTCATCCTTGGACTACGGGTCCATAGCAGTACGTAGCTAGATGGTTGTCTTCTCCTCTTGTGCTATCATGTTTAGATCTTATGAGCTGCCTATCATGATCAGGATCATCTATTTGTAATGCTACATGTTGTGTTTGTTGGGATCCGATGAATATGGAATACTATGGCAAGTTGATTATTGATCTATCATATATGTGTTATTTATGTTCTTGCATGCTCTCCGTTGCTACTGAGGCTCTGTCCAAGTTGATACTTGTGACTCCAAGAGGGAGTATTTATGCTAGATAGTGGGTTCATGTCTCCATTGAATCTGGGGGAGTGACAGCAACCCCTAAGGTTGTGGATGTGCTGTTGCCACTAGGGATAAAACATCAACGCTTTGTCTATGGATATTTGTATTGTTTACATTACGCACAGTACTTAATGCAATTTTCTGTTGTTTGCAACTTAATACTGGAAGGGGTGCGGATGCTAACCCGAAGGTGGACTTTTTAGGCATAGATGCATGCTGGATGGCGGTCTATGTTCTTTGTCGTAATGCCCTAAGTAAATCTCATAGAAGTCATCATGATATGTATATGCATCTCTATTTGTCAATTGCCCAACTGTAATTTGTTCACCCAACATGCTATTTATCTTATTGGAGAGACACCACTAGTGAACTGTGGACCCCGGTCCATTCTTTTACATCTAAAATACAATCTACTGCAATCATTGTTCTCTGTTGTTTTCTGCAAGCAAACATAATTCTCCACACCATATGTTTAATCCTTTGTTTTCAGCAAGCCGGTGAGATTGACAACCTCACTATTAACTTGGGACAAAGTAGTTTGATTGTGTTGTGCAGGTTCCACATTGGCGCCGGAATCACTGCTGTTGCGCCGCACTACACTCCTCCACCAACAACCTTCACGTGGCCTTCATCTCCTACTGGTTCGATAAACCTTGGTTTCTTACTGAGGGAAAACTCGCTGTTGTACTCATCTTACCTTCCACTTGGGGTTCCCAACGGACGTGTGCTTTACCGTCACAAGGAGCTGCCTCACGCAAGCAGCAAGCTTTTCTGGCGCTGTTGCCGGGGACCTGAAGAAAAGTTACACCCCAGAGATTTTTAACTCCCACGTCAACTGCACGCCAGCAGCAAACTATAGACCATTGCTTTGAGTCACTTCATTCATCTCATATGATTTACAATAGTATTGATCAAGATTATGTTGGTAGCATGTCACTTCAGAAATTATTCTTTTTATCGTTTACCTTCTCAAGGGCGAGTAGGAACTAAGCTTGGGGATGCTTGATACTTCTCCAACGTATCTATAATTTCTGATGTTTCATGCTAGTTTTATGACAATACCTACATGTTTTGCTCACACTTTATGATGTTTTTATGCATTTTTCGGGACTAACCTATTAACAAGATGCCGAAGTGCCAGTTCCTGTTTTCTACTGTTTTTGGTTCCAGAAAAGCTGTTCGGGCAATATTCTCGGAATTCGACGAAACAAAAGCCAAACCTCCTATTTTTTCGAGGGACACACGGAGCCAGAAGGGCAAGCCAGGGGGAGGCCCACGGCCTCTAGACCATAGGTGGGCGCGGCCAGGAGGGGGGGGCGCCGCCATATGGGGTGGGCCCCTCGGTCACCCCCTCGTGCCGCCCTTTCGCCTATATATTCCCTCGCGACGCGAAAACCCTACATCAACCGGTCTTCCTCCACGAAAAGTTACGTAGCCGCCGCCATCGCGAAGCTATGTTCGGGGGACAGAAGTCTCTGTTCCAGCACGCCGCCGGGACGGGGAAGTGCCCCCGGAGTCATCTCCATCGACACCATCGCAATCTTCATCGCCGCTGCTGACTCCCATGATGAGGAGGGAGTAGTTCTCCCCAGAGGCTGAGGGCTCTACGGGTAGCTATGTGGTTCATCTCTCTCTCCCATGGTGTGATCTTTATGTGATCATGAGCTTTGTAATCTAGTTGAATATGTAGATGTTACTCTTGTCTATTATGCACTCTAGAGGTTACTTTAATATGAACTCCGGAGTCACTCTCCACGGTGTGATGGTGACAGTGTGCGCATCGTGTGTGATTCCTTTATGACGTTGTGGAGCTTGTTTACTCCGGCTTGAGGGTGCTTTTGTAGCCCCACACAATGAATTGTGTTTGTTATCCAACAAGAGAGTGTTTGAGAGTAGCATTTATTTATTCAATTATGTGATCATTCTTGAGAGTGTCCACTAGTGAAAGTATGATCCCTAGGCCTTGTTTCTAAGCATTGAAACACCGTTTCCAACAAGTTCTGCTACATGTTTGCTTGCTGCCATTTTTATTTCAGATTGCAATTGCTACTTATAATCATCCATATTACTTGTATTTCACTATCTCTTCGCCGAACTAGTGCACCTATACATCTGAAAAGTGTATTAGGTGTGTTGGGGACACAAGAGACTTCTTGTATCTTAATTGCAGGGTTGCTTGAGAGGGATATCTTTGACCTATACCTCCCTGAGTTCGATAAACCTTGGGTGATCCACTTAAGGGAAACTTGCTGTTGTTCTACGAACCTCTCCTCTTGGAGGCCCAACACTGTCTGCAGGAATAGAAGCGTGCGTAGACATCAGTCCTATATTGCGCCCTATTGGGCAGCGAGGCGCCGGGGATCAAGTCTATTTGATGCTCAATACCACGCAATGGTGGCAATCCTGCGGGCACCTCCTCCAGAAACACGTCGCTGAATTCCTGCAAAACACTAGAAACACCAAGAGAAATAGGGGTCATGTCGTTAGAAACCAAAACCTCACCCTTGTACATGAGCACAAGAGGCATCGCTGTAGGATCCTCACTAAATTCTCTCATGTCCTCTTTGGTGGCTAATAATACTAAGGAATTCACTCTCTCACTTTTCGTTATATCACTCACAGCATTACAATTCTCTCGCCTATCTATAGGTGCATCCTCCAAGTTTACTTCAACTTTCTGACGAGATTCATTGACAATTTGTTGTGGTGACATAGGCTGCAAGTTGATTTTCTTGCCCTTGAACTCCAAGTGATATGTATTGGCGCGGCCATTGTGTTGCACAGAACGGTCATAGAGCCATGGCCGACCCAATAGTAGGTGCCACACCGTCATAGGAACCACATCAAAATCAATGGAATCCTTATACGATCCAATCTAAAAATCAACACGCACCATGTGGTTTACCTTCATCTCACCATTGTTGCTCAACCACTGAATATAATATGGATGTGGGTGCGGTAGATACTTCAACTTCAGCTTGGTACACAACTCCTTGCTTCCTAAATTGCGGCAACTCCCGCCATCAATAATGACCTTGCAAGCCTTGTCGGGGCCAACAAAAGCCTTTGTTTGGAACAAATTGCAGCGCTGCATAGATGCACTTGGCAACACATTAAGAGCACGCTGAGACACAACAATAGTGTGAGCTTCAGACGGATAAGCATCGACACCATCACTGTCATAATCATCATCTTTTGGAGCATATGGATCAGCGTCATCTCCAGTCTCATACTCATCATTGTCATTAACAAACATGACTTTGCGATTCGGACAATCTCTCTTGAAGTGACCCTTTCCACCACATGTATGGCAATTCATATCGCGGTTGCACGCAGTAGACATGCTAGAACCACTAATGCTTGCAGCAGGTTCGGGCTTCTTTGTGTTGGACACATTGGAGACCGGCTTGCTAGACGAAGTAGGAAAAGGTGCGGAGCGCGAAGATGGCGCCGGTGCCGTAGATGGGGCGCCCTAGGCGTGTAGCGCCCAGCTCCCGTAGCACGACCTTTGGTTTGCGCTTCTTCAGCCAACTGTGCTTCAGCTTCTCTAGCATGATGTAGCAACTCATTCATAGTGGTGTAACTGTGATGACGAACAATGCCTTTGATATCATACTTCAAACCATGTAGAAAACACTGCATTGTCATCTCAAGTGACTCACGGACACGGCCACGCTGCATAAGCATCTCCATCTCCATGAAATAAGTATCAACAGTCTTCACAACTTGTCTCAAGAGGGTCAACTTATCATATATTGTTCGCAAATAATTAGTGGGGACGAAACGAGATAGCATAATGGCCTTCATCTCGCGCCATGTGATGCGCGTAGATGTACACGTCCGTTGGGAACCCCAAGAGGAAGGTGTGATGCGCACAGCAGTAAGTTTTCCCTCAGTAAGAAACCAAGGTTATCGAACCAGTAGGAGCCAAGAAGCACGTGAAGGTTGTTGGTGGAGGAATGTATTGCGGCGCAACACCAGTGAAACTGGCGCCAACGTGGAACCTGCACAACACAATCAAAGTACTTTGCCCCAACGTAACAGTGAGGTTGTCAATCTCACCGGCTTGCTGAAAACAAAGGATTAAGCGTATCGAGTGGAAGATGGTGGTTGTTTGCAAAGAACAGTAAAAACAATAGAATGTATTCAGATGTAAAAGAATGGACCG
This sequence comes from Lolium perenne, assembly GCF_019359855.2. NCBI lineage: Eukaryota > Viridiplantae > Streptophyta > Magnoliopsida > Poales > Poaceae > Lolium > Lolium perenne. The sequence goes on along the minus strand of NC_067248.2, from coordinate 54,243,191 downwards.
GGGTCCACACTTCACTAGTGGTGTCTCTCCAATAAGATAACTAACATGCTGGGTGAACAAATTACAGGCGAGCAATTGACAAATAAAGATTCAATACATATCAACGATGATTACTATGTGATTTAATCAGGGCATTACAACAAAGTACATAGACCGCTATCCAGCATGCATCTATGCCTAAATAATCCACCTTCAGGTTATCATCCGAACCCTTTCCAGTATTAAGTTGCGAACAACAGATAATTGCATTAAGTATGGTGCGTAATGTAATCAACACAAATATCCTTAGACAAAGCATCAATGTTTTATCCCTAGTAGCAACAGCACATCCACAACCTTAGAACTTTCACATCGTCCTGCATTTAATGGAGGCATGAACCCACTATCGAGCATAAATACCCCCTCTTGGAGTTACAAGTATCAACTTGGCCAGAGCCTCTACTAGCAACGGAGAGCATGCAAGAACATAAACAACACATATATGATAGATTGATAATCAACTTAACATAGTATTCTCTATTCATCGGATCTCACCAAACAAAACATGTAGCATTACAAATAGATGATCTTGATCATGTTAGGCAGCTCACAAGATCTATAACAATGAAAGCACAAGCGGAGAAGACAACCATCTAGCTACTGCTATGGACCCATAGTCCAAGGATGAACTACTCACGCATCAATCCGGAGGCGGGCATGATGATGTAGAGCCCCTCCAGTGATGATTCCCCTCTCCGGCAGGGTGCCGGAGGCGATCTCCTGAATCCCCCGAGATGGGATTGGCGGCGGCGGCCTCTCAGTAATGTTTTCCGTATCGTGGCTCTCGGTACAGGGGGTTTCGCGACGGAGGCTTTAAGTAGGCGGAAAGGTAGGTCAAAGGGCGTCACGAGGGGCCCACACTACAGGGCGCGGCCAGGGGCCAGGCCGCGCCGCCCTGGTGTGTCGCCACCTCGTGGCCCCACTTCGTCTCCTCTTCGGACTTCTGGAAGCTTCGTGCAAAAATAGGCCCCTGGGCGTTGATTTCGTCCAATTCCGAGAATATTTCCTTACTAGGATTTCTGAAACCAAAAACAGCAGAAAAACAGCAACTGGCACTTCGGCATCTTGTTAATAGGTTAGTGCCGGAAAATGTAAAATAACGCTGTAAAGTATGTGTAAAACACTCAAGTATTGTAATAAAAGTAGCATGGAACATAAGAAATTATAGATACGTTTGCGACGTATCAAGCATCCCCAAGCTTAGTTCCTACTCGCCCTCGAGTAGGTAAACGATAACACAAATAAAATCTGAAGTAAAGCATATGAGATGAATGGAGTGATCTGAACAAAAGATTGCTAACAAAGATAATGACTAAGCAAATGAATCATATAGCGAAACTTTTCATGAATAATACTTTCAAGACAAGTATCAATAAGACTTACATAAGAGCTAACTCATAAGCAATAAATTCATAGTAGAATGCATTGAAGCAACACAAAGGATGATTAAGTTTCAGCAATTGCTTTCAACTTGTAACATGTATATCTCATGGATATTTGTCAACATAGAGTAATATAACAGGTGCAATAAGTAATCATGTAAGAATTAATGCACGCAGTTAACACAAGTGTTTGCTTCTAAGATAGAAGGGAATGGGTAAACTGACTCAACAATAAAGTAAAAGATTGGCCCTTCGCAGAGGGAAGCATTGATTACTATTTTTGTGCTAGAGCTTTTGTTTTGAAAACATAGAAACAATTTTGTCAACGGTAGTAATAATTCATATGTGCTATGCATAATACTTCCTACAAGTTGCATGTCTCATGCATAGAGTACCAATAGTGCTCGCACCTTGTCCTACTATCTCGGAAACACGGATTCTCATCGCATAACATATGCTTCAACCAAGTGTCACAAAGGGGTACCTCTATGCCGCCTGTACAAGTGTCTAAGGAGAAAGCACGCATTGGATTTCTCGCTTTTGATTATTCGCAACTTAGACATCCATACCGGGACAACATAGACAACAGATAATGGACTCCTCTTTTTCATGCTTAAGCATTCAACCATAGTTAATATTCTCATAAGAGATTGAGGTTGTATGTCCAAACTGAAACTTCCACCATGATACATGGCTTTAGTTAGCGGCCCAATGTTCTTCTCTAACATATGCATACTCAAACCATTTGATCGTGAAGTCCACTACTTCAGACAAGACGAACATGCATAGCATCGCACATGATATCCAACAAAGGTAAAGTTGATGGCGTCCCCAGAAAACATGGTTACCGCTCAACAAGCAACTTATAAGAATTAACACATAACTACATATTCATTACCACAATAGTTTTTAAGCTATTTGTCCCATGAGCTATATATTGTAAAGGTAGAGGAATGAAATTTAAAGGTAGCACTCAAGTAATTTACTTTGGAATGGCAGAAAAATACCACATAATAGGTAGATATGGTGGACACAAATGGCATGGTTTTTGGCTCAAGGTGTTTGGATGCACGAGAAGCATTTCCTCTCAGTACAAGGTTTGGGCTAGCAAGGTTGTTTGAAGGAAACACAAGTATGAAAAGGTACAGCAAAACTCACACAAGAACATATTGCAAGCATTATAAGGCTCTACACTATCTTCCTTGTTGTTCAAACACTTTACCCGAAAATATCTAGACTTAGAGAGATCAATCATGCAAACCAAATTAAACAAGCTCTACAGCAGTTCTTCATTAATAGATTAAACTACATGATGAAAGAGCCTAAACATGATCTATGAGAGCTCAAACAATTGCCAAATTGCCAAACCATATGCAGCATTTTCCAATTCCAATCAAATAACAATATAACGAAGCAATAAGCTTTCGCCATGAACATTAAAGCACAATTAAGAACACAAGTGTTCCATATGAAAAAGCGGAGCGTAATATCTCCAATATAAGAATGGCGAGATCCAACTTTATTCAAAACAAAACAAAAATAAAAACAAACCGACGCTCCAAGTAAAGAACATAAGAATGTGACGGAATAAAAATATAGTTTCACTAGAAGTGACCTGATAATGTTTGTCGATGAAGAAGGGGATGCCTTGGGCATCCCCAAGCTTAGATGCTTGAGTCTTCTTAAAATATGCAGGGATGAACCACCGGGGCATCCCCAAGCTTAGACCTTTCACTCTTCTTGATCATAGTATATCATCCTCTTCTCTTGACCCTTGAAAACTTCCTTCATACAAACTTCAAGCAAACTCATGAGAGGGTTAGTGCATAACCACAAATTCACATATTCAGAGGTGACACAATCATTCTTAACACTTCTGGACATTGCACAAAGCTTCTAAAAGTTAATGGAACAAATAAACTCATTCAACATAGCAAAAGCGGCAATGCGAAATAAAAGACAGAATCTGTCAAAAACAGAACAGTCCGTAAAGATGCATCTGGACTGGGGACTTAACTTGCTCAAATGGAAAAACTCAAAACTAATGAAAGTTGCGTACATATCTGAGGATCACGCTCGTAAATTTGCAGATTTTTCCGAATTTTTTACAGAGACTTGTGCCAGAATTCGTGACAGACAGCAATGCTGTTTCTGCGCAGCGATCCCAAATATAGCATCAACTTTAACATAAAAACTTTACTTGGCACAAAAACATGATAAGGAGAGGTTGCTACAGTAGTAAACAACTTCCAAGACTCAACAATACAGTAAATAAAATGAAACATGGGTTATCTCCCAAGAAGTGCTTTCTTTATAGCCATTAAGATGGCTCAGTAATTTCAATGATACTTTCGCAAGAATTAAGAGTTGAAGCAAAAGAAAGCATCAAGAAGAAAATTCAAAACACATTTAAACCTAACCCACTTCCTATGAAAAGGAATCTTGTAAATAAACAAGTCATATAAGCATAATGCAATAAGCATAGAAAGGCAACACAAGCGCAACTTCAAGATTCTCAACATAAAGAGGGGAAACTTAATATTATTAAGATGCATATAACCATGTTTCCCTCTCTCATAATAACTTTCAGTAGCATCATGAACAAACTCAACAATATAACTATCACATAAAGCATTCTTGTCATGAGCTACATGCATAAAATTATTACTCTCCACATAAGCATAATCATTACTATTAATTGTAGTGGGAGCAAATTCAATAAAATAGCTATCATTATTATTCTCATCACCATAATCATCATATATAGGAGGCATATTGTAATCATAATTAATTTTCTCCTCAATAGTAGGTGTACTTAAAATATCATATTCATCATTGCAAACATCATATATAGGAGGTAAAATATCATCCAAGTAAATTTTCTCCTCCTTGCTTGGGGGACTAAAAATATCACAACCAGCTTCCCCAAGCTTAAATTCTTCCATAGCTTTAGCAATAATGGTGTTCAAAGAGTTCATGCTAATAACATTGCTACAACTATTTTGCAAACAAAGTTCCATGGGTTTTTTAATTTTCTCTTCAAACACCTCATGTCCTAGCTCAACATAAATACTATAAAGATCTCTAATTTTTTTGTTTTTTACCATTAAGCCTAACTAGTGAAAATAAAAACAAGTACAGGACTAGACATGATAACAAAATAAATTAAATGCAAGTAACTAATTTTTTTTGTGTTTTGATATAGAGCAAGTAAACAATACAGAAAGTAAAGCAACTAATTTTTGTGTGTTTTTAATATGAAGCAAACAAAGTAGAAAATAAAATAAAGCAAGACAAAAACAAAGTAAAGAGATTGGAAGTGGAGACTCCCCTTGCAGCGTGTCTTGATCTCCCCGGCAACGGCGCCAGAAAAAATATGCTTGATGCGCGTAGATGTACACGTCCGTTGGGAACCCCAAGAGGAAGGTGTGATGCGCACAGCAGTAAGTTTTCCCTCAGTAAGAAACCAAGGTTATCGAACCAGTAGGAGCCAAGAAGCACGTGAAGGTTGTTGGTGGAGGAATGTAGTGCGGCGCAACACCAGTGAAACCGGCGCCAACGTGGAACCTGCACAACACAATCAAAGTACTTTGCCCCAACGTAACAGTGAGGTTGTCAATCTCACCGGCTTGCTGAAAACAAAGGATTAAGCGTATCGAGTGGAAGATGGTGGTTGTTTGCAAAGAACAGTAAAAACAGTAGAATGTATTCAGATGTAAAAGAATGGACCGGGGTCCACAGTTCACTAGTGGTGTCTCTCCAATAAGATAACTAACATGCTGGGTGAACAAATTACAGGCGAGCAATTGACAAATAGAGATTCAATACATATCAACGATGATTACTATGTGATTTAATCAGGGCATTACGACAAAGTACATAGACCGCTATCAATCATGCATCTATGCCTAAATAATCCACCTTCAGGTTATCATCCGAACCCCTTCTAGTATTAAGTTGCGAACAACAGATAATTGCATTAAGTATGGTGCGTAATGTAATCAACACAAATATCCATAGATAAAGCATCAATGTTTTATCCCTAGTAGCAACAGCACATCCGCAACCTTAGAACTTTCTGTCACTGTCCCAGATTTAATGGAGGCATGAACCCACTATCGAGCATAAATACCCCCTCTTGGAGTTACAAGTATCAACTTGGCCAGAGCCTCTACTAGCAACGGAGAGCATGCAAGAACATAAACAACACATATATGATAGATTGATAATCAACTTAACATAGTATTCTCTATTCATCGGATCTCACCAAACACAACATGTAGCATTACAAATAGATGATCTTGATCATGTTAGGCAGCTCACAAGATCTATAACAATGAAAGCACAAGCGGAGAAGACAACCATCTAGCTACTGCTATGGACCCATAATCCAAGGATGAACTACTCACGCATCAATCCGGAGGCGGGCATGATGATGTAGAGCCCCTCCGGTGATGATTCCCCTCTCCGGCAGGGTGCCGGAGGCGATCTCCTGAATCCCCCGAGATGGGATTGGTGGCGGCGGCCTCTCAGTAATGTTTTCCGTATCGTGGCTCTCGGTACAGGGGGTTTCGCGACGGAGGCTTTAAGTAGGCGGAAGGGTAGGTCAAAGGGCGTCACGAGGGGCCCACACTACAGGGCCGCGCGGCCAGGGGTCAGGCCGCGTCACCCTGGTGTGTCGTCACCTCGTGGCCCCACTTCGTCTCTTCTTAGGACTTCTGGAAGCTTCGTGCAAAAATAGGCCCCTGGGCGTTGATTTCGTCCAATTCCGAGAATATTTCCTTACTAGGATTTCTGAAACCAAAAACAGCAGAAAAACAGCAACTGGCACTTCGGCATCTTGTTAATAGGTTAGTGCCGGAAAATGTAAAATAATGCTGTAAAGTATGTGTAAAACACTCAAGTATTGTAATAAAAGTAGCATGGAACATAAGAAATTATAGATACGTTTGCGACGTATCACCATGTAAGAACTGGCAACTCGTTGTCTTCTTGACAAGCACGTGTAACTCCATCCCACCAACGCAGGGCATAACCATCAAATTCTGAGGAAGCGAGTTTAACCTTCCTATCTTCAGTATAGTCATGTAAGCGCCATAACTTCTCAATCTTCAGCTCCTAAGTGAGGTATTCTTCAACATCAGCTCCTCCTTCAAACTTGAGTATGGAGAACTTGGGCTTACCCAAGCCATCGTCTTGTTGTTGTGGAGGGACACGGCAAGCTCCGAGTTCAACAAAGCCATGAAGCTCAGGGTCTTCATCTTCTTGTTGTTGTTGTTGGGTGAAATTATCAACAGCTATAGTCAAAACTTGAAGACTGCGCTGAATATCCGTCATTTGATCTTGCATAGTGGTGACGATATGATTAGTAGCATCAGGCTTTTGGGACATCTCCTGAATGGTCCCCTTAAGTTCTTCATCCTGAGTGCGGAATTCACGTCGCATCTCATTACGAAGAGCTTCATACTCCCTCCATGTCATCACATAGCGGAATTCTTGTTTTTCTGGTTAACAATTTTCACATCACTAGAAGACATGGTTAGTAGGTTAGTGCACTAAATCAAAAATATATGGTGGTACTCTCACAACTCACTCAAAACTAATAAGAAAAGGAAATCTTACCGCTCCAAAGTGAATTAGTGTTGCTTACCACTTGTAGTGACAACTAGTGCACGGATGTAGCGAAGCGAATATCAAGGGTATAAGAAAAAAATCACACGACAAATCAGGATATATGTGGGGCTGTAGGTAGGCTACCTATTTGCACCAATAACAAGCTCTAGCGCTGACGAAAACACAAGCCCTAACAATACTAGATGGAAGAAAAGATACGCAGAAACAACTACGAAAAGCAACTAAAACTCGAAACTAGTGCAATCTAAGGCTATGGCAAACCCTAACCCTAACTTTTGATGGATTTTGCTGGATAGGAAAACACTCACAACTCAACTATGGGGTGGATTGTGGATGGCTTACCGAGAAAACACTGAAATCTGATACCAAGATGATAAGGGGTGTCCCGATCTTCTCAATAAGCAATGGTGGTGATGATGATCACGGGATGAACACAGCGGAGATATCACGATGATGAAGTGGATGATAACTTGTATGATGCAACGAAGTCTCTCGATTGGTCCATGTCACCAATGCAACAGCTCTCAACCCTGCAAGATATTCGCAACTCCACACACTTGCGCACGTAGTTGCCGACCACGAAGCGGTAAGTTGCAACCGTCTAATTCCCAATGGAACAGCAGATCACATAAGACATTCAGGGGTAAACACCAAATCAATGCAATATGGTGTAGAGATTCAATAGAGTTGAAAAGCAATCAACTATGAACTAGGTTTTATCTTAAACATGGTCTAAACCTAATTTGGGAGCGTTCTGGGAACTTATATAGGGGTTCAGGACGACCAGGGATCGAAAAGATACATAGAAAACCTACCCAGATTGGATCTGGTTGAGACAGACTCGGACTCGGCCGTTCTGGGGGCCGGTCGACCGGGCATGGGACCGGCTGGTCCGGTTTCAACCGGGCCTAGGACCGGATGGTGACCAGGCCAAGGCGGTGTCACGCAGTACACTCGCCCCGTATGGCACCGGAGTAGCTTCTGGTCGGAACCGGGCGCACCCGGCGTGCGGGCCGGTTGGACCGGGCCTGTGACCGGGTTGGCCGGCGTGGCGGCCGGTCGGACTGGGCCTAGCACCGGCCTGGACAGCTTCTTCTTCCTCCCTCATGCATGCCTCCCGCTCCTCGCGCGTCCATGGGATGTCTTCATGTCCAGCTCCACGTCCAGCTTCACGTTGAGCTGCTCCTCTTCTCCTCGTGCGATGCTTGCTCCCTCTTCATACCTGATCATACATAAGTAATAGGAATTAGGCAGTATAAAGTTCTCATCCATCAAAGTATCACTTAGGAACAAGTTCACCTATTGTTTGAGTAGCTTCGCACGAGCTCTTGTCATAGGTCCAATCATAACTTCATTGGACTTGAGCTTAACAGCAGCATCGTCTTCATCTTGCAATGACAGAGGTAGTAGTGTAGTACGGATGTCCTCATCAAGTGACCTGGTGACTGCAAGCGGGGAGAGAGGGCTAAGAAAACACGGTGTCTCCCGCGCTTCTACACGCGTGCAACCCACTACAAGAAAAGTTGCCATGGCCGACGAAGTTGACGTCGCGCCGTGGTTGCTGGTGTACCATGGCCGACGATTTTTGGTCCCTCCGTGGTGCATGTCAAAACTTTTTTTTTCTCGTTTTTGAGGCCACCTAGCCCGACGAAAGCGGCCAAAACGTCGCGTATGGTTGCCCAGGACGTGGTGCATCGCGAATTCTCGGGTTCGCCGGCTGAGTCAACGCAAATCCGCACCGCCCAGGGATGTAGGGCCCAGATGGCAGCCTCTCTAGCATTATTTTTTTTCGATCGCGCCATCTCGTTCAACACTCTCCGATCGAGCCGTTTACGATGCAGGATCATGGGTCCTTCTTGTCATCCTCTATGAACCAAATCTTTCTTTTCTTGGATTTTTTTGACCCCCTAATTTCTGGCTACTTCCTTTTTCTTTTGATCCCTTGCCGCCTTGGAAACGTTGAGACTGCTGCAGCTAAATGGGACCCGCATGTCATCCTCTATGAGAAATTAACTTTCTTTTCTTGGAGTTTTTTTTGGCACCTCATATTTGGTCACTTGCCTTTTTTTTCGATCCCCTGCCGCCTCTCAAACGGTGATACCGCTGCTGCTAAATGGGACCCGCATGTCATCCTCTATGTACTATAAAACTTTCTTTTCTTGGATTTTTTTGGCACCTCATATTTGGTCACTTGCCTTTTTCTTTCGATCCCCTGCCGCCTCTCAAACGGTGATACCGCTGCTGCTAAATGGGACCCGCATGTCATCCTCTATGTACTATAAAAATTTCTTTTCTTGGATTTTTTTTTGGCACCTCATATTTGGTCACTTGCTTTTTTCTTTCGATCCCCTGCCGCCTCTCAAACGGTGATACCGCTGCTGCTAAATGGGACCCGCATGTCATCCTCTATGGACTATAAAACTTTCTTTTCTTGAATTATTTTTGGCTCCTGATATTTGGTCACTTGCCTTTTTCTTTCGATCCCCTGCCGCCTCTCAAACAGTGAGACCGCTGCAGCTAAATGGGACCCGCATGTCATCCTCTATGAGCAATCAACTTTCTTTTCTTGGAGTTTTTTTTGGCACCTCATATTTGGTCACTTGCCTTTTTCTTTCGATCTCATGCCACGTTTGAAATGTTGAGGAACCTGCTGGCTCATGGGACCCGCATGTCATCCTCTATGTGCTATAAAAGTTTCCTTTGTTGGATTTTTTTTCACCCTCTGATTTTTGGCTTGCCTTTTTCTTTTGATCCCCTGCCCCCTTTGAAACGTTGAGTAAGCTGTTGGCTCAAGGGACCCGCAGGTCATCCTCTATGTCCATCAACTTTCTTTTCATGGATTTTTTTTCACCCCTAATTACTAGCTACTTTCTTTTTCTTTTGATCTCAAGCCGCATTACAAACATTGAGACCGCTGCTGCAAAATGGGACCCACATGTCATCCTCTATGTACAATAAATCTTGGATTATTTTTGGCTCCTGATATTTGGTCACTTGCCTTTTTCTTTCGATCTCATGCCACCTTTGAAACGTTGAGTAAGCTGCTGGCTCATGGGTCCCGCATGTCATCCTCTCAGAACGATAAATGTTTTCTTTTCTTGTATTTTTTTACCAACTGATTTTTGGCTTTTTTTTATTTTCGATCCCCTGCCGCCTTTGAAACGTTGACGACGCTGCTGGCTCATGGGTCCCCGATGTCAGCCTCCCCGTACAAGAAACATGTGATATTTTATTTTGCAGACAATAAACGTTGTATTTCGCTCTGAGCTATTGCAAACGGATAAATTAAATCTTTATATCTACATAAACAAACTTATATGTTGAATCTCCTTGTTTTTGTTTTTGCGAAGCATAGGACTTTCTGTTTTTTTTTGAGAAAAATCCGACCTTTCCTGTTTTGGAGTGGGCTGAAATTGTACGAGTCAAAAGGCCCAAAGGATAGTTCGAAGGCCCGTATGTCCAGATACAGCCCAATTGAAATCTTTCTTTTCTTGGATTTTTTTCACACCACCGATTTACGGCTACTTCATTTTTCTTTCGGTCCTGTGCCGCCTTGGAAGCGTTGAGACCGCTGCTACAAAATGGGACCCGCATGTCATCCTCTATGTACAATAAAGTTTCTTTTCTTGGATTATTTTTGGCTCCTGATATTATGTCACTTGCCTTTTTCTTTCAATCTCATGCCGACTTTGAAACGTTGAGGAAGTCAGCTGGCTCATGGGTCCCGCATGTCATCCTCTATGAACAATAAAAGTTTCCTTTGTTGGATTTATTTTTTCCCCTAATTTCTGGCTATTTGCCTTTTTCTTTTGATCCCCTGCCCCCTTTGAAACGATGACGACGCAGCTGGCAAGTCGGTCCCACATGTCATCCTCTATGAACAATAAAAGTTTCCTTTGATGGATTTATTTTTTACCCTAATTAATTTCTGGCTATTTCCTTTTTTCTTCTGATCCCCTGCCGCCTTGAAATAGTTGAGGATGCTGCTGCCTCATGGGTCCCGCATGTCATCCTCTCAGAAAGGTAAATGTTTCTTTTCTTGAATTTGTTTACCAACTGATTTTTGGCTTATTTTTTCTTTCGATCTCCTGCCACCTTTAAAACGTTGACGACGCTGCTGGCTCATGGGTCCCCAATGTCAGCCTCCCCATACTGCAAATCCTCTTTCTGCAAAGGTTGTATTTCTAGATAGACAAGGTGGATTCGAATCTGCCATGGTTCAGGCGGCTCAGGTAAGCCTTCTTGCACTGATTAATGGAAGTAGTGTATAGCAAGGTCAAGACATGTGGCTCGGTGTAATGAATCTATTTGAATCATGTTGTGGGTTCAATCTGATAGTTCTCTAACAGGTCAGCCAAAATAGAAATTAAGTTTTTTTCTAAAACGGAAATGCAAATTAAGATGAACACAAACATTAGTTATCATAATAGCTGATTGATACGTCCAAAACGTATCTACTTTCCCGAACACTTTTGCTATTGTTTTGCCTCTAATTTGTGTATTTTGGATACAACTAACACGGACTAACGCTGTTTTCAGCAGAATCGTTTCCGGTGTCTCGTTTTTGTGCGTAAATCCAACTTTCGGGAAAATCCTCGGAATTCTTGCGAAGGCCCTATTTTACCAAAATATTGACGGAGCCAGAAGGGCAAAGGAGGTGGAGGCCCGAGGGCCCCACACCACATGGCGGCGCGGCCCAGGGGGGCCCGCGCGGCCATGTGGTGTGGCCCCCTCGGCCGGCCTCCGACGCCCCCCTTCGGACTACTTATTGGTTTCGACCCGAAAACGCACAGAGAGAAGTCGAAGTCGCCAGAAACCCTCCAGAGAGCCGCCACATCGCGAAACTCCGTCGCGGGAGCCAGAAGTCTCCGTTCTGGCACTCCGCCGGGACGGGGAATTGGAGGAGATCTTCACCGCCATCACCGCCAACGCCTCTCCATCGACCAGCCATGTTTCCCCCATCCATGTGTGAGTAATTCCCCCGCTGTAGGCTGAAGGGGATGGTAGGGATTGGATGAGATTGGTCATGTAATAGTCATAAGATTGTTAGGGCATAGTGCCTAGTATCCGTAGATGTCACTTTTATGACATTGTTGCAACTTGTTATGCTTAATGCTTGTCACTAGGGCCCGAGTGCCATGATCTCAGATCTGAACATGTTATTGATTCATGAAGATATTCGTTGTTTATGATCTTACCTGCAAGTTGTATACACATGTCGCTGTCCGGAACCAATGGCCCCGAAGTGACAGAAATCGGGACAACCGGAGGGGATGGTAGCGATGTGAGGATCACATGTGTTCACGGAGTGTTAATGCTTTGCTCCGGTGCTCTATTAAAAGGAGCACCTTAATTTCCAGTAGTTTCCCTAGAGGCCCGGCTGCCACCGGCTGGTAGGACAGAAGATGGTGTGCAAGTTTCTCATTGCGAGCACGTACGACTAAATATGGAACACATGCCTATTGATTGATTAGTACTTGGATACCGTTTTATTATTATCTGCAAATGCCCATGCTTTGATTGTTACATGAGTTTCTCTCATCCATGCAACGCCCGTTAATCCGTCCCTGTGCCTACAGTATTTTAATCCTCCTGTTTACTATAATCACTACTGCTGTCTTTATTTCACCGCTGCTGTTATTTCACTATTTCCACTGCCATAAAACTGTTACTACTGATAAACTCTTGCGAGCAAGTCTGTTTCCAGGTGCAGCTGAATTGACAACTCATTGTTAAGGCTTACAAGTATTCTTTGTCTCCCCTTGTGTCGAATCAATAAATTGGGTAATACTTCCCTCGAAGACTGTTGCGATCCCCTATACTTGTGGGTCATCAAGACTATTTTCTGGCGCCGTTGCCGGGGAGCATAGCTTTATTTGGAAGTTCACTTGGATTGATATTGTTCGCTGCAAATTCTCCATTATGGGTAAACCTCGCGATACTAAGATCGCCATATTACCATCCACTACAAGAAAAGGTACAACTCGGAGTACCTCTGCTGCTCTTGATTCACCATCTGTTATTGATAAACTTGTTTCACCGCCACATGCTTCACGTGCTGGTACTTCTGCTGAATCTGAAAATTCTCATAATATTGATAATGTTTCTGCTGTGCTTGATGATAGTGGTTCATTGGGATCTTTTCTAGATGCTACAATTGCTAAGTCTAGACAAATTGAAAATACTGAAACTCCTACTGAAAATGCTGCTACACCTGTTAATTCACCTGAGTCTGTTGAATATTCTAGTGATGATCTTGATGAAGATTATGTAGAGCTTGATGATGATTTTATTGAAAAATGCAATGCTACTACTGATGCAAGAAAAATTAAAAAGTTGCTTGCAGAACATGCTGTTAGATATAAACCATCTCCTGATCCTAAATTTGCCACATCTCCTATAAACATTAGGGATAAAGATTATGATTTTTCTCTTGACCTATCTCATATAGCTATTGTTGAGAAAACACCCTTTTGTGGTACTGAAAAAGAAAGTGCTGTTGAACACTTGACTGAGTTATCTACTCTTAGTGGCGTGTTTTCTGATGATGTCAAGATGCGTACTTATTTTGTCGCTAAAATTTTTCCTTTCTCATTAAAGGATGATGCTAAAACTTCGTATAATAATTTGCCTCCTGGTTCTATTAAAAGTCCAACTGACTTGCGTGATGTTTTCTTTCGAAAATACTTTCCTGCTAGTGCCCAACACGCTGCTTTGCAGAGAATTTATAATTTTGACCAGGAAGATGGAGAGAAATTGCCTGAGGCTTGGGCTAGATTTTGTTCTCTTATTAGAGCTCAGCCTGACCATGATTTAGAAAAGCATGATTTACTTGATATATTTTATAGTGGACTAACTATTGAGTCTAGGGCATACCTGGATAGTTGTGCTGGTTGTGTTTTCAGGAAAAGAACTCCAGAAGACGCTGAAGAATTATTGGCTAAAATAGGCCGGAATCATGATGATTGGTCTACACCTGAACCAACCCCGACACCGATAGTGAAGAAGAGGGGTATGATTAAATTAAATGATGAAGATATGAGGGAAGCCAAGAAGTCTCTTAAGGAGAAGGGTATTAAACCTGAAGATGTGAAGAATTTACCTCCTATTGAAGATATATGTGAGACGATTCCCCCTTCATCCATGATTGAGGTACACTCGCTTCAACACTTTGCTAGGGAAGACATTCCGTATTCAAAATCTCCTGCTCAATGCTTAGATGAATTTGATAATTATATTGTTAAGCAAGAAAACTTTAATATGAGAGTAGAGAATCATTTAATGGAAAATTCCCGAGCTATTAGTGAATTGCATGGTATTGTGGAGAGAACCTCCAATGATGTTAAGATACTTGTTAAACATTTTCAAATGGTTCAAACTCAAATTGATCAACTTACTAAAGTGCAAAATGACTTGTTGGGAAATAATTCTAAAGAAAAACATGCTTGTGAAGTAACAACTAGAGGTGGTGCTTCTACCCAGGATCCTCTATATCCTGAAGGGCAACCCAAAAGAGTTGAACAAGATTCTCAACTAATTAAAACTAGTGCTCCATCTAAGAAAAAGAAAAAGAAACATAAGAATGTTGTAGAATCCTCTGAACCTGTTAATGATCCTAATAGTATTTCTATTTCTGATGCTGAAACTGAAAGTGGTAATGAACATGAGGAAGATAATGATAAGAATGATACTCCTGATAAAGAAGAAATTGAAAAAGAACCTGAAAAGCCTACTAAAAATAAAAAGTACACTAAAGAAGACTTTATTACTGAGAAACATGGTAATGAAAGAGAACCTTGGGTTCAAAAGCAAATGCCTTTTCCTGCTAAGAAACTAAAATCAAAGGAGGAGGAACATTATAATAAATTTTGTGATTGGATGAAACCTTTATTTTTGCAAATCCCTTTGACTGATGCTATTAAATTGCCTCCTTATTCAAAGTATATGAAAGATATTGTTACTAACAAAAGGAAAATCCCCAATGAGGAAATTTCCACTATGCTCGCTAATTACTCCTTTAATGGTAAGATTCCAAAGAAGCTTGGAGACCCAGGTATACCGACTATTCCTTGTTCCATCAAGAATAATTATGTTAGAACTGCTCTATTTGATTTGGGAGCAGGTGTTAGTGTAATGACTTTTTCTCTTTACAAGAGACTTGATTTAGATAAATTGATACCAACTGATATATCTTTGCAAATGGCTGATAAATCTACTGCTATTCCTGTTGGTTTATGTGAAAATGTTCCTGTTCAAGTTACTCAGCATTGCTTGATATTAACTGATTTTGTTGTGTTGGAAATGCCTGAAGATGATAATATGTCCATTATTCTTGGAAGACCCTTTCTTAATACTGCAGGGGCTGTTATTGATTGCAATAAAGGCATGGTTACTTTCAATGTTGATGATAAGGAACACACTGTCTATTTTCCCAAGAGGATTGATAAAGTATGTGGAGTCAATACAATTTTTAATGTGAAAACTATCAAAGTGGGATCCATTGATTGTCCTATATATGAGCCTAAAGAAGAATATCAAACTCTTGTGATTGGATCCATATCAATTCAATATAAGGTAACCTGATTGATTTGAGGTTTATTTCTTCTTATGTCATATAAAATTTATTTGGTAGCAAGACTTGATCAACCTTGTTAACAAGTATATTTTATTGCATAAAAGAGCTAAACAACACTTCTTTCTTTCTTTCTCCCTTCACCTATTTTACTTGCTGTAGCACTTTTGTTTTGCAATATGCTTTAGTCATTTAAGATTTTAGAAATCATTTTCCTCTTGTGATAATCATTAATTTAATACCCAGAAATGTGCATTTTTCAAAGTTCTCTAAAAATTACAAAAATTACACCGTTGGTCCTATTTTTCGACGAGGCACCTGGGAGCACCAGAGGATGACCTGTGGGGCACCAGGGGGCGCCACACCATAGGCCGGCGCGGCCAGCAAGGGGGCCGCGCCACCATGTGGTGTGGGCCACCCCTTGCCCCACTTCATCATCTCTTCCTCCCAGCATCTTCTCTCTCCCGAAAAAGCTCGTACCAAGTTCCTCTCACTCGTGTTTCTGCTCAAGAACTCGCGATTTTTCGATCTCCTTGCTCAGCCCAGATTTCTGTCTGAAATTTGGCACATTTACTCCTTGGTATGTGACTCCTTTGATTGTCCAATTAGAATTTCATTTGGTTGAGTATATCTTGAATATTTTGCTGCTGTAGATAACATGTTTAGTGAGCTTGCATGCTTGTTCTAAGTGGTAGAAATTAGTTTTGATGCATGTGTAGTACTCTAGCAAGTTCCTATAGTAGTTCCCTTCAATTATATACCTTGAAATCAAATTTTATAATGATTGTTGAAAATTTCAGAAAATGGAAGAAGGTGTGCCCCAATTGAACCAAGAAGAGTTGGAAGTACAGCAAGTTATGAGAGTCCATCGTGAAGAGGGAGTATACCCCTCTTATTACCCATGCACGGACTTTATGCGGAATGCAGGAATCCTGCAAGATGTGCAAACACTAATTTCCAATGCAGGATTGGGAAATTTTGCTGTTGGTGAACCTCACCAATATGCTAAACTAACGGTGTCGGTTGTGCAGGATTTCGAATTTCACCGGTCTCGAACTGACCCCATGGTCCGGTATAAAATTTATAACAAAACCATTGACTTGCCTTTCAGTGATTTTTGCACAGCGATTAGAGTGCCGCAGTGGGGATCCTGCGAGAAGATCAGGGGAACACCGCGGGAGCTCTCAGATCTTTATACAAGGATTTGTAATGGGAGGAGCTTCTCCAATGATGGTGGTAAGATTAGTAGCATTCAACATCCAGCCATCCGCTACTTTGCCTATTTCATTACAAAGTGCGTTCTTGCAAGAAGGACTGGAGGTAAATTATCTGTCCCAGACTTGGCTTTCTTAGCTGCTGCTTTGCAACAGGATAGGACTTATAATTTGGGTGCTTTAATAGCTTGTAGACTTGCTACTAACCGTGAGAAAGGAGGAATTTGTGGAGGTCTTATCGCCTCTCGTTTATTAGCTATGCATGGTGTAGGTCCTCACCATTTAGATATTCCGCTTTCTATAGAGAAACTTGATGTTTTCTCCATGATTAGACATGAGTTTATTTCAGATGCATCTAGTTTGAAAAACCTGCATTATAGGATAACTTTGTATAAGAAAAGTTGGAGTATAACTAAGAAAATTGAAAAATTAGTACGCTTGCCTGCACCTGCTTTGTTTAACCTTGATGCCAGGGATGGGTGGTCGATCACAGAAAATGAGCTAAACGCATACATAGAAAGGGAAAGCCGTCGTGCGAGGGAAGATGTGGAGGAGACCGAGGAGCATCCCGACTCTTCATCCGATGCAGCAAGCTCCTCATATCAACATCATGGTCATGTGGAGCCTCCACGATATTCTTCTGCACAGGGGCCCTATTACCACTCCATGTATGATCCACCGGCGTGGAACTCCGACCCTCGTTGGGAATGAACTCCACTTAGGCCAAAAGCCTAAGCTTGGGGGGAGGTATACCGGCATCACTCATTCTTTGCATATTATGATTGCTGGATACTTGTACATACTTGTTTAGTCTCTAGAGTGGTTTTCTAATGAGAGGGAGATGATATTTGGGGAAGTGCTGTCCAAAAACAAATTCTGTGCTGTTACCAAAAAAATTCGTACGCACAGCCAGAACGTTATTTTGAGTTGCCAATTTTTGGGAATGTTCCCCAGGTTGTTATCTAACTTTCATTAGTTGAACTCTTTTTGGTCTGAGCAATGGAAGATTTTTGTTAAATTCGATTTCTGTACTGCTGTCAGGATTTGGCAGATTTCTGTCATCCTGCTTTTCTGTGTTTCTGTTAGTTTGCATTCTTTTGTTTTCGCTTTGTTTCTTTCCTAAAACACAAAAAGACCAAAAATATTTCTGTTGTTTCTCTTCACCATTTGTTTATTTGGTACCTTGCTCTTAGTTTGCTTTATTTGCTCTCATTAGTTTGCTATAAGAAAACCCAAAAAGATTTTGCTTTGTTTGCTTGTTTTCTTTCGTTCTTGTTTCTAATTCGAAAACACCAAAAATATTTGCTGTTCTTCTTTGGTTTGTAAAGTTCATCATGAGTTCAATGGTCTTCGGTGGCTGGAGCGTGGTTTTCATTTCATAGTATCCAAGCTACACAAGTGAAAAGGCAATAATGACGATCTACGACAATCTGATTGTGGTGAGAGGCTGGTATGAACTCTATTTGCTTTCATTTTTGTACATATACTCATCCATATGAGCATGCTTAGTTGGTTCATGTGAGGTATATGTTATTTGAGAAAGTCTAGTAGTTCATGATCTCTCATGTTTAGCTCCAATTTATTAATATGAGTAGCATGTCATGGATGTTTGCTTGCATTGTTTTATTCATAAGTAAGTATGTCATTGTGGTATCCTCCTCTGAATAATTCATTTATATCGACTTGGCACATGCTCACGCATGCATATGACTGAACAAAAAGTCAATTAAGCCTCGATGATTTATATTGCTTCAGAGTTATTGTATCACTTTTATGCCTCCGTTAATTTATTTTGCCGCAAGCATGATTATGACAGTTACTGCTCTCTTGATTTGTCGCTCCCTAGTCTTTTGCTAGCCTTCACTTGTACTGAGCGGTGACGCCGCTCGTGCTTCCAAACACCTGAAAACCAAGTTGTTCCAAAAGTGTCCACCATAAATACCTATGCATGGCATTTCAAACCATTCCAAGTAAATTCTCATGCGTTACCTTTAAAACTTTCAAAATGCTTCTCAATTTGTGTTAATGTTTCATAGCTCATGAGGAAGTATGTGGTGTTTAGCTTTCAACCTTGTCATTTACTTTTGACGGACTCTCATATGGACTGGTGGCACATCCGCTTATCCAATAATTTTGCAAAAAGAGCTGGCAATGGGATTCCCAGTCCCAAATTAATTAACAAAAATAGACACTCCTCCATGGTATGTGATTGTTGGACGGCACCCGAGGATTCGGTTAGCCATGGCTTGTGTAAGCAAAGGTTGGGGGAGTGTCATCATCATAATAAAACTTAAATAAAAGGGCACTCCTTCATGGTATGTGATTGTTGGCAGGCACCCGAGAATTCGGTTAGCCATGGTTTGTGAAAGAAAGGTTGGAAGGAGTGCCAACCAAAAATAAATAAATGGGAGCCGCTCTTGTGAGTCCGGTTGATGAGGTAGTTAGTGTACCCATTACCATTCGTTGACAACAACAAACACCTCTCAAAATAATTTTACTCCTGCTTTACAAATGAAAAGCTCTAGCGCATGTTAATCCCTGCTTCCCTCCGCGAAGGGTCAATCTTTTACTTTTATGTTGTGTCTCCATTCTTTCTTTGAGCACTGTCTTGAGAGCACAACTGTCATTCTTAGTATAATATGCTTGTCTCAAAATATGATTGATCGTGGTATAACTTTGATGCTTTTATCTTTGACAATCACTACTTCTAGTCTTTCTATGAACTCAAGAGGTGCCTCGGCATTTATGTTTTGCCGATCAAATACAGGCAAGCGAGATACCACTTTATCATATTCTCTTATGAACATTGCAATCCTGCTTATATACATGATTCATGGTGCTTATTACTAATTGTTGGTACCTCTCCATGATTGACATAGCTGTTGGATGATCTTATTTGCATGTATCTCATTATGAACTGCTTAAGTATTAGCCATAGCATGAGAATATATACATCATATGAGCAAATGTGTTCGTGAAAGTTCTTTTATCGCTCGCTTGTTAATCGAATTGCTTGAGGACAAGCAATAAGCTAAGCTTGGGGGGAGTTGATACGTCCAAAACGTATCTACTTTCCCGAACACTTTTGCTATTGTTTTGCCTCTAATTTGTGTATTTTGGATACAACTAACACGGACTAACGCTGTTTTCAGGCGAATCGCTCTGGTGTCTCGTTTTTGTGCAGAAATCCAACTTTCGGGAAAATCCTCGGAATTCTTGCAGAAGGCCCTATTTTACCAAAATATTGACGGAGCCAGAAGGGCAAAGGAGGTGGAGGCCCGAGGGCCCCACACCACATGGCGGCGCGGCCCAGGGGGGCCCGCGCGGCCATGTGGTGTGGCCCCCTCGGCCGGCCTCCGACGCCCCCCTTCGGACTACTTATTGGTTTCGACCCGAAAACGCACAGAGAGAAGTCGAAGTCGCCAGAAACCCTCCAGAGAGCCGCCACATCGCGAAACTCCGTCGCGGGAGCCAGAAGTCTC
The DNA here is from genome assembly GCF_019359855.2 of Lolium perenne. NCBI lineage: Eukaryota > Viridiplantae > Streptophyta > Magnoliopsida > Poales > Poaceae > Lolium > Lolium perenne. The sequence continues at coordinate 54,222,868 of NC_067248.2, read as the reverse complement.
CGTTCTGGCACTCCGCTGGGACGGGGAATTGGAGGAGATCTTCACCGCCATCACCGCCAACGCCTCTCCATCGACCAGCCATGTTTCCCCCATCCATGTGTGAGTAATTCCCCCGCTGTAGGCTGAAGGGGATGGTAGGGATTGGATGAGATTGGTCATGTAATAGTCATAAGATTGTTAGGGCATAGTGCCTAGTATCCGTAGATGTCACTTTTATGATATTGCTGCAACTTGTTATGCTTAATGCTTGTCACTAGGGCCCGAGTGCCATGATCTCAGATCTGAACATGTTATTGATTCATGAAGATATTCGTTGTTTATGATCTTACCTGCAAGTTGTATACACATGTCGCTGTCCGGAACCAATGGCCCCGAAGTGACAGAAATTGGGACAACCGGAGGGGATGGTAGCGATGTGAGGATCACATGTGTTCACGGAGTGTTAATGCTTTGCTCCGGTGCTCTATTAAAAGGAGCACCTTAATTTCCAGTAGTTTCCCTAGAGGCTCGGCTGCCACCGGCTGGTAGGACAGAAGATGTTGTGCAAGTTTCTCATTGCGAGCACGTACGACTAAATATGGAACACATGCCTATTGATTGATTAGTACTTGGATACCGTTTTATTATTATCTGCAAATGCCCATGCTTTGATTGTTACATGAGTTTCTCTCATCCACGCAACGCCCGTTAATCCGTCCCTGTGCCTACAGTATTTTAATCCTGCTGTTTACTATAATCACTACTGCTGTCTTTATTTCACCGCTGCTGTTATTTCACTATTTCCACTGCCATAAAACTGTTACTACTGATAAACTCTTGCGAGCAAGTCTGTTTCCAGGTGCAGCTGAATTGACAACTCCGCTGTTAAGGCTTACAAGTATTCTTTGTCTCCCCTTGTGTCGAATCAATAAATTGGGTAATACTTCCCTCGAAGACTGTTGCGATCCCCTATACTTGTGGGTCATCACTGATCATACATACATACTTGCTAAGAGCAAAAGCTTGCCAGAGTTTTCCCACCCATATAATGAATTAGTAGTTCAGAAAAGATAACCTTATATAAGTATAACTACAAATGCATTTGCTAAGGGCTCATGGGGCAACAGAACTAGAAAACCGCGAACTTTATGACCAGCATGTCACAGCGGCATCGAAAGATCTTGACCTTCAACTTTATCCAATGCGAAGGTTGGCACCGTCAATGAACTTTTTCCACCTGGAAGTAACAGCCAAGCGGCCATCTGTGGGACTGACGGAGTACCGTCCCTCCACGGTGAGACCTTCACTCTCCATGACGAGGGATATCTTGCCCCTTCGGCCAGCATTGAGATCCTTGGAGATACTTTTAGGCAATTTCTGATTCAAAGCAAGAGATACCACCAAAAATTAGTCAATGGCACCAATGCAGTGAACCATGTGAGACTTTGAGCAGAGAAGACATCAAGATAAGAGCAGTTATGCTGTCATATACTCACGAACATAGCCTTCAGATGCGTCCTGGTCACCACACGGGTGGCCACAGCAATGAGCTGAGACCTCGGTGATCCGGGCCGGGGCAGGTGCAGGAGCACAGGCTGGTACACGGGCTGGTGCGATGCAGAGACTCTTTGGGCAGGTGCGATAACGGTGCCTCTAGAGGAACCGGTGCGATGCGAGGAGGCTGGCGTGCGAATCGTGCAGCTAGAGGAACCGAGTCTTGATGCAGAGCCTGGGCAGGTGTAGTATATGGGGCCTCTACAGAACCAATGCTGATGTAGGGGACTGCCGGGTAGATGCAGAAACAGAGCTGGTACAGAACCAAGTCTGATGCAGGAGAGTGGGAAGCCGGTGCCGGTGTGGTGTGGTTGCCCTTTGTGACATCCGCTCATGTTCCATCGTGGGATCTGCAGCTTTGATCATGTTGAACCCAAAGAAGCTAGAACAGAGGGAATGGTTTAGAACAACTGCTCAGAACAGTTATCAAAAGATATGAGTAGAAAAAAGTTACATATTATATATTTGGAAGTGTCTCCAACTCTGTAAGAAGTTACGTATATCTGCCCGTTTGAGTTTCTGATCCTCAGCTCGTCGCCCTTCTTCAGACCGTAGTCAAAAGCAAACTTTCTCCAATCATGTCCATACAAATATGTGATGGCCTGCGTCTTGTAGACATACACCTCATAGACCGTGTAGGTGTTCATCAATTTGCCATTGCCATGCATAGTGAAAGACCCTTCATGCGGACACATCTGGTTAATCATTGGACGAAGTTCACAAGGTACGATCTGCATGTGAAAATTGATACAAATGTAAGAAGCAGGAAGACTAAAAACAAGACTTTACTATATGCCAATTCATGCTAAACCACTGAGAATACATGCCTGTAACTCTGTGAAGGAGCTACTAGAAAGGTAGATAGAGCCATAGGAGGTGTTATATGCGGGGTATGTACATGGGCCCGCCATATTCGCGCAAGCTCGGCATCGGGACGGTGAAGGAAACATGGGAGGTACTACTGGTGCGTAGCGCTGAATGTAAGTGGAAGAATTAGGTTGTGTAAAGTGCATAGTTCAGAGCAATGCAAATGTTGACAAGCGAGTGCATAACACTATGTTACAAACTGAACAGTGAAAAATTAGTGTATGATGAATATAAACATGCTAATTTGGTGTTTCCGAATTCCAAAAAGCATTAGACAGAGCCGGTGATAATATCAGACATAAATCATGGCATGTATATGTGGCTTAAGAAAATATACCCGAACCCTTGGATGGTTACGGCCCGGCTGGTCCTTGGACTTGAGCTTATATAAGCATCTAGAAGGTGGGGCTGACAGTAACTTGGTGGCAGCCTCTGCAGATGCCTCATCAAAGAAGCAGCTTGCAATCCTTTTGACCAATGAAGGGTTAGCAGTTTCGATGCATATGAAAATTGAAGAGCAACAGACATCGTGATGATATATAAAATGAATCTATGAGACACTGATGCATATAGTGTTGGATGTAAGTGTAAGAATAGGTGTGTGTGTTTCTGAACTATTGGTAAGCATTAGACAAAGCCGGCAATAAACAGACAAAAATCGAATCATGTATGAGGATTAAGAAAATATACCTGCTTACTGAAAAGGGTACCACCCAGCTGGCCCGTGGCCTTGTGCTTGAGGAGGTTTTCAGAAGATGGTGGCGGCACCATCGTCTTCACAGTAGCCTCATCAGGATCATTTTTTATCCATTTGAGTAGAGGCACAGAAGTTTCATCCTGCATATGAATAGCAACAGAACTCATCATTGATATTTAATAAATCTATGAGATAGACTGATGCAAATAGTGCGGGTGTAAGTGGAAGAATAGGGTTGTGCATAGAGAACAGTTGACTACAATGCAAATGATTACAAAAGAAGACAATGGAAATCAACAGTTTATATACTCGATGAGACAGACTGAAAAGTGAAAAATTAGTGTATGATGATTGTAAGCAAACGCAGTGTTTCTGAACTTTTGGTAAGCATTAGACAAAGCCAACAGTAATTAAACAGATAATAATGAAATCATGTATGTGGATTAAGAAAATATACCAGATTCATTAAAAGGTCACCACCCAGCTGGCCCATGGCCTCGTGCTTGTAGAGGTTTTCGGAAGATGGTGCCGGCACCATCGTCCTCACAGCAGCCTCATTAGCCTCATTTTGCATCCACTTGAGTAAAGGTGCAGCAGTTTCAGCCTGCATAAGAATGGGAACAGATCTCAGCAGTGATATTGAATGACTCTGAGACAGACTGATGCATATAGTGTGCTGGATGTAAGTGGAAGGGTATGGCCGTGTATGGACAACAGTTCACAACAATGCAAGGGTGTGTTTGGTTCTGAAACAGCGTGGAATGGAATGGAATGGTTCCATTTCAGAGGAATGGAATGGTTAAATTTTTGTTCGGTTGGGATAAATGGAGAGCAGGAGAGATCGAGGTTAAACTAACCATTTGTCTCAAAATTGTAATTAACAATTGCAAATGACATTTTAATCTCAAAGTCCTAATTAACAGCGCCTAATGGTGCTCTTCTAATCTAAAAATCGTAATTAACATCATTTTTTGTTGGGTTAGGGGAACTGGAGTAGATGAACATTACTGTATGATGATTGTAAGCAAACGAATTTGGTGTTTCTAAACTTTTGGCTTCGAGATCTTATGGGTTTCAACTCTAGCCTACCCCAACTTGTTTGGGACTGAAAGGCTTGGTTGTTGTTGTTGTTGTAAACTTTTGGCAAGCATAGAAAAAACCGACAATAAACAGAGAAAAATCAAGGCATGTTTTGTGGATTAAGAAAATATACAATATTCATTAAAAGATCACCACCCAGCTGGCGCGTGGCCTTGTGCTTGTAGAGGCATTTAGAAGATGGGGGCGGCATCAACATACTGGCAGCCTAATCAGCCGCAGTTTTGATCTTCCTTTTGAGTAAAGGCCCTAAAGTTTCAGTCTGCATATGAATAGCAAAACAAAAGGCAGACCTCAGCAGTGATATTGAATTACTGTATGAGATAGACTGATGCATATAGTGGATGCTCTTAGCCTTTTGCAGAGTGAACACTAGCTATGGACAGACAAAAAACTAGTTAACTCAGCTTTGTCTAGATATGAATGTACTACCACCATCCAAAAGCTTAAGCCTTATTTATTTTTGAGAAATCAAAACAAGCAAAATTTGACCAAAATTTTAGAACATTCTATCAACAAATATAATACTGTGTAGATACTGTAGGAAAATATATTTTATTATCTATTTAATGATATTAATTTTGTATTTTGCATGTTACTGATTTTTGGTAAAAGCTTAGTCAAACATGGTATAGTTTGACTTTCTAAAAATAATATAAGCCCAAAGCTTTGGGATGGAGGCAGTAGTATCTAGAGCTAAAACACATCTAGATACATCCGTATCTACAGATAGTTGAGTTAATTAATTTGGATCTGAGGGAGTATCAGATTCAGACTACATCACGGTAAGTTGGTTAAAAAATTACCCACAGGCGGTCCCTGCCCAGCCTCGGCGATGGCATTTCGCTTCTTGTGCTGCAGATCGGGCCATGCTCCTGCAGCAGGTTGGGCGCTATTCTCGTTCCCCATAGCCTCAAAGACGGAACCCGGAGGTACCAACCTGATACAGAGAATATAGAGCATGGTGTCACAGAGGCTTTACGCACAAACAGTGAAGACATGTGCTACTTTAAGCATATTCCAAACAGAACAGATTGAGGATGCGAGAGAGACACTTAAAAGGTAAAGAGTGGATAAGAAAACGGAGTACCTGCCGCGGGGCTGGGGACGCAGCTCGGGCTCAGCCAACCGCCCACATGCGTGGTGGCCTTACGCTCCATTGCCCCCACCACCGAGGTCTTACCTTTCTGTACAAGTCTGACAAAAGATACGGTGAGGATCAGCAGAAACTACAAAGGTTGCAAATGTCGACAAATAAAGGAAGAACACCCCAATCCAAGCACAGGTAGCCCCCGCCCCCACCCCCATCAATCACTCCCAGCTCGAGGGTGACCGGAAAGACACCCCTTTGCCCGAATAGGAAAGAGATGCGCAAGATATCGAGGAGAGGAAAAAGAACCGATCTCGAGAAAGGAAATAACATTACTAGTCCTACCTAATCCGCTTGGTCTAGATGCAGCTTGCCCCTCCAAGCTGGATGCCTGGACGGTGGAGGCGAAAGGAGGGGATCGAGCTAGCGGCTTGCATCCGTCGGCAATCGGCACTCGATCGGGAGAGAAGGGGTGCTACATAAAGGGAGGGGTAACATATTTTATTACACGGTGAACTTGCGATGTGACTTGTCATTACATGTCTCATCGAAACTAGGGCCCATAGCGTGGCACCCCAAATTCACTTGAAGCTGCCCGGCGGGACGCATTGGCGCGTCAAGAAACCCCGAATTGTAGCGGGAAATGAAACATTTCACAAAAATTCGAAATTCAAGCACACCGCCATGCACCAAGCACGCGGCTGTTCCTTCCTCTTCCTCGGTTCCTCCTCCCCTATCCGAAAAAACCCCAAATCCCAAGCTCAAACCAAAAAAAACAAATCCCTGCCGCCAGGCCTGTCCTCGGTAACCCGCTGGAGAGCGTTCCCGGACGATGCGGACCCCCCGCCCTGAGATCCAGAATTCCGTCCACCTCGAGGCACTGCGTGCTCTCTCGCAGCAGCGGCTTGAGGGCGCTGAAGAGGAAGTTCCGCCGGAAAGTGCTCATGGCAACCGTGCAAGCTCACCGGCGTGCTGCATCCCGAGAGGAACTGGTCAAAGCTTAGCTATTCGCCACACACAAAAAATTGCGGGCCAAGATCTGGTCAAAGCTTCGTCGATGGCTTGCCGCGAGAGGCTTGGAGTCCAGAGTCAATAAACTAGCTGCTCGAGGATGGCGGTTTACACGGATTCATATTAACCGACTCAAGTTTGTTAGTCTAGTTAACAAATGCATCTAGATACATCCATATCTAGACAGAATTGAGTCAATTAATATGAATCGTAGGGAGTACCTGAAAGTGTTTCATGCTACCAACTAATGCGGCGGCAGGAATCGGCTGTAGAAGTAATTGTGCTACTACTCATACGATGAACTGATTGTGTGGGTGTCGAATTTTGCAACGCGATCATCCATCGAATGCTTAATCTAGCGCCAAAGGCGTACAAATCATAACATACTACAGCACCGAACATAAGAGTATGAATCATAAAGTAGCTCAACATTTTGCATCGGGGCTGGGTGGTCCCGAGACTACCGGACGCCCTGATAATCTCCGAGTGTGCATCCTCTTCAACGCAAAGCTGTGTACTCGGTCCACGGCCTCCTTACGTAGGCTGGATAATCTCAGGTGCAGGACCTTCGTCTATGAGAGGCTCGTCATCGGTACCATCCACAGTGCATCAGGGCTGGGTGGTCTTGAGACTACCGGACGCCCGATGATCTCCGGCGTGCATCCACTTCAACGCAAAGATGTGTACTCGGTCCACGGCCTCCTTCTGTAGGCTGGATAATCTCAGGTGCAGGACCTTCGTCTATGAAAGGCTCGTCATCAGTACCATCCACAGGTGCATCAAATTGAGATTCATCTTCAAATGTCCCATCAAACTGAGAGACCTCTTCAACTCTATGCTTCTGCAATTAGTACATCAACCGATTAGACAAACATCTAAGGGATGCAACCTGAACAAATGCCGTTTTACATATTTACCTTCTCATCTGGCACAGCACATGTCCAAGAGGTGAAACCCGTTTCCTGAAGCAAGCGTTTTTTCTCTCCTTCCCGTCCATCCATCTGCAACAAGTTAAATTTGAGTACAGAACCTTGCACAGCAATGCAAACTATTGATTGAAACAGCGGCAGCATCAATATAAATAATTAACTACATATGCCAGCACACATACAGTGTGAGCAAGATCTGCTTCTCCTGCTAAAGGATCATTATATGGTTCACCATGCTAAACCCGCCTAACATATGTGCGGTCCATCCCAAAAATGTGTAAATGATCTGCCACTACAGGGTGAGGCCTCTTCTCACCATTCCTACATGTGCAGCGCGGGCAATACACGTCCAGGTTGTGACCTTCATGAGCTCTAATAAACCCCATAAAGGGTTGAACACCATTTATATATGAAGGGGAACATAAGTGTCCATGCAGTATCCAAGTTCTGTCCATCTGTTTAATTATGAGATACAGTGGTTGGTGATTAATTTAAGGCGAAGTAGGAAATGTATATCCATCGAGTACAAAACTATACTACATGATTATGCATTTCAGCAATCATGTCGAGTACAAAACAAAAAATGCCCATCGACATTTTAGCAAACAGATCGTGTACAAAACTCTGCCATGGCATTTCAGCAAATTAACGGATCGAGTGCAGAACTGACTCTATATGCCCACGCAAATGAACAAATGGATCGATGACAAATCGAGCGGAAAACTATAAAGTGCCAATTAGTTCGAGCATACTGACGAATTTTTTTAGCAGCATCAAGAAAATATAAATCGTTAGGCCGTCTTGCCCGATACATGATTGGGCTAGAGATAGCAGCCCTACCATGGATCAACTTGACCGCCGGTGCGTCTCGAGAATAACGACGGGGAGGGGAAGCTTCTTCTTCGCACGGACGGGACGGGGAGGGGAAGCTCTTCGCACGGACGGGGATAAGTTTTGTAGGGGTGGGTGGGGGGTCATGCGGCCGGGCCGCCGGGGTGATAATTAAGGTCGGTAGGTGGCGTTTAATGGAGTTGCGTGTGTAATTTGCCGTGCACAAGGTTGAGGAATAGGCGGTTCCCTTTGCCGTGCGCACAATTCAAACTATCCCGCCCATGTAGTTTAAATTCGCCATATTTTCGTTAAATCGACATAAAGTCATGTGAGTGGGGGAAAATTAGCAAAGTTTCTTGAAAAATAGTAAAACTCTGGAATTATCCTTTAAATATGCTCTACTTCGTGTGGAAATCGGGGTGTGGAAGCATGTTGAGTTGTTTTATTTGTACTTTCTTCATTAAAACTCCCATTTTATGCACTTTGGATGGAAAGAAATCATTTGTACATAAATTTTGACAACGCCATTTGCAAACACTAATTGTTTTACATGCCAAGATGCACCCATCCACCAAATATATATGGGGCAAAAGTTTATCACAATCTAGCAGATATGCACAATTAGTGAGGGACCCCTTTTGATTTTGTGCAATTTCCACTAATTAGGTAGAGAGAAGGGGTTAATTAATTAGGCCATGTTAGGGGTTATGTGTTTTAGATTAGGTTTTGTGGATTCAAATACAACTTCTTTATTTGTGTGCTATGATTAATCAAAACTAGATTGATCGACTGCGCACACATTATTAGAGGCGCATGCCTTTGCGCACAAAGTGCATGTGTGTGTTGTTGGCCACCAATTAACGAGAGAGAGAGAGAGACAGAGAGAGAGAGAGAGAGAGAGAGGTAGAGAGAGATCTACATACGAGAGAGCGATTGAAATCACCAAATTAAACACATATATATATGCATGGCACATTTAATTTAATTAGAGGGCCGCGAGCTAAGGCACCCCTGGCCTGCTTGATGCACAATTAAGTGTCATTGGCCTATATATAGGGTTTAATTAGGGTTTAGGGTTTAGGGTTAGGAGGTTAGGGTTTAGGGTCTAGGGTTTAATGTTTATGGTGTTTAGGGGTTTAGGGATTAGGGATTAGGGTTTATTTAGGGTTTAAGGTTTATGGATCATCGATCGAGTGCGCACACACACATTATTAGAGGCACACGCGCCTTTGCGCATAAAGTGCATGTGTATATGTGTGTGTTTTTTTGGCCAACAACGATATATAGATGATCGAGAGAGAGAGAGATTGAAATTCCCAAGAATATGTTCAAATATATATTAAAATATAAGCACGAATGCATGCATGGTAGGCCATGCATGCACACTAATTATATATATATTATGAGGAAACTTAATCAAATGTGTTTTCATTCGAGAGAACTTGTCAAAATTCAAGTTAATTAATTTATCATCGATAATTATATAATTAATTAATGAATCTCAGGGAGATGTTATACAACATATGATCAATATAGGCCATGTCGTATATATTAATTGGTGTTAATCTACCGTTTAATTTGCTAGCTAGCTGCTATATATAGATCGAGCATGTTTTTATTAGATCGGGTTATAGCTAGCTAGTATAGTTTAGGGTTATGTGTTTTAATGAACTATGGTTTGATTAGCTAGGGGTTAGTTATATATATGGTTTAGGGTTAATGCATGGCACATTTAATTTAACTAGAGGACCGCGAGCTAGGCACCCCTGGCCTGCTTGATGCACTATTAAGTGTCATTGGCCTATATATAGGGTTTAATTAGGGTTTATGGTTAGCTAGTGTTACCCTCCAAAACCCACCGACGGGCGTTGGTTAAGCAACACGAAGAGCCGGGAGGCTCCCAAGGCCGCTTAGTGGACCCTGGCACCTCGCGTCGTCCCGCAAATCTTCTAGCCACGTCCTGGCGGTTGCTAGGGCGTGCCACCTGACCTAGACCCGATCAGGAAGGTGGTAGAGTGCTTTGATTGTTCCTGCATGGTAGACACGTAAACATTAAATACGAGCCCTATCGGCTCTCAGGTTTCCCTGTGGATCGGCTCAAGGAGCCGATCGCCCCATGTTTCATGTTGGATTTACAATGGCATGGGGATCCTGCTTGATCAGGACAAAGCTAAAGCGATCCATGACAGTTTAGGGTTTTCACCGCATAACCGGAACGTCCTACGTGTGATCGGGCCTAGCAACTATGGAAGATGATGCAAACTACCCCTACGAGAGGCCTAAAAACCAACGTAACGTTGATTCCCGGAACATCCCTCGCAGGGACGGGGAACAACATCTAACGCACTACCGGATCCTCCGACCCCAGCATAAGGCCTAACTATGCAGATATTAAACTAATCCCTGCGGAGCAAGGAGCAACTATAACGGATCGGATCTACTAAGTAACGAACAAGCAAGATGCTGCCCTTACGTCTGGATAGACGTAAGGGCAGCTAGGTGTCGAGGGACGGCATTGCCACGCAGATATGCACGTGAAAGCACCAATGCAAGCCCCTAAACACCTAAGGATAAATAGTACTGCTCGCCATCAACAAGGCTTCAGCACGAGCAGTACAAGGTTAACGAATAAACGTATACTGCCTAGATCGCTAGATGCGATCTAGGCAGCATGGTGCTTACCCGGGAGAAACCCTCGAAGAAAGGGGTGGCGATGCGCCTGATTTGTGTTGGTTGAACGATGATTGTCCTCCTTTTCCGATAACCCTAGATACATATTTATAGCCCAAGGGACTTTCTAATTGAGGCGTGCACCTAACCGTGCACGGGCCAGACTCTATCTTTTAATCTAAATTACAATGCGGTCTACTATATTACAGATACACGGGCAACTTAGCCCAAACTCTTAGCGCAAGGCCGCTTCGATGATGCTCCACGTGTACGTCCTTCAAGCCCATCTTCACTTGCGGCCCATCTCCTGATTTGGCCAAATCGGGTGGTAACACATGCCCCCTGGTTTTGATAATGATAATTGCAAAACCATCTGTCTCCTTCGAAGGGTCATGTCGTAGCAGAACCGTCGCATTTTTCTTCATGATGACCTCTTGCCTTCTTGCCTTCTCTGCACGATCTGACGGTTCTGGCACCACGTCCTCGGGAACTGCTTAGGCATTAAACCATATATTCCCCCTTTTATTCGGCCACATCGAACAGTTCTCCTCTTCCTCCCTCTGCATCAGCACTTCCAAAAACCCTCCTCTGCCGCCATGTCTTCCTCTTCTTCCTCCTCCACTTCATCGGGTCTTTCCTACATGTCCTCTCCCATCCGGGAGTCAACACCAGAGTGGGGTACGCAGGCGGCGTACGATATCCTTGCCCCGACAGCGTGGGACAAGGAGGACCATGACTTCTCCGTCTGGTCCGAGGATGGCAGGTCCTCAACTGACGGGGAGAGTGACCTCCGCTTCCTCGCCAATGAGGAAGCGGTGGAGGCAAGCAACGACGACCGCTTTTCCTGGGACGGGGTCACCTCTTCCGAGGAGGTGAAGGAGGAGGAGGAAGACGACGGCTCCTCCGACAAGCCGCCGGCCAAACGCCATTGCCCCTGGCCCGGGCACCTCAGCGACTTCGACAGCGAGGACGACGATGCTGACGAGGAGGATGAGGACAACGAGGGTCCTGCCGGCGGCCGCTACAGCAGCGATGACGAGCCGATCGGCAGCAGCGCCGACGACGGTGATGGTGACGACGACGACGATGAGGGCAGCAATGGCCCCTAGATAGGAGCTTAGCTTAGGACCAGCAGTAGTAGATAGGGCCATGCACCCCCAACTCTTCCTTTTGAGAGCAATCAGCTCTTTATGTAAGAAATCTTATTTAGCAATGAAGAATTTCCCCAACTTGATTTTGCCGATTTCTTGCCCAGCGATTTAGCCGATTCTCCCTTATATGGATTTTGCCGATTATTGGCCTGATCAACGCTCGATGAACCGATGGAAACGCATCGGTCTCTTATGATAAATTTCGAGATAGATCAGTTCGGATCCTTAAATTTCAGCCGAACAGGACCAAACCGGAATCGCGCACACCTTAAATCTTGGAAATCCAAGTCCTCCAAGCCTTAATGTTAGCCCTATTCGGCAAAACTCCAGAATTGACGCTTTCAGGGGAACTATAGGACCATTGCTGAAAATCTTGATCGCCTACAACTTTCGCCGCGAGGTTTTGTCTCTTTGCAGCAACAAACTGGCCCAAAGCCTGACAATTATGATGGCTCTTTCTTCAAACTCCTCCTGCCAACCTGGTAATTTTCCTCTGCAAGAGTCCTCCACCCTTCAACATGGTTATGATGCAGAGACAGCCGATTTCACCACCATCGGCTTTTCAGAGCGAAGAATCTCCAGGGCTAGCTGCCCCCCGAGCCTCGGTCAAGGCGAGAATGAAAGTGCACCAGCCGCATCGGGCCACTATCAGCTTCTCAAATGTGGTGCAGCATCAGCCGATTCTAACCAACGGCTTTTCAAAAGCAGAGAACCTTCAACGTGAACTGCCCCCCGAGCTTCTTCAGTCCGATGAGGCAACCTCTGCTGATACTTCTGCTGGTGCTGCCGAGCTTGATGTCTTGGAAGTCCTTGAAGAGAGGGCCTGAGTCACCACGTGACTTGGTGACTGCTCCATTAGGCTTCCGCTTGTAACAGTTGCATCCCTTGAGTCGATGGCCGTGCATCGGCTTTGAATTCTTAAGTCGATGTCTACGCATCGGCTGTGCTCAAAAATTTCTGCATTTTTGATTTTTTGCGGCCGATTCGTTTATGTATCGGCCCCCATATTTGAGCTGTTCTGCTGGGCATTTGACATCCACTCCAAGCTTCGTATCCTCGTGTTTTGTCCATCTATGTGCCCCCCGAGCCGATTCTGTCAAGTAATTGATGGTATCGGCTCTTCAGGCATCTGTTGGATCAATGCTGAACACAGACAAAAGTATGATGAGGATAGTTTTGGCCAATTGCCAGAATCGGCCTCCTTTTCCGTTGCAATGCTTGACAATGGTTTGCAACTTCTTGGATTTCCACTTGTAGCTACGTGACGTGTTGGAGATAAGATCCTTTGGTTTTCATTTTTTGAGGGCTGATCGCAGGGATCGGCCTTGCCACGTATGTCCAATGTCTTGGACCTGCTACTCCGTCCGGGTCACGGATACCATGTTTGTATCAGCCGATGCCTCTGCATCGGCATCAGCCGATGCCTGTGCATCGGCTTTCGCCTGTTTGGGCGCCATACTTTCTTTGGCGGGCGCGCCTTCGACTCCAATGTTTGCTGAATTTTCACGGCCAGATCGGGCCGTGCTCTTCTCAACGTGTACAGGTACTGTGCCTCGGCTTCTTCCAGGTTTCGCAGCCGCTGCACTCTACGCTTCTGAGAGTGACTGAGTCCATCAGGGCACCACCTTGGTCGGTGATACCTATCATCTTCTCCATCTGACTCCTCGATGTCTTCTTCTTGAGATGACTCAGCTCGCTTGTTATGGGGTGGGAGAGGTCCTAGACGCTTGAACACTGAAACTTCGTTTGTCCTTCCCCTTTGCTGTTTGCATTCTGGGCAGTTCTCGATTGTTGGCAATCGGCTCATTCCTGAGTCCCAGCAATGTTTGAAGAAGGGACAGTCCCAGTGCTTATCCATGTCGTCTTGCTCCCTTGACCTCCCTCTAGCGCGACGTTCATACCCGTCGTTGTTCCTGTCGTGCTGACGATACCTCCTGTTTTCTGCATCAGACCGACGATATTTTTCATCGTCTTCGTCGTAGCGCCGACGTCGGTCGTACTGCTGCTCATATTTGTTGAGGAGATGCACGGAGAGTGGGCGCTGATACCGTATGTTTCTCACCTCCTCCTCGGTTAGGTACCGTCTATCATTATCTTGGGGCCGGTCGCGTGGAACGGCCTCCTCTTTATCCTTGCCACGAGAGTGGCTGCTCTCGGCTTTATCTTTGCCATGGCGGATCACAAACCCTGCCATATTGACATCAAAAGAGAACCCAGGTTCCCTTATGGAGTGGCTTAGGTCCACCATGTTGACGTACGGAAACGGACGCATGTCTACCTTCATGGCAAACTTTCCGAAGGTTAATCGGCCTGATTCTATCGCCATCTGAATTTGTGCGCGCAACACTTTGCAGTCGTTGGTGGCGTGCGTGAACGTATGATGCCATTTGCAGTATGGCCTTTTGTTCATCTCTTGCGCCGTAGGGATCTTGTGGCCTTCAGGGAGCTTCAACTATTTCTCTTTCAGTAGAAGATCGAAGATCTGTTCAGTTTTGCTCACATCAAAGTCCAACCCTCTTGGAGGCCCTGGCGGGTTCACCCATTTGCAGGACACAGGTACTGGCGTCCGAGTCCACTCGGCTACCGCAACTTCCTGATCTTCCGCAGAATCTTCATCTTCATCAGCATTGACCAGGGTTATCGCGCGCTTGAACTTGTCCTGGTACAGTTCTGGATGGCGCTATTCATATAAGGTCAGTCGACTGACCAGGTGCGCCAGCGAGTTGTACTCCACTTGGAACGTCAAATCCTTGAATGACGCTGCAAGGCCTGCCACGGCCAGCTCGACTGCTTCTTTCTCAGTTAAATGAACCGAATAGCATCGGTTCTTGACAGTTCTGAAACGCTGAATGTACTCAGACACTGTCTCTCCTCGCCTCTGCCGAACCTGTGCCAGTTCGGCAATACCAGCTTCAGTAGCTTCTAAATGATATTGGGTGTGAAACTGTTCCTCCAGCTGCTTCCATGATCGTACTGAATTTGGCTGCAACGAGGTGTACCATCCAAAAGCCGGACCGGTGAGGGATTGCGAGAAGAACCTCACCCGTGGCTCATCCGATTCCGAAACCATGCCCAGCTGGGCCAAGTATCGGCTCACGTGCTCGATGGAGCTAGATCCCTCTGACCCACTGAATTTGTTGAAGTCCGGAAGCCGGTACTTAGGTGGTAGTGGGATCAGGTCAAACTCATTGGGGTACGGCTTGGAATAGCCGATTATCTTCTTCTTCGCCAAGATGCCGAACTGATCTCTCAGGACTGCACTGATCTGATCTGCGGTGGAGGTAGTGGCAGCTGAGCTTTCTTGGACTGGTGCAGTGGCATACTTTGCTAGCCACGCCTGTTTCTCAGCTTCTGCTCCCAAACCCCCGGCTGTTGCAGTCGTTCCTCCTGCCGGAACAATGGCTCCTGCTCCGGCACTCCCTCCTGTTGGAGCCTGGATCGCCTGTGTCCAGTTGTTGCAGTCCGGCACAAACGTGCACACGTATCCGTGTGGGATCTCC
The DNA here is from genome assembly GCF_019359855.2 of Lolium perenne. Taxonomy (NCBI): domain Eukaryota; kingdom Viridiplantae; phylum Streptophyta; class Magnoliopsida; order Poales; family Poaceae; genus Lolium; species Lolium perenne. The sequence continues at coordinate 54,207,491 of NC_067248.2, read as the reverse complement.
TTGGGCGGCTCATATAAGAACTGGTAGTCGCCCGGGTCACCTCCGACCTTGTAGACCACGTATGCCGGTGAACCTTGTTGCTGTGGAGCTGCCATCGAGTACGGCAATGGTGGCCTGGTGTGGAGTTGCACTTCTCCTTGGTGAGTCCCTAGAGCAGGTCCTGAAGGAGAGTACCGACGCTCCATGATCTCTTGGATCACTCGGAACGCAACGCGCTCCAAAGAATTCACCAGGCTCTCAGAATGCCGATGCAGTGAATGGGCCACCACGTAGTTGATTTCCTGTCGCAGGGCTCTGGTACGTTCATCTGAAGGAAGGGATAAATCCAACCCATCGAGGACACCTTGTGGCGTGAATCCTTTGAACCTGATGCCGTGCGAACGAGTCTTCTCAAAGGAGCCGATGAGTTCGGCTTCAACGATGGCCTTCAGCTCATCGTACTTCTTCTTATGATCAGGAGGAAGATCCTCGTATGTGATCTTTTCCTCCGCCATCTCGGATGCCGATGTTGACGTAGATGTTGCAGAAGATTGTCCCACCGGGCGTGCCAGAATGTGTTACCCTCCAAAACCCACCGACGGGCGTTGGTTAAGCAACACGAAGAGCCGGGAGGCTCCCAAGGCCGCTTAGTGGACCCTGGCACCTCGCGTCGTCCCGCAAATCTTCTAGCCACGTCCTGGCGGTTGCTAGGGCGTGCCACCTGACCTAGACCCGATCAGGAAGGTGGTAGAGTGCTTTGATTGTTCCTGCATGGTAGACACGTAAACATTAAATACGAGCCCTATCGGCTCTCAGGTTTCCCTGTGGATCGGCTCAAGGAGCCGATCGCCCCATGTTTCATGTTGGATTTACAATGGCATGGGGATCCTGCTTGATCAGGACAAAGCTAAAGCGATCCACGACAGTTTAGGGTTTTCACCGCATAACCGGAACGTCCTACGTGTGATCGAGCCTAGCAACTACGGAAGATGATGCAAACTACCCCTACGAGAGGCCTAAAAACCAACGTAACGTTGATTCCCGGAACATCCCTCGCAGGGACGGTGAACAACATCTAACGCACTACCGGATCCTCCGACCCCAGCATAAGGCCTAACTATGCAGATATTAAACTAATCCCTGCGGAGCAAGGAGCAACTATAACGGATCGGATCTACTAAGTAACGAACAAGCAAGATGCTGCCCTTATGTCTGGATAGACGTAAGGGCAGCTAGGTGTCGAGGGACGGCATTGCCACGCAGATATGCACGTGAAAGCACCAATGCAAGCCCCTAAACACCTAAGGATAAATAGTACTGCTCGCCATCAACAAGGCTTCAGCACGAGCAGTACAAGGTTAACGAATAAACGTATACTGCCTAGATCGTTAGATGCGATCTAGGCAGCATGGTGCTTACCCGGGAAAAACCCTCGAAGAAAGGGGTGGCGATGCGCCTGATTTGTGTTGGTTGAACGATGATTGTCCTCCTTTTCCGATAACCCTAGATACATATTTATAGTCCAAGGGACTTTCTAATTGAGGCGTGCACCTAACCGTGCACGGGCCAGACTCTATCTTTTAATCTAAATTACAATGCGGTCTACTATATTACAGATACACGGGCAACTTACCCCAAACTCTTAGCGCAAGGCCGCTTTGATGATGCTCCACGTGTACGTCCTTCAAGCCCATCTTCACTTGCGGCCCATCTCCTAATTTGGCCAAAATCGGGTGGTAACACATGCCCCCCTGGTTTTGATAATGATAATTGCAAAACCATCTGTCTCCTTCGAAGGGTCATGTCGTAGCAGAACCGTCGCATTTTTCTTCATGATGACGTCTTGCCTTCTCGCCTTCTCTGCACGATCTGACGGTTCTGGCACCACGTCCTCGGGAACTGCTTAGGCATTAAACCATATATTCCCCCTTTTATTCGGCCACATCGAACAGTTCTCCTCTTCCTCCCTCTGCATCAGCACTTCCAAAAACCCTCCTCCGCCGCCATGTCTTCCTCTTCTTCCTCCTCCACTTCATCGGGTCTTTCCTACATGTCCTCTACTTAGGTGTTAATCTACGGTTTGCTAGCTAGCTGCTATATATAGAGCATGTTTTTATTAGATCGGGTTATAGCTAGCTAGTATAGTTTAGGGTTATGTGTTTTAATTAACTAGGGTTGATTAGCTAGCTAGGGTTAGTTACATATATATGGTTTAGGGTTGATGCATGGCACATTTAATTTAATTAGAGGACCGCGAGGCACCCCCTGGCCTGCTCGATGCACAATTAAGTGTCGTTGGCCTATACATACGGTTTAATTAGGGTTTTAGGGTTAGCTAGGGTTTAGGTTTAGGGTTAGGGTTAGGGTTAGGGTTTAGGGTCTAGGGTTTAGGGTCTAGGGTTTAGGGTTTAGGGTTAGCTAGGGTTTAGGGGTAGGGTTAGGGTTAGGGTTAGGGTTAGGGTTTATGGTTTAGGGTTTAGTGTTTAGGGTCTTTAGGGTTTAGGGATTAGGGATTATTAGGGATTAGGGATTTAAGGTTTTAGGGGTTGTTTAAGGTTTAGGGATCATCGATCGAGTGCGCACACACATTATTAGAGGCACCCGCGCGCGCCTTTACGCATAAAGTGCATGCGTATCACTACTAGGAAAAAGGCAATCAGTGGCGCACCACATATAGCCTTCAGTGGCGCACTAGGGGTGCGCCACTACTAGCCTGGATACCAGTGGCGCACTGCGTGGTGCGCCATTGACATGTCCAGCAGTGCGCCACTATTACTCCAAATTGTTGCGCCACTGTTGGTCAGAGGCAGTGCGCCACCACTGTCTAGATGTGGTGCGCCACTGCTACCGTTTTGCGTGCGCCACTGTTTCAGCGAGGTGGTGCGCCACTGCTGCGTGTGGACGTGCGCCACTGCTGTCTCCAGGATGTGCGCCACTGCTGAGGTTCCTGGTGCGCCACTGCTAGTCTCGGAGGGGATCACAGGGCAGTGCGCCACTGGATCCAGCGCAGTGCGCCACTGCTACTTAGTGGACGTGCGCCACTGATGGGCCTCTAGTGCGCCACTGCTACTATTTCGAATTTTTTTTTGTATGCTGGCAGGTATATATACAGGTTGTATATCACAATACAATAGCACAATACAGGATATATAACACATATAAACAACAGCACAACTGATCCATACATAGTTCTTCACATTAGCCCCACATGATTCACAAGAATTGACATTAGAGAAGTTACGAGGTTACAATGCAAGTTACGGAGTTACAAATTCACAAATGAGCTAGTGGTTACACAAGGTCGATCATCTAAACTAGAATCACATAGAAGAGAGCTAGAGTCACTACTAGCACCGTCCCGATGAAAGTGGTCTTCATCCGGTTCCTCCTCCGCTCCCTCCTCTCTCCCGCCAAATAGCGTGCGTATCTATCTTCGGCCTCCGCTCTAGTGGTGTACCCTTTGTAGCTGTTACCGCTAAAACGGTGAACCTGTCTCCGACACTCCTCCCAGTCGTTGTAGACTCCGGGGACCTTGCCCTTGTACACGACATACCACGTCATATCTGCACATATATGAACAAGCCAAATAAACATTAGTGCACGCTCATAGATGTTTGCAACGAATAAGAGCAAACTCAAAAACGATCCAAGTAGTATGAACTAAAAGGCATGCCTCATACATTGTTGGTCGGAACAAATATTAACATTTAGGGAAGGGGTCAGTGAAACCAAGTAGGATGCACAAGAGATTGATACTTGTGTCATTGCACCAGGTTCACTGACCCCTCCCCCAAGTGTATAGGTGACCAAACATTCTAATCATCGGCATTTTGAGATACCAAAGCAAATGGAATGACAAGGGCCTCATACATTGTTGGTCGAAACAAATATGAACATCCCGGGATGGCGTTAGTGAGGCCAGGTAGGATGCACAAGAGATTGATATTTGTGCCATCACACCAGGCTCACTAGCGCGACACCCCGGAGTGTACAGTTGACCGAACATTCTAATCATCGGCACTAAAATGGAAGAAAGAGCCAAGTGGTATCAACTAAATAGCATATGCCTCATACATTGTTGGTCGGAGCAAATATTAACATTCCGTGAAGGGGTCAGTGAAACCAAGTAGGATGCACAAGAGATTGATACTTGTGTCATCGCACCAGGTTCACTAGCCCCTCCCCAGAGAGTTGACCAACCATTATAATCATCGGCCAATGCAATTAAGAAGTACCAATTCAAATAAGAGACAAGTAGCTAGTATGAACTAAATGGAATGCCTCATATTTTGCTGGCCGGAACAAATATTAACATTCCGTGATGGCGTAAGCGAGGCCAGGTAGGATGCACAAGAGATTGTTATTTGTGCCATCACACCAGGCTCACTTACGTCACCACGGATTGTACAGTTGACCGAACATTCTAATCATCGGCATTCTGAGATACCAAAGCAAATGGAATGACAAGAGCCTCATACATTGTTGGTCCAAACAAATATTAACATTTAGGGAAGGTGTTAGCGAGGCCAAGTAGGATGCACAAGAGATTGATATTTGTGTCATCGCACCAGGCTCGCTAACGCCTCCCCCAAGTGTAATGACCACAAAATTTAATCATCGGCATTAAAATGGAAGAAAAGCCAATGCAATTAAGAAGTGCCAACTCAAATAAGAGACAGACATATATATAAGTTCACAAACATAGCCGAACTAGTAATTAAACAGACATGCAAGTAAAGTGCTGGATAAAGTTTATTACAACACAATCACGTCTTTAGTTCACACAACTACATAACTAGGCTCGCACATCAAGACTTTCCACTCGGAGCGTGGATAAAACCACCGCCTTTCTTCAAGCACATCCATGAGCGGTAGTCGTCACCCTGCATTTGGAACATCGTGTCTATATCACTGTTTGACGGCTGATAGCCGGCGTAGAACTCCCCCGCGCTTCTAATGACATATTGATGGATGATTTCACAAAACTCTGTTTGGATGCGGAAGAAGTCTTGCTTGATGCCGTCGTCAGGGACCCGCGCCAATTTGTTGGCCCAGTCTCTGAGATGCTCAGGTAGCGTAAGCTGCTGCTGGTCCCGTACGAACTTATTCATGTGATAGAGGGCGTAGTAGGCATCCTTCGTACTAGAAGGCGGCTTCTTGACGCAGGGGAACTTTGTTTGGTGCTTGAACACATGCTTCCCGTACCTAACATTTGGCCTCTCCATGTGGCCTTTCGCTTTGACGTAGCCATTGAGAGCATCATCAAGTACGGCCTTGACATTCGTGTAGTCCGTGCTTGACTTACCGTCCGCATCTAAGTATGTGGCCATGGAATGTCTCGGGGTTACGGAGATGAGTGTGCAGGTATTGTCTCTGCGTAGAACACATAATGTTTAAGAACAGGACGATTGAAATCTAGAATAATCACGAGTTAAGACCGGTACGGTGAGGGGGTGACTTACTCGGGAAATACAGGCAGGAGGAGGTTATACTTCTTCTGGTTCGCTAGAAAGAAGCCCTTGAGGTATTCACTCGCGACTGCCCGGTCTCCGGCGGTGGCCAAGTGGACGGCACGCATGTAGAAGGGGTCGGCTATCGCGATGCCCGGGGTGTTGTCTCTAATGATCTGCATCGCCTTGCTGAGCGAGTATAGGCGAATGAAGGTGTAGTGCAGCGGATAACTGTTCAACATGGCGAAGATGTCATCATACCGCAGGAAGATCTTCGCCGCGAAGTCACTATAGACAAAGCCATGTCCCGAGGGCACCTTGGCAATATACACCGGGTATCCATGATCTTTCTCCCTGATACGCCGCTCCTCCATAAACTGAATCCCGTCAACCAGAGATCGCATAGGACCGGGTGCAGCATCGTACAATCTTTTAATTAGCATCCGCTCACCCGACACATGCACCCTCGACTCGATATTCTTGGGCACGGGTGGCCCGTCCTGAGCACGGATAGGTGCCGGCTGGCTGGCAGACTTGTCGTCCTTCTTCTTTCTTTTCCGTCCCTTCGGCTTCGTATTTACTGGGACTGCATTCTCCTCTGCGCAAGCCTTCTTCCGTGTGTTAGGACTGATAACACTTCTCACCCCGGATTTCGGCTGAGTCTCGGTGAAGTCGGCAGCTGGAGGCGTCTCCTGAGAACTGAATAGGCGCCGCTTGTTGCAATAGGTTTTCCCCTCGGCGACAGCTTGAGAGGGTTGGCTACTGAGATCGTAGTCCACCCCAAAATCGAAGTTGCAGTCAAGGTTGGCAAACGTATTGTCCTCGTCCGGACTATCGTTCGGATCCTGTGCCATCTGCATGTCCTCATCCTGTGCCATCTGCATGTCCTCATCAGCTGATGGCGGCACCGTTGGGGTGGTCTTGCCATGGCTTGGCGCCGGCAGGGCTGGGGGTGTTGTCTGTGGGGTGGTGCCCCTCGCCCCCAAACGAATCTGGCTCTTTGGCCAAACCATGGACCAATTGAAGCAATGCTGGAGGGTAAGGACCTCATCTTCGTCGGCACCATGGGGTTGAAAGGGAGGTACCACGTCGTCGTAGCCGCTAAGCACCCGAACCAGTTGAATCCTATACACGTCGGGTTGCATGGGTCTACCGTGTAACTGGCGGTTGCTCGGTTGAACGATTTTGGCCTTGGCAACATCGATCAACTCGCCGTTCACAAAGTGCAGGAGAGTGCATGGGACGTCGACGGCGGAGCTCTGCGGAAAACATGTAGGGCGTTAGGGATGGCTAGCTAGTCAAAGGCAAGGATATGGAAGTCATTGGTCGAGGGTTGGTTACCGTGATGGCGTCCAGCTTGGCTAAGGTCGAGGCACCGCCGGCGGCGGGCGTGCAACTGATGGAGTGGCCGCTTGTTGGCGCGGTGCCGGGCGGCGTATTATCCGCAGCGACGGGTGCATTGAGCTGAAGTAATGGCGCCGCGGGAGACACCAACGTTGGCGCCGCGGGAGACACCAAGGTTGGCGCCGCCGGAGCCACCAAGGTTGGCGCCGCCGGAGCCACCAATGTTGGCGCCGCCGGAGACACCATTGTTGCCGCCTGCGGACTCACCGATGGCTCCACGTTGTGGGAGTTGCTGCCCGTGAAACTGGGAACCGGGGGAGGCCCCTTTTTTCCTCCCCTATACCACTCGTCAAGACCGGCAACCAAGGTAGGGATGATGGAGCTAAGCGTCGTGCCCACTTGGTCCTCCACTTGCTGTCGTTGCGTCCTCTGTTGGGTCTCCACGATTTGTTGCACTTGTTGCCGCACTTGCTCCTCGACCAATGTCGGGATCTGCGCAACTTGTGCCTTGAGCTGTGCGACCTCCTTCTCATCGATGGGGGCCTTTCTCTCCTTTTTCCCCGACTTATAGTAGTCTGACCATTTCATAGAGCATCCTTCGCCGGCCACACGACCAGCCGACGTCGGCTTACTCAATGGATCCCTCTTCTTGTGGGCATTCAACGCCCTATTTAAAGGGTTGTCTCAAGGGGCACACTGCGAGGAGCTCATGGACCCCGCGCCGCTACTAGCTTCCTTTTCACTTTCCGCAGCGATCTCCTTAGCCTACGGGAGGAACATGCATGAACCATTTAGAAATTTGGATTCATCAATAAGAATGCAACCATAAAGGAGCTAATTAAGCGGGTGCATTCCTTACCAGAAGAGCCTCAAACTGCTTCACATCCGGAGTGGTGGTGAGCTCCTTTGTTTTCGGGTCAATACGGTACCGGGCCAGGAGAAAGTTCCAGGTTTGCTTGTTTTTGTATTGCGGGAAGAGGGGCTCGAGGCCGTTCTTCACACGCTCCTCATCCGCGGCATCCCATTTCGGTTGCGCCGCCCTAAAACCGCCAGGACCAAGTTTGTGGGTGCCTAAGTTCAGTTTTCGCATGTCCTTCCCCCACTGACTAGAATCCGACGTTGACTCGCTCTCGCACTTGATCTTGAAATCAGCGTAGTCTTGCTCGGTGATCGAGGGATTTGACTCCTTGATCTTGTCGTAACTCGCATCACTATTAATCATTTTCTTCACTCGGTTCCTCCAACTAGCGAGGGCGGTGCTCATCTTCGTGAGGGCGGCATTGTGCACTTTGTTCCGCATGAGACGCTTTTCTGAGCAGTCCACCGGGAACTCGTATCGTTCGTGCAGCTTCTTGAAGAGGAGGGTGCGCAAATTCGCTCGGTCAGGATGCCTGAGGTTCTCGGTGTTGATCGAGACCGTGCTCCGGAGGATGCACCCGAGTTGGGCAGAGTACCCTTTGACTAAATCAGGGGGCGCCGTTGGATGCCCACTGGCGTTCACTTTGGTGAATGCCTGCTTCACGGTGCTGAGCACATTCGGGCGACGCTCCCTCCGTAGCTTCTTCGGTGCGCCGGTGTCATCCTCGGCGGCACCATCCGTGGTGTCATCCTCGGCGGCACCATCAGTGGTGTCATCCTCGGCGGCATCGTCCGCTCGGTACTCTGGATCGGTGCCATCATCCTCGCCGTCGTCGCGGCGAGGTTGTGACTCCATCACCTCCATTTCATCGGTTAGCATCCAGAACGGCTTGCTGCCGCTGCCGCCGGCCTCTTCGTTGTTGGCCATGTTCGAACTAAGTAGGAAAAAATGCATAAAATTAGCGCAAGATTTCACGGAAAAATTGGGCATGACCTATGCTAATTTATGGACATATGAGTGCCCCATTTTCGCCGAAACGGAAATGAATCAACATTTCGGCGATAATGGGCAACTCTGTCGATCCCTGCACAAGAATATGACACAAAAATAACCATAGGTGCATGACAGGGGAATCACATCACAGCAGCAGCTAGCAGCACCAGCAACAGCCAGCAGCAGCATCAACATCAGCCAGCAGTAGCAACATCAGCCAGCAGTAGCAACATCAGCCAGCAGCATCAGCCAACATGCTAGCACAACAACATACCAGCAGCTAGCAGCACCAAGCTGGCACAGCAACAAGCATGCAATAGCTAGCAACACCAAGCTAGCACAACAGCACTTACCACCAGCAGCAATAACAAACGACGACGCTCCGGGAAGAAGACGATGACGCTCAAGCAGGTCCGGCTCTAAGTCGATGAAGGATGCTGACGAGGTTGCAGCCACTGGAGCACCTAAAAAAGAAGCTATGCAGGTTACTACAAGGTATATTTAAATGTCAACACAAAGTCAGGCTAGTCATATGACACAATTGTTAAAAAATCAAATTGTTGTCATATGAAAATACCATCATGCCTATCTTTTTGAGGAACAGAAACATCCATGTATGTTTAACTTAAATATCAATTGGTTTTACTGAAGAGAGGTTCATATCAATCTACATAGTTCTATTGCATATCTCGAATGTCTGATATCCAGGTGAGAAATTGGACGTCGGGTTAGGACAAGAGAATATGTAAGAAGTCAAAACAACTTAAATATTATTATTACCTAGAATAATTCCTTGAGCACCTCTGTAGTAAGAACTAGTGATTGTCCTAAACCTCTCCTAACCAGCTGCAAAACAACAGAAAATGACTTTCAGAAGATTTAAACTATGATAGACAACATGACATGATTCACCTTGTTTACATATACCAAATATACTTTCTAGTAGTACTGCAGTCATGAATATGGGTAAAATGGTGTAGCACTGGATAATATTAGGACAGAGCACTGGAGTAGAATTATAAACACGGAATATTGTAACCTCTGATCGAAATGATGTTGTGGCACAAGGGGGTAACATGAAGGGTGTACCCAAATAATTTAAGCAGAAAGCACAAAGTGAGGCTACAAATCTGTGAGCTAGAACGGCCACCAGCAATGATGATGCTAGGACAAGGCAGTTCTGACATGGGGGAAGGAGTCCCAAACAGATTATGTGCAAGGAAAACAAGTTGTCTTACAAATGCTGACACTAATGCTGACAGAGCTAGAAAGAAAATTCTAGGCATATTCCATGTTTAATGTTGTTTTTGGCTTATCTAATTGGTGCTTGCAGTAGTAGCTCATAGTAGTTCTGTAGCTCCTAGTAATTTGGCATGTTAAACATTGTTGCATGTCTATGATCAGATTTCACCACTGCTTGTTCTTGCATCAGATAAGTGCTGCAAACATCAGGCATGGCCATTTACTTGAAGTTGGTACTAGTGCCTACTACCAAACACCATACTGAACCGTTGAAGGTTGAACAATGAGAGGCAACTGCGAACTCACCAGTATCCCATATAGTGAGCTTCAGTTTCTTTCCTCCAACAGTAAGAAACTTGATTTTGAAATCAACTCCTGGCAATCAGTGTGAAACAAAATTACAAGACATGTTTAGTATACATGTATAATACAAAAGAGCATGGGGTTTATATAGAGTAAAAAAAGTGAATAGGAAACGTGCAAAATCAGATTACTGAAAATAGGTTACTACAAGGTATATTTAAATGTCAACACAAAGTCAGGCTAGTCATATGACACAGTTGTTAAAAAATCAAATTGTTGTCATATGAAAATACCATCATGCCTATCTTTTTGAGGAACAGAAACATCCATGTATGTTTAACTTAAATATCAATTGGTTTTACTGAAAATATCAATCTCTGGGGTGCAAATGTACAGCTGGGACCAAGGACAAATGCTTAAGGTCCATAAGAAGATAAGTAACAGACAATAGGTATAAATCAAAGATCATCTGGTAGTATCATTGCTCTAGCTTTAAACATAATAGATAACTCTCTCTTCAGTACATGTGTCACGATACAAAATGAATATGGGAAAGGTGAAGTTTAAATGAGGAAGAACTTATTATCATTTTCCTTGTTCAAAAAAACCGCTGATTAACCCACCTGTTCGGAGGGTCACCAAGCAACCAGAAGGGGAGAAGCGGAGAACGTTGACGGCGGAGCTGTGGGACGAGAGGCTGGTGAGGTAGGAGGCCGTGGGGAGCTTCTTGTCCGAATCGTCCGACGCTATCGCCCAGATCTGCAAGGCGGGTCGATGAAATCGGAGGTGTAAAGCGCATGGACTGCCCATCCAGCCATCGAACGAGCACAGGCTCAAAAATCTTCCAGGGGGGAGGGCAAACCGAGAAAGGCGCGGCAGACGGCACGGACTTAAGCAGATGGGGAAGGGGGAGAAGGGATGGCGGACCTTGATGTCATGGTCTCCGCCGCCGGTGGCGAGGAGAGGAGGGCGTCGTTGGGGTGGCGAGGAGAGGAGGGCGTAGCGGGGGGTCTGGTCGCTCGTGTCGCCGGGGAGGTGTCGCCGGGGAGGTGTCGTCGGAGAGGATCGCGAGGGACGGCGGCGTCGCGAGGCAGAACGAGCACAGGTGGGATCTGGTCGGGACGGGGGAAGAAAGGGGAAATTTCACTAAGTCCCCTGACCCTCCTAAGCAATGGCGCACTGCTCGGGGTGCGCCACAGTGACTCTTAGCAATGGCGCACCACTAGGGGTGCGCCACTATGACTTTAGGATAGGGTCAAAAACAAAAAGGATGGTACCTTGACAAGATCTGCACCGTACCGCAATGGCTAGCTATCTGTCCCCTGTTTGGTTTACCCTGGCCGGCCAGGTTCGAACCCTGGCGGCCCCAATTTTTAAACTTTTTTTTAAAATGATTTAACCCAGCAGTAATAAATAGCATAATACACCAAAGTAAAAGGCATAAATAATTATAATTATGTAGAATATTTAAAATACTATAGAATCTAGAAAATATCCAAAAATATAAATTATATGTCTATTTTGATCGGTACAATGTGTAGATTAACAATATGACATCCATTATTCATACAAGAAAATGATACATAATTATCTTTTCACAATCTTTTTGCCCTTCTTTCTCGCGGTTGAATAATTTAGCCCCGGAACTCCTAGACTTCTTCTCTTGAATGGACGGCCTTTAGGTAGGGTGGTCCTGCTTCTTCTTGTTGTGTATGGTTCTTCATCATCGTCGTCGTCATCTTCCATCTTCGGATCGCCGTACTGGTCAAAGTCTAGCTCGTTGGCTGCTCCATCCATTCCGATGATGCTCCTTTTGCCTCTCCTCACGACAACACGGCTGGGCTTTTGCGGGTCGGTAATGAAGAAGCATTGGTCCACTTGGGAAGCTAGTACCCATGGCTCATATTTCGCGGTGACCTTTGCGCCCGCTGTCTTGGATTTGGCTTCGGGTATAACCATGGTGGTGAAATGCCGGTCTTCTTTTACGACGTTCTTGGCCCACCTGACACGGAACATCGGCACATTCTCTCCAGCGTAGCTCAGCTCCCAGATCTCCTCGATCTTTCCGTAGTATCTCTGCTTGATGTCACCGGTGTAGGACTCCATCGTTACCCCGGAGTTCTGATAATCGCTCTTCATGTCCTTTTCCTCGGTGTAGAATGTGTAGCCGTTGATATTGTACGCCTGAAATGTCATCAGGTTGTGTTCGGCGCCCTGTGACAAGGCGAGTATGAGTTTTTCTTCCGCAGAAGAATCCTCGTTATAGGGTATGTCAGCATCTTGTCCTTGAACCACCGCGTGAAGGTTGAGTTGTGCTCTTTGATTATATCTCCGTCCGTCCTCTGTTTGCCCTGATCACTGTACGTCTTTGCGATGAAGATTTTGTGCTCTACCACCCAAGGATCGACCACGTCTATGTGTTGTAGCGCGACTAGGTTTGCTCTTTCAAAGTCGGCGATTCGACCCTTGAAGTCGACATGCATTTCGCGGCTACCGTCGTGGTGACCCCATCCAGCGAGCTTCCCGAGATGCCTGTTTACGGGCAGGCCAACGGGGTTCTCGATTTCTAGATAACTCGTGCAGAAGGAGATGCACTCTTCGGTCAGAAAGCCCTTGGCTATGCTTCCATCTGGACGTGCCCTGTTGCGAACGTACCCTTTGATGACACCATTCATCCTTTCGAACGGCATCATGCTGTGCAGGAACGTCGGCCCCAGTTGGATGATATCCTCCACGATATGTACCAGCAGATGCACCATAACGTCGAAGAAAGCGGGCGGGAAGTACATCTCAAGCTCGCACAGTATCACCACGATCTCTTCCTGTAGCCTTCTAAGTTGCCTCACGCCAACAGACTTCCGAGAGATGACGTCGAAAAAGTTGCATAGGCCAAAAAGCGTTTCACGGACGTGCGCGTCCATGATCCCACGGATTGCAACCGGAAGTATCTGCGTCATCAGCACGTGACAGTCGTGAGACTTCATCCCGCTGAACCTGCGCCGCTTTGTCTAGGTACCTGCTTATCTTCCCCGCGTACCCGTAGGGAAGTTTTACTCCTAGGAGACAGTCGAAAAACTGCTCGATCTCCTTCTGACTTAGAGTGAAGCACGCGGGGGGCAGTAATATTCAATCTTTTTGGCATTTTTGCCCTTGCGACGACTTTGCGTGTCCTCCGCCTCATCATCGTCATCGTCATCATCATCATCATCATTAGGGCGTCCCGCGTGAAGCTCCTCCCTGATCCCAATTGATTGCAAGTCGTACCTTGCTTTCGGCCCATCTTTGGTCTTCTCTGGCATGTTGAGGAGGGTACTAAGCAGACTCTCGCACACGTTCTTCGTGATGTGCATGACATCAAGGCTGTGAGGCACACGGAGGATCTTCCAGTACGGCAAGTCCCAGAAAACAGACCTCGTCTTCCATACCTTAAGCAGCGGCTCCGGCGCCTTTCGCTTCTTTCCCGGCCGTGGGCACTCTTTCCAATTTTTCAATAGCTCGTCTATTTGCTCGCCGCTTCTCGTACGTGGCCGTCTTCGGGGTTCGTCTTCACCATCGAACAGATCCTTGCGTTTCCTCCATGGGTCTTCGTCGCGAAGCCACCTTCGATGTCCCATGAACACCGTTTTCGAGGACCCGGGATCTCTATCTAGCTGGCGGTACGTTGTGCCGTCCATGAACCTGACGCATGCATTGAATCCGTGGACCACCTGCCCCGTGACATATCCGTAACCGAGAAAGTCGTGCACCGTCGTGAGCAGTGCGGCTCTCATAGGGAAATATTCTTCCGCGGCGGCGTCCCACGTATTGGCAGGCGTGTCCCATAGCGTGGCTAGCTCCTCTTTCAGAAGCCCCATATACAGATTGATGTCGTTCCCTGGTTGTTTCGGCCCTTCAATTAGCATACTCATTTGAATGTACTTCCTCTTCATGCACAACCAGGGGGGGAGGTTGTACATCCACACAAACACGGGCCAGGTGCTATGCGTGCTGCTCTGGCTGCCAAACGGATTGACTCCATCGGTGCTCGCGCCCAGCTTTATGTTCCTAGGATCGTCCCCAAATTCTGGGTACTCGAGGTTCAACGCATTCCACTGGCTAGCATCCGAAGGGTGTCTCAACATCCTGTCCTTTTTCTTTTTCTTCGGATCATGAGCGTCATCTTCTCCCTTCCTCATCTCCGCGTGCCAGCGCATTAGCTTTGCTTGCTTAGGATCCGCGAAATACCGCTGCAGACGAGGAGTGATCGGAAAGTACCACACCACCTTCCGAGGAGCTTTCTTCCCCTTCTTGTACCGACTGACGCCGCACACCGGACATATGGTACACTCCGCGTGCTCGTTCCGATAAATGATGCAATCGTTCAAGCACACATGATATTTCACATGCGGTAAATCCAGAGGACACACGATTTTCTTGGCCTCCTCGATACTAGTCGGACACGTGTTACCTTTGGGAAGACGTTCCTGCGAGAATGACATGTTGTCGTTGAAGGATGTGTCGGTCATTTTGTGCTTTACCTTCATCTCCAGTGCCATGAGCGTTACTTTCAGGCGGGTATCCTCCGGCCTGCATCCTTCATACAATGGAGTAACCGCGTCTACCTCCAGTTGATCCATCTTGGCTTTCTCTCGGGCGGCAGCTCTTGCGTTACTCGTCTGCTTGAGAAGCAGCTCTTGAAGATAAGGGTCCTGCACCCAGTCCATCGACGATGGTCCATCGTCTTCATCTTCATGATGACCTCCATCTTGATCTTCCCCATCATCAGGTCCAGGATCTCCTACATTGTGATCATGATCATCTCCGGGATCTTCTACATCCTAATCATGCCCGAGATCTTCTACATCCTGATCACCTCCTTCCTTATTTCTTGTTGAAATCCCATGGACAAATTCATAATCATCTTCGTCGCCTTCCCACCGATAGCCATCCATGAAACCACGCATGAGAAGGTGGTCCCGCACCATATCGTCTTTAGGGTCCATAAGGCTCGTCAGCTTGCATCTTCGACACGGACATCTTATCTCCTTTTGGTTATTTCTAATCATCTCGGCTGTCGCGGCTTTCAAAAACCTAGCCACAACGCCTTCGCTCATCATGCGAACCATGGTCGCCTGCGGGTATAGAGAAAATGGATATCTTAGCATACCAAAAGAAAATTTTGGCATGACCTTCCCTAAAAATAGGACATATGTATATGCGTAGTATGCCCACACTATTCGCCGAAACGGAAATGAATCAACGTTTCGGCAAAATATTGGCAACTCCATCGCATTTCAAATCCCTGCAAACAAACGCATGCAACACATGTGTGGATCGGAGGCTTTGCATATACAACACGGCTTCGCATACAACACACATGCACGTGAGACGCTTTTCGCGCATGCGCACACAACACACACATGAGCTTCGCATAACATATGTGCACACACACGTGTGTGTGCAAGACGATCGGAACCGGCGCGGTCACACACAAAGCATAAAACCAACAAAGTTACCGATACGGCGAGACCTAGAGTGTTGGATGAGGTAAAAAGTTGAGATTGAGTAGGGTATTGAGCTAAGAAAGCTTCACCATTACTTACCTATGAAGAAAATTAAGTTTACCAACTTAATTTTGGTGAATGAAGAGGTGAAAATGAGGTGGGAAGGAGGGGCAACACGACCAAATCCAGATTTGGTGGGAGGTGGTGGTGGAAGAGTGTTTGGGGAAAGTGGGTGGCACATGTGAGTGGAGGGTGAAAAGCAGGAAATGGTCCCAGGTTAGCAGTGGCGCACCACCTAGCCGTGCGCCACTGCTAGGGTGACATAGCAATGGCGCACTGCCAGGTGGTGCGCCACTGCTAAGCCTCTCATCTCTAAAGGGGCTCTGGCCACCCCCTAGCAGTGGCGCACCTAAAGACATGCGACATAGGTAACCTATGTAGCAGTGGCGCACCACGGATGTGCGCCATTGCTAAGCCTATCATCTCTAAACGGGCTCTGGACACCTCCTAGCAGTGGCGCACCACTTTAACGTGCGCCATAGGTAAGTAATGTAGCAGTGGCGCACCCCGGAGATGTGCGCCACTACTAGGTTGGGGGAGGAGCTGGCCTCCTGTCACCACTTACTTATGGCGCACCACAATCGAGGTGCGCCACTACTACTTTTGTAAAAGTGGCCCACCGTTTTGTGGTGCGCCACTGCTAAGTAGTAGTGGCGCACGGCAGTCATGGTGCGCCACTGCTGGCTGTCTTACGGCTAGGCCTTTTCCTATTAGTGTATATATGTGTGTTTTTTGGGCCACCAACGATATATAGATGATCGAGAGAGAGAGAGAGAGAGATTGAAATCCCCAAGAATATATATGTTCAAATATACATTAAAATATATGCACGAATGCATTATAGGCCATGCATGCACACTAATTATATATATATATATATTATGAGGCAACTTAATCAAATGTGTTTTCATTCGAGAGAACTTATCAAAATTCAAGTTAATTAATTTATCACGATAATTATATAATTAATTAATGAATCTCAGGGATATGTTATACAACATGATCGATATAGGCCATGTATATATTAATTGGTGTTAATCTAAGGTTTGCTAGCTAGCTGCTATATATAGAGCATGTTTTTATTAGATCGGGTTATAGCTAGTATACTTTAGGGTTATGTGTTTTCATTAAGTAGGGTTGATTAGCTATGGTTAGTTACATATATATGGTTTAGGGTTAATGCATGGCACATTTAATTTAATTAGAGGACCGCGAGGCACCCCTGGCCTGCTTGATGCACAATTAAGTGTCGTTGGCCTATATATAGGGTTTAATTAGGGTTTAGGGTTAGGGTTAGGGTTTAGGGTATAGGGTTTAGTGTTTAGGGTGTTTAGGGTTTAGGGTTTAGGGATTAGGGTTTCAGGGTTGTATAAGGTTTCGGGATCATCGATCGAGTGCGCACACACATTATTAGAGGCACCCGCGCCTTTGCGCATAAAGTGCATGCGTATAGTTTAGGGTTATTTGTTTTAATTAAGTAGGGTTTGATCAGCTAGGGTTAGTTACATATATATGGTTTAGGGTTAATGCATGGCACATTACGTATAGTTTAAATCTTAAGAATGTTTATACATGATAGGCCATATGTGCAAAGGAAACTAGTCAAAATTCATTAATCCCTGTGAACTTGTCAAAATTCAAGTTTATCAGTGCCAATGGAAACTAGTCCAAAAAATTACATAGAGGACCAAAAGTACTAGACAATAACTAATAGAACCTGCAACTTTACAAAAAGGACCCCAAAACATATAGAAGAAAATCAATCGAGTCCTTCTCGACCGCACATCAGATCTCTGCTCCGCATCCTTTCCAGCAACTCCGTCGCCGGGGACGCACCACTTGGGACGTTGTCGTCGGTAGTCGCCAGGACGAAGGAGAAGAAGGGCCTCAGCAACGGCATATTGGCTCTAAGAAGGGCCGCTGAAAGGCCAAGATGTGCACGGGCAAGACGGATGACGCCGTCGTATGCCCCGAGCTTGTGAACTTTAGCATCTTGACTTCCCCATTGGCTAGATATGAATCACTGACCAAAGCAAGCCTCACCGTTAGCGCCATCACATTGATGGCACCAGATCGGGGTTTGGCGGCAAGATCCGCCAGATTCACCATAGGCCAGATCTGAAGCCGATGACGAGATCCCCGACTCCATTGCGCCATTCTGCTCATGGGAAACACTGGATCTAAGCTTACAACAACACTAACTCCCTCGGATCAAAATTAGCTGACTCAACTTCGCTTATATAAATATGGATGTATCCACACATGTTTTTACTCTAGATACATACACGTCTAAGGAAAGTTGAATCAATTAATTTAGTTCGAAGGGTGTACAATATACAGAGAGAAGTCGGCCTCATCTCCGGCCAGCGAGGCTGCCGTAGAGAAGGGGGAGAGGATCCGGGGGAGTGGGAGAGACTCGAGAGAGAAACAGAAGAGGAAGAAATGAGAGCTCCCTGGGAAGAACATTATTTTTGTCGTTCTGCTCGTAGCTTGAAACTGAAAATTTCAGCCGCGCGCCAAATCATCCCGCCGCATCCATTCGAAAATCCCGTGACCAGTTTTACCCTTTTAACCCTGGTCCGGAAGCTACAACCCACCGACCATGGAGGGCTCATTCGGTAACAATGAAATATCTTGCCTAGATCCCGAACCCTCCCCACAGGCCCACACCCACCCACCAACCATTCGCCCCATTAGCTCAAAAATACTCTCACACGCCAAAGCTCTGACTCTCTACCGTACTAGATCTGCTTCGCCGCCGGCATACTCCTCCACAGCGTAGCCTTGATCGTGTTGGCTGTCCACCCACCTGATCCGCTCCCCCGCCGCCCTCGTCACCGACAGATCTGCTTCACCGCCGACCTCGCCACCGACGGATCTGCTTCACCGCCGACCTCGCCACCGACTACCTCGCCGCAGCGGCTGTATCAACTTCATCGAATCCCTTGCCAGCCAACCAGATCTGCTTCACTAACGCCCGCTTCTACTGAAACAGGGTCGATTCATCGTCTCCCACGTTCGCCGCCGCTGGAATGCAAGTTGCCGCCCCCGTCCACCCCGCCGCAGCTTGGTTAGTACGCTGGCCCGTTAGATCGCGGTGTTTCTTTAGCCATATTTTGCGTAGTTATTTGCAGATCTCATATGCCGTTAACTTTCTTGATGTGTTGCTTCGCATGAAGTTTGTTTAAATATTGTACAGTACAAAAGCATTATTCGGTCGCTACCATCCTGTTCATTCTACTGACACCTGTGTGCATCCACATATTTATAGCCTTATACCCATTCATTTGCTGCCAACTGTTTTTGTACTGCATGCTATTGTCGCACTGCTTTTATAGTCATGCTATGGGCATTTCCAATCTGCTTGTTCTTATACCACGTCATTAGCTCACCGCTAGCTGCTAGCTGTTTTCTCGTGTCTGCTATTCTCACACTGCTTTTATAATCATGCTATGTGCATTTCCAATCTGCTTGCTCTTATACCTCGTCTTTAGCTTATATAGTTATTGCTGCGTGCATGTCTGGTCTTTGTATTATCGTAGACTGACTTGTCAATGTTATTTTTCCTAGGGATTGATCATGCGAACCACTTATTAGAACATCCAACATTAACAGTGGGGACGCTAGGGAAGGTTGGAATCTGAGTTCTTGGTTGGTAATTTTGGCAGTTTACTTCCGTTATTATCTATAACCTATATGCATTGTTCCTTATGCAAGAGATTAACACTTGGAACCCTGCCATAGCAATGCCATTCATGCTTTACTATGTTTCTGCCTATTTGATATGCTTGTCTTGGAGAAACTGCGAAGGTGATTTGAACCTGACATTTGGTCATCCTTAATGCCAGTTTACTTTATGTGGAAAACCTTGGCATTACCCTACTCTAAATCTGAATGTCTGAAATTCGTATCTCATGCAAAGCAACATCTAGTTGGTTTTAATCTGATATCTGGTAAATATTGGCTTATTCATTTGGCAGCTCAAGTTTTTTGTTATTTGAAACCAGCTGAC
Organism: Lolium perenne; assembly: GCF_019359855.2. Taxonomy (NCBI): domain Eukaryota; kingdom Viridiplantae; phylum Streptophyta; class Magnoliopsida; order Poales; family Poaceae; genus Lolium; species Lolium perenne. The sequence continues at coordinate 54,187,766 of NC_067248.2, read as the reverse complement.
TTGGTCTTAAAATGTGATATCTAAACACAGATTAAGGACAATGGAGCAGGAGGATTAGCATTTCACTTGATGGCTGAACCTAAAATGACAGGCATGTTGACCACGACTAGTGCACGCAAGACAAGGACCTGCAGCGAGCCAGTATGTGCTTAGTACATGCATCTTATCTTATCTTGTGCTTATTTCTGCTACATGTTGTTATCTGATCTCTACATTGCGTAATACATGTTTGAATAGTTAATTGTTGTAACTATGTTTGCAATGTTACCAGAATGCAGTTTTAATGAAGCAGCCATCATTTGAAGATAGTCGCCAAAGAAGGATCTGTAGCGACCCTGTGCAACATTATGATGTAAGTTTGTGCTTAGTACAAGTACCATACATTGTCTTATTTATGCAACGTGTTATTATCTTATATCTACATTGCATAATAAATGTTTGCATAGTTCATCGTTTAACTCTTTTTGCATTATTATCAGAATGCAGTTGTGATGAAGCAATCTTCATTAGAAGTGAGGCCCACAAAAAGTTCTGATATTTCTTCTGATGCATCTTCTCATAGCCGTCAACCTAGACCATTGCTTTCATCAAACAGTAAATATCTCAAGGCTGTACTTTATAAAAGACATGGTATTGCTGCTTTAAGATCTGTAGCTGATATGTTGACAAAGAGTACACAAGATTCAATCAAGGCGATTGCCAAATGTCAACGTGTTATTGATGATGCTAATAGAAGTGCTCAATGATTCTATGTAATTTTTTTATTTGGGCACATTAATTGCCTTGTAATTTTCCTACTTGTTTTATTTGTGTATGTAATTGTGTGTATCATTGATATCAGATTTTAGGCTCATGAAATTTAATGCAAGTTGACTAGTCAAATAAGTAGGGCACTACAACAGATTGGGCCGACCCACTTACAGTAGTGTGGGACCCACTTTCATTTTGGGCCGGCCCACTTCTTTAGTAGGCCGGCCCGGTTACACGATAGTGGGATCCACATGGTAAATGGGTCGGCCCACTATCTTGTTGGGCCAGCCCATTTGCTATATGGTGGTCCCACATGGTAAATGGGCCGGCCCTTTAATAGGAAGGTGGGACACACCTGCGTTTTTGGCCCGGCCCACTATCTTGTTGGGCCGGCCCACTTGCTATATGGTGGACCCCACATACTAAATGGGCCGGCCTTTTAACTGGAAAGTGGGACCCACCTGTGTTTTTGGCCCGGCCCACTATCTTGTTGGGCCTACCACTTGCTATCTGGGGGACCCCACATACTAAATGGGCCGGCCTTTTAACAGGAAGGTGGGACCCACCTGTGCTTTTGGCCCGGCCCACTATCTTGTTGGGCCGGCCCACTTGCTATATGGTGGACCCCACACACCAAATGGGCCGGCCCTTTAACAGGAAAGTGGGACCCACCTGTGTTTTTGGCCCGGCCCACTATCTTGTTGGGCCGGCCCACTTGCTATATGGTGGACCCCACATACTAAATGGGCCGACCCTTTAACTGTAAAGTGGGACCCACCTGTGTTTTTGGCCCGGCCCACTTGCTATATGGTGGACCCCACACACTAAATGGGCCGGCCCTTTAACAGGAAAGTGGGACCCACCTGTGTTTTGGCCCGGCCCACTTGATTCTTGGGCCGGCCCAGTTGTTGTAAGGTGGACCCCACATGTTAAATGGGCCGACCCATTTATGTTTGACCAGTCAACCTTAGAGGTTAGGCCCGGCCCACGTAACTAATGGACCAGCCCAGCTATATAGTTGACCGGTCAAACTATGTCAGCTGGCCCGGCCCGCTTAAGACGTGGCAGGCCTCGTGTGGGCCTACCATCTACCACGGGGTTTCAGCCGGTTAACGCCGTTAACTGCCAGTTAACGGCGTCTGCCACGTGTCAGTTTGCATGACGTCAGCAGTCAACGGGCTCCCGGAAACACTTGCGCAACGGTCCGATTTTCCGTGGCAGAAGGGTGATGGCGTGTAACTCACACGTTCGTTGGGAACCCCAAGAGGAAGGTATGATGCGCACAGTAGCAAGTTTTCCCTCAGAAAGAAACCAAGGTTTAATCGAACCAGGAGGAGCCAAGAAGCACGTTGAAGGTTGATGGTCGCGAAATGTGATGCGGCGCAACACCAGGGATTCCGGCGCCAACTAGGAACCTGCACAACACAACCAAAGTACTTTGCCCCAACGAAACAGTGAGGTTGTCAATCTCACCGGCTTGCTGTAACAAAGGATTAAACGTATCGAGTGGAAGATGTTTGCAAAGAAAACAGTAAAACAAGTAGAATGTATGCTATGTAAAGAATAGGACCGGGGTCCACAGTTCACTAGAGGTGTCTCTCCCATAAGATAAAAGCATGTTGGGTGAACAAATTACAGTCGGGCAATTGACAAATAGAGAAAGGCATAACAATGCATATACATGACATGGTAAATATAGTGAGATTTAATCCGGGCATTACGACAAAGAACATAGACCGCCATCCAACTGCATCTATGCCTAAAAAGTCCACCTTCAGGTTATCGTCCGAACCCCCTCCAGTATTAAGTTGCAAAGCAACAGACAATTGCATTAAGTATTGTGCGTAATGTAATCAATAACTACATCCTTAGACATAGCATCAATGTTTTATCCCTAGTGGCAACAGCACATCACAACCTTAGAACTTTCTCATCCTCGTCCCAGGTATCAATGAAGGCATGAACCCACTATCGAGCATAATTACTCCCTCTTGGAGTTAAGAGTAAAAACTTGGCCAGAGCCTCTACTAATAACGGAGAGCATGCAAGATCATAAACAACACATGAACAATAGATTGATAATCACCATAATCATAGTACTCTCTATCCATCGGATCCCGACAAACACAACATATAGAATTACATATAGATGATCTTGATCATGTTAGGCAGCTCACAAGATCTAACAATGAAGCACAACAAGGAGAAGACGACCATCTAGCTACTGCTATGGACCCATGGTCCAGGGGTGAACTACTCACTCATCACTCCGGAGGCGATCATGGCGATGAAGAGTCCTCCGGGAGATGAATCCCCTCTCCGGCAGGGTGCGGGCGGCGATCTCCAGAATCCCCAGAGATGGGATTCGCGGCGGCGGCGTCTCTGTAAGGTTTTCCGTATCGTGGCTCTCGGTACTGGGGGTTTCGCGACGGGAGCTTTAAGTAGGCGGAAGGTCAACGCGAGGGGCCACACGAGGGGCCCAGGGGCTAGGTCGGCGCGGCCAGGGCTTGGGCCGCGCCGGCCACCCCCCTGGCCTCCTCGTGGCCCCACTTCGTTAGGTCTTCGGTCTTCTGGAAGCTTCGTGCAAAAATAGGACCCTGGGCGAAAGTTTCGTCCAATTCCGAGAATATTTCTTTACTAGGATTTCTGAAACCAAAAACAGCAGAAACAAAGAATCTGGTTCTTCGGCATCTTGTTAATAGGTTAGTTCGAGAAAATGCATAAATATGACATATAAAGTGCATAAAACATGTAGGTATCATCAATAAAGTAGCATGGAACATAAGAAATTATCGATACGTTGGAGACGTATCAGCATCCCCAAGCTTAGTTCTGCTTCGTCCCGAGCAGGTAAAACGATAACAAAGATAATTTCTGAAGTGACATGCCATCATAATCTTGATCATACTATTTGTAAACATATGTAATGAATGCAGCGATCAAAGCAAAGGTAATGACATGAGTAAACAACTGAATCATACGACAAAGACTTTTCATGAATAGTACTTCAAGACAAGCATCAATAAGTCTTGCATAAGAGTTAACTCGTAAAGCAATAAATCAAAGTAAAGGTGTTGAAGCAACACATAAGAAGATTAAGTTTCAGCGGTTGCTTTCAACTTGTAACATATATATCTCATGGATATTGTCAACATAAAGTAATATAACAAGTGCAATATGCAAGTATGTAGGAATCAATGCACAGTTCACACAAGTGTTTGCTTCTTAAGGTGGAAGGAGATAGGTAAACTGACTCAACAATAAAAGTAAAAGAATGGTCCTTCGCAGAGGAAAGCATCGATTGCTGTATTTGTGCTAGAGCTTTTATTTTGAAAACATGAAACAATTTTGTCAACGGTAGTAATAAAGCATATGAGTTATGTAAATTATATCTTACAAGTTGCAAGCCTCACGCATAGTATACTAATAGTGCCCGCACCTCGTCCTACTTAACTTGGACTACCGGATCTTTGCATGCCATGTTTCAACCAAGTGTCACAAAGGGGTACCTCCATGCCGCATGTACAAAGGTCCAAGGAGAATGCTCGCATTTCGGATTTCTCGCTTTTGATTATTCTCAACTTAGACATCCATACCGGGACAACATGGACAACAGATAATGGACTCCTCTTAAATGCATAAGCATGTAGCAAAGTTATTATTCTCATATGAGATTGAGGATATATGTCCAAAACTGAAACTTCCACCATGATTCATGGCTTTAGTTAGCGGCCCAATGTTCTTCTCTAACAATTTTGCATGCTCCAACCACTAAAATGATAGACCTTCAGACAAGACGGACATGCATAGCAACTCACATGATATTCAACAATAGTTGATGGCGTTCCCCAGAAACATGGTTATCGCACAACAAGCAACTTAATAAAATATAAAGTGCATAAGTACATATTCAATACTACGATAGTTTTTAAGGCTATTTTGTCCCATGAGCTATATATTGCAAAGGTGAATGATGGAATTTTAAAGGTAGCACTCAAGCAATTTACTTTGGAATGGCGGGTAAATACCATGTAGTAGGTAGGTATGGTGGACACAAATGGCATAGTAGTTGGCTCAAGGATTTTGGATGCATGAGAAGTATTCCCTCTCGATACAAGGTTTAGGCTAGCAAGGTTATTTGAAGCAAACTCAAGGATGAACAAGTGCAGCAAGACTCACATAAAAGACATATTGTAAACATTATAAGACTCTACACTGTCTTCCTTGTTGTTCAAAACTCAATACTAGATATTATCTAGACCTTAGAGAAATCAAATATGCAAATCAAATTTTAGCAAGCTCTATGTATTTCTTCATTAATGGGTGCAAAGCATATGATGCAAGAGCTTAAACATGAGCACAACAATTGCCAAGTATCACATTATCCAAGACATTTTTAGAATTACTACATGTAGCATTTTCCAATTCCAACCATATAACAAATTAACGAAGAAGAAACTTCGCCTAGAACATTATGAGTAAAGCCTAAGGACACATGTGTCCATATGCAACAGCGGAGCGTGTCTCTCTCCCACAAAGTGAATGCTAGGATCCATCTTATTCAAACAAAAACAAAAACGAAAACAAACCGACGCTCCAAGTAAAGAACACCAGATGTGACTGAATAAAAATATAGTTTCAGGGGAGGAACCTGATGATGTTGTCGATGAAGAAGGGGATGCCTTGGGCATCCCCAAGCTTAGACGCTTGAGTCTTCTTAAAATATGCAGGGATGAACCACCGGGGCATCCCCAAGCTTAGAGCTTTCACTCCTCTTGATCTTAGTATATCATTCTCCTCTCTTGACCCTTGAAAACTTCCTTCACACCAAACTTCAAGCAAACTCATTAGAGGGTTAGTGCATCATTAATAATTCACACATTCAGAGGTGACACAATCATTCTTTTCACTTCTGGACATTGCATAATGCTCTTTTGGACATTAATGGATCAAAGAAATAAATCCAACATAGCAAAAGAGGCAATGCGAAATAAAAGGCAGAATCTGTCAAAAACAGAACAGTCCGTAAAGACGAATTTATAAATGGCACCAGACTTGCTCAAATGGAAAAACTCAAAACTAATGAAAGTTGCGTACATATCTGAGGATCACGCTCGTAAATTGGCAGATTTTTTCGAATTTTCTACAGAGAATTATGCCCAGATTCGTGACAGACAGCAATGCTGTTTCTGCGCAGCGATCCCAAATATAACATCAACTTTGACATAGAAACTTTACTTGGCACAAAAACATGATAAGGAGAGGTTGCTACAGTAGTAAACAACTTCCAAGACTCAATAAAACAAAAAATTGCTGTAGGTAAAAACATGGGTTGTCTCCCATAAGCGCTTTTCTTTAACGCCTTTCAGCTAGGCGCAGAAAGTGCAAATCAAGTAACATCGAGAGATGAAGCATCAACATCATTACCAGGGGTGTTGGGAGTTTTCTCAACCAAGCATAGTATGTTTGATATATAAGTTTTAGCGTCTCCCTTTTCATTAGTCTTAGGCTTGCTACTCTCATCGAACAAATTTTCAGGAACAAGCCAAGCATAGTTATTTTCTAGTGCATCATTCGTAGCTAGGAGTTTACATGGTATTGGTGCTTTGATTTCCCCTCCATCATTAATGTTATTAGTGTACATTATTCTATCCATGTCCATTTTTTCAAGGAGACCAATAAAATTGGTATGAGAACCTAGCATATTAAATTTAGCAAAAACCTTTCTAGCCTCTCTTGCTAGACCACCAAATTCTCTAAGAAGGGTTTCTAAAACAAAATCTTTCTTTTCCCCTTCTTCCATATCACCAAGTGTAAGAAACATGTGTTGGATTATAGGATTGAGATTAACAAATTTAGTTTCCAACAAGCGAACTAAAGCAGCAGCAGCAATTTCATAGGTAGGTGCAAGTTCTACCAAGTGTCTATCTTCAAAATCTTCAGTAATACTAACATGATTGAAAAATTCTTCTATATTATTTCTCCCAACTATGGACCCACGTCCTACCGGTATGTCTTTTGTGGTGAAATTAAAAGGAAACATGATGCAATAAGCAAAAAGTAAACTAGGCAAATAAAGTAAAGACGAGTAACTAAATTTTTTTGTGTTTTTGATATAGAGAGCAAGACAGTAAATAAAGTAAAACTAGCAACTAATTTTTTTGTATTTTGATTTAGTGCAGCAAACAAAGTAGTAAATAAAATAAAGCAAGACAAAAACAAAGTAAAGAGATTTAGAAGTGGAGACTCCCCTTGTATCGGGTCTTGATCTCCCCGGCAACGGCGCCAGAAAAAGAGCTTGATGGCGTGTAACTCACACGTTCGTTGGGAACCCCAAGAGGAAGGTATGATGCGCACAGTAGCAAGTTTTCCCTCAGAAAGAAACCAAGGTTTAATCGAACCAGGAGGAGCCAAGAAGCACGTTGAAGGTTGATGGTCGCGAAATGTGATGCGGCGCAACACCAGGGATTCCGGCGCCAACTAGGAACCTGCACAACACAACCAAAGTACTTTGCCCCAACGAAACAGTGAGGTTGTCAATCTCACCGGCTTGCTGTAACAAAGGATTAAACGTATCGAGTGGAAGATGTTTGCAAAGAAAACAGTAAAACAAGTAGAATGTATGCTATGTAAAGAATAGGACCGGGGTCCACAGTTCACTAGAGGTGTCTCTCCCATAAGATAAAAGCATGTTGGGTGAACAAATTACAGTCGGGCAATTGACAAATAGAGAAAGGCATAACAATGCATATACATGACATGGTAAATATAGTGAGATTTAATCCGGGCATTACGACAAAGAACATAGACCGCCATCCAACTGCATCTATGCCTAAAAAGTCCACCTTCAAAGTTATCGTCCGAACCCCCTCCAGTATTAAGTTGCAAAGCAACAGACAATTGCATTAAGTATTGTGCGTAATGTAATCAATAACTACATCCTTAGACATAGCATCAATGTTTTATCCCTAGTGGCAACAGCACATCACAACCTTAGAACTTTCGTCAGTTGTCCCGGTATCAATGATGGCATGAACCCACTATCGAGCATAATTACTCCCTCTTGGAGTTAAGAGTAAAAACTTGGCCAGAGCCTCTACTAATAACGGAGAGCATGCAAGATCATAAACAACACATGAACAATAGATTGATAATCACCATAATCATAGTACTCTCTATCCATCGGATCCCGACAAACACAACATATAGAATTACATATAGATGATCTTGATCATGTTAGGCAGCTCACAAGATCTAACAATGAAGCACAACAAGGAGAAGACGACCATCTAGCTACTGCTATGGACCCATGGTCCAGGGGTGAACTACTCACTCATCACTCCGGAGGCGATCATGGCGATGAAGAGTCCTCCGGGAGATGAATCCCCTCTCCGGCAGGGTGCCGGAGGCGATCTCCAGAATCCCCCGAGATGGGATTCGCGGCGGCGGCGTCTCTGTAAGGTTTTCCGTATCGTGGCTCTCGGTACTGGGGGTTTCGCGACGGGAGCTTTAAGTAGGCGGAAGGTCAACGCGAGGGGCCACACGAGGGGCCCAGGGGCTAGGTCGGCGCGGCCAGGGCTTGGGCCGCGCCGGCCACCCCCCTGGCCTCCTCGTGGCCCCACTTCGTTAGGTCTTCGGTCTTCTGGAAGCTTCGTGCAAAAATAGGACCCTGGGCGAAAGTTTCGTCCAATTCCGAGAATATTTCTTTACTAGGATTTCTGAAACCAAAAACAGCAGAAAACAGGGTTCTTCGGCATCTTGTTAATAGGTTAGTTCCAGAAAATGCATAAATATGACATATAAAGTGCATAAAACATGTAGGTATCATCAATAAAGTAGCATGGAACATAAGAAATTATCGATACGTTGGAGACGTATCAAAGGGCGCCCAAGCGCGACGGACCGAAAAAAACGTCGTTGGACTTTGCCTGACGCAGTTTCCACAACAGAACCCATATCGTCGGGTTAGGCCCATAGGCGACGAAAAATACCCCTTAGAGGACGATTTTGAGACGTTGTCTATCAGAACTTTTCTTGTAGTGACCGCTGCACGGCCGCGTGCAAAATTGGACGACAACAGGACATGCCAGCTGGAAACGGTCGATTTCGGGCGTTGGTCTTGGGTTTTTCCTAGGTGTGCTTTAAGAACCGGTTGGACCACAAGACGGAGGCCTTTCGAACAACTAAACAAGCCGAAAATTGCTGGCCCGATAAGAGTTATGGGGTCTCCACGCTACCAAATAGGCCCCTAACCATCGATGTGTTTCACGTACCCTTCTGTGTCACGCTATCTCATCTCGCTCTTACCCATTTTTCCGGCCATGTTTTCTGAGAGCAATTAGCGTTGCATCACGATATCTTCGTTGATGTAAACAGGATGAAGTGAAATTAATTAATTACTTGATTAATGATCCATGCATTCACCATCCACCATGTATCATATTACACGAGGTATGGTCACAAGTAGAAAACAGAACTTCCGTTCGGGAGCTGCCCGAGCATTAGTCCCGGCCGCGTTACAAACTGGAACTAGTAAGCCTCTTTTATAACTAGCTTCTTGATTAATAGATGATCATAGTTTCATGATCATGAACATTGGATGTTATTAATAACAAGGTTATGTCATTACGTGAATGATGTAATGGACACACCCAATTAAGCATAGCATAAGATCACGTCATTAAGTTCGTTTGCTATAAGCTTTCGATGCATAGTTACCTAGTCCTTTCGACCATGAGATCATGTAAATCACTTATGCCGGAAGGGTACTTTGATTACATCAAACGCCACTGGTAAATGGGTGGTTATAAAGGTGGGATTAGGTATTCGGAAAGTATGAGTTGATGCATATGGCTCAACAGTGGGATTTGTCCATCCCGATGACGGATAGATATACTCTGGGCCCTCTCGGTGGAATGTCGTCTAATTAGCTTGCAAGCATATGAATGGTTCATAAAAGACCACATACCACGGTACGAGTAAAGAGTACTTGTCAGAGACGAGGTTGAATAAGGTATCGTGATACCGATGATCAAACCTCGGACAAGTAAAATATCGCGTGACAAAGGGAATCGGTATCGTATGTAAATGGTCAATCGATCACTAAGTTATCGTTGAATATGTGGGAGCCATTATGGATCTCCAGATCCCGCTATTGGTTATTGGTCAGAGAGAAGTCTCAACCATGTCTGCATAGTTCACGAACCGTAGGGTGACACACTTAAGGTTGATGTCGTTTAAGTAGATAAGGAATCTGGAATGGAGTTCGAAGTTTTGTTCGGAGTCTCGGATGGGATCCAGGACATCACGAGGAGGTCCGGAATGGTCCGGAGAACAAGATTCATATATAGGAAGTCATATTCCAAGTTTGGAAATGATCTGATGCATTTATGGCAGGTTCTAGAAGGTTCTAGAAAAAGTCCGGAAGAAATCACCATGGAAAGTGGAGTCCCGGAGGGACTCCACCTTGCATGGCCGGCCAACCCTAAGGGGGAGGAGTCCCAGGTGGACTCCCCAAGGGTGGCCGGCCAACCCCCCAAGGAAGGGGTGGGAGTCCCACCTTGAGTGGGATTCCCCCCTTGGGTAGGTTTTGTCCCTAAGGCAAGTTTTGGGTTCGGGTCTTATTCGAAGACTTGGAGTCCAACTCTTGGGGGTTTCCACCTATAAAAATCTGGGCAACAGGAGGGGGCCGGCCACTCCAAGCCATGAGTTGGCCGCACCCCCCCCCCCCCTCTCTCACCATACCCTAGCCTCTCCTCCTCCACCACCTCTCCCGCATACGCTTAGGCGAAGCCCTGCCGGAGTTCTCCACCACCACCGCCACCACGCCGTCGTGCTGCCGGGATTTCGAGGAGGATCTACTACTTCCGCTGCCCGCTGGAACGGGGAGGAGGACGTCGTCTTCATCAACACCGTACGTGTGACCGAGTACGGAGGTGCTGCCCGATTGTGGCACCGTCAAGTTCTTCTACGCGCTTTTTGCAAGCGGTCAAGATCTTCTACGCGCTTTTGCAAGCGGCAAGTGATCGACTACATCCACCACGAGATCTAATCTCGTTAGGCTTTGGAAATCTTCGAGGGTTAGTCTCATGATCTTCTCGTTGCTACCATCTACTAGATTAAATCTTGGCTTGTGTTTTCGTTCTTGCGGTAGGAAATTTTTTGTTTTCTATGCTACGAATCCCAACAGTGGTATCAGAGCCGTGTCTATGCATAGATTGGTTGCACGAGTAGAACACAATTGTTTTGTGGGCGTTGATGCTTTGTTGTCTTTAGTTCGTGTACTTTGCATCTTGCAGCATAGTGGGATGAAGCGGCCCGGGCTAACTTTACATGACCGCATTCATGAGACTTGCTCCACGCTCGACATGCAACTTGTATTGCATAAGTGGCTTTGCGGGTGTCTGTCTCTCCCACTATAGTGAAGATCCAATTTACTCTTTTTATTGACAACATTAGTATCACCGTTGTGGTTCATGTTCGTAGGTAGATTGAATCCTACTCGAAAACCCTAAACCACGTAAAATATGCAAACCAAATTAGAGGCGTCTAACTTGTTTTTGCAGGGTTTGGTGATGTGATATGGCCATGATGTGATGATGAATATGTATGAGATGATCATTATTGTATTGTGGCAACCGGCAGGAGCCTTATGGTTGTCTTTATATTTCATGTTGTAGTATTGTTTCAAAGTAGTTGTAATAGTTGCTACACACGGTGAACAACCATGAAGACGACGCCATGGACCTTGACGCTACGCCGACGATGATGGAGATCATGCCCGTTGATGATGGAGATCATGTTCGTGCTTTGGAGATGAAGATCAAAGGCGCAAACACAAAAGGGCCATATCATATCACATATGAATTGCATGTGATGTTAATCCTTTATGAATCTTATTTTTCTTAGATCGCGACGGTAGCATTATAAGATGATCCCTCACATTAATATCAAGATAATAAAGTGTTCTCCCCTCGTATGCCCCGTTGCTACAGTTCGTCGTTTCGAAGCATCTCGTGATGATCGGATGTGATAGACTCTACGTTCACATACAATGGGTGTAAGCCATGTTTGCACACGCGGAATACTTGGGTTTGCTTGACGAGCCTAGCATGTACAGACATGGCCTCGGGACAACGGAAACCGAAAGGTTGAACACGAGTCATATGGATGATATGATCAACATGTTGATGTTCACCATTGAAGCTACATCATTTCACGTGATGATCGGTTTTGGTGTAGTGGATGTGGATCGTGTGCCACTTAACAACTATGAGGGATGTTGTATTAAGTGGGAGTTCATTAGTAATTAGATTAAAACTTGAACTAATTATCATGAACATCGTCTGAATAGTATTTTGAATTAATTTTGTAGTATTGGCATCCGTTTTCTACCATGCGTTAGTCTTGTAATTGAGATTGAAATACTGTTAAATTTGACAAGTAACTTTACGGACTGGTACCGTATTGTTAAAGAATCAAGAAATGATTAAGTCCTATTGCAAACTTTTAGTAAACCTCACATTGTTGATTCAAAAAACAATGGTTTCAATTAGTACCTCAAATCATCTTGTCTCCATGAAACTTGAAGTTCAAATCCGTTTGAAATTAAACTAAGGAGCTGGAAATTTTGTTTTCAGAAATAAGCGAGGTATGAGATATATGTGATATCTAAGACCTTATTGCAAGGTGATAGAATATTATTTGGTGAGAGTACATAAACTCATAAGTTTTATGGGAATGTACGAAGGTTGAAGACGCCAGGCGTCTCAATCCTCCAACTATTGGGGCACCAACAATATTCGCATATCCATGAAGTGATCGTCCTTACTATGCACCGTTGCTAAGACTCGTCGTTTCGAAGTATCTCGTGATGATCGGGTGTTATAGATTCTACGTATGCATACAACGGGTGCAAGCCAGATTTGCACATGCGAATACTAAGGTTAAACTTTACGAGCCTAGCATGTACAGACATGGTCTCGAAAAGTCGTCATGATATGATGGATAAAATTATGAGTGAAATTGTTCATCATATTACAAAGTTACTAATAGTGAAATCTGGAACACTTGTCATATGATGATCAACTTTAAAGTAAGAACCTCAAGGTTATTGGTATTTGACCAATGGACCTAGAAGTTATTGAAGGTGAAGTGTTTTTTGAGAATGAGAAAAGCTAAAAGAGAAACTACAAAAGATATTTTGGCAGAAAGAAAGAAAAGACTAGAAAGTCTAGCTCAGGTGTATATACATGATATACATGTTATGGATGTATTCCTTGTTTTGTCACATAATGAAATTCTTGGGTATTTGTACCAGATTGGTTGGTATGAGATGTCATACAATACAACCCAATACAAGAATACGATGGCCTAAGTGACTGATAAGGAATATGGTAATAATGCACGTCTAGAACATAATAAAGTGTTATTATGTTTGTCGTTGGCATTCTACCTAGCCCTTAGAATTTATAATAAAGAACTTGATAATAGTTATTTTGCTCTGGTCAAATGAAAACAATGAGTTGTTCAAATTATGACATTATTCCATGTACGATGGATAAGTAATTATAAATCTTAATGGTGAAACACACATACATAACACTGACGCTAAAATGCCATAAGGCAAATGATTTGAATTCCACTTATTTGTGGAACCGCCATTTAGGTCATGTTAGAAAGGAATGCATGAAGAAACTCCATGCAAATGGATTTTTGGAGTCATTTGATTTTTGAATCGTTTGGCGCTTGCAAATCTTTTCTAAAATGGAATGACTAAAATACCGTTCAAGGCCAAGAGTTGAACAGGAAACTAACTTTGTGGAAACATACATGATGATGTATGTGGTTCACTGGGCATAGTTATGTGTGGGAGATTCTTCTACTACATGAAAACTTCCAACAATGAATTGAGTATATATATATGGATATATTCGATAAGGAAGAAGGTTGAAACATTTGAATGGATTCAAATAAATTTCAGCATGAAGTGGAAATCATCGTAATAGAAAAGTCAAATATCTATGATTAGGATCATGGTGGAAATATATGAGTTACGAGTTTTAGCGAACATCTAAGAGAGTTATGAAATTGTTCTACAACTCACATTTCTTGGAGTATCATAATGATGATGGAGTATCCAATAGATGTGTCCAAACCTTGTTGGATTAATGATGAGATAATATAATTTAACGCCATTATATTTTTTGTGGATTATGCTTTAGAGACTACCGCTTGTACACTAAATAGAGCATCATCATGATCCGTTGAAATGACACCATACAAGTTATGGCATGGGTATGAACCCTAATAGTCTTTTCTTAAATTTTGGTCTGCGTAGCATAAGTAAATGAGTTTACAACCAAAATCGGATGAATGTCTTTGTTGGTTATCTCGGAGAATTGATTGGGAATTCTTTCCACTATGAAGTAAAAGACAAACGTGTTTGTTAATGTTACTTGCTTATTTCCAAGAAATTGTTTTCTAGCGAAGTATTTGAGTGGGAGGACAATAGAACTTGATAAGGTTAATGAACCTGAGCATGATGATCAGAGTAGCGCAGCATCGGAAATAGGTTCTGGAAGCGGCCACGATGATCATGGCTCCCATGACTACAAAGTGTTTTAGCCATGGAGATCGAAGTACCTATTGAACCTTGTAGGTTTGGTTTACTTTGTGATCAAATAAATGATTTGTGGACAAAGGATTGTTTTTTTTTTGAACAATGATAAATCAACTACAAAGGAAGTTATGATGGGCCCTGACTCCGTTAAAATGGCTGTGTGCCATGAAATCCAAGATAGGTGAATACTTTTTGAAAGTAAATGAATCTATGAAATTGATGGACTTGGATGAAATATCCTTGAAGAAGCTCGACTTGTCGAAAAGTTGTTTACGACAAAGTTCAAAGAGTTGACTACAATAAGATTAGATCTTCTGTAGCGATGCTTATAGTCTATGTGGGTTATTCTAGTAATCGCTACATATTTCGTTTATGAGTATGTTAGTAGGATGGAAAAATATATTACTTAACAGAAGTGTGTATTAAAGGTATATACAAGATACAACCAAGAGTTTTCCTAGTCCGTAGAATACTAGATAGGAATACGAACTTCAATTGGATGAAGTGAGTATTGCGGATGGAATCTTCACCGGATGAAATAGTCAAAGAGTTTTTGATTTCATCAAAAACGATGAAGATGCTTGCATTTGCAAGAAATTAAGTGGGAGCACTGAGACATATTTGTAATACTTTATGTAGCTGACATATCGTTGATTATAAATATTGTAATTATATAATTGATTAAAAGCTTTAATTGAGAATTAGCTTTAATGAAAGGATATGGACTGAAACATATTTAGTGTCAAGATCTATGAAGATAGATTGAAACACATAATAAGTTTAAGTCAGAGTACATAGAATGAATATTTAAGTAGTTCAATATAAAAATATAAAGAAGGTGTTCTTTTCATGTGAAGTTTTAACAAGAGTTGAGTGTATATGACACTCAATGAGTAAAAACACATGAGTGATTATAGATCACAAATAATGTGTACACAATCAGATGTCCTGTGCTCTAAAAATGTTATGAGCATATACCAGAATGATTCATGTGATGATCATTGGACGACAGTAAGAATATCCTTGAGTACTTCAGAAGAACCAAGGATATATGTATAGTTTTGTATGGGGTAGTAACAAACAAATCGCTGTAAAGTGTTGCACCGATATTAGTTTGGTCACATATAAAAATGAATTTCAAATTAGGCTAAGTGTTGTTTAAAAGGTAGCACAATGAGCTAGAAGTTGTCTATGCTAGATTTAGAAGAGTTCTAAATATTGTGACTGATTCTACAAACGAAGGAAGAGTATGTCATTGTTTTGACAATGACTAAGGATGTTAAGTCGAAAAGTTCTTTGAGAACTTGGTGTAGTTTCGATAATGTCAGAACTTTGAAGCTATATTGTGTGTGACAATATTAGTGACATATTTCAGACCGCGGAATTAAGGTTCCACCAGAAGACCAAACATATTTAATGCCGACTCATTTGGAAAATGGGTGATGCGTTGAGACGCAAATGAATTGCAAAATACATGCGTTTCTGAGCGTGTCAGATCCGTTGACTAAAACCTCTCCCGTGAGCAAGACATGATAAAGCACCAGAAGGCCAAGGTGTTATATCTTTACAAATGTAAACTAGATTATTGACTCTAGTGCCAGTGGGAGACTGTTGGAGATATGCCCAAGAGGCAATAATAAAATGGTTATTATAATATATCTTTGTGTTTATGATAAATGTTTACATACCATGCTATAAATGTATTAACTTAAACATTGATACATGTGTGTTATGTAAACAACAAGAAGTCTCTAGTAAGCCTCTTTTATAACTAGATTGTTGATTAATAGATGATCATAGTTTCATGATCATGAACATTGGATGTTATTAATAACAAGGTTATGTCATTATGTGAATGATGTAATGGACACACCCAATTAAGCGTAGCATAAGATCACGTCATCAAGTTCATTTGCTATAAGATTTCGATACATAGTTACCTAGTCCTTTCGACCATGAGATCATGTAAATCACTTATGCCGGAAGGGTACTTTGATTACATCAAACACTACTGCGTAAATGGGTGGTTATAAAGGTGGGATTAGGTATTCGGAAAGTATGAGTTGAGGCATATGGATCAACAGTGGGATTTGTCCATCCCGATGACGGATAGATATACTCTGGGCCCTCTCGGTGGAATGTCGTCTAATTAGCTTGCAAGCATATGAATGGTTCATAAGAGACCACATACCATGGTACGAGTAAAGAGTACTTGTCAGAGACGAGGTTGAACAAGGTATCGTGATACCGATGATCAAACCTCGGACAAGTAAAATATCGCGTGACAAAGGGAATCGGTATCATATGTAAATGGTTCAATCGATCACTAAATTAACGTTGAATATGTGGGAGCCATTATGGATCTCCAGATCCCGCTATCGGTTATTGGTCGGAGAGAAGTCTCAACCATGTCTGCATAGTTCACGAACCGTAGGGTGACACACTTAAGGTTTGATGTCGTTTAAGTAGATATGGAATCTGGAATGGAGTTCGAAGTTTTGTTCGGAGTCTCGGATGGGATCCAGGACATCACGAGGAGCTCCGGAATGGTCCGGAGAATAAGATTCATATATAGGAATTCATATTCCAAGTTTGGAAATGATTCGGTGCATTTATGGCAGGTTCTAGAAGGTTCTAGAAAAGTCTGGAAGAAATCACCATGGAAAGTGGAGTACCGGAGGGACTCCACCTTGCATGACCGGCCAACCCTAAGGGGGAGGAGTCCCAGGTGGACTCCCCAAGGGTGGCCGGCCAACCCCCCCAAGGAAGGGGTGGGAGTCCCACCTTGAGTGGGATTCCCCCCTTGGGTAGGTTTTGTCCCTAAGGCAAGTTTTGTGTTCGGGTCTTATTCGAAGACTTGGAGTCCAACTCTTGGGGGTTTCTAACCATAAAAAGAGGGGCAAGGGGAGGGGGCCGGCCACTCCAAGCCATGAGTTGGCCGCACCCCCCTCTCTCCCCAAACTCTAGCCTCTCCTCCTCCACCACCTCTCCCGCATACGCTTAGATGCAAGCTGATTCCGAGGAGGATCTACTACTTCCGCTGCCCGCTGGAACGGGGAGGAGGACGTCGTCTTCATCAACACCGTACGTGTGACCGAGTACGGAGGTGCTGCCCGATTGGCACCATCAAGTTCTTCTACGCGCTTTTGCAAGCGGTCAAGATCTTCTAAGCGCTTTTGCAAGCGGCAAGTGATCGACTACATCCACCATGAGATCTAATCTCGTTAGGCTTTGGAAATCTTCGAGTGTTAGTCTCATGATCTTATCGTTGCTACCATCTACTAGATTAGATCTTGGCTTGTGTTTTCGTTCTTGAGGTAGGAAATTTTTTGTTTTCTATGCTACGAATCCCAACAGATATTAGTTAGCCAAGTTTTAGATTCTCAAACTCCCAAAGAGAAATATGAAAAAATTTAGATTTTAGCTTTTGCAAAAAAACAATTAAAATTTATTTTTCTTTATTTATTTAAGATTATTATTACATCATTACTTTTATTTATTATAGTATTATTCGAATTCAAACAATAAAGAAGCGTGACATCGTGACGAAGAGGTTAATAGGATTGATATGATAGTAATGTCAATAACGTGCGTGTAAAATTCTTAGAAGCGGGATGGAAGGAACTCAGAAATTAAGCGTGCTAGTGCTGGAGTATTTTGACCATGAATATATAATTTCAGTAGAGCTTAAGTGTACCTAGAGACTAAACTGACCAAATAACTCAAATACTAGATATTCCAGAAAAATAGAAAAAAATTAGAATGGAAAGAAATTAGAAGAAAAATTGGATGAAAAAATGCACGTAATGGCATTTAGTCCTGGTTGGTGTTAGCTCCTCAAACTCAAGCCGGGACTAAAGGTCCTTCACCCCAGCATGTGGAGCCCACCTGGAGGGTCTTTAGTCTTTGTTCGTAACCCAACATTCGTAGTCCCGCTTAAAAATCTAAAGAGAAGAATCTTTAGTCCCAATTTAGTCCCGCTTAAAAAATAGAACTAAAGACCCTTACCAATCGAAACTAAAGACATATTTTCTACTAGTGGGTGCAAAAGGACGAACATGATCTTTCTAGTGGGTGTCCGTCTGGAAAGTTATGCGGATGACAAACATAGTTAGAGCATCTCTAGTCGTGTTTCCCAAAGCGTTCTCCAAATAGCGCCGGAGTTAGCATTTGGGGGACGCTAGCCCGCGTCATCGAAACAAAAATTGAGAATTTTCAATTGAAAACAGTCGAATCCATTCAAACTAGCTATATATTACTACCTCCATCCCAAGGCTTAAGGCGTATATTTAGTTTGACCAACTTTTTAGAAGAATTTATGAATAAATATGATATTTTTTAGGTACCATATGAAAATATATTTTAGTATCTATCTAATGATACTGTTTGTAGTTTCCATGTTAATGAATTTTGATAAAAAAACTTAGTCAAACTTAACATAGTTTGACTTCCTAAAAAAAAATAGGCCTTAAGCCTTAGGATGGAGGTAGTATATAGATTTGAACGAAATGCGATGAAATTTAAACATAAACCCTCATATAGTACTTTTGGCGCCTAGAGGGGTCGTAGTACTGGTGAAAGTTGTACATGCCGTCATCGACGACGTCCTGCTTGTCGTGCTTGTCGGGCTCGTCATTCACCGCGCCGCTGGGCCCAACTTCGCCGCCGTTGGTGAGGTTTACGAGTGGCATTCCAGCATCGTGAATGTCGCCCCTCCAGGCGTCTTTGTCGTCCGACCCGAGGTAGGCGATGAGTGGCATCCTTCACTGTGTCGCCTAGGAAAGCCTGGGAGCCATTAATGTGGCTTGACCAGAGGTAGGCGACGGGTTTTAGACTTCCGTGTCAATACCGCGCCGGGCCCGTCACTCCCCGCCTCACTTCTCGCTTGTCTGGCGCGCCCGGAGCATCCCCTGTGGAGCGGGGATGGGCTCGGGACGCCAAACACCATATTGGGCCACGCTGCGCGGAAGGAGACTTTGGGGCGTGCGACTGGAGCCAAAAAATGTCCGGCGCGCCCGGAGCATCCCCTGTGGAGCGGGGATGAGCTCGGGACGCCAAACACCATATTGGGCCACGCTGCGCGGAAGGAGACTTTGGTGCGCGCGACTAGAGCCAAAAAATATCCGATGCATCCAAGAAAATCTTTGAAAAACGCTTTAGGGGACACGACGGGAGATGCTCTTACATCCTGCACGACTCGACGAGCTTCTTGTTGAAGCAGCAGCCCTTCACGAGAAACTGCATTGGTTTTCAATGAGCTATGCCTTCTTTAATTTTAATTGTCCAAATGTAAGATTGCAGTACTGATTTTTCATTCCGGGAAAGTTACAGGAAAGGCTAAATCTCTCAACTCCCATGTCACGGAAAAATATTAAAATATAATACTCTCTTCATAATAAAATAAACTGCTCAAATTTATCTAGATATAGTTGTATAGTGATATTTTTAGTGTGTAGATACGTCTGTATCTAAAAAAGTTAAGAAAGTTATTATACGATGGAAGTGCGACATAAGTATCTTTAAAGTCATCAAGTTAGTTCATGTAATAATGGCTGGGACAGTACGACTCCCTTCATCCTAAAAAGAATGCATCGACTTTTCCATATTTCTACCTCTGTACACCATAAAATGCGTATAGATACATGAGAACTTAGATAAAGCTGAGGATTATTATTAGAATGGACTGAGGGTAATCTTCGCAATAAAGTATAAACCTGTAAACACAGATGCAACAAAATTGAACCGTCACTTTAGGACTTCACTTAGCCTATCTACATATTTACTTCATACAAAAAAAAACTTTGTATATTGCAAGCTATCTTCAAGCAGAGGGGTACCTCGTGTAATTCCTCATTTAGTTGAGGGGGTCTCTCTATACAAAAATACGCTGATGATATTATTCTTTTTTTTGGAACATGACCTCAACAAAGCTGTTAATATGAAATTAATTTTGTGTCTCTTTGAAGAGTTATCGGGACTCAAGATTAATTTTCATAAAAGTGTGATTTTTTGTTTTGGAAAGGCAAATGAGGAGGAGGACCAGTATAAGAAGATCTTTGGATGTGATGTTGGACAACTTCCTTTTAGATACTTGGGTATTCCAATCCATTACAAAAAACTCAAGAATTCAGATTGGTATCCAGTAGAAACACGGTTTGAAAGTAAATTAGGATGCCGGAAAGGGAAGTTACTATCCTATGGTGATAGGTTAGTTCTTATTAATTCAGTGTTAACTAGCTTACCGATGTTTATGTTGTCTTCCCTGCAAATACCTATTGGGGTAAGGAAACGTTTGAACTTCTATAGATCAAGGTTCTTTTGGTAGTCCGACGAAAACAAAAGGAAATATCGGCTTACAAAATGGAACATTGTTTGTAGACCCAAAGATCAAACGGGCTTAGGCATTGAGGTTCTCGAAATCAAATTAGATGTTTATTGAGTAAATGGCTTTTAAAACTTCTTAATGAAGACGAGGTGTGGCATGAATTGCTACATAATAAATACCTAAGACAGAAGACATTATCGGAGGTTCAAGTGAGACCTACTGATTCTTATTTCTGGAAAGGTTTAATGGAGGTCAAACATGAGTTTTTTTCTAAGGGTTTTTTCAAAGTGGATAATGGATTGAGTATCCGCTTCTAGGAAGATACCTGTTTAGGAAATACTTCGTTGGCTCAACAATATCCGTCTCTCTATAACGTAATTCATCATAAGAATGTCACAATGGCACAAGTTTTAGCCCAATATCCACTGAATATTACATTCCGAAGAGTGCTGACCGGTAATAAATGGACTTCATGGTTGCAATTATGTCAGAAACTTATGATGGTACAATTGAATGAAGAGAATGATTGGTTTGTTTGGAATTTGACAACAAATGGGTTGTTTATAGTGAAATCAATGTATGAAGATCTTATGTGTGATCATACCCCCTTCCTCAGAAACTATCATGGAAGGTTAAAATCCCCCTAAAGATAAAGATTTTCATGTGGTTCTTGAGTAATAAGGTATTGTTAACTAAGGATAATCTAGCTAAGCGTCATTGGAATGGGTGTACTAAATATGTTTTCTGTGGGGAACAGGAGACCATTCAGCACCTTTTTATTGAATGCCCTTTAGCTAAGCTCTTATGGCGTATGGTTAACTTTACATATGATCTTCCACCTCCCACCAATGTTACTAATATGTTTGGTAATTGGTTAAATAGAGTAGATAGACAATCTAAGGATTTTATCCGGATTGGGGTTTATGCTTTATTTTGGTCTATTTGGAGGGTCATGAATGATATAATCTTTAACAAAAAAACCCACTTCTCATTTCTTGCAGGTTATCCATATGGTCTCTCACTGGGTCCAGCTCTTGGCTCTACTCTCTCCGGAGAGGAGCGGGATGCCATGGCTTCTGAATGCACACGGCTCCTGATGGTCGCTCAGGATATCTTGTGCCAGACTGGTTGGCGACATACTAGAAGGCTATATTGATGTGTAGTCTTACTATGTGTTTATTTCGATGGTTGATTTTTGTATCAATCTTCGAAGATGCGTGAGTTATAAACAATACTATTTTGAACCTTCTTTTAAATAAATGGCCGTGTGCATCGTCACCATGCAGAAGCCGGGGAATACCCCTATTTCGAAAAAAAACCTCATGTAAATACCTGCATAACTAACACGTAATTATGAAGAACCTACCCGTTTCTGGTAGATGTATCAAAACTTACTAACATTTGTGCAAGCAACGTGTTCAATTTAAATCAAAATTAGTATTGACTACAAGGTACGGTAATTATGCGAGTATGTTGTCTATTTTTCTTCCTCTGCAACGCGCGGGCGTTATGCTAGTCTATACCTAATACCTAATGATAAAATAAAAAGGTTTCATCCTTGGTTGTTCGTCAAACTTAAAACTACCCCGAAAGTTAGAAGAAATTACCCACCATGGCATCCGTAATATATGCAAAACTAGCACACTACCCATGCTTCGCTATGGAACCACATCATTAATAATTCAAAACTAATAATACCGGTATTTCTTATGAATGCACATGGTCTTCTAAAGATGCTTTAGATTCGAAGATAACTGATTACAAGTGTAAGTTGTTGACAAACAAATCAGAATGAAGCCATTATTTTCAAATTTCGTTTTAGACCACCGGAGGGCATTGTGGGGAACGATTCGTTCTGCTCATCGTCTGCCCCGGATCCCCGCCGCCCCAGATCCCCGACAGTGTCGTTCATGGCTCTTGGCACATACTGGTCATGGCGGCCCCTGGTGACTCCCAACGCCATCGCGCCGCTAAGTGAATTTGATGGTTCGTCCAAACGAGAAGAGTCGCCCCGAACCTTTCTCTCTCCTCGGCAGCATAGGCATCTCGCTCCGCCTGGCTCCATCCTCCGCAGCCTCGGGGAGATCACGCCTGCGCCGATCCCATCCTCCGCCACCGCGGGCAGGCAAAAGCCATCCCCGGCGCTGGCAGGCCAAATCCCTCCCCGTGATGGCCTTATCCCCCTCAGGCACCGGCTACGGTCGTACGTATCGCTCGTCCGATCTATGCTCACGGTGGCAGAGGCCAGCGGGCGGGCGCGGGGACCGTCGACGCTGTCCCCATGCTCTGCATCACACGGGCCGGCGGCGCCGTCCAGCCGTTGTCATCTCCATTCTGAACTAGCAAGTCTCATCCTCTGAATTTCGCAAACAGAGAAGGAACGACCGCATCCTCTGAATTTCCCAAACAGAGAAGGACCGCGAAGTCTCCCAGGCGTTGCCGGCTCCCTTGCCGCTGCTACATGACTCAGTGTTCGGTGGAGCCGCGACACCGAGGATGGGCCTCAATTTCATATGGGCACGGTGTGGGGAGCTAGCAGCAGCTGCAAAATCTCGATCTCTCTCATTTTTTCTAACTCTCGGCAAAAGCGTCACCAAGCTGCACACGAGCGGTGAGCAGCAGCTGGCTGGCAGTATCTCAGCGTCTGTTGCAAGGTAGCTTCAACTACTCTGATTTCCTCTAGAAATGTGTTCTTTCGTATATCCTACTTATTTCTACTGGAGTCTTACTATTTCGTTACGTCTCAATTTGGGAAAGCTCTACAGATTTCTATATTGCTATGAACTATCGAGTCATCGTACAAATATATAGAGGTGAATGTGAAGCTAATTAACATGTAGATTTAGTGTATTTCTGATGTTGATTTATTCAGACCTGGTGTTGAGATATGTACTAACGAATTATTTGTTTTATGATTCTTCGTTACTCTGACTAGAGGTTGAGAAATGTATAAAGGTTGAAGAGCTTGAGGAATGTAGTTCCACTTCATGCATATATACCTATTCACATTTTCTTATTGCCAACTGAAACATTTAGTCATCCTCCGATGATTGCGCATGATGGCGGATGGTGGCCAATGACGGTTGAAGATAGCCGGGAACATAGAGGCACAACCGGTGTGGAGCTCCAACAACAGAGGATGGTCGAGGCGGGGTTCGGTGATGCTTACACACCGCCGCTAGGGATTAAATCCCGGTTGTTTTTGCCCAATTCCGATCGTTTTTCTACCATCGGGCGAAATATTAAGATTTCGACGAAAATTACGAGTTCGAGGCTTACTGATTAGTACAAAATACTGCTACTAGGCTGCTTCTTAGCATGAGTAGCTTAGCCCTTACTTCTATGGGTATTACTACATCTCTTACAGTGCCATGCATGTTCAATTGGCCTCGATTTCTACAGGATAATGCAAACTGTAGGATCATCGAATTGGTACTTATCTTAATTCTCTTCTCACAGATGGGTTATGTTGATTTCAAAAATGAAGAAATTGTTTTGGTTGCTTGCTTAGAATGCTTGTGAGTTAACAATCTAATCTGAGTAAAAAAATGGAGAAATATTTTACTTTCCAGTTTAGCGTCTACAAATGTGGTAATAAGTTGTATTCACGGAATTTATTTGGCTTATTTAGACTGCGCTGATGTTTTTTACTTCCCCGATGCAACGCACGTGACACTACCATGTGGCAAAAATTTGTCTAATGTGTCTTTTTTTTTACTATTTAATGTGTAAATATAACCCTTTTTGCCTATCTCCTAGAGACTATCTTATGGCTCCAAGTAGTAAATAAACAAAATGGCCATATGACGAAAGTAGAAGACCCAATTATAAATTGTGGATTTTTTATATGCATAAAATACACTATCTTAAAACATATATAATCCATGAGTTCAGTTGGTTAGATTGAGGACTATTTATTTTTCAACTGAGAAGTCAGTTATCCTGAAAATTCGTGACTTCAGGTATGGTCATGGGCTGCTAGTTGGATGAGCGAAAGTCCAAGCTTTTGTATATATATGACTACTCAATTGACGAAAGTGACTCATAGGAATTTACTAATATGTTATTTAAGAGTGAAAATCCTCTCAAGAGGCAATCATAAATAATTAATATCTATAATTGTTACCATAAATTATTTTTTTCATGACACTGAATGAACTGATTTAGAATGAGCTAATTACATCAAAGGTTCTACAACTTGCTCATCATGTGAAGGTTTAGTCTTAGAACTTGCAATCATGTGAAGATTTGGTCATCAATCATCCTTAGAGCAGTCTTACATGTGGGCTCCACTTGTCAGTGCGGACGACACAAATAAAATCCAACACGAAAGTGACTCATAGGAATTTACTAATATGTACTCCTATTTAAGAGTGAAAATCCTCTCAAGAGGCAATCATAAATAATTAATATCTATAATTGTTACCATAATTTTTTTTTCATGACACTGAATGAACTGATTTAGAATGAGCTAATTACATCAAAGGTTCTACAACTTGTTCATCATGTGAAGGTTTAGTCTTAGAACTTGCAATCATGCGAAGATTTGGTCATCAATCATCCTTAGAGCAGTCTTACATGTGGGCTCCACTTGTCAGTGCGGACGACACAAATAAAATCCAACTCGCAATGCTGAGGGTTCGAACTCCAGACCAAGTGCTAGCAGTAATTTGGGGTTGCCGCTAGATCACACACAATTGGTGTAACATTTCTAGGACGTCCGTGTTTTATACACAGATTATATGATTTTTCCACTCTGACATAAAACCACTCAATTTTTCCTTTGGCTAAATTTCTTTTGGAATAATTGTACAACATGTAATTTAAGAGGGGTGATGGATGCGTGTTGTCACTTCCTCTTTGGTTGTATGTATAAGATGGATGTGTGTTGTCATTTTTCTTCATCTATGCTAGCCAATTTATGAATGTAGAAAATAAACTAATATGGTAAATGACTCTTTGGTCCAGTGTGAAATACAAATGCCTGACCCTTTGTTCTAAACTAGTTTATACAGTATGTTATATAATAGAATGCTCTGTCTTTAAATGTTAACACAGAGGAAACTGAGATTTAATATACCGGTGGTAAATCTTTAGTATTATACGGGAATAGGTTGCGTTGGTAGGTTAAAAAAACCGGAAAAAAAAAGTCGTACGTCAAACAAATCTCAGCTCTTCCTTTCCTTCTGCCCAAAAGCTTTCAAGAAAAATGACAACACGTATCGATCTATTCTGTCTATAATAGAGAGGTGTCCTAGCTAGATTTGATACATAAACTGTTAGTGGTGTAGTGGCAATCGTGAGCTAACACCTAACCCGAGGTCAAGAGTTTGAATCCTTATCTCTGTGCATTGAATTTTATTTTCGTAGTCCGCACTGATAGGTGGGACCCATATGTAAGGCGGCACCAAAGGTCATATGTGACAGTTAACAATATTAGGGGTCTCTCTACAAAATTAGTAACACCACATGTCAGCTTCTAATTAACTGAGAACCAAAACTTCACATGGCTGGCAAGTTGTAGGACGTGGCAGCAGCTTTTGCAAGATGTTGGACTAAATCATCACATGATAAACAAGTTGTAGAAACAAAGGTGTAATTAGCTCATTTAGAATTTGTGATTAGCATGACACTGAATTTGCATGTACATGAATTATATGAACTAGTTCTCAGCATGTGCATCAGCACGGGCTCGTAGTTTCTTCATTGTAATTACTAGTATGTTAATCTAGTATTTATGCAAAATAATTATATAATAGAAAGTTCACTTAGATGCTTGTGTTGCTAAAATCAATATCTACACCCAAATATTAACTTTTTATAATGTACATAACTATACCTATGTAATTGTAATTATATAAATTAAGTAAACTCCAATATAAGCCGCAATGATCTATGTAGACATATAATCTTATCCACATTTCTATCAAATGACGTAAATCTCTTTGGTATATCTCAGATATGATTAAAAACAGCCCAAGCTCGAGTATTCCATAATAGTGTCAAATTTATTATTAGGCATATCTAGAAAATTTACATGGGTAATTCTCGCTATAATGCCCAAAACATAAAAAATATCTGGTGGCAAGGAAATATATCATGTTTCTTCATTTCATGATGATGCATGTTACCAGCAGAAAAAATAACATATAATGTAGTTTCATCCTATATAAGTTTATAGTAAGACTAAAATTTGAAAACTATATACATAATTTAATTTATATATACATATGTTATTCATATGCACTATTGTCTCATAAT
Source organism: Lolium perenne (assembly GCF_019359855.2). Lineage (NCBI taxonomy): Eukaryota > Viridiplantae > Streptophyta > Magnoliopsida > Poales > Poaceae > Lolium > Lolium perenne. The sequence goes on along the minus strand of NC_067248.2, from coordinate 54,160,809 downwards.
AGCATATTAACCATTGAAAATATAACCAATTAATAAATATTATATAACTGTATTTTCCATGAATAAAAAACATCATACATCTCATTGCGGACAAATGTAATCAATACTCTGCAATTTGTTCTTTTACTTAGAAATATTTCTAGGTACTGTGCATAAAAAGCATTAAGCATCTAACCATAAGATCGTTTTTAGCTCATAGAGATTAGAGCCCGCATAGGGTGAATTTGCACACCTTCATCAACAACGTTCGAACAGAACGTAACTTTTTCGGTCTTCAAGGGTATGATGAATACCGAACCACCTTCATTTCTTTGAATCTCCATATAATAGATTTTGGCTATATTATTATGTCGTAGCAAAAATTTTGTTTTCTGCTACAAAAGCTTACACGAAGGAGTCAAAAAACTGATCGTGCGGCCAGCAGGTGCGGCATATACGCCACGGGTCCAACTCAGATTGAATCTCCTAGAGCCGTCGGATTGTGGATTGCCGGAATTGAAACCGCAAAAACCATGGATCCAACATGCGAGTTTCCCACAGATGGCGACAGTTGACGTGGGGTAACGACGGCAATGCCCACACATGGACTTGGGTTTAAGGAAAGTGTATGACGGTGGTTTTGTCAGCGTACAAGCACAAGACACCGGGAACAACGAGGGTTTGACGAAGCTTTAGGACACCATAGGACAAACCCTACGTGATGCATGTAGTTTGTACTGACGATGAGATTACAATGTCGTCGACGTTGGCTATGGTCTAGCTGGGCTAGGGTTTGCATTGTGTGGTGTTGTGTTCTTGCATTGCTTAGATTTTCTCGCAGGCCCGTCCCGGCCTGGCCTTTACTCCCTCCATCCTCAAATAAGTGGATGTTTAGCTCCAAACTTTATCCATAAAAGAGTGTACTTCTATCTTGCCAATGCACTCAGTAGTAAAAATTGTTTCTCTCTCAACGCAGGGAAATCAAATAATATTCCGTGTTTTCTACATCCCAGGTCTCGGGTGCCGTGTTATTCTAGCTGTACACAAACTATTTTTTTTCCTTGTATGAACTTTCATCAGTCTCCATGTCTAGCTACTGAGCCTCCAGAATTTATACGAACGATGTTTCCTATTGTGGGATCCATGTGCCTCTAGTTGTATGGAACCACGTATGGTAATAATAGGTACTCAATAAGGTATGCCCACATCACATACCCCTACTGAATTTTCCCTATTAGTGAAAGCAACTCAACACAAGAAGAGAATGTCCTAAGTAGTATCAAAGAATGTGGTATGTAACGATGCACATCATGGAACAAGATAAAAGGTTATTGTGTTCACTGTTGGCATCTTACCTGTCCTTCGATATTTATGATAAGAACTTAGTAAAGTGTTACTTTGTGTCGGCTTGTAGCTATGTTACATAGTGCATGGAACATTTATTATAAATCTCAATGGTGAAACGGAAATACATATATAGCATTGAAACTAAATGCAATAACCTTTTATTAGAAATTGAACTTCACTTATTTGTGACACCTCCCTTAAAGTTATACTCCCTCCGTTCCATTCAAAAGTGCTTATAGTTTTTTGGAACGGAAATTAGCGCAAGAGTATTTTTTACACAAGACCCCCTGGCTGAACGATTTGAGATCGGACTAAAATTAGGGAAATCGATAACTTCCTTACTTATCATAACAAATCCCACAAATCTGTCTGATTGTGTCTCCATATAAGTGCAGCCAGGTTTAATTAAGGAAAAAAACATTGCTTCCTAAATCTAAGCAATCCTTGGGGTCATGCATTAGGAGTCTCAATTAATTGTTTCCTATTTTGTATGAATTTTTTTCATGCATGTCGGTCGTGTGGGAGTTGACCGGTGGAGGGGTAACTGAAAAAAGCCAAGCTACAGCCTTATATTGTGAAACAAATGCCAAAAATTTATAGGCACTATAGAAATGAACGGAGGGAGTATTAGAAAGAGGCGCATGAAGAAAATCCATGTTGATTAAATTTAAGAGTCATTTGATTTTGAATCATTTGACGCTTGTTGCGGCCCATTTCCGGTGGGCCTTGTAGGTAACCTGAAATTTTGTTTAAGTGTGGGTCGTATCATTGTCATATCTGTAGAGGGACGTTCTTACGGTCGCTCTTCCGCGGTCTCAGGATGTTCTGAAGCCGGATGTGTTTCATGTCCAGGTAAATCTTTAGTGACTGCCGGTATTAAAAATTGGTTTTTAATTAATTACAGACGACATTGAATTTTCAGCGATCTAAGGGTATGGGTCCTTAGTTGGCCTTTTTTTTCGTAAGCAGACTCTATGGATATTCTCTAATAGTCTTTTTATTAGTGTAGATAATTGAACTGCTACCTATAGGATATATCCATACTTTTTTTTAGAAAGGAATACGCTAGGGAAAGTATCTAGAGTGATATTTTTGGGATAATTAGAACTAAACTTAACCTGGCCGGATGGGTTTTCCATCCACTTCCCTAACCAAATGCGCTAAACTCACTTCTTAGGACATATCCATACTAGTTACACCTACGTCTATTTTACACAATCTATGTAACATTTGTCACCTGAGAGTATGTAATATGATAGAAGACTATTTGACGAGGCGGTTCCTCGGCAATGCCCATAATGAGGGCTTAGGGTTGATGGAAGACGACGATGGAGATTCCGGGAGCGAGAGAAGGCACGACGTACCCAGGTTCACGTCCCCGCGGTGGAGGATCGCTGCGTTTGCTAGCAATCCACTATATGAATATATGTGTACAGGGGCCGTCATAGGCGGGATTGTTGTATCTAGTCTAGTTCTAATCTGCGGGTTGCGATATCTACGCGTATCGTGTCTATGTTTATGTTTCTGAATATATCATCTAAGGGGTGCCCCTGCCTGGCTTTATATATCAACCAGGCTAGGGTTTCCAAGAGTCCTAGTAGAATTCGTATTGGAGTCTTCTTTCTTGTAGTCCAAGTTAATATTCCTTGTGGGTCCAGCTTGTCGAGTCCTTGCGCTGGTCCATCTTCATAATCTGTACCAGGTATAGCAATGTTGGGTATCCGAAAGGTAATGCCCACCTCAGTAGCCCTCGAGTGTCTGGAGAAGTGAAGTTTCGGGCAGGGACTAAAGTTTTCATCGTCTGAATGTCTTGATCTTATGTTGAACCTTGCGCTTGATGTAGAGTCGAAGTTATATTTTATCGGGTGCGCGGCCAGCGCTTCCGATGGGAGTAGCCCCCGAGTCTATGGACGGGTGCTTGCAACCGTGCATAGACTCAAGTTGTACTACTCGAAGGGCTTGATTTTGATGTTGATGTCGACGTCTTCAAATTATTCCATCATCCGATACTTTCGGGTCTTCAAACGGTGCAAGCTTCAAGAGAAGTCGAAGAGCTGGATTGGTCCGTTCTTCTTCTTTATCAACAAGGTTTCCATAGTTTTATCGGGTGCGCGGCCAGCGCTTCCCATGGGAGTAGCCTCCAAGCTTGTAGATGAATATGAAGTAGTCATGTATAGGGTGTAAAAAATGCTGAGTCGAGTATCGTAGATTTCTTTGAGTTCTGAGAACATTTGGATGCTTTCGATGATGGTGATGATTTTGATGATGTCAGAGAGGAGTTGATGATTCTGATGATGTCACGGACAAGTCGATGATTTTGATGATGTCACGGACAAGTCGACGATTTTGATGATGTCCCGGAGGAGTCAATGATTTGGATGATGTCCAGAAGGATTTGATGATTTGGATGATATTCTGGATGAGCTGATGATTTGGATGATGTCCTGGAGGAGTCGATGATTTGGATGATGTCCTGGAGGAGTCGATGATTGGTCCGTGGCAACAACCGAACGTAGGGTATGCTGCAGGCCCAACGGATTCAAAGAGCCATCTATTTTTGTAAATCGTCAGCGGCAACACCCGAACATAGGATGCACTGTAGACCCGACGGACTCAACTGAGTTGTGCATTTGTTTGCATGGTGGTCATCAGCAAGTTGTGAGTGATCAGTTCACGTTGCAGGCCCAATGGATCCGTAGTAATCGCAACATATCTTGCTGAGCCGTACGCATGTGTCTTAAATTATGTCGGCCGCAGCCCCCCGAGTCAACGAGGGAACCATATGCATGACAGACTCATTTCATCTTTCTGAGCCGTGTATTTGGTTGCATGGTGGTCATCAGCAAGTTGTGACTGATCAGTTCACGTTGCAGGCCCAATGGATCCGTAGTAATCGCAACATATCTTGCTGAGTCGTACGCATGTGTCTTGAATTATGTCGGCAGCAGCCCCCGAGTCAACGACGGAACCATATGCACGACAAACTCATTGCATCTTACTATGAAGTATTTGTTTTGCGTAATTTCCATCGATTGCAGCACTCGCATGTTTCCTGAGGCTTTCGATGAAAATTACAAGATAAAAACTTCGCAACCCCCAACTATTGCCGGGTATGCTTATTATATTTGATGTGTCGAGAAATTTCCAAAATGACCATTGTATGCACGATGTTTTTCTTTGTAAACCAGCACTCCTGATGGGAGTGATAGTTGTAATAGCCAAATATTTTGATGAGATCACCGATAACATAAAGTTTCTTCATGTTTGCTTGAATTCTAGCGGGCTCCCGGTGGGAATAAACGCAATAGTCAAAGATCTTCCAGGATCCTCCGAGTAATTCCAGTGCTCCTGAAAATGTATCGGGTCAATATTATGTAAGACGATATCCATTGAAGATCATAGTCGATGAATCAACTGATCCGGAAGTGTATCCGGTCAATATTATATAAGATGATATCCATTTGAAGATCATAGTCAGTGAACCCACTGACTCGGAAGTGTATCGGGTCAATATTTATATAGCCATAGAAGATAAATCTATTTATAACCATAGATGATGAAACCATCGACCCGGGAATGTATCGGTTCAATATTTTATATAGCCACAAAATATAAATCCATTAATAACCATAAATGATGAAGCCATTAGCTCGGCTGCGACGAGCTAAATATGGAAGCAAGTCGCATGGTGGACGCAGTCGAAATAATTGTGTAATCTAAAATAGTTGATGTGGCGGGCGCAGTTGAAGTAATCGCCCGGCCAAAAAATAGTCGATATGGCGGGCGCAGTAGTTGCGCGGCCAGAAACAGTTGATGCAGCCGCGCGGCGCCTGGCCAGCGTGACCAATGAAGAAGATATAGTTGATATGACGGATCCGTGACTGGTGAGCACTTGAGTATATTGAGTCCACGATGACGGTTGTGGTCGACCGGGCAGAGTAGTCGAAGCTTTATTTCAATCTGCAGTTATATTGTAGTACGAAAATTCCGCGTGCAAATAATAGCACAAACCGAAAATATTTGGACAAATAATTTTGCATGTAAAAATTAATTGGAAGTATAGCACCAGGTATTTTTGTATCGGATGTTTGTCGTATATGAACTCGGATGGCTTGATCCATGTAGGGGAGTAACAGTCGAGGAAGAGGGCGTAGCCGATGTGGCGGACGTAGTTGATGTCGCGGATCCGTGACATGTAAGCCCCCGAGCGTGTTGGGTCCATGATGTTGAGTCCGCGACAGGCGACGCCCCAGGCGAGGCGAGTGCGTGATGGCTAACAGGATCAACGCAGCATAGTCGTCAGGGCAGTCTGAATCAATAGTAATATGTCAGTTGAAATAGCAAACTGCGGCGCCGAAAATTATTCGGCAGTGACACAGATGCAGCAACTTGCTTGGATATGTTTCGCGTTGTTTGCACTAAAAGAAAATTCAGGCCTTTCATGGTATTGACCGATTTGTTGTTCCAGTGCTCGAAACGTCGGAGATTCCCTCGTACATGACAACAAACAGATGTGTACTCGACAGATTCTTCGATTAATGGAAAATGGTGCGCCATATGGTTAGTTTACATATGAATTAAATATTTGGGAGAGTGCGTTACCGATCGCTTTGCTGAACACAATATCGATATCCAAATTAGTTTCTGCACTCGCTGCTAGTGCCTGGTTCCGGCAGATTATGAGATTGAAAGCGTTGGCGCGGGTGTCGAGGAAGGATCTGGCAACAAGTTGCGCTTGATGGATCGCTCCGCGCCCGTGTGCACGAAAATATCCAGCCAGCTGCCAGACGAAGTGGTCGACGTAGAATTTTTTTGATAGATGGATGTGCCGCACCACCACACACGGACGGTTTTGGCCGTAGCGTCCACGTCGGCGTGGGTGAAGAAGTCGATGAGGATCGTGTTGTAGATGTCTATGAAGGATCCCGCCCGGATGACAAAAAATCCAGACGTCGCGCTTCCCACAGACGACGCCAATTGACGAGGCGGTTCCTCGGCAATGCCCACCATGAGGGGCTTAGGGTTGACGGAAGGTGACGATGGAGATTCCGGGAGCGAGAGAAGGCACGACGTACCCAGGTTCACGTCCCCGCGGTGGAGGATCACTACGTCCTGCTAGCAATCCACTATATGAATATATGTGTACAACGGGCTGCTGGTGTGAAGTTGCCGTGGGAGTTAGAAATCTTTGTGGTGTAGCTTTTCTTCAGTTCCCGGCAATGGCACCAGCAAAGTCTTTCATGAGCGCGGAGTTGATGAAGGAGAATTTATGCGCAACGTTGAGTGGAACCCCAAGAGGAAGGTATGATGAGCACAGCAGGAAGTTTTCCCTCAGTAAGAAACCAAGGTTTATCGACCAGTAGGAGAAAAATGTTCTCTCCCGAGGTATTGCGAACCAACTCGTGGCAGGGCGCACTGCCCGCGTCAGCAGCAACGTGGAGACCTGCACACAAAAGCCCAAGTATATTGTCCCCAACTTTCGGTGAGGTGGTCAAGCTCACTGGTTTTGCTGAAAACAAAGGATTACACGAACCGTGTGGAAGAAGAATTGTTTGCAGAGAACATAACAGAAAAATGTTGTAGAAGGTTGCAATTAAAAGAATAAGGACCAGGGTCCATAGTTCACTAGAGGCGCCTCCCCAATAAAATAAATATGCTGGGTAAAAAAATTACAGATGGGCAATTGACAAACAGAGATTCTACGCTAATGGTTGGTGCAGAATACATGCTATGAAAGAATGCGGGCATTACAACAATATACATAGACCGTAATCCAACTGCATCTATGACTAATAATCCACCTTCAGGATTGCATCCGCGACACCCTCCAGTATTAAGTTGCAAGCAATGGACTATCGCTTTAAGCAATGTGTGTAAAGCAAACGGTGAAACTACCCTTGAATAGAACACCACTGTTTTCTCCCTAGTAGCAACAGCACATCTACAACCGTAGATAACAAGGTCACTTCCCATGGTTAAATAGAGGCATGAACCCACTATCGAGCATAAATACTCCCTTTTAGAGTCGCTAGCATTTACTTGGCCAGAGCATTGATACGTCTCCAACGTATCTATAATTTCTGATGTTCAATGCTTGTTTTATGACAATACCTACATGGTTTGCTTGCACTTTATATCATATTATGGCATTTATTAGACTAACCTATTAACAAGATGCCACAGTGCCAGTTTCTGTTTATTATGTCTGTTTATTGCAGAAAAGGCCCAAAAACCAAAGTGCTCGGAAAAATCCAGAAAAATTACAGAAATTCTATTTCGTCGGAAGACTCACGGAGCCAGAAGGGCAAGCCAGGGGAGGCCCAGGGCCTCCTCCCAATAGGCCGGCGCGGCCTGGAGGGTGGTCACCCCACCCTGTGAGGTGGGCCCCTCGGGACTCTTCCGACTCCGACTCTTCGCCTATTTAAGCCGTCGTGACCTAAAACTTCGACACATATTGACGAAACTCCAGAAAATATCCAGGGGCGCCGCCGCCACCGCGAAACTCCAATTCGGGGGACAGAATTCTCTGTTCCGGCACCCTGCCGGGACGGGGAATTGCCCCCGGAAGCCATCTCCACCGCCATCTTCACCGCCATCGCTGTTCCCATGATGAGGAGGGAGTAATTCTCCCCTGGGGCTGAGGGCTCTACCGTAGCTATGTGGTTAATCTCTCTCTCTGTACCCCAATACAATGATCTCGTGAATTGCTTGCATGATTGAGATCCATATGATGAGCTTTGTATCGCTACTAGTTAATGTGCTACTCATGTGATGTTATTAAAGTAGTCTATTCCTCCTGCGTGGTGTAATGGTGACAGTGTGTGCATCGTGTGGTTCTTGTCGTAGATTATGATCATAATCTCTTGTAGGTTATGGAGTTGATTATCGCTATGATAGTATTGATGTGATATATTCCCCCTTTCATAGTGTAATGGTGACAGTGTGTATGCTATGTTAGTACTCGGTTTATTTTGCAAAGATCTATTATGCTCTAAGGTTATTTAAATATGAACATCGAATGTTGTGGAGCTTGTTAACTCCGGCATTGAGGTGCTCTTGTAGCCCTACACAATGAATGGTGTTTGTCATCCAACAAAGAGTGTATGTAGCACATATGAGAAAGAGTTATTTATTATGCGATCAATGTTGAGAGTGTCCACTAGTGAAAGTATGATCCCTAGGCCTTGTTTCCAAACATCGAACCACCGCTTACTTACTGTTCTGTTGCATGTTTACTCGCTGCCATATTTTATTCAGATTACTATTACCACTCATATACATCCATCCTACTTGTATTTCACTATCTCTTCGCCGAACTAGCGCACCTATACATCTGACAAGTGTATTAGGTGTGTTGGGGACACAAGAGACTTCTTGTATCGTGATTGCAGGGTTGCTTGAGAGGGAATCCTTGACCTCTTCCTCCCTGAGTTCGATAAACCTTGGGTGATCCACTTAAGGGAAAACTTGCTGCTGTTCTACAAACCTCTGCTCTTGGAGGCCCAACACTGTCTACAAGAATAGAAGCACCCGTAGACATCAAGTACTTTTGTGGCGCCGTTGCCGGGGAGGAAAGGTAAAAGGCACTCATACTCTGGTTCCAGGTAACAGTACTTTTCTGGCGCCATTGTGTGTGTGCTCGAAGCTATTTCCTTTAGATCCTGCAATTGCATCTTTTTGTTTCTTGTTTTACACTAGTTAGGCATAATGGACAACAATGAGCTTCTTATTTTATTTCCTGAGTTAAGAAATGAATTGTGTGATGCGAAAATTAAAGAACCTATGGAGCCTCAATTGCATGCTAGTAGCAATATTATTAGTATGAACGCAATCACTGCTAATTCTATGGATAAGTCTAAGCTTGGGGAAGCTAGTTTACATAAAAATAATCTTTTTTGCTCCTCAGCTTTGAAGAAATATTTTGCTCTGATAATGCTTTATCTCCCATATGCGATAACTCTAATGATGCTTTTGATATTTTAAATCCACCTGTTGAAAGTATTCCGTATAAAATACCTATGAAAATTATTGAACGTGTTATGGATAACCGCTATGAAGGGGATGGAACTGTCCATCCTGGAGATCATTTACTGTTTTTGCATGAATTATGCGGGTTATTCAAGTGTGCAGGTATCTCTATGGATGAAGTGAGGAAGAAGCTATTCTCTGTTTCGATGTCTGGTAAAGCGGCGCATTGGTATAAATTGTTGAAGAATAGTCATTCTCTTGGTTGGGAGGAAATTGTATCTCTCTTTTACTCTAAATTTTATCCTCCTCATGAAGTGCATATTGATAGGAATTACATTTATAACTTTTATCCTCGTAATGGAGAGAGTATCTCTCAAGCGTGGGGGAGATTGAAGTCACTAATGCTCAAATGTCCCATCCATGAGCTCCCCCGTAATTTTATTGTTAACAATTTTTATGCGAGGATTTCAGGACAACACAAGGACTATCTGGATGCCTGTTCGGAGGGATCTTTCACAAGCAAGGAGGTTGAAGCTAGGTGGGATCTTCTTGATCGGATTGAGGAGAACGCTGAAGGATGGGAGAACAACAAAGGTGAAGAGTCAGGTATAAATTATGATTATGAATGCATTGAAACTTTTATGGATACTGATAAATTTTGAGATACGAGTGCTACTTATGGTCTTGACTGTCAAGTTGCTGCAAATCTTTATAAAGCCTTTTCTTCTCATTTTGAATTGCCTAAAAAGAATTTTGATAAGTATCATGAACCTTTTAAAGAGGCTTGCATGAAGAATGAAATTGTTGTTAATGATTGCAATAAGCATGCTGAAACTCCTAAGAATGCTATTTCCTATAAGCATGTTAATTTTTGTGGAATGCATAGACCTTGTGGAATTAATCAAATCGAAGATGAATATTGTATCCACCATATTAATGAAAAAACTAGAAAGTGGGCTAGGACTCTAGATGATCTTGGTAAAAAAGTTTGTGCCCTCTATCCTTTTATTTGTGAAGTTTGCCATGAAGTGGGTCATTTTAATTTTCAATGCTCCTCCAATGATAATTTGAACCCAATGAGTGCTGCAAATTTGTATTGTGATGATGAAATTACTCCTAATCAGCATGATGAACTTACTTTATTTTTGTGGTGTGAAGAGCTCTCAAGAAAAATCTCTTTGTTACATATGAGTGATCTTGATATTGATGATGTCCTGCATGGGTGTTTTTCTTATTGCATTGATAATAGCCATACAAATACTTACATACAAAATATTTTAGAAGATGACACCTTGCCAAAATATGATAGGACCGATGTGTGTTTTCAACTAATTAATGAAAAGGAGGGATCCTCCCAAGTTTCTTCTATTGTTTCTGAAAGTAAATCAGGTTATGCGGACAAGCCACCCTTCAAGCCTCTTCCTCCTAAAGAAGGGAACGAGGAGAAGGAAAAGAAGAAGAAGAAGAAGAAGGGAGAAGAAGAAGAAGAAGAAGAAGAAGAAGAAGAAGAAGAAGAAGAAGAAGAAGAAGAAGAAGAAGAAGAAGAAGAAGAAGAAGAAGAAAGAAAGAGGTAACGACATATCCCCGCGTGAATGAGATAACGCTAGGTAACCGTAAGTATGTTGCTCCTAATGATTATTATGATAATGAATCTGAATACAATGATCTTCCTATGCCCTTTACATACATTAGTGATCATGATTTGAATGAGCACACTACTTTTGATATTGCAAATCTCTGGGAAACTAATTCTGAAAATGATGATGATAATAATTGCGATAGTATCAGTGCTATCCATGCTTCCTCCCATAATGATATAGAAAGCTCTAAGCTTGGGGAAGGGGTGTTTGAAAATCCTTTTGCTACTCATCATTATGATTGTATGGTCACAGATAAACCGACTGTGAAAGATAACTATTCTATTTCTTATGATGACACTGTGCCTCCGACCTTTGATGATTATTATAAAGAATGCTATGATATAGGTTATAATTATCCTTATGAAACTTGTCATAGTTATGATTGGATTGCCAAAAACAATTCCCTTAATATGCAACTTGTTTACCATGTTCAAATTCTTGATAATAATCTTGCTCCAATTACTATTAATGAGAAGAACTCTTCTTATGCCAAAATTAATGATACTTCTATGCACATGAACCATGATAAGAATGTTTTAAGTGACGGATATATTGTGGATTTCATCAATGATGCTACTGAAATTTATTATGAGAGAGGGAAACATGGTTATAGGCATCTTAATAATATTAAGTTGCCCCTCTTTATGTTGAGAATCTTGAAGTTACTCGTGTTTTATCCTCTTATGCTTGTCACTTTGTTCTTCATGAATTCATTTGTGTACAAGATTCCTTTGCATAGGAAGTGGGCTAGACTTAAATGTGTTTTTAATTTGCTTCTTGATGCTCGCTTTTGCCTCAACTCTTATTTCTTGCGAGTGCATCATTAAAACTGCTGAGCCCATCTTAATGGCTATAAAGAAAGAACTTCTTGGGAGATAACCCATGTGTTTATTTTGCTACAGTACTTTTATTTTGTATTTGTGTCTTGAAAGTTGTTACTACTGTAGCAACCTCTCCTTATCTTATTTTCATTGCATTGTTGTGCCAAGTAAAGTCTTTGATAGAAAGGTTGATACTAGATTTGGATTACTGCGCAGAAACAGATTTCTTGCTGTCACGAATCTGGGCCTAATTCTCTGTAGGTAACTCAGAAAATTATGCCAATTTACTTAAGTGATCCTCATATATGTACGCAACTTTCATTCAATTTGAGCATTTTCATTTGAGCAAGTCTGGTGCCTCAATAAAATTCGTCTTTACGGACTGTTCTGTTTTGACAGATTCTGCCTTTTATTTCGCATTGCCTCATTTGCTATGTGGGATGGAATTGTTTGTTCCATTGACTTCCAGTAGCTTTGAGCAATGTCCGGAAGTGTTAAGAATAATTGTGTCACCTCTGAACATGTGAGTTTTTGATTATGCACTAACCCTCTAATGAGTTGTTTTGAGTTTGGTGTGGAGGAAGTTTTCAAGGGTCAAGAGAGGAGGATGATATACTACGATCAAGAAGAGTGAAAAGTCTAAGCTTGGGGATGCCCTGGTGGTTCATCCCTGCATATTTCAAGAAGACTCAAGCATCTAAGCTTGGGGATGCCCAAGGCATCCCCTTCTTCATCGACAAATTATCAGGTTCCTTCTCTTGAAACTATATTTTTATTCGGCCACATCTTATGTACTTTGCTTGGAGCGTCTATGTGCTTTTGTTTTTGTTTTTGTTTTTGTTTGAATAAATGATTGCCTGGGAGAGAGACATGCTCCGCTGGTTCATATGAACACATGTGTTCTTAGCTTTTAATTTTCATGGCAAAGGTTGAAACTGCTTCGTTAATTGTTATATGGTTGGAAACGGGAAATGCTACATGTAGTAATTGGTAGAATGTCTTGAATAATTTGATACTTGGCAATTGTTGTGCTCATGTTTAAGCTCTTGCATCATATACTTTGCACCTATTAATGAAGAAATACATAGAGCTTGCTAAAATTTGGTTTGCATAATTGGTCTCTCTAAGGTCTAGATAATTTCTAGTATTGGGTTGAACAACAAGGAAGACGGTGTAAAGTCTTATAATGTTTACAATATGTCTTTTATGTGAGTTTTGCTGCACCGGTTCATCCTTGTGTTTGTTTCGAATAACCTTGCTAGCCTAAGCCTTGTATCGAGAGGGAATACTTCTCATGCATCCAAATCCTTGAGCCAACCACTATGCCATTTGTGTCCACCATACCTACCTACTACATGGTATTTCTCCGCCATTCCAAAGTAAATTGCTTGAGTGCTACCTTTAAACAATTCAAAAGTTATTACCTCTTATTTGTGTCAATGTTTTATAGCTCATGAGGAAGTATGTGGTGTTTATCTTTCAATCTTGTTGGGCAACTTAAACCAATGGACTAGTGGCTTCATCCGCTTATCCAATAATTTTGCAAAAAGAGCTGGCAATGGGATTCCCAGTCCCAAATTAATTAACAAAAATAGACACTCCTGGATGGTATGTGATTGTTGGACGGCACCCGAAGGATTCGGTTAGCCATGGCTTGAGAAAGCAAAGGTGGGGAGGAGTGTCATCATAATAAAACTAAAATAAAAAGGCACTCCTTCATGGTATGAGATTGTTGGCAGGTACCCGAGGATTCGGTTAGCCATGGTTTGTGAAAGAAAGGTTGGAAGGAGTGCCACCCAAAAATAAAATAAAATGGGAGCCGCTCTTTGAAGGTTTGTCTGGCAAGGGGGTTAGAGTACCCGTACCATTCGTTGACAACAACAAACACCTCTCAAAACTTTATTTTTATGCTCTCTTTATGTTTTCAAAATAAAAGCTCTAGCACAAATATAGCAATCGATGCTTCCCTCGTCGAAGGGCCATTCTTCTACTTTTATGTTGAGTCAGTCTACCTATTTCCTCCCATCTCAAGAAGAAAACACTTGTGTTAACTGTGCATTGATTCTTACATACTCGCATATTGCACTGGTTATATTGCTTTGCATTGACAACTATCCATGAGATATACATGTTACAAGTTGAAAGCAACAGCTGAAACTTAATCTTCCATTGTGTTGCTTCAATGCCTTTACTTTGAATTTATTGCTTTATGAGTTAACTCTTATGCAAGACTTATTGATGCTTGTCTTGAAAGTACTATTCATGAAAAGTCTTTCCTATATGATTCAATTGTTTGCTCATTGCATTAACATTGCTTCGAATCGCTGCATTCATCTCATATGATTTACAATAGTATGATTAAGATTATGTTGGTAGCATGTCACTTTAGAAATTATCTTTTTATCGTTTACCTACTCGAGGACGAGTAGGAACTAAGCTTGGGGATGCTGATACGTCTCCAACGTATCTATAATTTCTGATGTTCCATGCTTGTTTTATGACAATACCTACATGGTTTGCTTGCACTTTATATCATATTATGGCATTTATTGGACTAACCTATTAACAAGATGCCACAGTGCCAGTTTCTGTTTATTATGTCTGTTTATTGCAGAAAAGGCCCAAAAACCAAAGTGCTCGGAAAAATCCAGAAAAATTACAGAAATTCTATTTCGTCGGAAGACTCACGGAGCCAGAAGGGCAAGCCAGGGGGAGGCCCAGGGCCTCCTCCCAATAGGCCGGCGCGGCCTGGAGGGTGGTCACCCCACCCTGTGAGGTGGGCCCCTCGGGACTCTTCCGACTCCGACTCTTCGCCTATTTAAGCCGTCGTGACCTAAAACTACGACACATATTGACGAAACTCCAGAAAACATCCAAGGGCGCCGCCGCCATCGCGAAACTCCAATTCGGGGGACAGAAGTCTCTGTTCCGGCACCCTGCCGGGACGGGGAATTGCCCCCGGAAGCCATCTCCACCGCCATCTTCACCGCCATCGCTGTTCCCATGATGAGGAGGGAGTAATTCTCCACTGGGGCTGAGGGCTCTACCGTAGCTATGTGGTTAATCTCTCTCTGTACCCCAATACAATGATCTCGTGAATTGCTTGCATGATTGAGATCCATATGATGAGCTTTGTATCGCTACTAGTTAATGTGCTACTCATGTGATGTTATTAAAGTAGTCTATTCCTCCTGCATGGTGTAATGGTGACAGTGTGTGCATCGTGTGGTTCTTGTCGTAGATTATGATCATAATCTCTTGTAGGTTATGGAGTTGATTGTCGCTATGATAGTATTGATGTGATATATTCCCCCTTTCATAGTGTAATGGTGACAGTGTGTATGCTATGTTAGTACTCGGTTTATTTTGCAAAGATCTATTATGCTCTAAGGTTATTTAAATATGAACATCGAATGTTGTGGAGCTTGTTAACTCCGGCATTGAGGTGCTCTTGTAGCCCTACACAATGAATGGTGTTTGTCATCCAACAAAGAGTGTATGTAGCACATATGAGAAAGAGTTATTTATTATGCGATCAATGTTGAGAGTGTCCACTAGTGAAAGTATGATCCCTAGGCCTTGTTTCCAAACATCAAACCACCGCTTACTTACTGTTCTATTGCATGTTTACTCGCTGCCATATTTTATTCAGATTACTATTACCACTCATATACATCCATACTACTTGTATTTCACTATCTCTTCGCCGAACTAGCGCACCTATACATCTGACAAGTGTATTAGGTGTGTTGGGGACACAAGAGACTTCTTGTATCGTGATTGCAGGGTTGCTTGAGAGGGATATCTTTGACCTCTTCCTCCCTGAGTTCGATAAACCTTGGGTGATCCACTTAAGGGAAAACTTGCTGTTGTTCTACAAACCTCTGCTCTTGGAGGCCCAACACTGTCTACAAGAATAGAAGCACCCGTAGACATCAAGTATCTACTAGAAACGGAGAGCATGCAAAATCATAATAACATCTTTACTATTAAATTGCAATAGGAGGTGATGGTTGGTGATGGTACGTCCCAAACTTCAACCGGGTCGGCTCCTGATGTGATTCAGTTGTGAATCAGATCGGCTACGTGCGCACAAATATAAAACAGGGTCATGCATGTCTCATCTGTTTCATGGAAAACCTGGACTAGTTAACTGATCAATCTCTATTCGGCCCAAATATGCCGGCTGAAGCATTGTCTGGTGCGCAGAGTCAGCCACCGCCTTCTTCCACAGCCTCCGCCAGGCAAGCGGAGGCACGGTGACCGGCGCTCGGCAGCCTCGGTGCTCCTCTCTCTGGTGCGCTCACGTCCGCACTGCGCGCGTTAGTTGGGCTTCCCTCGACATGGGCTGCTGTCACGCACCTCTGCCTCGGTTCATACAACGTCGCCTCCTCTGTCGACTGGTCAGCATCATCGAACAAGACTTGGCATATGGGGAGGCATGCAGCTAATCTAATCTCTTCTTCATCATCGATAGATACGTACACGGAGACTATTTTTTGGTCTGCATAACAGGCAACGATGGTGGGGCAAACTTGAAGAATCGTTCATCCTGCCATCAGCTATTGTGAAGAATGCATGCTTTGCTCTGTATTATCCCAACGTAACAATTTATATACACTCCTTAGAAATCAATAACCATCATACAAATATGCCTTAGTTATTTAATAGACCACTAACGCTTCATGTGAATTTTTGCAAGTTTAATCTTTCAGTGACTTCAATTCGGCCATTGTCTGGAGATCGTAGTGTCTGAAGATGGCTTTCAAATATACCATTGAATGTACGATCTTCAGAATTTCATAGTAAATCTTAGGGTTACACAAATTTATTTATTTTATGTGTACTTATTCATTCTGCAATTTCTTTCATATGTACCATTGAACGTACAATCTTGGGAATATACCATTTCATAGTAAATCTTAGGGTTACACGGACTTATTTATTTTTAATGTACTTGTGCATTCAGTAATTTGTCGGTACAAAACAAAATTAAATTACAACGATTGAACGTAATTTTTTAAGCCGTAGCAACGCACGGGTATTTTGCTAGTAATACATAATCTCAACCAAAGCAATCTCTCTATAAATCGGATCCACATCAAACCAACATGTAGCAATTACAAATAGATGATCTTGATCATGTTAGGCAGCTCACAAGATCTATACATGAAGCACAACAAGGAGAGGACAGCCATCTAGCTACTGCTATGGACCCATGGTTCCGTGGAGGACTACTCACGCATCACCTCGGATGAAGACATGACGATGTAGAGGTCTCCGGCGGTGATTTCCCTCTCTGGCAGTGTGCCGGGATGGACTACAGAACCCTCCCGAACTAGGGGTTCGGTTGACGGCGGCGTCGAAACTTTTCATGGAATGACGCTCTCGTCCCTGGGGTTTTCCCGATACGAGGAATAAATAGGCGGAAGAGCGGAGCAAACGAGGCGATGAGGCACCAATACATGGGCCAGGCGCGACCAAGGGTGGGGCCGCGCCTGCCCTATGTACTGCCACATGGCAGCTCTCCTGCGTGTGTCCTTCAGGCTCCATCTTCGTCCTGAAAAAATAAGACTCTAGGCTTTTGTTTCGTCAGATTCCGAGAAACTTTCATGTACAACTTTTCTGAAACACAAAAACAGCAGAAAAAGGAACGGGCACTGCTTTAATAGGTTAGTCCAAGAAAATGCCAAAAAGTGTGGAAAAGTGCACATAGAACATATAAGAATTGTAACAAAACAAGCATGGAGCATAAAAAAATTATTGATACGTTTAGGACGTATCAACATCCCCAAGCTTAACTCCTGCTCGTCCTCGAGTAGGTAAGGTATAACAAACAAATAATTTTTGAGGTGACATGTTGTCACACTACTTTGATCAATCTAAGTGTAAAAGCAAACATAACTGGAATCATAGAATCCTAACATAAGCATGATAGAAATAATCAAACAATGAAACTTAATACCCATGCTAAAACATGAATAGTAATCAAACAAAAGGAAATGTATAACGTACATGGAAAGCAAAGTGATTGTCAAAAGCATAGCATAGATACATAATAAAGTGCTACTCAGCTTGTCCCATAAGTGGAAGCAAAACATAAATGCTTAGACACCTTTAAAAGATTATAAGGATGACTAGAAACAAAAAGTTTGAACAAACAATACCATAATTATGAATCAATCAATAAAATCTTGGGACCATGCACATAAAACTAAGAATGACAACTATGCTCTCATAGGTGGTGCATAAACTAGAAGATGGAGACTCAACATAAAAGTAAAAGAAGGTCTCTCTTTGAGAGGCAAGTAAGATCACTCATGTGCTAGAGCTTTTTATTGAAACAACAAGAGTATAAAATGCACTTTTGAGAGGTGGATGATGTCAAGGGTAAGTACAAAGCATATGGGTTGTGCAAAAGTGCTACTTCTAAATCGCAAGCCTCATGCATAATTGCTACTAGTGCTCACACCTCGTCCTACTCACCTCGGATCACCATTAGCTCTCATCACATACAAGTTGTTTTAACTGAGAATCACAAAGGGGTACCCCCGTGCCTCCTGTACAAAGGTCCTAGGAGATGCATTGCTTTTGATTTCTCATTTTTAAAGCATCTTCAGCTTGGGACATCCATACCGGGACGACACGAGCAACAGATAAATGGACTTCTCTTATTTTTTATTGCTAGAAGCTTTCTCATAAGAGATTGAGGATTTGTCCAAATGAAACTTCCACCATGTTACATGGCTTCGGTTAGCGGCACAATGTTCTTCTCTAACAAAAATGTATACTCAAACTATGTTGCATGCATAATCTCCTTCATTTCAGACAAGATGAACATGCATAGCAACCCACATGATATTCAGCGGCAAAGCACGCTAAGGTGTCCCCAGTATTTCAATGGTTATCACACAACAAGCAACTTAAAAGAGTTACGGTTACACAAGGAACACACGTTAGACACAATAGTCATTTTTGACTACTTTCCCATGAGCAACAAAATTATAATAATTTGAAATTTAAGGGTAGCACATGAGCAAACTACTCTGGAATGGCAATGAAATACCACATATAGGTAGATATGGTGGACAATTTGGCATATTTGGTTTTTGGTGGTTGGATGCATGAATAAAATAATCACACAAATGGAGGCTAGAAAAAGAATGGGTGCGACCAACTAAGAGAGCATAATGGCCATATTCATGCACAGCGACAAAATATATTAATCAAAGCATAAAGTGATACACAAGTTGCAAACTAAATGATCATAGAGGCAAGAATTGACTGGAATGTAGTCATAACATGTTGCAAAACATGTGCCAAGTCGACCCAAATAAAAACATTCGCAGGAGAATATATACCACAATATTATGCTTTTCTATTGTATGCTAAAACTAAACACTCTCAGTATTTGAGACTAATCATAACGAAAAAATAATTAACAAGATCATCATGAGAATAACATCTAGCAAGATATGCAAAAATAACTATGCCACAGTCTAAAAATGCTTCCACTTGCATCACATACACATAAAACTTTTTTCATGCTTCCAACGCCAACCAAATGAAATCAAACAACTCTCATATATGAAAAAAATTAAATATTCAGACAGCTATTCAAACTCAAATAAATATA
The DNA here is from genome assembly GCF_019359855.2 of Lolium perenne. Lineage (NCBI taxonomy): Eukaryota > Viridiplantae > Streptophyta > Magnoliopsida > Poales > Poaceae > Lolium > Lolium perenne. Next base: position 54,141,418 of record NC_067248.2, on the reverse strand, counting down.
AAAGTGAAGTGTGTCTCTCTCCAACGCAAAATGCATAATAGTGGAGCGTGTCTCACTCCAAAATAAACATGCAAAACAGCGGAGCATGTCTCACTCCAAATTAAATATGCAAAGCGGTGGAGCGTATCCCACTCCAAAGTAAACATGAATGGTGGGATCCAATTTTATTGAAAGTAAACACACAGCAAAAAGTAAAGACGCTCCCAGGATAACACATATCACATGAAGGAATAAAAATATAGCGTGTTGAAAAATGACCAGAGGGGATGCCTTCGGCATCCCCAAGCTTTGACGCTTATACTTCTTGGATATTTCTTGGGGGGTCCAGGAGACATCCCCAAGCTTGAGCTCTTGTCCATGCTTCATCTTATTGCATCATTTTCTCTCCCTACACTTGAAAACTTCGTTTACAAAAAACTCAACACAATTGATTAGCAACATTAGTGCAAATAAAAATATATAAACCAGCAAGGCTTCAGTAATGGCACATATCAAACACTCATTTTAACATATGTTACTGTAGCTACTTCTTCTCAAAGCTCTTTTTCACAAAAGAACTCAAAAAGACGAAGCATAAGACGCAAATGCAAAACATGGCAGAAATTTGTCAAAACAGACCAGCAGGCAGAGATCTAAATTAAAGAAATATTTTTGTTGCTCAAATCGAAAAATGATAAACTAAAGAAAGTTAGCTAACATACTGGGGCATAATCATAAAAATTTGCAGCTCAAAATAACGTTCTGGAGATTTTTAAGAAAAAATTTCCGTGACCAGCACAAAATCTGGTTCAGAATTGCAAATACCCCAAACACTGCTTTCTTTCTATTTGATAAGGAGGGGTTATTATAGTAGCAATGACTTCCAAGACTCAACAAAGCAAAAATAACATAAATAAAACATGGGTTGTCTCCCATAAGCGCTTGATACGTCTCCGACGTATCGATAATTTCTTATGTTCCATGCTACATTATTGATGACATCTACATGTTTTATACACATTATATGTCGTATTTACGCATTTTCTGGAACTAACCTATTAACAAGATGCCGAAGAGCCAGTTGCTGTTTTCTGCTGTTTTTGGTTTCAGAAATCCTAGTAAGGAAATATTCTCGGAATTGGACGAAATCAACGCCCAGGGTCCTATTTTTGCACGAAGCTTCCAGAAGACCGAAGAGGAGACGAAGTGGGGCCACGAGGTGGGGACACACCAAGGCGGCGCGGCCCCAGCCCTGGCCGCGCCGCCCTAGTGTGTGGGCCCCCCGTGACGCCCTTTGACCTACCCTTTCGCCTACTTAAAGCCTCCGTCGCGAAACCCCCAGTACCGAGAGCCACGATACGGAAAACCTTCCAGAGACGCCGCCGCCGCAAATCCCATCTCGGGGGATTCAGGAGATCGCCTCCGGCACCCTGCCGGAGAGGGGAATCATCTCCCGGAGGACTCTTCATCGCCATGATCGCCTTTGGAGTGATGAGTGAGTAGTTCACCCCTGGACTATGGGTCCATAGCAGTAGCTAGATGGTCGTCTTCTCCTAATTGTTCTTCATTGTTGGATCTTGTGAGCTGCCTAACATGATCAAGATCATCTATCTGTAATACTATATGTTGTGTTTGTCGGGATCCGATGGATAGAGAATACTATGTTATGGTGATTATCAATCTATTACCTATGTGTTGTTTATGATCTTGCATGCTCTCCGTTATTAGTAGAGGCTCTGGCCAAGTTTTTTCTCTTAACTCCAAGAGGGAGTATTTATGCTCGATAGTGGGTTCATGCCTCCATTGATATCTGGGACAGTGACAGAAAGTTCTAAGGTTGTGGATGTGTTGTTGCCACTAGGGATAAAACATTGATGCTATGTCTAAGGATGTAGTTGTTGATTACATTACGCACCATATTTAATGCAATTGTCTGTTGCTTGCAACTTAATACTGGAAGGGGTTCGGATGATAACCTGAAAGTGGACTTTTTAGGCATAGATGCATGCTGGATGGCGGTCTATGTACTTTGTCGTAATGCCCTGATTAAATCTCACTATATTTATCATATCATGCATATGCATTGTTATGCCCTTTTTCTATTTGTCAATTGCCCGACTGTAATTTGTTCACCCAACATGCTTTAATCTTATGGAGAGACACCTCTAGTGAACTGTGGACCCCGGTCCTATTCTTTACATCGCATACAATCTACTGCAATACTTGTTTTACTGTTTTCTTCGCAAACAATCATCTTCCACACAATACGGTTAATCCTTTGTTACAGCAAGCCGGTGAGATTGACAACCTCACTGTTTCGTTGGGGCAAAGTACTTTGGTTGTGTTGTGCAGGTTCCACGTTGGCGCCGGAATCCCTGGTGTTGCGCCGCATCACATTTCGCCACCATCAACCTTCAACGTGCTTCTTGACTCCTACTGGTCCGATTAAACCTTGGTTTCTTACTGAGGGAAACTTGCCACTGTGCGCATCATACCTTCCTCTTGGGGTTCCCAACGGACGTGTACATCTACGCGCATCAAGCAAATTTCTGGCGCCGTTGCCGGGGAGATCAAGACACGCTGCAAGGGGAGTCTCCACTTCCCAATCTCTTTACTTTGTTTTTGTCTTGCTTTATTTTATTTACTACTTTGTTTGCTGCACCTAAACAAAACACAAAAAAAAATTAGTTGCTAGTTTTACTTTATTTATTGTCTTGCTCTCTATATCAAAAACACAAAAAAATTAGCTACTTGTCTTTATTTGCCTAGTTTACCTTTACTACTGTTATAATGAGTAATCCTGAAGTTGAAGTTCGTTCTTTTAAGCAACAAGGGGGAGAAAGTTTTAAAGATGCTTGGTACAGAATTAGTAATGCTCATCATAGGTTCATTAAGAAACACTCCACCACTATCCTTCTTAGGAACTTTTATGTTGGTTTATCTAGTTGGAATAGGTATGTTCTTGATACTCTTTCGGGAGGTAATTTCCTATGTACTCCCGCTTTAGAAGCTAGTTGCATCATTGAGAGTCTAGTTGGAATACCACCTGTTAATGAAGTTAAAATTGAAATCTCTCTTGAAGATGTTATGAAAAAATTGGAAACCATAGAGAAAAATTTTCCAAGTATTGAAACTAAATTGGAAATGTTATTGGATAAAACTGATGAGCTTGATAAATCCCTAGGAGGAATTGATGAAAGAATTAGCGTCCTAGGAACTGGTGTTGTCCATGATAATCAAACCAATAGGATTGATGAACTTGAAAAAGCTATGGGAACCTTGGGTTCAACCTTCACTTCTCTCAAGTATAGGGAGAAAGCTTATGTGGGTAAAGAGCAAAAATTCATGTATGCCTCTAAAGTGCCTAAACAAAGGAATTATTATAGGCCTAAAATTGCTAAAACCCCTAGCACCACCATAGAAAATTTAGATAAAGGAGCACCTAAAGTACCCTCTGCAACAAGTTGTGTTTGCATGAAAAATAAGAATGTTGATACTTCTACTCTTGATGTTACTTGATTTGCACTTTCTGCGCCTAGCTGAAAGGCGTTAAAGAAAAGCGCTTATGGGAGACAACCCATGTTTTTACTACAGCAATTTTTGTTTTATTTGAGTCTTGGAAGTTGTTTACTACTGTAGCAACCTCTCCTTATCATGTTTTGTGCCAAGTAAAGTTTCTATGTTAAAGTTGATGTTATATTTGGGATCGCTGCGCAGAAACAGCATTGCTGTCTGTCACGAATTCTGGCATAAGTCTCTGTAGAAAATTCGAAAAAATCTGCAAAATTACGAGCGTGATCCTCAGATATGTGCGCAACTTTCATTAGTTTTGAGTTTTTCCATTTGAGCAAGTCTAGTGCACCTTTCTGGTTCGTCTTTACGGACTGTTCTGTTTTTGACAGATTCTGCCTTTTATTTCGCATTGCCGTATTTGCTATGTTGGATGAATTTCTTTGATCCATTAATGTCCAGTAGCTTTGTGCAATGTCCAGAAGTGTTAAGAATGATTGTGTCACCTCTGAATATGTGAATTTTAATTGTGCACTAACCCTCTAATGAGTTTGCTTGAAGTTTGGTGTGAAGGAAGTTTTCAAGGGTCAAGAGAGGAGTATGATATACTATGATCAAGAGGAGTGAAAGCTCTAAGCTTGGGGATTCCCCCGTGGTTCATCCCTGCATATTTTAAGAAGACTCAAGCGTCTAAGCTTGGGGATGCCCAAGGCATCCCCTTCTTCATCGACAACATCATCAGGTTCCTCCCCTGAAACTATATTTTTATTCAGTCACATCTTTTGTTCTTTACTTGGAGCGTCGGTTTGTTTTTGTTTTTGTTTTTGTTTGAATAAAATGGATCCTAGCATTCACTTTGTGGGAGAGAGACACGCTCCGCTGTTGCATATGGACAAATATGTCCTTAGGCTTTACTCATAATGTTCAAGGCGAAGGTTGAAACTTCTTCGTTAAATTGTTATATGGTTGGAATTGGGAAATGCTACATGTAGTAATTCTAAAATGTCTTGGATAATGTGATACTTTGCAATTGTTGTGCTCATGTTTAAGCTCTTGCATCATATACTTTGCACCCATTAATGAAGAAATACATAGAGCTTGCTAAAATTTGGTTTGCATATTTGGTCTCTCTAAGGTCTAGATAATTCTAGTATTGAGTTTTGAACAACAAGGAAGACGGTGTAGAGTCTTATAATGTTTACGATATTTCTTTTATGTGAGTTTTGCTGCACCGGTTCATCCTTGAGTTTGCTTCAAATAACCTTGCTAGCCTAAGCCTTGTATTGAGAGGGAATACTTCTCATGCATCCAAAATCCTTGAGCCAACCACTATGCCATTTGTGTCCACCATACCTACCTACTACATGGTATTTCTCCGCCATTCCAAAGTAAATTGCTTGAGTGCTACCTTTAAAATTCCATCATTCACCTTTGCAATATATAGCTCATGGGACAAAATAGCCTTAAAAACTATCGTAGTATTGAATATGTACTTATGCACTTTATCTTTTATTAAGTTGCTTGTTGTGCGATAACCATGCTTCTGGGGACGCCATCAACTACTCTTTGTTGAATATCATGTGAGTTGCTATGCATGTCCGTCTTGTCTGAAGTAAGAGAGATCTACCACCTTAATGGTTGGAGCATGCATATTGTTAGAGAAGAACATTGGGCCGCTAACTAAAGCCATGAATCATGGTGGAAGTTTCAGTTTTGGACATATATCCTCAATCTCATATGAGAATAATAATTGTTGTCGCATGCTTATGCATTAAAGAGGAGTCCATTATCTGTTGTCCATGTTGTCCCGGTATGGATGTCTAAGTTGAGAATAATCAAAAGCGAGAAATCCAAAATGCGAGCTTTCTCCTTAGACCTTTGTACAGGCGGCATGGAGGTACCCCTTTGTGACACTTGGTTGAAACATGTGTATTGCGAAGATCCGGTAGTCCAAGCTACGTAGGACAAGGTGCGGGCACTATTAGTATACTATGCATGAGGCTTGCAACTTGTAAGATATAATTTACATAACTCATATGCTTTATTACTACCGTTGACAAAATTGTTTCATGTTTTCAAAATAAAAGCTCTAGCACAAATAGAGCAATCGATGCTTTCCTCTTTGAAGGACCTTTCTTTTACTTTTATTGTTGAGTCAGTTTACCTATCTCTCTCCACCTCAAGAAGCAAACACTTGTGTGAACTGTGCATTGATTCCTACATACTTGCATAGTGCACTTGTTATATTACTCCATGTTGACACTATCCATGAGATATACATGTTATAAGTTGAAAGCAACCGCTGAAACTTAATCTTCCTTTGTGTTGCTTCAATACCTTTACTTTGATTTATTGCTTTATGAGTTAACTCTTATGCAAGACTTATTGATGCATGTCTTGAAAGTGCTATTCATGAAAAGTCTTTGCCTTATGATTCATTTGTTTACTCATGTCATTACCATTGTTTTGATCGCTGCATTCATTACATATGTTTACAATAGTATGATCAAGATTATGATGGCATGTCACTCCAGAAATTATCCTTGTTATCGTTTGCCTGCTCGGGACGAGCAGAACTAAGCTTGGGGATGCTGATACGTCTCCGACGTATCGATAATTTCTTATGTTCCATGCTACTTCCCTCGAAGACTGTTGCGACCCCCTATACTTGTGGGTCATCAAGACTATTTTCTGGCGCCGTTGCCGGGGAGCATAGCTTTATTTGGAAGTTCACTTGGATTGATATTGTTCTCTGCAAATTCTCCATCATGGGTAAACCTCGCGATACTAAGATCGCCATATTACCATCCACTACAAGAAAAGGTACAACTCTGAGTACCTCTGCTGCTCTTGACTCACCATCTGTGATAAGTAAACTTGTTTCACCGCCACATGCTTCACATGCTGGTACTTCTGCTGAATCTGAAAATTCTCATAATATTGATAATGTTTCTGCTGTGCTTGATGATAGTGGTTCATTGGGATCTTTTCTAGATGCTACAATTGCTAAGTCTAGACAAATTGAAAATACTGAAACTCCTAATGCTACTACACCTGTTAAATCACCTGAACTTGATTATTCTAGTGATGATCCTGATGAAGATTATGTAGAGCTTGATGATGATTTTATTAAAAAATGCAATGCTACTACTGACAAAGGATTAACTTGTCAATGCCTACAGATTGTGGACTAGGGTTTTGCTAGAAGTAGAGGGCAAGTAGATCTCGAAGGTTTAGGCGAAAAGTACTCGACGATTATGAAAACTAGGGTTATGTTGACAGTAGATTCGATCCTTTCTTTGTCCCTCGACTCCCCCTTATATAGGAGGTGGAGCCGAGGGTTTCGTTTTGTACAAGTTACAGAGTCCGGGACGGTTTCTAACTCATCCCGCCAGATTACAAATAACTCTTCCTATTACAACTCTAGCTTTCCTTAACATATCTTGGACTCCCGAATCTTCTTATTCTTCGGGTAGTGGGCCTTCAGTAAACTCCGGGTACTATCTTTGGCAGGCCCATTTGGGATGCCTATGTCAGTAGCCCCCGAGATTTTGCTTGAATTGTAGAGTCAAGGGAAATCTCATCTGTTTATATTTTTTCGAGAACTCTTATTTATGCTTCTTCACATAAAATTCTATATTGTACAGGGATAACGGTAGTTGGGGCTAGTTCATCTGACGGATCAGGTACTAGTTAACTGCTCTAGTGGCAATCCGCAAAAACCTACTTCAAGATCACGTCCCTGGACATGATCTCAGGATACTGGTGTAAACTTCGACAGGTGCCGCTTAAGGTCTTACCATTCTGTCGAGTCCCAGTCAAATTTATCGGGTACCTAACGCGTCCGTTAGGATTTTTCTTCGTATCTGTTGATACGGATAAAAGTAGCAGAGCGCAGTCTTTGGCGATGCCACGCCCAGCAGAACGGATCTGGGGTCTTACCTTCGCAAATTTGCGGCATTCAGAAATTGATCGCAACTTTGGCGTTCTGAGAATATATTGTCGAGTGCTTTTCGCCTTTGGAATAGCACATTTTATCGAGTCATATTTGATGACTTATTTTGCCTTCCCGATGGGAGTATATGTAGAGTTATCTTTGTAACTCGAAATATACTCACTTCTGTTTTATTTTGATAAAATTCATCGGGCACGCGAACAGCGTTCCCGATGGGAGTAGCCCCCGAGGCTACAGCCAAGAACTTGTGCTTGGGTGCAGGCTCCACAGATTAGTATCCTTTGCCGCTATTTTTATAATCCTTCTCGATATTTTCATATTTATCGGGTGCGCGACCAGCGCTCCCGATGGGAGTAGCCCCCGAGGCTATGAACAAATTCTTGGATTTGGTCATAGGCTCTCGCCATTTCTATATTGTCATACTCGAAATTTTCTATTTTTCCAAAGTAGCCCCCGAGCATTTGGGCAAAAACTTGTATTTGATCAAAGGCTCAAAAGTATTCAAATGATTTACCCTGTCGCCATTCTCTTTTATTTTTCTTGTCGACATATTTTCCTTTGTCAAATTCTCTTCATCTCTGTCAATAATTAGGATTTTTTCTGCCTTGTGGGTCCATTGTTCCTACCACGTTGACACGTCGTGCGAGTGGGGAACACACGTCCTCCGCTTTTCCTGGCGCACGTACGGTAACGCCTGTTCCATTCCTTCCCAGTAAAAATACCTTTTTACCCTTGTATCTACGAGATCCTTTTTCACCACACGATTTCCTCATCCAACGGTGCACTGCTTCGTCCGAATCATATATAAACCTTTCTTCAACCTTGGTCCAGTCCTTCGCTTGCGCCGCACATCTGTTCCCCTCTGCAAAAACTTCCCCTGCGCCCAACTCTGTTTGATCTTCCGCACGCCCTAAGCATTGCTTTGTCCACTGCCGTTGATGCCACCGCGCACGCGTCTCACTCGCCACAGCACGCCTGATTCATCAATGGCCGCCGCGGATCTAGGAGCCGTGGAGTGGGAGAGGTCCAAGGTCACGAACCAGGACCTGAATCTCCTGAAGAAGCTGGGGATCACCAAGAAACCCAAAGCGGTTTGCTTCCCTAGTGAAGAAAGCTACCCAGCCCCTCCAATGGGGTACCGGGTAAGTTTTGTCGACCATCTCATCCGCGGTTTATCCGCCCCCATTCATCCTTTTCTCCGTGGATTGCTTTATGTCTACGGTCTTCAACTCCACCACCTCACGCCAAACTCGATCCTCCATATTTCCATTTTCATTACTCTCTGCGAAGCCTTCCTTGGCGTCTCGCCCAATTGGGCGCTATGGAAGCCCATTTTCTTCTGTCGCCGCAATGGCTCTCACAATGTCGCCTATAATATAGGCGGCGTTGTTATCTCTATCCGCTCCACTGACAATTACTTCGACGTCAAACTCCCTGACTCCGTTCAAGGGTGGCGTAAGAGGTGGTTGTACATTCGTGAGGAAAACGATGGATGCGCAGAGGACAACATCCCTCCGTTCGATGGTGACGAAAGAATTCTTCGTCGCCGTTCTTGGGATGCAGAGGCTACCGAAGAAGAAAAAGCTTCGACTGAGGCCTTGATGACTCGCATCCGCGAGTTACAAAATACTCGCGGCAAAGAATTGTCGGGTATCCAGATTATAGTGTATTTCCTTAAGAGTAGAGTTCAGCCTCTTCAAGCTCGCAAATTTCCTCTTTGGAAATATACTTGGAGGTGAAGGACTTGGAAAAACTTGGAAATATATCCAGAAGACATGGATCGGCTGTCGACAGATTTGGAGGTGAAGGACTTGGAAAAACTTGTCCGAAAAATCACTTCCCTCAGCAAAAAAGATTCTATCCCTTCTTCTTGTCGCGTGAAACCATATAGCGCCTCCCATGCACTTCCTAAGGTAAACATTGTCGCGTGACTTCTTATTGCCTTGCTTTTTTGCATTGTGTGCTCCTTCCTGATATCCTTCCCTCTTTTTATGCAGGACCACCCAAATCTTGTTTCACTTCCTCCTCTTCCTGAAGGTGGAGAAGTCGAAGAAAGGGCCGTTATCTCTGATGATAACCAAGAGGCCCCCTCTTTTGTTAATGAACCCGCAGATTCTCGAAAATCTGCGGGATCTGCTGAAAAGGACGCTGCCTCTGAAGGCACTGCATCGGCACAATCTCTTCCTCCTGCTGTTTCTCCAAGGAACAAGAGGAAAAGGGATGATGTCGAAGATTCCGGCACCTCCAAAGTCGACGAAGCTGTTCCTTCGCACCAGAAGGCAGGCTATGATCCATACCTCGAGTCTATCATCAGTTCGTAAGTACCCCTTTTTCTTGTTTACTTGTACTCAAAATTCTTGTCTATCTTGCTTTTTTACATTGTCGACGCTTTCTTTTAGTGATGATGAAGAAGAAATACCCACTGCCGATGTGGCTGCTCGAACGAGCACGTCACATACTTTAGTTGCTTCGGAAACGCCAGTCGAAGGAGAAGAAACGTCGCCTCCTCGACAAAATGTCGGCGCTGCTATTCCTCCGGCAAGCCCCTTGTCCCTTCACCAAAAAGGGCAAGGGTTGAAATAAATCCAGAGCTCACTCTTCAATCGAGTAGCTCTTCCAACCCTCTCTTGGATGATGTAAGTTGCTAACACTCTTGTCGTTGTTTATATTTTCTCTGGTTGCTCTATAAGTCGCCATTTTTCTCATGCCGACATTTTCTTTCTTTGTCTCTCTTTAACAGCCTATGATCAAAGAGCTTCTTCGCATCGGTGCCCAATTCGTTGGGTACCGTGATTACGCCAACAAGACTGAAGGTAATGCTCGACTATTTTTTGCTTCTTTTCTGCATGACTTGTCGACGTTTATAGCTAATCTTGTCTTTCTTTTTTCAGAAAAATTGATGGAAGCCAACGAACGTGCTGACACGCTTGCTCTAAAGTTAGAGCAATGTGAAGAGGCTCGCAAGAAGGCCGAATCAAATGCAGTTGAAGCTAGGCAAGAAACCAACAAGGCGAAGGCTGATGCTGCTGGTGTCGAAGATCTTCGGAAACGTCTGCATGACGCCGAGACTTCACTAAGCGATCACATAACTGCGCAATCTTCTCGCGAAGCGGCGATCACCAAACGCATTAAAACACAAAGTCGTCGCTTTGTTGGTAAGCATTTGCACTATTGCATACCCTTTGGATTTTCCTTTTTTGCACTTGTTTGTTGACACAAATTTCTATTTTTGTTTTGTCAGATAGGACCTCGCAAGAATTTGAGCTTGAGGATCCTGACAATGATGCTCTTCTGGACGCCGTTTCATTCCTTGAGTTTCATGGGACGGAAGCACGTGAAGGTATCGACGAAGCTAAAGCAGGACTGTTGCGGCTCTTCCCCTATTTCTTCCCAAAGAAAGAGGCACCCGCAACTTTCCTTAATCTGGCCAAGTGCTTCAATCCTCCCGAAGATCTTGGTCTGAAGTTGCGCCATGAGAACATGAAGATTGCCGTGGAAAGCACTGTTGCTCTAGTTGCTGACAGTCAACAAACTATTGACTGGGCAAAAGTTGGCGACACGGAGCAGATAGAGCAAGCAAAATGGCGATCCTTGATTAAGGCGGCAAAGCTTAACACGAAAAAGATCCTGGCCTATCTCGGGATCAAGCCATCTTCGACTCCTAGCTCTTCAAGGCCGGAGGTCTAGTTTTTGCTTTCTTTCTTTCCTTTGCTTTTGTCGCCATTCTGGTCTTGGCGACAAGTTTCCAGTCAGTCCCTTAGGAGAACTTCTTTTGTAATGGCCATGTAAATTTTCTACAATCAATGAAATTCCTTTTGGCGCTATCATTGATTTGGGGTTTTTCTTTTCCAGTTGATATTTGATAATTATTCAACGAATCCTTCTTCTCCCGATGCTGCTCCCGCTTCTTCCTTGTCGAAGAAAATAAGAGCTGATGACAATTTCCTTGAAGGTTCCTCCAGCACACCTTTGTCGGAAGATTTACAAGAGCTTCGACAACAACTTCAGTCCATGAAGAAACAGACTCTAGCAATGATGGAGCAGTTCCGGGAATCTTCTCAAAGGGAAAAAATTGCGCTTCAACAAGCTCAGGATGCCATAACTGAAAAGGACGCCGCTGTTGCTGAGGCTGCCGCAGCTACATCTCGAGAAAATTCTATGCTCCAGCTACTAACAGATGCTAGCTTGGATATGGCGGGTAAGTTTCATTATCTATCTTGCTTCTTCTTTTCCTTTGCTGCTTGCCTCCTTATTGCCCACTGAATTGTTTCAAGAAACAATAGGTGCTTTTTTGGATACTACAACTGAAGATGAACGTGTCGAGGCTCGTTCCAATGTTCTTCTTCGGCTTGCACGTGAACATGGGTCGACTTTTTGGGGTACACCTGAGCGGACCCGCCAAATCGTGAGATTTCAAGATCGTGCACTTCAGGTTCGCGAATATCTTGACTTCTGTACAAGGACTTTGTCTCTGGTTTATGGTACCATGTTTCCTCGCAATAAGATGCCAGAGACCCTTCCTGCATTGATGGACAAATTTCGAGATGCTCCTCGCATCCACGGCTTTGTACGAGCTCAACTAGCTGCTGGTGCAAGGTTTGCGATGATCATGATAAAAATTTGCTACCCAAAATTGGACGTGGGGCAAGTTGTCCCAAAGTGCTTGGAGAAGATGTCGAAGAGGAAAAGAAACTTCGGCAAATATGATGACATTGTTACTCCTGTTGCCGAAGATATGATGGATGAACTTCTCCGGATGGATTCCGAATTCTTCGTGAAGGGTAGCTATGCTGAGCATAGTACTCGCGCTATAAATAATGAGCGCTTAACCATAGATAATATATTGGGAAATCCTTGAAGACGAAACTTATTCCGAAATTTGTATCCTGTATAGACGAGCTATATTGTAAAGTCATTGTATTTTATTTTTATCGCCAAGCCCCCGGGCGTTTTGATTGCAGTGTTTTTTGTTTATTATAATGCGAGGTTGTCCCAAGGCAAGATAATATACACTGTATACTATTTTTGTGGGTGTAAGCCCCCGAGTCTTTTGTTGATCACTATTTTGTCTGTATCTCTTTTTATTTTGGCGAGGTATGTTTACCAAGGCAAGATGCTTCTTTTGCGTTTGTCGACACTGTGTTTATATATATATATTGTATCATGTAGGGGAGGGACCCCTGATCTTGTCGAGAAGAAAATATAATTCCACTATCTTTATTATATTGCAGCACCGCGAGTCCGCCTCATTAAAAACCTTCTCCGGCCCCACTCGGTGCCCCGAAAAAGGAAAAGAGTGCGTCTGGAAACTCGCGGGCGTTTCAGTACATTGTAGCTTTACAAAGGGAGACTATATTTTCGACATCTAGGCGTAGAAACGCCTGAGCTGTGCCACGTTCCAGGGATTTGGCTCGTCAATCCCTGTCTTCTTGTCTTTAATTCTGTATGCTCCTCCTTCTATTACTTCTGTGACGATGTATGGTCCTAGCCAGGGTGACTCGAGTTTTTCATGACTTTTTTGGTTGAGCCGCAGAACTAAGTCACCAACTTGAAAAGACCTTGGGCGCAATCGTCGGCTGTGGTAATTCTTCAGGTCCTGTTGATATTTGGCGACTCGCGACAGAACTTCGTCTCGAGCTTCGTCAAGTGCATCGACGTCATCCTCCAGTGCTTCTCTCGAAATTTCTTCATTATATTCTGCAACTCTTGGAGAATCATGCTCTATTTCTATCGGCAGGACTGCTTCAGCTCCATGGACCAGAAAAAACGGTGTTTCTTGTGTCGCCGTATTTGGTGTTGTTCGGATACTCCACAAAACACTTGGTAGCTCCTCTGGCCAAGTATGCCTAGCTTTTTCCAAAGGTCCTAGCAGGCGCTTCTTGATGCCATTGCAGATGATGCCATTGGCCTTTTCGACTTGACCATTGGTCTGTGGATGTGCGACAGACGCAAAACTTAGTTTTATGCCCACTTCTGCACAATATGCTTTGAACTCCTTGGAAGTAAAGTTACTGCCGTTATCTGTGACGATGATGTGAGGTACTCCAAAGCGAAAGACAATACTCTTCACAAACTTTATTGCGGATGCTGCATCTGGTGAATTTATTGGCTTCGCCTCTATCCACTTGGTTAATTTGTCGACAGCCACCAGCAAGTACTCATATCCTCCTGGCGAAGCTTTGTGCAATTTACCCACCATGTCGAGACCCCATTGAGCAAAGGGCCAAGACAGTGGGATTGGCATAAGTTCCGCTGCTGGTGAGTGAGGTCTTGCCGCAAATCTTTGGCACGCATCGCAAGTTCGCACTATTTCCTTCGCATCCTCGATTGTTGTTAGCCAATAAAATCCTGCTCTGAAAACCTTAGCCGCGATAGCTCTGCTACTCGCGTGGTGCCCACATATTCCTTCATGCACGTCCTTTAGGATGATCCTTCCTTCTTCGGGTGTAACACACCGTTGTAGCACACCCGAGATACTGCGTTTGTACAGCTCCCCTTTTACCACAGTAAAAGCTTTTGATCGCCTAATTATTCGCCTTGCTTCGACTGGATCGTCGGGTATAGTTTTCCTTAGGATATATGATATGTAAGCCTGCATCCATGGAATTTGCACCATCATGACTAGCTCTTGCTCTTCTTCTTCTTCTGCTGTGTCTTTGGCGATACTCGAAGGTTTCTCTTTTTTCTCCTTCGTTTTTGCTGGCTTTGTTGATCTCTCGCTAATCTCTTCCCAGAACACACCATGAGGAATCGCGAGGCATTGTGACCCGATGTTTGCGAGAACGTCGGCTTCATCGTTGCTCATCCTGCTGATGTGGTTTACCTCACAACCATCGAATAACTTTTCCAGCTCGTTGTACACCTCTTTGTATGCTATCATGCTTTCGTTGACGGCATCGCATTGGTTCATGACTTGCTGTGCTACCAACTGTGAGTCGCCGAAAATTTTCAGTCGGGTTGCACCGCAAGCTTTCGCCATCTTCATCCCGTGTATGAGAGCTTCATATTCTGCTTCATTGTTAGATGCGTTTGGGAACGTCATCCGCAGAACATACTTCAACTTGTCGCCTTCAGGTGAGACTAATATCACGCCTGCTCCAGCACCTTCCAATCTTTTGGACCCGTCGAAGTTCATGGTCCAAGTTCTCGATAAATCTGGGGGTCCCGTGTTTTGTAGCTCCATCCACTCTGCAATGAAATCTGGTAAGACCTGCGATTTTATTGCTTTTCTTTTTTCGTACGTGATGTCCCGAGGGGAAAGTTCTATTCCCCAAAGGGAGACACGACCCGTAGCTTCTGGGTTGTTCAGTATATTTGATAAGGGAGCCTCATTGACCACTATTATCGGGTGCGCCGAAAAATAGTGTCGCAATTTTCTTGCTGTCGTGAATACTCCATATGCTAGCTTTTGATATTGCGGGTACCGCTGTTTTGACGGCGACAGTACTTCGCTGATGAAATATACTGGCCTTTGAACTCCATGAAGCTTGCCTTCTTCTTCCCTTTCGACTACTAGGGCCGTGCTGACCACCTGAGGTGTAGCTGCGATGTACAAGAGGAGAGGTTCTTTCTCTTTTGGCGCCACCAATATCGGCGGTGTCGAAATTGCTCGCTTGAGATTCTCGAAAGCTCTGTCTGCTTCCTCGTTCCATTGAAATTTTTCCCCTTGCTTGATCAATGCATAGAATGGTAGCGCCTTTTCTCCTAACCTGGCGACGAATCTGCTTAAAGCTGCGACTCGCCCCGTTAGCTGTTGTATTTCTTTCAACTTTGTTGGCTTTCTCATAGTAACGATGGCCTGTATTTTTTCGGGATTAGCTTCAATCCCCCTTGCTGATACTAAGAACCCGAGAAGTTCTCCTGCGGGAACTCCAAAAGAGCACTTTGTCGGGTTCAGCTTGAGGCAGAACTTGTCGAGATTGTCGAAGGTTTCCTTCAAATCCTCGATCAAAGTCGACCCTTTCTTTGATGTTATTACGACATCATCGATGTAGACTTGTACATTTTTTCCGATCTGTGTTGCTAGGCACTTCTGCATCATCCGCTGATATGTTGCTCCCGCGTTTTTCAGACCAAAGGGCATTGTTTTGTAGCAAAACACGCCATAAGGTGTGATGAACGCTGTTTTGGCTTCATCTTCTTCTTTTAGTCTGATCTGGTTATAACCAGAATATGCGTCCAGGAAGGAAAGACGTTCACATCCTGCCGTGGAGTCGATGATTTGATCGATCCTTGGGAGGGGAAAGTGATCCTTGGGACAATGTTTATTGAGACACGTGAAGTCGACGCACATGCGAAGGACTATGGTGTGTTTCTTCGGCACCATCACTGGGTTAGCTACCCATGTGGCTTCTGTAGATATTTCTCTGATAAACCCAGCATCTTTGAGTCGATCTATTTCTGATAACATGGCTTTGCGGCTAGGCTCCGAAAAACGCCGCAAAGGTTGCTTTACTGGTCGTGCGAGAGGGTCCAAATTGAGGTGGTGCTCGGCAAGTTCCCTGGGTACTCCTGGCATGTCAGCTGGACACCATGCGAAGATTCTCCAGTGCTCACGGAGGAACTCGACGAGCGCGCTTTCCTATGCGACATCCATGTTTGCGGCAATGGACGTCGTTTTCTTTGGATCTGTCGGGTGGATCTGTACCTCTTTTGAATCCTTGTTTATATTGAAAGTTGGCTCCTTAGAAGGTCTTCCTACCTCTAGCAGCACATCATAGTCAGTGAACCTAGGTGCCGCATATTCTGCTTGCATCCCGAAAGTTTCTGACAGCCGATGAAAATCTTTGTCGCATTTATCGGACAGCGCAAAGCTTCCTTTGATTGTGATAGGTCCCTTAGGCCCAGGCAACCTCCACAACAAGTATGTATAATGCGGCACTGCCATGAACCTGGCGTACGCTGGTCGTCCCAACAAGGCATGATATTGCGACGGGAAATCTACCACTTCGAACTCCAGGTTCTCTATCCTGTA